>NC_142868.1:183505000-184755000 GCF_051225735.1 Oryctolagus cuniculus
TGTGGTGCAGCCAGCTAAGCCACTGTCTGCAGTGCCTGCATCCTATATGGATGCCAGTTTGTGTCCCAGCTGCTCCACTTCCGATCCAGCCCCCTGCTAATGTGTCTGGGAAGGCAGCAAAAGATGGCCCAAGTGCTTGGGCCCCTGCACTCATGAGGGAGACCAGGATGAAGCACCCAGCTTTGACCTGGCCCAGTCCTGGCCATTGTGGCCATTTGGGGAATGAGCCAGCAGATGAAAGATCTCTAAGTAATTCTAACTTTCAAATAAATAAATAAATCTTTAAAAATGAAGGAAACTCCTTCAAACACCAAGACCTCCTTCCCAAGTTTCATATATGAGATGACAAACAAAAACCAACAAAATAAGCTAATTCTAAGAATATTCTATAACTCTCAACATCATAAGAAAATGAAAAGAGGCAATGGGTTGAACCATCACTTGGGGCACCTGTACCCTATGTTGGAGTATGGCTTTAGTGCTGGCTGCTCCATTTCTAATCCAGCTCCCTGCTAATGCACCTGGGAAGCAGTCCCTGCCACCCGTATGGGAGACGTGGATGGAGCTCCTGCCTCCTGGTTTCAGCCTGGCTCAGCCCCCGCTATTGTAGTCTTTCGGGGGGCAAACCAGTAGATGGAAGACCTCATTCTCTCTCCCCCTCTATTACTCTACCTTTCAAATAAAATAAACAAATAAATCATAAAAATAAATTGAAGAAACATCTAAAGAAGCATCAGCAAAAATCAGAAATCAAACATTCTTATATCCAAGCTGTACACGGGCGAAGTAAACATTTGTGTTCCCCTGTATACAAGTTCACTCTGAAATATTTTCCAGTTGACTAAAAAATAAGAACTTTAATATTTGTTAAGTAGGTGAATGAAGGAGCTGACTATAAGCAATGATCATATTCATTACAAAGTTTAGGCAAAGTAATTGGTTTAACATGGTTACTAAAAAATGCAGTTTTAAAGATGTCGTCTTCAAGATACATTAAAAGTCATTAAGGGGGCCAGTGTTGTGGTACAGCGGGTTAAGCCTTTTTCTACAATGCCATAATACCACATGGGTACCAATTTAACTCCTATTGCTCCACTTCTGATCTAGGTTCCTGATAATGTACCTGGAAAAGCAGTGGAAGATGGCCCAAGTCCTTGGGCTTCTGCACCCACATGGGAGACCTGGATGGAGGTTCAGGCTCCTGGCTTTAGCCTGGCCCAGTCCCAGCCTTTGCAGCCATTTGGGGAGTGAACCAGTAGATGGAAGATTTCTCTCTCTCTGTCTCTCCCTTTCTCTCTTTCAAATTAATATTAAAAAAATGATTAAAATGATTTTAAACAAATAATCATTAAGAATTCATCTGCCCTCTACACCCTAGCTGGAATCTCATACTAACTATTACTGTCTCTAGTTTATATTTTTCAGTAGCACGTATCTTCCAAAATACTATATTACTTACTGATTCTGTTTATTTTCTGTATTTCCTAACAAAATTACACAAAAGCAAGCATTTTTATTTTTGGTCACAGCAATATGCCTAGTGCCTAGAAAAGTGCCTACTACTATAAAATAAATTTTGGATGAATGAAAATTAAACCTAGGGGCCAGCACTGTGGGTTAACACCCTGGCCTGAAGTGCCAGCATCCCATATGGGCGCCAATTCTAGTGCCGGCTGCTCCTCTTCTGAACCAGCTCTCTGCTGTGGCCTGAGAAAGCAGTGGAAGATGGCTCAAGTCCTTGGGCCTCTGCACCCATGTGGGAGACCCGGAAGAAGCTCCTGGCTTCAGATCGGCGCAGCTCCAGCCGTTGCAGCCATCTAGGGAGTCAACCAGCGAATGGAAGACCTCTCTCTTTCTGTCTCTACCTCTCTCTGTAACTCTTTCAAATAAATAAAATAAATCTTTAAAAAAAAGAAAATTAAACCTAAAAGCTCACGTAGCCATGATGATAACAAACTGTGGGGAGCAATCCGGACTAGACTGAGTTACTGGAATTAAGACTTAATCTATGCATCTGCTCTCCCACAATATGGCGCTGGGAGAGAAGTAAACAGCTTCTGCACAGCTGCCTCCAGTTCAACCAATAAACTGTAGGACTTGCTCCTGATTGGAGGAGAGCAGCGTACTCGGCGTGTGGGCAGCCGAGTTGGGATTGGCAGAGGAGGACTATAAAGGAGGAGAGAGACGGCATGCACCAGGAACATCTAAGGGGAACATCTAAGGGGAACACCTGTGCAGCCCCCGAGAAAGCCGGCCGGCGGTGTGCTGCTCCCCTGCGGAAGTGGGGAATGTGGCCAGGGGGAACTGCCCTTCCACGGAGGTGGAAGGGATAGTAGCCAACCCGGGAAGAACCAGCAGCAAACCCGGGGAGGGCCGAGCAGACGAAAGAACAGCGCAGGGTCTTGTGTCGTTCCTCCACGAAGAGGGGGAGCGACATAATGGTGCCGTGACTCGGATATGAAGCCTAGGCAGGGCTTAGTGTCGTTCCTCCACGAAGAGGGGGAGCGACATAATGGTGCCGTGACTCGGATATGAAGCCTAGGCAGGGTTTAGTGTCGTTCCTCCACGAAGAGGGGGAGCGACAACAAACAACAACAAAATGGAAATGATACAAACAGGAAAAAATTGTAAAAAGCCATTCTATATTTATGTATTAAATTAGAAAATATGACCAAAATGAATCAAGTACTGAGGAAACAGATAAAATCAAACTTAATACAACATGTAAAGGTTTTTAGAATTAAAAAAAAAAAAGTTATTTGAAGGACAGAGCACCCAGTTGTTGGTTTTTCTAAATGCCCACAATGAGGACAAAGCTCAGAGCTCAGAATGCAATCCAGGTCTCTTATGTGGTGGCAGGAACCCAGTTACTGAAGCCAGCACTGCTGCCTCCTATGGTCTGTAGGAAGTGGGAGGCTGGAGCTGGGAGATGAACTCTGGCACTCCAAAGTGGGATATGGGTACCTCAAGTGGTGTCTTCAGTGCTAGGCTTAATGACTACCCTGAGTAAAGGCTTTTAAAGATTTATTTATGTATCTGAAAGGCAGAGTTTCAGAGAGAGAGAGAGAGAGACAGAGAGAGAGAGGGAGAGAGAGAGAGAGAGAAATCTTCCAACCACTGGTTTACAAATGGCCACAATGGTCGGAGTTGGGTCAATTCGAAGCTAGGAGCCTCTTCTGGGTCTCCCATGTGTGTACAGCAGACCAAGCACTTCAGCTATCTTCCACTGCGTTCCCAAGCACATTAACAGGAAGTAGATCTCAACTGGAGCAGCTGGGACTTGAACTGGTGCCCATATGAGATGTTGGCTGCAGTGCCACAGTGCTGACTCCAAGGCTTTTAAATATGTTCACATTCTTTGGTCCAGTAATTTAACTTCCAAAAGATGATAAGGAAACGCAGGCCCATCTATATAAAAAGTTATTTTTACCACAGCCTGAATACTGAATTTTTAAAGAGAAGAAAATAAGTAGGAAGAAGAATGTTACAATGACAAGAGTAGAAATAAAAATGATAGTGAATCAACTAAGTGGAAAGCTGGTCTTTGAAGATAACAATAAAACCAGACAAACCAAAGGAACGTAAAGGGCAACTAAGGACTCAGAGTTTAAAAAGATATTGTGGCCAGCGCCATGGCTCAATAGGCTAATCCTCTGCCTGCAGCGCTGGCACACTGGGTTCTAGTCCCGGTCGGGGCACCAGATTCTGTCCCGGTTGCCCCTCTTCCAGGCCAGCTCTCTGCTGTGGCCAGGGAGTGCAGTGGAGGGTGGCCCAAGTGCTTGGGCCCTGCACCCCATGGGAGACCAGGAGAAGCACCTGGCTCCTGGCTTCAGATCAGCATGGTGCGCTGGCCATAGCGCGCTGGCTGCGGCAGCCATTGGAGGGTGAACCAACGGCAAAGGAAGACCTTTCTCTCTGTCTCTCTCTCTCACTGTCCACTCTGCCTGTCCAAAAAAAAAAGATATTGTAAGAGGAGTCTCAGTTGCTCAGTTGTGATCACTGATGAAGTAGCCCTCCTACAGAAGTTGCTAAAAGAGCCTTAAAAGAGTGGAAACACAAAACGAACACCATATTTTCACTTTTTTCATGGAGGGCATTTTTCAAATTGTAGTTTGATGGATTATCAAAACCCAAAATAAACACTGGCCCTGAGAACTATTTATTAATAAAATCCTTGGTTAACTGTTAAAAACCACTGTTGTGGGTCAGAGTTGTGGCACAGTGGCACAGTGGGTTAAGCCACTGTCTGCAACACTGGTATCCCATGTCAGATCGAATCCCATTTGTTCCATTTTTGATCCAGCTCCCTGCTCATGGGCCTAGATAAGCAGCACCACAAAGCCTACATGCTTGTGCCCCTGCCACCCACATGGGAGATGTGGATAGAGTTCCTGGCTCCTGACTTCAGCCTGGCCCAGCCCCAGCCACTGAGGCCACTTGGGGAATGAACCAGCAGATAGAGGATCACTCTAATTCTGCATTTTAAATAAATAAATTTTTTTTTTTTTTTGACAGGCAGAGTGGACAGCGAGAGAGAGAGAGAAAGGTCTTCCTTTGCCCTTGGTTCACCCTCCAATGCCGCCATGGCCAGCACGCTGCAGCTGGCGCACCGCGCTGATACGATGGCAGGAGCCAGGTACTTCTCCTGGTCTCCCATGAGGTGCAGGGCCCAAGCACTTGGGCCATCCTCCACTGCACTCCCTGGCCACAGCAGAGAGCTGGCCTGGAAGAGGGGCAACCAGGACAGAATCCGGCGCCCCGACCGGGACTAGAACCCGGTGTGCCGGAGGATTAGCCTAGTGAGCCACAGCGCTGGCCATAAATAAATCTTTAAAACAAAACAAAACAAAACAAAACAAAACACTGTTGACTGAAAAGAAATGACATTTAAACTTAGGAAAAAAAAAAGACAACAAACACACAAGAAAACAGAAGACTCACCTATGAGAAATGTTAAATTTCTGGACAATCCTTTTCCCATTGGCTAACCAAATCCGTACATTAGTGATGGGTTCCAAGTTGTTCAGTGGAACAGTAGACAAATTACTTTTATTTTCAACTTCAAGAATCTTTGTTTTAGAAACAATTTTTGGTGTGGCACTAAAAAAATAATCCAGACAGCAAAGTGAGACATGTTTTCCCATTGAGCAGAGCTTTATCATTAATTATTATATAAAGTTTATATCAAGTAAAGCATTTATGAAGATTTTTAAAGTTACAGCTATCTCCTCAGTCATAATTAAAGATTTCATATTCGTTATGTCTGTAATACATGATGGTTCTAAGAATTGAATGGAATTATGCATATACAACCAACTTGTCAGCTTATAGAAAGCCAGGTGGATATATTGTTACCAGTATTATGTAAACCGTACTTTATGGAACATTTTATACGGCTGATATATATATAAACTTTTACCTTTAAGTATGGCCCAGCATACATTTCTAAAAGGAACTACAAATTCTCAACAGAAATTAATCCTTGAGTTATAAAGAAAAAAAGAAGTGTTTCCAAATTATTCTCAGACACGTGCAGAATTGTCTGTGTGCACGAATATCGACCTTACCAATCTTTATAATTAAAATGAAATTTAAGAAAATCAAAATGACCCCATACTGATTTCTTTGCATAGTGTGTCACAGGGCATAATTTTTTCGATACTGACACTAACTTTATCAGGTATATTTTAATTTAAGAAAAGAAATATGTACACATGTACTTGAAAGGCACAGTGGGGGCCAGTGCTGTGGTGGGCTGGGCTTCTGCCTGTGTTGCCGGAGTCCTGTTTGGGTGCTGGTTCATACCCTGCCTCCTCCTCTTCCTTTTTTTTTTTTTTTTTTTGACAGGCAGAGTGGACAGTGAGAGAGACAGACAGAAAGGTCTTCCTTTGCCGTTGGTTCACCCTCCAATGGCCACCGCAGCTGGCGTGCTGCGGCTGGCGCACCACGCTGATCCGATGGCAGGAGCCAGGTACTTATCCTGGTCTCCCATGGGGTGCAGGGCCCAAGCACTTGGGCCATCCTCCACTGCACTCCCTGGCCACAGCAAGAGTTCACCTGGAAGAGGAGCAACCAGGACAGAATCCGGCGCCCCGACTGGGACTAGAACCCGGTGTGCTGGCGCTGCAAGGCGGAGGATTAGCCTAGTGAGCCATGGCACCGGCCCCTCCTCTTCCAATTCAGCTCTCTGCTGTGGCCTGGGAGGGCAGTAGAGGATGGCCCGGGTACTCAGGCACCTGCACCTGCATGGGGGACCTGGAGGAGGCTCCTGGCTCCTTGCTTTGGATACGCTTGGCTCTGGCTGTTGTAGCCCTCTGCAGAGTGAACCAGCAGGTACAGGACCTTTCTCTCTGTAATCTACCTCTCAAATAAAAAAAATAAAATCTCGAAGAAAAAAAAGGAAAGGCAGAGTGACAGAGAGAGGTAGGCAGAGACAGAGAGAAGGAGATCTTCCATCTGCTGGTTCACTCCCCAAATGGCCACAATGGCCAGTCTGGGCCAGGAGCCAGAAACTTCATCCAGGTCTCTCTTGAAAGTGGCAGGGGTCCAAGTACCTGGACCATCTTCCACTGCTTTCCTAGGTACATTTACAGGGGAACTAGTTCAAAGTTAGAGCAGCTGGGATGGCGTTCCAGGTGGTTGTTTAATCTGTTGCTTTTTCAATCTCAAAATTCAGATACTGATCTCGAATAAAATGTTGCAGGCAATCTTAGATATTCAACAACTAGTATATGTTCTCTGTAGAATTACTGGCAAAGTTCAACTGGTAGGCACAAAGAAGAGTAAATGATTCATTATCCAACTTTGTCCTCAATAAGCCAGATCCTTTTGAAAATAAAACTCAAATAAGCCCTAATCATTATTCAGTGTGGTACTGGCATATGTTAAGGTAAAGATGACTTAGGAGTCATAAAAAACTAACATTAAAAATCCCATTTCCTGGGGGCTGGTGCTGTGGTATAGTGGGTTAAAGCCTCGGCCTGCAGTACTGGCTCGAGTCCCAGCTGCTCCACTTCTGATCCACCTCCGTGGCCTAGGAAAGCAACAGAGAATGGTCCAAGTCATTGGGCTCCTGCACTCATGTGGGAGACACGGGAGAAGGCCCTGGTTCTGGATAGGCCCAGCTCTGGCTGTTGTGGTCATTTGGGGAGTGAACCAGCAGATGGAAGACCTCTCTCTGTCTGTCTCTACCTCTCTCTGTAACTCTTTCAAACAAATAAATCTTTAAAAAAATCTAATTTCCAGTGGGAGAAATAATAAGCTTTGTAATACATGTCATCTACATGGGTAAAAGAATGCTGGAACAAGTATTAGTCACCTCTGCTTACGGAAACCACCTATGATAAGCGTCCTCACCTTCCCAGTCGGTGGCCCTGTCCTGAAAATGGCTGGAACACAGGCTTTGTTGACAGGCACACTTCATTTTTCTTATCTTCAACTTTCACATCCACCTCCTCTTTATCAAAAACTCCCTGTAATTCTGAAGGCAATTCCCTTGGAAGAAAAGGAAACAAGATGATAAAGTTCCTACAGTTTTCTCTGAAAAACATTCTATATATTAAAAAAATAACCTGAAGAATATATAGAAATAAAAGGTACATTATATTCCCTATAATTAACTAAATATATTTAAAACAATACTAAAACCCAAGAAAATAATTTTTACGACCATAAATCCATAACCAGCATGAGTTTTATAGCAGTACCTAAAATAGTATAAAAGTCAAAAACTATGATGACTATTCACAGCTAAATACAGCATTTTGGTTATTTTTTATAGGTGGTCAAATAGGACTAGAACTGTGCTAGAAAAACAGAGCTCTCATTTTAGTTTTTCAGTGAAATACATATTTACTGTGCAAACGACAAAGGTGAAATAGTAAATGTATTACAATTTTTAAAAATGTTTTCACATTTGATTCTGCTAACAGAGAGATTTAAGTAATACAGGTAGGATCTGGCCACAGTTTGATGCTGTGTCTAGTATCCCACAGACAGCCTCTTGTGAACAACAAAAGCTCCAGGAGGGCAGAGCTTACAGGGCTCCAGAAGAGAGAGAGAGCGAGCGAGAGCGAGAGCGAGAGCGAGAGAACTTTCATCTGCTGCTTCATTCCCCAAATGCCCATAACAGCCAGGACTGGGCCAGGCAGAAACCAGAAACTTCACCTGGGTCTTCCATGTACGTGCAGGAGCCCAGGTACCCGGGCCATCTTCCACTACCTTCCTAGGCACATTAGCAGGGAGCTGGATCAGAAGTGCAACAGCCAGGACTGGAACCAGAGCTCATATGGGACACCAGCACCACAGGAGGTGGTTTTACTCACTACTCCACCCTGCTAGCCCCAGGGCTTTCTGTTGTTACAGTCAGAGCTGGGCAGGTCCAAAGCCTAGCGTTCAGAGCTTTTTCTGGGTCTCCCAAATGGGTGCAGGAGCCAAGTACTTGGATCATCTTCCACTGCTTTCTCAGTCCATTAGTAGAAAGCTGGATTGGAAGTGGAGCAGCTGGGACTCAAACTGGCACCCATATAGAACATTGGTGTTGAAACGGCAGCTTTATCTGCTATGCCATATCACCAGCCCCCAAGACTACTATTGTTAACACAAGCTCCAACCTCCAGCTTACTTATGATTTCTATTCTAAAACCTTGCTTTTTCTACTGTTCTGTGCAGAATAAGCCTTGCTACAGCTGGGCCCAGACCACTTGTTACCCTGTTCTGGAATCCTGTATGTGAGTTGCCCAAATAAATTCCTTTATTCTTTTTTTTTTTTTTTTTTTTTTGACAGGCAGAGGGGACAGTGAGAGAGAGAGAGAGACAGACAGAGAGAAAGGTCTTCCTTTGCCATTGGTTCACCCTCCAATGGCTGCCGCGGCCGGCGCACCGCACTGATACGATGGCAGGAGCCAGGTACTTCTCCTGGTCTCCCATGGGGTGCAGGGCCCAAGCACTTGGGCCATCCTCCACTGCACTCCCTAGCCACAGCAGAGAGCTGGCCTGGAAGAGGGGCAACCGGGACAGAATCCGGCGCCCCGACCGGGACTAGAACCCGGTGTGCCGGTGCCGCAAGGTGGAGGATTAGCCTAGTGAGCCGCGGCGCCGGCAAATTCCTTTATTCTTACATGGACCTTCCTGCTTAACTTTTCAGTCTCAGGATTCCTGTTCAGTGTGAGTAGGGCAGCAGGGTGGATTATATAATATTGGCATATATAATATATATAATATATATAATATAATATAATATATAATATTCAACACACTAGGAGCAAGTAAAGGACACCAAAAAGGATTCTTCCACATGAAACATGCTGAAAATAACCCGTTTACAAAGAATGTTTACCCTTTTTTGATGGAGTTCAGAAACTGCTGACTTGCACCATCAGAATAACTTCTGAAATCATCATTGACTGTGAATCCGTTTTTCCATAACTTTATACTTACATCTACCTGCAAAACAGTAAAAAAGTGTATATTAATAAAATGTCAGGTTAAAAGTCATGAGAATTTCTATTGCTGTATGTATTCATCTTAAGAGAACACTTCAACATAAAATACACAAAATAATGTATAAAAATCAAACGGTGGGGCCAGCACTGTGGTGTAGCGGGTAAAGCTGCTGCCTGCAATGCTGAAATCCCATAGAGGTGCCAGGTGGTGTCCCTGCTGCTCCACTTTCGATTCAGCTCCCTACTAACGGCCTGGGAAAGGAAGTGGAAGACGGCCAGAGTGTTTGGGCCCCTGTCACACACATGGGAGTCTCAGATGAAGCTCCTGTCTTTGGCCTGGCCCAGCCCTAGCTGTTGTGGCCATCTGTGGAGTGAACCAGCAGACGGAAGATCTTTCTCTCTCTGTAACTCTTTCAAATAAATAAATCTTTTAAAAAATCAAATGACTCATGACAGGTAATATTTTTAAATAAACCATTAATTTTTTTTCCAAGGGAACTCACTTGGAAAAGTACTCATTTGTTCTGTGCTCTGTCCATCTTTCAGGACAACTGTGCAGGAAAGACTTCTGCTTGAACAGACATCTCAACAGTTAGAAGAACTTCATTTGAAATGACTTTGAACATTAAGAATAAAGTATAGCTGGGGCCAGTGCTGTGGTGTAGTAGGTCAAGCCCCTGCCTGTGGCCCCGGCATCCCATATGGGCACCTGTTCATGTCTGCTTCTCTTCTGATCCAGCTCTTCACTATGGCCTGGGAAAGCAGTGGAAGATGATCCAAGTACTTGGGCCCCTGCACCCATGTGGAAGACCTGGAAGAAGCTCCTGGCTCCTGGCTTTGGCCTGACCCAGTCCCAGCCATTGCAGCCATTTGGGAAGTGAACCAACAAATGAAAGATCCGTGTGTATGTGTCTCTCCTCTCTGTATCCACTTTTCAAAGAAATAAAAATCTTTTTTTTAAAAAAAGATTTATCCATTTTATTTGAAAGGCAGAGTTACAGAAAGAGGAGAGACAGAGAGGGAGAGAGATCTTCCATCCATTGATTCATTCCCCAAAAGGCCAGAGCTGAGCTAGGCCAAACCCAGGAGCCAGGAGCTTCTTCTGGGTATCCCACGTGGGTACAGGGGCCCAAGAATTTCAGCCACCTTCCACTGCTTTCCCAGGCCATAGCAGGGAGCTAGATTGGAAGTGGAGCAGTGAAGACTTGAACCAGCCCCCATTTGTGATGCCAGCACTGCAGTCAGCTCCTTTACTGGCTATGCCACAGTGTCGGGCCCTCTCCTTTTTTTTTATTATAAGATTTATTAAATAAAAATATATAAAAAAGAAATTAAAAAGTGCTAAATCTTCACTTTCTATAATAAAAAGTCAATACATAATTTCAGAATCTAAAATAAAATCAAGAAATATTACTGTTAGTATACTATCAAAAGCACAAAGCTCACCCTGAAAGAATGAGCTAAGTCACAAGTGGTTGCCTCTTGGAAACAGGCATCAGGACCAAGGAGTAACAGGGCAGTTATTTTTCAACATGAGCCCGCCATACATTAAATTTTATAACTTAAACTTTGATGAAATTTTAAACTAATCTTATATGTAAATCAGAATGAAAAAGTTTTTATTTTTTTAAAACTTTTATTTAATAAATATAAATTTCCAAAGTACAGCTTTTGCATTACAGTGGCTCCCCCCACCCCAATAACTTCCCTCCCACCTGCAACCCTCCCATCTCCCGCTCCCTCTCCCATTCCATTCACACCAAGGTTCATTTTCAATTATCTTTATATACAGAAGATCAATTTAGTATCTATTAATAAAGATTTCAACAGTTTGCACCCACACAGACACACAAAGTGTAAAGTACTGCTTGGGTACTAGTTATAGCATTAATTCACATTGTACAACACATTAAGGACAGAGATCCTACATGGGGAGTAAGTGCACAGTGACTCCTGTTGTTGACTAACAACTGATACTCTTGTTTATGGCGTCAGTAATCACCTGAGGCTCTTGTCATGAGTTGCCAAGGCTATGGAAGCCTTTTGAGTTTGCCAACTCCGATCTTATTTAGACAAGGTCATAGTCAAAGTGGAAGTTCTCTCCTCCCTTCAGAGAACGGTACCTCATTCTTTGATGGCCTGTTCTTTCCACTGGGATCTCACTGAGATCTTTCATTTATTTTTATTTATTTATTTATTTATTTTACCAGAGTGTCGTGGCTTTCCATGCCTAAAATACTCTCATGGGCTCTTCAGCCAGATCCAAATGCCTTAAGGGCTGATTCTGAGGCCAGAGTGCTGTTTAGGACATCTGCCATTCTATGAGTCTGCCTTATATCCCCCTTCCCATGTTGGATCGTTCTCTCCTTTTTAATTCTATCAGTTAGTATTAGCAGACACCAGTATTGTTTATGTGATCCCTTTAACTCTTTTTTTTTTTTTTTTATGTTTTTGACAGGCAGAGTGGACAGTGAGAGAGAGACAGACAGACAGAAAGGTCTTCCTTTGCCATTGGTTCACCCTCCAATGGCCGCCGCGGCCAGCGCGCTGCGGCCAGCGCACCGTGCTGATCTGATGGCAGGAGCCAGGTGTTTCTCCTGGTCTCCCATGGGGTGCAGGGCCCAAGTACTTGGGCCATCCTCCACTGCACTCCCTGGCCACAGCAGAGAGCTGGCCTGGAAGAGGGGCAACCAGGACAGAATCCGTGCCCCGACTGGTACTAGACCCAGTGTGCCGGCACCGCAATATGGAGGATTAGCCTAGTGAGCCACGGTGCCAGCCCCTTTGACTCTTAATCCTTTCATTATGATCAACTGTGAACTGAAACTGATCACTTGGACTAGTGAGATGGCATTGGAACATGCCACCTTGATGGGATTGAATTGAAATCCCCTGGCACGTTTCTAACTCTACCGTTTGCGGCAAGTCTGATTGAGCATTCCCAAACTATACATCTCCTCTCTCTCTTATTCCCATTCTTATATTTAACAGGGATCACTTTTCAGTTAAATTTAAACACCCAAGAATAACTGTGTGTTAATTAAAGAGTTCAACCAATAGTATTAAGTAGAACAAAAAAATTACTTAAAAGGGATAAAGTATTAAGTTGTTCATCGACAGTCAGGACAAGGGCTGATCAAGTCACTCTTTCTCATAGTGTCCATTTCACTTCAACAGGTTTTGAAATGGTTTTTCTTAAATCCTTTTGATGTCTGACTTCAAAAAAGTCAGATTCTGAAAATTACTACTGCTCTTAGTCTGCTGTGATATGTTATTTTGATAAAAGTATGTTAGTAGCCTTTTCAGTATGTTCTTCTTTGACATTTATAAGTGGCAGTATCTGAAAAATTGAGTAGCCATCTGCATGTGGAATCTAAAACCAATCAGCGATATTTTTATAAACTTGCTCCATTAAAATCATTTAGTATATGACAGTTTGGCTCTTTTATTCATATATCATTTTATAACATCATTTATTGGTCATCTGGAAAATACTGGTTCTCTGAGTGAATCTTACAAATGTTGACATATTTCATTATACAGTTGAAAATTATATTCATTAAAAAGACACTGATTTCATCAGGAAGTTCTTTTAAGTTATGGAAGGTGTCAAGTGTATAGTGGCAATTTTCCTAAATTCACATTTTTACTGAAAGTTGGTTAAATAAAATCTAATCATTTGCAACAAATATTAGAAGTTGTGCCAAGCTCACTCCATTCATTGTAAGAAAATGCCTGCCAAATATCTAGGTCTGCAAAACCAAAATCTATGTGTAAATCATTATTTTGTGCAAAAACCATATGCCATGAAAAAGCAGACAGTTCATTCACTATCTTAAATAACTGAACTTTTCAAGACATTTCTGTAAATTATAGAAATGCCTTGGCCAGCGCTGTGGCTCACTAGGCTAATCCTCCGGCACACCGGGTTCTAGTCCCGGTCGGGGTGCCGGATTCTGTCCCGGTTGCCCCTCTTCCAGGCCAGCCCTCTGCTGTGGCCAGGGAGTGCAGTGGAGGATGGCCCAAGTGCTTGGGCCCTGCACCCCATGGGAGACCAGGAGAAGTACCTGGTTCCTGCCATCGGATCAGTGCAGTGCGCCAGCTGCAGCGCGCCAGCTGTGGTGGCCATTGGAGGGTGAACCAACGGCAAAGGAAGACCTTTCTGTCTGTCTCTCTCACTGTCCACTCTGCCTGTCAAAAAAATTAAAAAAAAAAAAAAAAAGAGAGAAATGCCTTTTATGTACAGTTAACATTTTGTCACACAGAATACTGAAATGTGCAAGTTTCACTGCTTCATTAAGGACATTTCAAATTGAAACTAATATTTGGAATGCAAACAAGAAATACAATTATTAGTACGATCTGTAGTCACTGCCTTGGTTCCTGATGAGGTACCAGCACTTTTACCCACAGCTGTTTCTGTAACACACAAAATCTACACAGTAAAAAGGATAAATAAGATCATACTATTAAAAAAAACAGCTCAGCATTCAGTGAGCTTCTAAAAGATTGATATTTTGAGGAATAATGGAAGAGAAAAAAATTGCTCTTTACCTGTTTCTTTTGTTCAGTGGGGGATAAGCACTTGGCACCAACCTTCTGTGCTTCCTCAAAAAGGCTGTCAACAAAATACTCACAATTCGTTTGTCGATTGTTATTATGACATTGATTGTCAGATCCTGATTCGCAAACCCTAAACAAATAAACAAAAAAAATAAAAAGAAAAAGAAATACTACTGACCACCTGTGATGTTCTAGTTAAGGAATGCTCCCTCCCTGTCTGGAGTTCAGGCTCTCTTCTCAGTTACTCTAACAGGTATGAACTGGAATGTCTCTCAAAAAGCCCTCATTGTATTATTATTAGAACACTGATAGGAAAATATTTTAACTCAAGTATACGTTTTTTACTTCCCTAGGAAATGCTCTCTATGTGTTCTCAGAATACTCCATAATATCACAAAGTATTAATTCTGCCTTTTCCAAAGCACTGACAGGATACATCTTACACAGAAACACTCATGGCCAAGATATTTCTTTTCTTTTTTTTTAAAAAGATTTATTCATTTGAAACACAGTTACACAGGCCGTTTGAAACACAGTTACACAGGCCGGCGCCGCGGCTCAATAGGCTAATCCTCCACCTAGCGGCGCTGGCACACCGGGTTCTAGTCTCAGTCGGGGCGCTGGATTCTGTCCCGGTTGCCCCTCTTCCAGGCCAGCTCTCTGCTGTGGCCATGGAGTGCAGTGGAGGATGGCCCAAGTACTTGGGCCCTGCACCCCATGGGAGACCAGGATAAGTACCTGGCTCTTGCCTTCGGATCAGTGTGGTGCGCCGGCCGCGGCGGCCATTGGAGGGTGAGCCAACGGCAAAGGAAGACCTTTCTGTCTGTCTCTCTCACTGTCCACTCTGCCTGTCAAAAAAAAAAAAAAAGAAAGAAAGAAAGAAAGTTACACAGAGAGAGGAAGAGAGGGGGAGAGAGAGAGAGGAAGAGAGGAGGGGGGAGGGGAGAGAGAGGGGGAGAGAGAGAGAGAGAGAGAGATCCTCTATCTGCTAGTTTACTCCCCAAGTGGCTGCAGCAGCCACGGCTGGGTCAGACAGAAGCCAGTATTTTCATTTGGGTCTCCAAGTGCATGGGCCTGGTCTTCCCCAGCCATTAGCAGGAAGCTGGATTGGAAGTGGAGCAGCCAGGACTAGAACCAGTGCCCATATGGGATGCTGGGGTTGGAAGTGGCTTAACCCGTTATGCCACAGCACCAGCCCCCTCAAGAGGATTTCTTATGGTATCAGGGATTCCCCCTCCTTTCCATCAGTACGGCTGTGCAGCAGTGCAGCAAACTGTCCAAAAGTCCAGGCGTTAGCATCTGAGTTTAGGTGCCTTCACAAGTCAACACTGACACTGTGTAAGCAAATTAACTTCTGCATGGTTTGGTTTCATCATCTGTAAAATGCAGACACTGCTACTTATCTCACACGGCTGCTGTGAAGATTAAATGATGATCCACACAAAACTTGTATGTGGTCATATGGTAAATATCAGTGCATACACTGGCATACTCACTCTCAAATATCAGACAGTAATATAGCATCCACTGTGCTCTCTGCTACTTTTTCTTCTGAGCACCCCGAGTAGCTGAAGTTTTATTCTTTCATGTTATCTATTTGGTATAAAAATTCTATTAAATTTCATCATGTGAATCAAGTCACTCATTCATTGAGTATATATTATAGTGGTTGTGGACAAATAAAAATAAGAAATGGCCTATGCTTATAGAGATTCAGATAAATACAGAGTCATGTCATCTGTATACTATGTATCATCACAGCAAGAAATAGCTACAACAGAATACAACTATAACAAGAGGTACTTCTATGCTATAGTTCAGAAACTGGGGCTCTGGTGAGTCTCAGAGTCTCCTGGTAGAAAAAAAAAAAAAAAAAAAAAAAAGATAGGCAGTATGAACAGCTCTATGCCCACAAATCTGATTAACTTAGATGAAATGGACAAATTCCTTGAAAGGTACAGTCTACCAAAACTCACACTAGAAGAAACAGAATCTATAGCAGGTGCCAGAGGAAGATGAGTCCATTGATGAACCCTACCAAGCATTTAAGGAAGAAATTATATCAACTGTGTACAATCTCTTCCAGAAAATAGAACAATTCTAACTCATCCTACGAAGACAGAACTACCCTCATGCTAAAACCAAAGAGGGGACAAGAAAGGAAAATGACAGAAAATATCTCACGAACACAGATGAAAAATCATCAAGAAAATATTAGCAAATTGAATAAAACAATGTGTAAAAACAATTATAGACTATAACCAAGTAGAACTTATTCTAGGGATGAAAGGCTAGTTCAACATTTGAAACTCTATTAATCCATCAAAAAGCTAAAGAAGAAAAAGATAATATTCATATCAACATATGGAGGAAAAAGCAATTGACAATACCCAACACCCATGCATGATGAAACCGCTAACTAGAAACAGGAACTTTTCAACTTGATAACGAATATCTACAGGAGGCAGCACTGTGGCTGCTGCCTGTGATACCAGCATCCCATACTGGAGTGCTGATTCAAGTCCTGGCTGCTCTGCTTCTGATCCAGATCCCTGTTCTTATGCATGGGAAAGCTGCAGAAGATGGCCAAGTACTTGGGCCCCTGTAACTCCAGTAGGAGACCTGGATGGAGTTCTGGTCTCCTGGCTTGAGACAGAACAGCCCCAGCCATTATTTGGGGAGTGAACAAGTATACGGAAAGTATCTCTCTCTCTCCCTTCCTCCCTCTTTCTCTAAAACTCTGCCTTTCAAATAAGTAAATAAATATTAAAGAGAAAAAAATTGTCTACAAAAACCTACAGCTAACCTCACACTAGGTGTTTTCCCCTTAAAGATTATGAATAGAACAAGGATGTTCCCTCTCATCATATCACATCAATGTTGTATTAGCTAAATTTGGTAGGATAAGAAAAGGAAATAAAAGGTATATAGATTAGGAAGGAAGAAATAAAACTATCTTTGTTCACCGATCTTCTGTATGCAGAAAATCCAAAAGAATCAACAACAACAAAAACTCCTGGGACTAATAAGCAATTATATGAAGACTGCAGAATACAAGGTTAATATACAAAGTCAAGGGCTTTACTATATACTAGCAATGAAGAGTTGGCATTTAAAATTAAAAAACACAGCATCGTTTACAATAACATTTATCAAACTCTATAGAACTGTGCAATGCAGAGTGAATCCAAATGCAAAATATGTTTAATAATAATGTGTTGGGGCAGGAGTTTGGTGCAGCGGTTCAGCCACTGCTTGGTACGTTCACATCCCATGTCAAAGTGCCTGGACTTGAGTCCTGGTTCTGTTCTCTGGAAGATGATAGCTGAGTAGTTTAGTCACTGTCACCCATGTTGGAGACCCAGATTGGGTTCCGGGCGCCTGGCCTACCCCAGATGTTGTGGGCATGTTGGGAGTGAACCAGTGAATGGGAGATGGTTCTTTTTTTTTTTTTAGTTTCTTTATTATTATTATTATTTATTTTATTTATTTTTTTTTTTGACAGGCAGAGTGGACAGTGAGAGACAGACAGAAAGGTCTTCCTTTGCCGTTGGTTCACCCTCCAATGGCCGCCACGGCCGGCGCGCTGCGGCCAGCGCACTGCGCTGATCCGATGGCAGGAGCCAGGTACTTCTCCTGGTCTCCCATGGGGTGCAGGGCCCAAGCACTTGGGCCATCCTCCACTGCACTCCCTGGCCACAGCAGAGAGCTGGCCTGGAAGAGGGGCAACTGGGACAGAATCTGGTGCCCCGACTGGGACTAGAACCTGGTGTGCCGGCGCTGCAAGGCGGAGGATTAGCCTAGTTAGCCGCGGTGCCGGCCAGGAGATGGTTCTTTTATCTTCCTAATTAATTAATTATCTGCAAGCAACCTGATAAAAATAATGCTGTATCAATATTCTCAAATTTAATAAACATAACGCACCAATATAAGATGTTAGTAACGAGAAAATATATGTTTGTGTGACAGGGGAGGTGATATGGGAACTTGCTGTACTTTCTGCTCAATTCTTCTGTAAACCTAAAATTGTTCTTAAAGTTTACTGGGGTGGGTGCTTGGTGCGGTAGTTTAAATGCCATTTGGGTCACCTGCATCCCATAGCAGCACACTGGGGCTCAAGTCCTAGCTCCACTCCTGAATCTGGCTTCCTTCTAATGTGTACACAGGAGGCAGCAGGTAATGACCCAAAGAGTTGGGTCCCTGATATCCACACAGGAAACCTGGATGAGTTCCAGGCTCCTGGCTTTGGCCTGGCCAGACCTGGCTATTATAGGAATTTGGAGAGCAACCCAGTGGATCTTCCTCCTCCCTCCTGCCTTTCAAATAAAATATTTTTAAAGAGTCTTAAAAAATAACTTAATAAACAAATACAGGTCATAAAAAAAAAAAAAGTGGGGGCTGCTGCTGTGGCATAGTGGGTTGGGCCTCTTTCAGTAGTGCTGGCTGGCATCCCATGTGGGTGACAGTATGAGTCCCGGCTGCTCCACTTTTGATCCAGCTCCCTGTTGATGGCCTGGCTTCGGTTCAGCCCAGCTCCAGACGTTGAGGTCATTTAGGGAGTGAACCAGGGGATGGAAGATCTCTCTGTATTTCCCTCTCTCTGTAACCCTACCACTCAAATAGATAAATAAATATTAAAAAAAAGAAAGAAAGAAAAGAAAGCGAGGGAGCTTCTGGCAGGATGGCAGCTGAGTAAACATACTTGGGTGATCCTTTCCCTAGAAACCAACAATGTGAACAACTATTCATAAACCAAGTTGCCTTCAGAAGGATGATGGAGGCTACATGAGTCTGGTTTTAGTACAATAGGAAAGACACATTGAAAAAAGCAGGAAGGAGAGAGCTGGCTCTGTCACTCATCCCCCAGCTCCAAGCAGCACACATGGAGAGAGATACCTAACTTTCCACTTGGTAGAAGTGTGAATTAAGTCCATACCTTAGTCTTACAATCTAGTACCTGGACTGCCATAATCAAAATCAGTGTGAGAATTAGGTGTTTAGTCTAACAATAAGACGCTAGCTAAGACTGCCTGGGTTTAGGGGCCAGCGCTGTGCCGTATTGGGTAAAGCCATAGCTTGCAGTGCTGGCATCCCATATGGGCACTGGTTTGAGTCCTGGCTGCTCCACTTCTGATCCAGCTCTCTACCATGGCCTGGGAAAGCAGAAGATGGCCCAAATCCTTGGGGTCCTGCACCCATGTAGGAGACCCTGAAGAAGCTCCTGGCTCCTGCTTCAGATCTGCCCAACTCTGACCATTGTGACCATTTGGGGAATGAACCAGCAGATGGAAGAGTTTCTCTCTCTCTGTCTCTACCCCCCGCCCCCCCGCCTCTGTGTAACTCTGCCTTTCAAATAAATGAATCAAAAAAAAAAAAAAAAGCTGTTTGGGTTTAGGGGGTAGATATTTGGCACAACAGTTAAGTCGTTGCTCGGCCCACATTCTACGTTGGAGCATCTGGAATAGAGTCCTGGCTCTACTGCTGATTCCAGCTTACTGAGGCATATGCTGAGAGGCAGCAGATGATGGCTCAAGCTGCTGGGTCCCTGCTACCCATGTGAGAGAACCAGACTGAGTTTTGGGCTCCTGGCTTCCCTCTGGCCAGCATGGGCTATTGTAGGCATATGGGCAGTGAACCAACAGATGTAAGATCTCTGTCTCTGTTTCTCAAATAAAATTAAAATTAAGTAAGAAATTTAAAAGATGCCCATGTCCCATAATGGAGTACCTGGGTTCAATACCTGGTTCTGACTTCCTTCTAATGTGCACCTGGGGGGCAGCAGATAATGGCTCAGGTAATTGTGTCCCTGCCTCCCACAAGGGAGACCAAGACTGAGTTTCTGGAGACCAGATATAGCCCTGGCTATGGAAGGCGTTTGGGCAGTGAACCAGCAGATTAAAGATCTCTGTGTGCCATACACCTACAGCCAACTGATCTTTTATAAAAAAGTCTTTAAATGTTTATTTCATTACTTGAAAGGCAAAGTGCCGGAGATGAGAGAGAGATCTTCTGTCTAGTTTACTGGTTCACTTTCCAAGTGCCTGCCAAAGCCAGGAGCCAGGAACTCAGTTTGGGTCCCCTAGTGGGTTTTAGGGACGCTAGTACTTGACGCTAGTACCTGCTGCCTCTTCCAGGAGATGCATCAGTAGGAAGCTGCAATCAGAAGCAGAGCATCAGAGCAAGGACTTGAACACAGACACTCCGATATGGCATACAGGCATCCCAAGCAGCATCGCACATAACTCTGTGCCAAGCACCCACTACTGATTCTTGGTAAAGATGCTACGGAACACACACCAGGAAGAGGACAATCTTTCAATAACTGGTGCTGCGAAAGCTGGATGTCCACACAGAGAAGAATGAAACTAGACCCCATCTCTATGTACAAAAATCAATTCAAAATAAAATCTAAATGTAAGGCCTGAAACTTGGAAATTACTAGAACAGGGAGATGCTTCAGGACACTAGAATGGGTGAGGATTTTTGGGCTCAGATTTCAAAAGCATAGGAAACAAAAGCAAAAATAGACAAATGCGATTTGATCCATCTAAAGAGCTTCTGCACAGCAAAGGAATCAACAGAGGGAACAGAACCTACAGAACAGGAGGAAACATCTACAAGTGATGCATCTGACAAAGGTTTAATAGCCAAATTATATAAGGAACTCAAACTCAATAGCAAAATAGAGATAATACAATTAAAAATGGGCAGATCTAAACAGACACTATTCAAAAGAAGACATACAAATAGCCAAGAGATGATGGCCGGCGCCGTGGCTCAATAGGCTAATCCTCCACCTTGCGGCGCCGGCACACCGGGTTCTAGTCCCGGTCGGGGCGCCGGATTCTGTCCCGGTTGCCCCTCTTCCAGGCCAGCTCTCTGCTATGGCCAGGGAGTGCAGTGGAGGATGGCCCAGGTGCTTGGGCCCTGCACCCCATGGGAGACCAGGAAAAGCACCTGGATCCTGGCTCCTGCCATCGGATCAGCGCGGTGCGCCGGCTGCAGCGGCGGCCATTGGAGGGTGAACCAACGGCAAAAGGAAGACCTTTCTCTCTCTGTCTCTCTCTCACTGTCCACTCTGCCTGTCAAAAAAAAAAAAAAAAAAAAAAAAAAAAAAAAAAAAAAAAAAAAAAAATAGCCAAGAGATGAAAAAAAAAAGCTCAGGGGAAAGCATTATGGCACAGTGGCTTAAGCCGCCATGTGAAACAACTGAACCCCATATCAGAGGGAAGGTTGGAGTCGCAGCTACTCTACTACCAACCCATCTTCCTGCCAATGTACTCTGGAAAGAGGCAGATGACGACTCAAGTGCTTGGACCCCTGCCACCCACATGGAAGACCTGAATGGAGTTCCTGGCTTCTGGCTTTGCCTGGCTCACCCCCAGCTATTGCAGGCGTTTGCAGGCGTTTGGCGAACCAACATATGGAAGATCTCTCACCCTGCCTTTCAAATAAATAAGTAACTCTTCAAATAAAAAGACCCAAGTTAAAAATAACATTTGCTTGGTGTAAGGAATTTCTAAGTATAAAGTATAAACTTTCTATCCTCTCTGATGGGTTGCAATAAAAGAAAAGTACAATACAAAAGAAGTATTTCATCTCAGATAAATTAGAATAAAATATCTATGATATGAACAACAAACTTTGTACCTACTTTTTATTGAGTGCCTGATACATGTGTGACAACACTATGCTAAGTGCTTTCTTTATATACTCTACATAATTCTCAAAAAACCTTTCTGGTAGGTAGTGGTTATGTCCCTGTTTTATAGATAGCAATGATCAAATAGTCTACCTGGGGCCTGCTTTGTGGGGTAATGGGTAAAGTCGTTACCTACAACCCCAGCATCCCATATGGGTGCTGGTTTGTGTTCTAGCTGCTCCACTTCTGATCCAGCTCCCTTCTAATGGCCTGGAAAAAGCAGAAGATAATGGTCCAAGTATTTGATCCCCTGCTACCCATGTGGGAGACCTAGGTGAAGCCCCTGGCTTTGGCGTGGCCCAGCCCCAGTCATTGAAGCCACTTGGGGAATGAACCAGCAGATGGAAGATTTCTCTCTCTCCCTGTATCTATCCTTCCCTCTCTAACTCTTTCAGATAAAAATAAACAAAAATTTTTTTAAAACAATCTACCTTAGTTGTCCAGGCCAGAGAGGTCAGACAAGGTAGAAATGAGGTTCAAAGCTAGGTTTCTCTGGCAAGATGGACTAACAAGAGGCCAAGAAGATAAAAGTTATTTAAAATTCTTCCTGGCCGGCGCCGCGGCTCACTAGGCTAATCCTCCGCCTTGCGGCGCCGGCACACCGGGTTCTAGTCCCGGTCGGGGCGCCAGATTCTGTCCCGGTTGCCCCTCTTCCAGGCCAGCCCTCTGCTGCGGCCAGGGAGTGCAGTGGAGGATGGCCCAAGTGCTTGGGCCCTGCACCCCATGGGAGACCAGCAGAAGCACCTGGCACCTGCCTTTGGATCAGCGCAGTGCGCCGGCCGTGGCAGCCATTGGAGGGTGAACCAACAGCAAAGGAAGACCTTTCTCTCTGTTTCTCTCTCTCTCTCACTGTCCACTCTGCCTGTCAAAAAAAAAAAAAAAAAATAAAAATAATAAAAAAATTAAAAAAAAAAAGAGAACAACAACAAAAAAATTCTTCCTTAACAGAAGTAATGTGTGAACAGAAAGTTGTCATTTTTTTTTTACAAATAACAAAAAGATTTGGTAACCTCAGTAAATCTGTTCAAAATTTAATTCAAAAATTGTTTCAAGATATATTACTACTGTGTTTTTACTGAGGTAGTCATACACAATTAAAACTTACTTTCTCAAGGCAGGTGCTGTGGTGCAGTGGGTTAAAGTCCTAGCCTGCAGTGCCAACATCCCATATGGGCACTGGTTCGAGTCCCAGCTGCTCCACTTCCAATTCAGCTCCCTACTAATATGCCTGGAGAAGCAGCAGAGGATGGCCCAAGTCCTTGGGCCCCTGCACCACATGGGAGACCCGGAAGAAACTTCTGGCACCTGGCTTAGGATCAACTCAGCTCTGGCCATTGTGGCCATTTGGAAAGTGAACCAGCTGATGAAAGACACACACACCCGCCGCCGCCCAGACTCTACCTCTCTCTGTAACCATTTCAAATAAAATAAATATTTAAAAAATTTACTGGGGCTGGCGCTGTGGCGCAGTGGGTTAATGCCTTGGCCTGAAGCGCTGGCATCCCATTTGGACACCGGTTCTAGTCCTGGCTGCTCCTCTTCTGATCCAGCTCTCTGCTATGGCCTGGGATAACAGTAGAGGATGGCCCAAGTGCTTGGGCCCCTGCACCCACATGGGAAACCCAGAAGCAGCTCTTGGCTCCTGGCTTCGGATAGGCACAGCTCCGGCCGTGCGGCCATCTGGGGAGTTAACCAGCAGGTAGAAGACCTCTCTCTCTGTCTCTACCTCTCTCTGTGTAACTCTTTCAAATAAATAAAATAAATCTTAAAAAAAAAACAAACTTACTTTCTCTGTCAGTGGAATAGAATTAAAAACAAGGAGCAGACTAGCATGTGGTACAGTGGGTTAAGTTGTCACCTGTAATGCCCGCATCCCACATAAGCATTGGTTTGAGTCCTGGCTGCTCCACTTATGATCTAGCTCCCTGGGGACTGCGCTGTGGCACAGAGGGTTAAAGCCTTGGCCTGAGGCGCTGGCATCCCATATGGGTGCCGGTTCTAGTCCCGGCTGCTCCTCTTCTGGTAATCTAGCTCCCTGCTCATGCTCCTGGAAAAGCAGTGGAAGACAGCCCAAGTACTTGGGCCACTGTCACCCAAGTGGCAGACCTAGATCAAGTTCCAGGCTCCTGGTTTCAGCCTGGCTCAGTCCTAGATGTTGTGGCTATTTGGGAAATGAACCAGTAGATGGAAGGTCTGGGTCTGTCTCTTTCTCTCTGCCTCTCCATAAATGCCTTTCAAATTAAAAAAAAAAAAAATCTTAATAAATATAGATAGATAAATAGGTAGATAGATAGGGTGCTGGCATTGTGGTATAGCAGGTAAAGCCACCTCCTGCAATACTGGCTTCCTATATGGATACCAGTTCATGTCTTGGGTGCTCCACTTTCAATCCAGCTCCCTAATAATGGCCTGGGAAAAGCAGCAGAAGATGGCCAAGTATTGGGCCCCTGCCACCCACAAGTGGGAGACATGGAAGAAGCTCTTGGCTTTGGCCTGACCCAGCCCTGGCTGTTGCAGCCATCTGGGAAGTGAACCAATGGATAGAAGATTTCTCTGACTTTCAAATAAATAAATAAATAAATAAATAAATAAATCTCTTTAAAAAAGAAATATATGGGGCCTACACTGTGGTGTGGCAGGTTAAGCTGCCATCTGAAGTGCCAGCATCCCATATGGGTGCTGATTTGGTCCCAGCTATTCCACTTCCAATCCCTTGGGAAAGCAGCAGAAGCTGGCCCAAGTGCTTGGGATCCTGCACCCATGTGGGAGACCTGGATAAAGATCCTGACTCCTGGCTTCAGTCTGGCCTAGTCCTGACCATTGTGGCCATCTTCCAGCAAATGGAAGACTTCTCTGTTTCCGCCTCTGCCTCTCCCTCTCTGTAATTCTGCCTTTCAAATAAATAAATAAATACATAAATCTTTTTTTTTAAAGAAAATATAATAAAAGTGAGAAAAATACTAACAAAAGTATTAACAAAAAATTCATAGTATGAATTAACTTACCATTCTTCTTTTATACTTTCAAGGTTATCTACTTCTTTCATTCTCTTTTGTCTTACTGTAAAAATAAACAAAAGTTAAAATTATCAATTTGATATTTAAAACAAATTCATTCCTATGTATGTATCAATATTCTTTGACAGTAATCATGCAATCCTAAAGTAGCTAAAAAGAAAGAAGTGATCAAACTCAAAGCTGTCATTTTCATCTTTAAATAAAGTACTAGTAAAAAGTAAATTTGAGTTTGATAATCTCAAACTTCCTAAAACTCATAATGAAGAAAATGATATGACCTTTAACAGCAATCAAAATATATGAACTATTTCAATCAATCTCTAACTTAAAGTAATAAAACAGCAAATAAATATATGGTCTAATCTCATGAGTCTTTGGGGAGAAAAGTTGACAAGTTATCTATATATTACAGAACATTCATATTTTTGAACCTGATCTTCCACATTGCTGAGAAACAGAGTAAGAATTAAATTATACACACAAAGTTTGTCCATCACAGCAATGTGTTAGGAAAAACTGAAAATAAACTACATGTCCAATGAGTCATGGTAGGAGAGATTCTTGATGGGATAATATACATCCCTTAAAAGTAATTTGGGGAAGGGTAAGGCATTTGGTGCAGAGGTTAGGATGCCGTTTGGGTGGCCAGCATTCTATGCTGGAGTATCTCAATTCCACTCCCTACTCCACCTCCAATCCAGCTTACTCCTGCTGTGCATCATGGTAGGCAACATGTAATAGCTCAGGTGCTTGGATTCCTGCCACCCACAAGGGGACCCAGATTGAGTCCAGGCTCCTGGCTTTGGCCTGGCCCAGACCTGGCTGTTCAAGGCATTTGGTAAGTGAACTACCATCTGGAAGATTTCTCTTTGTCTCTGCCTTCCAAATAAAAATGAAAATAATTTTTTCAAAAAAGTTAGTCAAAGAAGGTTTATAAGTAAAAGCTGAATCAAGAAACATACAATCAGGGCCAGCATTGTAGTACAGCAGGTAAATCTGCCACCTGCAACACTGGCATCCTGTATGGGTGCCAGTTAGCTTTCTGTATGTTCCACTTTTGATCTACCTCCCTGCTAGTGGCCTGGGAGGGGCAGCAGAAGATTGCCCAAGTGTTGTGGGTTCCTGCCACCCACATGGGATACCAGGATAAAGTTCCTGGCTTGGGCCTGACCCAGCACTGGCCATTGTGACCATCTAGGGGAGTGAACCAGTATATGGAAGATTTGTCTCTGTGACCCTTTCAAATCAATCAATCAATCAATCAATCTTGGAGGGAGGGAGGGAGGAAAAAGTAAAAGGCAATTTGAAAATGGTAGGCTGGAACCGGGGTTGTGGCATAGCAGGTAGTTAAGCCACGGCTAGCTACACCAGCATCCCATACCAGACTGACAGTTCTAGTCCTGGCTGCTCCACTTCCCATCCAGCTTCCTGCTAATGCACCTAGGAAGACAGTGGAAGATGGTCCAAGTATTTGGGGCCCTGCCACCCCTGTGGCACTGTTACTCTGCTGGTAGGAATGTGAAATGTTGTAGCTGCCAAGGAAAAGAGTTTGGTGGTTATAGCCATTATTCATAAGAGTCAAAAGGTAGCAAAACCCAAATATCCATCAACAGATGAACAAATAACCAAAATGTGGTATATACAAACAATTCAGCTATAAATAGGAATGAAAATCTAATACATGCTACACCATATATGAATCTTGAAAACATGATGTCAAATGAATAAGCTAAACACAAAAGGACAAGTAAACTATGATCCAGATACATGAAATATCTAGAAAGCAGAACAGAGGTTATCAGGGGTCTGTGGGAGAATGAGCAATTTTTGCTTAATGGAAACAGTTTTTGTTTGAGGTGATCAACATGTCTTGGACAGGGGGCCAGTATTGTGGTACATCAGGCTAAGCTGCTGCTTACAACACTGGCATCCCATATCGGTGTCCTGGATGCTCCACTTCTGACCCAGCTTTCTGCTAATGATCCTGGGAAGGCAGCAGAAGTGGGCCCATACACTTGGGTTGCTGTCATCCATGTGAAGACCAGGACAGAGTTCATGGTTCTGGGCTTTTGCCTGGCCCAGATCTAGCTGCTGCAGCCATCTGGGGAATGAACTAGCAGACAGATTTGTCTCTGTCACTCTGCCTTTCAAATAAATAAATCTTATTTTTTAAAAAAGATTTATTTTTATTTGAAAGTCAGAGTTACAAAGAAAAAGGAGAGGCAGAGGCAGAGGCAGACACACACACACACACACACAGAAAGAGAGAGGTCTTCCATCCAGTGGTTCACTTCCCCATTGGTCACAATGGCTGGAGCTACACCAATCTGAAGCCAGGATCCAGAAGCTTCCTCCAGGTCTCCCATGCGGCTGCAGGGGCCCAAGGACTTGTGCCATCTTCCACTGCTTTCCCAGGCCATAGCAGAAAGCTGGATGGGAAGTGGGGCAGCCAGGACTCGAACTGGCACCCATATAGGATGCTGGCACTGCAGATGGTTGCTTTACCTGCTACACCACAGCATCGGCCCCAATAAGTCTATCTTTAAAAAAAGCCTTGGAGGCATAAGAACTGTGGTGCTGGCATCCTGTATAGGTCCTGGCTACTCCACTTCCAGTCTAGCTCCCTGCTGATGGCCTGGGAAAACAGAAGACGGCCCAAGTGCTTGGGCCTCTGCACCTACATGGGAGAACCAGAAGAAGATCCAGCCGTTGCGGCCAACTGGGAGTGAACCAGAGGTTGGAAGACCTCTCTCTCTCTGCCTCTCCTCCTCTCTCTGTGTAACTCTTTCAAATAAAATTAAAAAAAAAAAAAAAAAAAAAAAACAGCTTTGCTCCTGATTCTTGCTTCTTAATAACGCACACCCTGGGAAGCAGCAGATGATGGCAAGCACCTGGGTCCCTGTCACTCTTATGTGAGGTGTGGACTGAGTTTCCAGCTGCTAGTTTCAGCCTACTCCAGTTCCAGCTAATATGGACATTTGAAGAGTAAACCAATGGATGAAGTACTCATTCGCTTGCTCTCTCCCTCTCTTTCAAACAAAACAAAAGTCTTTAAACTAAAAAAGGTCAATATATAAAGAATTAAGTATAGAGAATAAAAAGGCCAGCTAACAACAGTCAACATATATGAACAGACTTTTTTTTTTTTTTTTTTTTTTTTTGACAGGCAGAGTGGACAGTGAGAGAGAGAGACAGAGAGAGAAAGGTCTTCCTTTGCCGTTGGTTCACCCTCCAATGGCCGCCGCTGCAGCCGGCGCACCGCGCTGATCCTGGCAGGAGCCAGGAGCCAGGTGCTTTTCCTGGTCTCCCATGGGGTGCAGGGCCCAAGCACCTGGGCCATCCTCCACTGCACTCCCTGGCCATAGCAGAGAGCTGGCCTGGAAGAGGGGCAACCGGGACAGAATCCGGCGCCCCAACCGGGACTAGAACCCGGTGTGCCGGCGCCGCAAGGTGGAGGATTAGCCTATTGAGCCACGGCGCCGGCTTGAACAGACTTTTTAGAGAAGAGCAAATGGCTCTTAAACACATCTGTATGGAAAGATGCCCAGTTTTACCAACAATAAGGGAAATATAATGGAAACTATATTATGATGACATTTCACACATATCACATTGTCAAAAGTTCACAAGTTTTGTAACATACTTTTTTCCTGAGGCTATGGAGAAAAATTCTCATCTATTATTACTGGTGGGAATCCAAAATGGTGTAATTGCTAGGAAGAATATGGCAACAACTAGCAAAATTACACATGCATATGACAGTCTCTTGTTAAACTTTGTTAGACTCCTCTGAGCCATCATCTCAACTAGGTCAACCTCTCAACCTTAGGCTTACATCTCCATCCCTACAGAGTCCAATTTTAGCAAAAATCCTTAAGCCAGTTTACCCAAAATCCACCCCTTAGTCCCCGATATCTTACTTTGGATAACCAATTGGTTTTCTGTCCTCTGCAACCTCCACACCCACCCCACAGGTGTTTGATCACTGTGGCCTGTCTTCAGTAAGGATCCTATTGTCTTATCCAGAGGTTTCCCCAAAATAATCTGCTGCTCAATGATCCCTCACCTTTCTCACTGATTAAATTTCCATTTGTTCATACTGTGTTCAGAGTTGAGTCTAATCTCTCTTCTCTACTGCAAAATTCCACTGCAGTGGACCCTGCACCCATCAAGACAAGCCCTTCAACTCTGGAAAAAAGTCTTCCTTACTTTGCTTTAACAAGTATCACTGGGGGCTGGCGCTGTGGCGTAGCAGGTTAATGCCCTGGCCTAAAGCGCCAGCATCCCATATGGGCACCAGTTTGAGACCTGGCTGCTCCACTTCCAATCCAGCTCTCTGCTGTGGCCTGGGAAGCAGTGGAGGATGGCCCAAGTCCTTGGGCCCCGCACCTACGTGGGAGACCCACAAGAAGCTCTTGGCTCCTGATAGGTGCAGCTCTGGCCATTGGGCCAGCTGGGGAGTGAACCATCAGATGGAAAGCCTCTCTCTCCCTCTTTGACTTTCGAACAAATAAATAAATCTTTAAAAAAAAATCAATGGACTTTTTTTTTCTGTAACACTATATAAGTTTAGAAACATGTAAATATTTTTGTATTTGTAAATATACAAAAGAAAATCCTTGAAAACTGAAAGTAAAAATGAAACAAATGAGAGGAAGACATTTGGTGTAGCAGGTAAGACACCGCTTGGGGGCTAGCACTGTGGCAAAGTGGGTTAGGCCGCTTCTTGCAATGCCCACATCTTTTAATCAGAGCAATGATTCTGGCCCTGGATGTCCCACTTCCTATCTAGATCCCTGCTAATGCCCCTGGGAAAGCAGTAGGAAGGCAGTAGATGATGTCCCAAATACTTGGGCTCCTGTCACCAACATGACAGATGGGGATCTTGGCTTTGGCCTGACCCTGGCCCACCTCTAGCAGCTGCGTCATATGGGGAGTGAACCAGCAGATGGAAGATCTCCCTCTTCCTAACTCTGCCTTGCAAATAAATAAATCTTTAAAAAGCATACGTATTTTATATTAAATTGCAGAGAGAGAAGGATAAAGATATCTTCCATCTGCTGGTTCATTCCCCAAATGGCCACAATGGCCAGAGCTAGGCTGATCCAAAGCCAGGAGCCAGGAGCTTCTTCCAGATCTCCCACATAGGTGCAGGGGCCCAAAGACCTGGGCCATGCTCCACTACCCTCCCAGGCACATTAGCAGGGAACTGGATAGGAAGTTGAACAGCCAGGACTTGAACCAGCACCAATATGGGATACCAATGCTGCAGGCCAGGACTTAAACCACTATGCCACAGCGCCAGCACCAAAAATATATATTTCAACTCTCAAATATGAACATCTATCTTACTTCCTTTCTTCCTTTTTCTTTTTTGAGATTTGTTTATTTGAGAGGCAGAGTTACAGAAGCAGAGAGGGAAAGACAGAGAGAAACCATCCGCTGGTTCACTTCCCAAATGGCCACAATAGCCAGAGCTGGGAGCTGGATAGGGAGTGAAGCAGCTGAGACTTGAACTGGCAATGCAGGTGCTGCAGGCAGAGGCTTAACCTACTACGCCACGGAGCTGGCCTCAAGAATGTGTTTCTTCTTCTTCTTCTTTTTTTTAATAAGATTTATTTATTTATTTATTTATTTGAGACGTAGACTTACATAGAAAGAGGAGAGGCAGAGAGAGAGAGGGCTTCCATCTTCTGGTTCACTCCCCAAAGAGCCACAATGGCCAGAGCTGTGCGGATCTGAAGCCAGGAGCCAGGTGCTTCTTCCCAGTTTCCCACATGGGTGCAGGGGCCCAAGGATGCTGGCATCGCAAAGGATTAACCTATTGCAGCACAGTGCCAACCCAGAACGTGTTTCTTTCTTTCTTTTTTTTTTTTTTAAGATTTATTTTTATTTGAAAGTCAGTTACACAGAGACAGGAGAGGCAGAGAGAGAGAAAGAGGTCTTCCATCCACTGGTTCACTCCCCAACTGGCCGCAATGGCCAGAGCTGTGCCGATCTGAAGCCAGGAGCCAGGAGCTTCCTCTGGGTCTCCCATGCAGGTGCAGGGGCCCAAAGACTTGGGCCATCCTCCACTGCTTTCCCAGGCCACAGCAGAGAGCTGGATCGGAAGTGGAGCAGCCGGGTCTCAAACCAGCACCCATATGGGATGCTGGCGCTTCAGGCCAGGGCGTTAACCCACTGTGCCACAGCGCCGGCCCCAAGAATGTGTTTCTTAAATGCAAATACTTTGGGGCCAGCGCTATAGCATAGCAGGTAAAGCCACAGCCTTCAGTGCCGGCATCCCATATGAGCACAGGTTCGAGTTCCTGCTACTCCACTTCCAATCCAGCTCTCTGCTATGACCTGGGAAAGCAGTAGAAGATGCCCCAAGTCCTTGGGCCCCTGCACCGGCATGGGAGACCTGGAAGAAGCTCCTGCCTTAGGATTAGCACAGCTCTGGCTGTTGCAGCCACCTAGGAAGTGAACCAGTAGATGGAAGACCTCTCTCTATTTCTTTCTCTGTCTCAGCCTCTCTGTAACTCTGCCTTTCAAATAAAACAAAATAAAAATCTTAAAAATACTTCTAGGGGCCAGGACTGTGGTGTAGTGGACTAAGCCTCTTCCTACAGTGCTGGCATCTACTGGTTGCTCCACTTCTGATCCAGCTCCCTGCTAATGGCCTGGGAAAACAGTGGAAGATGGCCCAAGTGCTTGGGCCCCTGCACCCACATGAGGGACTCAGAAGCAGCTCCTGGCTACTGGCTTCCGATTGGCCCAACAGCAGCCATCGCAGCCATCTGGGGAATGAACCAGAAGATGGAAGACTTCTCTATCTCTCCTCCTTTCTGTCAATAACTCTGCCTCTCCAATAAATATTTTTTAAATAAAAGCAAATACTGCTATTAAAAATGTTTTAGCATTTTTAAAAAAATTATTTATTCGAAAATCAGAGTTACACAGAGAGGAGAGAGAGAGAGCTTTCACCTGCTGGTTTACTTCCCAAATGGCCAGAAGAGCTGGGCCTCGGCCAGGCTGAAGCCAGGAAATTCAAGCAATGACAATTAGAAAGTGGATACTAGAAACAGTCTCTGCTCCTACTCCCAGTTTCCAAAGTATTTGGGGCCATTGAGGATCAAGCTGTAGCTCTTCAATGGCTACAGATCAGTTTCCTGTAGCTAATGAAGCTGGGCCTGTAACCAGATCCCATTTGACTGGAAGCACTAAATCAGATCTAGCCATATCCTACTTGTTTAGAGTAAAGTCTGTCATTAACTAGAATTTAACAAGAGAATAAATCTTAATATTTGAATATTGGAAATACCATCCAGGAAACTGGGATGTAGACTTGGAGTAATGGCCACAGAAGAAATTCACAACGGCAAACTAGAACCAGTTGTATTTGTCATGGATTAAAATGGAGGACATGTGAAATCTACACGGTGCTAAACAGATTTTCAGGAAATTAAGATGAAAGAGTTTGCTCTAGAAAATATACTAGCACTAAAAAAAAAAAAAAAAAAAAAAAAGCCATTTACTGGAAGGAAGAAAGAACTCTAAAAAAAAGAAAAATTAATTAAAAAATTTTTAAAAAATACTAGCACTAAAAGTTGCTTTAGGTATCTATTATTTTTAGTATGAATTAAATATAAACTGACAGTGAGTTTATTACTTAACCTTGTCATGAGAAAATTCTGAGCTGTTCTAAAAGACAAGAGGAAAATGAAAGGAAGGAAAGAGGAGGAACTACATCGGGCAGAGGGGTGAGTGTAGAGAATGGGAGAGGAGAGCACTTTCAACAACTTCCCCCAAAAATGGGGTGGGTGCCTAACCACTAGGCTAAACATCCACTCTAGTATGTGTATGTGTGTGTGTGTATATATATATTTTAAAGACTTATTTATGTATTAAATAAGTCACAGAGAGGCAGAGGCTTCCATCTGCTGATTCACTCCCCAAATAGACGCAACGGCCAGAGCTGGGCGGATCTGAAGCAGGAGCTTCTTCCAGGTCTCCCATGTGGGTGCAGGGGCCCAAGGACTTGGACCTTTTTCTATTTTCTGAGGCCATAGCAGAGACCTGCATTGGAAGTGGAGTAGCCAGGACTTGTACCAGCGCCAATATGGAATGCCAACACTGCAGGTGGTGGCTTTACCTAGTACGACACAGTGCCGGCCCAAGTGTGTATTTTGATTATTGATCTGGAAGAAAAGTAAGCCAAGACCATTTAAAGGATGTGAAAAGGGTAAGAATGAGAATGCTAAAATCCTATCTGTCTCAATAGGAATGCAAAAGGCAATGTTCAAATTACTCAAAAATGTACACATTGTTTAGAAACATAGCTGTAAAAAATAACAGAGTTCAAAGAAGATGTTTAAAGAAAAAGGAGTGGGAGGGCTGGCGCTGTGGCACAGTGGGTTAACACCCTGGCCTGAGGTGCCGGCATCCCATATGGGTGCTGGTTCTAGTCCCCGCTGCTCCTCTTCTGATCCAGCTCTCTGCTATGGCCTGGGAAAGCAGCAGAAGATGGCCCAAGTCCTTGGGCCTCTGCACCCATGTGGGAGACCCGGAAGAAGCTCTTAGCTCCTGGCTTTGGATCGGCGCAGCTCCGGCCGTTGCGGCCAGTTGGGGAGTGAACCATCGGATGGAAGACCTCTCTCTCTGCCTCTCCTCTCTGTGTAACTCTTTCAAATAAATAAATAAATAAATCTTTAAAAAAAGAAAAGGAGTGGGATAATTTTTCAGTTTTAAGCCTTCTAACACTATTTTGTCTTTAAAAATTATGTATAAACATTACTTTTTTAAAAAAAATTAAAAAACATAAAAAAATCATGAAATCCAGAAGTCCATGCCCAGTAATGTTTTTTCCTAAGATTTCTTACTTCAACTTCATATTTCTAAAACTAATTGCTTCCCCTTTTTTTTTTCTGACAGGCAGAGTTAGACAGCAAGAGAGAGAGACAGAGAAAATTCTTCCTTTTCTGTTGGTTCACCCCCCAAATGGCCACCACGGCCGGTGAGCATCAGCCAGGTGCTTCCTCCTGGCCTCCCATGTGGGTGCAGGGCCCAAGCACTTGGGCCATCCTCCACTGCCTTCCCGGGCCACAGCAGAGAGCTGGACTGGAAGAGGAGCAACCAGGACAGGATCCGGCACCCCGACTGGGACTAGAACCTGGGGTGCCAGCGCCGCAGGCGCAGGCGGAAGATCAGCCAAGTGAGCCGCAGCGCCGGCCACTAATTGCTTCCCTTTAAAAAATGTCTAGGGTAGGTGTCTGGCCAAACAGTTGAGACAACAGTTAGGATGCCCACATCTCAGGGCCGTACTGTGGCAAAGAAAGTAAAGCAGCTGCCTGCAGGGCAGCATCCCATATAGACGCAAGTTTGAGACCCAGCTGCTCTCCTTCCAATCCAGCTCCCTGCTAATGTGCCTGGGAAAGTAGGGGAGGATGACCCAAGTGTTTGGGCCCCTCAACCCACATAGGAGACCTGGATGAGGCTCCTGGCTCCAGCCTGACCCAGTTCCAGCTGTTGTTCTCTCTCCTTCTCTTGGGCCCCTGCCAGTCACGTGGGAGATCCAGATGAAGCTCCTGGCTCATAGTTTCAGCCTGACACAGCCCCAGCCATTGTTTTCTCTCCTTCTTTCCTTATCTTTGCCTTTCAAATAAACAAATCTTAAAAAAAAGAAAAGATGCCCACACCTTACACTGGATACCCAGTTCCAACTCCTGACTCTAGTTTCCTTCCAACGTAGACCCTGAGAAGCAGTAGAATCACTCAAGAAATTGGGATCCTGCCACCCACATGGGAGACTTGGATTAGGTTCTCAACTCCTGGCTGGAGTTGGCCCTAGCCATTGTGGGCAACTGGGGAATGAATCTGTAGATAGATTTAATTTTTTAAAGAAATTTTTTTAAAGATCTATTTATTTGGAAGGCAGAGAAAGGGAAAGAAAAATTGATTGATTGATTATATCTGCTGGTTCACTCCCCAAGAAACTACAGCAGTTGTAGCTAGTTCAGGCCAAAGCTAGTAGCCTGGAATGTTCCCATCCAGGTCTCCCAGCTGGTGGCAGGGGCCCAAGTGTTTAGGCCATCTTCCACTGCTTTTGCAGGCGCATTAGCAGTGAGCTAGATCGGGAACATAGAAGTTGGGGCTTGAAGTGGCACTCATGGGATGCTGGTGTTGCAAGCAGCAGCTTAATCCACTGTGCCAACATGCCTACCCCTGTCTTGATTTTGATCTCCATCTCTTTCTCTATCAAAGGAAAAGCAATGTGAATGTCTAATTGCTTCAAATATATGCACAGGATAGAGAAATATAAACATCTAGACATTCAGATATAGAAATGTTAACATTTTGGGGCCAGCATTGTGGCATAGTGGGTTAAGCCACCACCTGCAAAGCCAGCACTCCACATGGGAACCAGTTCAAGTCCTGACTGCTCCACTTCAGATCCAGCTCCCTAATAATGCACCTGAGAAAGCAGCAGAAGATGTGGGAGACCCAGATGAAGCTCCTGGCCTCAGCCTGGCCCACCCCAGCAACTGCAGATTTCTGGGGAGTGAGCCAGTGAACGGAGGATCTCTTTCTCTGTCTCTCCCTCTCTTTCTCTAACGGTGCCTTTCAAATAAACAAGTCTTAAAAGAGAGAAATATCAATATTTTTACTTATTTGCTGTACTAATGTTTATTTAACAAATAAAACAGTACTGATACAGTTGAATATTACTTAATTAAAAATATTAAAGGTTGGCATTGTGGCACAGTAGATTTAGTTGCTGCTTCTGACTCCAACATCCCAAATCAGAGCACCAGTTTGAGTCCAGGCTCCTCTGCTTCCGATTCAGCTTCCTGTTGTACACATGGGAAGGTAGCAGGAAATGGATCAAGTATTTGGCCCCTGCCACCCATGTCAGAGACCTGGATGGCACCTTGGCCCAGACCTAGTTGTTATGGCCACTTGGGGAGTGAATCAGTGGATGGAAGATCTCTTGATTTTTCTCTCTCCTGTCCCTCTTCTTCTGTCATTCTGCCTTTCAAATAAATAAATTATATTAAATGTTATGCTTTAAATATGTGCATTTTATTGTGTATAAGTTTCTGATAATATAGTGAAAAAACAAACTCATTCTCAGTTTATCCTACCACAGACTCACAACACAGATCACTTGTGACACCAGAAGTATATGGGTTTTCCTTCACACACCAAGCAAACTAATTCTGCAAAAGACAAATTCAATTAAATTCTGATACTTTGCATCAGATCTCAAGAGATTGAGGGCTTAGTCCCTAAGACTGCCCTCCATTCACTTTATATGCCAATTTTATCTGTGCTTCTAAACTAGATACTATAAATCAGTTTACACAACCCCTCCTTGGGTTCAATTTGCTTGGTGGCTCATAGAGCTCAAGGCAACAGGTTTACTAGTTTATTACAAAGGCTGACATCAAAGACACGGATGAAGTTATGCACAAGGTAAGTATGGGAGAAGGGGCACAGCGATTCCATGCCCCCTCTGAGCACAGCACCCTCTAGGAATCTCCAACATGTGCAGACTTCCAAAGGCTCCCCACACTCTATTCTTATGGGATTTTTATGGAGACATCACTGCACCAGCATAACTGAAGCATGGACAACCACGTGGAACTGTGATTGGACAAATTTGTGTGATCTTGGACAGCAGTGTTTAAATTGCCACTCAGGACACCTGCATCCTCTGTCAAGAGTGACTGGCTGAGTCCTGGCTACTCCAGTTCTGTTGCAGTTTCCTGCTTATGTGTACCCTGGGGAGCAATGATAGCCCATGTGGTTAAAAAAAAAAAAAGAGCCGGCGCCGTGGCTCACTAGGCTAATCCTCCACCTTGCGGTGCCAGCACACTGGGTTCTAGTCCCGGTCGGGGCGCCGGATTCTGTCCCGGTTGCCCCTCTTCCAGGCCAGCTCTCTGCTGTGGCCAGGGAGTGCAGTGGAGGATGGCCCAAGTGCTTGGGCCCTGTACCCCATGGGAGACCAGGAAAAGCACCTGGCTCCTGCCATCGGATCAGTGCGGTGCGCCGGCCGTGGCGGCCATTGGAGGGTGAACCAACGGCAAAAGGAAGACCTTTCTCTCTCTCTCTCTCACTGTCCACTCTGCCTGTCAAAAAATTTAAAAAATAAATAAATAAATAAATAAATAAATAAAAGGTTTACCGGGGCCAGCATTGTGGCGTAGTGGGTTAAGCCACCACCTGCAATGCTGGCATCCCATACAGGTGCCAGTTTCAGTCCTGGTTGCTCTACTTCTGATCCAGCACCTGCTATTGTACCTGGAAAAGCAGGAGAAGATGACCCAAGTAGTTGGGCCCCTGCCACTCTACATAGGAGACCCAGATGAAGCTCTGGCTCCTGGCTTTAGCCTGGTTCAGGCCTGGCAGTTGTGGCCATTTGGGCAGTGAACCAGCAGATGGAAGATCTCTCTGTCTCTACCTTTCTCTAACTCTTTCAAATAAATAAATATATCTTAAAAAACAAAAGTGCACAAAGGCTCATGTTGTGTAGCAAGTAAAGCCACCACCTGCAATGCTGGCATCCCATATGGGCACCGGTTTGCGATCTGGCTGCTCCACTTCCAATCCCTGCTATGGCCTAAAAGCAGCAGAAGATGGTCGAAGAGTATGCATGGCCTGGAAGCAACTCCTGGATCCTGGTTTCAGCCTGGCCTAGCCCTGGCCTGTTGCAGCCATCTGGAGAGTGAATTAGTGGATGGAAGATCTCTCTTTCTCTCCCTCTCTGTAACTCTGCCTTTCAAATAAGTAAGTAAATCTTTTTTTAAAAAAAGATTTATTGGGCTGGCACCGCGACTCACTAGGCTAATCCTTCACTTTGCGGCACCAGCACACCAGATTCTGTCCCGGTTGCCCCTCTTCCAGGCCAGCTCTCTGCTGTGGCCTGGGAGTGCAGTGGAGGATGGCCCAAGTGCTTGGGCCCTGCACCCCATGGGAGACCAGGAGAAACACCTGGCTCCTGGCTTCAGATCAGCGCGGTACGCCGGCCGCAGCGCGCCGGCCACAGCGGCCATTGGAGGGTGAACCAACGGCAAAGGAAGACCTTTCTCTCTGTCTGTCTCTCACTGTCCACTCTGTCAAAAAAAAAAAAAAAAAAGATTTATTTTATTTGAAAGGCAGAGTTATGCAGAGAGAGAAGGAGAGGCAGAAAGAGAAAGAGAGAGAGATCAGTCTTCCATCCAATGGTTCACTCCCCAATTGGCTGCAACAGCTGGAGTTGTGTTGTGCTGATCTGAAGCCAGGAGCCAGGAGCTTCTTCCGGGTCTCCCATGTGGGTACAGGTGCCCAAACACTTGGGCCATCTTCTACTGCTTTCCCAGGCCATAGCAGAGAGCTCGATTGGAAGAGGTGCCAGCTGGAACTTGAACCGGCACCCATATGGGACGCCGGCGGCACTCCAGGCGGCAGCTTTACCCGCTACGCAACAGCGCCAGCCCCAAATAATTAAGTAAATCTTTTTTAAGATTTATTTTATTATTTGACAGGTAGAGTTACAGACAGTGAGAAGGAGAGACAGAGAGAAACGTCTTCCTTCTGTTGGTTCACCCCCCAAATGGCTGCTACGGCCGGCGCTGCGCTGATCCGAAGCCAGGAGCCAGGTGCTTCTTCCTGGTCTCCGACGCGGGTGCAGGAGCCCAAGCACTTGGGCCATCCTCCACTGCCTTCCCGGGCCACAGCAGAGAGCTGGACTGGAAGAGGAGCAACTGGGACTGGAACCCAGGGCCCATATGGGATTCTGGCACCGCAGGTGGAGGATTAGCCAAGTGAGCCATGGCGCCGGCCCGTAAGTAAGTAAATCTTAAAAAAAAAAAAAAGTCTTTCTAAGATTAAAGGAAGAAAGTATAACCTAGTAGTAATAAGAGTGGGTCTAGGGGCTGGCTCAGCATAGCAGGATAAATCACTGCAAAACGGTAGCCTCCCATATGAGTACCAGTTTGAGTTCAGGCTGCTCCACTTCTGATCCAGCTTCCTGCTAATGCACCTAGGAAGGCAGTAGCAGATGGCCCAAGTCCTTGGACCCCAGCCACCATGTGGCAGGCGTCCCAGGCTCCTGGCTTTAGTATGGCCTACTCCTTTCCATTGTGGCCATTTGGACAGTGAATCATTTGATGGAAGATCGATTTCTCTAACTCCATCTTTCAAAGAAATCTTTTTTTTTTTTTTACATGTACATGATAGTATTGGCCTGGATTAAGAGGATAGCAATGAATTTAGAAATGGATATTTGAAATCCGTTGAGAGAGAGAGAGAGAGAGAGAGAGAGAGAGAATGAATCTAATTCTCAAAAGAATGGGTGAGGAAGGGGGTTAGTGGGGCATAGCACATAAATCACCACTTAGGACACCTTATCAGAATGCCTGGGTTCAAGTCCTGCCTCCACCTCAGATTCACCTTTCTATGAATGTGTACTCTGAAGACAGCAGGTGATGGCTCAATAACTTGGGTCCCTACATCCATGTGGGAGACCCATAATGGATCCTGACTTCAGCTTGGCTAAGCCCCTGCTGCTGCAGGCATTTGAGGAGTGAACCACTGGATGAAGATCTGTCTACTATGTATCCCTTTCTCTTTGTCAGTATGCCTTTCACAAACCAAAAAGGAGTGGATAGGGAAACCCACCAGGGCCTATCTAGATTCTTCAGCATTCCTTCCTGGTGTGTGTGGGACAGGGTGACTTCTGAAATGGGGGGTCTATGTTCTACTACCAGAAAAGGTAAGACAGAGGGATGAATGCTGTAGCACAGCCGGTTAAGCTGCCACCTGTGATGCTGGTATCCCATACGAATGCTAGGTTGAGTCCCAGTTGCTCCACTTCTGATCCAGCTTCCTGCTACTGCGCTTGAGGAAGCAGCGGAAAATGGCACAGGTGTCTGGGCCTCTGCCACCCATGTGGGAGGCTCAGAGGGAGTTCCAGGTTCCAGGCTTCAGCCAGCCTAGCCCTGGCCACTGTGGACATTTGGGAAGTAGACCAGTGAATAGAAGATCACTCTGTGCACTCTTTTTGTAACTGCCTTTTAAATAAATCTTAGAGAAAAAATAGTTAAGACAGAATTTCTTTATAGCTAGTAGTTCCAAGGCAAGGGCAATGACAGTTTATTTTTAGTTTCTATGGCTTGCTTTGGGGAAGAGCAATTCTACTTGTACTGCCCATCTTGGAGTTACAGGATTGCAACAGTGACTATCTCCATCCAAAATACATAACATATCACAATGTTGTATCTAAACAAAGAACAGAAATATATACAATTGTAATTTGTAAATTAAATTTCAAAACACTCCCTTACTTTATAGGATCTTTACTGTCTCATACACATGACATATTTATCTCATTTCTTTTTTCCACTCTAACCATTGCTTTAGGCATTCAAATCTTAACTATCTTGAGTCCTGAGCTCAAGATCCATTTGGTCATAAAGGTGAAGTGTTAAGCACTTATTAATATTTTCCTAAGCATTCAGATTTTTGGCATTAAAATCATGTTGTCTGATTTCATTTATTCTTGTTTCTATCATTTCTCTCTACAAGATTGAACACCCTTGAGGACAGATACCATGATTTATACATTTCCTGTTTCTTCCACAGTGTACGGCAGATGTAAAGCAAAGAATAACCATCCTTATAAAAGATTCCACGAAGGTTTCCATTACCAGGTATTGTTCTTTAGCAAATTATTTTTTATCATTTAATAGTGATAAACTACTGATAAATTGCTTTTGTTTTGAAGATTCATTTAATTTACCCAAAATGGGGTTGGGGCGGGAGAGTGGGGCGAGGGATGAGGAGAGAGATATTCCATCTGCCATCTGCTGGTTTGTTCCCCAAATGGCCACATCGGCCAGGGCTGGGCCAGGAGCCAGGACTTCCATCCTAGTCTCCCACATGGCTGGCAAAGGTCCTCCAACCAGCACTCTGATATCTGTTATGCCATAGTGCCAGCCCCATGCATTTAAATTAACTTGTACTGGAATACTAGCTGTGTCCCTGTTGGGGTAGGCAATCTGGTATGTGTGCTTTAGCTTCCTGAGCCCCAGCAGACTAACCTGTAACATGGTGATACTTATTTCCTCACAGCACTTTTTTGAGGACTAAAGGAGGTAACTGAGAACACATGTTTATATTCCTTTCTCTTTTCTCTATCATAAACTCTGTCAAAGAGATTGGGAAGAGGGACCGGCTCTGTGGCATACTGGGGTTAAGCTGCCGCATATGGGTGCTGGTTCTAGTCCCAGCTGCTCCATCCTGCTAATACTTCTGGGAAAGCAACAGAAATAGTATTTGGGCCCCTGCATGGGAGACCTGGAAGAAGCTCTTGGCTCCTGACTTTGGATAGGCCCAGCTTTGGCCATTGCAGCCATTTGGGGAGTGAACCAACGGATGGAAGATCTCTCTTTCTCTCTGTTCATCTTTCTCCATAACTCTGCCTTTCAAATAAACAAATAATTATTCTTTTAAAAAAGATTGGTAAGAGAGGAGGCCAGGCACTATGGCGCAGCAGGTTAACGCCCTGGCCTGAAGTGCCAGCATCCCATATAGGCGCTGGTTTGAGACCTGGCTGCTCCACTTCCGATCCAACTCTCTGCTATGGCCTGGGAAAGCAGTAGAAGATGGCCCAAGTCCTTGGGTCCCTGAACCCACGTGGGAGACCTGGAAGAAGCTCCTGGCGCCTGGCTTCGGATCGGCACAGCTCTGGCTGTTGCAGCCAACTGGGGAGTGAACCATCGGATGGAAAACCTCACTCTCTCTGCCTCTTCTCTGTGTAACTCTTTCAAATAAATAAATAATCTTAAAAAAAAGATTGGTAAGATATATCTGCAGACTTAATTTTATTGTTGTTTCTTTAAAGATTTTATTTATTTGAGGCAGTGAGAGAGAGAGCAGGGGCCCAAGTATTTAGGCCATCCTCCATTATTTTCCCAGACATATTAGCAGGGAGTTGGATTGGAAGTAGAGCAGCAGGGACACGAACAGGCACTGATAGAGGATCTAAGTGAAGCAGGCAGCTTAGCTCACGGTGCCACAATGACAACACCCAAACTTAATTTTAAAAAGTTGTAATTTTGAAATTTCACTCTAAAAAAAAGATTTGTTTACTTATTTGAAAGGCAGAGTTACAAAGAAAGAGGAAGAGACAGGGAGATCTTCCATCTGCTGCTTCACTCCTCAAATGACCACAACAGCTGGGGTTGGGCCAGGCTGAAGCCAGGAGCTTTAGCCAAGTCTCCCACACAGGTGACAAGAATCCAAGTATGTGGGCCATCTTCTGCTGCCTTCCCAGGCACATTAGCTGGTAGCTGGATCAGAAGTGGAGCAGCTGGCTGGCGCTGCGGCTCACTAGGCGAATCCTCCACCTGCAGCGCTGGCACCCCGGCGGGGTACTGGTCCCGGTTGGGGTGCTGGATTCTGTCCTGGTTGCTCCTCTTCCAGTCCAGCTCTCTGTTGTGGCCCGGGAGTGCAGTGGAGGATAGCTCAAGTGCTTGGACCCTGCACCCGCATGGGAGACCAGGAGAAGCTCCTGGCTTCGTATTAGCATGGTGCGCCGGCCGCAGTGGCCATTGGGGGGTGAACCAACGGAAAAAGAAGACCTTTCTCTCTGTCTCTCTCTCTCTCACTGTCCACTGTGCCTGTCCAAAAAAAAAAAAAAAAAAAAGTGGAGCAGCTGGGATATGAACTGGCACCTGTATGGGATGGCAGGGTAGCAGACAGCAGCTTAACCTGCTATGCTACAACACATGCTCCAGTGAAGTTCTCACTTTTAATTTCTCTAAACTTTTTTAAACATTTAAACACTTACTGAATTTCCCACCACTGTGTGCAAGACACTGATTTAGAACTAATGACAGAAGTGTCAATATGACATAGTTTCTATTATTAGAGTTTAATTGACTAACAAGGAAAAAAATATGGTGAGTTATTAATTTAAAAACAGGGCATAGGCTTATGAAGAGAAAATTCCAACATGAGAACATAAAGTCATCATTTAGGCATTTTCTATCATAAATTAGTAATAGGCAAATAAACCACATACAATTTATATCAATTGAGTGAGCTTTGATAAATGTATTAGTCATATGACATGATCAAAGTTAAGTCATATACTGTACTGTAGAGAGTAAAAGCCAGACAAATATCTGACAAATATTCAGGTTACCAAGCAGAAGCTGGGCATGAGAATAGACAGATGAACAAAATTCCTATCCTTTCTTCAGTCTACTTCTAACTATGACCACCATATTATATGGGTACTGTAAGTATCACAGTTTACCAAACACCTTCCCAAACACTATCCCACTCATTCCCAACAATGCAATGATAAGAATCAGTCAGGAGACAGAGCAGACTGAGCTTTATAAAACAGTCACCAAAAGGAAAACCCAGTCAAGATAGATGACTAGAATATAGTCTTCTTAATGCGTACACTGGAGCTTGAATTTTTTAAATTGCATTTACCAACTTTACTTATTTTTGTAAACACATTCTCAAGCTACTTTTTTTTTAAGATTATGGATTTGTATCAAGATATTATGCAACTGAGTATTCCATCTTTATATAGAAGCTGAAGTCTCTCTTTAAGGATAAGGCTATTCTGGGTATTCAACACAAGGAAGAAGCGAATGAATCATATTACCATATGGGGTTCCTCTTTCTTAGATCTGTGGAATGTGATTAGTTCTCCAAGAGTAACCAATGATGGCATCAGAACAAATACTTTAAAACTGTTAATGGGAGAGATAAACACTCCCAAGAACCAAAGTAATAACTGTGACAGTAACCTGAATGAGGAAATCCTAAGGGAAAGGTGAAATCTGGGCAGGGACTGGGAAGGTCAGTGAGCCAGCCATCGTTGACACCACGGCATTCTCATTCCAGAACTCCATGCTGAAATGTTATCTTACCTCGCAAAGCCCATTTCAAATACAATCTCCTTTAGAAAACGTTCCAAGATTCTTCCAGCAACTGAATTACTAACAAATGAGGGTGGCTACATTAGGCACCCTTAAATTTGCCCTGTCTTCACTGCTACAACTCTAATACCAAACCACCATTATCTCTCTATGTAGTCTCACTTCTTGTCCCTACACAGCAGTCAGATTTTCTTTTTGAAATCTAAAGACAGTTGTGGGAATTCCCTGCTTAAGACCCCTCAGTGACTCCCCCACCCTGCAGTTGGTTTAATTCCAGGTGATGCAGAATTTGGAGAGCAAAGATCAAGCAGCAGACTCTGGAAGAATTCTCAGCTGGGTTTACTTTAAATTCACAGCTAAGAATGGTTGCGAGAAAACAACTAAAGAGACAGCGACCTACACGTAGGGTTTTCAGCTCTTTTTTACAAAAGTTTATTTGTAAATGTACAATAGGCTCCAAGATAACAACTCTATAAACACTTCATTCTAACTATGGGTAGCAAACTATGGCCAGAAATCCAGATGTTTAGCTGGAAATGGAATCAAGGGCATCATCACCTCAGGCACAAGGGACAGCTTACTTTTTGCCAGTTTTCTTTTTCTTTTTTTTTTTTTTTTAAGATTTATTTATTTATTTGAAAGGCAGAGTTACAGAGATGGTGGGGGGGAGAGGGAGAGAGGTCTTCTATCTGCTGGTTCACTTACCAGATGGCCACAATGGCTGGAGCTTCTTCCGGGTCTCCCACGTGGGTTCAGGGACCCAAGAACTTGGGCCATCTTCTACTTCTTTCCCAGGCCATAGCAGAGAGTGGGATCGGAAGTGGAAAAGCCGGGACTCCAACCGGCACCCATATGGGATGCTGGCACTCCAGGCGGCAGCTTTACCAATTAAGCCACAGTGCTGGCCCCGCCAGATTTCTTACTTCCACCTGTGGCCAAGGGGCCCTTCCCCACTGGTTTCGCTTTTAGCTCCTTGTATTTCTTCTGCTCCTCTTTTTGTTTTTGGTTGAAAGCCTTTCTCAACCATCTCTTTGGCCTGCTTCCTGGCCCACCATGATGCCTGCAGCCCCTTCCCCAGACCCTGCCACCAGAAACCCAGTGACTTTCCATTGCTCTTAGAATGAGGTCTGGGGCTGGCTTGGTTAATCCTCCGCCTGTGGCGCCGTCATCCCATATGGGCGCTGGGTTCTAGTCCCAGTTGCTCCTCTTCCAGTCCAGCTCTCTGCTGTGGCCCGGGAAGGCAGCAGAGGATGGCCCAAGTGCTTGGGCCCTGCACCCGTGTCAGAGACTGGGAAGAAGCACCTGGCTCCTGGCTTCAGATCGGGGTAGCTCTGGCTGTAGTGGCCATTTGGGGGGTGAACCAACGGAAGGAAGACCTTTCTCTCTGTCTCTCCCTCTCACTGTCTGTAATTCTACCTGTCAAATAAATAAATAAATCTTAAAAAAAAAAAAAAAGAATGAGGTCTGAATTCTTCAGGTGATTTTACGGTGGGGTTCATATAGTTTTCTCACTACATCTCAGTGTTTTGGAGACTTCCCTTTAAAAGTGTTGTAAAAAAAAATGCTGCATTCCAAATCCTTAACTAACATAGCTTAAAGGGCCCATACCATCTCTCTGGCCTTAATCTTCTTTACCATGGTCTCCTTTTGCTCCATCGCTATGACATTTAAGTTTCTGAGGTGACCACGTGCCCTAGCCCCTGTGCAATCTAGTATTCCCTTTGCCTGTACCTCTCCTCTCTCCTTGGAGAGTCATCTTCACATAATTTCTGTTTACCCATAATAGGGTAAAGATTACTTCCCCAGGGAAACCTTACCTGATCCCCCCAGCTGGAGGAAGTCTGCCTGTTGTCTCACAAACACTTTATATTCTACCTTTTTAGCTTCTATCTTGGTTTATTGGCTTTTGATGATCTATTTTGCCCAATGACACTGTATAATCTAAAAAGAATCCATCGTTGTCACTAGCATACCCTTGGCACTCAGTACATAGCAGATACTAAAAGAAACTGGAATGAAAAAATGCTTAAGTGTGTATTAAGTGACCCAGCTAACAGTAAATGCTCAATAAGTAGTAACTTATGTTAATATAGGAATTCTCTAGAAAGTTGATGGGAAAAAATGGAATTTAAAGATAAGATTAATGGTAGCTTTTTCACAATATGTATTTTTCATTAACTTATTTAAAAAATAAATAAAACAAGGGATCTTTATAGACTTCAATGCTCTTCTGCACCAAAACAGACAATCTTTTAATTCCATTCCGCATGAACTCTATGAAATATTCTCCTGCTGCACTCTGCCTCGGGTGCTTAGCGTGCTTAACACCTTTCTCCATCCTGCTCACAATTCGTACTCATTTTTGGATGCCACCAATGCCTGGCACGAACTTTATAACTGTACAGAGATGCTGAATAACCCCTGAACTATCATTGCCAGGGAAGAACACCACCAACTTTGCGAGAGGTTTTCCCACTAAAACCAGAGAACACACGGCTGCCTTCGGCGCTCACGTCACACAGACCCGCAGTGCCATGTCCACGTTCGGTTCTCTCAAGTTACGCACCAGAGAAGCAACCCTAGACGCCACGCTGACGGTCAACCGCCACTGACCGGCTGGTAATCCGCTCTTTACGACCGGCAGCCTCGGCGGGCAAGGACACTCCGCAGAAGCCAAGTGCGCCAGGGGCGAACGCCAGACCTCCGACGCAGCCCCGCCGGCGGGAGCCGCACGCCGCCTCCCACAGGCGCTCGCGCTGTTCCACACCTCCGAGTGTCCGCGCGCCGCGGGGACAGCGCCCAGGGCTGCGCTCGCCCGAGTTCTCCGCGAAAGCCGCAGGGTCCGCAGCCCGAGACCCGCCGCCCACCTGGGCCCTCCGGGGCCTCGCCCCGACCTCGGCCCGCCAGCGCCCTTTCCCGGCTGGCAGACGCTCCGGACGCGGACTCACCCGGACACCCGACGGGCCGCGGCCGGCGACGACCACCGCCTCGGCCCGGCCAGGGAAACGCCCGCGCGGCCCCTCACCCCGCCGAACGCGGCGCGGCCCCAGCAAACTCACCTGCGGCCGCGGCCTCGCAGCCTCGTCCTCCGTTCGCTCCAGGCGCCGCGGCCGCCGCTCGGCCCGAGCCCCTCAGAGGGGCAGCGCCGCCGCCCCCAGACCCGCTCAGACTCCGCCGCTGCGCCGCCGGGATCCCGCCCGCCTCCCTCGGGCTCCGCCGGACGCGCGCGCCTGCCGGGCTCCGCGCGGCCCCGAGGAGCGCGCGCCGGGGCGGGGCTTGCCGGGGCGGGTCGCTGAGGGCCCGGGCGTTACGCGCACCAATGGCGGCCGCCGCTCGTTGGCTGTTCCCTGGGCGCGGAAAGTGCAGGGGGCCGGGTGTGGGGCCTCCTCATTGGCCTCGGAACCTCTTCAGCCCCTGACTCAATCCGTGGAGCGGTGTCCCTGGACTGTGACGACGCTGAACTGTACCTCAGCTCAGATGCTCAGCGGCGACTGTTCCAGGACTCCCCACCCCCGCCCCGTTTGTGCTGGCTGCGAGGAAGCCCCGTCCTCACACGATTTAGCAGCCCCCTTGTTGACCCGTGACAAGGTCAGCCACAGACCCTCCAAATTCCCGTTCTCTGCTTCAAGAATTGGTTAGCTGAGGTGCTTGCGCTCGCTGCCTGGACAAGAGAGCGGCTGCCTTTACTTGCCCAGCCGGTTAGGCCTCCCTCGTCCGGGCCGCCGCGTCCCACCCTGCGGGGACCGCTGTCACCGCCACCCGGGTCTTTCCGGCCCACCCCGCCGAAGAACGTGTCTCCCGTGCAGCGTCTCCCGCAGGGAGGTCAGCTCTCAGAGCCGTGCTCCGGACTTCTTGTCGGGCCGGCACCTCGAGGAGTTACTTGGTTTTCTTTGGCAAAGAGACTTGACTTTGACCCTCGGGTGAAAGTTGTTGGGTTTTGGTTTTGTCCCAGCATCATTTGATGACAGGATTCTTTGTTGTCCAAAATCAGTTGACCACAGATGTGTACCTTTATTTTTGAATTCCAATTCGATACTATAGATCAATGTACCACACTGTTTACATTACTGTAACTTTTCCGTAGGTTTTGAAATCGGGAAGTGTGAGTTCTCCAACTTTGCTTCTTTTTCAAGGTTGTTTTGACGCTTCAGGGTCCCTTCAGTTCTATTTGAATCTTAAAATCAACTCCATTTCTGGAGAGAGAGAGAGAGAGAGAGGAAGGGAGGGAGGGAGGGAGGGAGAGAGAGAGAATGGGATTTTGATAGGGATTGAATTTAATGGGTAGATCAGTTTGAGTATTGGCATCTTAATGTTTATTCATAAACAAAAAGTATTTAAGCCTTTTAAAATTTTAGCAGTTTTATAGTTTTCAGTGTAGAAGTCTTGTGCTTCCTTAGTTAAATTTATCCAGAAGTATTTTATTCTTTTTGTTGCTATTGTAAAAAAGAATTGTTTTCTTGGGGTGGGCATTGTGGTGCACTGGGTTAGGCTGCCTCTTGGGACAACCACAAGTGCCAGAGTGAGTCCTGGCTACTCTGACTCCCATCCAGCTCCCTGCTAAGGCATCTGGGAAGCAGCAGTTGATGGCTCAAGTACCTGAGTTCCTGTTACCTACCCAGAAGACCTGGTTGGAGATCCTGGCTGCTGGCTTTAGCATGGCTCAGCCCTGACCATTGTAGTCATTTGGAGAGAACCACCAGTTGGAAGATCTGTCTCTTTCCCTCTCTCTGTCACTATATCAAATAAATAAAAACATCTTTTTAAAATTAATCCATTTTTAAATAATTATTTTTAATTTCCTTTTTGGATTTTTCATTGTCAGTATATAGAAATACTGCTGCTTTTTGTGTATTGATCTTGTATCCAGTAACTTTGCCCAATTCATCTATTAGCTCTAATAGTCTGTTATAAGGTCCTGTAGGATTTTGTTCACACAAGACCATGTCATCTGTGAATAACATAGTTTTACTTATTCTTTTCTGATGTGGACCCCTTTTATTTCTTTTTCTTGTTTAATTGTTCTAGCTAGAACTTCCAGTACAGTGTTGGAGATGATGAAAGCAGCCTTTCTTGTTTTGTTCCTAATCTTTACTTTGTCTTTCACCACTGAACACGATGTTAGCTGTGGTTTTTTCATAAATGCCCTTTACCATGTTGAAGAAACTCCCTTTTATTCCTAGTTTGTTGAGTGTCTTTATCATCATAGGATGTTAGCTTTTTTTTTTAAGATTTATTTATTTATTTGAAAGGCAGAGTTGCAGAGAGAGAGGGAGAGACAGATCTTCCATCTGCTGGTTCATTCCCCAGTGGCCGCAATGGCTGGAACCGAGAACCAGGAACTTCTGGGTCTCCAAAGTGGGTGCAGGGGCCCATGTATATGAGCCACTTTTTTTTTTTAAAGATTTATTTATTTGAAAGGCACAGTTATAGAGAGAGAAAGGAGGGAGAGATAGACAGAGATCTTCCATCTGCTGGTTCACTCGCCAAATGGCTGCAAGGGCTGGAGCTGGGCTGATTCAAAGTCAGGAGCTTCCTCCAGGTCTCTCAGGCAGGTGCAGGGACCCAAGTACTTGGGCCATAGTGCACTGCTTTCCCAGGTGCATTAGCAGGGAGTTGGACTGGTGCCCACATGGGAGGCCAGAGTTGCAGGTGGTGGCTAACCCACTACACCACGTGCCACAATGCAGGCCCTGATGTTTGCTTTTGTCAGATGTTTTTTCAATGTCAATTGAGATGATCATGTGGCCTTTCCTAAATTCTATTAATGTGGCATATTACATTGACTTTTTAAAATGCAAATACTATTTATGAGCTTCTTAGTGATCTTTTAATTGGAGATTTCAGAAGCGGGTAGTAGTACATCTTTATTAAGCCTCCCAACCTAACCTGTCCAACTATATTCAGTAAATGGTCTAGTTTAACACCCTTCAGTCTTGTTTAATAAGAAAAATAAATTGGCATCTTGGACTTATATCCAGCTTTATTAATCTATTGTAATACCTAACAGATAAAGCCGCTGATCCAGTGCCATTTGTCAAACAGTCTGTTCTTTTCTCATTGGTTTCTAATGCTGCTTCGTACATCAAAACCCCATCAATGCTGAGGTCTCTTTCTGGGCCCTGTAATTCTGTTCTCCTGATTTATTTGTTGTACGTTTTTTAAAATCTTTTTTCTTATTTATTATATGATTTTTCTTTAATCCTTTTCAACATTTTGAATTATAAAATTCAGCAGCTTTAAGTACATTCACAATATTGCTCAACCATCTCACCCCATTTCTAAAAGTTTTTCATCGTCTCAAGAAACTATACCTGTTAAACAGTAACTCCCATGCTCTTCCTTATCTTAGTTGCTGGTAACCTCTCTTCTACTTTCTGTCTCTAAATTTACCCATTCTCTATATTTCATGTCAGTGGAATCCTGGAATATTTGACCTGGATTGTGAATAATACTGCATGAACATTGAAGTAAAAGTATCTGACTGAGTCCCTACTTTCTTTTTTCTTAAAGATTTATTTATTTGAAAGGCAGAGTTAGAGGAGAGACAGAGAGAGATCTTTCACCTGCCACTTCATTCCCCAGATGACCTTAACAGCCAGGGCTAGGCTAAACCAGGTGGAAACCAGGAGCCTGGAACTCTATCAGGTCTCCCACCTGGATGCAGGGGCCCAGGCACTTGGCCCATCCTCTGTTGCTTTCCCAGGTGCAGTACCAAGAAAACTGGACTGGAAGTGGAAGAGCAGGTACTCAAACCAGCACCGGCCACTGGAGTCTCAATTCTTTTGGATATACACCTAAAAGTAGAATATGATATTTCTATGTTTAACATTTTGAAGAACTACCAAACTTTTCCACAGCAGTTACACCATTATGCATACTCACAAGCAATGCACAAGGATTCCAATTTCTTCACATCCTCAAACACATTATTTTCCATTTGTGTGTTTTTGTTTACAGCAGCCATCCTAATAGGTATGAAGTAGTATTTCATGATTTTTGATTTGCATTTCCCTAATGGCTAGTGATGCTGAGCATCTTTTCATGTGCTTATTGGCCATTTGTGTATCTTCTTTGGAAAAATGTCTACTTAAGTCTTTTACCTGGCTTTTAAAAAAAAGTTTATTTATTTATTTGAAAGACAGAGTGAGGGAGATGAAGAGATATCTTCCATCTGCTGGTTCACCCCCAAAATGACCATAACAGTCAAGGCTGAGTCAGGCTGAAACCAAAAGCCAAGAACTACACCTAGGTTTCCCACAAGGGTAACAGGGACCCAAGTATTTAAGTCATCATTTACTGCCTCCCAAAATGCACATTAACAGTAGATTGTACTGGGAGCAAAGTAGCTGAGACCTGAACCAGCACTCCAATATGGGATGCAGGCATCCCAAGTGGCAGCTTAACCTGCTGTGCCACAATGCCCGTAAGCTTTGCCTGTTTCTGAACACTTTTTTGTTGTTGATCTATAGGAATGTTTTATATGTATACTAAGATATTAATCCATTTTATCCCATCTTTGGATTGTATTTGCACAATATTGACAGTATTTTTTTTTTTTTTTTTTTTTTTTACAGATAGAGCTAGACAATGAGAGAGACAGAGAGAAAGGTCTTCCTTCTGTTGGTTCACTCCCCAAATTGCTGTTATGGCCAGTGCTGTGCTGATCCGAAGCCAGGAGCCAGGTGCTTCTTCATGGTTTCCCATGTGGGTGCAGGGGCCCAAGTACTTGGGCCATCCCCCACTGCCTTCCTGGGCCACAGCAGAGAGCTGGACTGGAAGAGGAGCAGCTGGGACTAGAACCTGGCGCCCATATGGGATGCTGGAGCCGCAGGTGGAGGATTAACAAAGTGAGCCATGGTGCCGGCCCCTGATAGTATCTTTTAATATATGAAAATTTTAAATTATGGGCCGGCGCTGCGGCTCACTAGGCTAATCCTCCGACTAGCGGCGCCGGCACACCGGGTTCTAGTCCCGGTTGGGGCGCCGGATTCTGTCCCGGCTGCCCCTCTTCCAGGCCAGCTCTCTGCTGTGGCCAGGGAGTGCAGTGGAGGATGGCCCAGGTGCTTGGGCCCTGCACCCCATGGGAGACCAGGAGAAGCACCTGGATCCTGGCTCCTGCCATCGGATCAGCGCGGTGCGCCGGCCGCGGCGGCCATTGGAGGGTGAACCAATGGCAAAAGGAAGACCTTTCTCTCTCTCTCTCTCTCTCTCTCTCTCACTGTCCACTCTGCCTGTCCAAAAAAAAAAAAAAAAAAAATTTAAATTATGGTCAGTTTTATCCAATTTTTCTCTTTCTTTGCCTCTGCTTTAAAGTCATATCCAAGAAACCATCATCAAATCCAACGTAGTGAAGATTTTTCTGTTTTCTTCTGTTTTGTAGTTTTAGCTCTGGTGTTTCAACTATTTTTAGTTTTTTTTTAAGCCTATGATCTAAAATAAGGCTCCAGCTTCATTCATTACATGTGAGTATCCAATGTTCCCAGCACCATTTGCTGAAGAGTCTGTCCTTTCTCCATCGAATGGTGTTCGGAGTGGCCCATAATCCTTTTACTATGCTTTTTGATTTTATTTTCCAGTATTTTATTAAGGATTTTTGCATTGTTATCCATGAGGAAATTATTTTATAGTTTCCCTTTTTTGTAATGTTACCATCTGGTTTGGTATCAAAGTAATGATAGTTTCATAGAATGAGTTAGGAAGTGTTTCCTCCTGTTTTTTGGAAGATTTTGAGGAAGATTGGTGTTAATTCTCACTTTTTAAAAAATTTATTTATTTATTTGAAAGACAGAGTTACACAGAAAGAGAAGGAGAGGCAGAGAGAGAGGGAGAAGCCTTCTATCTGCTGGTTCACTCCCCAGTTGGCTGCAACAGCCGGAACTGCACTGATCTGAAGCAAGGAGCCAGAGCTTCTTCTGGGTCTCCCACGTGGGTGCAGGGGCCCAAGCACTTGGGCCATCCTCTACTGCCTTCCCAGGCCATAGCAGAGAGCTGGATTGGAAGAGGAGCATCCGGGACTCGAACTGGTGCCCATATGGGATGCTGGCGCTTCAGGCCACAGCGCTGGCCCCTAAATTACAGTCTCTTAACTGCATCCTGTACTTAAGAATCCGAACCATCTCTTCATAGAGGACCTTCCTACAGCTAAATCTTATTTGCTCCCTTGGGAGTAAATTTTTACAAAAATAATAATTTTGTTATGGCTTATCCTTTGTGTTAAGCATTTGTATTCCATATCATTACTTTCTCAGTTTTAAAGATTATTTATTTGAAATGCAGACTGACAGAAAGAGACAGAGAAAGTGACAGAGAGAGAGGGAGAGAGGGAGAGAGAGAGGGAGAGAGGGAGAGAGAGAGATCTTCCAGCTGCTGGTTCACTCCCTAAATGCCTGCAACAGTTAGGTCTGGGTTAGACTGAAGCCAAGAGGCAGTAACTCCATCTGGGTCTCCCACAAGGATAGCAGGAACACTGCCTTCCCAGGCCTGAGAGCAGGAAGCTGGATGGGAAGCCGAGTAGTCAGGACTCAAGCTGAGACTCCAATATACACTATGGTCAGCCCAGGAATAAGCTTAATGTGCTGTACCACAACTCCTGCTCTATGTAATATTACTTCATGTTCTTATTTGTAGTATGACTTTCTCCCAATCTGGTTTTTCTTTTAGTTTTCTTAAAAGTGTCTTTTTAAAGGGTAAGTGTTTTTTTTTTTTAATTTAGAAGATGTCCAATTTATCTTTTTTCTTGCATTTAAACTTGTATTTGTTTATTTTTATTTATTTGAAAGGGAGAGAGAGAGAGAGAGCGCGCGCTTCAATCTGCTGATTCAATCCCCAAATGCCCGTAATAGTCAAAGCTGGCCCAGGCCAAAACCAGGAGTCTATAATTCAATTTGGGTTTCCCATGTGGGTGGCAGGGACCCAACTACTTGGACCACCATCTGCTGCTTCCCAGGGTGCACAGCAGCAACAGCCTGGAATCAGAAGCAGAGCTAAGACTTGAACTTCTGCTCTCCAAAATGGGATGCGGATGTCTCACCTACTGCACCAAACACCTGCCCCAACTTCTTCTTTTATAGTTTGTTTCGTGTCCTTCATAAGAAATCTTTCCCTACCCTGTGGTCACAGATTTTCTTTTATATTTTATTCTTAAAAATTTAGTTTTAGCTTTCTATTTAATTTTATGGTCAAATTGAAGTTCCTTGTTACGTACACTATGAGGTAATGGTGAAGATTCATGTATTTCTTTGCACAGGAACATACAGTTGTTCTTGCTTCTGTTATTAAAAGAATATCTTGGGCCGGCGCTGTGGCTCACTAGGTTAATCCTCCGCCTGTGGTGCCGGCATCCCATATGGGCACCGGGTTCTAGTCCTGGTTGCTCCTCTTCCAGTCCAGCTCTCTGCTGTGGCCCAGGAGGGCAGGGGAGGATGGTCTCCCTCATGGGAGACCAGGAAGAAGCACCCGGCTCCTGGCTTCAGATCAGCGCAGTGCCGGCCGTGGTGGTCATTTGGGGAGTGAACCAACAGAAGGAAGACCTTTCTCTTTGTCTCTCTCTCTCACTGTCTATAACTCTACCTGTTGAAAAGGAAAGGAAAGCAAAGGGGAAGGGGTACGGGAAGGGGGGGAGGGGAAAGAGAGAAAAGAGAGAAAAGAATATCTTGGGGCCGGCGCAGCAGCTCAATAGGCTAATCCTCCGCCTAGCTGTGCCTGCACACCATGTTCTAGTCCCGGTCAGGGCGCCGGATTCTGTCCCAGTTGCCCCTCTTCCAGGCCAGCTCTCTACTGTGGCCAGGGAGTGCAGTGGAGGATGGCTCAAGTGCTTGGGCCCTGCACCCCATGGGAGACCAGGAGAAGCACCTGGCTCCTGCCTTCGGATAGGTGCGGTGCGCCGGCTGCAGCATGCCAGCTGCGGCGGCCATTGGAGGGTGAACCAATGGCAAAAGGAAGACCTTTCTCTCTCTCTCTCTCTCTCTCTCACTGTCCACTCTGCCTGTAAAAAAAAAAAAAAAAAAAAAAAAAAAGAATATCTTGGGGCAGGGATCTGTCCTAGTAGTTAAGGTGCCGATTAAAGAGGGTGTTTGGTGCAGTGGTTGACGCCACTTGAGATCCCCACATCCCATATCAGAACCCCTGGTTCAAGTCCTGGCTCTCCTTCCAATCGAGGTCCTGTTTAATGTACACCTGGGAGGCAGCAGATGATAGCTCAAGTAGGTGTTCCCTGTTTCCATATGGAAGACCCAGATGGAGTTCCTGGCTTCTGACTTTGGTCTGCCCCAGCCTTGCTGTAATAAGTACTTGAGTGAACCAGTGGAAAGAAATGTTTCTCTGTCTCAATCCTTCTTTCAAATAAATAAATTTAATTAATTAATTAACACTACTTTTAAAAAAAGGTTTATTTATTTATTTGAAAGGCAGAGTTAGAGAGGGAGAGGCAGAGAGGAACAGAGCTTCCATCCACTGGTTCACTCCCTAGATGGCTGTAATGGCTAGAGTTGGGCAGATCTGAAGCCAAGCACTTGGGCCATCTTGCACTGTTTTCCCAGGTGCATTAGCATGAGCTGGATCTGAAGTGGAGCAGCCAGGACTAGAACCAGCACCCATATGGGATGCTGGCACTGCAGATGGTGGTTTTACCCACTATGCCACAGCATCAGTCCTTAAATAGCACTTACAAAAAAAAAGACACTGGTTAAAAAGTCCCTGTCCCACATTGGAGTACCTGGGTTGGAGTTCTGGCTCTGGCTCCTGATTCTAGGTTCCTTTTAATGCAGACTCTGGGAGGCTGCTGTGGTGACTCAAGCTACTGGGTTCCTGCTGTCCACATGGGAGACCTGCATTGTGTTCCTTTGACCTGGATTAGCTCAGGCCGTTGCAGGCATTTGGAGGAGTGAATCAGTAGATGGGAGTGCTTTCTCTCATAAATGTTTTTTCCCAATTTATTACTTTGACTTCTCTGCAACAATTTATCTTACATGAGTCTGTCCAGACTTTTTTTTTCTCATGTTTTGAATGTAATATATCAGTTTATCTTTTATTTATTTTTATTTAATTGGAAAGGAAGAGAGAGACACACATAGACAGTGACAAATCTTTCTTCTGTTGGCTCACTGCTAAATGTCTACAACAGCCAGGGCTGGGCCAAGCAAAAGCTAGTGGACTAGAGGCCGGCGCCGTGGCTCACTAGGCTAATCCTCTGCCTGCGGTGCCGGTACCCCGGGTTCTAGTCCTGGTTGGGGTGCCGGATTCTGTTCCAGTTGCTCCTCTTCCAGTCCAGTTCTCTTCTGTGGCCAGGAGGGCAGTGGAGGATGGCCCAAGTGCTTGGGCCCTGTACCGGCATGGGAGACCAAGAGGAAGTACCTGGCTTCTGGCACAGCACACCGGCTGTAGCAGCCATTTAGGGGGTGAACCAACGGAAGGAAGACCTTTCTCTCTGTCTCTCTCTCTCACTGTCTCACTCTCCCTGTCCAAAAACAAACAACAACAAAAAAAAGCTAGCGGATTAGAAATCAGTCTTGAGCTCCTGTGGGGGAGGGGGTAGGGCCCAAACTACTTGAGCAGCTGCTTCCCAGAGTACACAGCAGCAGGGAGCCAGACTCAGACCTGGAATCAGGACTGGAACCAATATGGGATTCAGGTATCCAAAGTGTTGACTTGGGGCCGGTGCTGTGGTGCAGCAGGTTGAAGCCGTGGCCTGAAGCGCTGGCATCCCATATGGGCGCCAGTTCTTGTCTCGGCTGCTCCTCTTCCGATATAGCTCTCTGCTATGGCCTGGGATAGCAGAAGATGGCCCAAGTCCTTGGGCCTTTGGCACCCATGTGGGAGACCAGAAGAAGCTCCTGGCTTTGAATCAGCACAGCTCTGACTGTTGCGGCCATCTGGGGAGTGAACCAGTGGATGGAAGACCTCTATCTGTCTCTACTCTGTAACTCTGTCTTTCAAATAAAGAGTAGCATCTGACACATGATAAGTCCTCAGTAAGTGGCAACTGCTTTGAAAAAAAAAAAGTGCTGACTTAACTGCTGTGCCAAATGCCTATACTGAAACTCTTCTGCTGTTTCCTGTTCATCTCAGTGTATTGGTGCAGCTGTTGTGGTGCGGTGGGCTAAGCTACCGCTTGGGATGCCCACATCTTGGGATGAAAATAAATAAATAAACATTTAAAAAATAAAACTGATTCTAAAGACCTATGCAGTTGCAAAGAACATAAAGTTATCTAAACAAGAAGTGAATAAAACTGGAGGACTTACACTATCTCATTTTAAGTCTTACTATAAGGCTATATAATAATCAGAACAGTATAACAGAGTACACTGTCTAATTATTTATTTATTTAATTATTTATTTGAAAGGGAGAAAGACAGGAAGAGAAAGAGATCTTCCATTTTCTGGTTTACTCCCCAAATTCCCACAACAGCAAGGGCTGGGCTGGGAAGAAGCCAGGAATCCAGTAACTCCATCCGGGTCCTCCAAGTAGGTGGCAAGAACTCAAGCACTTGGCCAGTTATACACTACCTCCCAGGATGCATTAGCAGGAAGTCTACTCAAATTAGCACTCCACTATGAGATCTTGGCATCCTAAGTGTGGCTTAAGCTGCCGTATTATAACACTTCCTTTAAATTCAGTTTCTTAATGTTTAATATCTGCTGAGATTTTGGCTGGGATTGATTTGAATCTATTGATCAACTTGGGGATACTTTCCATCTGACACTATTGTCACCTAGTCAATCTCTCCATTTATTTAGGCCTCCTTTTCTCTATGCAATGCTTTTTTTTCCATTGTATACATTTTCCATATATTTTGTTAAATTTAGCTTTATATATTTTAAAGAATGTCCAACTGTTAGTTGCTATTAAGCAGAAGCAGATTAACTTTTTAAAAATTGGTCTGGGGCCAGCAGTGTGGCATAGTGTGTAGAGCCACCGCCGGCAGTGCTGGTATCCCATGTGGGCATTGGTTTGAGACCCGGCTGCTATACTTCCGATGCTCTCTGCTGTGGCCTAGGAAAGCAGTGGAAGACATGGGGGACCTGGAGGATGCTCCTTGTTCCTGGCTTTGGATGGGCCCAGCTCTGGTCCTTGTAGCCAATTGGGGAGTGAACCAGCACATGGAAGACCTCTCTCTGTATTTCTCTGCTTCTCCTTCTCTCTTTGTGTAATTCTGACTTTCTTTTTTTTATTTTTTATTTTTTGACAGGCAGAGTGGACAGTGAGAGAGAGAGAGAGAAAGGTCTTCCTTTTGCCATTGGTTCACCCTCCAATGGCCACTGCAGCTGGCGCGCTGCAGCTGGCGCGCTGCAGCCGGCGCACCGCGCTGATCTGATGATGGCAGGAGCCAGGTACTTATTCTGGTCTCCCATGGGGTGCAGGGCCCAAGCACTTGGGCCATCATCCACTGCACTCCCTGGCCACAGCAGAGAGCTGGCCTGGAAGAGGGGCAACTGGGACAGAATCTGGAGCCCTGACCGGGACTAGAACCCGGTGTGCCGGCACCGCAAGGCGGAGGATTAGCCTAGTGAGCTGTGGCGCCGGCCAATTCTGACTTTCAAATAAAATAAATAAACCTTTGAAACAAAAAATTGGTCTGATATTTTGACTTGATTAAACTTGTTCATAATCCAAATCTTTTTTCCTTATTTTTTAGAGATTTAAGATTTTCTATGAGACAACCACATTTGCCAATAAAGATAGTTCCCTCTTCCTTTCCAAACTGTATACATTTTCTTTTTCTTTCTATCATATTAAATAGGGCTTCAAGTGTAATGTTGAACAGAAGTTATTAGAGCAGACATTCTTGTCATGTTCCTAAAATTAGGAGAAAAGCATTTGGCATTCACATTTATTATGTTAGCTATGGAATTTTTTTTTTTTTTAGATTTTCTTTATCAGGTTGAGGAAGTTGCCTTCTACTTTTGTGTTACTGAGATGTTAAAATTCTTGAATGGATGTTGAATTTGTCAAATGATTTTTCTGAATCTACTGAGATTTTATCTTTATTTATGTTGATTTTATTTATTACATTGTTTTATTTTCAAATGTTATTTTTGCATTCTGGGTTTGAACCCTATTTGGCCATGATGCATAATTCTTTCTATATATTCTTGACCCTGATTTGTTAAAATTTTGTTAAGGTAGCCGGCGCCGTGGCTCAATAGGCTAATCCTCCACCTTGCGGCGCCGGCACACCGGGTTCTAGTCCCGGTCGGGGCGCCGGATTCTGTCCCGGTTGCCCCTCTTCCAGGCCAGCTCTCTGCTATGGCCAGGGAGTGCAGTGGTGGATGGCCCAGGTGCTTGGGCCCTGCACCCCATGGGAGACCAGGAAAAGCACCTGGATCCTGGCTCCTGCCATCGGATCAGCGCGGTGCGCCGGCTGCAGCGGCGGCCATTGGAGGGTGATCCAACGGCAAAGGAAGACCTTTCTCTCTGTCTCTCTCTCTCACTGTCCACTCTGCCTGTCAAAAAAAAAAAAAAAAAAAATTTTTGTTAAGGATTTTTACTTCACAGTAATACTTGTGTGAGTTTTATTTTCTTTTTGGTCTTAATGTCAGGGTAATGCTGACTTTATAATGAGCTAAGAAGTATTTCTGTCTTCTATATTCTGAAAGATTAGGTGTAAAATTGGAACTGTTTTCCCTTGCATATTGGATAGAATTCACAGATGACGTCATCAGAGACTAGTGTATTACTTGTGGGAAATATTTAACTACATACCTAATTTCTTTAATCAGTGAGAAAAAAAATGTCCTAAAAAGTCTGCAAAAGATTTCCAAACACTGAGACTTATCTGAAGAATGGCCGGTAGAGCTATTAATTTTATCTTCCAGGTCTCTTTGACTTGGTGATGTGCATGTAGTGTTTGTTTCTTCTTAGCCATCTGGAGCAACCCTTTGTTCTTTATCTGTACATTCCTTATCTGTTCCCAGAAATGTCCTTCCTAACATTAATAAGTAGTCTTCTTTTCAGAGAGGATGTTTGTGGCCAATCATGTTCTAAAGAAAGTAATTTCCAACCCAAGAGAAATTCACCCCCTCATTGTCCGATCTCTATTTGCCTAAAGCCAGCCTTTTAGGCCAAGCCAAAGAACATTCACTATGAATGGTAAATGAAAATTTACTGTCACAGGCAACAGGAGTTCTGATTAGCATTTGACAGTCTTTGGGCTTATGTCTCCTAGGCCTGCATTACTTACATTCTTCTCTGGATAAACCTTATATTCTATTAATGATTTTATGTTAGCCTGTTTTTTTTTCCAGTGACACCAATAATAAGGTTATTCAAGTTCTTTGTGAATGAGCATTGATTAATTTCAGATCAAAGAATTTTTCTACTTTATCTTAATTTTTGGAGCTTGTTGGAATAAAGTTCATATATATATGTGTATATATATATATGTGTGTGTGTATATATATATATATGAAGGGCCTTCAAAAATTCATGGGATATATGTATTTTAGAAATTTGATTGGATTGAAATTGATTTCCTATTTTTGCACCAAAATAAGCTTATCTTTAATTTTATGTTCTCACAAACTTCTTGATGTACCCTTGTATAGCATCCATTTTATTCCTTTAATGCTTATAGTAGAGGTCCAAACAGTAGCCCATGGGCCAAATCTAGCCTGTGTCTTGTTTTTGTATGCTTGTGAGTAGAAGAAGGTTCTACATTTTTAAAGGGTAGTAAAACAAAAATAATTAGAATATGTGACAGAAGCCATATATAACCTGCAAAGTCTCAAGTATGTGCCCACTGGTCCTTTATAGTTTGCTGACCCCAAGTCTTCAAGATCTTCAATGATGCTCACACTTTCTTCCCTGATAGTTGTAATTGAACTTTTCACTGCATCCCCCCCTCCATTTAACTGCTTTCTGTTGTCATGTATATTATTTCTTTCCTTCTACTGGGCTCATTCCTTTTTGAAAAAACTTTCACTTATTTGAGAGGAAAACAGAGAAGCAGACAGAGCTCCCTTCCACTGGCTCACTTGCTGCCAATTGCCCCAAATGGGGGGGGGGGGTGTAAGGCCAAAGCTGGGAGCTAGGAGCTCAATCCAGGTTTCCTATGAGAGGAACCCAATTACTTGTGTTATCACTGTTGCCTCCTAGGATCTGCCTTGGCAGGAAGCTGGAGTCAGGAGCTAGATCTGAGACTTGAACCCAAGCACTCCATTGTGGGATGTGTTTTAAATGCTAAATGACTGCCTGTAGTTCATTCCTTTTTATTGATGAGTAGTTCGTGATATGGATATGCCATAGCTTAGCCATTCATTTATGGGGGATACCCCTGCTTTGACTATTACAATTAAATTGCAATAAACCATGATCTACAGGTTTTTTTGTGGATAGTTTTAATTTCTGTGGAACAAATGCCCAGAATTGCAATTGCAGGGTGGTGTTGTATACATACACTTAGAAGAAACTGTAAAACTGTTTTTCAGATTGGGATTAGCTGTATCATTTTACATTCCCATTAGCAATGTATAACTAGTTTCTAGGCTTCTTCTCCAGCATTACGTATCCTGTTTTATATCAGTTGTTCTCATGGCTATGTGGTGATATCTCATCATGGTCTTAACTTGCATTTTCCTAAAGCTTAGTGATATTGAAATCTTTTTATGTGCTTATCCTTTTTATCTGCATAGCCTTTGCGTCTGCTCATCCTTAGGTGAAATCTCTTTTCAGGTCTTCTGCTCATTTTTTAATTGATTAATTTTGAATTTTTAGAGTTTTTACACTTTAGTCATTTTGTGAGATGTGTAAATATTTTCTCCCAGTCTGTTGCTTGGTTTTCATCTTAAATGGATCTTTGCCACCAAGTAAAAGTGTTTTTTTAAAATTTTTTAAGTATTTATTTATATGAAAGGCAGAGTGGTACAGAGAGACAGAAAAATCTTCCATCTGCTGGTTCATTCTCCAAATGACAGCCAAGAGCTAGCAGCCAGGAACCGCACCCTTGCTCCCATGTGGGTGGCAGGGGCCCAAATACTTAAGCCATTGTCTGCTGCTCTCCCAGGCCCACTAGCAGGGAGCTGAAGCTGAAGCAGACCAGAAGTGGAGCAGCTGGGACTCAAACTGGTGCTCTTACACTTAGCTCACGGCACCACAGCTGGCCCCAAGTTTTAAGTTTTGATGAGGTCCTATTTATTGATTTTTTTCCTTTACTGATTGTGCTTTCAATGCCATGTCTAAGAACTCTGTTCTTTTTAAAAATTTATTAATTTTATTTATTTGAAAGGCTTACAGAGAGAGACAGAAAGAGATCCCCCATCTACTAGTGTACTTCCCAAATGCCCACAACAGTCAGGTCTGGGCCAGGCAGAAACCAGGAGCCTGAAACTCAGTCTGGTTCTCCCACACGGATGACAGGGACCCAAGTACTTGAAACATCACCTACTGCCTTCCGAAGTACACATTAGCAAAAAGCTGGAATCAGAAGTGGCACTTGGGAGCCTGCGGTGTGGCCCAGTGGGTTAAGTAGCTGCCTGCAACAGTATCTCATAGGAGCGCCCATTTGAGTCCCTACTGCTCCACTTTCAATCCAGCTCCCTGCTAAGTCTCCCTACTAACGCAGCGGAAGATAGCCTAAGTGTTTGGGCCTCTGTACACTTGTGGGAGAACCAGATGAAGCTTCTGACTCCTGTCTTTGGTCTGGTGCAGCCCCAGCCCCAGCCATTGTGGCCATCTGGGGAGTGAATCAGCAGATGGATAATCTTTCTCTCCCTCCCTCCCTCCCTCTCTGTAACTCTGCCTCTCAAATAAACAAATCTTAAAAAAAAAAAAAAGTGGAGCTGGGACTTGAGCTCAGGCCTTGAGATAGCTGATGGTGGATGTCTCAAGTGGTGTTTTTTTTTTTTTTTAAAGATTTATTTATTTATTACTTGAAAGGCAGAAAGGCAGAGTTATAGAGAGGCAGAGAGAGAGAGACCGGCCTTCCATCCGCTGGTTCACTCCCCAAATGGCTGCAAGGGCCAGAGCTGGGCTGATTCGCAGCCAGGAGCTTCTTCCAGGTCTCCCACACAGATGAAGGGGCCCAAAGACTTGGGCCATCTTCTACTGCTCTCCCAGCCCATAGCAGAAAGCTGGATCAGAAGTGGAGCAGCTGGGACTCAAACCAGTGCCCATATGGGATGCCAGCACTGCACGCAGTGGCTTTACTCACTACACCACAGCACCGGCCCCTCAAATGGTGTTCTGATAGCTGGGCAAATGCTTACTTCTCTTCATTTTATAAGCTCTACTTTTTTTTTTTTTTTTTTTTTTGACAGGCAGAGTGGACAGTGAGAGAGAGAGAGAGACAGAGAGAAAGGTCTTCCTTTGCCATTGGTTCACCCTCCAATGGCCGCCGCGGCCAGCGCGCTGCGGCCGGCGTACTGTGCTGATCCGATGGCAGGAGCCAGGTACTTATTCTGGTCTCCCATGGGGTGCAGGGCCCAAGCACTTGGGCCATCCTCCACTGCACTCCCTGGCCACAGCAGAGAGCTGGCCTGGAAGAGAGGCAACTGGGACAGAATCCGGTGCCCTGACCGGGTCTAGAACCCGGTGTGCCGGCCCGCAAGGTGGAGGATTAGCCTAGTGAGCCGCGGCGCCGGCCCACTTTTGTCTTTTTTTAAAAAACATATTTATACTTAAGTTTCACTTACTCTTAACATTTTTCTTTGTCCATTTTCGCTAATATTTTCTTTTTTAAAAGATTTATCTGAAAGGTAAAGTGGCAGAAAGGGAGGCAGAGATCTTCCATCTTCTGGTTCACTCCCTAAATGGCCACAACAGCTAGAGTGGGCCAAGAAAAAGCTAGAAGCCAGGAACTCCATTCTGGTCTTCCACATGGGTGGTAGGGGCTCAGATCCTTGGACCCTCGTCCACTGCCTTTCCAGCAGATTAGCAGAAAGCTGGACTGGAAGTGGAGTAGCTAGGATTCCAACCAGCACTCTGATATGAGATGCAGGTTACATGGCAGCTCAACCTGCTGTGCCACAACACTGGTCCATTAGTATTTTCTAATCTTTCCTTTATATAACATATCTTAATATAAATCTGTGGGTTTCAGTCTGTTGTTTATTTTCACTTTTTTTGCTGTTTGCAAAATGATTTTTTCCCTTTGTTTTCTGTGTTTCATTCCTGAGATTTATTTTTTTTGTGCCTTGTGTCAAAAGTGCGTTCTCTCAGACATGACTTATCTTTGCTTGTGCTTTATGCTTAGTATCACTTTTGACACAAACCTATTTAACCTAAATTCCTGTCCTGAGGTTCTTCATACCTATCATACGTGGTTAATTTAGGTTGTAAATCTGAGGACTAGTTTGTTGTTTTGAATTTTTAAGGGACAGCTTCCCTTTCCACTTTGTGTGTGTGTGTGTGTGTGTGTGTGTGTCTTAGAAAAAGCAGTTTTCCTTGCAGTCTCGTGGGGATAAATGCTGGGAAGGTTAATTTTTTTTTTTTTTTAGGATTTATTTTATGTATTTGAAAGACAGCTACAGAGAGAGGTAGAGACAGAAAGAGAGAGTCTTCTTCTGGGTTCACTCCCCAGGTGGCCACTAAGGCTAGAGCTGAGCCAACTGAAAGAAGGAGCCAGGAGCTTCTTCTGGGTCTCCCATGTGGGTACAGAGGCCCAAGGACTTGGCCATCCTCTGCCACTTTCCCAGGCACATTAACAGGGAACTGGATCTGAAGTGGAGCAGCCAGGTGTTAACTGGCGCCCATATGGGACGCTGGCACTGTAGGTTAGGGCTTTAACCTGCTGGGCCACAACGCTGGCCCAAATTCCCCTTCATCTTACTCTTTTCATATCAGGATGTTGTAGCATGATTCCATTTGATGTCATATGTTCAGCCAGTTTTGAGCATTGCCTACTGTCTTCTGTATGTCTTAATACAGAAAATATTAGCAAGTTCACTGGGTAAGCAAATTAATTGAAAAATGAAAGCTGTCTTTGGTAGAGTTTTGCATATATGGATTCCTGCTGTCACTCAGTTTTTGGTCTGAGTATTCCTTAGTATCTTGTTAGTTTTTTATTTATTTATTTTTTTAACAGGCAGAGTTAGACAGTGAGAGAGACAGAGAGAAAAGTCTTCCTTCCGTTGGTTCACTCCACAAATGGCCACTACAGCCGGAACTATGCCGATCCGAAGCCAGGAGCCAGGTGCTTCCTCCTGGTCTCCCATGCCGGTGCAGGCCCCAAACACTTGGGCCATCCTCCACTGCACTCCCGGGCCACAGCAGAAAGCTGGACTGGAAGAGGAGCAACTGGGACAGAATCTGGCACCCCAACTGGGACTAGAACCCAGGGTGCTGGCGCCGCAGGCGGAGGATTAGCCAAGTGAGCCACGGCGTTGGCTCATCTTGTTAGCTCTTATATGTAATTATCAATAAAGCTTAAAAATATGTTACTAGTCTGGTGTTGTGGCACAGCGGGTTTAACACAGCCTATGATACCAGCAACATATATGAGTGTTGGTTCGAGTCCTAGTTGCTCCCCTTCTGTTCCAGTTCCCTGCTAATGAGCCTGGGAAAGTAGTGTAAGATGGCTCACCCCCCACCTGGGAAACCTGGGGACCTAGAGACCTGGATGGAGTTCCAAGTTCCTGGCTGTGGCCTGACCCAGTCCTGGCCAATGTGGCCATTTGGGAAGTGAACCAGCAGATGGAAGAACTCCTTGTCTCTTCCCTTTGTAACTTTGCCTTTCAAATAAATAAGTAAATCTTGAGGCCGCCTGCAGTGTGGGAATCCCAATATGGACATCGGTTCAAGTCCCAGCTGCTCCACTTCTGATCCAGCTATTTACTACGGCCTGGGAAAGCAGGAGAAGATGGCCCAAGTCCTTGGGTCCCTGCACCTAGTTGGGAGACCTGGAAGAAGCTCCTGGCTTCGGATTGGCACAGCTCCAGCCATCGTGGCCAACTAGGGAGTGAACCAGCGGATGGAAGACCTCTCTCTTTCTCTGCCTCTCCTTCTCTCTCTGTAACTCTTTCAAATAAACAAATAAATCTTAAAAAATGTATACTTTACTTTTTGTTATTTTCTCTAGTGTACACTATGAAATATTGGCAATTAAAAAAAAAAGACATTTATTTATTTGAGAAGAAGGCTGACAGTGTGACAAAGACAGAGAATCTTCTATCTGCTGGTTCACTCCCCAAGTGGCTGCAACTACTAGGTCTGGGCACACCAATGCCAAGTATCAGGGACTCCAAATGGTCTCCCACATGGGTCCAGGGACCCAAATATTTGGGCTATCTTCTCCTGCCTTCCCAGGTACACCAGCAGGATGGTGTACTGGAGCAGCTGGGACTTGAACCAGCCCTGGGATACGGGATGCCAGCATCCCAAGTGGTAGCTTAACCTTCTGTGCCAAAATGCTGGCCCCTTATCTTTTTCAAGCTTTCCTTTCTTTTGTTCATGATGTTTTCTCCCCCTCACTTTGTGGTTCAAGATGCATCTCTAGGGAATTACATCTCAGAGGCTGTCCCTAACATCCCTGCTTGAATTAGATGTCCATTTCATTCTTTATCACACTGCATTGTGGCTTCCTGGTGTCTTGTCTGTCTCCTTCATTCTTGCTGGTCTGTGAGTTTTTGGAGGGCTGGAACTATGCTGTTCTTAATAAATCTCCATATTGCCTGGCCTGGCAGAGTACCCAACATCTCACATTTGTTGGCAGTAAATGGTATGAGTTAGAGTAACCAAAATGATAAACTGGCCTTTCCAACTTAGGACTATAAAAACCACCACAGAAATACAACAAAGGAGGAAAGTACAGAAAGCCTTTGTATGCTACTCTGCCTATCACACAGCCCTGCAGACACTTCCCGGGCTACTTAAATATCAGCCTCTTTCTGCAGGAAATGAAACTTTATTCCTTTCGATGATGTCATAGCTGACTGACCCAGGAAAACCCAGGTCTGGTTCCATTATGAGAACCACACCCATTAAGAGGCTGCTGTAAGTGGTGGGGAACGTGTTCAGGAGATGGTGTGTATTCAAATCAGCTTAAGATGGTCTGTCTGCTTTTCTGGAATCTACCTGGCTTCCTAAAGAAAAAACACCCCCATTCTCATTGTATGATGACTGGAGCTTAGCTGGGTAGACTCCTCTATTATTTCTGATGTCACGTGACTTTGATAGGACTCTCCTTGAGTCTTCAATTTTTCATAGTGCAATAAACAGGTAGAGCTTCTGCCCAATAAACAGGCTTTCTATCTCCTTTAAAAAAATGCACACAATCTTTCCTTCACACAAGTTTTCGTATAGCTTGTGAGGCTCGATTTTCTTTTGGAAGTTAAAGGGCAAATGTTTATCTCTGGGCGCCCCTCTTTGTATTGTTACCGCCTCCTCGGGCAGGGGTGCGGTGTGTGTGGTGGGGACTGCCTCAGACCAGGCTAAGGTCATAGCAAAGGACCCTACGCCGCTTTGTTTAAACGCACAAGGTGCCAGCGCGCCCCGCCCCTCCTTTTTCTTCCTTCCCGAGCTTATCGTGTGCCAGACACCACACAGCCCAACGTTACCCCAGTAGTCACTGTCACATTTACGGCCCGGTGCATCTCAAGTTCAAGGGCCCCCGCCTGGGGTAGCTCTGCAAGTCCAGCTCGGCTCACCGCACCCTCACCACCGGTTCTCTTCCGCGCGTGCCCCTGTCGGCCACTCCCGGTTCCATCCAGGCGACCTAGGGAGGCGGACGGGGTATTCGGGGTGCCCGGAGCCGGACAGGCTCGCGCGCGGCCCAGCTCTTCCGTCTGGTTTCTCCCATCCCCCCGCCGAGACGGCGGGCGAGACCGGGGAAGCCATCGAGTTCCCGCGGCCCAGAGCGTCGCCACCCAGGCCTCCGAGCACTGACGCCGTCCTGGGGGCGGGGCCTGTCGGAGGCCGGGGGCGAGGAGGGAGAAGCTGCGAAGGAGACGGCTGGCCGTCCTTGCAGCGCCCCGCCGCGGCCACGGCCGGAAGCGGTCTCGTCGGCCCTGCGGCGCTGGAGCCCTGACGCACGGAGCTCGAGAGCGAGAACGAGAGAGAAAGGGGCAGAAATGGCGGCTCCGCTCGGCTCCCGCTGAGGAGGGTGAAGCCGGCGGAGGGGTTCTGCTGTCGGCCTGCGGCATCGCTCCAGCCTGTCGCCGCCTGTCTTCTCTCGCCGACTTCTCCTCCTCTGCCTTGCTCTCGACTGTCCTCGTCTGCGCTCGACAGAGTCCGGGTCGGCTCGTCTCTCCCGGCCCGGCTCGGCTCCGCTGGCCCTGACCGCCCGGCCGGCGGGCCAGCCTTCCTCGGCTCTCCCGGGAGCGGCGGGCCCGGTCCCCCGGGCTGGACCATGGTGAACACCCGGAAGAGCTCTCTGCGTCTTCTCGGGTCCAAGTCTCCCGGGCCCGGGCCTGGGCCTGGGGCCGGAGCAGAGCCTGGGGCGACCGGAGGCAGCAGCCATTTCATCTCTTCTCGGACCCGCTCCTCCAAGACCCGCGCTGCCAGCTGCCCCGCCGCCAAGGCCGGGGGAAGCGGTGGCACCGGCGTCGCGCTGGATGAGGCCCGGGTAAGAGCGCGGCGGCCCGCGTCCGGAGGCTGGCAAGTGCCGGCCCGGCCGCCGGGGCTTTGTCTGGCCGGGCCGGGGGCACGAAGCCTCCAGTGGAGCCCCTCGGGCTGCTGGGGACAGGGTCTGCGGATGCGGCGCGGGTGGCACCCGGTGCAAGGGCCGCGGCTCCAGCCCTTTTGCTTCGCCGGCCCGGTTCTTTTGTGTAAAGAACAACACTGGAGTCCAGGGGAGAGGGCTTCGGGGGGTCCTTTTCGGGGCTTTGGGACGGTCAGCTGCCCGTGTCCTTGTCCTGCCTCGGAGGGGGAATTCTAGGGGAAGCGAGAGCAAGGGGCCGGAGCCCCTGGGTGCGAGCGTCGGAGACGAGAAGTGAAAGTTTTCTGCGGTGTCAAACCCTTCTCGAAAGTGTGTCAGCTCCCGCCGCTGCCTCCCTCCGGCTTACTCTCAGTTTGGGGGTGGTTCAAGTTGGTGAGGAAGTGAGCAGAGCTCCAGTTGGCAGTCAGGCAGGGATGCTGAAAAAAGTTTGTAGCTGCTCCGACACCAACTTTACAAACGAAATCAGCGCTGTCGCCTCTCCAGGCGGGCGAGATCCAACACGATCCCGTAGCCGGAGAACCAGCCCGCTCTGCAGCCAAGGGTCTGGTGGCGGCCCCGGCTCTCAGGTCGGAGAAAACATGTGGAATGCTTTGGGGGAGTCGGCACCGTCATCCCCAGATTATGTGGGCTCTGGGTATCGGCATTTTTGTTGTGGAAGCAGTTAAGGGAAGGAGAATTAATGCCTTCGTCCTTGTTTAGTTGCAAAAGTGGCACTGGAAGATGGGGGTGGGCATTTAGTTTTTTTTTTTTTTTTTTACATTAAAAATGATTGAAAGGTCTTGGAATGTTATTACCTATAGTATGAAACTAAGCTATCAGACGTTTTTCACTTTCAAGGCAACATTGTATTATTATGAGATTGATTTTGAATTCTGAGAAGTGCGTTGCTTCAGTCTAGTTAACTTACCGAGGGTAATTAGGCTGGCTAATGCTATTCTTTTAAAGTGCTCCTTTAAATTCACAGCATTTGTTACCCTTATGGGGGGAAAAGCAATATTTTATGTTCCACAGGAGCCTACAAGATTGTGGTTGGCTTGTGCTTTTTCTTTGTGTCTCATACTGTTTCGACAGAATGAATCTGGGTGAATACAACAGAAGCATTTTACTCTACTGTGAAATATATTTATTGTATCTTTGAAAGTAGTTTTGGCTTTAATTTGCAAAGAATTTGGTAAATATTTCAAAAGCTGTCCCGCAGACTGTTTTGGGGGCTTACAGTTCTCCTAGGTTGGATATGAAAGCTTAATCTGAAAGTTGTACAAACTGTTGAAGTAAGTATTCTGAAGACTGGCTTTCTGTAGAAATTATTCCAAACATGTACAAGCTTCTTGACTTACAGATGCTATAATATGTTTTAAAATGAGTTGAAGAAAGGCCTGACCTCTACACTTAAGTACAAATAAAATATTTAGAGTGTAAGCATATAATTGTATCATGCTATGAATGCCTGGTCTATTAGAGCGGTGTCTAACTCATCTGAAGCAATTAGCTCATCTGTCACTGATCAGTTTGTGGTTCCGTTTTTGCATTCATGGCTGTCATGCTGTCCTTCCCCCCTGAGGAATAAGGTGGGGTCATTTGTCAAGCAGCTGTTATGGAGATGTTAAAAGGCAAGGAATCAATAATCTAATGCAGAAATGAACATTTGGTTGCTTTTAAATTACTAGAAAAATGAACAGTATTAGAGCTCCTTCTAGAAGGGTATTAATGAAACTTTGTTTTAAGGACCTTTTAACACATGTTTTAAAAGTCCATAAATTCAAGGCTACTAAGGGTTTATTTTGAAATATTTGTTTTTTAGCTTTAAAAATATGACTCTAATAGACAATGGAATGATTTAATTGGTTTCTCTGAGAGTTTTGGGGGCTTACTAATCTTAGCGTTGTGAGTGGACCGTTAAAAGAAGATAAAATTCTGAGTCTTTTAGGTTTATGAACTACATGTTTATGAAGCAGGCTTGCTGTGTATTTCTGAAGTGGATTGATTTGCATTTGGTTTTATATGATAGGACTTGAGTATTTCTGCTCCGCCCTTTCTGGTGTACTTAAGGACACCCCTCAGCGCCTGTAATAATGCAGACATTTGCTGGTGTGTGTGTGCATCTTATTTGACAGAAAACAGGGCTGCCCATGCTTTTACTAAGGGAAGACCCATAGTTTTGTGGGAAGAAATATACGTAATTGAGGAGTTTCCCCTGTTTTGGTTTTTGTGCTGCGATCTTCACTTCACACATGATGCGGAGGTTTCCTCCTTCTCTGCTGTTTTTGCTATTTAATTCCCTGTCTAGAGACATTTCATTTGCTCTAAAAAGTTATTGCACACATTGCTATTCCTGTAGTTTTGCCTTTTTCCTGAGTAGTGTATGTGTAAGATGAGGGATAAACCCTGGGTCCATCCTATTCCCTTTTTTTTTTTTTAAATGAAGATTTATTTATTTATTTGAAAGGCAGAGCTACAGAGAGAGACAGAGAGATCTTCCATCTGCTGGTTCAGTCCCCAGATGGCCATAAAGACTGGAGCTGGGCTGGTTTCCCATGTGGGTGCAGGGGCCTGAGCACTTGGGCCATCCTCCACTGCCTTCCCAGGCCATTAGTAGGGAGCAGGATGAAAGTGGAGCAACTGAGAGTTGAACTGGTGCCCATTTGGGTTGCTGGTGTTGCAGGCGATGGCTTTACCATTGTGTCACAACACTGCCCCCCCCCCCCAATTCTATTTCTTGTGCTTATGCCCCATCCCTGTGTTAAGACTTTTTAAATTTTTTTTTACATGTCAAAAGGCTGTATTTAATGTTGACAACTTGATGAATTTGGGGACAAGTATACACCTGTGAAGCATCACAACTATCAAGGTCATCGACATCCCCATTATTCCAAATATTTCCCTGCCCATATTATTATAAGAACACTTAATATAAGATCCACCTTATTAGAATATTTTAAGTATACAAAACAGTATTCTTGGCTGTAGGCAGTGTGTGTAGTAGGAATCTATAATAAGATCATATTATATCTTTGTGTGTGTAGCTTATTTCATTTAGCATAATCTCCTCTAGGTCTATCCAATTTGGTGCAAATGACAGGATTTTCTTCTTTCTAAAGACTGAATAATATACAAGTATATGCATGTATGTATATATCTATGTGTATGCAGGGAGATGTACTACATTTTCTTCAGCTTTTCATCTATCCACGGACATTTAGATTGTCCCATATCTTGGCTATTGCAAACAATGCTACATGATCATGGGAGTGCAGATGTCTCTTTGAAATCCTCATTTTGAATCCTTTGCATAAATGCCCGGAAGTGGAACAGAAGATAGTTCTATTTTTAGTTTTTTGAGGAAGCTTCCTGCTGTTTTCCTTAGTGGTTCCACTGTTTTGCGCTCTCACTCATGTGTGCCAGGGTTCGCGCCAGCTACCCTGACAGGTGGGAGGTGATAGTGCATTGTGGTTTATGATTTACATTTCCCTGATAATTAGTGTTGTTGAACACCTTTTATATACCTGTTGATCTTTTGCATATCTTTGGAGAAATTTCTATTCTGAAGAAGCTTTGCCCATTTTTGATCAGGTTGCTTTTTTTTTTTTTTAAATTCTATTGAGTTGTAGGAGTGCTCTGTTTATTTTGGAAATCAACTCCTTATCAGATATATGGTTTACTAATATTTTCTCCCAATCAGTAATTTACCTTTGTTTCCACTTTTTTTGAAAAAAGATTTATTTGTTTGAAAGGCAGAGTGACAGAGACAGAGGGAGAGATAGAGAGATCTTCTGTCTGCTGGTTCACTCCCCAAATGCCTGTAACAGCCAGGGCTAGGCCACGCTGACCGTGGAATTCAATCTAGGTCTCCCATGTGGGTGGCAGTGACTCAAGTGCTTGAGCCCTTATTTGCTGCCTACCAGCAGAAAGCTAGATTGGAAGTGTAGGAACAGGAGCTTGAAGCAGCCACTCTGATATGGGATAGAGACATCCCAAGAGATGGCTTACACTGTTGTGCCACAATTCCTGCCTCATGTGCCCTTTTTAAATATCAGTTTGGCTTGTAATTCTATGCAGTTAGATGTAATTACTCTTGTACTGTATGCATGCTTATAACTTGACCTATTTTAGGGTCACTTAATCTGGGTGTCAGTAATTAGCTTTTTAAAAACTTTTATTTTGGGGCTGGTGCTGTGGCACAGCGGGTTAATGCCCTGGCCTGCAGTGCCAGAATTCTCATATGGGTGCCAGTTCGTATCCCTGCTGCTCCACTTCCTGTCCAGCTCTCTGCTGTGGCCTGGGAAAGCAGTAGAAGATGGCCTAAGTCCTTGGGCTCCTGCACCCACGTGGGAGACCCAGAGGAAGCTCCTGGCTTTGGATCGGTGCAGCTCCAGCCGTTGTGGCCAGTTGGGGGTGAACCATTGGATGGAAGACCTCTCTTTCTCTCTCTCTCTCTGCCTCTCCTCTCTCTGTGTAACTCTGACTTTCAAGTATAATAAATTTTTTAAACTTTTTTTTTTTTTTTCAATTTTACAGAGGCATATATGCACACCTCTTATCCTCTGGTTCACTCCCCAAATGCCCACAGTGGGTGAGTCAGTTCCAAAGTTGGGAACTGGTTATGCAATGCAGATGTTCCGCATTGATGGTAGGAACCCAGTTGTTGAGCCATCACCAGTGTTTCCCAGAGTCTGCCCTGGCAGGAAGCTGGAGTCAGGAGCTGGAGCTGGGAGCTGAACCAGGTTGCTCTCATGTGGGATGTGGGTGCCATAACCTAAAGGCTAAATGCCTGCTCCCCAGTTATTAGTTTTTATTTGCTTCATGTCGGTGTCATTCCCAGCTTACAAATACTGTATTCACAGAACTGGACTGAACAGCAGTCTTTGAACGTATTTCAACTCCTTTTCTACCTATTTTTGTCAGACTGTTTGCTGATACTTCTGGCTTTGTCACTAGTTTTTATTTGGGAGGGGTTTGAGATGGTCTCTTACTCTGAGTTCATCTCTCAGAATCACAATATTTTGACTAAGTTTATAGGTAAAGTGTTACAGTACTTTTAAAAATTCTTGCATCTTTCTTTAATATGATGTTTTATCATCCTGTGCTTTTCCTTTCCATTTGCCAACATGACAAAACAGAGGGTTAAACTTGCAGAAAAGTCTGAGAGAGAAGTGTGGCAATGTGCATAACTCAGATGAGTACGGAGGCATCCACTAGTTCATTCCCCAAATGGCCACAATAGCCAGGGCTTGGCCAGGCCAAAGCCAAGAGCCAGGGGCGCCTTCTGGGTTTCCTATGTGGGTGGCTGGGGCCCCAAGCACTTGGACCATCATTTGCTGCTTTCCCAGGTTCATTAGCAAGAGCTGGATTGGAAGTAAAGCAGCCAGGACTTGAACCTGCACTCCAATGTGGGATGCTGGTATTGCAAGCAGCAGTTTAATCTGCTGTGCCACAATGCCGGCCCCTAAAAGCACAGCTTTTTTTCCCCCCTTATTTTTCTTGGATTTATTTTATTTATTTGAAAGAATGAGAAAGAGAGATTTTTATCTGCTGGTTTGCTCCCCAAATGACTGCAATGGCTGGGGCTTTCCATGCCAAAGCCAGATCTGGGCTCCATCCAGGTCTCCCACATGGGTGGCAGGGGCCCTTCCTAGGTGCACTGGCAGGGAGCTGCTTTGGAGGTGGAATAGCTGGGACTTGAACAGCACTCTGCTGTGGGGCGCCAGTGTTAGAGGAGGTGCTTTAGCTTACTGTGCCACAACACCGGCTCCAAGTATAACTTGAAATTTTAATTACTTCCCTGTTTCTTCAGTCCACATATACACAGTTTCTGATGTTTAGGTTATGAATGAAGCTTATAATGCCTGTCGAAGTGAATACTTGTTAATTCCTTAAGTGATTTTCCCTGGAAAATGGTCTTTCAGTGGTTGGCATTGTGGCATAGTGGATAAAGCTTCCACCTTTGATGCTGGCATCCTGTATGGGTGCTGGTTCAAGTCCCAGCTGCTCTACTTCCAAATTAGCTCCCTGCTCATATGCCTGGGAGAGCAGTGGAAGACATGTGGGAGATCTGGAAAACTTTCCTGGCTCCTAGCTTTGGCCTGGCCCAGCCCTGGCCGTTGTGGCCATCTGGGGAGTAAACCAGAGGATGGAAGGCCTCTGTCTCTGTCTCTAGATACCCTGCTGTGCTATAGAATACCAGAATATATCCCTTCTGTCTAACTGTAAGTTTGTATCTATTGATTAACCACTCCTTTGTCCAGCCTCTGGTAACTCCTATTCTCCAGTATACTTTTGTGAGTTCAGTAGTTTGATTTCACACTTGAGATCACTTTACTGTCTGTGTTTGTCTTAGTCCACTTAATGTCTTGTAGACTTATCTATGGTGTCTTTTAAACTTTTTTAAAAAATTTATTCTTGTCGTTTTTTTTTTTTTTTTAAAGATTTATTTTATTTATTTGAAAGACAGAATTACAGAGAGAGGTAGACAGAGAGAGAGGTCTTCTATCTGCTGGTTCAGTCCCCAGATGGCGGCATTGACTGGAGCTGCACTGATCCGAGGCCAGGAATCAGAAGCTTCTTCTGGGTCTCACTCTAGTGCAGGGGCCCGAGGGCCATAGCATACAGCTGGATCGGAAGAGGAGCAGCTGGGACTAGAACCAGCGCCCATATAGTATGCTGATGCTTCAGGCCAGGGCTTTAACCTGCTGTGCCACAGTGCCGGCCCTATTCTCATCTTTTTTTTTTTTTTTTTTTTTTAATTTGACAGGCAGAGTTAGACAGTGAGAGAGAAAACAGACAGAAAGGTCTTCCTTCTGTTGGTTCACCCCCCAAATGGTCGCTAAGGCCGGCTCAGCGGAGCCAGGTGCTTCCTTCTGGTCTTCCATGCAGGTGCAGGGCCCAAGCACTTGGGTCATCCTCCACTGCACTCCCGGGCCACAGCAGGGAGCTGGACTGGAAGAGGAGCAACCGGGACTAGAACCTGGCGCCCATATGGGATGCCAGCGCCACAGGCGGAGGATTAACCAAGTGAGCCACGGCGCTGGCCCCTTTATTCTCAGCTTTTTAAAATAGAGAAATAGTATTCCACATTTTCTTTATCTGGTTATCTATTGATGGATACTTAAGTTGGTTTTATCTTTTGGCTATTGTGGATAGTGCTATAATAAACATGAGATTGCAGGTGTTTCTTCAACATATTGATTTCATTTTGGGGGTGGACTGGGGCACATACCCAATGGTGAGATTTCTGGGTCATATGGTGGTTTTGTTTTTAATGTTTTAAGGGACCTTTGTACTGTTTTTCCATAATGATTATTCTAATTTACATTTCCACCAACAGTATATATGGTTTTTGTATTAGTTTTTTTTGTTCACTAGTGAATTACTTGAGGAAGCTGATAAATGAAAAGGCATATTTAGCTCATAGTTTCGAGAATTCAAAGGCTAAATAACACAGCACAGACTTTGTGCCGAGAACTTATGGCAGATGGTGGAGTCCATATAGAGGAAGGGATCACATGGTGAACTAGGAAGCAGAGAGAAATTGGGCCTAAACTCAGGCTTTTACAACAACCCTCTCTTGAGAAATAGCTTCTGAGGGCATGCCCCCAGTGGCCTAAGGACCTTCTACTAGACCCACTTCCACAAGCTTCTACCGCCTCCTGATAGCACTACTCTGAGGACCCTTTGGGAGACTTTCAAGATCCAAACTGTAACAAGTTCCCTTTCTCTATATCCTTCCCAACACCTATTTTCTTAATCCTTTTTTTTTTTTTAAAGAATTATTTATTTGAAAGGCAGAGTTAGGGTAGACAGAGAGAGAGAGAGAGAGAGAGAGAGATCGATCTTCTATCTGCTGGTTCACTCCTTTAACAGCTGCAGTGGTTGGGGCTGGGCAGGGCTGAAACCAGGAGCCAGGAACTTCATCTGGGTCTCCCACATGGGTGGCAGGGGACCAAGAACTTGGACCATCTTCTGCTGCTTTCCTAGACACATTAGCAGGGAGCTGGATTAGAAGTGGAGCAGCCAGGACTTGAACTAGTGGCTATATGGGATGCCAGCAATGCAGGCAGCAGTTTAACATACTGTACCACAGTGCAGATTGCCTCTTTTGTCTTTTTCAAAATGTGCATTTTTATCTATTAAATTAATTAATTGATTATATTGAGATATATAGAGAGTGAAGGAAAGAAAACAAATTCCTATCTTTTGGTTTACTTCCCAAATGCCTGTGATGATTGAGTCTGGTCCAGGCAGAAGTTAGGAGCCAGGAATTTAATCTAGGATGCCCATGTCGGTGACAGGGGCCCACTTAGTTGAGCTATTGCTTGTTGCCTCCCACAGTGTGCATTAGCAGAAAGCTGGAATCAGGAACAGAGCTGGGACTTGAACCTAGGCACTCTAGTATGGGATGTGGTATTCTTAGGCATTATGCCAAATGTCTACCTCCTTTTGGCTTTTATTTATTTATTTTTTTAATGATTTATTTATTGGGGCTGGCACCATGGCTCACTTGGTTAATCCTCCACCTGTGGTGCCGGCATCCCATATGGGCACTGGGTTCTAGTCCTGGTTGCTCCTCTTCCAATCCAGCTCTCTGCTGTGGCCGGGGAGGGCAGTGGAGGATGGCCCAAGTGCATGGGAGACCAGGAGGAAGCACCTGGCTCCTGGCTTCAGATTAGCGCAGCGTGCTGGCCGTGGTGGCCATTTGGGGGGTGAACCAACAGAAGGAAGACCTTTGTCTCTGTCTGTCTCTCTCTGTCTATAACTCTGTCAAATAAATTAAAAAAATTTATTTATTTGTAAGGCAAAGATATATATACATATAGAGATCAATCTTCTATCTGCTGGTTCACTCCTTAGGTTTACACAACATCCAGTGATGGGCCAATCCAAAGCCAGGAGCCAGGAGCTTCTTCCAGGTCTCCCATGTGGGTTCAGGGGCCCACCATCTTCCACTGTTTTCCCAGGTGTATTAGCAGGGAGCTGGATCGGAAGTGGAGCAGCTGGGATTTGAACCAGCGCCCTTATGGGATGCTGGCTCTTCAGGCGGCAGCTTTACCCATGAAGCCACGGTGCTGGCCTTCATTTTTTTTTTTTTAATTAAAAGCTTCATTTGAAATGCAGAGACACAGGGATAGACAGAGATCTTCTATCTCCTGGTTCCCTGTCCAGATATCCATAGCAGATGAAGTTGGGCCAAGCCAAAGCCAGGAGTGTGGAACTCCATCCTGGTCTTCCCTGTGGATGACAGAGATGCAACTATTTGAATCATCGCCACTGCCTCTCAATGCAATGCTGCAATGCAATAGCAGGAAGCTGGAATTGGAAGCAGGCCCAGGAGCTGACCCTAGGCACTCCAGTATGGGATGTGGGAGTCTTAAACATTTTGCCAAATGCCCACCCCTCTTTTTTCTTTTTCCTTCTTTTTTTTTTTTTTAATTTTAAAAATTTATTTGAAAGGAAGAGAGAGACAGATCGTCCATCTCCTGATTACCTGCTCAAAGGCCTCAACAGTTGGGCCAATCCAAAGCTGGGAGTGTGTGACCCAATCCTGGTTTCCCATGTGGGTGATAAGACTCAGTTGCCTCAACCATCACCAGTGCTTCTCCATGGGTAATAGCTGGAAGCTGGAATTGGATGCAGAGCTGGGATCTGAGTAGGCACTCCAATATGGGATGCAAGTGTCCCAAGCAGCATCCTGATATACGAAAAATCTCCCCCCCCCTTTTTTTTGACAGGCAGAGTTAGACAGTGAGAGAGAGAGACAGAGAGAAAAGTCTTCCTTTTCTGTTGGTTCACCCCCCCAAATGGCCACTACGGCCGGCGCGCTGTGCCGATCTGAAGCCAGGAGCCAGGTGCTTCCTTTTGGTCTCCCATGCAGGTACAGAGGCCCAAGCACTTGGGCCATCTTCCACTGCCTTCCTGGGCCACAGCAGAGAGCTGGACAGGAAGAGGAGCAACCGGGACAGAACTGGCGCCCCAACCGGGACTAGAACCCAGGGTGCCAGCGCCGCAGGTGGAAGATTAGCCTAGTGAGTCACGGTGCTGGCCTTCCCCTCTTTTTTTTTTTTTTTTTTTTAAAGATTTATTTATTTGAAAGGCAGAGGTACACAGAGAGAGAAGGAGAGGCAGAGAGAGAGAGAGAGAGAGAGAGAGAGAGAGAGAGATCTATCCGCTGGGTCACTCCCCAACTGGCCACAATGGCCGGAGCTGAGCCGATCCAAAGCCAGGGGGCCAGGAGCCTCCTCTGGGTCTCCCAGGCAGGTGCAGGGGCCCAAGGACCTGTGCCGTCTTGTACTACTTTCCCATGCCATAGCCGAGAGCTGGACTGGAAGTGGAGCATCCAGGACTAGAACTGGTGCCCACATGGGATTCCAGCACTGCAGGCGGCGGCTTTACCCGTTGCACCACAGTGCCGGCCCCCTCTCCCTCTTTGGTCTTTTTGATAGCTAGCTAGCTAACTGTTGTGACATATGATATTTGTAGTTCTGAGCTGCATTTCTCTGATGGCTAGTGATAATGAGCATTTTTTTTTCATGTACTTGGATGTCTTCTTGTGAGAAGTAGTTGTTCAGGTCTTTTGCCCATTTTTTAAATTGAATTGTTTGTGTTTTTACAGCAGCAAATAGACTTTTAAACCATTCTTTGATGGTCCTTTACTGTATGTCTCTTAAATACCAAATTACAAATAAATCCATAATCTCTGAAAGCCAGTTGACCAGGTGGTAGGATTACAACTTGCTGTAAGAACTAAGGAGCTCAAGCAGTGTCTGTACCTGAATGGAGAGTTAATCTGTCTATTCCAGGCTTCACCTCAGGAAAGTACTGCATTATGTTGAATTGTGTTTGGCATTTCCTTTAGCACATACACATTGAGGTTTCATTTGTATTCGTTTTTTAAAAAGATTTATTTATTTATTTAAAACAAAATGGAGGAATCTGGAAAACATCATTCTGATTGAATTAAGCCAGTCCCAAAGGGACAAATATCATATGTTCTCCCTGATCAGTGACAACTAACCAATCACAAAAAAAGGAAACCTGTTGAAGTGAAAGGGACACTATGAGAAACAGTGACTTGATCAGCCCTTGTCCTGACTGTTGATGTACAATTTAATACTTAATCCCTTTTAGTATTTTTTTTTTTTGTTCTACTTAATACTATTGGTTGAACTCTGTAATTAACACACAATTATTCTTAGGTGTTGAAATTTAACTGAAAAGTGATCCCTGTTAAATATAAGAGTGGGAATAAGAGAGGGAGGAGATGTACAGTTTGGGACATGCTCAATCGGACTTGCCCCAAATGGTGCATTTAGAAATGTGCCAGGGGATTCCAATTCAATCCCATCAAGGTGGCATGTACCAATGCTATCTCACTAGTCCAAGTGATCAATTTCAGTTCACAATTGATCATACTGATAGGTCTAAGAGTCAAAGGGATCACATAAACAAGACTTGTGTCTGCTAATACTAACTGATGGAATAAAAAAGGGAGAGAACAATCCAACATGGGAAGTGGGATACACAGCAGACTCATAGAATGGCAGATGTCCTAAACAGCACTCTGGCCTCAGAATCAGCCCTTAAGGCATTTGGATCTGGCTGAAGAGCCCATGAGAGTATTTTAGGCATGGAAAGCCAAGACACCCTGGCAAAAACAAACAAACAACAAAAACAACAAAAAACCTAAATGCAAGACCTCTGAGAGTGAGATCCCAGTAGAAAAAACGGGCCATCAAAGAAAGAGGTACCCTTCTCTGAAGGGAGGAGAGAACTTCCACTTTGACTATGACCTTGTGTAAATAAGATCAAAGTCAACGAACTCAAGAGGCTTCCATAGCCTTGGCAACTCAAGACTAGAGCCTAGGGAGATTTCTGATGCCATAAACAAGAGTATCAATTGTTAAGTCAACAACAGGAGTCACTGTGTACTTACTCCTCATGTGGGATCTCTGTCCTTAATGTGTTGTCCAATGTGAATTAATGCTATAACTAGTACTCAAACAGTATTTTACACTTTGTTGTCTGTGTGGGTGCAAACTGTTGAAATCTTGACTTAATATATACTAAATTGATCTTCTGTATATAAAGATAATTGAAAATGAATCTTGATGTGAATGGAAGGGGAGAGGGAGCGGGAGATGGGAGGGTTGCAGATGGGAGGGAAGTTATGGGGGGGGAAGCCATTGAAATCCATAAGCTGTACTTTGGAAATTATATTTACTAAATAAAAGTAAAAAAAAAAAAAGAAAATCAAAATTACACAGAGAGAGGGGAGGTAGAGATAGAGAGAGAGGTCTTCCATCTACTGGTTCACTCCCCAGATGGTCACAATGGCCAGAGCTTCGCTGATCGCCAGGAGACAGGAGCTTCTTCCGGGTCTCCCAAGCGGGTGCAGGGGCCCAAGGACTTGGGGCATCTTCTTCTGCTTTCCCAAGCCACAGCAGAGAGCTGGATCGGAAGAGGAGCAGCTGGGATTAGAACCGGTGCCCATATGGGATGCCAGCACTGCAAGTGGAGGATTAACCTGCTTTGCCACAGCTCCGGCACCTGTGTTCATTGTTAATGTCATTTGTGTACATAGTCAACTTCTTGTTTTTATGATATTTAATTTTTTGGTCTTAGGATAAGAATATTTTTTACTCCTCTCCACTGGGAAGGATTTTGTGAAAAATGGTTACTGAGTAAAAAGCATTGAAGTTTTTAGATTTCAAAGCTATATGGAGGGGCTGCCGCTGTGGTGCAGTGGGAAAAGCTGCCTTCCTGCAGTGTCTGCATCCCTTGTGGGCACTGGTTCAAGACCTGGCTGCTCCACTTTTGATCCAACTCTTTTTTTATGGCCTGGGAAAGCAGTAGAAGATGGCCCAAGTCTTTGGGCTTCTGTACCCATGTGGGAGACCTGGAAGAAGCTCATGGCTCCTGACTTCAGATTGATGCAGCTCCAGCTGTTGTGGCCAATTAGGGAGTGAACCAGCAGATGGAAGAACTCTCTCTCTATCTCTGCCTCTCCTTCTCTGTAACTATGACTTTCAAGTAAAATAAATCTTAAAAAAAAAAAAAGCTATATGGAAGTACAAAGTTTGGGGGAAACCATATATGATATATTAACTTTATTTAAGTATAAGCTAGATCTTTTTTGAGAGAGAAGCATTGTTTATGGCTTGCATCTTATATCAAATGTTAGAAAAGACCTGTACATTAAAGTTAATGGTCTATAATTTGTATTCACTTTTAAATACTTTTAATATAGGAGGCTGATATAGCATAATGGGTGAAGCCTCCAGCTGCTCCGCTTCTGATCCAGCTCCCTGATAATGGCCTGGGAAAAGCAATGGAAGACTGTCCAAGTATTGGACCCCTGCCACCCATGTGGGAGACCCAGATGAAGCTCCTGGCTCCTGGCTTTGGTCTGGTCTAATGCTGGCTGTTATAGCCATCTAAGGGAGTGAATCTCTGTCCCTCTATTTTTCTCTGTACTCTGACTTTGAAATAAATATTTTTTAAAAAGATAAGTACTTGGAATATAGGCTCTTAGGTCTTCTGATGCTTTTGAATTATATTTTGGATTAGATTAGATAATTTTTTTCATTGTCAGATTGTTACTGCAGTTTTATCTGAAGGTAAGATACATACCTTTAGCTAATATATTTCTCCCTAGACTCTTTAAATTTTTTTTCAAAGAGTTTTATTTATCTACTTATTTGAAAGGCAGAGTGACACAGAGAGAGAGAGAGAGAGAGAGAGAGAGAGAGAGAGAGAGAAGAGATTTTCCATGTTCTGGTTCACTACCCAGATGGCTTAACAGCCAGGTCTGGGCAGGGTGAAGCCAGAAACTTCATCTTGTTTCTGTCATGGGTGACAGGGTCCCAAGGACTTGGCCATCTTCTGTTGCCTTCCCAGACACCTTAGCAGGAAGCTGGATGAGAAACAGACTAGCCAGGACTTCAACTGACACTAATAAGGGATGCTGGTGTTGCAAGCAGCAGCTTAACCTGCTGTGCCACAATGTCAGCCCCAGAATTTCTTTAAAAAAATTAAAATTTTTTTTAATTGGAAAGCAGAGACTGAGAGAGACACAGACACAAGTGAACCCCTTACTGGTTCACTCCCCAAATGCCTACAACAGCCAAAGCAGGGTCAGGATGAAGCCAGGCACTTAGGATTCAGTCTGGGTTTCCCACGTGGGTGTCAGGGTCCCAAGTACTTCGGCTATTACTTGCTGCCTCCCAAAGTGTTTATTGACAGGAGGCTCAAATTGGAAGCAGAGCTGGGACTGAAATCCAGGAACTCTGGTTTGGACTGTGGGCTTCCCAAGTAGTGCTTTGAACATTTCTTCATGAGCACCCGCCCTTGCAGATGCTATCTCCTGTTTTCCCCTAGCTGCTGTATTCCCAGGACCTAACCCAGCATTTGGCAGATAGAAGATGCTCAGTATCTATTTTTTTTTAAAGATTTATTTATTTATTTGACTTAGTTACACACACACACAGAGAGAGAGAGAGAGAGAGAGAGAGAGAGAGAGAGAGAGAGTTTTCTATCTGATGGTTCACTCCCCAGTTGGTCACAATGGCCCAAGCTGTGCTGATCCAAAGCCAGGAGCCAGGAGCTGCCTCTGGGTCTCCTACAAGTGTGCAGGGGGCCAAGGACTTGGGCCGTCTTCTGCTTTCTCAAGTCACAGCAGAGGGATGGACAGGAAGTGGAGCAGCTGGGTCTTGAACCGGTGCCCATATGTCATGCTGGTGCTTCAGGACAGGGCGTTAACCTGCTGTGCCACAGCGCCGGCCCCTCTCAGTATCTATTAAATGAATGCATGACTAGCATATTGAAGAGACAAGTAAGTGTGTAGATGGTATGCATATGAGAAATTATTCTTATTTTTTAAGGATTTGTTTATTTATTTGAAAGGCAGAGCTACAGAGAGGCAGAGGCAGAGAGAAAAGTCTTCCATCTGCTGGTTCACTCCCTAAATGGCCGCAGTGCCCTGTGCAGGGCTGATCCAGAGTGAGGAGCTTTTTCCAAGTCTCCCACATGCGTGCAGGGCACCAAGGACTTGGGCCATCTTTTACTGCTTTCCCAGGCCATAGCAGAGGGCTGGATTGGAAGTAGAGCAGCTGAGACTTGAACCAGTGCCCATACAGGATGTTGGCACTGCAGGCAGCAGCCCTACCCACTAGGCCACAGCAATGGCCCCAAGAAATTATTAGCACGATAGATGGGTTCAAAGTAGGTGTCAAGCAAATGACAACTCAGTGTGTTAAGGGTTCTAATCCATTACTCACTCATACTCACTGAATGTTTTGGTAGAGCCCTTTTTAAATTTTGCTCTTATGTTCTGTAAAGACAGAATCTCATGTTATAGCTGTATCCAGTTTACAAAATGCCAGACATAGTGCTCAGTAAATATTTTCAAAATAAGTGACTAGGAAACATGCCTTATTTAAAGTTATTTTTGGGGCCGGCAGTGTGGCATAAAATTCTAGTGCCTGCGTCCCATATGGATGCCTGTTGGAGTCCCAGCTGCTCCATTTCTGATCCAGCTCCCTGCTAATTCGCCTGGGAAAGCAGCAGATGGTCCAAGACCCTGGGCTCCTGCATCCACATGGGAGATCCAGATGAGGCTCCTGGCTCCTGGCTCTGGCCGTTGCAGCCATTTGGGGAGTGAACCAGCAGATGGAAGATCTCTGTCTCTCCCTGTCTCTCCTCTCTCTCTTTTTCTTTTCTTTTTTTTTTTTTTTTTTTGACAGGCAGAGTGGATAGTGAGAGAGAGAGACAGAGAGAAAGGTCTTCCTTTTGCCATTGGTTCACCCTCCAATGGCCGCCACGGCTGGCGCGCTGCATCCAGCGCGCCGCGCTGATCCGAAAGCCAGGAGCCAGGTGCTTCTCCTGGTCTCCCATGGGGTACAGGGCCCAAACACTTGGGCCATCCTCCACTGCCCTCCCGGGCCACAGCAGAGAGCTAGCCTGGAAGAGGGGCAACCAGGAAAGAATCTGGCGCCCCGACCGGGACTAGAACCCGGTGTGCCGGTGCCGCTAGGTGGAGGATTAGCCTATTGAGCCACGGCGCTGGCCTTCTCCTCTCTCTCTAACTCTGAATTTCAGATAAATAAATAAATCTTAAAAAAATTTGAGTTTCATCACTTTCCAGGTTGTAGGGTTGCTACAAGAATTAAATGAGATAGTAGCATTATATAATGTCTGGCTTCTATGTGAAGTTAAATAACTTTCGTTTATTTATTCCATATGGGATGTTGGCACTGCAGATGGCAGCTTAACGCACTGTGCCACAATGCTGGTCCGGAACCCACATTTAACATCTGAGGAAATAGAGTTGAGGAAGAGGTTAAATGGTCTGTAGATGGGGCGCTGTGGCACAGCGGGTTAATGCCCTGGCCTGAAGCATTGGCATCTCATATGGGCACCGGTTCTAGTCCTGGCTGCTCCTCTTCCAATCCAGCTCTCTGCTATGGCCTGGGAAAGCAGTAGAAGATGGCCCAAATGCTTGGGCCTCTGCACCCATGTGGGAGATCTGGAAGAAGCTCCTGGCTCCAGGCTTCGGATTGGCGCAGCTCTGGCCGTGGCGGCCAAATGGGGAGTGAACCAGTGGACGGAAAACCTCTCTTTCTCTCTGCCTCTCCTCTCTCTGTGTAACTCTGACTTTCAAATAAATAAATAAATAAATCTTTAAAAAAATGGTCTGTAGATAGCTAAATAGATACTAAGTAGTAGGGGTGATCTTTTAAATCTTGTTCTTGAGTGGGAGTTGCGTCATAGCTTAGGATTTCTGAATTTTGTATGGGAGTGCAGGATTGAGTCCCAGCTCTTCCACTTCCAACCCAGCTTCCTGCTAATACATTCTAGGAGGCAGAGTATGATTCTCAAGTACTTGGGCTTCTTTCATCCGTGTGGGAGACTCAGTATAGTTCTGAACTCCTGGCTTCAGCTTGGCTCAGCCCTGGCTGTTGAGAGCAGTGAGGATTGAACCAGCAGATGGAACATCTCCTTCCCTTCCCTCTCCTTTTTCTTTCCCCCTCCCCCCGTGGTGTTGTACCTTTCAAGTAGATGAACATAATAAATGAGTAAATATTAATTCTAGTTCTGTCTTTCTAACTTGTATGACTTGTTGCCTCATCTGTTTTTCTTTATGTTCCATATTATTACTCTTTTATGTTGTTTAATCAGTAGTTTTTATTAGCATTTGAAAATGCATAGAAGCAGCTGTTATATAGTCAAGAAGTATTGTTAAGTATACATATGTGTACTGACAACTTTTGTCTATCTGGAATTGTGGTATCTAGGATTATATTGGAACTAAAAGTAAGAACAGTAGTCTGGAGGGATGTGAAATACAGGACAGTGATTTTTAGTCGTTTCTTTTAGTGGGGTAGAGGGAGAGGAGCAGGAATATTGTACAGACATCATTTTTGCCATATTCTTTCTTTTATATATATATATATATATTGTTTAAGAAAAGGGTTTCTTTTTTTCTTTAAGATTTAGTTATTTATTTGAAAGTCAAGAGTTACACAGAGAGAGAAGGAGAGGCAGAGAGAGAGAGATCTTCCATCAACTGTTTCACTCCCCAATTGGCTGCAGTGGCTGGAGCTGCACTGATCCAAAGCCAGGAGCCAGGAGCCTCTTCCGGGTCTCCTGTACAGGTGCAGGGGCCCAAGGACTTGGCCATCTTCTACTGCTTTCTCGGGTCATGGCAGAGAGCTGGATCAGAAGTGGAATAGCTGGGACTTGAACTGGTGCCTACATGGGATGCTGGCACTACAATGGTGACTTTACTCACTATGCCACAGCACCGGCCCCTTTTTCTTAAATATATATATATATATATATATATATATTAAAGATTTATTTATTTTTATTTGCAAGTCAGAGTTACGAGGAGGGGGGAGAGAGAGAGAGAGGGAGAGAGTGCGCGAGAGCGCGCGCGCGTGCACGAGAGAGAGGTCTTCCATCTGCTGGTTCACTCCCCAATTGGCCACAATGGCTGGAGCTGCACCAATCTGAAGCCAGGGGCCCAAGGACTTGGGCCATCTTCTATTGCTTTCCCAGGCCAAAGCAGAGAGCTGGATCAGAAGTGGAGCAGCTGGGTCTCGAACAGGTACCCATATGGAATGCCGGCGCTTCAGGCCAGGGCGTTAACCCACTGTGCCACAGCATCGGCCCCTTTTCTTATATATTTTAAAGATAGCCTTGGGAAAGAAAACCCCTGTAAGGAAATGATATGTCTGGGATCCTGAGATCTCCAATAGACATGTAATCATGCTGCCATCTTTTCTTCTGCTTCCCAGTATTGATCTACAATGTGTGTATTTCATTTTGTGTCCTAGGAAATTATGACTGGGGGAATAAAGTGTTTTCCATTTGAAAAAAAAATGTCTCATACCTTAAGCCTCTTAAAATACACAATATATTTATATATGAAGGTATCTACTAGTGAATTAAACATTTTTGGTATTATTAGTTTTTTTTTTTTTTTTTTTTTCAGAATTTTAGGACACAAAGATCCATAAAGTTAGAGGGCTTCCAATACCCATAAAGTGTGTTCACTAATCTTGCCAGACCAAAATTTGGGGTAATCCAGAGCCTAGCTTTTGGTGGTGAGGTTTGCTTGTTCTTCTGTCTAAATAAATATTCATCAAACAGCTATTACACTAAAATGTAAATATCATGTGAGCAAGAAATTTTTCCCTCCTTGAGTCATTATTTTAGGGCTGCCATGTTGGACAGGTAAAGGAGAGAACATTCACAATGTAGTCAATGTGAATGGTACTCCTGGCATTGTGCAGTATACTCCTTGTATGTTATCTGTCTGGATCCCCAGAATCTGGCAGATTGCTTAGGACGTAGCAGGTGGAGAACGAAGAAAAGTCCCTGCTTCATAGTTCTTAAAGTGTAGTGAGGGAGACAGAGCTATGTGCTATAAAAATATAATTATCCCTTTCATCAAGTCAAGTGCCTTTTCATCTATGTTTATTCAGAAGATTTAGCAGTACTCCCAGGGATACTGCTTTCACACTCACTCCCTACATGGATTTTGGAGGGGGCCAGGAGCACTGTAAAATTAATTATTTTTATTTAATCATTGTATCTGTAGATTATGCCTATTCTTATCTCTTTTTAGGCCTTTAAAGTCTGTAACACCTCATTTTTTGACAAATAAAGATGTAAGTGAAAATAATAAGATATTGAAAGTATGTATCATCAGTGAACTCTTTTAATCTGAAACTGTTCCCTATTTTACATCTTTATATTTTAAACCTTTAACTTTTTTTTTTTTAGAGATTTATTTATTTATTCGAAAGAGTTACACAGAGAGGAGAGGCAGAGAGGGGGAGAGAGAGAGGGATCTTCCATCTGCTGGTTCACTCCCCAATTGGCTGCAACGGCCAGAGCTGTGTCGATCCAATGGCTGGAGCTGCGCCGATCCGAAGCCAGGAGCCAGGAGCTTCTTCCGGGTCTCCCACGTGGGTGCAGGGGCCCAAGGACTTGGGCCATCTTCTACTGCTTTCCTAGGCCATAGCAGAGAGCTGGATCGGAGCAGTGGGGTCTCGGACTGGCGCCCATATGAGATGCCAATGCTTCAGGCCAGGGCGTTAACCCGCTGTGCCACAGTGCTGGCCCTAACCTTTAACTTCTTTTTTTTTTTTTTTTTTTATTTTATTTTTGACAGGCAGAGTGGACAGTGAGAGAGAGAGACAGAGAGAAAGGTCTTCCTTTGCCGCTGGTTCACCCTCCAATGGCCGCCGCTGCAGCCGGCGCACCGCGCTGATCCGATGGCAGGAGCCAGGATCCAGGTGCTTTTCCTGGTCTCCCATGGGGTGCAGGGCCCAAGCACCTGGGCCATCCTCCACTGCACTCCCTGGCCATAGCAGAGAGCTGGCCTGGAAGAGGGGCAACCGGGACAGAATCCGGCGCCCTGACCGGGACTAGAACCCGGTGTGCCGGCGCCGCAAGGTGGAGGATTAGCCTATTGAGCCACGGCGCCGGCCCTTTTTTTTTTTTTTTTTTTTTTTTTTTGACAGGCAGAGTGGACAGTGAGAGAGAGAGACAGAGAGAAAGGTCTTCCTTTGCCGTTGGTTCACCCTCCAATGGCTGCCGCGGCTGGCGCGCTGCGGCCGGCGCACCTCGCTGATCTGATGGCAGGAGCCAGGAGCCAGGTGCTTTTCCTGGTCTCCCATGGGGTGCAGGGCCCAAGCACTTGGGTCATCCTCCACTGTACTCCCTGGCCACAGCAGAGGGCTGGCCTGGAAGAGGGGCAACCGGGACAGAATCCGGCGCCCTGACCGGGACTAGAACCCGGTGTGCCGGCGCCGCAAGGCGGAGGATTAGCCTAGTGAGCCGCGGCGCCGGCCCCTAACCTTTAACTTCTTAAGTTTGAGCATTACTTTTGGGAGAAGTTTTCAGTGAGAAATCTCGGAGTGAGATTGTAACAGAAGTTGCAAAATCATGTTACATAATTTCTCTAATAAATGTAATATAGTTACTTTGTAAATACCCATGCTGATGAATGATACAGCACCCAGATAATTTATGTAAGTGTTTCACATATATTTGTGGTCATCATTTCATTGGTCACCTAAAGTCTGGGAATTCAGAATAGTAAAAAGCAAAATACTGAATTGTCTTTGTTTTTTCTTTTTAATCAAGACCTTGTCTTAGGTTACAGAGAATGGGTATTAATAGGGTGACCATATATATAGCCTACTTAGTTTGTCGCAGACAGTTCTGATTTCCCTGGTGTAATCACAGTTTTATGCTTGTTGTCCCAAAAGAGTGATAGTGCCTTCAATCTTCTATTTAATGTGTTTAGACTATTAACGTCTTGGTTTAAGTGCATATATTTTAAGTTTTCGTTAGTGGTATTTAGCTATAGAATTCATTTTATTATTTTTGTAACTTATCACTGTTTTCATTGTATAGTAGCTGTGTATGTAAACAGTCACTCCTCCTAGCTGCTGATAGCAATTTACAGGGTACATCTATTTGCATTTAAACTACACACTCTTGGGTGATGAGTACCTAGGCTGCTTCTAATTCTTTGCTACTGCAAAAATTCTTGCAATTAATACCCTTATACAATGTCCCTTGTGGATGTGATGTGGGAATTTCTTTGAAATAGATTCCCAGGAGTGGAATAGAGTGTACACATACTTAAAGTTGGCATTACCACCAGATTTGTTGCTCTAGTCTCCACTCTTAGGAACAGTGTGTGAGAGTTTTTATAACTCCACTGCTGACATTTGGTATTATCTGCCCCCCCTTTTTAAGATTTATTTGACTTATTTGAAAGTCAGAGTGACAGAGACATTTGTTGGTTCACTCCTGAAATGGGGTGAAATGGCAGTGTCTGGGCCAGGCAGATGCCAGTAGCCAGGAGCTGGATTAGAAGTGGGGCAGGCTAGACTCGAATTGTCACTCTTATAGGATGCCTCTGTTTCAAGGGGTGGCTTAACCTGCTGTGCCACCATGCTGACCCAGATGTGTATTTATTGTTAACATGCTCAAAATCTGTTCCACATTAGATTCTACCTGAAAATATTTTATTGTTCAAATTGTTTTGTTATTCATATTCTGGTGTAGTGTTTAAAAAATTATCTTTTATTTAAGGATAGTTTCTAATTTCCTTTTTATTTTCCAACTGTTGAGGTTATCTAGAAGCATATTGTTTTTCCAAAAAGTCCGGAATTTATTTTCTAGTTATATTTTGATGTTTACTTCTTTTTGCTTTAAAAATATTCATTTATTTTAGAGATAGAGTTACAGACTGAGAGAGGGAAAGACAGAGAGAGAGGTCTTCCATCTGCTGATTCACTCCCCAGATGGCTACAATGGCTGGAGCTGCGCCGATCCGAAGCCAGGAGCCAGGATCTTCTTCCGGGTCTCCCACGTGGGTGCAGCGAGCTGGACTGGAAGTGGAGCAGCTGGGACTAGAACCGGTGTCCATATGGGATTCTGGTGCTTCAGGCCAGGGCTTTAACCCACTGTGCCACGTTGCCACCCCGGTCATATTACTTTTTAAGTGTCATTATCATCCTGTACTTCTCTTTTTTGTTTTACCTTCAAGAATGTTTTTAGGCTATAGCTTCCTGTGACAAACTTTCTTAAAGGCTTAAATGCTTGAGAATATTTATATTATATCCTTACATTTTATTGAAAAATTGGCTGGATACAAAATTCAAGGTCTAGCATTGTTAATAATCTTACTCTGTCCTTGTGCTTGCAGTATTATTGTTGAAGTCGTGATGATCTGATTCTTTACGCAGTCTGTTCTGTCTTGAAACTTACAGAATTGGTTTTATTTGTTTTTATTTATTTATTTATTTTGACAGGCAGAGTGGACTGTGAGAGAGACAGAGAGAAAGGTCTTCCTTCTGTTGGTTCACCCCCCAGATGGCTGCTGCGGCTGGCACGCTGTGGCCGGCACACCGCGCTGATCCAATGGCAAGAGCCAGGTACTTATCCTGGTCTCCCATGGGGTGCAGGGCCCAAGCACTTGGGCCATCCTCCACTACACTCCCTGGCCACAGCAGAGAGCTGGCCTGGAAGAGGGGCAACAGGGATAGAATCCGGTGCCCCGACTGGGACTAGAATCCGGTGTGCTGCTGCTGCAAGGCGGAGGATTAGCCTAGTGAGCCGTGGCACCGGCCGGTTTTATTTGTTTTTATTCATAAACTTTACTGTAATTTTAGACTTTTTCACACTTGTTTGACAATCCTAGATCTTTCCATCTTAAGTTTTTCAATTTTTTTTCCTTGTAGTAAATTTGTCTTCATTATTTCTTCAAGTGGTATTTTTTTTTTTTTAATTCTTTATTGACCTCTCATTGTTCAGATGTTAGTACTTAGGAAGTTTTGTCTTCAAAGAGATAATCAAGCAAACTGTTTTTAGCACTTTGGGTAGCATGCTGGAGAAATTTGCTGACAGTTACTTGAGTAAACAAGGCTTGGTGCTGCTTGTAGCAGATCTCTTTTGACTTGTGGTGACTGTGTGCTAAGTGGCCCACTTATCAGGGTATAAAATCATGAAGCTACTTGATTTAAAGTTCATTTCCTTACAGGTTACTAATACTCTTTAATGAGAGTATACTCCAGTACTTATACTTAGGGTTAAGTGTTGTATTTGTGTACGTGACTGTGCAAGTTAAGGGAATCCATGGTTATTTTTATGTTTTTATTGAGGCGACAGAGAGAAAGAGAGATCTCTTATTTCCTAGTTCACCCCCACGAAATCTTCAACTCAATTCAGATCTCCTATGTGGATGGCAGAGACCCAACTACTCAGGCCATCACCTACTAACCTCCCAGAAAGAAGCTGGAATTGAGAGGGGAGCTGGGATTTGAACCCAGGCATTCAGTATGAAATGTGTGCCTTTAACTGCTAGCGCAAATACCTACCCTGGGAATCCACTTTAAAAAACAAAACAAGTGGCTGACACTGTGGCATAATGGGTAAAGACACTGCCTGCAGTGTTCGCATCCCATGTGGTTGTCAGTTTGAGTCCCAGCTGCTCCACTCCCAATCCAGTTCTCTGTTATGGCCTGGGAAAGCAGTAGAAGATGGCCCAACCATCAAAGAAGGAGGTACCTTTCTCTGAAGGGAGGAGAGAACTTCCACTTTGATTATGACCCTGTCTAAATAATGTTGGAGTTTATGGACTTAACAGCCTTGGCAACTTATGACAAGAGCCTCAGGTGGTCACTGATGTCATAAATAAGAGTGTCAATTGTTAAATCAACAACAGGAGTCATGGTGCACTTGCTTCTCATATAGTACCTCTGTCCTTAGTGAGTTATACAATGAGAATTAAGAATAAAACTAGTCTTCAAACAATACTTTATATGTTGTGTGTCTTTGTGGGTGCAAACTGTTGAAATCTTTACGTGTAGAGTTGATCTTCTGTATATAAAGATAACTAAAAATGAATCTTGATGAAGAATGGAATGGAAGAGTGAGTAAGAGATGGGATGGTTTAGGGGTGAGAGGGTGGGTATGGGTGGAAGAACCACTGTAATCCAAAAGTTGTACCTATGAAATTTATATTTATTAAATAAAAGCTTTCTATAAAATAAAAAAAAAACAAAGAGTATGTTTAGCTGAAATAAATCATAGAATAGATTAAAAAAAAAAAAAAAAAGATGGCCCAAGTCCTTGGGCCCCTGCACGTGCATGGGAGACCTGGAAGAAGCTCCTGGCTCCTGGCTTTGGGTTGATGCAACTGCAGCCATTGCAGCCATCTGGGGAGTGAACCAGCGGATGGAAGTCCTCTCTCTCTCTCTCTCTCTCTCTCTCTCTCTGCCTCTCTGTAACTTTGCCTTTCAAATAAATAAATAAATTTTAAAAACAAAACAAAACCCCAGTGCAGAGTTACACCTTCTTAATCAATAATACATGTTTATAAAATTTAAATGTGTTAGTATAGAAACAGTAAGAGAAGCTCCTTTAAAACATTTAAACATAGAAACTGATAATACAAATTCATGATCTGATGGGTGGTTATATTAAAAAAAATTAAAGTGATTTATTTATTTATTTCCTTGATAGGCAGAATGGCAGAGAGAGAGAGAGATTGATAGATTGATTGAGAGATTAAGACTGGGATTTTCCATTTCCCAATGGCTGCGACAGTCAGATCTGGACCAGGCTACGACCAGGAGCCAGAAACTCCAGCTGGGCCTCTCACATAGGTGGCAGGGGCCCAATTACTTGAGCAATCTTCTGCTGCCTTCCTAGGCACAATAGCAGAGAGCTGAATACTAAGTGGAGCAGGCCAGAATGCCGGAATGCCAGTCTGGGATTCTGGCATTGCCAAGTGGCAGCTTAACCCTCTGCACCACACACCCCAGTTATACTAAAAATTTTAAAGTATTTTGTAATGATTTTCAATTAAAAGTTTAAATTTTAATTTTTTAAAGATTTATTCATTTATTTGAAAGGCAGAGTTACAGAGAGGCGGAGGCAGGAAGAAAGAGGTCTTCTGTCTGCTGGTTCACTCCCAAAATGGCCACAAGGGCTGGAGCTGGGCCAACCTGAAGCCAGGAGCCTGGGGCTTCTTCCAGGTCTCCCACACAGCTGTAGGGGGCCCAACGGCTTGGACCATCTTCTGCTTTCCCAGTCCATAGCAAAGAGTTGAATCGGAAGTGGAGCAGCCAGGACTCAGACCGGCACCCATATGGATGCTGGTACAGCAGATGGAAGCTTTACGTGCTACACCACAGTGCTGGCCCTAATTTTAGATTTTTAATTCCAGATTTATCAGATGGAAGAATTGGGGAGACATGATTTTTGCCCAAGGCCATATATTCATTTAGAAGTAGTAGTTCAACTGAAAATAGAAATGTATTTCTTTAATTCTTTAATTGTTATAATTGACTGATTACCATGTGTTCGACATTGAAGATGAAAAACTATATCCTCAGCTCTTCAGCAAGACATTTTCGTTTAAAAATTATGAAATAATGGTAGGTGTTTGACCTAGTGGTTAAAACACTGGTTATGATGCCCATATCCAGAGTGATTGGGTTTGAGTTTCTACTCTGCTTCTGATTTCCACTATCTGCTAATATGCACCCTGGGAGGCAGCACGTGATTGCTCAAGTAATTGGGAACTTGCCACTCTATTTGGGATACATGGATTGAGTTCCTGGCTTTTAACGCTGGCCCCAATTTGTTCCTGGCCATTGAGGGTGTTTGGGTAGTTAACCAATAGATAGGAACACTTTCTTCCTCCTCCCTCCTCTCAAATAAAAATAAGTAAAAATTAAGGGGCTGGCGGCTGTGGTGCAGTGGGTTAAAGCCCTGGCCTGAAATGCCGGAATCTCATGTGGGTGCTGGTTTTAGTCCTGGCTGCTCTCTTCTGATCCAGCTCTCTGCTATGGCCTGGGATAGCAGTGGAGGATGGCCCAAGTCCTTGGGCCCCTGCACCCACGTGGGAGACCCGGAAGAAGCTCCTGGCTCCTGGCTTCGGATCGGCGCAGCTCCAGCCATTGCAGCCATCTGGGGAGTGAACCAGCAGATGGAAGACCTCTTTCTCTCTGTCTCTACCTCTCTCTATAACTCTGTCCTTCAAATAAATAAATCTTTAAAAAAAAATTAAGTAAAAATTTAAAAACATGAAAATCATGAAATAAGTATTTCCAGCAATATGGAAAAACAGAATAAAAAAAGCCTGTATCTGCTCCTCTAACTCCTCTAGTTCATTCTTCTTGGAGATAATGATTGTTAATTACGATATTCATCCTTTCAGACCATTGCACATGTATGTATGAATTGTTTATAGGTGTGTGGGAATATTATTTTTCATTTTATTTGAAAGGCAGACACACACACACACAGACACACACACACACAAATACACAAAGAAATATCTTCCATCACTGGTTCATTCCCCAAATGCCTGCAATAGCCAGGGCTGGGCCAACTGATGTCAGTCTGGTTCTCCCATGTGTGTGGCAGGGACTCAAGTACTTGAGCCATTACCTGCTGCCTCCCAGGGTGCGCATTCGTAGGAAGCTGGAATCAGAAGTGGAGCTGGGACTCAGTTCAGGTGCTCTGGTTTGTTAAGTGGGTATACCAAGCAGCATCCTAACTGCTGTACGCCCCCATGCACCCCCCCAGATATTTTTGACAGATACATAATCATATCATGTATTTTTTTTAATTTATTTATTTGACAGGTAGAGTTACAGTGTGAGAGAGAAACAGAGAAAGGTCTTCCTTCCCTTGGTTCACTCCCTGAATGGCCGCAACGGCTGGAGCTGCCCGATCTGAAGCTAGGAGCCAGGAGCTTCTTCCTGGTCTCCCATGTGGGTGCAGGGGCCCAAGCACTTGGGCCATCCTCCACTGCCCTCCTGGGCCACAGGAGAGAGCTGGACTTGAAGAGGAGCAATTGGGACTAGAACCCGGTACCCATATGGGATGTGGATGCCGCAGGCGGATTAACCTACTGTGCCACAGCACCGCCCCCCTGATAGTTGATTTTTGACTTTTTTTTTTTCTTGTTTGACAGGCAGAGTGGACAGTGAGAGAGAGAAACAGAGAGAAAGGTCTTCCTTTACCATTGGTTCACCCTCCAATGGCCACTATGGCCGGTGCACTGCACTGATCTGAAGCCAGGAGCCAGGTGCTTCTCCTGGTCTCCCTTGCAGGTTCAGGGCCCAAGGACTTGGGCCATCCTCCACTGCACTCCTGGGCCACAGCAGAGAGCTGGACTGTAAGAGGGGCAACCGGGACAGAATCTGGCACCCCGACGGGGACTAGAACCTGGTGTGCCAGCGCTGCAGGCGGAGGATTAGTCTATTGAGCCACGGCACCAGCCAATTTTTGACTTTGTATCACGTGCATTCCTTACTGTGGTTTTGCTTGATGACTTTGTGATTCTTTTTGTACCATGGTACCATTACTTAGTTAATTTTCCTTATTGGTACGCAGGTTATATCTATGTTTTTAACATTATAAATGGCTTAGCAGATAATGACTTTTCTCTTTTAGGTGAAGTGGAAATAGTGGATCAAAGGACTGTATATATTTTATTCTAAAAATCATTTACTTATTTAAGAAGCAAAGGGTGCAGAGTGGGGATGTTCTTCCTTTTCTAGTTTACTTCCCATATGCTTAGAATGCCTAGAGCTTGGCTTGTGCCAGAGCTGGAGCCGGGAATGCAGTCCAGGTCTCCCAGGTTTGTGGTGGGAATCCAGTTACTGGAGCCATCACCTGCCTTCCAGGATTTGCATTACCAGGAAACTGGAGTCAGGAGCCAGAGCCTGGTGATCTGCTGTTATCTTAACCGCTGCCAGGCCGTATGCCTGCCCCTTAAGTGAATCTTCATAGATTTTGCCTTACAAAAGGACAAATAAGTTTATCCCGTACTCCTCAATATAATCAGCATTGTTAAGTTTTTATAATCACAGGCTGATTTAAGTTAAGGAGTTAGGTTTTAGCTTACATTAGAGGCTGCCTTATCACTAAGTGTCTTTACTGTCCAACAGGAAAATGTTTGCTTAATAAATTTTGTATGTGGGATGAATGAGTCACTGAAGATAAATATATGAGGTTATATTAATCCTACAAAGCCAAATAAATATCTTTGAGATTGTGTCCATTTTCAGGATGTAGGTAGAATATTTGTTGCTTATAATACCTCACCTGATTCTTCTATTTTATCTGAAAGAAAAATACATTTTAAATTATTGTAGACTATTTTTATCTTTCCACAACTCCTCAGCCAACTGCTCTTTTCTGTGTATTTTTTTCTTTCATGTATGCTTTCATGATAATTGTTTAGAAATACTAAACTAGTAAGCCATTGCTCTTGAGTTATTTGTGCAAAGTTTAGACACTTGGTGTGCCTGCAGTTTCCCAACTTTGTAGAATAGTGTTGGCCCTAAGTACATAAACAGCAGTATGAATGTTGTTTTCTGCAGTCATGGTTACCAAAGTCTGTGCATTCTTTTCACAAAGGAAAGAAAAAAAAAAAAGGACTGCACTTTTAAGCTTTCTCATGAAAATAGCAGTACTTATTTTTTTTTAAAAAAGACAAAAAGTCTGTCTTTTTTAAAGAAATTGGAAAAGATTGATTGCACCCATACACTTTATGATCTAACTTGTGGGAAACTTTTCCTATTTTCTTTCTTGTCTCTTTGAATATCTTTCTCTGTTTAGTTATTTTGCTGTTCAAAAATTTTATTTTCTTCTATGTTTTCTCTCGTTGTCAAGAAACCAAGTCTGTTTTTTCAAGAAGAAAATTCTTTTCTGACTTTTCTGATTCTGTAACCTCTTTTACTTCTTTATTAATTCTTATGCTTCTTTTATTTTATTTATTTGAGAGAGTTACAGCCTTAGGGAGAGACAGAGAGAAAGGTCTTCCATCTGCTGATTTACTCCCCAGTGGCTGCAATGGCTGGAGCTGGGCTAATTCAAAGCCAGGAGCCCAGAGCTTCTTCCAGGTATCCCACATGGGTGCAAGGGCACAAGCACTTGGGCCGTCTTCCACTGTTTCCCAGGCCATAAGCAGAGAGCTGGATTGGAAGAGGAGCAACTGGGACATGAACTGGCGCTCCTGTGGGATGCCAATGCCTCAGGCGGAGGCTTAGCCTACTACCCCACAGTGCCAGCCTCAATTCTGAAGCTTCTTGGCAAGAGTACCTTTTCAGTCATTACCTGTGCTTCCTCCCCTCTTACTCAGTTCTTCACCTATTGATTTTCTTTTTCTTTTTCTTTCTTTTTTTTTTTTTTTTTTTTTTTTTTGACAGGCAGAGTTAGACAGTGAAAGAGAGAGAGAGAGAGAGAGAGAAAGGTCTTCCTTCTGTTGGTTCACCCCCCAGATGGCTGCTGCGGCCAGCGTGCTGTGGCCGGTGCACCGCGCTGATCCGAAGCCAGGAGCCAGGTGCTTCTCCTGGTCTCCCATGCAGGTGCAGGGCCTAAGGATCTGGGCCATCCTCCAGCTGCACTCCCAGGCCACAGCAGAGAGCTGGACTGGAAGAGGGGCAACCGGGACAGAATCCAGCGCCCCGACTGGGACTAGAACCCGGTGTGCCGGCACCACAGGCAGAGGATTAGCCTATTGAGCTGGTACGCCAGCCCCCACCTATTGATTTTCAACTAGCATTTCCGACTTACCGTGGCCAACGCTTTGGTGTAGCAGATAAAAGCTGCCGCCAGCAGCGCCATCATCCTATATAGGTACCAGTTCCAGTCCAGGCTACTCCATTTCCAATCTAGCTCCCTGCTTATGTGCCTGGGAAAGTAGTAGAAGATGGCCCAAATCCTTGGGCCTCTGTACCCGTGCAGGAGACCCGGAAGAAGCTCCTGGCCTCTGCAGCCCAGACCATTGTGGCCATTTCGGAAGTGAACCAGTGGACGGAAGATCTTTCTCTTTTTTCCCTCTCTCTTTCTGTAACTCTGCCTTTCAAATAAATAAAATATATCTTTAAAAAAAGAAATTGACTTATCAAAAGATTCAGTGACCTCCTAATTAAAAATCTATAGGCTTATCAGCTTTCTGTGTTAAGTCTTTTTGGAATGAAATTTCTCTCCCCTTGTTTAGTAAGATACTCTAATTTTCTGTTATCTCTTTGCCTTTACTTATCCTGTTAATGTAGGCATTTTTATGGTTTAACTCCTCCTCTCTTATTTTTCATTCTGTTTATTATATATGAATTTTTAAGAATTTGATTTTGCATCTATCTCTATTCCTTAGCTTGTTTCATTTCAGAGACAGGTGCTTCCTCCCGGTCTCCCATGCGGGTGCAGAGTCCCAAGCACTTGGGCCATCTTCCACTGTACTCCTGGGCCACAGCAGAGAGCTGGACTGGAAGAGGGGCAACCGGGACTAGAACCTGGGGTGCTGGCACCGCAGGCAGAGGATTAACTAAGTGAGCCATGGCACTGGCCTATGAGTGTGGTTTAAGAATCCCAAGGCGAGAGTGAAATGCAACTATCAGAAGATTGGCATTTACAGAAAAAAATAACTAGGTCTTTTCATTATACTTTCTGTAGAATTTAACATTATTACTATTTTTTTTTAAAAGACTGATTTGTTTATTTGAAAGGCAGAGTTACAGAGAGGCAGAGAGAGAGAGAGAGAGGTCTTCCATCTGCTGATCCACTCTCCAGATGGCCGCAATGGCTGGAGCTGAGCCGATCTGAAGCCAGGAGCCAGGAGCTTCTTCTGGGTCTCCCATTTGAGTGCAGGGGCTCAAGCACTTGTGCCATCTTGCACTGCTTTCCCAAGCCATAGCAGAGAGCTGGATCTGAAGTGGAGCAGCCGGGACTCGAATTGGCACCCATATGGGATGCTGGCACTGCAGGCAGCGGCTTTACCTGCTATGCCACAGCACCAGTTCCAACATTATTATTGTACTTCTGGAAGATATTTCATTTTTTTTTTTTTTTTAAGATTTACTTATTGAAAGTCAGAGTTATAGAGAGAGAGGAGAGGTAGAGAGAGAGGTCTTTCATCTGATGATTCACTCCCCAGATGGCCACAATGGCCGGAGCTGCGCTGATCCGAAGCCAGGAGCCAGGAACTTCTTCCAGGTCTCCCATGTGGGTACAGGGGCTCAAGGGACTTGGGCCATCTTCTACTGCTTTCCCAGGCCACAGCAGAGAGCAGGATCTGAAGAGGAGCAGCCAGGACTAGAACTGGCACCCATATGGGATGCTGGTGCTTCACGCCAGGGCATTAACCTGCTGCGCCAAGTCTACTCGTCCTCGACTATTTTTGACTATTTTATGTGTTCCATGATTATGTTGTTAAAAAAATGCCTTTGCATTTCTGTAGAAAACTGGACATTATCTTTAAAGTTCTTGTCAGTTATGAGCTCTTCCTTCATCTCCACTGGCAGTCACTACTTCTTCTTCTTCTTCTTTTTTTTTTTTTTTTTTGACAGGCAGAGTGGATAGTGAGAGAGAGAGACAGAGAGAAAGGTCTTCCTTTTGCTGTTGGTTCACCCTCCAATGGCTACCACGGCTGGCGCGCTGCGGCCGGCGCACCGCGCTGATCCGAAGGCAGGAGCCAGGTGCTTCTCCTGGTCTCCCATGGGGTGCAGGGCCCAAGCACTTGGGCCATCCTCCACTGCCCTCCCGGGCCACAGCAGAGAGCTGGCCTGGAAGAGGGGCAACAGGGACAGAATCTGGCGCCCCGACCGGGACTAGAACCTGGTGTGCCGGCGCCGCTAGGTGGAGGATTAGCCTAGTGAGCCGCGGCGCCGGCAGTCACTACTTCTTGTTTCCTGTTTTTATTTTTGCTTTCAGAGAGTTGTTGTGTCCCATTATAACACTGTAATGTGATATGCCTCATCATTATGACTGTCATCTTAATATACTGTGCATTGTGTTCAAGTAGTTCTATTCATCTTTCTTACCACTGCCCTCTGTGCTAGGTACATAGCAAATTTTTGCAAATGAGATTATTGCCTTAGTCTGAGATACTTTTTCTACTTATGTATTGCAGTTATTCTGACACAGGTTGCTAAATAGCCATGTGCAGATTGCATAATCTCGCTTAAGTGCCTTTGTCATGAAACTAGTTAATGCCTTCCCTCAAAAAGTTAGGTTATAATTAGTTGGAAATGCTTTGAAGATGAAAAAGTTAGGGCTAAGCATATCATCTCCTATTAAAGGTGAGTTGTTAGTACTAGGTTTGAAGATAAAAGGTTTCCCAAAGCTTGATGTTAATTAAATGGTGTTAAAGTAATTATTTTGTATCTGTTTACATCTTGGTGGTTTGCCCTACCTAAATCCTTAGATTTCTTTGGAGGTGTCTGTTTTAGAGCAACCCTGTCGTGAACAGAGAAGTAATATAGCAGTTCGGATGATGTGCTCACACTGTTTGAACTGTTTTATGCCAAAGATCTTCAAACTTGTGTACCAGGAATCACTTAGGCCCTTGGTAAAAATGTTCCAGCTCCAGAGATTCTAGTTCAGCAGGTTATATTTCTGTAATGAGTAATTCAGGTAATTACTGATTCAGGGAGTAGGTGGACAACAGATACTTTGGAATGGAATGGAAAAAAGCCAGTAGGACGTGAGAATGGCCAATAAATATACAGTTTCAGCTAAATTGATATAAAGAATTTCATGCTCAGCTTATTTAAAAAAAACTGGACCTTAAATATCTTACTTTTTTTTGTTAATTCAGTAATCTATTGCACTTGTTTTTAAAGTAAGTTTGGGAAAGTACCTGCAGATGCTTCATGAAAAAAAACAACTTATCTAGTGAGTTTGTGAAATGTTACAAAAATGTAACAACATTACAGCTAGTAGGGCAAAAGGTTAATTTAGGTTAGATTCTTCAGGGGGATTTCATGAAAAGAAATGGATCTTGACATGAGCCTTGAAAGGTGAGTAATTTGGGCAGTGGATGTTTGGCCTATTCAGTTTGCTGCTTGTGGGGCTGGTGTTGTGGCACTCTGGGTACAGCTGCTCTTTGCAATTCTAGTATCCTGTATGGCGGTGCTGGTTTGAATCCCAACTCTCTGCCTCTGGTCTAGCTTGCTGCTTGTGTGCCTGGGAAGGCAGTGAATGATGGCCCAAGTAGTTGGGCCCCTCTGTCCTCATGGGAGACCCAAATGGAGTTCCTGGATCTTGGCTTCAGCCTGTCCCAGGCATGGCTGTTGTAACCATTTGGGAAGTGAACTAGTGGATGGAGGATCTCTCTCTTCTGTTGCTCTTTCAAATCAATCAGTTAATCAATCAGTTACCCACTCTTAAGTAAAAAGATGTTGCTTGGGATGCCCTGAGTGTCTGCTTTCAGGTCCCAGTTTAGCTGAGGATTCCAGCTTCCTGCTAATGCACAGCCTGATTGGCAGCAGGCTTAAGTAGTTGAGTCCCTGCCACCCATGAAAGAGACAGAGATTGGGTTTCAGGCTCCTGGATTTGTCTTGGGCCAGTCCCAGGTGTTGGGAGCAAACCAGTGGATGGGAGACCTATCCTTGTGTTTTTCTGCCTTTCAAATACAATACAATACAATACAATACAAGGAATGATTCTTTGTTCTTATTTCTTAAAGAGGGTAAGGGATTGGTTTTTAAAAATTTTTTTAAAGGTTTATGTATTTGAAAGGCAGGGTTAGAGAGAAAAGGAGATATAAGATAAAGAGAGATCTTCCTTCTGCTGATTCATAGAGGCCTCATCTGGCTGGGGCTGTGCCAGGCCAAAGCCAGGTATCTGGAACTCCATCCTAGTCTTGCATGTGGGTGCAGGGGCCTAAGCACTTGGGCCATCTTCTGCTGCTTTCCCATGCACATTAACAGGGAACTAGAATGGAAATGGAGCAGCTGGGACTCAAACTGGTACTCATATGGGATGTTGGTGCTGTAGGCAGTAGCTTAACCTACTGAGCCACAATGCCAGCCCCTAGTGATTGGATTTGGTTGGAAGCAATAACTCTTGTCTGAGCTATTTAAATTGTTAAGGTAGTTTATAGGTATTAGTTTCTGTATTCACAAATACACCTTGGCTACATGATTTTGCTTCCTCAGTGGCTACTTTTTGAAGGTGTTGTATGATAATGCTTTTCAAACTCTAATATGAATATGAATTATCTGGAGTTTTTTTTTTATAAAGATTTATTTATTTGAAAGGCAGAGTTACAGAGAGGCAGAGGCAGAGAGAGGGAGGGAAGGAGAAAGAAGGGAGGGAGGTCTTCCATCTGCTTGTTCACTCCCCAGATGGCTACAGTGGCCAGAGCTGGGTCAATCAAGCAAGGAGCCAGGAGCTTCTTCTGGGTCTCCCATGTGAGTGCAGGGGCCCAAGCAATTGGACCATCTTCTACTGCTTTCCCAGGCCATAGCAGAGGGCTGGATTGGAAGTAGAGCACCTGGACTTGAACTGGTGCCCAAATGGGATGCCAGCACGGCAGGCGGCTGCATCACCACAGCACCGGCCCCCTAGAGGTTTATTAAAATGGTTTCTGACTCAGTAAACTAAGGGGTGCAATCTGAGATTCTACATTTTTCGTTTTGTGTGTGTGTGTGTGTGTGTGTGTGTGTGTTTTTGCCAGCCAGAGTTAGACAGTGAGAGAGAGAGAGAGAGTTATAGACAGTGAGAGAGAGAGAGAGAGAGACAGAAAGATCTTCCTTCCATTGGTTCCCCTCTCCAAATGGCCACTGTGGCCTGCGCCCTGCAAGCCTATCCAAAGCCAGGAGCCAGGTGCTCCTCCTGGTCTCCCATGGGGTGCAGGGCCCAAGCACTTGAGCCATCCTCCACTGCCTTCCTGGGCCACAGCAGAGAGCTGGCCTGGAAGAGGGGCAACCAGGACAGAATCCGGTGCCCCAACCGGGACTAGAACCCAGCATGCTGGCACCACAGGTGGAGGATTAGCTTAGTGAGCCGCCGGTGCCGGCCTTACATTTTTCTTTTTGTTTTAAAAGGTTTATTTATTTATTTGAAAGAGTTACACAAAGAGAGAGAGGCAGAGACAAGGAGATAGTGAGATCTTCTATCTGCTGATTTACTCCCTAGGTGGTTGCGACAGCTATGGATGGGCCAGGCTGCAGCCACGAGCCAGGAGTTTCATCCATCTCTGCCCCTGGGTGGCAAGGGCCCAAGTACTTGGGCCATCTTTTGCTGCTTAGTAAAGCAGCCAGGACATAAACCAGTACCCATATGGGATGCTAACATTGCAGATGGTGGCTTTACCTGCTACGCCACTACATTGGCTCTGAGATTCTGTATTTCTGAGGCATTCCCAGGTGATACCCATACTCTTGGTCCACAGACTAGGTTAGGAATGTCGAATGTGTTGGAGGAGTAGTTGAGTTAGGTGTCCTCCATGGCACTCTTTTGCTCTGGGAATCCAATAAATATCCTAGGGTGGAGTGGCTGAGATAGTATAAAGAGTGGGATTGGAGAAGGCAGGGCTCTGGGGAATTGAAATAGCACAATTTTAAAAAGCTCACATTGTTGAAGTGGAATAAGTGTGTTTATTGATAAAGTGTCATCACATGATTGAATTACAACTCAAACGGCATTTTAAAAATAAGATTTACTTATTTATTTGAAAGGTAGAGTTTACAGAGAGAAGGACACACACACACACACACACACACACAGAGAGAGAGAGGAGAGATTGATCTTCCATCTAGTTCACTCCTCAAATGGCTGCAACGGCCAAGGCTGGGCCAGGCCGAAGCCAGGAGCCAGGAACTTCCTCTGGGTCTCCCATTTTAATTCAGGGGCCCAAGTACTTGGATCATCTTCTGCTGCTTTCCCAGGCACATTAGCAGCTGGATCGGAAGTGGAGCAGCCAGGATTCCAACCAGTGCCCATATGGATGACTGCATTGCAGACTGCAGCTTTACCTGCTATGCCAAAATGCTGGCCCCCTCAAATGTTGTGTGTGTGTGTGTGTGTGTGTTTCTCTTATAAAGATGGTTTGGAAGCAGGTAACCAGCTTTTCTTGGGAACTTAGCAAATAGTGGTGGTTATTTACACAACTAACATTTGTTAACCTTAATTGTAGACACTCTAATGTGTGAATTTCTGTTTTGTAAAAAATTTATTTGAAAGCTATCAAAATTTATTTGATAGATAGATACATGAAAGCAGAGAGATCTCCCATCCATTAGCTCACTCCCCAAATCCACCAACAGCTGTGGGTAGGCCAGGCCAAAGGCAGTAACCACAATTCAATTGAGGTCTCCCACAAGGGTGGCAGGGACTCAACTATTTGAGCCATCACTGCTGTCTCCCAGGGTGTCCATCAGTAGGAAACTGGAATTGGGAACTGAGCCAGGACTTGGACTCTGGTATGGGATATGGTGTCCCGAGTTTTGTTTTAACCATTGTGCTAAATGACCAACCCTGATGTTTAAATTTTTTTTAATTAGATTTATTTATTTAAAAGGTCGGGGGAGAGAAAGAGAAAGAGAGATACATTGTCTGTCTACTGGGTCATTCCCCGAATGCCTGTAAAAGCCTGGGTTGGGCCAGGCTGAAGCTAGGAGTGAGGAACTCCATCTGGGTCTCCCATGTGGGTGACAGGAACTCATGTACTAGGGTCATCATCTGCTGCCTTCTAGGTGTATTAGCAGTAAGCTCAATGGTAAGCATGAGGTAGCTGGGCATCTCAAGCTATGGCTTACCTCTCTGAACCACAGTGCTTTCCCCTGATGTTTGATTTCTTTCCTTTTTTTCCTAAGATTTATTTTATTTTTTTAAAGGTTTATTTATTTATTTGAAAGTCAGAATTACACAGAGAGAGGAGAGGCAGAGAGAAGGAGAGGTCTTCCATCCGCTGATTCACTCCCCAGATGGCTGCAATGGAGCTGTACCGATCCAAAGCTAGGAGCCAGGAGCCAGGAGCTTCTTCTGGGTCTCCCACAAGGGTGCAGGGGCCCAAGGGCTTGGGCCGTCCTCCACTGCTTTCTCAAACTATAGCAGAGAGCTGGATTGGAAGTGGAGCAGCCGGGTCTTGAACTGGCGCCCATATGGAACGCCGGCAGTTCAGGTTAGGGCGTTAACCCACTGTGTCACAGCACCAGCCCCTCTAAGATTTATTTATTTATTTGAAAGTCAGAGTTACAGAGAGAGAAGGAGAGACAGATTTTCCATCTGTTGGTTTCTTCCCCAAATGGCTGGAGCCAGCAGGGCTGAGCTAGGCTGAATCCAGGAGCCAAGTGCTTCTTCCAGGTCTCGTGAGTGGTAGGGGCCCAGGGATTTGGGCCATCTTCCATTGCTTTCCCCGGCATATTAGCAGGGAGCCAGGTTGGAAGTGGAGCACATGAGGCCTGAACTGGTGCCCATATGGTATTTTGGTGCTGTAGGCGGTGGCCTAGCCTGCTGTGCCACAGCACCAGCTCCCCCCGCCCAATGCCATCTCACTAGTCCAAGTGATCAGTTTCAGCTCACAGTTGATCATACTGATAAGTCTAAGAGTCAAAGGGATCACATAAACAAGGCTAGGATCTGCTAATACTAACTGATAGAATTAAAAAGGAGAGAACGATCCAACATGGGAAGCGGGATACACAGCAGAGTTATAGAATGGCAGATGTCCTAAACAGCACTCTGGCCTCAGAATCAGCCCTTAAGGCATTTGGATCTGGCTGAAGAGCCCATGAGAGTATTTTAGGCATGGAAAGCCAAAACACTCTGGTAAAAACACACACACACACACACACACACACACAAACCCAAAAAACAAAAACAAAAACAAAAAAAATCCAACTAAATGCAAGATCTCTGAGAGTGAGATCCCAGTAGAAAAAAACGGGCCACCAAAGAAGGAGGTACCTTTCTCTGAAGGGAGGAGAGAACTTCCACTTTGACTATGACCTTGTCTAAATAAGATCGGAGTTGGCTAACTCAAAAGGCTTCCATAGCCTTGGCAACTCATGACAAGAGCCTCAGGTGATTACTGACGCCATAAACAAGAGTGTCAAATTGTTAAGTCAACAACAGGAGTCGCCGTGCACTTACTCCTCATGTAGGATCTCTGTCCTTAATGTGTTGTTCAGTGTGAATTAATGCTATAACTAGTACTCAAACAGTATTTTACACTTTGTGTTTCTGTGTGGGTGCAAACTGATGAAATCTTGACTTAATATATACTAAATTGATCTTCTGTATATAAAGATAATTGAAAATGAATCTTGATGTGAATGGAATGGGAGAGGGAGCGGGAAAGGGGAGGGTTGCAGGTGGGTGGGAAGTTATGGAGGGGGGGAAGCCATTGTAATCCATAAACTGTACTTTGGAAATTTATATTTACTAAATAAAAGTTAAAAAAAAAGATTCATTTATTTTGAAAGGCAGAGTGACAGAGAGAGATAGACAGACAGACTGACCAGAGAGGGATGTCTTCCATCTGCTGATTCACTCCCCAAGTGACTTCCGTGGCTGGGGCTGGTTCAGGCTGAAGCCGGGAGCCAGGAGCTCCAGTACTTGAATCATCATTTGTTGATTTTCCAGATGCATTAGCAGGGAGCTCAGAAGCTGAGCAGCTGGGATTTAAACCAGCACTTTGATATGGGATGTGGGTGTTGCAGGTGGCAGCTTATCTTGCTGCACCATAACACCAGCCCCTGAATTTCTTACTGCTTTTCCTTTTGTGCATTTTAGTTCTTGCTGGGGCTGGCATTGTGATGTAGTGGGATTACTCGCTGCCTGTATCGCCAGCAGCCCATATGGTTGCCTGTTAAAGTCCTGGCTGCTCCACTTCCAATCCAGCTCTCTGCTAATGTGCCTGGGAAAGCAGTGGAAAATGACCCAAGTGCTTGTACCTCTCCATCCATATGAGAGACCCAGATGAAGTTCCTGGCTTCTGGCTCTGGCCTGGCTTAACCTCAGCCGGTACAGCCATTTGAGTAGTGAACCAGTGGCTGGAAGATATCTCTCTGTCTCTGTAACTCTGCCTTTCAAATAAATAAATCTATTTTGAAAAAAATATATTTATTTTATTTATTGGAAAGGCGGAGTTAGGTCTTCCATCTGATGGTTCACTTCCCAGATGGCCACAGCTGCTGGAGCTGGGCCAATCCTAAGCCAGGAACCTGGAGCTTTTTCTTGATCTCCCATGTGGGTGCAGGGGCTCAAGCACTTGGACTATCTTCTGCTGCCTTTTCCAGACCAGTAACAGGGAGCTGGATCTTAAATGGAACAGCTGGGACATAAAAGTGCCCAAGTGGGATGCCAGTGGCAGCTTTACTTGCTGTGCCATAATGCTGGCCCTGAAATGGATAATTTTTGTACATTATTCTTAAAAGAGAGTTGTAGCACAAAAAGGAACAAGTAAATTTCTCATTTTCATGTGGTAGCTTGTTGAAGATTGTCATATATATCCTTGAAATACTGATAGATTGTCAAGCCATAGTAAAATACAGTATTAGCATATGAATGAAATATTCTTTAAAGAAAAGATTAATCTTCCCTTCTTTCTCTTTCCTATCTCCCTTGAACATCTAGGGAATTACAAAGTGAAGAGAAGGGTGCTGTGCAAGACAGTGAACTTCCTGTAGTCTGAAGACTTGGGTTGGGGAGGGGATATGATTAAAGTGTGATAGAGGAGGATTCTGGTTTAAAGATTGGATACGTTGAGTAAGTTAACTGAAAGAGCAAATAAGTGTATTTACAAAAAAATGTTTATTTTCATCTGCTTGGAGGGCAGAGTTATGGGGGGAAAGAGAGAGAGATCTTCTATCTACTGGTCCACTCCCCAGATGGCTGCAACAAGACCAGACTGAAACCAGAAATCTGGAACTGAATCTCAGTCTCCCTCTTGGGGGACAGGGATTCAAGTACTTTAGCCATCATCTGCTGCTTCCCACGGTGTGCAGAATAAGGGGTTATAAAGCACAGAACTAAATCAGATGTCATGAGTTCATCCTGATATAACTGAGTGAATGAATGAGGGGCCAGGGAAAGCTCTTCTTGAAAGTAGAACGCCAACTACTAAAGAGTAGAGGTCGGGCAGGCATTTGGCATGCTGGTTAAGTGACTGCTTGGGGATGCCTGCATCTGATTAGAGTTCCTGGTTTGAGTCATAGCTACGCTATTTCCTATCCAGCTTTCCGCTAATGTGTAGCGTGGAAGGCAGCAGATGATGGCTTAAGTCCCCTCCACCCATGTGGGAGACCTAAATTGAGTTCTGGGCTCCTGGCTTTGGATCGGTCCAGCCTTGGTGGAAATGATGGAAGATCTATCTCTATTTTTGTCTCTGCCTTTCAAATGCAATGAAATTAAATAAATAAAAATTTGTAAAAAAAAGTAGAAGGAATCATGAAATTAGATGATTACCATCATAATGGTATATGATAATAGTTAAAAATTGTCAATGAACACTAAGGCTGGAGGGTGGATATTTAATAAGGAATGGGATATTGGTAAATTACCAGAATAATTCTCTGAAATCTAACTAGATTCATGGGGAAAAATACTGAGTTTACAGGGGAGGAACCTGGCAGACACCAACTTTACAAAGTGATCGAGGTTAATATCCCTAGTGATAGGTGGGTAGATATAGAACGCATGGCATCATTCCTGTATATTCTAAGAACATATGGCCTCTGTGCGATTATGAGGAATACCATCTAGCCCTAGACAGAGGGGGTTATCCTGGAGAATCAAAGGCCTGTAAGACAAGGGCATAAAAGATTGGGAGAGAGTGGAAACACTGTGCTAATAGATGGAAGTCTGATAACTAAATGTAGTACATATTCCAGATAGGATCTTGGACCTAAAAGAAAAAAGATAGACAATTTTGGGTAAGATTGGTAAATTTTTGGGAAAATTTTTGTCTGTGAATTAGCTGTGTTACACCAGTATTGATTTCCTGAATGGGAGAATGAAAATGCAGTAGAGTGTTTTGGAGCATATGAAGAAAAATGTCATAGAAAAGTATATACATACTTTAAACAATCACACACTTTGTCTTGAAATTTTTCAAAATAAAAACAACCAAAATATACTTTTTTGGTTATAAATTTAATCTTTCTAACTTGTTTCTTTACTTATGGATTAATATATTTTACTGTATATATTTATTGATTGAAAAACTACTGTATTTGATTATCCAAGAATGTTAGGAATTTTATTTGTCTCAATAGGAATAATAAGTATATTTTTATGTTGTCTTTCAGAAAGTTGAAGTTGATGGTAGTTTAAGTGATAGCCACGTTTCTCCTCCAGCCAAACGCACTTTGAAACAACCTGATACTGTTTGCAAAGACAAATCAAAGTCACGAAGCACTGGTCAGCGAGAGGAATGGAACATATCCACTGGACAGGCCAGGTGAGGAAGGAGACCTCATTGCTTGTCTCTTCCTGAATTGCTTATTGTGATTCAAGGCTGATATCAATGCTGATTTTTGTCACTTGTAAAAAACTAATATCTAAAAATATGTTAATTATACTTAAATATGTTATAATTTTTGTCTATAATTTTATTTTTTCCAAATATGCTGCAAGATATATTTGTTCTATGAAGATTATAGTATATTATAGAAACTCAATAGCTAAAACAGTAAAGGACTTTTCTAGATCTTGAATATGTATAAATATTTATAGTTCTGAAAGTTTATATAAAACGTGGTTAGAATTTTATTACTATTTGAAAAAATAAAACCTTCCCTTTTAGCTTTATTGAATATTCTGTTTGAAGTGATTTAATGAAAGGTATTGAGATTTTAATTTTTAAAGAAATGTTTTCATCCATTATCCAGTTTTCAACTTAAATTCATTCCATAGTTCACTGTGTATCAAAAAAATCTTAATTTCTTTGTTTTGAAGGAAATGGTAATATTTAGTATAGAGAGGATAGTCACACACACAGAAAAGATTTAAAGATTGAAATCCAGAATCTCTTTTATCCAAAGTATTTCATATAGAAGAGCAGTTGATCTGCCAATTGCAAACAAAATTACAAATGAAGTCCTTGGTTTTCATTCCTTCTATGTATATTTAAAAATATTTTTAATTTTTTTATTTGTTGGTTAATTCTAGGCATTGTTACTTCTTACTTTAAAAAAAAATCTTTGAGCTGTGAAGACTCTGACAGTCTGTGTCCGTTTGCTGGTACCAGCCTCCCCACCCCTTCCTCCCAGTAGTCTGTGCTTATTACAATATGTTTTGTAAGAGGTACCATTTAAGTTTTTTGTTTTCCATTGTCTGGGAGCTAAGTGGAAAAATACATGAATCATAGTCTGTTGATTTTTTTTTCTTTTCCCACAGTCATATATTCTTGAGATGAAACAGCTCTAAATCATTACAGTGGTGTTACTTTAATTGAGTACTGCTATTTAATTACACTTTCAGATTTGATCAACGTGGTATAATTTATATTCTGCATTTATTACATGAATGAATCAGGCTTCATTTTTCTGGATAAATTTTCCTACAAAATATTCTTTTGTAGTTAAAATTTATTCAAGCTTATCCATTTACACTAGATTTTCCATATTTACCCAGAAGATCTTCATGTAAATTGGTCTTGATCATGTCTTTCATATAAAGAGGACTCAAAATATTTGTTTTATTTTTATTTTTTTTAAAGACATTTATTTATTTATTTGAGAGGCAGAGTTACAGAAAGAGGGAAATATACAGAGAGAGGTCTTCCATTCACTGGTTCACTTCCCAAATGACCGCAATAACCAGAGCTGGGTGATTCCAAAGCCAGGAGCCAGGAGCCTCTTCCAGATCTCCAGGGTACAGGGAGCCCAAGCACTTGGGCCATCCTCCACTGCTTTCTCAGGCCACTAGCATGGAGCTGCATTGGAAGTGGAGCAGCTGGGACTCCAACTGGTACCCATTGCTGGTGCCGTAAGCGAAAGCCTAACCGGCTAGGCCAATCCGCTGGCCTCCAAAATGTTTCAGAAGGTTGGAGATCGAGATGGTTATGCTTCCATTTAAGTACCTTTTTTTTTTTTTTTTAAGATTTATTTGTTTATTTGAAATCTGAGTTACAGAGAGAAAAGGAGAGACAGAGAATGAGGACTTCCATCCACTGGTTCACTCCTCGAGTGGCCACAATAGCCAGAGCTGAGCTAAACAGAAGCCAGGAGCTTCTTCTGGGTCTCCCATGTAGGTGATAAGAGACCCAGGCACTTAGGCCATCTTTTTATGATTTCTTAGACACATTTACAGGGAACTGGGTCAAAAGTGGAGCAGCCAGGCTGGCGCTGCTGTAGCTGGTGAAGCAGCTGCTTGCAATGCTGACATCCTGTGTAGGCACTGGTTTGAGACCCAGCTGTTCCACTTCAGATCCAGCTTTTTGCTTACATGCCTGGGAAGGCAGTGAAATATGGCCTAGTTGCTCAGGCCCTTGCACCCATGAGGGACCTGGAAGAAGTGCCTGGCTCCTGCTTCCACCTCGCCCAGCCTCAGCTATTGTGGCCATTTGGGGTGTGAACCAGGGAATGGAGGGTCTCTCTGTCTCTCTGTCTCTGTCTCTGTCTCTCTCTGTAACTCTGCCTTTCAAATGAATAAATAAATCTTAAAAAAAAATGGAGCAGCTGGGACACAAACTTGTGCTCATTTATGATGCTGGTGTCTCAGGCAGCAGCTTAGCCTGCTATGCCTCCAAGAATTAGTGTTTTTTAAAAATATTTTATTTATTTATTTAAGAGAGAGAGTTATGGACAGTGAGAGGGAGAGACAGAGAGAAAGATCTTCCATCTACTGGTTCACTCCCCAAATGCCACAACAGCCGAAGTTGGGCCATTCCAGAGCCAGGAGCTTCTTCTGGGTTTCCCACATGGTGCAGGAGCCCAAGTGCTTGGGTCATCTTCTACTACTTTCCCAGGCCACAGCAGAGAGCTTGATTGGAAGAGGAGCAGCTGGGACTAGAACCAGCGTCAATATAGGATGCTGGTGGTGCAGGCAGAGGATTGACCTATTGCGACACAGTGCTAGCCTCAAGAATTAATATTAACTGTGAAAAATAATGAGTCCTAAAGAACTTTGCAAAGACCACTAACTTTTTTTTTTTTTAAAAGGTTTATTTATTTGAAAGGTAGAGATACAGATAGAGAAGGGGAGATAAAGAGAAATCTTCTGTCTGCTGGTTCACTCCCCAAATGGCTACATCTGCCGGGGCTGGGCCAGGCCGAAGCCAGGAGCCAGGAGCTTCTTCTGGGTCTCACCAGAGGACTTGGGCCATCCTCCACCGCTTTCCCAGGCCATCAGCAAGGGGTTGGATTGGAAGAGGAGCAGCCAGGAATTGAACTAGTGTCCACGTGGGATGTCAGCATTACAGTTGGAGGCTTAACCTTCTATGCCTCAGCACTAGTCCCTGACCACTACTCTCTCTCTCTCTCTCTTTTTTTTTTTTTTTTTTTTTTTAAAGATTCAGTTAATTATTTGAAAGAGTTACACAGAGGAGTGCAGTGGAGGATGGCCCAAGTCCTTGGGCCCTGCACCCCATGGGAGACCAGGAGAAGCACCTGGCTCCTGCCTTCGGATCAGAGTGGTGCGCCGGCCGTGGCGGCCATTGGAGGGTGAACCAACGGCAAAAGGAAGACCTTTCTCTCTGTCTCTCTCTCTCTCACTGTCCACTCTGCCTGTAAAAAAAAAAAAGAAAGAAAGAGTTACACAGAGAGAGGAGAGGCAGAGAGAGAGAGAGAGAGAGAAAGAGAGGTCTTCTATCTGCTGGTTCACTCCCCAATTGGCTGCAACGGCCGGAGCTGTGCCGATCTGAAGCCAGGAGCCAAGAACTTCCTCCAGGTCTTCCACGCAGGTGCAGGGGCCCAAGGACTTGGGCCATCTTCTACTGCTTTCCCAGGCCATAGCAGAGAGCCGGATCGGAAGTGGAGCCGCCGGGACTTGAACTGGCGCCCATATGGGATGCCGATGCTTCAGACCAGGGTGTTAACCCACTGCGTCACAGTGCTAGCCCCAACCACTAACTTCTTTAAAGAAGTTAGCTGTTGATTTGTGAGTTAATTTTTTTAAAAAGATTTATTTATTTGCAAGGTGGAGTTACAGAGGCAGAGGCAGAAAGAGAGAGAGAGAGGTCTTCCATATGCTGATTCACTCCCCAAATGGCCACAATGGCTGGAGCTGGGCTGATCCGAAGCCAAGAGCCTGGAGCTTCTTCCGAGTCTCCCATGTGGGTGCAGCGGCCCAAGGACATGGACTGTCCTCCACTGCTTTCCCAGGCCATCAGTAGGGGGCTGGATTGGAAGTTGAACAGCCAAGACTTGAACCAGTGCCCATATTGGGTGCTGGTACTGCAGGTGGTGGATTTACCTACTATGCCATAGCGCAAGTCCCTGTGAAATAATTTTTTTTAAGAGAGAGGTAATTGAATAAAAATACAGTTAAAACTGTACCTAGAACTTCTGAGTCTTCATGAGTATTTTGAGTTAGATTAAGAGTTCTGTTAGGGAGAAATTTGGGTTTATATTTATGTGTGTGTGTGTGTGTGTGTGTGTGCATAATTTATTTAATTATTTGAAAGGGATTATTAGAAAATGGGAGAGAAACAAAGAAAGAGATCTTTATCCACTGATTAACTTCCTAGATAGCCACAATGACCAGAGCTGGGATGGTCTGAAGCCAGGAACCAGGAGCTTTTTCGTGTTCTCTTATTTGAGTGTAGAGGCCCAAGCACCTGGGCTAGCCTCTGCTGCTTTCCCAGGCATGTTAGAGGGAACTGGATTGGAAGTGGGGATGCCAGATCTCAAACTGGTGCCTACATAGGATGCTGGCATTGCAAGTGGTGGCTTTACCCATTATGCCACAATGCTGCCCCCAAGGGGTGTATATTTTGAAGTCCCAAGATTATCAATATAATTTTTAAAAGAATTATTTATTAGAAAGAGTTACAGAGAGAGTTAAAGCCAGAGAGAGAGCGGTCTTCCATCTGTTGGTTTCATTCCCCAAATGACCACAATGACCAGAGCTGAGCTGATCTGAAGCCAGAAGCTTCTTCTGGGTCTCCCATGCAGGTACAGGAGCCCAAGTACTTGGGCCATCTTTTACTGCTTTCCCAGGCCATAGCAGAGAGATGGATATGAAGAGGAACAGCCAGGACTCAAACTGGTGCCCATATGGGATACCAGCGCTGCAGGCTGGGGCTTTAACATGCTGCGCCACTGCGTCGCCCCCTATCAATATAATTTTAATGATTGATTTTTTCTTTATGTATAGTCATTTGTAAGTATACATGCTAACTTAAATAGATGTTGCTTACAAACATTTTGAATACAGAATTCCATTTTATTTACTTTTGCCAACTGATATTTAGCTACTAACCATATGTTTAGTTATTTATTTAATGTGGTAGGCGTGTGTGTATGTTGTTGGAGAAGCCAGCCTGGCATTTGATATTCTAGAATAATAAAAGGGCATACTCTGGGCCGGCACCACGGCTCAATAGGCTAATCCTCCGCCTGCGGCGCCGGCACTCTGGGTTCTAGTCCCGGTCGGGATGCCGGATTCTGTTCCGGTTGCCCCTCTTCCAGGCCAGCTCTCTGCTATGGCCCGGGAGTGCAGTGGAGGATGGCCCAAGTGCTTGGGTCCTGCACCCGCATGGGAGACCAGGGGAAGCACGTGGCTCCTGGCTTCGGATCAGCGCTGTACGCCGGCCGCAGCGCGCTGGCCGCGGCGGCCATTGGAGGGTGAACCAACGGCAAAGGAAGACCTTTCTGTCTGTCACTCTCTCACTGTCCACTCTGCCTGTCAAAAATTAAAAAAAAAAAAGGCATACTCTGGATACCAACAAAGTATTTGATAGGACTAACTGTACAAATAGAACTTGCTTGAAAACTTCCTGTTGTGGTCACATGATGAGGGAGGGAGGCATGAAGTTAGGCAGAAGTATAACCACCTATGTTCATTGCTAGAACACATTTAAATTGAGGGATTGAGGGGGCTAAAGTTCTATCGGTACTGGGACTTTTTTTGAATGGAGGTTTAGAATTCTCATAAATCACTAATAGCCTTGGGTAAATATGGGAAAAGGAGAATAATTATTTTTAAGTCTGATATTGTATTAGTGTGTGCCTTTTTAAAAATAAATAAAGTAACCATTTTTGCATAAAGGTTTATTGGAGAAAGCAGAAAACCCACCTGGTTACATTTTAAGTGAATAACTTGGGAATATTGATGTACAGTTTTTTTTTTTTATTATTTTTTGACAGGCAGAGTGGACAGTGAGAGAGAGAGACAGAGAAAAAGGTCTTCCTTTGCCGTTGGTTCACCCCCTAATGGCCACTGCGGCCAGCTGGCTGCGGCTGGTGCACCGTGCCAGTCCAAAGCTGGGAGCCAGGTGCTTCTCCTGGTCTCCCATTCGGGTGCAGGGCCCAAGCACTTAGGCAATCCTCCACTGCACTCCTGGGCCACAGTAGAGAGCTGGACTGGAAGAGGAGCAACAGGGACAGAATCTGGTGCCCCGACCGGGACTAGAACCCGGGGTGCCAGTGCCACAGCTGGAGGATTAGCCTATTGAGCCGTGGCGCTGGCTGATGTGCAGTTTTTTTAGAAATGTTATTGTGTAGGTGGGGGCAACTTTTTTTTTTTTAAGATTTATTTATTTTATTTGAAAGGTAGAGTTACATATAAGCTGTACTTTGGAAATTTATATTCATTAAATAAAAGTTAAAAAAAATGAAAGGTGAGTTACAGAGAAGCAGAGGCAGAGAGAGAGAGAGAGAGAGAGAGAGAGAGAGAGAGAGGTCTTTCATCCACTAGTTCACTTCCTAGATGGCCGCAATGGCAAGAGCTGAGTTGATCCAAAGCCAGGAGCCAGGAGCTTCTTCTGGGTCTCCCACATAGGTTCAGGGGCCCAAGCACTTGGGACATCTTCTACGGCTATCCCAGGCCATCGCAAAGAGCTGGATTGGAAGTGGAGCAGCTGGAACTCAAACCGGCACCCATATAGAATTCTGGCATTGCAAGTGGCGGCTGTCGCTCCCCGTCTTCGTGGAGGAACGACACAGGACCCTGCGCTGTTCTTTTGTCTGCTCTGCCCTCCCCGGGTTTGCTGCTGGTTCTTCCCGGGTTGGCTACCGACCCTTCCACCTCCGTGGAAGGGCGGTTCCCCCTGCCACCTTCCCCACTTCCGCAGGGGAGCGGCACACCGCCGGCCGGCTCTCTCGGGGGCTGCACAGGTGTTCCCTCAGATGTTCCCGTTAGATGTTCCTGGTGCATGTTTTCTCTCTCCTCCTTTATAGTCCTCTTCCACCAATCCCAACTCTGCTACCCACACGCCAAGTACGCTGCTCTCCTCCAATCAGGAGCAGGTCCTACAGTTTATTGGTTGAACTGGAGGCAGCTGTGTAGAAGCTGTTTCCTCCTCTCCCAGCGCCATATTGTGGGAGAGCAGATGCATAGAATAAGTCTTAATTCCAGTAACTTAGTCTAGTCCGAGTTGCTCCCAGTTGCTCCCCACAGCGGCTTTAGCCACTACACCACAGCTGTAGCCCCAGTGGGCCAACTTTTAAAATCTCATTATTCTCCCTAAATACCCAAGTATTTATTCCCATCTTCTTTTTTTTTCTCTCTCTCCTTTTTATAAAAAGAAATTATAGGCCGGCGCCGCGGCTCACTAGGCTAATCCTCCACCTAGCGGTGCTGGCACACCGGGTTCTAGTCCCGGTTGGGGCGCCGGATTCTGTCCCGGTTGCCCCTTTTCCAGGCCAGCTCTCTGCTGTGGCCCGGGAGTGCAGTGGAGGATGGCCCAAGTGCTTGGGCCCTGCACCCCATGGGAGACCAGGAGAAGCACCTGGCTCCTGCCTTCGGATCAGTGCAGTGCGCTGGCCGCAGTGCGCCAGCCGTGGCGGCCATTGGAGGGTGAACCAATGGCAAAGGAAGACCTTTCTCTCTGTCTCTCTCTCTCACTGTCCACTCTGCTTGTCAAAAAAAAAAAAAAAAAAAAAAAAAAAGAAATTATAATGGTGAAATGATGACAGTAATCTATGACTATAATGTGACTGGAATGACTGATGAGTGAGTTTTCTTAAAAAATCTTTCATATGCAGCAAAATAAAAGCCAAGTTAGCTTTGTCTTCTTAAGAGCAGACAAAAGCTGATTGTGCTTTTTTCTCAATGATATTATACCCTTTTCTAGGAAAGTTTTAGTTTTTTGTTGTTGTTATGGAATGATTTTCAGTCTGCATTTTATTCTTTTGAAAATTTTAAAAAATATTTATTTGGAAGCAGAGAGAGAGAGAGAGAGAGAGAGAGAGAGAAAGTGTTTTTCCATCTGCTGGTTCACTCCCCAGACAGCTGCAGTAGCTCAGGGCTGAGCTAGGCTAGGCCAAAGCCAGGAGCAAAGGGATTCTTCCTGGTCTCCTGTGTAGTTGCAGGGGCCCAAGCACTTGTGCCACGTGCTGTTTTCCCAGGTGCATTAGCAGGAAGCTGGATTGGAAATGGAACAGCCAGGACTCAAATTGGCGCCCTTATGGGGTGTCAGCATAGCAGGTGGAGGCTTAGCCTTCTGTGCCAAAGTTCTGGCCCCTTGAATATTTTGAAGAATGTAAAATTTCACCCAGTTGGCTTTGTATTCAGCCAGAATTTATTCGGTGCCAAGACTTGTGAATAAACTAATCAAGCTGAGTTGATGCTATTTAGGGATCAAAGCCAGAGTATATTTATGATCTAATAAATAATTGATTTTTCTGTATGATTTTAGGTGGATTTTGAGGGCTGTTTCAGAGAATTTCAGAAATGTCACATTGTTAGAATATCTTGGCCGGCACCGCGGCTCAATAGGCTAATCCTCCGCCTGCGGCACCGGCACCCCGGGTTCTAGTCCCGGTTGGGGCACCAGATTCTGTCCCTGTTGCTCCTCTTCCAGTCCAGCTCTCTGCTGTGGCCCGGGAGTGCAGTGGAGGATGGCCCAAGTGCTTGGGCCCTGCACCCCATGGGAGACCAGGAGAAGCACCCGGCTCCTGGCTTCGGATCAGCGCGGCGGCCATTGGAGGTTGAACCAACGGCAAAGGAAGACCTTTCTCCCTCTCTGTCTCTCTCTCTCAATGTCCACTCTGCCTGTCAAAAAATAAAAAAAAAAAAACAACAAAACAAAACAAAACAAAAACAAAAAAACCAAAAACCAAAACAAAATAAAAAAGAAATGTCACATTGTTAGAATTTCTATGTTACTTTAACGTTACCCCATATGCCTGGAATCATGTATATTATATTAAAAAGTTCCCTTTTTTAAAAAATATTTATTTATTTGAAATAATTGCAGAGAGAGGGGAGATAGAGAGAGAGAGAGAGAGAAAGAAAAAGAGAGAGAGATATCTTCCATCCACTGATTCACTTCCCAGGTGGCTGCAATGGCCGAGGCTTGGTCAGGCCTAGGCCAGGAGCCAGGAGCTTCATCCAGATCTCTGATGTGGCTGCAGGGGTCCGGCTGGTGCCCATACAGGATGCCAGCATCACAGGTGGTAGCTTAACCTGCTGTGCCACAGCTCCAGCCCCTAATTTTTGTTTTTGATGTTTCTGATTATTCTAATAAGTACTCTTTTTCTTATGTCTTCATGTTTTATGCATTTCCTTTAGTATCTTCCTATTGAGTTACAGTTTTCTTCCTTCACTCAAAAGGGAAAATTATAAAGTGACTATTTTGAAAAATCAGCTAAGTTTTCATTTGTCAGTTTAAAATGTGTAATAAATATTTTGAAGAAATTATTAAATGAAATTGATGTTCAAGCACCTTTTTTATAATTTATAAATCAATAATTAGTGTCTATTGCCAGTACTACTTCTAGCCTCCATTAATTAATTAAAATATTTTTCAGGTTAGTTTATGTTATGTTAAGCTTAAGCCTTTTCATTGTGATTTTAATTTGTAAAGTTGATGATAGAGTAAATTGTTTATGTTATTAAAGCTTTTCTTGAATTAATGAGTTGATTTTTAACTAGCTATTATATTTTATTAATTCCTAATTACCAATCTTATTTTTAATCTTAAAAACATATTATATTAGTAATAATATAAAATAATTCCAGTAGTATTTTTTTTCTTGCTTATCTAAACAGATGTTGATGTGTTTGCCTATTAAATATAATTGTGTTCTAGGTTAACTTCTCAACCTGGTGCTACATTACCAAACGGACATAGTAGCTTATGTGAGTATTCTTTTATGAAACTGGTTAGTATTGAAATTCTTAGAGTAAAGCATTAAAGTGGAGAAAAGTAGAGTGTGATACTTTTTAAAGATTTATTTTATTTATTTGAAAGACAGAGTTACAAGAGAGGAAGAGACAAAGAAAGAGAGAGAGGTCTTCCATCCGCTGGTTCATTCCCCAGGTGGCTGCAATGGCAGGAGCTGAGCCAATCAAAGCTAGGAGCCTGGAGCTTCTTCCAAGTCTTCCATTTGGGTGCAGGGGCCCAAGCACTTGGGCTGTCCTCCACTGCTTTTCCAGGCACAGGGCACTGGATTGGAATTAATGCAGCCGGGACTTGAACTGGTGCCCAGATGGGATGCCGGCCCTGCAGTCTGGAGTTTTAAGCTGCTGCGCCACAGTGCCAGCCACTAGAGTGGTTTAATAGTATGTTCATTATACAGTTGGAAAATAGGTGGATTTCAATCATAATGTATATAACTGCTAAACTTTCAGAAATTAGTATAGCAAATACTTTAAATTATTGAAAAATAGTCATGGAAATGTTAGATTATTGAATATTAAAGCCATTTAAGACAGTTATATTCAACTTAGTCTTTTAAAAATTAGTTTTTTCTCTCTTTTTGTATTTTGAAATGGAAATATCTCTCTTTTTACAGCCCTTCGAAGCCATCCCCTTCGAGGGGAAAAGAAGGGAGATGGGGACCTTTCTTGTATAAATGGTGATATGGAAGTCAGAAAAAGCTGTCGATCCAGGAAAAACAGATTTGAAAGTGTGAACCAGAGTTTGTTATTTGACCAACTGGTAAATAGGTATGACTGTTTATGCATTAAGTAACTTCATTTAAGTATTTGGTTTTAAGTCAGTTATTGTTTTAAAAAGTAACTGAACCACTGACTTTGAAATAAATTTAATTCTTGTAAAACTTAGTTTGATTTAACAGAAATTATCAGTGATAGACAGTTTTTTAGTTAAAATTTTCTTATTGCTTTTAAGCTTTTGTGTGTAGTTAAATAATAAAAAGTAAATTTTATTCTGTCTTTATTACTATAGTCTTGATATTTGCTCATTTAACATTTGTGGTTTTGATAATTTTTAAGCAACATTAAATTCCATTTTGATATATAGTAAATAGTAGTGTTGTTAGTCAAGATTTGGAATTGAAGATGTTTTGAGACAGGGTGTGGGGTTGAGTCACTTAGCTAGTGAGTGAGTCTACTTGACCATCAGTTCAGCATCTATATCTTCAAAACTTTATTTTCTCAGATTATATTTTTGTCTTAGCCTGTTTGCTGCTACTAGAAGGAAATACACCAGACTGGTTAAACTTTAAAGAAATTTATTTCTCGTGGTACTGAGGGCAGGGAAGTCCAGGACTGAGGACCTAGGTGATAGAACTTAGCTGCATTGTAACATGGCAGAGGGAGGGAGTGGGAGAGGCAATAATGAAAGAAGGAAGTGAGGGAGAAAAGGTCCAACTTAACCTTAATATAACCAATGCACTCCCACCACAGTAGCCGTAGTCCATGTGTGGGGGTGGTGCCCTCATGACCCCGTCACCTCTTAAAGGCCCTGCCTCTCAGCACAGTTGCTTTGGGGATTAAGTTTCTAGTATCTAACTTCGGGGTTGGGGGGACACATTAAAACTCTACCGGGTGTCACCCTGATTGGCCTTACGATGGGAGGTCAGTGTAATTTATATTCTATAGTGCTAGTATCTTATTTGGTTATTAATTATTCTAATACTTAGATTAAGTTAAGTATGTAGGTAAGTATCTGCATTCATAGTAAATATTATGCGCTTATTAAAAAGATAAAATAAAAATTGCCAAGATGATGTGTATTTGTTGGACTTTAGTGTTTTCTAATTTCTGAGAATACCTGTTCAGTTAACCATACTTGGTTTTGAATTTTTTACAAGTCCTTTTGTTTCATACAATTTTCTTTCTTTTTTTTTTTTTTTTTTTTTTTATGTTTTTGACAGGCAGAGTGGACAGTGAGAGAGAGAGACAGAGAGAAAGGTCTTCCTTTGCCGTTGGTTCACCCTCCAATGGCTGCCGTGGCCAGCGTGCTGCGGCCGGCGCACCGCGCTGATCCAATGGCAGGAGCCAGGTACTTATCCTGGTCTCCCATGGGGTGCAGGGCCCAGGTACTTGGGCTATCCTCCACTGCACTCCCTGGCCACAGCAGAGAGCTGGCCTGGAAGGGGGGCAACCGGGACAGAATCCAGCGCCCCGACTGGGACTAGAACCCGGTGTGTCGGTGCTGCAAGGCGGAGGATTAGCCTAGTGAGTCGCGGCGCTGGCCACGTACAATTTTCACTATTACCATCTTATAAAAAGATTAAATTTGTTTTTCCCAGTGCTGTGGATCTGATAGTTATTTTTAGTGGTATTATGGATTAATTTATTTGAAGTTTTAAAAACAAAAGGCTTGTCTTTTTTTTAATCTTTATTTTAATAAATACAAAGGTCTTTCAAAAAGTTTCAGGAAAATGGAATTAAAAAGTTTATTTTTGTGCAAGATACTTTGAAATCCATGCATAGTTTTTTCATAATATGCATTTCCCATGGACTTTTTGCATACTCCTTGTGTATTAAGGTAGAAGATGATTGGCTTCATTTTTAATCTTTTTTATTGGCATTGTTTTCTGATGGATGCTGATTATGAAAATATTTAATTATGATATATACAGTTCCATATCAGAGATGATTGTGCTTTGTGTTATTATGCTTTGCTGGAGAGCTTGTTTCATGTATGACATAGTATATGATCCCTTCCTTTTCGTAACCATGGTTGTGTTATATGAATATAGTACTGCTGAAGCTGTACTGCAGGAAATGGACAACATTAACATCAGACGGAATCGTCGGTCAGGAGAAGTGGAGCGACTTCGAATGTGGACAGATACAGAATTTGTGAGTATATCAACTCTGGCAGACATTGCAAGTATAACCTATTGAGTAATTCGAAGGGAGAATGAGCAGCATTTGAATACTTTTCAGTTAACACAATTGTTCCTTTGTCTTCATTTCAAGTTTAGTTTGGAATTTTATTGTTGCTTTTTTCTTTTATCCATTCACCTCTTGCCATAGCCGTCCCCAAAATGCCCTGTACGCTTTTTACGGATGAATTATCTTAAAGTGTTGATCTGATTCTGTCAGTCTTCTGATTTGAACCTTTAACTTTTTTTTTAATTGTGCACTGAATTAATTAAAAATACCTTGACTTTTATAATCTGATCTTTGAATTCTAGAGTGTTTTATACTTCTCTTTATCACATTGAACTTGTTTTACTTTCTTTGTAATTATCTGATCTGTCTTATTCCTTCCTACTATACTGTAATTTGTTTGAGGGAGAAAACATGTTGATGGCATTTTGAAAAACATTTATTTATTTATTTGAAAGAGTTGCAAAGAGAGGGAGAGACAGAGAGAGATCTTTCATCTGCTGGTTTACTACTCAAATGGCCTCAGTGGCAGGAGCTGGGCTGATCCAAAGCCAGGAGTCAGGAGCTTCTTCTTTGTCTCCCACATGGATGCAGGGGCCCAGGTACTTGGGCCATCCTCTACTGCCTTCCCAGGTCATTACCAGGGAGCCAGTTCCAAAGTGGAACAGCTGAGACTTGAACCAGTGCCCATATGGGATGCCTGTGCCCAGGCAATGGCTGTACCTGCTGTGCCACAGTGCTGGCCCTGACATTATATACTTTTAATATTTTATACATTTTGGTTTTCTTTTGACCTTTACATTTACTAACTTCAGGCAGTTTCTTTCTTTCTTTTTTTTTTTTTTTTTTGACAGGCAGAGTGGACAGAGAGAGAGAGAGACAGAGACAGAGAGAAAGGTCTTCCTTTTTGCCGTTGGTTCACCCTCCAATGGCCGCCGCGGCCGGCGCATCACGCTGATCCGAAGCCAGGAGCTGGGTGCTTCTCCTGGTCTCCCATGGGGTGCAGGGCCCAAGGACTTGGGCCATCCTCCACTGCACTCCCTGGCCACAGCAGAGAGCTGGCCTGGAAGAGGGGCAACCGGGACAGAATCCGGCGCCCCGACCGGGACAAGAACCCAGTAGGCCGGCGCCGCTAGGTGGAGGATTAGCCTAGTGAGCCGCAGCGCCGGCCTCAGGCAGTTTCTTTTTTATGGATCTGTGCCTTGCAAATATGTGCTTCATAAATTTTACTGAGCATGCATGTCCCGTTGGGCTAACATTATATGTAGCAGAGAATAAATCCTATGTTAATTGACAGATTGCTCTTTTTAAAGGAAAACATGGATATGTATTCAAGAGTGAAAAGACGAAGAAAATCATTGAGAAGAAATAGTTATGGAATACAAAATCATCATGAAGTTTCTACTGAAGGTGAAGAAGAAGGTTTGTGCAATACCTTATGGAATAAATACCAGCGTTCAGGTGGAAGGGAAGAAAAATAGTATATACAAACAATACGTATAAAATATTGGTAGATGAGTGATTTTTGGCTTTTGAATATATATGGTGTATAACTTGAGATAAATATTCTAAGTTTTCATTTTCTTCATTTGGAAAATGCTTTTACATGTACATTCTACATTCTTTTGTAGCGTTGATTTCATTAGTAGCCACTGGTAGTCCTTAAGTGATCTAATCTGCAGCGGTATTTGCCATAGCCTAATTTGCTTATTAGGTGAGGTCTCTTCTACACTTATTTTTTTAAGTGCGCATTTCTTTTTTATTTATTTTAGAAGATTTATGTATTTATTTATTTATAAAGATTTATTTATTTATTTGAAAGACAGAGTTACAGAGAGAGAGAAGGAGAGGAAGGTGAAGAGATGGAGAGATCTTCCATCTGCTGGTTCACTCTCCAAATGGCCACAATGGCCGGAGCTGGGCCAATCCAAAATCAGGAGCCAGGAGTTTCCTCCAGGTTTTCCATGTGGCCCAAGCACTTGGGCCATCCTCCGGTGCTTTCCCAGGCATATTATCAGGGTGCTGGATTGGAATGGAGCAACTGGAACTCCATCTGGTGCACATTTGGGATGCTGGGACCTCAGGTGGTGGCTTTACCCACTAAGCCACAGCACTAGCCCCGTATTTATTTATTTGAAAGTCAAAGTTACAGTGAGAGAGAGAGGGAGGGAGGGAAGGGTGAGAGGAGAGAGAGAGAGAGACACAGAGAGAGAGACAGAGAGAGAGAGAGATCAATTTTCTCTGCTGGTTCCTTCCCCAAATGGCCTCAACAACTAGGGCTGGGCTAGGCTGAAACCAGGAGCCAAGAACTCCACCTGGGTCTCCTACTTGGGTGGCAGGGTCTCAAGCACTTGGACCATTTTCCACTGCCTTTCTAGGAGCATTAGCAGGAAGCTGGATTGGAAGTGGAGCAGCTGGAACTTAAATCAGAGCTCATATGGATGCCAGCATTGCAAGTGGTGGCTTAATCTGCTGTGCCACAATGATGTCCCCCTCTTTTGTGCTTAGATTCCTCTTAACTTAGTTTATTTTTACTATTCATAGCCTCTATGGATTTTTTTGAACCTCAAATTTAATTATACGTGGAGGAGTAATGGTGAAGTTTGGAGAAAATGGTAATTATATTAGTGGAAGAGATTGTATGGTTCTTTTCCAAGGCCTATTCAGATTCTGAACTGAAGAACCCATATTGAATTTTAGGGCTGGAGCTTTGCATATGATGAAGGCACAAAGCAGACTGGCTCCATAGGTTATAAATTGATGACTAGTACACCTAAAGGATTGAATTCTATAGGCATTAATCTTTTTTTTTTTTTTTTTTTTTAAGATTTATTTATTTATCTGACAGGTAGACTGACAAAGAGGAAGAGGGAGATAGAGGGAGAGAGATCTTCTATCCTCTTGTTCACTCCCCAGAAGGCTGCAAGGACTGGGGCAGGCCAGGCCAAGCCAAAAGCCTGGAACTGCATTCAGGTCCACCACATAGGTGGCAGGGCCCTGGTACTTGGGCCATCTTCTGCTTTCCTAGGGAGCTGGACTGGAAGAGGAGCAGCCAGGACTCTGAGCACTCCGATAGGAGATGCCTGTGTTGTAAGCAAGTGGCTTAACCTGCTGTAGCACAATGTTGGCACCTTGTCATCATTAATCTTTACTGAAAGAGATTTTTAGAGGATTTGGTGTATCATAAATGCAGATTAGTAGTACTTTACCAAGGGGTCATACTGGTTTCTTCTATTTGTGTAGCTTAGATGAAGGATTGTATTTATTATTCAAAATCTGTTATTAATATATTATTAGCCAGTTTTGAAAAGCTGGTATTTCTATGGAAGATATTTTATTGAGCAAATATTATTGTTATAGCTAGAATCTCTATATTGTTTCCTTTGGAGAAAATCAGAAAAGATGAGACAGCTCTATAATGTGATCCCCCCGGCCCTTTTCATTAACTGAACACCTTTGTGGCATTTCTAACGTAGATATGCCATGTCTAGAATTTTTATCCAGGGGTCTGGTGTTGTGGCACAGCTGGTTAAGCCGCTGCTTGTGATGCCCATATCCCATATGGATATCATTTTGAGTCCCAACTGCCCCTCTTCCAATGCTGCTCTCTGCTAATGTGCCTGGGAAACTAACAGAAGTTGACCCAAGTACTTGGGCTTCTACTACCCATGTGGGAGAACTGGATGTAGCTCCTGGCTTCAGCCTGGCCCAGCTCTGGCCATTGTAGCCATTTGGGGAATGAACCAGCAGATGAATGATAGCTCTGTCTCTGTCTCTTCCTCTCTCTCTGTAACTCTGCCTTTCAAATACATAAATAAATCTTCTGAAAAAGAATTTTTATCCAAAATGAATAGTATATTACATTGTATATGCTTTTTGGAAAAATAATTTTTTGATATTTGAAAAATAATTTTTTGAAGGTTTAAAAAATCTGGATACAGGTATTTTGTAGTATTAGTTAGATATATAATATTGTATTTGCCAGTTTTCTCTGTAAAGTAACAATAAAAATTTTTCAGAAATTTGAAGTAAGGGGCCGGTGCTGTGCTGTAGCAGGTTAAGCCACTACCTGCAATGCTGGCATCCCATATGGGTGCTAGTTGGAGTGCAGGCTACTCCATTTCCCATCCAGTTCCCTGCTGATGTGCCTGGGAAAGCAACGGAAGACAGTCCAAATGCTTGGACTGCACCTACATGGGAAACATGAAGGAAACTTGTGACTTCTGGCTTCAGCCTAGCCCAGCCCTAGCTGTTGTGGCCATTTGGATCTTCCTCTCTCTCTCTCTGTCTCTTCCTCCGTCTTTGTAACTCTGCTTTTCAAATAAATAAATAGTTAAAAAATAAAACAAACTTTCAGATGTGATGAGTAAAATATGAAGTTCCTTGCATTTTTGGTTTTTTTTTTCCCCACATCATTCAGCATCACTAGCAACTTGAAATTTTTTCTGTGCCCTATATGATTGTGTCATATTGATAAATGCTTGTGATTATAATCATAAAATATATTGCATTTGGAGACCATATGCCTATTTTAATTTAAATAGATGTCACATCATAACATAGGCAAACCACTTTTTTAAAATGAGTTTTTTAGGATTTATGTACATTATAGATTAAATTTTTAAGTGTACAGTTAGATGAATTGTCAGAGTTATCACTCATGTCAAGAAATAAACTACTTTAAACATTCTTAAAGTCTGTTTCATGCTCCCTCCAATTATCAAGTAGTATTTGAATAGTAACTTTATTTAGTGTTTAATTGGACATTGATTGAGATTTTCTGTACTTTGTTAGAAATTTAAGTCATCTTCTATTGTTTTGTATTTAAAAGTTTCTGTGTAAATCAAAAGATCATGTATGATCATAACTGGTTTATTTAACAGAGAACTGTGTTGACCATTGGTAGGAAAAGTATTATCTTTTTTTTTTTTTTTTTTTTTTTTTGGATAGTGAGAGAGAGAGACAGAGAGAAAGGTCTTCCTTTTGCCGTAGGTTCACCTTCCAATGGCCGCCACGGCTGGCGCGCTGCGGCCGGCCCACCGCGCTGATCCGAAGGCAGGAGCCAGGTGCTTCTGGTCTCCCATGGGGTGAAGGGCCCAAGCACTTGGGCCATCCTCCACTGTCTTCCCGGGCCACAGCAGAGAGCTGGCCTGGAAGAGGGGCAACTGGGACAGAATCCGGCGCCTCAACTGGGACTAGAACCCAGAGTGCCGGCGCCGCTAGGTGGAGGATTAGCCTAGTGAGCCACGGCGCCGGCCTGGAAAAGTATTATCTTTAATATCTGCATTTTATTTTTAATTTTTTATAGAAAGCTTTTATTTAATAATATAAATTTCATAGGTACAACTTTTGGATTATAGTGGTTTAGATTGCCTTTTTTTTTTTTTTTTAAGATTTATTTATTTGAAAGAGTTGGCCGGCACTGTGGCCCACTAGGCTAATCTGCCTGCGGCACCGGCACTCCGGTTCTAGTCCCGGTCAGGGCGCTGGTTCTGTCCTGGTTGCTCCTTTTCCAGGCCAGCTCTCTGCTGTGGCCCAGGAAGGCAGTGGAGGATGGCCCAAGTGCTTGGGCCCTGCACCCTCATGGGAGACCAGGAGAAGCACCTGGCTCCTGGCTTCGGATCGGCGCAGCACTCAGGCCTTTGTAGCCATTTGGAGGGTGAACCAACAGAAGGAAGACCTTTCTCTCTGTCTCTCTCTCTCACTAACTCTGCCTGTAAAAAAAAAGAAAAGAAAAGAAAAGAAAAGAAAAGAAAAGAAAAGAAAAGAAAGAGTTACACAGAGAGAGAGGAGAAGCGAGAGGCAGAGAAAGAGGTCCTCTGTCTGCTGGTTCACTCCCCAGTTGGCCACAGCGGCCGGAGCTGCATCGATCCAAAGCCAAGAGCCAGAAGCTTCTTCCGGGTCTCCCATGTGGATGCAGGGGCCCAAGGACTTGGGCCATCTTCTGCTGCTTTCCCAGGCCATAGCAGAGAGCTGGATTGGAAGTGGAGCAGCCGGGTCTTGAACCGGTGCCCATATGGGATGCCGGCACTTCAGGCCAGGGTTTTAACCTGCTGTGTCAAGGCGACGGCCCCTAGATTGCTTTGTAATTATATTGATTTATGTTGTATCATAAAATTATGCCACTTTTAAATGTCACCTTTGCAGAAATGGTAATGAGTTAAATGTAAATACTCAGTTCTAGAGTGAACTAAATCTTATGGATTAAAATATTGCTCTTTTTTTTCTTTTTGTGTTGGGGAAACTAGAATCTCAAGAGGAAGATGGAGATATAGAAGTTGAAGAGGCAGAAGGAGAAGAAAATGATAGACCTTATAATTTGAGACAAAGAAAAACAGTGGATCGATACCAAGCACCTCCAATAGGTAGGCTACTCTAAATAACTTCTTTCCTTTTTGTAGCTGACCAGTTTATTCTGTTGCATCTCTTTTTAAAAAATAAAAATGGTTGAACTTTAAAAAATGAAATCTTTCCTCAGTTCTGTGTATCATTTCCTACATATATCTGCATACACCACCAAAAGAATGTTAATGTACATAGTAACAACACTGAATTATGTGAGGCATGTCCAGTTTAGTTTACAAGTTTTATATTCATTATTAACTGCTGCTCATGCTTTTTATTACTTTGTAGTGTTTTGAGCTCTTTTTTGTAGAGTCATGATTTTGGTCAAGAATTTTCATGTTCCAAGAGGTTAAATAACTTATCCATAGTATCCTAATGCTGATAAATCTAAAAATATGTAATCAATGTCACAGGTTGTGCTTTGCTTGACTTTTTCCAGATCTTGAGAAATTCCATCACTATTAACTGAGGTACTTCTTACGCACCTTGAAATTTACTATTTTAATGTGTGTGCAGTCCAGTGGTTTTTAATATATTCACAAGGTTTTGCAGTTACCACCATTATCTGATTCCAGATTGATTACTTGCATCCCTGTCTCTCCCTAGCCCTTCACAACCACTGATTGACTTTCTATATCTCTATAGATTTACTTTCTATCTCTATAGATTTGCTTAGATGTGACTTTTTCCTCTGTCTTCATTCATTTAATATAACATTTTCAAGGAAGATCTTAAGTCTTTTTACTCTAAATCTTATGTTTTAGGACGATGATTGATTCTTTGGAAGGGATGTCTCCGAATTATCTCACTAGTAGCTTGTCCCAGTATGCAGAAATCCCTCTATCCAGTTAGGAGTCACTGTCATATAGCAATGTGACTAATGGTGGAGGTGTATTGTGACAGAAAAGACAGTTTCATTAAAGTATAATTGAAGTGTAGTCTGTTGTACATACTTCATATATATCAGTGGAATCATACAGTTATATTCCTTTTCTTGTCTCATCAAATATAATTATTACAAGACTCCCCTGTGTTGTTAAGTGTAGCAGTAATGTGTTTCTTTGTATTGTTGAGTTAACATTCCTTTTGTATGGATATATTGAGTTGCTTATTTATTCAGTTGTTGATGGACATTAAGATTGTTTCCAATTTGGTTGTTAAAATTAATGAAATTATGTTATGAACATTCATGTGCAAAGCTTTGGATGAATATACATTTTCATTTTCCTAGTAAATACCTGGGAGTCGATGACTGGGTTGTGTGGCTAGATATATATTTTACTTTCTAAGAAATTGCCAAACCCTTGTGCACAGTGATTGTACCATTTTTACTGAGTGTGTGAGAGTCCAGTTGCTCTGTTTCCTTATCAACGCTTGGTATGGTCAGTCTGTTTAATTAATTCAATAGTTAATGTGTTTTCCTAATGATGTTGAGTGTTTTTACTTGTGCTTATGTATCAGCAGTGTATCTTTGGTAAAGAATCTGTTCAGTTCTCTTGTTCATTTTTTTTAACTTGTGTTGTTTTCTTACTGAATTTTGAAATTCTTCATATAGTCTATATATCCAGACCCATGACAGAGATGTGATTTGTGAATATTTTCTCATAGACTGGGCTTTTTAATTCCCTCTCTCTTTATTTTAAAAGATTTATATATTTATTTGACAGGCAGAGTTAGAGAGGGAGAGAGAAAGAAAGAGAGACTCCATCTTCTTGTTCACTCCCCAAATGGTCACAATGGCTGAGGTTGGGCCAAGGCAAAGCCTGGAGCCTAGAAAACTTCATTTAGGTTTCCCATATGGAACCCAAGTACTTGGGCTGTCTTCCTTTGCTTTCTCAAGTGCATTAGCTGAGAGCTGGATCGGAATCAGAGGATCCGGGACTTGAACTGGAACTCACATGGGATGTGAATATTGCAGGCGGCAGCTTAACCGACTGCGCCACGATGCTGGCCCCCTTTTTAGTTCTCTTAATAGTGTCTTCCAAAGAGCAGAAGTTCCTAATTTCAATGAACTCTATTTTAATACTTTATATATATATATATATATATATTTTTTTTTTTTTTTTTTGACAGGCAGAGTGGACAGTGAGAGAGACAGAGAGAAAGGTCTTCCTTTGCTGTTGGTTCACCCTCTAATGGCCGCCGCAGCCAGCACACTGCGGCCGGCGCACCGCGCTGATCCGATGGCAGGAGCCATGTGCTTCTCCTGGTCTCCCATGGGGTGCAGGACCCAAGCACTTGGGCCATCCTCCACTGCACTCCCGGGCCACAGCAGAGAGCTGGCCTGGAAGAGGGGCAACAGGGATAGAATCCGGCGCCCCGACCGGGACTAGAACTTGGTGCGCCGGCGCCGCAAAGCGGAGGATTAGCCTAGTGAGCCGCGGCGCCGGCCTTATATTATTTTTAAATTGATAAAATTGAACTTTTCATGTATATGATGATATGTTGAGGTATACTTATGTTGAGGAATGGTTAAATCTGGCTCATTAACAAATGTGTTACCTCACATAATTATTTTTGTGTTGCGAACACATAACATCTCTTTGCATCTTTCAAGAATACAGTGTGTCCTTATTAACTGTAGTCATTATTTTGTAGACTTATTCTTTCCAACTGATTGTAATTATGTGTCTTTTGACCAACATATCCCCAGTCACCTATCTCCCTCTTAGTAACCACACTATCTACTTCTACGACATGAACGTTTTTTAGATTCCACATGTGACGTTATATGGTGTTTCTTTTCTCTGTGCCTGGTGTTTTCACTTAAACATAATGTCTTAAACATCACTTAACGTAATGCCTTCCAGGTTCGTCCATGTTTTTGCAAATGATATGATTTTATCTCTTTTTTTGTGACTGAATAGGATTTTATAGTATATATATATACCACATTTTATTTTTATTTTTTTTTATTTTTATTTTTGACAGGCAGAGTGGACAGTGAGAGAGAGAGACAGAGAGAAAGGTCTTCCTTTACCGTTGGTTCACCCTCCAATGGCCTCCGCGGCCAGTGTGCTGCCACTGGCGCACCGCGCTGATCCGAAACCAAGAGCCAGGTGCTTCTCCTGGTCTCTCATGTGGGTGCAGGGCCCAAGCACTTGGGCCATCCTCCACTGCACTCCCGGGCCACAGCAGAGAGCTGGCCTGGAAGAGGGGCAACTGGGACAGAATCCGGTGCCCCGACCAGGACTAGAACCCAGAGTGCCGGCGCCGCAGGCAGAGGATTAGCCTAGTGAGCTGCGACGCCAGCCTACTTTTTATTTTTTAAAAGATTTATTTATTTGTTGAAAGGCAGAGTGACAGAGAGGGAGGAAGATGTATATATATGTATATGTGTGTGTATGTGTATATGTGTGCATATATATATATATGGAGAGAGAGAGAAAGAGAGAGAGAGAGAAAGGGATTGATTTTCCATCTGCTGGGTTACTCCCCAGACTTCTGCAACAGCTGATGACTGAATTCAGTCCTGGTCTCCCACATGGGTAGCATGGACCCAACTACTCAGTCCATTGTCTGCTGCCTCCTAGGGTGTGCATTAGCAGGAAGCTGTATTGGAAGCAGAGGAACCAGGAATTGAACTAGGCACTCTGGTATGGTATATGGGCATCCCAACTGGCAACTTAATTACCTACACCATATTTAGAATCTTGATCTGCTCTTCAAAACTCTTTTGTAATTGAGCATACTTTTGGTATTGTATCTACGAGATTAATTTTAAACCCAAATTCATAAAGATATAAGTTAACACCTGTTCATAATGCTTAATTGTAACTTAATTATATTAGCACAAAATTTGAACTTTTATTGTATTTCCAGAAGATATTTGGAACTTGAATACACTTGCCTAGCTGGGTTTAGTTCAGGAATAATAGAAATAATTTCTGCCTTTTTAATATATTTGTTTATAAATTTGTTGTTAATTGTTTTTATATTATCCTTTTTCTTTTCTTTTTTAGTACCAGCTCATCAAAAAAAGAGGGAAAACACGCTGTTTGATATTCACAGATCTCCGGCACGAAGAAGCCATATCAGGTACATTTTGTTTGTTTCTGGAAGGCAGAAATTTTTATCTATTAATGAGAGACTCACTGTGTCTTTTTTTCCCCTCTAATTATCCTACATATTGCGGGCTCACAGTTTGCCTTGACTATTTTTTTAGGTAAAGTTACAGACAGAGAGAGGGAGAGACAGAGAGAAAGGTCTTCCATACACTGGTTCACTCCCCAAGTGGCTGCAATGGCCAGAGCTGGGCCAATCTGCAGCCAGGAGCCAGGACCTTCTTCTGGGTCTCCCACGTGGGTGCAGAGGCCCAAGGACTTGGGTCATCTTTCACTGCTTTTCCAGGCCAAAGCAGGAGATGGATCAGAACAGGACTCGAACCAGTGCCCGTATGGGATTCCAGCGCCATGGGGCAAAGCTTAGCCTACTATCCCAAAGTACTGGCTCCATGCTTTGATATTTTTTAAAAGATCTATATATATTTATTTGAAAGGCAGATTACAGAGAGAGAGACAGATTGGTCTTCCATCCTCTGGTTCACTCCCCAAATTGCTGATATGGCTGGGACTGGGAGCTGAGGCTGGGAGCCAGGAACTCCTATCTGAGTCTCTCACGTGGGTGGCAGGGACCCAAGTACTTGGGCCAACTTCTGCTTTTCTAAGTGCATTAGCAGGGACTGCATCAGAAGTGGTGCAGCTGGGACTCAAACTGGTGCTAATATGGGATGCCAGGCATTGCAGGGGCACCACAGTGCTGACCTCTATTTATTGTTTTACCATCATTTTCCCTAAAGTTACACAGTGCACTGCTCACCTTGGGACAGTTGAATCTGTGTTTCCCATACTGCTTTCATTGGAAGTGTTGATACTATTTTTTTCCTGTTGTCCTTTCTATTTTTGGATACTAAGGAAGTTCTTTATTTCAGAAAGTTTTTATTTATTTATTTTGAGAGGCAGAACGACAGAGGGGATCCCATCTACTGGTTCACTCCCCAAATGTGATGCAGAATGATCTGAAAACATTTGTGTTAGTAAGGAGCATGTTATGATGTTAAAGATCTTAAGAGTGTTGGGAAAATTTGAGTTATTGTTAGAGATTTATTTTTATTTATTTGAAAGGCAGAGTGACAGAGATAGAGATATATTCCATCTGCTGGCTCATTCTACAAATGGCCACAACAGCTGGGGCTAGGCTGATGCTAAACCAGGCAAAAGCCTCCCAGACCTCTATCCTGGTGTCCTATCTGGGTTGCAGGGGCCCCAGTACTTGGACCATCTTCTGCTGCATTCCCTGGTGCATTAGCAGGGAACTGGGTTGATAGCGGAGCTGCCAGGACTCAAACTGGTTGTCTGATAGGGGATACTAGTGTCACAAGCAGTGGCTTACCCTATTGTGCCATAAAGCCAGCCCTAATTTGGGTTATTGTTGACAGTAGTGTGCTTCGGAGTGTGAACTGTGGAAGCGCAAATCTGTGAAGGTTAATCTGACTTTGAAGTAAATGAAGTTAGTGATGCTGACTTGTACGATTGTATTGATTTTAATCAGTGTGGTCAGTATTCTACTTTTACTGCTTGGATTGGTACAGGGTTGGAGTTCAGTGATTATAATGGAAAAGTAAGGAGTCAGAATCATTCAGGTGAGATTAAAAAGTGAAGTAATAGGGCTAGGCATTTTGCCTCATGGATAAGTCACCTACTTAGCACAGTAGAGCCTGGGTTCAGTTCTTGGCTTTGACTTCCCGCCAATGCAGACTTTGAGGAAGCATTGGTAGTGACTCAAGTAATTGAATTCCTGCTATTTTTATGGGGAAAGTGCCATGAGATTTCAGCTTCTAGCTTAGGCCTGGCTCAGCTCCAAATGTTGCATGTACTTGGGGAGTGAACCAGCAGATGGGAGCTCTCTGTTTCTGCCTCAAAATAAATAACTAAAAGGAGAAAACAAACTGAAGTAATAGGTTTTATAGTTGATGCTGAATAGGACAAAAATTTAAGCCAGGAAGAGAGTTGAAAGTTATGAGTAAATGGGTCCCCTGGACCTGTAAGTCTTGATAGATTTGAAGTGGAAGAGTTAGCATGTTAGGTGATTATGTTCAAAGAGAAGGTCATTAAATTTTAATATTGCGGAGGTTGACAGCAGTTCATGTGGTGATGAAATCCAAGGTGGGATCATGGCACATGATGTTTAAATGAAGCAGAGCTGGAGTGGTTAAAGGACTGTGCGGGTGCTAAATGAAGCCTGGGTAGAGGTGTAGAAAAAGGAGGTGGAATGAATTAATGAAGATGAATAGGGCACATTGGCAGTGATAATGTGGTGAAAGGCAAGGTGATTTAGGTTTGCTTTAAGGTTTCTTGCAAATTACTGTTTGATAGAACTACTAACTGAATAATTGTATAATTATATGAAAAATATAAGTTTCATATAATTATATGTGTAATTATATGAAAAATTGTATAATTTTTAAAAAGTAGCCAAATAATTTGACTTGGGTTTGAGAAATCAGTTTGCAGCATATGTTGAGGTAGTACACTTTGGTGTTTTTTTTTTTTTTCTTACAGTATTTTCTAGATATCTTAAGAGATGTCATGAATTACATTTGTAATCTAGCATTCATTAAGTATTATTTCTCCTTGTGGATGATTTTAGCCTGATATGTGATCTAATCATTCAATAGTAGTTTTCATTATAAAATATTTTTCTTAAATATTTTATTTATTTTATAAGACAATCAAATGAAGTTAGAAGTGAAGTAGAAAGTGAAACCCTAGAAACCAGTGTATTATTTTTTCTAGTTCTTTTTTTTTTTTTTTTAAATATTTATCTCATTTATTTGAAAGACAGAATTACAGAGAGAGGTAGAGACAGAGAGAGAAGTCTTCCATCTGCTGGTTCACTCCCCAGATGGTGGCAACGGCTGGAGCTGCGCTGATCTGAAGCCAGGAACCAGGAAAATCTTCCGGGTCTCCCACATGGGTGCAGGATCCTAAGGACCTGGGCCATTTTCTACTGTTTTCTCAGGCCATAGCAAAGAGCTGGATCAGAGGAGGAGCAGCTGGGACTAGAACCGGCACCCATATGGGATGCCAGCACTTCAGGCCAGAGCTTCAACCCGCTGTGCCACAGCGCCAGCCCCTGTTTTCTCTAGTTCTTTGAATGTCTAGCCTGTTTCTGGTTATTTGAAAAAGAGAGAATAAAAAACAAAAAAGACAAACTTTATTTTCTATGATTCTAATGTTATTTATAAAACAATGAAAGAAATTCTCTAATTTTGGATGAAAATTAAATTTGTTACTGGACTGACTTCCTGAACTACACTGTTAAGAAATTGTAGGTTTCTTATTTTCCTCTTTTTTTCTTTCTTTCTGTGAAACTTACTACCTTAAACTTTGTAAGATGTAAACTGTGTAAGTGCTAAGATTTGCTGAATGAATGAATTTCCTACTGAGCTGCTTGTGGATACTGTGCTTACAATATGTTTTAAAATGACATTTGGGAGCCAGCACTGTGGTGTATCAGGTAAAGCTGCCACCTGCAGTGCTGGCATCCCATATGGGAGCCGATTTGAGTCCAGGTGCTCCACTTCTGATCCAGCTCTCTTTGGGCCCCTGCACCCACGTGGGAGACCCGGAAGAAGCTCCTGGCTCCTGGCTTTGGATCGGCACAGCTCTGGCCATTGCGGCCATCTGGGAAGTGAACCAATGGAGAGAAGACTTCTCTCTCTGCCTCTGCCTCTCTGTAACTCTGCCTTTCAAATAAATAAATAAATCTTTTAAAATAGTGATATTTACTGTTTTAATGGTTTTAAGCATTTTGTTCTCTTTTTATAGGAGAAAGAAACATGCCATTCATAGTAGTGATACAACTTCTTCTGATGAAGAACGCTTTGAAAGAAGGAAATCAAAGAGCATGGCAAGAGCAAGAAATAGGTTAGTGAAGTTTTTAGTGTTAATTCCTTGGTATAAAACTGGAAGCACAGTTGGCATTCATTTCTTAATCTGTAGTGTTCTGTCATTAACATTGATATTCAACATATATTTTAGAATAATGTACTGACTTGGTTTGGTTTGGGTTTAGTCATTCTTACAGTGGAAATGCAACACTGGGAAATATCTTGTAGGTTACTTAATCTGTACATATTCAGGATGAAATGCTGTATGAGAGTAAAGGAAGGAGAGACAATGGGAGTAGGCCAGTCTATGTGGCAGTATCTGTGTTCCATCTCTACCTACCGTCTAATCTAAATCCACTTAATGAGGATGATTTTAGGTACTTAAAATGATTTTAGTACCTGAGTAAGATAAAGTTTCTAATAAAATTATTGATGGAGCACTTGGATTTTTGTTGGGAAACTTTATTTTGCTTTTGTTACTGCCTCTTGGGGGGGGGGGGTTTGCCTAAATAGGGTAAAGATTGCTACATGGCTCATCAAAACCTTGATATTTTCATTGGGAGAGAGATTCTGTATTTGTCTAGTAAATAATTCAAGTGTCAAATCATATTTATTTTCCTATTTTTAGCATATATATATACTTTTTGACAGAGTGGACAGTGAGAGAGAGAGACAGAGAGAAAGGTTTTCCTTTTGCCGTTGGTTCACCCTCCAATGGCCGCCACGGCCGGTGCGCTGTGGCCGGTGCACCGCGCTGATCCGAAGGCAGGAGCCAGGTGCTTCTCCTGGTCTCCCATGGGGTGCAGGGCCCAAGCACTTGGGCCATCTTCCACTGCATTCCCGGGCCACAGCAGAGAGCTGGACTGGAAGAGGGACAACCGGGACAGAACAGAATCCGGCGCCCTGGCCAGGACTAGAACCCGGTGTGCCGGCGCCACAGGCAGAGGATTAGCCTATTGAGCTGCGGCGCTGGCCAGCATATATTTTTTAAAAAAAAGATATTATATTTAGAAAACTTGTACTTAGCAAAGCATTTCTATAATTTGGTATTACATACTTATTGTAGAAGTACCAGGTTTTTCACTTAGCAGATTTTGGAAACAAGTTTGGATTAGTGTAGATTGTAAACTAAGAATGAATTCCTGCCGGCGCCGCGGCTCACTAGGCTAATCCTCCGCCTAGCGGCGCCGGCACACCGGGTTCTAGTCCCGGTTGGGGCGCCGGATTCTGTCCCGGTTGCCCCTCTTCCAGGCCAGCTCTCTGCTGTGGCCCGGGAGTGCAGTGGAGGATGGCCCAAGTGCTTGGGCCCTGTACCCCATGGGAGACCAGGAGAAGTACCTGGCTCCTGCCATCGGATCAGCACGGTGTGCCGGCTGCAGCGCGCCGGCCGCAGCGGCCATTGGAGGGTGAACCAACGGCAAAGGAAGACCTTTCTCTCTGTCTCTCTCTCTCACTGTCCACTCTGCCTGTCAAAAAAAAAAAAAAAAAAAAAGAATGAATTCCTTGCCAGTGCCACGGCTCACTTGGCTAATCCTCCGCCTGCGGTGCTGGTACCCCGGATTCTAGTCCTGGTTGGGGTGCTGGGTTCTGTCTCGGTTGCTCCTTTTCCAGTCCAGCTCTCTGCTGTGGCCCGGGAAGGCAGAGGAGGATGGCCCAAGTGCTTGAGCCCTGCACCCGCATGGGAGACCAGGAGGAAGCACCTGGCTCCTGGCTTTGGATTGGCACAGCACGCCGGCTGTGGCAGCCATTTGGGGGGTGAACCAATGAATGAAAGACCTTTCTCTCTGTCTCTCTCTCTCACTGTCTAATTTTGCTGTCAAAAAAAAAAAATTCCTTGAGTAGGTGATAGCAAGAAATATGAGAGGAATCTAAGCTTTTTTTTTTTCAATTAATTAATTTATTTGAAAAGGAAGGAGAGAGGATCTGATGTTCGCTGGTTCTGATTTACTCTCCAAAAGGCTGCAATAGCTGGGTCAGGTTGAGGCCATAGTCAGGAATCTGGAACTCTGTCCAGAGCCATCCTCTGCTAGTTTCCCAGGCAAATTAGCAGGGAGTTGTAGCCGAAGTAAAGCAGCTGGGACTTGAACTGATATAAGATGCTGGTATCTTCATAAGCAGTAGCTTAACTTGCTGTGCCCAGACTCTAGCCCCAAGACTTTAGGTTAAATAAAAGAATTTAATGCCTCTTTAATTTGAACTATTCTGATAATCTACCTTAAGAATATATTTTTGAAGTATTAGGATTAAGAAATATTAAGTTCTAGTCATTATAGAAGCTATGCTTTTTTTTTTTTTTTTTTTTTTGTTGGACAGGCAGAGTTAGACAGTGAGAGAGAGAAACAGAGAGAAAGGTCTTCCTTTTCTGTTGGTTCACCCTCCAAATGGCCTCTATGGCCGGCGGGCTGCGCCTATCTGAAGCCAGGAGCCAGGTGCTTCTCCTGGTCTCCCATGCAGGTGCAGGGCCCAAGGGCCTGGGCCATCCTCCACTGCACTCCCGGGCCACAGCAGAGAGCTGGACTGGAAGAGGAACAACTGGGACAAAATCCGGTGTCCCAACCAGGACTAGAACCCAGGGTGCTGGCGCCGTAGGCTGAGAATTAGCCAAGTAAGCCGCGGCGCCGGCCAAAGCTATACTTTTTTGAAACTGTTGTTGGTCATCTTTTAATGTTAACCCAAGGTTGAAAGAGGAAGTAGATTATATTTACTTAGTGGATAATAAAATTGAACAAGTATAAGATTTTAGATACTAGAGAGCTCTCCTAAACTGTTAAACACAAATGATAAAGCTATCTAGAATGGTTTCTTTGAAAAAAAAGGGAAAGAAACCTCTCTAATCATATAAACTGACTAGATATATTCACAGAATACCTGAGGATAAGTATAACAAAGCTTAGTTTCATTTTAATGCCATTAGTATAATGCACATAATTGTATTTTTATTTTATAATTGTATAATATGGGGAATGAAGTATGTGAAAACATTTTCCTCAGTTTAAAAATAGATTGGGCTCTTTACAATAGATTAATGATCTTGTTTACGTTATATTGTGAATAACTATTTTTGGTCTATTGAAAAGAGTTTAGGGGGGCTGGCATTGTTGCTCAGTGCATTAAGCTGTTGCTTGCAATGCTGATACCTTATATTGGGGTGGAGGCTTGAGTCCTGACTATTCCCTCCTCCCCTTTTTAAAGATGTATTAATTTATTTGAAAGTCAGACTTACAGAGAAAGAGAGAGATCTTCTAACCACTGGTTCAGTACCCAGGTGGCTGAAACCAGTAGCCAGGAGCCAGGAGCCAGGAGCTTCTTCCAGGTTTTCCACATGAGTATCAGAGGCCCAAGCATCTTCTGATGCTTTTCCCAAGCCATTAGATGGGCGCTGGATCAAAGTGGAGCCGCTGGTACAGGAACCAGCGTCCATGTGGGATGCCATACAGCGCAGCCACCCAGGCTATTCCACTTCATGTTGAGCTTCCTGCTAACATGCTTGTGGAGGCAGCAGAGGATGGCCCAAGTCCTTGGACCCTTGCCACCCATGTAGGGGACCAGGATGGAGTTCGAGGATGGAGTTTGTGGCCACTGGGTATTGAACCAGAAGATGGAAGATTTCTCTCTGTCACTGTCTGTTCCTCCTTTTTTGTGTCTCTGCCTTTTAGAGAAACAATTTTTTTTTTTTTTTTTACAGGCAGAGTGGACAGTGAGAGAGAGAGAGACAGAGAGAAAGGTCTTCCTTTGCCGTTGGTTCACCCTCCAATGGCCACTGTGGCCAGCGCGCTGCAGCCAGCGCACCACACTGATCCGATGGCAGGAGCCAGGTGCTTCTCCTGGTCTCCCATGGGGTGCAGGGCCCAAGCACTTGGGTCATCCTCCACTGCACTCCCTGGCCACAGCAGAGAGCTGGCCTGGAAGAGGGGCAACCGGGACAGAATCCGGCGCCCCAACCGGGACTAGAACCCGGTGTGCCGGCGCCGCAAGGCGGAGGATTAGCCTAGTGAGCCACGGCGCCGGCCGAGAAACAAATTTTTAAAACCTTAGAGCCATCCTTAAAATTAGTTAAAAATATGAAATCCTTTGTTATTATTTTCTGGGTTATAAAAAAAAGAAGAAAGATAAAAATATGTCAACAATTTAAGCTTATTGTGACATTAAAAATGTGAAAATGCTAATACTGTTTACTTGAATTTATATAATTTTCAGATGTTTGCCTATGAACTTCAGAGCAGAAGACTTAGCTAGTGGTATTCTCCGAGAACGAGTAAAAGTAGGCGCAAGCTTGGCTGATGTTGATCCAATGAACATTGATAAATCAGTAAGTTTTTTCATTTTTTTTGAGATTTAAAAGTATTTATTACAGTCAAAGGCCTCCAGCCAGAATGGGCACGGAGGGGGGCTTCCAAGAGAGGAAAACTCAAAGGGACTGGTGACACTGGGCTTTTTCAAAGGAAAAAAAAAAAAACCCTCCACAATCAGATTGGCATTAAGTTACCAGGGAGGGACAAAAACCCTCAGAAGACCTTATTTACAGTTCTCCATCCTGTCTGGCCTGCTAAGGGTGGGATATTCACAATAAGCTGTGAGCTCAGGAAGAGCTTCCTTGCTGTTCGCAGGGTAAATTTGGAGATTGCGAAGAAAGGAGGACAGCCTATTTGTTCTTGTTAAAGATAAAGTTTTGGGGAAGGAGGCAAATATTTTACACCCCAAATTCCATTGGTATCCCCTGACTATCTGTTAACCCATCAAGTCAGTAAGTTTTGTAAATGTTTTTGTAGAAGCTTTTTTTGTTTGTTCTTTACCAAGAGTTTTTCCCTTGTTTCTTTTTTTTTTTTTTTTTTTTTTTTGACAGGCAGAGTGGACAGTGAGAGAGAGAGAGACAGAGAGAAAGGTCTTCCTTTGCCGTTGGTTCACCCTCCAATGGCCGCCGCGGCCAGCGCGATGCGGCCGGCGCACTGAGCTGATCCGAAGGCAGGAGCCAGGAGCTAGGTGCTTTTCCTGGTCTCCCATGGGGTGCAGGGCCCAAGCACCTGGGCCATCCTCCACTGCACTCCCGGGCCACAGCAGAGGGCTGGCCTGGAAGAGGGGCAACCGGGACAGAATCCGGCGCCCCGACCGGGACTAGAACCCGGTGTGCCGGCGCCGCTAGGCGGAGGATTAGCCTAGTGAGCCGTGGCGCCGGCCTCCCTTGTTTCTAAAACATCCTGTGTTAAATGTAGAAAATTCAAGCATGACCAGTATTTATGTTTTGATGTGTGATTTGTTATCTAAGAACCCTGGACACATGAGATGCTAAGTCAGAGTTAGATTTTTTCATTTCATTGTTACTGGAATATATAATTGGTAAGGAATGAGGCTGAGAGGTTATGAGTGACATGGTTCCATAAACTGTGATAGCCAATGAGCTGTTATTGAAGTGGCTTTGTTTCATGATCAGATTTGCATTGTAGGTAGATTGTGCTGGCTATGATATGGTTAATGAATTTTGGAGAAGCAAGGCGAGCATTAGAGTGATTAGTTTAGACACTGCAATAATTTGGAATATTGGTTTTGGTAAAAAGTAGAGTAATAGTGCAGAGTAGTAGGTATATTTGAAGGAATTGAGGATTAAATTCAGATATAATGGAATTTGGTGAATTAATTGGGAATGAGGGAGAGAAACAAATTGAGGGTTTTACCCAGGTTTCTAGCTTATACAACTAGGTGGACAATGGATGGACTGGATGGATAAGGATAGTTCCATTCTCTGAAACAGGGAACGTAAGGCGAGGAATAAGATGGAAAGGTGATTTAAATTATCTGTAGACATGTCTTAAGTATCTGTGGTATTCCACAAGTGGAAGTGAGTTGTAGGCAATTGTTTTTTTTTAGGTTTGCCATTAGGGAGAAATATTTGGACTAGAGATTCAGATAGGGGTCATCAAAATAAAGCTTGTTAAATCAGTATAGGGGCCAGTGCCGTGGCTCACTAGGCTAATCCTCCACCTGTGGCGCCAGCATCCCGGGTTCTAGTCCCGGTTGGGGTGCTGGATTCTGTCCTGATTGCTCCTCTTCCAGTCTAGTTGTCTGCTGTGGCCCGGCAGTGCAGTGGAGGATGGCATAAGTGCTTGGGCCCTGCACCTGCATGGGAGACCAGGAGAAGCACCTGGCTCCTGGCTTCGGATCGACGTGGTGCACCAGCCGTAGCAGCCATTTGGGGGGTAAACCAATGGAAGGAAGACCTTTCTTTCTCTCTCTCTCTCTGTCTCTCTCTCACACTGTCTACTCTGCCTGTCCAAAAAAAAAAAAAATCAGTATAGGAAATAGATTGTTGGGGCTGGTGCTGTGGCGCAGTGGGTTAAAGCCCTGGCCTGCAGTGCTGGCATCCCATATGGGCGCTGGTTCAAATCCCCACTGCTCCACTTCTGATCCAGCTCTCTGCTCTGGCCTGGGAAAGCAGTAGAGGTTGGTCCAAGTGCTTGGGCTTCTAGCTTCAGATCAGCTCAGCTCCAGCCATTGTAGCCATTTGGGGAGTGAACCAGCACATAGAAGACCTCTCTCTGTCTATCTGTCTCTACTTCTCTCTGTAACTCTTTCACATAAAAACAAAATAAATCTTAAAAAAAAAAGTAGATTGTTGTATCCAGGGCAAAGTATATAGCTTGAAAAGAGACACAAAATTGAGAAGATATGGTAGATTTTTTCACCTTGTTGATAGTGTGTTGATAGTGTCTTACTTTGGGGGATACTTTGGAATAAGGTTATTGCATATCTAAGGACTTGCTTTCATCTTTGTTCCATAAATCTCTGTTCTACATAGTTTAACTGACTCATATGAGAGATTTACAAAGTTACCAAATGGAGTTGCATATACAGTTGAAAATGAAATTTTAACTATCTCCATTTGAAGTCATATAGGGAAATATTTATAACAATGGCCTCAGAAAATTTTAGAGTATTAAATATGCCCAGAACCTCACCTTAAAGCTTATTTTCTGATTAAGTAAGATCACTTATTTTAATGATCTTTGCTTATTTGGTTTACTACTCCTTACTTTGTTGAATCTAGTTAGCTTTTAGATGTCTCTGCTAGTTAGAATTACTTTATTTCTATAAAATTAGATATTATTTAAAAGAAAATTTGGCTTATCTTGGGGGTTGTTTCTGTTATTTAACTTCTGTTATTTTTCTAGTTTTTCTATCACAACAATATATAAATTATAGAACATTTTCAAATAGCATAACAAAACAAAGAAGCAGGAAAAGAGATCTACTTTAATCCACTAGTCAGAAGCAATTGTTAACAGTTTGGCACACTTTGCTTCCAACATGCTTGTTCTATTTACTTTTCTTCTTCTTCTTCCTCTTCCTCCTTCTCCTCCTCTTTCTCTTCTTCCTCATCCTTCTTCCTCCTCTTCTTCCTCCTCCTTCTTCCTCTTCCTCCTCCTCCTCCTCTTACCCCCTCCTCCCTCTTCCTCCCTCCTTCCTTCTCCTCCTTTCTTCCTCTTCCTCCTCCTTTCTTCTTTCTTCTGATTTTATTTATTTATTGAGAGGCAGAGTCACAGGCAGAGAGAGGGAGAGACAGAGAGAAAGGTCTTCCATCTACTGGATCACTCCCCAAATGGCTGCAAAGGACAGAGCTGGGCTGATCCAAAGGCAGGAGCTTCCTCAGGTCTCCCACATGGGTACTGGGGACCAAGCACTTGGACCATCTTGCAGTACTTTCCCAGGCCAGAAACGAACTGGCGTCCATATTGGATGCCGATGCCACAGGTAGAGGCTTAGCCTACTATGCCACAGTGCTGGCCCCTCGCTTTTCTCCTTTACATGGACTTTTAGCTGTGTAAATTATGATGGGTGAGAGGAAAAGTCTTTGTTGCTTCTTGAGATAGATCAGTGTTTCTCTAAATAGTTTTTCATTGTTGTCCCATAAGAAAAATTAAATTTCTTCCTTTACTAGAGAAATTAAACTTTAGAGAAGAAGACTTTATAAGATTTGGTTGTGCATTAGAGGGCCATATTACTGTAATAGTTAAGGTTTTCTTGCCCTAACTCTGAGCCATTTTTTGCCCCCCGTGGATTACACTGCCCTTGCTGAGAATGCATGAGATATTTTGAAAGACATTTAAATTATTAGAATATAAATGTATTTCCTATAGATAACCACTGAAGTTTAGGTTGGACTTTAATCCTGGTCCTGAGTTAGTAGATTAAAGAACAGTAGCTTGATTTGCATGAACTGAAATGTAAACTTGAATTTTACTGTGTTTCTTCTCTTATCTGTGTGTGTACTTAATTTTTAAAAGTTCCTACTGAAGGCATGCATTTCTGAATCATAGGACTATTTATTTCACAAATTTACAAAATTTTGTAAAACATACGAAATAAATTTCTATTCAACTTTTTCCTTTTCTCCAAGGTGCGATTTGATAGCATAGGTGGGCTGAGCCACCATATTCATGCGCTAAAGGAAATGGTGGTATTCCCACTTTTGTATCCAGAAATTTTTGAAAAATTTAAAATTCAGCCTCCAAGGTAAGTAATATCTTTTAAAACAATTTTTAATTTTGTTTTAATTAGTTTTTAACAGATTCAGTATGCTTTGTAGATGCAATTCTAAGAACAATGCTATTCCTTTCCTCCCTTCCTTCCTCCCTCCCTCTCTCTCTCCCATCTCCCTTCCACCCTCTTTCCTTCTTCCCGTTTTTTAGTTTTTGAGATAACATATTTTAAATTTACATTGCAATAAAAAGGCTTAAAGCTTTGCTTAAAAGAAGTTTAACAAGTAAAAAGCAAAAAGATCCTAGTTTAATGGGAATATGGACAATGATTATAAACAGTAATTGAATAGAAAAATGACCATTTAACCCACAAACACATAAATTTTAAAGTAATCACAGATCATTTAAACTTTAGAAATATTCTAAACCACTGATTTCACAAAGGTATAAAACAAAGTTTTACAACACTATATTTTAAAAATTTTAGTTCCCATACATATGGGAGAAATGCGGTATTAGTCTTTCTGGGTCCAGCTTATTTCACTCAACTTATAATGTCCTCCAGTTGCATCCATTTTGCTGCATGTGATAGAATTTCAGTCTTTTTTTATAGCTATATAATATTCCATTGTGTGTATATAGACCGCATTTTCTTTATCCAGTCGTCTAATGATGGACACATTGATTAATTCCAAATTTTGGCTACTGTGAACAGTGCTGTTATGTACATGGTGGTGCAGGTGTTTTTTTTTTGAGTGTTTTTCTCTTCATCCCTTCATTTCTTTATTTTTATAAAGAAAACAGATTTCATGTATTTCATATATACATTTTAAGTATATGATAGTTCTCCCCCGCCTCCCTTCCCTCCCAGCCTTCCTCCTCCTTCTTGCTCTCACTGATTGTTAGAATTTTGCTGAATCCCATACTAGGTTTTAAATAGTTACAAAATCTACCCAAATCTTAATGGTTGAATTTTTATTAACATTAAATTCAAATTTCCATTTAACAATATCTATATATATTTGATAGAAATTATTGTAACTCCTGTTTCCCCAAAGATATTTATATGTTCCAAGATTTTCAGGTTATTCAATGTTTTCACATTATTTGACCACTTAACCTAATGACAGATAAGAATATGAAAACTGTTATGAGTGAAAAGTAAAAAGCTTCTGAAAAATGAATTTCTCTTTTGTTAATGAACTTGATGGAACTGGACATCTTTACATTAATCTAGACCCAGAAAGAAAAATTTGCATGTTTTCTCTTATAAGTGGAAATTAATGTATAAAAAGTATAAAAATCATGTTTATATCATTTGATATACAGTTATATATATTTCTTCATTAAATCACACAATGTACATGATAATGTAGCCTCCTTTGCTTTTTTTATAGAAAGGTTTTATTTAATAAATGCAACTTTCATAAGTATAATTTTTGGATTATAGCGATTCTTCCCTCCATACCTGTCTTCCCACCCCCAAACCATCCCACCTCTTATTCCCTCTCCCATCCCATTCTTCATTAAGATTCATGTTTAGTTATCTTTATATGCAGAAGATCAACTCTGTACTAAGTAAAGATTTCAACAGTTTGCACCCACACAGACACAAAGTATGAAGATTAGCTTTTTTCTTTTCTTTTCTTTTTTTTTTTTTTTGACAGGCAGAGTTAGACAGTGAGAGAGAGAGACAGAGAGAAAAATCTTCCTTCCGTTGGTTCACCCCCTAAGTGGCCACTACGGCCGGCGTGCTGTGCTGATCCGAAGCCAGGAGCCAGGTGCTTCCTTCTGGTCTCCCATGCGGGTGCAGAGCCCAAGCACTTAGGCCATCCTCCACTGCCTTCCTGGGCCACAGCAGAGAGCTGGACTGGAAGAGGAGCAACTAGGACAGAATCCGGTGCCCCAACTGGGACTAGAACCTGGGGTGCTGGTGCCGCAGGTGGAGGATTAGCCTAGTGAGCCGTGGCGCCGGTCTGAAGATAAGTTTTACCATTAATTCTCATAGTATAACACATTAAGGACAGAGGTCCTACATGGGCAGCAGGAGCACCGGGACTCCTGTTGTTGATTAATCAATTGACACTCTTATTTATGACATCAGAGATCGCCCAAGGCGCTTGTCATGAGCTGCCAAGGCTACGGAAGCCTCTTGAGTCCACAAACTCCAACATTATTTAGACCAGGCCATAATCAAAGTGGAAGTTCTCTCCTCCCTTCAGAGAAAGGTACCTCCTTATTTGAAGGCCCCTTCATTCCACTGGGATCTGACTCACAGAGATCTTTCATGTAGGTCATTTTTTGCCACAGTGTCTTGGCTTTCTATGCCTGAAATGCTCTCATGGGCTTTTTAGCCAGATCTGAATGCCTTAAGAGCTGATTCTGAGGCCAGAGTGCTGTTTAGGGCATTCTGTGAGTCTGCTGTGTGTCCTACTTCCCATGTTGGATCGTTCTCTCCTTTTAATTCTATCAATTGTTATTAGCAGCCACTTGGTCTTATTTATGTGATCCCTTTAACACTTACTCCTATCTTTGTGATCGCAGGTGTCTGTTTTGATACATTTTGTTCAAGTCTTTTTGGTATATACCTAGTGGTGAGATGGCTGGATCATATGGCAAGTCTGTTTCTCGTTTTTTAAGAAATTTTAACACTGTTTTCCATATGGCTGCACTAATTTAGGCTTCCACCAACAGTGTATCAGTTCTCTCCTTTGTACACATCCTGGTCAGCATTTGTTTCTCTCTCTGTTTTGGATTTTAGCCATTCTGCCAGAGTTGAGGTGATATCTCATTGTGGTTTTGATTTCCATTTCCCTAATAGCTAGTGATGTTGAGCATGTTTTCATATATTTGTTGGCCATTTGTATTTCTTCTTTTGAGAACTGTCTATTGAAGTCCTATGTCAGTTTCTCAACCAGATTGGTAGTTTTTTGTTGTTGTATTTTTTTAAGTTGCCGATATATTTGGGATATTAATCCTTTGCAGATGGGTGGTTTGCAAATATTTTTTTCCCATTCAGTTTGATGTCTTCATTCTATTGATCATTTCCTTTGCTATGCAAAAGCTCCTGAGTTTTATGTCGTCCTATTTACTTAGTTTTGCTTTTGTTGCATGTGCTTTGGGGTCTACACCAATGTCTTGGAGTGTTTTCCCTACATTTTCTCCCAGCAACTTCAAAGTCTCAGGTCTTTTTTTTTTTTTTTTTTTTTTAAGATTTATTTATTTTATTTGAAAGAGCTACAAAGAGAGGAGAGACAGAGAGAAAGATTTTCCATCCACTGGTTCACTCCTCAAATGGCCACAATGGCTGGGGCTGGGCCAGGCTGAAGCCAGGAGCCAGGAGCTTCCTCCATGTCTTCCATATGGATGCAGTGACTCAAGTACTTGGGCCATTTTTCACTGCTTTCCCAGGCATATCAGCAGGGAGCTGGATCAGAAGTAGAGCAGCTGGGACTCAAACTGGTGCCCATATGGGATGCTGGCGCTGCAGATGGTGGCTTAACCCACTATGCCACAGTACAGGCCCCAGTCTCAGGTCTTTAATTTAGGTCTTTGATTTATCTTGGGTTGATTTTTGTATATGATGAGAGGTATGGATCTAATTTCATTCTTCTACATATATAGATCCAGTTTTGCCAGCACCATTTGTTGAAGAGACTGTCCTTACTCCTCTGTATGGCCTGAGCACTTTTTTAAAAAATTCAGTTGACTGTATGTATGTGGATTAATTTCTGAGCTCTCTATTCTGTTCCACTGATCTATGTATCGGTTTTTATTTCAGTACCATGATGTTTTAATTAATGTAGATTTGTAGTCTGCTTTAAAGTCAGGTATTGTGATGCTTCCAGCTTAATTTTTCTTGTTAAGGATCCATTTTGAATCTTTTTGTGATCTCATATGAATTTTAGGATTGCATTTTCTAGTTCTGTAAAGAATGTCATTGATATTTTGATAAGGATTGCATTGAATTTAAAGAATACTTTAAGTAGCATAGACATTTTAATGATAATGACTTTTGATCCATGAACTAGAAATCTTTCCATTTTGTTGAGTCCTTGATTTTTTTTTTTTTTAAGATTTATTTATTTTACTTGAAAGTCAGAGTTACACAGAGAAGGAGAGGCAGAGAGAGAGAGAGAGGTATTCCATCCATCCGCTGGTTCACTCCCCAGCCAGTTACAACGGCCGGAGCTGTGCTGATCCAAAGCCAGGAGCAAGGAGCTTCTTCCGGTTCTCCCACGAAGGTGCAAAGGCCCAAGGGCTTGGGCCATCTTCTACTGCTTTCCCAGGCCATAGTAGAGAGCTGGACAGGAAGTGGAGCAGCTGGGATTTGAACTGGCACCTATATGGGATGCTGATACTGCGGGCCATGGCTTTACCCGCTATGCCACAGCGTTGGCACCTTAATGATTTCTTTTATCAAATTTTTTTTATTTATTTGAAAGTCAGAGTTACATAGAAAGGAGAGGGGGAGAGAGAGAGAGAGAGAGAGAGAGAGAGGGAGAGAGAGGGGTAGGTAGAGGTCAGTTTTCCATCTGATGGTTCACTCCCCAATTGGCCGCAATGTCCGGAGCTGTGCCAGTCCGAAGCCAGGAGTCAGGAATTTTTGATTAATTTTGTGTGGCTGCTGTAATTGGAAGCTGGCCTTTAAAAATGAAGTCTTCCATCAAGGTAAAGAAATAAACTATTTTATTTAGAGCTGACTCTGAGGTCACTGAGTGCTACTTAAAGCAATTCCCATTCTATGAATCTGCTGTATGGACTCCTTCCCATGTTGGAGCATTTCCTCCTCTTTAATTCTAAAGTGACGTGATCACTTTAACACTTAATCTCACCTATGTGATCACTTTAAATCTTAATCCTATCTATATATGATCATTTTAAAACTTAAGCTGTTGTTAACATTACCATCTGGCCCAAGGGGATTTGGGATCCCATGGCAAGTTTTTAAACTGTACCCTTTGAAGGCCTTAGGAATGCATGCAGAGCTATACAGCTGTACAGTCTCTTTGTAGGATTGAGTACCAGGAGCCAGCCATGTGGAGGAACATGCAGGCCAGAAAGCATGGGGCAGGTGGCCCGAAGGATACGCGCCCTGGAGGCGCAGGGCAGCATGGGCCTGCAATGGCAAAAAGACAAAAAAAGGGGAAATTTATCCATTTCTTTGAGGTTTTCCAATTTATTAGCATATAGTTCTTCATAGTAGTTTCTTATGATCCTTTGTGTTTCAGTGGTGTTGGTTGTAATGTCTCCTTTTTCATCTCTAATTGTATTTATTTGAGTTTTTTTTTCTTTGTTAGTCTAGCTAGAGTTTATTTTATTTATCTTCTCAAAAAACCTATGTTTTGTTTTGTTGATCTTTTGTGTTTTGTTTTAGCTTCAATTTCATTTATTTCTACTCTGATCCTTAGTATTTCATGCCTCTTTCTGATTTTGGGTTTGGTTTGTTCTTGCTTTTCTGAGTCTTCAAGATGTACTATTAGATCTTTAATTTGAGACCTTTTTTAATGTAAGCACTTAATGCTTTAAACTTGCTTTTTTTTGTTTGTTTTTGAAGATTTATTTATTTACTTGAGAAGCATAGTTATAGAAAGAGAGAGAGGTCTTCCATCCACTGGTTCACTCCCCAAATGGCTGCAATGGCCGGAGCTAGGCTGATCCGAAGCCAGGAACCGGTAGCTTCTTCTGTGTCTCCCACATGGAATCAGGGGCCCAAGAACTTGGGCCATCTTCTGCTGCTTTCCAAGGCACATTAGCAGGGAGCTGGGTTGCAAGTGGAGCAGCTGGAACTTGAACTGGTGCCCATATGGGATGCAGGCATTGCAGGCAGTAGCTTTACTTGCTACGCCACAATGCTGGTCCCATGGTGTGTTTCAACTCCAATGTATCTTTATCGATTTTCTGTCTGGGTGACCTGTTCATTAATTAGAGGGGAATATTGAAGTCACCCACTATTACTGTATTGGAGTCTATCTCATCCTTTAGGTGTCTAATAGTATTTGCTGTATTTGGATGGTCTTGTGTTAGATGCATATATATTTATGATCATTATGTCTTCTTGATGAATAGAACCTTTTATCAAACTATGTCCTTCTTTATCTCTTTTTACAGTTTCTTATTTAAAGTAAGTTTTTCTGATATCTGGATATGTGTGATTGCTTTTGATTTTCATTTGCCTGATAGATCTTCCAGCTCTTCATTTCAGTCTGTGTGTATCTTTGTGAAGTGAGTTTCTTGTAGGCACCGTAGTATTGTGGTGTCGTGGTTTTCTATCCATTCAGCTGATCTAAGCCTTTCGGTTGGTTAATTTAATCCATTTACATTCAAGGTTAGTACTGATAGAGAAGAACTAAGTAAGACCTGCCATTTTGGTGATTGGATAATGATTCTATGTGCTCTGTTAATGAATTTGTTGGTAACATAGGTTTCATGCTTACTTCTAATGTAGGACACCCTTCAGAATTTCTTGTAAGGCTGGTCTGTTGATGGTGAATTCTCTCAGTTTTTGCTTATCTGGAAAATAGTTTATTTCTCCTTCATTTTTAAAGGCCAGCTTCAGTGGATATAATATTGTTGGTTGGAAGTTTTTATTTTTATTTTTATTTTTTTATGACTTTGACTACATCATCCTACTTTCTTCTGGACTGTAGGGTTCAGCTGAGAAATCTGATGTTAATCTAATTGGGTTTTGTTCATATGTAACTTGACAATTTTTTCTTACTGTCTTTTTTCCCTTGTCTTTAACTTTTGACAATGTGATGACAATATACCTTGGGGAAAATTTTTTTTTTGGTTGAGTAGCTTGGGGTTCATTGAGCTTCTTGTATCTGAATGTCCATGTCTCTTTCAAGACCTGGGACATTATCAAGTATTATTTCATTTAGCAGGTTCCTAATGCCTTTTTCCTTTTCTCTTTCAGGAATGCCTGTGATATGTATGGTCATTTAATAGTATCCTGTATTTCACATAGACTTTCTTCATTCTTTTAAATTCTTTGCTTTTATCTGATTGAGTTATTTCAAAATTCTTGTCCTTGAGGTCAGAAATTCTTTCTTCCATTTGGTCTATTCTGTCAAAGCTCTCAGTTATATTTTTTATTTCACTGATGAAGATTTCGTCTCCAAAATTTGTTTGGTTATTTGGTTCTTTTTTTTTTTTTTTTTTTTTTTTTGGACAGGCAGAGTTAGATAGTGAGAGGGAGACAGAGAGAAAGGTCTTCCTTCCATTGGTTCACCCTCCAGATGGCTGGTATGGCTGGCGCGTTGTGCCGATCCGAAGCCAGGAGCCAGGTGCTTCCTCCTGTTCTCCCATGCGGGTGCAGGGCCCAAGCACTTGGGCCATCCTCCACTGCACTCCCGGGCCACAGCAGAGAGCTGGACTGGAAGAGGAGCAATCAGATCAGAATCCGGTGCCCCAACCGGGACTAGAACTCAGAGTGCCGTCGCCACAGGTGGAGGATTAGCCTAGTGAGCCGTGGCGCCGGCCTCTATTTGGTTCTTAATGAGTCTGTTTCCTTAGTAATATTTTCATTCATGTCATTCATTGATTTCTCATCTCTTTAATCTGTGTATCTGTATTCTTTTGCATCTCACTCAGTTTCCTTACAGTCATTATTTTGAGTTCTATGTCTGACATTTCATAGATTTCGTTCAGTTCAGGATCTAATTCTTGAGGAATATTGTGTTCTTTTGGAGGCATAATGCTACCTTGCTTCATGTCTCCTGTGTCTCTACATTTATGTCTGCCCATCTGATGTATTCGTTCCATCTTCTTCAGTCATCGCCATCTCAAATTGTCAATTTCACTTCTACAGGTTTCCTTTTAGAGGCTCTGTTAGTTAACACAGATCAAGGAGAACTAAGCTGCTTGGCTTATTTTGGGACTGGCTTATTTCACTAAGTATAATGTTTTCCAGTTGTATTCATTTTGTTGCAAATGACAGGATTTCATTTTTTTTATAGCTGTATAGTATTCTATGGTGTACAAAGCCCATAATTTCTTTATTCAGTCTTCAGTTGATTGACATTTATGTTGATTGCATATCTTAGTTATTGTGATTGAGTTGCAATAAATATGGGGGTGTATATAACTCTTTAATATACTAATTTCATTTCCTTTGGGTAAATTCCCAAGAATGGGATGGCTGGGTCAGTTGTCCCTTCTTCTTTATGGAGTAGTTTTATTGGAAAAGAGCTGTGATTTAGCTAGAATGCAGGGTATCACTTGGCTTGTTGCTTTGGCTTTGGTTGTAAGTGAACCCACGAGTGTAGTCTCTGAGTGATTTCTTCTTTTTTTTTTTTTTTTTGACAGGCAGAGTGGACAGTGAGAGAGAGAGAGAGAGACAGAGAGAAAGGTCTTCCTTTGCCGTTGGTTCACCCTCCAATGGCTGCCACGGCCGGTGCGCTGTGGCCGGCGCACCGCGCTGATCCAATGGCAGGAGCCAGGAGCCATGTGCTTCTCCTGGTCTCCCATGGGGTGCAGGGCCCAAGCACCTGGGCCATCCTCCACTGCACTCCCACAGCAGAGAGCTGGCCTGGAAGAGGGGCAACCGGGACAGAATCCGGCGCCCCAACCGGGACTAGAACCCGGTGTGCCGGCGCCGCTAGGCGGAGGATTAGCCTAGTGAGCCACGGCGCCGGCCCGATTTCTTCTGTCTTAATCAATGTTGGCTGTGTCTGTAAGTGGCACAGTGGCCTAGTGCGCTGCAGTTCATAGGGATGGAAGTATGGCTATGAGTTGAATATGGATTTCCTTGCGGGTGTACCTTGGGCCCACAGAGAGCTGGGTGTCGTCTCCCTGGTGAATGTGACAGCCAGGGCCTTGTTCTTCGTGCTGAGGGAGACAAGGGTAGCTACCCTCTTGTCCTACTGGCAAGCCTGAGTGACGCCAGGGCTTGTGGCACCAATTGCTGTGACTTTAGGACTGTGTGATACAGGTGGACCCTTCCTCAGGTCCTAGGAGAGTCCAACAGCTCTAGTCCTTGGACTAGAGGATGTGAAGTGAAGCCTGTTGCAGTCCTACGGGGTGACTACAAGGTATACAGGAGATTTTACTGTGGAGGGCGCGAGTCTAGAGGGGTGAGATACAGGTGAGTCCTTACCTATGTCCACCAGGTAGAGTCCAGTGACACTGAGAAATTTAGAATGAGTTGTTACAGTGGCCAGTGCTGTGGCATGGCAAATAAAGCCGCTGCCTATAGTGCTGGCATCCCATGTGGACATCTGACATATGGGCCCAGCCATGCTACTTCCTAGCCAGCTCTCTGCTATGGCCTGGGAAAGCAGCTGAAGATGGCCCAAGTCCTTGGGCTTCAGCACCCACGTGGGAGACCTGGAAGAAGCTCCTGGCTTCTGGCTTCAGATCAGCCCAGTTCTGGCCATTGCAGCCATTTGGGAAGTGAATTAGCAGGTGGAAGACCTCCCTCTCAAACTCTGCCTATGCCTCTGTAACTCTGCCTTTCAAATAAATAAATACATAAATAGATAAATCTTTTAACAAAAAAGTGATCATAAAAAAAAAAAGAATGAATTGTTACAGTCCTGGTTTTGCAGGGTATAGTGGGGTCATTACCCAGATCTCCCAGAGTGGGAGCAGATTTTTTTATGGGCAGCTTTGGTGTTAGCTCCCAGCAGCTTAGGTAAATTACCCTGGCTCATATAGTGTGTAAGTGTAGCTCTGGAGCTAATGCCCCAAAGCTCCCACAGTTGCAGGGTGCAGGGGATCCTACACGTTGCCCTGACTCTGACTTCTGGTAGGAGCAGAGTAAAGGCGCCACTGTGTAGGTGGGAGAGGGCAGGAAAGGAAAGCAAGCCAGACTCTGCTGCAAGTCTGGTAGTCGCTCAGACACCAGTCAGCTCCCTGGGTTAAAGTCAGTCAGTGTGTAACTGTGGAATTCCCAGTTCGTGCGATTTCTTCCTGCCTTGAAGTGGTAAAATGGCAACTCAAAGCCAGTCTCTGTCTTCTCTCCTCTTGTCCTATGGAGTCTTCGTGTTCATGTTTTTTTTTTTTTTTTTTTTTTTTTTTTAACCTCTTCACCAAAAATTTCCATCAGATCCCTGGAAACTTAGTCCTTCCTTTGTTCTTTTCGTATCTCAGAGCAGCTTATATTAGTGTGGCTACACCCTATTCAGCCATCTTGGATCCTCCTGTAATATCCTATTATTATTATTATTGTTAACTTACTGTCATTTTTACTGTTTATCAAATTTCAATTAATTAAGAAACTAGAAATATTTTCTATGCATTTATTTAATGCATTTTGTCAATGCAATTTAGAAATGAAATTTTATTGTTTAGGGCTCAGAGGCTGAGGTACTAAGTGTGTTCTTGACGTTTACATTTTAGGATTTAGTGGTCAGGTTCTGTATGTGGGCATTGAGTATACAACTAGATTGCCCAAATGGATTTTCATGGATTTGGCTTTATTTTTTTATTTGACAGGTAGAGTTACAGACAGTGAGAGAGAGAGACAGAGAGAAAGGTCTTCCTTCCGTTGGTTCACTCCCCAAATAGCCGCTACAGCTGGTGCTGTGCCGATCCGAAGCCAGGAGCCAGGTGGATTTGGCTTTCTAACAGCATCAAGCTTCACGCTATATATTCCATAGTTTTTTTTTTTTTTTAAGATTTATATATTTTATTTGAAACGCATAGTTTTATATATAGAGAGACAGACAGAGACAGAGAAAGAGAGAGAGAGGTCTTCCATCCCCTGGTTCATTCCCCAAGTGTCTACAATGGCCAGAGCTGAGCTGATCTGATGCCAGGAACCAGGAGCTTCTTCCATGTCTCCCATATGGATTCAAGGCCTCAAGTATTTGGGCCATCTTCTGCTGTGTTGTTCCCAGGCATATTAGCAGGGAGGTGGATTGGAAGTAGAGCTGCTGGGTCTCAAACCAGTGCCCATATGGGATGCCAGTGCTGCAGGCAGTGGCTTTACGTGCTACGCCACAGTGCTGGCCCCTATTCCATAGTTTTTGAACTTGATTTCATTGAAATATTGACTTGATGATGGCTCTTTTATTAGTTTTTCTTATTTTAAGATTTATTTATTTATTATTTGAAAGACAGAGTTACAGAGAGGCAGAGGCAGAGAGAGAGAGAGAGGTCTTCTATTCATTGGTGCACTCCCCAAATAGCTTCAATGGCTGGAGCTGAGCTGATCTGAAGCCAGGAGCTTCTTCTGAATCTCTCATGTAGGTGCAGTAGCCCAAGAACTTGGGCCATTTCCTACTACTTTTCCAGGTCATAGCAGAGAGCTGGATGGGAAATGGAGCAGTCGAGACTCGGACTGGTACCCACATGGGATGCCATCACTTCAGGCAGCAGCTTTACCTGCTATGCCACAGTGCTGGTCCCTATTAGTTTTTGAGACACAAAGACACACGCAGACACACACAAACACACACACACACACACACACACACACACCCACCCCTCAGTGGCTGCAGCTGGATTGGGCCAAAAATTTGGAACCAGGAATTCAATCCAGATCTCTCAAATGGATGGCAGGAACCCAGTTAACTAATTGAGCTATCACCTGATGCCTCCCAGGGTCTCTATCAGCAGGAAGTTAGAGTTTGGTGTTACAGCTGGGAATTGAACATAGGTATTCATATGTGGGATAGGAGATTTTTCAGTCACTGGGCTAAATGCGTGCCCTGATGGAATATTTTTGAAATGGGGTGTGGCTAATAATTTTTATGATCAAATTAATTCTGATCAAGAGGTAGTTAGCTAGTGAACTATTAGAAAAGGCTGGCTGGCGCTGTGGCTCACTAGGCTAATCCTCTACCTGCGGCGCCGGCACACCCGGTTCTAGACCCGGTCAGGGCGCCGGATTCTGTCCCGGTTGCTCCTCTTCCAGTCCAGCTCTCTGCTGTGGCCAGGGAGTGCAGTGGAGGATGGCCCAGGTCCTTGGGCCCTGCACTCGCATGGGAGACCAGGAGAAGCACCTGGCTCCTGGCTTCGGATCTGCGCGGTGCACCAGCCGCAGCGGCCATTGCGGGGTGAACCAACGGCAAAGGAAGACCTTTCTCTCTGTCTCTCTCTCTCTCACTGTCTACTCTGCCTGTCAAATAAATAAATAAATAAATAAAAAGAAAAGGCTGAGAATTTATGGTAAAGGAAATTGGCAGAATAAAATATTTTGAAGTTGTACATATAGTCTGTTAGATTTAAACATGTCTATTTTTGTCAAGGAGGCACTTTTATTCAGACTTGGTTCTCATTTGTTTTCCATGCGTTTAAGGATATGGAAATCTAAAATTGTTAGCTATTTGAATGGATTGAAAAGTTGGTCTATATAATTTGATAGTGACCTTTTAAAAATACTTACTTGTTTGAAAGGTTGAATTAAACACACACACACACACACACACACACACATACACACACACACAGAACGAAAGTTATATCTAGAGTTGTCTTCCATCTACTGGTTCACTTTCCCAAATGAGTGCAACAGCCTAGGCTGGATCAGGCTGAAGCCAGGAGCTAGAAACTCCATCCAGGTTTTCCATGTGGGTGACAGGAATCATCATTTGCTGCTTCCCAGGTGCATTAACAGGAAGCTGGATTAGAAGTGAAGTAGTGTTGCATCCACTTGTCCGCTAAAATAGAATATTATAAAGACCAGTGACAGTCACACATGAATTTTATTGAAAAATGTGAGGCAAATGGGAGGCAAGGCAATTGATCGGGACCAGTAACTGATTGGGACCAACATTCCTTACCAGAGTGTGGCCCCCCAGCAACGAGTTACACAGCTTTTTTTTTTTTTTTTTTGACAGGCAGAGTGGACAGTGAGAGAGAGACAGAGAGAAAGGTCTTCCTTTGCCGTTGGTTCACTCTCCAATGGCCGCCGCGGCCAGCGCGCTGCGGCCGGCGCACCGCGCTGATCCGATGGCAGGAGCCAGGAGCCAGGTGGTTTTCCTGGTCTCCCATGGGGTGCAGGGCCCAAGCACCTGGGCCATCCTCCACTGCACTCCCTGGCCACAGCAGAGGGCTGGCCTGGAAGAGGGGCAACCGGGACAGAATCCGGCGCCCTGACCGGGACTAGAACCCAGTGTGCTGGCGCCGCTAGGCGGAGGATTAGCCCAGTGAGCCACGGCGCCGGCCGAGTTACACAGCTTTTTAAATAGTATTCTATCCACTAGGTTTCACAGTTTCAAACCCCTGGTATGCAATGAGCAGTAAAAAACCCAGAATATGGTTGTAAGGTAACAGTTAACAATAACAAGTCCAGGAACAATAACAAACCCAGGATATGATTGTAAGATAACAGGTCAATTTAGGCAGAACTCTCAGGTTGTGTCCTTTCTCAGTTCCTTGGAATTTGAGCCCACATAGTTTCACAAGATACACCCTTAGTCGTTAGCAAGCAAAACTAATATGTACAGAAGCAAGAGATTCGCAATTAGCTTTTAGCCACACTCACTCCATTTTGATTTTGACTCTACGTCATAACTTTTTGTTTTCACTCTTTCATATATTCAAGACACTTTCACATATCAATAATGTATTATTTTGTTGACATTTAAAAAAAGATTTATTTACTTGGAAAGCAGAGTAATTGAGACAGACAGTGAAAGAGAGAGAGAGACAGAGAGAGAGACAGAGACAGATAGACAGACACAGAGAGGGATCTCTGCTGGTTCATTTCCGAAATGGCTGCAATGGCTAGGTCTGGGCTAATGGAAGCCAGGAAGCAGAAACTCCACCTTGGTCTCTCACATAGGTGGTAGAATCTCAGTTTTTGGGCCATCTTTTGCTGCCTTCCCAGGTGCATTAGCAGGAAGCTAGAAGCAGAGTAGCTGGGGTAGCTCTCTTATATGGGATGCTGGCTTTTTCACAGTGCAGGCTTCTCCCTGTGCTGTTTTGTTAGTAGTATTTTATTTTGTAGATACACCTGTATTTACCTATCTCTCTCTGTCTTTTTTTTTTTTTTTAAAGATTTATTTATTTGAAAGACAGAGTTACAGAGTGAGAGGTAGAGTCAGAGAGAGAGAGAGAGGTCTTCCATTCTGCTGGCCCAGTCCTCAAATGACCACAATGGCCAAAGCTGAGCTGATCTGAAGCCAGGAACCAGGAGCTTCACCCAGGCCTTCCACACGGGTGCAGGGACCCAAGGACTTGGGCCATCTTCCACTGCTTTCCCAGGCCACAACAGAGAGCTGGCTCAGAAAAGGAGCAGCTGGGACTCGAACCGGTGGCCACATGGGATGCTGGTGCTACAGGCTGGGGCCTTAACCCGCTGTGCCACAGCGCCAGCCCCTACTTGTCTCATTTAATAACATTTATTTTTAAATTTTTCACAGCTGGAAACTTTGTTCTATTTTAAATCTTCTTAAATCTATCAGTATATATTTTTTGAGTATATATGTATGATATAGTCTAAAATGTGAAATTTCTGGATCATGGGGAAATACACTTAAAATTTTGGTATATGTTGCCAGGTTATTCCATACTTTCTTCTACTAAAGAATGGTGCTTTGACGATTGAGCAAAGTGAACTTTTTTTTCCCTATACATTAGAAAAAACTTTATCAAGATCTAGTAATCATAATATACATTAATACAAAATTATATGTTACTAAGGGACATTCTTTTTAAGTATCAGTAGTGATAATATATTACTATCACTTATACTGATGATATATCAGTAATGATGATAATATTATTTATTTATTTTTTTGGGGTTCTTTGTTCCTGTAGGGGCTGTTTGTTTTATGGTCCTCCTGGTACAGGTAAAACCTTGGTCGCCAGAGCATTAGCTAATGAATGCAGTCAAGGAGACAAAAAAGTGGCTTTTTTTATGCGAAAAGGAGCAGATTGTTTGAGCAAGTGGGTTGGTGAATCTGAAAGACAACTTAGGCTTCTTTTTGATCAGGTAAGAGAAATAAGGTAATCTGAGAATATTTTTCTATAGATTATTTAATGTATTTATCTTGCAATTGTAGACTGTTTATTAAGGAGGTAATATGTTAAAGTTGGGTTCAGTAATCTGAAATTGTCTGCCTTTGAGGTACTGTTGTTTCTCAGTATCTACAGGGATGGAGGGAAAAGGAATTGAATTTCAGTGTTCAAGTCCCTGATATAAATGATATATATTTGCATGTAATTCTTTGTATCCTCCTGTATACCTTAAATCATCTGAGTTACTTATAATATCTAATGCAGTGTAAATACTATGTAAATAGTTGTTATTCTGCATTATTTAAGAAATAATGACCAGAAAAAGTGCTACATGTTCAGAACAGATGCAATTTATTTTTCTCAATATTTTCTATCTGTGGTTGTTTGAATCCATGGATGTGCAACCCCTGGATGCTGAGGGTGGACTATATTTAAAAACAGTTTAGCTAGTTGTTTAATATTTATAATGATTCACAGCACATTTATTGAAGTGGCTACCAGGCATATAATGCCATGTTTGGTGCTTTTGAGAACACAGGATATATAACATGTCTATTGTTAGACTGAAATCCAATTGGGAAAATAGAATAGACATTAAAAGTTAAACATCTATGCAAAAAAATCCCACAAAGCAGTGTGTTAGTTGTTTTTCTGATTTATAAATGCAGCGCTGAAACAACTCAGAAATAAGTGAATGCTTCTTTTTTATAGATTCATTATTATTTTTTATTTATTTGCAAGGCAGAGTTACAGAGAGAGGAGGAGAGACAGAGAGAGAAAGAGAGAGTTCTTCCATCTGTTGGTTCACTCCCCAAATGAACAAAACATCTAGGGCTGGCTCAGGCCAAAGCCAGGAGCCAGGAGCCTCCTATGGGTCCCCACCTGGTTGCAGGAGTCCAGGAAGCTGGGGCATTCTCCTCTGCTTTCCTAGGTGCATTAGCAGGGAGCTGGATCAGAAGTGGAGCAGCTGGGTCTTGAACTGGCACCCATGTGGGATGCCGGTGTCACAGGCAGAATGAGGTCAATATGTAAGCAATCTCTACTAATTATATATAACAGTAACTTTAAAAATTTTATTTCCCGTACCTTCTAAGATTAGTCACTTTTGGGGCTAGCTCTGTGGTGTAGTGGGTAAAGCCGCTGTCTGCAGTGCCAGCATCCTCTATGGGTACTGGTTTGAGCCCCGGCTGCTCCACTTCTGATCCACTACTCTGGCCTGGGAAAGCAGTAGAAGATGGCCCATATCCCTGGGCCCCCACACCGGTGTTGGAGACCCAGAAGAGGTTCCTGGCTCCTGGCTCTGGATCAGTGCAGCTCTGTCTGTTCCAGCCAATTGAGGAATGAACCAGCAGATGGAAGACTTCTCTCTCTTCCTCTGTCTGTCTGCCTTTTTGTAACTCTGCCTTTCAAATAAATAAATAAATATTTTAAAAAAATTAGTCACTTTTGATTGTTTGAGCTAGTGAAGAAGGCCTTTCATATTTGGCAATGTAACTAATATTTGACATGATATAAAAGTTCTTCCAGGTATTTATTGAGCAGTTATTATTGAGTTGATATACACATAGTCTTTGGTAATTAGTAAAGCACTTCAAATATTTTTAAATTATTAATATATAAAATATGGTATATTATATATAAAATATGGTATATTTTATATATTGGATTTACAAAGAGGATTAGGTAAGATTCCTTTAGAGTGTTTTAATGTCTAGTCGGAATGTAGTTGACTTCAAGAGAGTTTAATAATTATTGAAAAATATTACAAAGCTACAATGATAGACGAGGGAAGAATTGGCTTGGGAATGAAGGTATATTGTCCAATGAGTTCATTTAACAATTTTTATAGGGCTGTACTTTTTAGCCAGTTTGTGTTGGGGACAGGAATATTTCTTGGTTTCATTGTAGAGTCTCCAAATTTGGTCCTCTTTCCTGACATGAAGCAAGACAATCATTGACTCTGGGATGAAGGGAGAAATTAGGTGTTTATTTGCAAAGCACAGAGCAAGCAGTTGGGCAACTTTCACTTAATTCCTGGGCTCCTTTGGGTGTTAAAGACAAGGAATCTTATAGATTGAGGTTGGAGTTGAGAGGTGCGTGTTCAGCTCCTGTGAAGGTCTGTGTTGGCCTGCATTGCTTGTACCCCTTCTGTGACTGGTCAGTGCTAACATGCTTATTTGAGAGTTTTGATGATGGCAACTGGATTTCAGTCATTTTGGGGGCTGTGTGCTTGTGGTAGTTAACATTTTGCCCGAGTCCTGGTTTTGCTGGAACAACCTTCAAGACAAGATCTAACATCAAAATGCTATCTATAGAAGATATAAATGATCTCATGAATCTTGTGATCAGGGACCCTGTGGAGCTGGCCATTGCACTCTCTCAAATTAGTAAGTTAATTTAGTAAGAGTTTGATTTGCCAAGAAACTTTAAGCTAAGTGAGAGAGACTGAGAGACCAGGGTCTGATGCTATTTAGTATCTACTTCACTGTCACTGTATAGGGGCTTGATACTAGTTTTCTTTCAAGACCATAGGGTGAATCACATTGCTGCTTTTAACTAAGTATACTTTATTTCTTGGGTAGCCATTTGGCCTGTTGGTTAAGCTGCTGGTTGGGATGCCCATGTCTGCCATGCAAGTGCCTGGTTTCATGCCCAGATCTGGCTGCTGATTCCAGCTTCCTGCTAATGCAGACCTTGGGAGGCAGTGGTGATGGCTGAAGTCGTTGGGTCCCTGACACCCATCTAAGAGACCTGGACTGAGTTTTTAGCTCCTGACTTCAGCCCCCAGCCTGTGGCCATTATGGGGAATGGATCAGTGTAAGGGGTTTGCCCTCTTTTCTCTCAAATAAATAAATAAATAAATAAAAATTTTACTTTATTTTATAATTTTCTTTGGTGAATAAGAGTAGTTGAAATGTTGGTTTCCTTTTTCTTTTAGTCTTTTATTGCTTATACTTGTGATTATTTTAAATGGTGGATTCTACATTCTGAATTAAGGACATGATATATGCACTCAGTGAAATGAGGCAGTAATAAGGGCTAAGAGTATGGCCTTTGATGTCAGGTGTTAGTTTATGTCTCACTTTCCCATAAAGTATACAGATCTTTTGTTTGATAGCAGTGGTAATACCTTTGACAGAGAAGAAGTATATAAAATGTATGTTGCAATGGCTGGCACATAAGTTAATTCTACTTCTCTTTTGTAATCCTGTGAGGCTGTGATTGCACAAAGTGGCTATTTATGTATAACAAAAATAATTATCAAATCTTAACTCTTTTTCTCTTTTGTAATTCCTGTTCTTTTAATACCACTACTTTTTTTCCCAAAAGTCAAATTTTATGTTTGAATTGTCCTTCATTTCAAATTAGAAAACCCTGGAAGTTTAATGTATATTGTATTAATCTGAGAAAAATGGAAAATTCATATCCATTCCTTAGTAAACCTATCTTACTGTGAACTAAGAATTTGTTGTTAATTTTGAAGCATAAATTATATTGAATAAATTTATGTGATAAAATGTTTCATTTGTAATTTCATATTTATTCACCTTGAATCAAATTAAATTCCTGCTAGATCTACTATTTAAATGAGAAAAATGACAGAAGGTAGCAGAAGAAGACAGAATTTTGTTTACAATTTCAGAGTATGGAGGGTCTAATTATGGAAGAAAAGATCGAATGCATAAAATAGCTTTTTAAAAGATTACATTTATTTATTTGAAAGTCAGCATTATAGAGAGAGAGGGAAAAACAGAGAAATCTTCTGTCTGCTGGTTCACTCCCCAAATGGCCAGTGCTGGGCCAGGAACCAGGAGCTTCATCCAGGTCTCTCATGTGGGTGGCAGGGGTCCAGACACTTGGGCCATCTTCCACTGTTTTTCCCAGGCCATTAGCAGGGAGCTGGTTTGTAAGGAAAGCAGCTAGAACATGAACTGGTGCCCATATGGGATGCTGGTGTTGGCAGGCAGTGGCCTTACTTGCTATGCCACAATGCTGGCCCCTAAGTAATTTTGAAACTTCTGCATGGCAACAAAATACCAGTCTTGGTCCATTTCCTGTTGTTGTCTTAGAATGCTACAACTGGGTCATTTATAATGAGCAGAAACTTACTGACTTGTAGTTCTAGGGGCTGAGAAGGGGCCAGTATCTGGTAAGGGCCTTCATAAGGGCTGCATCATAATATGGTAGGAGACAGCAGAAAGGCAGAGAGAAAAGGGAGACTGAAGCAGAGGTAGGGAGGGGGTGCCCTCCTCAATCCATTTCCAAGATACATTAGTCCGTTCATGAGGGTAAAACCCTCATGACCTAAAAGCCACTTAAAGGTTCCAGCTCCCTGTAGCATCAGTGGCAATTATATTTCAACCTGAATTTTGGTGGTAACAGTAGTATAAATTAAGCCAAAAGATAGGACCTGTTACAGAAAAGTATTTACTTTTTTTTTCTTAAGAGGCTAATTTTTTTTTTTTTTTAAGATTTATTTATTTACTTGAAAGAGTTACACAGAGAGAGAGGAGAGGCAGAGAGAGAGAGAAAGGTCTTCCATCCCATGGTTCACTCCCCAATTGGCCGCAACAGCTGGAGCTGTGCCAATCCGAAGCCAGGAGCTTCTTCCAGGTCCCCCATGAGGGTGCGGGGGCCCAAGGATTGGGCCATCTTCTGCTGCTTTCCCAGGCCATAACAGAGCTGGATCAGAAGTGGAGCAGCTGGGTCTTGAACTGGAGCCCAAATGGGATGCTGGCGCTTCAGGCCAGGGCGTTAACCCGCTGTGCCACAGCATCGGCCCGGGCTAATTTTTTTTTTTTTAACATTTATTTTATTCATTTGAAAGATTAACAGAGTTAAGGAGAGATAGAGAGAAAGAGATGTTCTATCTGCTGATTCACTCTCCAAATGATCACAATGTCCAGGGCTGGGCCAGGAGCCTGGAACTCCATCCAGTCTCCCAGTTGGGTGGCAGGGGCATGTCCTTTCCCAGGCACATTAGCAGGAAGCTGGATTGGGAACAGAGCAGCCAGGACTCATACCTGGTGCTCACATAGGATACCAGTGTTGCTGGTGGAGGAGACTTAACCCACTGTGCCATAGTACCAACCCCTAAAAGGGCTAATATTTAAAATAAATGAATAGCTTCCACAAACCAGTAAGGAAAAGACCAGTGATCTGGTGACATAATGGACAAATAATATGAAGTTTCATAGAAAAAGCAGTCTGTATTGGTCTGAAAGAAAATGTACTCACCTTCACTCAGAATAGAAATGAAAATTAAAGCTACATTAACATTCTAAAAAATGATGAAAGTCAATAAGTTTGGTAATACATTGTTAGTACACTGATATATTTCTAGTTAGAGTGTTAGTAAATTCAGCAGAAGGCAATTTGCAAATACCTGTTAGAGATGACACATACTTTCGAACTAATAGTACCATTTTTTAGTATTTATTATACTGATATATCTTATTCATATGAAATAATATGCACAGTTTATTACAATATTGTTTATAGTGGGGACATTTTGAAAAACACCTAAATTTACACAAGAAGGGGACTGGTTTAATTATGATACATTTATACAGCGGGACATTATACAAGTGTTAAAAAAAAATGAGGCGCATCTCACATGGACACTAAGAAAAATTGTTATATTAAAAAGTCTGATAAAAGGAATGTATATTATGTGCTATCATTTAGGTTTAAAAATACATTTTTTTAAAATTTGTATGTATAAATATGTATGGAACAAAAAGCAACTGGAAAGAATAGTTGCCTACTGGGAGAAGAGTTTGTAGTTGGAGATTGAGGTGGAGACATTTCCTTTTTACTGTGTAGCCTGTCTTACCTGCTCATGTACCATTTGCTTATATTACTTAAGAAATACAATGAATTTAGAAAATTAAAGTAGTACAGTAAATAACTTTTGTTTTCTTTTTACTAGGCGTATTTGATGAGACCATCTATAATATTTTTTGATGAAATAGATGGATTAGCTCCAGTTCGCTCTAGTAGACAGGATCAGATCCACAGGTAATTTTTCCTAATCTGATTTTGTTGAGTTCTTTTTCACTCATTGATTTAGTATTTAACCTTAGCCCTTGGCTAAGTACTATGAGGCTTAAGAAAGAAATTTAAAATTTGGAGAACACTTCTTTCATTTAGCACAGTGGTCAGCAAACCACAGCCTGTGGGACAAATTAAGCTCTCAATTTTTGTAAATGAAATTTTATTGGAAAACTTCAACATTGAAAAAAAAAACAATATCAAAACATGTTGATTCCTTCAGCAACCCATGTTGCTTTTGTGCTACAAGAGCAAAGTTAAATAGTTGTGAAAGAGAGGACATATGGCTTGAAAGATTAAAACATTTACTATATGACCTTTTACAGAAAGGGTAGCCTAATCTGATTTAGCATAATATTTTGAAATTTGTGTAATGTATACTAATACTTCATTCCTTTATATTATTCCTTGGTATGCATGGATGTGTAGCTCTTCTTGTTCATAAGCCATCTGATGGGATTTGTTTTGCTTTATTTTTGACTATTATGTTAATACTACTATGTTCATGTTTTCCTTTCTGTTGGGTAAATGCCTAAAAGAGGAATATCTGGATCCTATGGTAAATATATGTTTACATTCAAAAGGTGACACTATTCTGTATTTCAGAGTGGTTGTACCTTTTTATATTCCAGTAATGTTTGAGAACTTAAGTTGCTTCTCATCTTTGTCAGCACTTGGTATTGTTACTCTGTTAGCCATTCTAGTATGGATTTAATTTTCATTTTTCTAATGATTAATAATATTGAGCATCTTTGTATTTGTTTATTGCTCATTTATGTATTTTTGTGAAATATCTATTAAATCTTTTGCTCTTAAAAAAAGGCATTGGATTGTATTATCTTTCTTTGTTGCAAGAACTTTATATACTGTTGACACAAGCACTTTGTTAGATTTTTTTTTTTTTTAAAGATTTATTACTTGAAAGGCAGAGTAACAGAAAGAGAGGGAGAAACGGAGAGAGAGATCTCCCATCTGCTGGTTCACTCCCCAAATGGCCACAATGGCTGAGACTGGGCCAGGCCGAAGCAGAAGCCACGAGCTTCTTCCAGGTCACCCACATGGGTGCAGGGGGCCAAGCATTTGGGCTATCTTCTGCTGTTCTCCTAGGTGCATTAGCAGGGAGCTGGATTGGAAGTGGAGCAGCTGGGAATTGAACCAGTGTCCATAAGGGATGCCGACATTGAGGGTGGCTGTATAACCCACTATACCACAGTGCCTGGCCCTTGGATTTGTGTTTTGAAAATTTTGTTGTCTGGCTTTTGCTTATGTTTTGTTTTGAAAAGGAAAAGATTTAAATCTTAAACTGTGCTTTTTTTGTTCTGCTTGAGAAAAATTGCCTAATGTGTTAACAGGTTTCTTCTATATTTTATTCTAAAATATTAATAGTTTTAGCTCTAACAATTAATTCAATGATTTATTTTAAGTTAATAATTGTATATTAATATGAGGTAAGAGTTTGAGTTAATTTTTATAAGGTACAAGGTAGCAAGTGAAATTTATTTTTATATAACTATGAATTTTTTCCAGGACTATTAAAAAGTTACTTTGTCCTTATTGAATTTCTTGACATCTTATAAGTGTGTGTCTATTCCTTTATTTGCAAGTTGATTCCTTTGACCAACAGGTTTATTTTGACCCCATTGTTTTGATTACTGTAGTTTTATATATTAGGTCTTGTAAGTATAAATCCTCCAATGTTTTTCTCCTTCAAAATTATTTTATTGGTCCATTGCCTTTCCATGTATATATTTTTTTTCAAAGATTTATTTATTTATTTGAAAGGCAGATTAGAGAGAGGTAGAGGCAGAGAGAGAGAGAGAGAGAGAGAGAGGTCTTCCATCTGTTGATTCACTCCTGAAATGGCCATAATAGCCAGAGCTGGGCTGATCTGAAACAAAGAGCCTGGAGTCTGGAGCTTCTTCCAGGTCTCCCACGTGGTTGCAGGGGCCCAAGCACTTGAGCCATCTTCCGCTGCTTTCCTAGGCCATAGCAGAGAGTTGGATTGGAAGAGGAGCAGCCAGGACACGAACCAGCACCCATATGGGATACTGGTACTGCAGGGGGTGGCTTTACCTGCTAAACCACAGCACTAGCCATATATATATAACGCATACATATATATTTTAAAGATTTATTTATTCAAAAGACAGAGTTACAGAGAGAGGTACGGACAGAGACAGAGAGAGGTCTTCCACCTGCTGGTTCACTTCCCAAATGGCTGCAATGGCCGGAGCTAGGCTGATCTGAAGCCAGGAGGAGCCAGAAGCTTCTTCTAGTCCCCAACATGGGTATAGGGACCCAAGCACTTGGTCCATCTTCTGCTGCTTTCCCAGGCACATTAGCAGGGAGCCGGATCGGAAGTGGAGCAGCCAGGACTTGAACTGGCGCCCATATGGGATGCCAGCACTGTAGGCTGGGGCTTTAACCTGATGTACCACATCGCCAGCCCCCCTTCCCCCATATATATTTTTAAAAATTCCTTGTTAATTCTTTAGAAAAGTCTATGGGAATTTATTGGATTGCTTTGAATCTGTAGATCTATTAGAGAAGAATTGTCATCTCAACCTTTGTCTCCCAATCCATGAACATAGTACCCCCATCCATTTATTTAAGTCTTCTTCAATTTCTCTTTGCTGTGTCTTATAGGTTTTAGTTATAAGGGCTGGAGACATATTTTTTTCTTTTTTAAAGATTTTTTTGTTTTAGTTGAAAGGCAGAGTTATAGAGAGGCAGAGGCAGAGAGAGAAAGGGAGAGGGAGAGAGAGGTCTTTCATCTATTGGTTCACTACCAAAATGGCTGCAATGGCCGGAGCTGAACCAATCTGAAGTCAGGAGCCTGGAGCTTCTTCTAGGTCTCCTACTTGGGTACAGGGGCCCAAGGACTTGGGCCATCTTCCATTGCCTTCCCAGGCTATAGCAAAGCACTGGATTAGAAGTAGAGCAGCCAGGGCTCAAACTGGCTCCCGCATGTGATGTCAGCACTGCAGGTGGTGGCTCAACCCACTACGCCACAGCACCAGCACCAAGAAGACATCTTTTGAAACACTTATTTCTAAGTATTTTATTGTTTTTTAATGTGAATGGAATTTTTAAAATATAATTTTTAATTATTTTACAGTTGATATGTAAATATGATTTTATAGAGTTTGTATCCACAACCTTCCTATATCCATATTTTAGTTTCTTAAGCTATTTTATGAATCCCTTATGGTTTTATGCATGTATGATCATATCTATAAAGAACTATAGTTTTGCTTCTTCCCTTCCAATGTATGTCTCTCATTTTCATTTATTTATTTATTTATTTATCTATTTATTTATTTTTTTGACAGGCAGAGTTAGACAGTGAAGGAGAGAGACAGAGAGGAGAAAGGTCTTCCTTCCGTTGGTTCACCCCCCAAATGGCTGCTACGGCTGGTGCGCCGTGCCAATCCGAAGCCAGGAGCCAGGTACTTCCTCCTGGTCTCCCATGCGGGTGCAGGGCCCAAGCACTTGGGTCATCCTCCACTGCCTTCTCGGGCCACAGCAGAGAGCTGGACTGGAAGAGGAGCAGCCGGGACAGATCCGGCGCCCTAACCGGGACTAGAACCCGGGGTGCCAGTGCCGCAGGCGGAGGATTGGCCTAGTGAGCCGTGGCGCCGGCCTTCTTATTTCTTTTTATTACTTAACTCCTCCGGCTAGAATCTATGCTTAATTGAATGTGCTGATAATGGAAATCCTTGCGTTATGTCCTGTATTGGGTAGAAAACTTTGATACTTTTGCCATTAAATGATTTTAACTCTCTGTTTTGTGAAGCTGACCTTCATCTGACTGGGGAATTTCTATTATATTCCTAGTTTGTTGCAAGTGTTTATTTTGCTGTGATAGAGTATTGAACCTTATAACATGCTTTTCCTTCTGCCTCGTTTGAATTAATCATTTATATGACTTTTTGCCTTTATTTTATTTTGGAATGTTTTAATGTAATTTTGGATGTTAAACTAGTTTTGTATTCTTTGGATACACTTGCTCATGATATATTAACTTTTAAATTTATAAGTCAGAATTACAGAGAGAGAGGGAGAGACACAGAGAGAGAGACAGGAAATTTTCCATCTGCTGGTTCACTCCCCAAATGGCTGCAATGGCTGGGGTTGGGTCAGGCTGAAGCCAGGAGCCTGGAGCTACCTCTAAGTCTCCCACGTGGACACAGGGACCCAAGCTCTTAGGCCATTCTCCACTGCCCTTGTGGGTATACTATCAGAGAGCTGGATGTAAAGTCGAGCAGCTGGAACTTGAACCAGTGCTCACATGGGATGCAGGCACTGCACACAGTGGTCTAGCCCACTGTGCTACTGTTCTGGCCCCATATTACTATTTTTTAAAATGTTGGATTCAAGTTGCTAATATTTAAAAAAATTATCATCTATGATTATGAGACATTGATGAGTCTATATCACTGATATGTAGTTTTTATTTTTATTATTTTTAAAGATTTATTTATGTGAAGGGGAGGGGGAATAGGAGAGAGAGAAATCTTTTTTTTTTTTTTTTGAGATTTATTTTTATTTAAAAAAGTTACAAAGAGATTTAGACAGAGAGAGAGAGAGGTCTTCCATCTGAGGGATCACTCCCCAAATGGCGGCAGTGGCTGGAGCTGAGCCCATCCGAAGCCAGGAGCTAGGAGGTTCTTCTGGATCTCCCATGTGTGTGCAGGGGACTTGGGCCATTCTCCACTGCTTTCCCAGGTGTATTAGCAGGGAGCTGGATTGGAAGTGGAGCAGCCAGGACTTGAATTGGCACCCAGATGGGATGCTGTGCTGCAGGCCAGGACTTTAATCCATTCTGCCACAGCCTGGCCCTAGAGATATCTTCTGTCTGCTGGTTCACACCCCAAATGGCCACAATGATCAGGACTGGTCTATGCCAAAGTCAGGAGCCCAGAGCTCCATTTGGGTCTCCCACGTGAGTAGCAGGGGTCCAAATTCTCATGCCACCCTCTGCTGCTTTCCCAGGTGGATCAGAAGCAGAGTAGCTGGGACTCTAGTTGGTGCTTTGACATGGAATTCTGACATTGAAAGCAACAGTTTAGCTTGTTGTACCACAACACTGGCCCCTATTCTTACTTTATTTATTATTTTAAAGATTTATTTGAAAGTCGGAGTTACATGCACACACACATACACACACACAGAGAGAGAGAGGGAGGGAGAGAGGTCTTTCATCTGCTGGTTCACTCCCGGCTGCAACGGCCAGAGCTGTACCCATCCTAAGCCAGGAGCCAGGAGCTTCCTCTGGGTCTCCCACATGGGCGCAGGGGCCCTAGGACTTGGGCCATCTTCTACTACTTTCCCAGGCCATAGCAGAGAGCTGAATCAGAAGTGGAGCAGCCGGGTCTCGAACCTGTGCCCATATGGGATGCCAGTGCTTCAGGCCAGGGCATTAACCCGCTGTGCCGCTCCCCTCTCCATTGTTAATTTTTTTTTTTTTTTTTTTTGACAGGCAGAGTGGACAGTGAGAGAGAGAGACAGAGAGAAAGGTCTTCCTTTGCTGTTGGTTCACCCTCCAATGACCGCCGCGGCCGGCGAGCTGCGGCCAACGCACCGCGCTGATCCGATGGCAGGAGCCAGGTGCTTCTCCTGGTCTCCCATGGGGTGCAGGGCCCAAGCACTTGGGCCATCCTCCACTGCACTCCCTGGCCACAGCAGAGAGCTGGCCTGGAAGAGGGGCAACCGGGACAGAATCCGGCGCCCTGACCGGGACTAGAACCCGGTGTGCCGGCGCCGCAAGGCAGAGGATTAGCCTAGTGAGCCGCGGCGCCAGCCTCCATTGTTACTTTTAAAAAAAGTATTTATTTATTTGAAAGGCAGAGCGAGAGTGAGAGTGAGAGAGAGAGAGAAACTATATCTGTTGGGAGAGTTGCGGGTGGGAGGGAATCTATGGGGGTGGGGGGCGGGGGAAAGCCACTGTAATCCAAAAGCTGTACTTTGGAAATTTATATTTATTAAATAAAAGTTAAAAAAAAGAAAATATATCTGCAATAGCCAGGGCTAGCCCCGCTGAAGCCAGGAATATGGAACTCCATCCAGGTCTCCCATGTTGTTGGGAAGGACCTGAGTACTTGAGCCGTCAACTGCCGCCTGCCAGGCTGTCATTAACAGGAAGCTGGATTGTAAGTTTGGGATAGCCAGGACCTGAACCAGGCTCTCTAATAAGGGATTTAGGCTACCCAACTGGTGGTTTACTCTACTGGGCCACAATGCTCACCCCTGTAGTTACTTTTAAAGTGGCTGCATCTGAGTTTGGAACCAAGTGATTTTGATTTGAGGGGATACATAGATGAGATATATACCCTCCTCTCCTATTTTCTGAAAGTGTTTGGTGTTTGTTTAGTGTTTAACCCAGGTTTGCGTCCTGTCCCATTCCCAATTTCAGCTTCCTAATAGTACAGACTTTGGGAGGCAGCAGATGATGGCTCAAGTTGTTGGGTCTCTGCCACCCACCCACATGGGAGACCTGGATTGAGTTCTTGGCTCCTGGCATCTGCCTGGCTGCTCCTGGCACTGGGGCACTGAACCAGCAGAAGGGAGCTCTTTCTCTTATCTCTCTCTCTGTCTCTGTCTCTCTGTCTTTATGCCTCTCAAATAAATAAAATAGTTCTAAAAGTATAAATCTGTTAGGAAACAAAACATAGGGAAGAATCTTTGTTTCTTGTATATGAGTTTCCTGGCAGCTTTTTTGGTAAGACCCAAAAACTAAAAATAACCCAGATGGCAGTCACTGTGTGAATTAATAAACAAATTTTAGTAAATCCACCTAATATAATATTACTTAATATTAAAAAGGAATAAGCTATATGAAACCAATAATGTCAGTGACTCTTTGAAAAAAAATTATGCTGAATGCATGAATCTGCAATAAAAGAGACTACTTACTGTATGGTTCTTTGTGTATTAAAGTTTAGGTACTGCCGATAACCTTTAATGATAACTCAGGTCAGTGGTTGAATGGGATGGGGTCAAGGAAGCTAAGAGGGCAGTAGGCTGGGTTACAAAAGAGTTTGTAGAAGTACATGATGATGTGGTATTTATTTTGGTTATGGTCATGGTTTCACAGGTACACACATACTTAAAAAATTTATCAAATTGTGTACTTCCAATATATGTATGTCAATTTTATCTTCGTAAAACTTGATGTAAGAAATTTTGTTGGCACCTAGTCTTATTTGTGAATATGAGTATAAAAATCCTAAACAAGTTACTAGCATGTGATATCCAGGAATGTATAAAAAGGATAATTATTTTGACCAAATTTATTGTATTGAAATATACAATGTTTATTTACCATGAGAGAAGTCAATTAATGTTAACTCATCACATTATCATATTAGAGGAAAGTCATATAGTCATCTTGATGGTTGTGGAAGAAATGTTTGATAAAATTCACCATTGAGTCATGGTAAAATTTTTCATCTCAAAGAACAAACACTATTAAGCTGTTTTCCCTAAAGATGTATAAAGAAAGCATCTATAACAGACATACTTAATGTTGAGATATGAAAATGTTTTATATGGAGAAGGCAACTGCTGCTGTGAACCGTTCTATAGATCCTGATCAGTATAGTCTGGCATAACAAAGATGGTATTTTATTGTAGGGAAAAATTATACTGTTATTTGTAGATGATTCAATTATCTATGTAGAAATTCCAAAGCAATCTATTGACAAATGGTAGCAAGATTAGACTAATCAATATAAAAACAAATCTTGTATTTCCCTGTGATTTTATAAAAATGAGATTATTGTCTCACCAAAAAAAAAAAAAAAAGGATGTTACTATGAATAAATATAAGAGATTCCATGTTATATCTATGCAGAAAATATAAACATTTGTTTGAGAAACACCAAGTTCATGATTTGGAAGGTTTAATATTTTCAAGTTGTCTTTTCTTCCTCATTAATCAGTAGATCACCTGCTGCCTCCCAGGGTATGCATTACTAGGCATCTGGAATCAGGAGTGTTGTTGGGATTTGAACCTAGGCACTCCAGTGTGGGATGTGGGCGTCTCAAACAGAGTTTTAACTACTGTGTCAAATGCCTACCCTGAGGCACACCATTTTACATTTCCACCAAGTTGTGTAAGAGTGTTCCAGTTTCTCTTTACCTTCATAAATGCTAATTATGTCTCATTATAGTCATCCTAGTGGGTTTAAAGTGGTATCTCATTTCATTTTGTTTGCATATGCCTAATGTAATATTATGTTCTTTGTTTCTGTTCTTTGGAAGTATGTGGATTTGAATAGTTTACTTTTTGTAATCACTATTTGAGAGGCAGATAGATAGATAGATAGATAGATACTGGGAGATCCCCTGTATGATGGTTTACTGCCTAAGTGCCCACAAAATCTGGGACTGGGTCATGCTGAAGCCAGGAGTTGGGAACTCAGTCCAGGTCTCCGACGTGGGTGGCAGGGATCTAACCACCTGTGCCATCATCTGCTGCTTCCCAGGTGCTCATCATAAGAAGCTGGAATTGGATGTGGAGCCGGGACTCAGACCCAGGCATTCCGATATGGAATGTGGGTGTCCCAGCGTGCACCCTCAGGGATGGGCCAAATGCCTGCACATCTTTTTTTTCTTTTTTTTTTTTACTTGATTATTTGTATTTATATTGTTGTTGTAATAGTTTTATATATTCTGCTCTCTAGACCCTTATCAACTATTTTGATTTGCAAATATTTTTTCCTTTATGTTGTCTTTTTACTTTCTTGAAAGTGTTCTTTGAAGCAGAAAATTTTTTATTTTGATGAGATCCATTTTATATTTTCTTCTCTCTCTCTGTCTCTCCTTCCTCCCTCCCATTCTCTCTTTAGGTTGCTGTCTATAAGATTCTGGTGTTTTGTTTTTTTTTTTTAACATTTTCTAGAATACTTTCTGTAAATGATTTTTTGTATTATGATGTCTTCATGCTACTTTATGCTATTTTATAGCATTTAAGACTGATAAAAGTTATTGTGAACAGCCATGTTTACTATGTCTTTTTTCTTTCCTTTCTTTTTAAAATTTTCAATTTTGCATGAAAATTTTCTTTCAGCTCCATAGTCTCCACTCTCCTTGCCCTTATGGATGGATTAGATAATAGGGGTGAAATTGTTGTTATTGGTGCTACAAACAGACTTGATTCCATAGATCCTGCACTCAGGAGACCTGGTCGTTTTGACAGAGAATTCCTTTTCAATTTGCCTGATCAGAAGGTGAGAATCTTTGTTTTCGGTACATTGTGATTTATATATAATTCAAGTATAAACTATACTATGACAGTGATATTTTATGAATTTTCATTGTTCAGATTTTGTGCTTTATGGGATATCTTAGTTAATACTTTAAAAACTTTCTATAATCATTAAACAGCGTAATCTTTTTCTATTGACAGTTATCAGAAAGTTTATGATGTTTAGAAAGTAGGAGGGAAACTCTTGATTACATTACTATGGTTACCTACTCTTTCCTTTATTTCTCCAGAGTGTGGCGATTGTCTTGTATGGGAGGAAATATGTCTATAGTTAGCTTAGGTAGATTTGTTTTTATAAAAATAATGTTTTTACAGACTATTGGTGGGTTTATGAATGAGGACCTCCAATTTTCACAGAAATGACCGTGTCACATTTAGTTAAAAGCAGAAACTTTATTCCTTATGATATAAATATTTTAAAAGAATACAATATATAAAATTCTTGTTTCCTAATTCTATTTGAAATTTTTAAAAAGATTTTAAAATATTTATTTAATTGAAGTGCAGAGAAAGAGAGAGAGAGAGATGTTGAGATATTCTGTCCAGTGGTTTACTGCCCAAATATTTACAATAGCCAGGGCTGGTACTGCCCAAATGTTTACAATGCCGGTAACCAGGAACTCCATCTGGGTCTCCTAGGTGGGTGGCAGGACTCAAGTACTCAAAATTATCATCTACTGCCCCCAGGGAGCATTAGCAGGAAGCTGGATTGGAAGCAGAGTAGTCGGGGGACTTCAACCAGGCTCTCCAATATGGAATACAATTACCCCAAGCAGTGGCTTAACTTGCTGTGTCAAAACATCTGTCCCTAAAATTTATATTGTTATTCTTACTCTGACTTGTTCAATGTTCGGCTCTTCATTGGGAATGGTAGTTTAACAGGGAGATATGTATGCAGAGGAGGTACTATATGTGAATATATATATATATTTATTTATTTTAAAGATTTATTCATATATTTGAAAGTCAGAGTTACACAGAGAGAGGAGAGGCAGAGAGAGAGAGGTCGGTCCTCCATCTGCTGGTTCACTCCCCAATTGGCTGCAATGGCCAGAGCTGTGCCGATCCAAAGCCAGGAACCAGGAGCTTCTTCTGGGTCTCCCACATGGATACAGAGGCCCAAGGACTTGGGCCATCCTCTACTACTTCCCCAGGCCATAGCAGAGAGTTAGATCAGAAATGGAGCAGCCGGGACTCGAACTGGTGCCCATATGGGATACTGGCATGACAGGTGGTGGCTTTACCTGCTACACCACAGTGCTGGCACCTGTGAATATATATTGTTTTATGGCTTTGATCTTTGGTCTCTGTGTAAAATGCCTTATTTGCACACAAAAAGGTAAAAAAACTCTGTGATTCAGATTGTACAGAAAACAATACAGAAAAGAAGGTTCCTGTGTGTAGAACATTTAATACTTAAATTTGACATTAATCTCCATAGTCACCAGTAATTGACTCAGATTTGGATTGACAATCCAATTTACAGCCTCTTAACTTGCACTGGGTTTACCTTGCTTTGTTAGGACAGGAAATGTAGCATATACAGCATCATTTTCATTGCATAAGTGTATCTTCCAAGAATTTACCAGTGCGTGGAAAAATTTAATTGTAAGAGACAGGACTGAAGAGAGTAAAGTCTGCTTCTGCATAAGGAAGCATTACCTATCCTGTTTGTGACGTCTGACACACACAGAAAGCTGTCAAAGCATAACTTTTAGATTCTCCCAGTACATGGGAATGTGCCAAGTTTTAAGAGACACAGCCAATGTTCATTTTAGCATGAGAAAGTCATTTCCTTGATTTTCCAGTTGTCTTTTGTATTGTCCTTGTTGAGGAGGGTCTCTGTGGCCATCACAGTCTTCACAGACAAGCACAGTACACACAGATTGGGAGTTTAATAGTAAATAAGGTCCAGAACAGCAGAGTGTGAAAAACTGTGTCATATGTTAAGTCAAATCAGATGACAGGAAGCTGACCCTTGTTTAGCATTATAGGTCGTGGTGAATCTGGTGAGAGTAGTTTCATTAGTGATGGGTATAAAAGCTTAACTGAAGTAGAGTTAATCTGAAAGAAAAAGAAAGAATTGGAGGCTGTGGACATAAGTTTTTCTTTTTCTTCTTTTTAAAAAGATTTATCTATTTGAAGGATAGAGTTACAGAGAGGGAGAAACAGAGAGAGGAACCTATCTTCCATCTGCTGTTTCACTCCCCAGATAGCTGCAACGGCCAGGAACTGGGCCAGCTGGATACCAGAGATCTGGAGCACAATCTGGGTCTCTCACGTTGGTGTCTGGATTCCAGAGATCTGGAGCACAATCTGGGTCTCTCACGTTGGTGGCAGAGGCCCAAGCCCTTAGGCTGTTTTCCACTGCTTTCCCAGGCCATTAGTGAGGAGCTGGTTCAGAAGTGGAGTAGCCAGGTCCTTAACTTGCTGCACCACAATGCCGACCCCTACACAAGTTTTTCAGAGTTTTGCAGCAAAGATTTGAGGTGTTAAGAATTGGGGTGGACATGGAAACAAGCTTTGTTTTTTAACAGCTGGGAGAAATTATTTTTGATGAAGTTGAAGGATGTCCTTCATAGGGGAAGAGTAAATAGGATTATTGTGTGAGTGGTGAGAATAACTTTAGATAGGAGGTGTTTAATTTATCTGTGATAACTGGAGGAAGACAGAATATATGGGTGCACATGCTGCTAGGTGGATAGATTTTATGTGGGAATGTGTGGAATTTTTTTGACTGCTTCAGTTTTGTCAGTGAATTAGGAAGCAAGATCACATTTATGTTGTTAATTCAAAGTGGTATCTGTCAGCCTCATATTAGTCTTGTGGCTTCAGTAATAGAATATATCATGACTTTTGCCATTTGAGCAATTAAAATATTAATAAAAGCAAGTTTTAGTTCTAATTTTTAATAATTTTGTTAACTTTATTGGCATAAAATAGTATATAGCTTCTGAATGTAGTAATGCTTCTTAATTTCTTTTGTTTTTTTTTTCCTTTGTCATCATCATTGTTATAAATGTTATATGCATATTATGAATTATAAAAAATGAGGGGCTTGGATGTATCTTTGACTCTTAGTAGAAAATATTTTCTATGAGAAAGCATTTGGCTTCTTACTGTGTATGTCATAGAGAGGAACATGCATAGTGGATTTCTTTAGAGTAGTTGATTCTTTATTCTTTGTCTTGTTTTTAATATGATAAAAGAAGAGTGATTCTGATTGGATTATATAGCAAAGGAGCATGTCACTTCAGTGTTTTAAAGATCTGACAGTAACTTGCTGACATTAGATAACTTCATTTCTCCAAACATTTAGTTGCTTAATAAATTTGCTTTTTTATAAAGTGAAAGAATAAGAATAGATTTTTTTTTTGTGGCAAGTGCTTAGCCTGGCAGTTAAGATATTGGTTAAGATGCATATGTCACACATCAGAGCACCTACATTCAATTCCTGACTCTGGTTCCTGACCTCAGTTTTTAATTTCAGCTTCCTAATAATACAGACCCTGAGAGACAGAGGTAATGCCTCCAGTAATTGGGTTCCTGCCACTCATGAGAGACCTGCATTGAGTTCCTGGCTTTGGCCTTGGCTGTTGTAGGCAGTAGGAGAGTGAATCAGTATATGGAGTGCTCTCTCTCTTTCTCTTTCTATCTGTTTCTGAAATAAATAAAAATGAAAAGAAATAGATCTTTTTGGAGATACATTCCAGTTTAAAACTTCCTGATGTGTTTTTGATTTTAAGAGTCTTTTAATGAGCAGTACTCATACTGCTAATGAAGTCTGTAGATACTCTTTTTTTTTTTTTTTTTGACAGGCAGAGTTAGACAGTGAGAGAGAGAGACAGAAAGAGAGAAAGGTCTTCCTTCCATTGGTTCATCCCCCAAAATGGCTGCTACGGCTGGCGCGCTGCGCTGATCCAAAGCCAGGAGCCAGGTGCTTCCTCCTGGTCTCCCATGCGGGTGCAGGGCCCAAGTACTTGGGCCATCCTCCACTACCTTCCCGGGCCACAGCAGAGAGCTGGAAGAGGAGCAACTGGGACAGAATCTGGCACCCCAACTGGGACTAGAACCTGGGGTGCCAGCGATGCAGGTGGAGGATTAGCCTAGTGAGCTGCGGCACTGGCCAGTCTGTATATATTCTTAATGTCATCTTACATAATACATGTGCTGTAAGGATGGAAGTGCTTTTGCATTTTGATTTGACCTATATTTAGGATTCATTCAGTCAGATACTTCAAGTTGGAAGAAAGTTAAGTGCTATATCATTACTTTTCTTGGCAGCTCTGTGCCTAGTTTAGGACACGGAGTTGGGGATCAACATTGTAGTGCAGCATGTTAAATCATTGCCTATGACCTCAGCATCCCATGAGTGCCAGTTCAAGTCCCAGCTGTTCTGCTTCCAATCCAGCTCCCTGCTAATGTACCTGGGAAACCAGTGGAAGATGACTCAAGTGCTTGGGCCCCTGCCACTCACATGAGAGACAGGTTGGTGAAGCTCTTGGCTCTTAGCTTTGACCTGGCACAGTCCTGGCCATTGTGGCCATTTGGGGAGTCAACCAGTGGACAAACAATCTCTTTCTCTCTGTGTAACTCTGACTTACAAATATATAAATAAATCTTAAAAAGAAGAACAAAACTTGGATTTGAAATGGTAGCTATTTCCAGGTTTTGTTAACTTTTTGTAAGGATTTATCTTGAAAACTTTGTTGTTTTTATTTTGGTGCTGTACTCCAAATTCTTCCCCAAGACAGCAAGATATTATCATCTTGGTTATAATTTCCTTGTTTTAAAAAAAATTTTTTTTTCAGGAAGCAGGATTGAGAAAACAGGCATATTCAACTTCTTAACACATTTTTATGTATTTCTACAATAAAGAAATTATTTTCATTTTATTTGAAATCCAGAAAGAGAAAGAGAGAGATCTTGTATCCACTGGTTCAATTCCCACATGCCAGCAACAACCAGGGCTAAGCTAGGCCAAAGCCAGGAGGCTGGAACTCAATTTGGGTCTCCCATGTGTCTGACAGGAACCTCAGTACATGAGCCATCACTTCTGCCTCTTAGGTTACACATTAACAGAAAGCTGGATAGGAAGTGCAGGAGTCACCACTAGAGCTAGGCACTCTTATATGGGATGTGGGCATCCCAAAAGGCAATTAACTGCTTCAAATGCCGGCTCCATATTCGTGTTTTTTTTTTTTTTTTTTTTTTTTTTTTTTTTTTTTAACAGGCAGAATGGACAGTGAGAGAGAGAGACAGAGAGAAAGGTCTTCCTTTGCCGTTGGTTCACCTTCCAATGGCCGCCGCGGCCGGCGCGCTGCGGCCGGCGCACCGCGCTGATCCGATGGCAGGAGCCAGGTGCTTTTCCTGGTCTCCCATGGGGTGTAGGGCCCAAGCACCTGGGCCATCCTCCACTGCACTCCCTGGTCACAGCAGAGAGCTGGCCTGGAAGAGGGGCAACTGGGACAGAATCCAGCGTCCCAACCGGGACTAGAACCCGGTATGCCGGCGCCGCTAGGCGGAGGATTAGCTAGTGAGCTGCGGCGCCGGCCTCATATTCAGTTTTTAAAAGATATTTTTTATTTCCCCCCAAAAAGGCAAGTCTGAAAAAAAATTCAGATCTGACTCTTGCTGCTGTTAGTATCAGCTGATTATGTATTCTTATATGTCAGTGTTTTTTTTTTTTTTTAAGATTTATTTATTTATTTACTTGAAAAGTAGAGTCACACGCACATACAGAGAGGGGGAAAGAGAGAGAAAGCAAGCAAGCAGGCTCTTTCATCCACTTATTCACTCTCCAGATGGCTGCAAAAGCATGGCTGTGATGCAGCTAAGAGCCTGGAACTCTACCCAAGCCTCCCACTGGGTAGCAGGGGCCCAAGCTCCCCTGCTTAGCTAGGTGCATTAGCAGGGAGCTGGATCAGAAGCAAAGCAGCCTGGATTTGCACTGGCACTCTGACGTGGGATGCTGGTATCACAAGCTGCAGCTTAACCTGTTGTGCCACACACCAGCCCCTGTGTTGGTGTTTCATTTTTACTGTTTTGAAAAATAAATTTTTTTGTTTTTTATTTATTTTTAAATATTTATTTTATTTATTTGAAAGAGTTACAAAGCAAGGTCTTCCATCTGCTGGTTCATTCCCCAAATGGCTGCAGCTTGGCGAGTGAACCAGCAGATGGAAGACCTCTTTCTCTCTCTGCCTCTCCTCTCTCTGTGTAACTCTGACTTTCAAATTAAAAAAAAAAAAAAAAAAAAAAGATGCTGCTTGGGGCCGGTGCCGCGGCTCACTAGGCTAATCCTCTGCCTTGTGGCGCTGGCACACCGGGTTTTAGTCCCGGTTGGGGCGCTGGATTCTGTCCCAGTTGCCCCTCTTCCAGGCCAGCTCTCTGCTGTGGCCCGGGAGTGCAGTGGAGGATGGCCCAAGTACTTGGGCCCTGCACCCCATGGGAGACCAGGATAAGTACCTGGCTCCTGCCTTCGGATCAGTGCGGTGCGCCGTCCGCAGCGTGCTCGCCGCAGCAGCCATTGGAGGGTGAACCAACGGCAAAGGAAGACCTTTCTCTCTCTCTCTCTCTCACTGTCCACTCTGCCTGTCAAAAAAAAAAAAAAAAAAAAAGATGCTGCTTAGGATTCCCATATCTTTTTTTTTTATTTGGCAGGTTGAGTTATAGACAGTGAGAGAGACAGAGAGAAAGGTCTTCCCTCCTTGGTTCACCCCCCAAATGGCCGCTACGGCTGGCGCTGCGCCAATCTGAAGCCAGGAGCCAGGTGCATTTTCCTGGTCTCCCATGCAGGTGCAGGCGCCCAAGCACCTGGGCCATCTTCCACTGCCCTCCTGAGCCACAGCAGAGAACTGGACTGGAAGAAGAGCAACCAGGACCAGAACCCGGCGCCTATATGGGATGCCGGCATTGCAGGCGGAGGATTAGCCAAGTGAGCCATGGCGCTGGCCCCGTCATATCTTGTATTGGAGCACTTAGATTTGAGTCCTGGCTTTGGCTCCCAATTCAGACTTCCTGCTGATGACACACCCTGGGAGGCAGCAGGTCATGGCTTGAGTGGTTGGGTTCCTGCTACCCACTTGGGAGTCCTGGACTGAATTCCAGGCTCCTGACTTTGGCCTACTCTGGTCTTGTTCATTGAGGGCATTTGGGAAGTAAACCAGCAGACGGGAGTGCTGCCTGTTTTTAAATCTCTGTCTCTCTCTCTGCCTTTCAACTGAATTAAAAAGTGTAAAGGAAGTTTTTGATTGTGCTATATAGTCAGATTTAAGCTATAGATTGCTATTTTGGGAAAAAAAAAACAGGGTACAATTGTTTTTAAAATTATTTGTCATATTGCTCATTATCATTCAAATACTTTGTACAGATGATAGACCTAAAAGTTCTGTAAAATTTAAATGTAAAGTTTGTTTGAAAGTTATACTTATTAAAATACACCAGGATTTCTTGTTCATATGTTTCATATGGTAAAAATGATATGGTGGAAAACTTAGTTTTGAATTCTGGTCCTGGATGAGTTAATTATTTTGTACTTTTTTTTTTTTTTTTTTGACAGGCAGAGTTAGACAGTGAGAGAGAGAGACAGAGAGAAAGGTCTTCCCTCCGTTGGTTCACTCCCCTAATGGCCGCCACAGCCTGCGCTGTGCGGATCCAAAGCCAGGAGCTGGGTGCTTCCTCCCAGTCTCCCATGCGGGTGCAGGGACCCAAGCACTTGGGCCATCCTCCTCTGCCCTCCTGGGCCACAGCAGAGAGCTGGACTGGAAGAGGAGCAACCGCGACTAGTACCCAGCGCCCCAACCAGGACGAGAACCCCGGGATGCAGGCGGAGAATTAGCCAAGTGAGCCACGGCGCTGGCCAGTGATCTTGTACTATTAATCAAGTTTCTAACCCTGGAGGGAAAATTAATAGCCTTCCTTTGGTTCAGAGATAAGATTTGTAATGCGTAACTCACAGGCTGACTGAGAATCAGAGTCAATATGGTTGTTATTCGGATATCTTTTAAAATAAGCAATTGTTTTTCTGGTGCATTCTTAGTAAAAATTTGTTCCAGCTTATACATTTTAGGTTTTGATGATACTTATCTATACTTTTCTTCTCAGGCAAGAAAACACATCTTACAGATCCATACCAGGGACTGGAATCCAAAATTGTCTGATGCTTTTTTAGGTGAATTGGCCGAAAAATGTGTTGGTGAGTGCTATTAGAATTCTTGGATTGTTGTCGTTTGTTCTGTTCACCCTCTCTTTCCCCTTATGTTTGGAATGTGAATGAGTATAGTTATGTCTTTATGTGTGCAACTGATTGTTCTGCCTTTATATTTAAAACTTACTTTATAATATTTCACTTAAAGCCTGAACACTGCCATTAAGTGTTTGATAAATAAATCTCAGTGGTAACTTGCTTCCTTGAGTGCTGGGTATCCATAATAGTACTGCAATATCTCCTTTTAGAAATTGTTCCCTCTCAGAAATTTTACTAGGAAAAAAAGATTAAATTTGAAAGAGAAAGCTCCATGTCAAAGTCCGGACTGTAGTCATTTACTTTTCAGATTTCACAGTAGGCTCATCATCTTCATTCCTGTGCTCTAAAAAGAAGTTGGGTGGGAGGGGTCTTCAAAGAAGAATTAAATGGAATTTGGTAATATTTTCCAAATTATGAAGCTATCCAATTTAATATTAAGTTCTTCACAGAGTGGAAGATCTTTCTTCAGAGTGAATGAATGCTACTATCCTCAAAGGATGTGGTGAGAGAGCACTTACATATACAGGTGGTCATACATAAGAGACAGAATTCAGAGTTTTGATTCTAATTAGGTCTGAAATACAAAGTGGTACAATACTAAGGAACTTCGTATACACACAGATGTTTTTCCTTCATTCTTCTTCCCTCTTTTATCTGTTTTCCTCTCATTCTCTCAAGAAAAATTATATATATATATAATTTATATATATATAATCTTTCTCCCAAATAAGTCCACTAACAATAGTCTACTTGGGAAAACGTGAAAGTTACCAAAACCAAAAAGAACAGCTTAGCTGAAAAATAATTGTGATCCACCATCAGATAATGAAAACTTAAACAGAACCTTAGTCCATTCAGTTAGCTACATCCGAATTATCCTCTTCATCCACAGGGACCTCCATCTCCGAAGCAGCATCCCTCAGCTTTTGAACCACAAAGACCTCGACATCTTCTGGTGAGGAGAAAACGTATATATCTCCAGCACTACTACAGTTTAAGCTTTGCCTGGTATAAGAAAGCATGCGCCAAACCCATTTCATGTAAATTTGGCTTGACCTTTGCAAAGCCTTGTGCTGCTTTTTGGGAGAGGGTGGTATTTGGTAAAATATCCAGTCTTTTCCCTTTTATAATTTGATCCCTTTGATTTATGATAGTATTGTACTAGAGTTCAGATCAGACTGGAAAATTTTGGTAGGTTTTTCTGTGAATTTGTCACAGAACAATCTTTAAGTAAAATAAAACAGAAGTCTTCGAGTCATTTTGGAAATTCCCTAAGAGATAGGTATTCTGAAATTACTTACTATTATCCTATTTACCATCTGAAATTTTATACACTCTGTGTTTAATTCTTCATTCTGAATATTAGGATCTTAGTTTTGTTTTGCATTTCCAAAGATCAGTACTTCCCACTTTTCCAAATGACCTATTTTAACTTTTAGTCACTTTTTTAAGGTTTTAAATTTTCACGACAATCTTTTACAGGACTGAAAAACTTTTCTTGTCTCCCCCTCTGCCCCCACAGAGTGGAGATATGTGTACTACAGAATCTGCTTCTATACCATTTCCTTCCTGGATAGTGACATGAAAATCCATTATAACTAAATGATTTCTGGTTTTGGTTTTGACGTTTATTCCATTTAAGAAACTAGTTCACATCTTAAAAAAATATACCAAATGCAGGTCTTCAAACAGGAATGAAATAACAATAAATTTTACCTCCATTATGAACTCATCAGTTTAAGTATCCCTACCATGTTTTAACATGTATGCATTTAGTTCAGTAGGATTTACACATAACAAAAATTTGTGCAGTCTTCACAAACAACTACAAAGATAGCTGACCTCTTCTTAGAGGTTATGGGTTTGGTAACTTTTATCTTGAGATTAGATCCCCAAGCACTTGAAAGAGTTTTCCATGCAAAGGCATGTGACTTTTAAGTAGTGAGAAACTTCTGAACATACATTGGTATGAAGAACACTTCGTACCAGTTATAGAGCTTATGATTAATGAAGAGTTCAACCCTGTGTTCCATTTTCAGTGAGAGGGCTAAAGCAATGAAAATGTAGCAGTGAAGTATCTGTCTTGTAGAGCTTGATGTTGTGCTTAAAACAAAAGATATGAAATATTATGACCTTTTTTTATTCTAACCTTTTTAACAACTGTATTTTCATCTTCATAAAATTATCTGAAGAGTAGTATTCAAGAATGCTGTCTCTTTTTTATCTAGATATTTGTATCGAGCAGTGTTAAGAATTATGATGATAGAATTGGTTTGATTATCAAAAAGATGTTTGTACTTTAACATCAACTTTTAACTCTTAAAAGTCTATAGGATATTTCAGTGTTACTAGAATGACCATGTCATTTATTTTCTAAATTAAGGCCCTTTTGACAGGAGAAAGTTATATTATTATGATAGGATAAAAAGCTTAATTAAGACAAGTATAGCATATTTAGTCACTCTTATGATGTACTTTTAATTCTGTTTTTAGAGTCCAGTGAAGGAAGTGTGTTAAGTCAGTAGTTCCCAATTTTTGTCTATATCAGAATCAGTTCTAAAGCTTTCTCAAAATACACATATATGATTTAACTCACCAGAGATTCTAGTTCACTATGTTTACTGTCAGACTTGCGAATCTAAAATATAATTTTCAATTATTTATTCAGATTAATATTTAAGAACAACAAATTTAAATCACTAATTCTTACTTGTAAGCAAATGTAAAGGAGATACTTTCTTTTATGACCTGTTGGTTATGATAATCCATGTGAAAATTTACTTAATTAAATTGGGTCTATTATTGTTAACAAACTTTTTAATTATGTGGAATAAATTAGGTAAAAACTAACAGTACATTACTATTATATAATTAATGTGTTATGGCAGATATAAATGTTATAACATTTACTATAGAAAATGCTGTTAGTTGCTATTAGTTTTTTTGTTTTGCCTTAATTCTGAGTTTTTTTTTTCTCCACTTAGGTATTTGCACTTAAAATAGGACCATATAGTATATTTATAGTATGTTTACTAATTGTATACATACTGTTAAAGAAGGAAAGAAAACAGGGTTAATATTGTTTGAAGATGGTAGTTTATCCTTTACCTCCTCTGATATGGAGGACAGAATTCATTTGCTTTAATCAAATTCTTGTATTAATTTGTTAACTATATAGTTTTAAGTAGGTATCCTGTACTCATTTTGTCAGACTTATTTAACAAATGTGTATGAAAAGGTAAAGATTATTTTTTCAGGTTCATTAATTGAGAAATATAAAATAAAATGAGAGACTAGTAATAAATCTGGTTATATTGAAAAATTATTTGAGAGGGAGATTATCATGGGACAGTGTTTGTGCTTAATTTGCTTATAGTTTTCTGAGTGACATTTTCACAGGTCAGACTGAGCTTTCCCTTACTTTGAGTAAGATTTCCTTTGTAATAACCATTTTTATTTCAGTATTTATGTGTATTGTAAGGTCATTGTGAGCTATCAAAAGATAAACTTGACAATGCTGCTTGAGAAATATAAAGTGTAGTGTTCTATAACTAGTTCGAATGGTTCCCCCTACTGGCATAACTGATAAAGGTGATCAAATCGAAGTTTAATTGCTTATATAAAAGCCAACAACATATAGCTAGTTTGAGTTTTTCTTCCTTTTTGTGATGAAGATTGTACAGTTCATGTGTTTTTGTATGTATGTATTTGTTGCTAAGATGAGTAAAATGACTTAAGAGTCCTGGGGGCATGCTCTGTTGTTGAGCTGCATAATCTGTTCAGTAAGGGTATACCCTGTGTTGGTATAGCCCTTTGAATTACATTGTCAGTCATCCTAAGCTATATGGAGCATCAGTGGAGTTTTTATTTTAAACATTCTTATTTCCTTTGGAACTATCAGAGATGAATTACAATTTTAAATTATAATATTTGGGGTAATTGGTTGTTAACTTATTAGAAAGTTACACTTAGAATTGGTATGAAAATAGTTCTGTTTTTGAAGTTTCTGCTTATTCTATATGTGTTTGGAAGTTAATAATATTTGACAAGATAACATGTTAACATAATGAGCACTAAATTAATGGAGAATATTGATGAAAAATTGAAATGAAACTAAGATTTTTTAGAAGATTTATTTATTTGAAAGAGAGATACAGAGAGAGGTAGAGACAGAGAGAGAGAGAGAGAGAGAGATGTCTTCCATCAGCTGGTTCACTCCCCAAATGGCTGTAATGGCTGGAGTTGAGCTGATCTGAAGCCAGGAACCAGGAGTTTCTTCCAGGTCTCCCACTTGGGTGCAGAGGCCCAAGGACTTGGGCCATTCTCTGCTACTTTTCCAGGTGCATTAGCAGGAAGCTGGAAGGGAAGAGGAGCAGCTGGAACTTGAACTGGTGCTGCAGGCTGGGACTTTAACCTGCTGCGTCACAGCACCAGTCCCAAACTTTAATTTTTTTAAAGTTGTATTTACTTAAAAGGCAGAGTTAGAGAGAGAGATAAAACTTCCATCTACTCGTTCACTCCCCAAATGGCTGCAATGGCCAGAGCTATGTCAGGCTGAAGTGAGGAACCAGGAACTCTATCTGGGTCTTCTATGTGGGTGCCAGGGGCCTTAGAACTTGGGCCATTTTCTGCTGCTCTTCTAGGCACATTAGCAGGGAGCTGGATCACAAGTGGAGCAGCTGGGACTCCAGCTGGTGCCCATATGGGATGCTAGCACTGCAGGCAGTGGCTTGACCCCGCTTTATCACAATGCCAGCCCCAAACCTTTCCTAAAAAATTTGTGCCCTGTAATCAGTGATTTTCATGTGCAGTTATGGTTTGTTTTGTTTTAATATCATCAGTTTATTTTTGTTAAGTTAAAATATTGAAAATATTTTTAGTCTTATTAAGTTTTTAACCCTTATTTTAATAAAATAAATTTTAGCCCTATTAAAAATTGGTCAGTTCTCATTTTGCTAATAAAATTGCATGTAATTACTGATTTGGTATTTATTATTTTAGATAAAGTTGTATGTATTTACAAAGCACTGTTGGTACTTGGAAGAATGAACTGAGCGTTGTTATTCTCTTCCTTTTGTGTATTAGGCTACTGTGGAGCTGACATCAAGGCCCTGTGCACTGAAGCTGCTCTGATTGCCCTCCGGAGACGTTACCCACAGATCTATGCCAGCAGCCATAAACTGCAACTGGATGTGTCCTCCATTGTGCTCAGCGCCCAAGACTTCTACCATGCAATGCAGAATATTGTGCCTGCTTCCCAACGTGCTGTGATGTCTTCAGGACATGCCCTGTCCCCCATCATAAGGCCCCTGCTAGAAAGAAGCTTCAACAACATCCTAGCAGTCTTGCAAAAAGTGTTTCCTCATGCTGAAATTAGCCAGAGTGACAAAAAGGAAGGTACTATAAACTACTTTTTTGTATTGTTAAACTGAAACAAATACAGGCATGGATAAGTAGAATTTTCTCATAAGATTCTGTGTCACTCTTTTCTGTTTGCTATGAATATATAAAGTATATTTATTTCTCTCACTACTGTATGGTCTAGGCCTGGCGTGTGTTGGTTGCCTAGTGAATGTTTGTAAAATGAATGAATGAATGTTTACTTGAGACATTCTGATCTTCTTAATTTAGGAATATTATTATCTTTAGAAAGTTGACTATAATCATAATGGCTTACATTTATTTTTTATAAAGCCCTTATATAAATTGTAATTTATTAATGCTCATAATTAAGTTAGGTGCTCTCATTATATAGAGGAGAAAATTGGGGGACTTAGGATGATAATTTCCCTTATTTGCAATCACTCAGTAAGTTCTGGGGCCTGCTCAAATGCAGGGAGCCCATACTCGTAACGTATGTTGCTGCCTTTCTGGATTCAACTCATCAATACATTTTGTTGTTGCTGATGGAGAGCACTCTGTACTATGCTGTGCTGATTGTAATATAAACTATTGATAAGCAAGTAAATTAGAACCAGGTTGTGTATGGTCTTGAATTCTATCAAGCCTCAAGATTGTAATTTGGATTTAAAATTAAAAACAGAAACAGAAAGCTACCTTTAAAAGCATCATTCATTTTCAGCAAAAAATAAAAAATTTAGGGATGGGCATCATTACATAGGTGTTGCTGTTATTATAAATATATTTCTTAGAAACTTTCCTTTTTTAAGAATAGACTTGTATGAAATACCACATAGAGGGGGCTGGCGCTGTGGCTCACTTGGTTAATCCTATGCCTGAAGCGCCGGCATCCCATATGCGTGCCGGGTTCTAGTCCCTGTTGCTCCTCTTCCAGTCCAGCTCTCTGCTGTGACCTGGGAGGGCAGTGGAGGATGGCCCAATTGCTTGGGCCCCTGCACCTGCATGAGAGACCAGGAGGAAGCACCTGGCTCCTGGCTTCAGATTGGCGCAGCGCTGGCCGAAGCAGCCATTTGAGGGGTGAACCAACGAAATGATCTTTCTGTCTCTTTCTCTCACTGTCTATAACTCTACCTGTCAAATAAAAAAAAAAAAAAAAGAAAAAGAAAAAGAAATACCACATAGAGGGGTGGGTGTTGTGGTGTAATGGGTTAAGCTGAGACTTGGGACACCTACATCCCATTTCAGAGGCTGATTTGCTTCAGATCCAGCTCTTTGCTAATGTGTCTGGGAAGGCAGCAGATGCTGGCTCAAATACTTGGGTTCCTCTCATTTGCATGAGTGACCCAAATGGCACTGTTGGCTCCTAGGTTCATCCTGGTCCCACCCTGATTGTTATAGGCATTTGAGGAATGAATTAGTGGATGGAAGATCTCTTTCCCTCTGTCACTCTGTCACTCTGCCTTTCAAATAAATATCTCTTCTCAGGGCATCATTTGCTGTTGCATGGTGAGTGCATTACCAGGAAACTGGAGCCAGAAGTGGAACCATTGTGTTTGACTTAAAAGATGAGGGTCAATTTGTTCCTTGTTGGTTGTCTATGAAGCAACTTAGATTCATCTACCCTGTTAATTAAATCAAATATGAAATGGATTGGTTTGGGTTAAAATTACTTCCAGAGTTTCTTAGTTAAGTAGATAAGATTTTATGAGTGTGGCATTTCTTTTCCAGACTTGTTTGAGTCAATGAAGTCTCCCAAATTATATACATGACACTTTCAGTAGATAGTTTTTTTTTTTTAAGAAAGATTTATTGTATTTATTTGAAAGAGTTAGAGAGAGAGAGAGAGAGAGAGAGAGAGAGAGAGGTCTTCATCTGCTGGTTCACACTCCAGCCAGCCACAACGGCCAGAGCTGAGCTGATCTAGAGTCAGGAGCCAGGAGCTTCTTCCAGGTCTCCCACACTGGTGCAGGATCCAAAGCAAAATGGGCCATCCGCCACTGCTTTCCCATGCTATAGCAGAGAGCTGGATTGGAAAAGGAGCAACCAGGACTCAAAACTGGTGCCCATGTGGGATGCCAGCACTGTAGGCTGGGGCTTTAACATGCTGCACCACAGCGCCTTCCTCCAATTGATATTTCTTGAAGGTAAAAGAATTATCCGGCCAGTGTTGTGGCATAGTGGGTAAACTCACTGCCTATGATGCTGGCATACCACATGGGTGCTGGTTTGTGTCTTGGCTGTTCTACTTCTGATCCAGCTTCCTCCTAATGGCCTGAGAAAGCCACTAGGAGAAAGCCATTAAGGTGTTTGGGCCCCTGCTATCCATGCAGGAGATCTGGTTGAAGTTCCTGATTCCTAGCTTAAGTCTGGCCCAGAGCTGCCCTTTGCTGCCATCTGGAGAGTGAATTAGCTGATGGAAGATCTCTCTCTGCTCTCCTTATTTGTCTATAACTCAGACTTTCAAAACAGGTGCATAAAATATCTTAAAAATAAAGGTAAAAGAATTATATTATTCCATTAATAGATTATTCAAAATGCTGTAGTTTGTCAGTTTGCCTGATCAATCTGTATTATTTGTTAGTTGATTACTTAATTAATGTCATCTGATTTTTCACCCAATTTTCCTTAGCTATGGTAGGACACCAGAATTAAATTACTTTGTAAGCCTCGTAACCTTTTTGTTGTATGTCTATGTGTGTTTTTATTTTAACAGATATAGAAACTCTAATTTTAGATGATAGTGAAGATGAGAATGCTTTATCAATTTTTGAGACTAGTTGTCACTCAGGATCACCAAAGAAACAGTCGTCAGCTGCTGCTATACATAAATCCTACCTTCATTTTACAATGTAAGTAATTTATATTTAATTTCTCTGAATTTAGATAGATTTTTTGCTACTTTACAGGTAGAATTATAGTAAATTTTTACTTATAGCTGTAACATTTAGGCCTTTACTTTTCTGTTGTTCAAACATAGTTCTGGAAATATTTTACTAATGTACCTTTTTTGGGTAGAAATTCTTAGTTTACTGGTCAATTACTTAGATTTTTTTATTCCCTCTAGGTAGGAGAATCTTATCTGCTAGTTTTTTTTTTTTGTAATATTTTGTGTTTTGTGGTGGAGATGGGGAAGGGATTGCCCTTAGAAAGTTGACCCATAAGCTTCAACTTTATTTTTTATTTGAATTAAAATGGATAGAAATGAAATACCGTGATCTAGAGTACTTTAATTTGTAATAAGTTTCAGATAATAATTTAGGGACTCTAATACTGCTAAATAGATTTTGGATTAGAAATTGCTCAATAATTAAACAAGTAACTTTTTTGATTCTCTAAAATCTTATTAGTTCATGCTTTTGTTATTTGGATTTTATGGTTTTCCTATTTACATTTACCTTTTTACTATCTGTATTAAAGCAGCTTTGGGCACTATAATGGATAAACACTTTCAGTGCAAATGTGACTTAAAGAGATCAGATAGTTTTCAAATATTAACAGCATTATTACTTGCATTTACATAATTAGCACCATAGTTCAAGGACCATAAAGCTCCAGTCAGGTATGTCTAATAGCACTTCTATTAGAAGAGGCTTGATTGTGTGTACTTTTAAGTAATTTTAGAGATTTTGAACAAATTTAAGTCTTCAACTTGAAGTTCCCACATGTAGATTTTAGTGAAATGTTGATTTGATTATTTGATTATTGCAAATTAATTTCTTGTTTTGCCTTTTTTTTTTCTTTGACAGGCAGAGTGGACAGTGAGAGAGAGAGACAGAGAGAAAGGTTTTCCTTTTGCCGTTGGTTCACCCTCCAATGGCTGCCGCGGCTGGCGCACCGCGCTGATCTGATGGCAGGAGCCAGGTACTTCTCCTGGTCTCCCATGGGGTGCAGGGCCCAAGTACTTGGGCCATCCTCCACTGCCTTCCCTGGCCACAGCAGAGAGCTGGCCTGGAAGAGGGGCAACCGGGACAGAATCCGGCGCCCCGACCGGGACTAGAACCCGGTGTGCCGGCACCGCAAGGCGGAGGATTAGCCTAGTGAGCCATGGCACCGGCCTTGTTTTGCATTTTTTAAAATGAGGCTAAATTACTTACATCTGCTCCTTCCTGTCCACACTCCCCCCACCATCATGCATTCTTTTATAGCAAGCTCTTCTGTTAGAATGTTTTTTCTTCTCTGAATCTTTTTCTTTATGCTCTCAGGAAAGTTTTTATAATCTATTCCAGCATTTTATGGATCTATTTTTATTGATAGTTATGGAACAGCCAAATTTTCTTTTGTGTGGGTATGTGTGTAGGTATGTGTGTGGTGTTTGTTTATATATTTTTTGGTTATTTGGATGTGAATTGTGTTAGAAACTATTAACAAAATGGATGCAACTGGAGATCATTATGCCTAATGAAATAAGCCAGACCCAAAAAGACAAATATTATGTTTTTTTGATTTGTGGTAACTAATATATAGAATACAAAAAATAATATATATCTGTGAATAAAATTGACATCTTAAGATTTGATTATTGTTTATAGCCCTTATCTATACTCTTGTAGAACAATGGTCTTTATACTTTGTAATTGTTGAATTCTTTATTTAGTGAAAGATTATACCTGTGACTATAAAGTACGTTGAAAGTATATTATGGCAAAAAATAAAAAGTAAGGAGGAGGGTGGGAGGGAGGATGGGAAGTACCATTATGGGCTTGAAATTTGTATATATGAAATACATGAAATCTGTTCTATTTATGTAAATAAAATTTTTTTTTAAATTCTCAAAAGACATATGTTGGAGCTGGTGTTGTGAAACAGCAGGTTAAGCCACTGCCTGCTATGCAAGGTTGGATTCCCAGCTGCTCCCCTTCCCATCCGGCTGCCTACTAATGCTTCTGGGAAAGCAGTGGAAAATGGCCTCAGTTTTGGGCCCCTGCTACCCACATGGGAGACTTAAATGAAGTTCCTGGCTCCTGGTTTCGCCTGGACCCAGGACAGGCTGTTGTAGCCATTTGGGGAGTGAACCAGCAGGTGGAAGATCTCTCTCTCTCTCCTTCTCTCTCTCTTTAACTCTGCTTTCAAATAAATAAATAAGTAAATATTTTTAAAAATATTTTCCAGTTTTATGAGATAGATGTATTTTCCACAATGGATTATAGACTTAGATTTTGATATTAGAAACCTATGAAAGTTTTTCATTTTTACTTTTTAAATTTTATTTTAAAAGTCATTTGTTTATTTTTATTTTATTTGAAAGACAGAAAGATCTTCTAGCCATTGGGTCACTCCCCAAATACCCACAACAGTCAGGGCCTGGTCAGGCTGAAACCAGGAGCCTGGAACTCCATCCTGATTTGCCATGTGGGTTATCAGGACCCAAGCACTTGAGCTATCACTTGTCATCTCCCAGAGTTTTAGCAGGAAGCTGGATTGGAAGTGGAGTAGTGGGCACTGAAACCAGGCATTCTAATATAGGATACAGTTGTCCCAAGAGGCCTTTTAACCATTGTGCTCTGTTTGACTTTTTTTTTGTTTGCATTGTATTCAACTTTAAGAGCATCCCTTGCCTCTGATTTAATGTGTACCAAAAAGTATGGCTCATTTTGTTTGCTTTGGGTGTTTCTGAAAGAATTGGTTTATTTTTAAGTTTCTATTATATAAGCCTTTCTTTTTCTTTTTTTTTTTCCCCAAAGAAACCTTTTATTTAATGAGTATAAACTTCATAAGTACCCATCCTCTCACCCCACTTCCACTCAACCTCCTCCTCCCTCTCGGATTCCCAGTCCCATTCTCCATTAAGATTCATTTTCAATTTATACACAGAAGACTAACTCTATACTAAGTAAAGATTTCAGCAATTTGTGTGCTTGTGCGCGCGCGCAAACACATACACACTATAAAAAACTGTTTGTAAACAAGTTTTACAATTTTTTTTTAAAGATTTATTTATTTATTTGAAAATCAGAGTTACACAGAGAGAGAAGGAGAGGCAGAGAGAGAGGAGTCTTCCATCTGCTAGTTCACTCCCTAATTGGCCTCAACAGCTGGAGCTGTGCTGTTCTGAAGCTGGGAACCTGGAACTTCTTCCAGGTCTCCCATATAGGTGCAGGGGCACAAGGATTTGGGCCATCACCATCTTCTACTGCTTTCCTGGGCCATCACAAGGAGCTGGATCGGAAGTGGAGCAACCAGGACTCAAACCAGCACCCATATGGGATGCCGGCACTGCAAGCTGTGGTTTTACCTGCTGTGCTACAGCACCAGCCCCTCCTGTTGTTAATTTAACAATTAACACTCTTATGGATGACATCAGTGATCACCTGAGACTCTTGACATGAGCTGCCAAGGCTGTGGAAGCCTTTTGAGTCCACAGTCTCCATCAGTTAGTAGACAAGGCCATAAGCAAAGTGTAAGTTCTCTCCTCCCTTCAGAGAAAAGTACATCCTTCTTTGATGTCCTCTTCTTTCTACTGGGGTCTCACTCACAGAGATCCTTCATATGTAGGACATTTTTTTTTTTGCCACAGTGTCTTGGTTTTGCATGCCTGAAATGCTCTCATGGGCTTTTCAGCCAGACCAGAATGACTTAAGGGCTGATTCTGAGATCAGAGTGCTATTTAGAGCGATTGTCATTCCATGAGTCTGCTGTGTGGAGTGCTTCCCATATTAGAGCATTTTCTCCCTTTTAATTCTATTATTACCAGACACTTGATCTTATTTATATGATCCCTTTAACACTGAATCCTATCTATATGATCAGTTTAACATATTAATGTGATCACTTTAACACATAATATGGTACTATTACCATCCAGCTCAATGGGATTTGGAATCTCATGGCAAGTTTTTAGCTGTACCCTTAGACGTGTATCCATTGGAATGTATGTAGAACTATATAGCTTTACAGTTACAGACTTCCTCCTCCCTCTCTTATTCCCACTCTTGTTTTTTACTGGGATCTTTTTCCAGTTGACTTTATACAAATATGATTAATTCTATGTTAACCTGCTGAGCCAGGGCATTAACCCGCTGTGCCACAGCACCAGCCCCTAATTCTATGTTGAGTTCAACCAGTGGTATTAAGAAGAAGGAAAAAAAAAACTTCCTCAACAATCAAGACAAAGGGCTGTTCAAGTCATTGCTTCTTAAAGAATCAGTTTCACTTCTACAGGTTTCCCTTTAGGAGCTCTGTTAATAATCACAGATCAGGGAGAACATATGGTATTTGTCCCTTTGGGACTGGCTAATTTCACTAAGTATGATGGTATGATGTTTTCTAGATTCATCCATTTTGTTGGAAATGACTGGGTTTCTTTTCTCTTTTTCTTTCCTTTTCCTTTTTCTTTTTTTACTGCTGTGTAGTAGGTCATAGAGTGCATATTCCATAATTTCTTTATCTGTTCTTCAGTTGATGGCCATTTAGGTTGATTCCATGTCTTAGATACTGTGAATGGAGCTGCAATAAAACATGGGGGTGCAGATAACTCTTTTATTTGATAAACCTTTCTAAATCACTGATTTGAATTGAGCAACTATATTTTTGAAGATTTTTTTGAAGTTTCAAAAATATTTATTTATATTTTTGTTTCACTCTCCAATTCATCTAATTTTAATTTGTGTATTATATGTCAGGCAATATTCTAGATCCTGCAAACATAGTAAGATTTAAGATAGTTCTTATTTTGGAGAAGTTGTCGTTATGGGGGCTGGCTGACATTTCAGGTATGTCCAGCCTAAAGTTGAACAAATTCTGTTGGGAAGGCTTCATATAGGAAATAATGATATTCATTGTCCTTTTGAGTGTAAAGGGATGGGAGTTAGCACCTAAGTGCTTATTCCAAACTAGACATGTGCTAGGTTTGTAATCATCAGGGCTTCATATACAGGAATATACATGGGCCTCTTAAGCATTTATTTACACTGTCATTTTTTAGATGAGAGAATTGAAGCACAAAAGAGTTTAATTATGAATGATCATGCTGCTTGCATATGCCAAAGCCAGTCTCCAGCTGTTTCCTGGGATCATATTTTTCCAAATTATTTTTTGAGCATAGTAGTGAGACAGGGAATATTATTGCTTCTTGGGGTAAGCTGAGCAGAATGATTTTTCACACTCTCCAAGAAGCAAACTCCTTAGAATAGTGAACTTTAGTAAGGGCTACACATTGTGAGGGTCTTTGTGTTGTTATTTACGTTTGAGCAGCATGTGTTAGTGTGCTAGATCAGTGTGGAGAAAGGTACTAGACAGCAAGAAAGCCTGATGATAGTGCTTGCTTGCAGTCACACTGCCTAGGCTGTTATAGCTGCTGGGATTCTGGGAATAGTCTCCTTATTGAAATGTTTAAACCATTTTTGTATTTTTTTTTAGATTTTAGATAAAGTAGAAATCAAAATAATTAAGGTCTACCAATCTGGTAGAGAAGCTTTATGATTATGATTTTTTCTTTTTTGCTTTATCTTACCATAAGGGGATTAGAAACACAGCTTTATGAGCTTTTTTCCAAATGAAAACAGCTTTTTTTTGTGTGTGTGTGTGTGTTAAGAAAGATGATAGACTCTGTAGAAAATTCAAGTAATAAAGAAGAAAGTAAAAATTAAAGCAGCTTAAGGTAATATTTGTTAAAGCTTTGGTGAGTGGGGCCGGTGCTGTGGCACCGGCATCCCATGTGGGCACTGCTTCTAGTCCCAGCTGCTCCTCTTCTGATCCAGCTCTCTGTGATGGCCTGGAAAGGCAGTGGAAGGTGGCCCAAGTCTTTGGGCCCCTGCACCCATGTGGGAGACCCGGGGGAAGCTCTTGGCTACTGGCTATGGATTGGTGCAGCTCCAGCCATGGCAGCCAATTGGGGAGTGAACCAGCAGATGGAAGAACTCTCTGTGTCTCTACCTCTCTCTGTAACTCTGTCTTTCAAATAAATAAAATAAATTAAAAAAAAGTTTTGGTGACCACACTTCAATGTTTTCTCTATATGTATAAATAGACAAGCATATTATTTTATGGAGATTATATCCTCCTATAAGGTGTTAATGTAACTTTTTTTTTTTGTGTTAGGAATGTTTTTCCTATCAGTCTATATTTAATATCATTCTTTTAAGATAGCTGCGTTGTAGGGGCCGGCGCTGTGGCTCACTAGGTTAATCCTCTGCCTGTGGTGCCGGCATCCCATATGGGCACCGGGTTCTAGTCCTGGTTGCCCCTCTTCCAGTCCAGCTCTCTGCTGTGGCCCGGGAGGGCAGTGGAGGATGGCCCAAATGCTTGGGCCCCTGTACCTGCATGGGAGACCAGGAGGAAGCACCTGGCTCCTGGCTTTGGATCGGCGCAGCGCCGGCCGTGGCGGCCATTTGGGGAGTGAACCAACAGAAGGAAGACCTTTCTCTCTGTCTCTGTCTCTGTCTCCGTCTCTCTCTCACTGTCTATAACTCTACCTGTCAAATTAAAAAAAAAAAAAAGATAGCTGCATTGTATCTTTTTTTTGATATTCCATAATTTATAGACCCTTATTGATAATGGTTGAAGTTTTCAGTTTACTGTTTTAAAAACAGTGCTGTGATAGTCATCTTTCTAACTCTACATCTTTACATTATTACCTAATTTTGAGCTTTATGGTAAATTTTAAGAACTACAATTGCTGTGTCAAGAGGTATATGCATTTATTTGCTTATTTTTAAATTAAAAAAAATTTAAAATATTTATTTATTCGAAGTTACAAAGAGGCAGAGGCATAGGTTGAGAGAGAGAGAGAGATCTTCCATCCGCTGGTTCACTCCTCAGATGGCCACAACAGCTGGAGCTGCACTGATCTGAAGCCAGGAGCCAGGAACTTTTTCCAGGTCTCCCCATGGGTGCAGGGGCCCAAGCACTTGGGCCATCTTCCACTGCTTTCCCAGGCCATAGTAGAGAGGTAGATCGGACGTGGAGCAGCCGGGACTTGAACTGGCGCCTATCTGGGATGCCGGGACTGCATTGCAGTGGCTTTAATTGCCACACCACAGCGCCAGCCCCCCCAAAAAAATTTTTTTTTTTTTAAATTGCCAGGCAGAGTTAGACAGTGAGAGAGAGAGAGAGAGAGACAGAGAGAGACAGAGAGAAAGGTCTTCCTTCCATTGGTTCACTCTCCTAATGGCCGCTACGGCCGGCGCTGTGCGGATCCAAGGCAGGAGCCAGGTGCTTCCTCCCCATCTCCCATGTGGGTGCAGGGACCCAAGCACTTGGGCCATCCTCCTCTGCCCTTCCGGGCCACAGCAGAGAGCTGGACTGGAAGAGGAGCAACTGGGACTAGTACCCAGCACTTCAACTGGGACTAGAACCCTGGGGTGCCAGCGCCGCAGGCGGAGGATTAGCCAAGTGAGCCATGGCGCCGGCCCAAAAAATGTTTTTAAAATTCATTTAAATGGCCGGCGCCGCGGCTCACTAGGCTAATCCTCCACTTTGTGGCGCTGGCACACTGGGTTCTAGTCCCGGTCGGGGCACCGGATTCTGTCCCGGTTGCCCCTCTTCCAGGCCAGCTCTCTGCTGTGGCCAGGGAGTGCAGTGGAGGATGGCCCAAGTGCTTGGGCCCTGCACCCCATGGGAGACCAGGATAAGTACCTGGCTCCTGCCATCAGATCAGCGTGGTGCGCCGGCCGCAGCGCACCGGCCGTGGCGGCCATTAGAGGGTGAACCAACGGCAAAAGGAAGACCTTTCTCTCTGTCTCTCTCTCTCACTGTCCTCTCTGCCTGTCCAAAAAAAAAAAAAAATTCATTTAAATGGAAGAGTGAGACACACGTGTGCATGCACGCACACACACGCACTGAGAGAGAGAGCAAGAGTGAGTGAGAGAGAGAGAGAGATCTTTCATGTATTGCTTCACTCCTCAATTACCTTACAATGACCAGGTCTACACCAGTCTGATGCCAAGAGCCAAGAACTCCATCTGGGTCTACTATGTGCATTGTGGGAAATAAAGGACATAAGCCATGATGATCTGCCTGCAGGCACATTAGCAAGAAGCTGTATTAGAAGTGGAGCTAGGACTCCATTCCAGGCACTCTGGTATGGGTTGTGGGTGTCCCAAGTAAAGTCTTAACATGATGTACCACAATCCCTACCCCTATTTTTCTTAAATAATAACAATAAAAAATACTTGGGAGGCAGATAGCCAGAGAGAGAGAAGGAGAGCTGGTTTACTCCCATATGTCTGCAACAGCTAGGACTGGGCTATGGCTGAGTCTGGGAGCTGGGAACTCTATGACAGATTGGGGGCAGAAGCCCAGATGTCTGCACCATTGTCATTGCCTGTCAGGTCTGCATTAGTAGGAAGCTGGAGTCCGGAGCAGAAGGTAGCTGTGAAACCTAGGCACTCCCATATGGAACCCAAGTGTCTTGACTGGTGTCTTACCTGCTGGGCCAAGCTGCTGCCCCAAAAGCTATATACATTTAAAACTTTGAAACAGTTTGTTGAATTGCTATCTAGAAAGGTTGTACCAAGTTACCTTTCCACCACTCATGTATAACAGTACTATATTTCCTGTAGCCTTGTCAATTCTGAGCTTTGCTTGTCTTTTAAAATATTACCCTCCAGAGAGATGAAAATAGTATCTTCATATTTGAATAGTTTGTTCTATATTTTTTAAAAAAGTATTTATTTATTTATTTGAAAAGCAGAGTTACAGAGAGAAAGAGGAAGAGACAGAGAGAGAGTCTTCATCTGCTGGTTTATGCTCCAAATGGCTGCAACAGCCAGGGCTGGGCCAGCTGAAGCCAGGAGCCTGGGACTTTATCTGGGTCCCCCACATGGGTGAGAGCTGCTACCTTACCAGGTATACCAGAAAGGAGCTGGATTGGAAGTGGAGCAGCTGGGACTTGAACCAATTCTCATATGGAGTGCTGGGGTTGTGGGTGGTGGCTTAGCCTGCTGTACCACAATGCTGGCCCCTCATTTGCTCTTTCTTAAATTCATTCAGTCATTCAGATTTTTTGTAAAAAAGTGTCTGTTATGTGCCAGACCTTATGCTAAGGACTTAGGATATGTCATTGAACAAAGTGAACTAAGTTTAGATGGAGGAAACAAATACTAAAACAATAAATGTGATAGAGAAATAGGGTGTATGTATGCACACATGACAGAGAATGTTAGAAGACAAATACTATAGAAAAATATAGAGAATTGGTAAGAAATTAGAGAGTCATTAGGAGTGGGATGAGCCACAGAATATTTTTAGACTGACATTTTGGCATGTTAAGACAAAATTTGTGCTTTTGTTCTCATTCCTACCGTTTATAGAAATACCAATTTTTGGCCGGCACCGCGGCTCACTAGGCTAATCCTCTGCCTTGCGGCGCTGGCACACTGGGTTCTAGTCCTGGTCGGGGTGCTGGATTCTGTCCCGGTTGCCCCTCTTCCAGGCCAGCTCTCTGCTGTGGCCAGGGAGTGCAGTGGATGATGGCCCAAGTGCTTGGGCCCTGCACCCCATGGGAGACCAGGAGAAGCACCTGGCTCCTTCCATCGGATCAGCGCGGTGCGCCGGCCGCGGCGGCCATTGGAGGGTGAACCAACGGCAAAGGAAGACCTTTCTCTCTGTCTCTCTCTCTCTCACTGTCCACTCTGCCTGTCAAAAAATAAAAAAATAAAAGAAATACCAATTTTCACATCATCTCACTAATAATGGATATTAAAGTTAATCTTTAGTTTATCAGTCTAACAGATAAATATATGTCATTATTGGGGCTGGTGCTGTGGCATAGTGGGTAAAGCCGCTGCCTTAGTGCTGGCATCCCATACGGGCACCAGTTTAAGTCCTGGCTGCTCCAGTTCTGATCTAGCTTCCTGCTGATGTGCCTTGGAAAGCAGCAGAAGATGGCCCAAGTCCTTGGGTCCCTGCACCCATGTGCGGGATCTGGAAGAATCCAGATTCTTCCAGATGGGCCCCTGCGCCTGTATGGGGAATCCTGGCTCCTGGCTTTGGACTGGTCTAGCTCTCTCTGTTGTGGACATTTGGGTAGTGAACCAGTGGTTGGAAGATCTCGCTTTCTCTCCTTCTCTCTCTCTCTAATTCTGTTCAGATAAATAAATAAATCTTTAAAAAATAATGTCATTATTTCCATTTTCTTAATTTTTAATCTTCATATTAATGACCACCATATTCTTTTCAAGACTAGCTAGTCTTGCACCTTAGACCCTGTCCAGCTGCTTGTCTTTCTCTTGTTGTGCCACACATCTTTCCATGTGTAATTAGACTGTATCTCCCCTTCTTTTCCTGTGAATAATCCAATCATCCATTCATTTGTCCCAGCTAGAATTTGACATCATCCTGAACTTCATTCTTTTTCTTCCTTTCTACATTTAGTCATTGACCAAGGCCTGCTGGTTTTTCTTACCTAAATGCCTCATCTCTGCCTATATTCCTTCTCCCTTTCTCTGAACCCATTCTTTTTTTTTTTTTTGTTAAGATTTTATTATTTATTTGAGAGGTAGAGTTACAGACAGTGAGAGCAAGAGACAGAGAGAAAGGACTTCCATCCGTTGGTTCACTCCCCAAATTGCTGCAACGGCCAGAGCTGCACTGATCCGAAGCCAGGAGCCAGGTGCCTCTTCCTGGTCTCCCACGCAGGTGTAGGGGCCCAAGCACTTGGGCCATTTTTTTTCTGCTTTCCAGGCCTTAGCAGAGAGCTGGATCGGAAGAGGAGCAGCTGGGACTAGAACCAGTGCCCATATAGGATGCCAGCACCGCAGGCAGAGGACTAACCTGCACCACACTGTTGGCCCCTGAAACCATTCTTATTTAGTCTGTCATTAACATCTCAGGCCTGGATTACCATAGCAGAACCTTTACCTGGCCAACTTTTTAATTTAATTTATCATTTTGCCTTCTTTCAAAACGCTTTCTTATACTTATATTCTGAGCTAGAGTTATTCGCACAAAGCGTGAGTGTATTATGACACTCCTTTCTCAAGTTTCTTTCTTTCTTTTTTTTTTTTAGATTTTTATTTTTATTCATTTGAAAGAGTTACAGAGAGAGGTAGAGACAGAGGGAGAGGTCTTCCAGCCGATGGTTCACTCCCCATATGGCCGCAACGGCCGGAACTGCACCGATTCGAAGCCAGGAACCAGGAGCCTCTTCTGGGTCTCCCATGCGGGTGCAGGGGCCCAAGGACCTGGGTCATCCTCCATTGCTCTCCCAGGCCATAGCAGAGAGCTGGATCAGAAGAGGAGCAGCCAGGACTAGAACTGGCGCCCATATGGGCTGCTGTCGCCCCAGGCCAGGGCGTCCCGCTGAGCCACAGCGCCGGCCCCTCTCAAGTTTCTTAATGCTTCCCCACTGTCTTCAGTATATATCCTAAACTTATAACATAGCTTACAAAAATTTTTATAGCTGTTCAAATTTTGTCTCTCTGTCCTCTGCCTCAACCCTAGTATCTTTACCCCTGCAATGCCCCAACATGTTAAACAAAGCTAGCTATATGAACTGTTTCAGTTACGCCAAAGGGCCATGCTTAGTTGAGCCGCTTTTCCTTTGCACATCCTGCTATTCTATTCTTCCTTGGAATTCATCCCTTCTGCTTCCATTCTGTAGGGTTTCTGCTTTGCTAACACATTTCCTGGAAAGCCTTCTATGAATCTCTGATTGAGGTCTCCCATAGTACAGTGTACTTAAACAATATTGTTTATTAATAGCACCAAATTATATGCTTCTTTTTCAATTATGAGTTCTGTGGTAACTTTGGTATTGTTGGCTCAAGACATGCAGCACTGGAGGTATTTTATAGTTGTTAAATGAATAAACATTTTCAAAATGTTACCTATTTCTGTTGTCTTTAAATTGTTTATATCCTTTGCTCATGAAGCTTTAAACAAGCACATAACTCTTTGTACTTTAAGAATCATTCCTGAGGCCGGCGCCGCGGCTCACTAGGCTAATCCTCCGCCTAGCGGCGCCGGCACACCAGGTTCTAGTCCCGGTTGGGGTGCCGGATTCTGTCCCGGTTGCCCCTCTTCCAGGCCAGCTCTCTGCTGTGGCCAGGGAGTGCAGTGGAGGATGGCCCAGGTGCTTGGGCCCTGCACCCCATGGGAGACCAGGAAAAGCACCTGGCTCCTGGCTCCTGCCATCGGATCAGCGCGGTGAGCCGGCCACAGCGCGCCGGCCGCGGCGGCCATTGGAGGGTGAACCAACGGCAAAGGAAGACCTTTCTCTCTGTCTCTGTCTCTCACTGTCCACTCTGCCTGTCAAAAAAGAAAAAAAAAAAAAAGAAAAAAAAAAGAAAAAAAAAAAGAATCATTCCTGTTTATGGAGAATTTGTTTTCTCATTTGGCTGTTTGCTATTTGATTCAGTCTGTAATTTGTTGAGTTATAGAATTTTTTAGTTTTTTTTAATTCAAAATACATGAACCTCTTGTTTTTTGTTTCTGTATTAGAATTCACTTGGCTTATGCTGAAATGAAAATCTATGTACTCCATATTTTTAAACATTTATCATCTATCCTTGATCTGTTTATTTTTGTGCTTATATAAAATTCTTCCAATCACTATAATTTGTTTCTTAGACTGCTTGTTATATTCCATTTTTTTTTTTTTAATTTTACTTATTTGAAAGGCAGAGTTACAGAGAGAGGGAGATGTGTAGAGAGAGAGAGAGCTTCCTTCCACTGGTTCACTCCCCAAATGGCTGCAAAAGCCAGGACTGGGCCAGGCTGAAACTAGGAGCCAGGAGTTTCATCCAGGTCTCCCACGACAATCAAGGAGCCCAAGTACTTGGACCATCCTCTGCTGTTTTCCCAAGCACATTAACAGGGAGCTGGATTGGAAGTGGAGCAGCTGGGACTTGGAACAGTGCAGCTTAATCTGCTGTACCCCAGCGCTGGACCTGAAGTTCCATTTTGTTGTTGTTGTTTCCTTTCTTTGGCTTATTCTACATTTTACTAATTGTTATTTATAATGTGTTTTTTTAAAAGAATTATTTTATTTATTTGAAAGACAGAGTTACAGAGAGAGGTAGAAACAGAGAGAGGTCTTCTATCTGCTGGTTCACTCCCCAGATGGCTGCAATGACTGGAGTTGCGCCGTTCCGAAACCAGGAGCCAGGAGCTTCTTCCAGGTCTCCCACGTGGGTTCAGTGTCCCAAGCACTTGGGCCATCTTCTACTGCTTTCCCAGGCCATGGCAGAGAGCTGGACTGGAAGAGGAACAGCCGGGACTAGAACTGGCGCCCATATGGGATGCCGGTACTTCAGGCCAGGGCTTTAACCCATTGCGCCACAGTGCCGGCTTCTTATTTATAATATGTTTCAACAAAAAGTAGGTCATTTCTTAACATACTGGTGCAATAATCTTGGTTTTATAATCAGAATTTTTTTAAAAAGATGTATTTATTTATTTGAAAGAGTTACACAGAGAGAGGAGAGGGAGAGGGAGAGAGAGAGAGAGGTCTTCCATCCGCTGGTTCACTCCCCAGTTGGCCACAGCAGCTGGAGCTGCACTGATCGAAAGCCAGGAGCCAGCAACTTCTTCTGGGTCTTCCATGAGGGTGCAGGGTCCCAAGGACTTGGGCCATCTTCTGCTGCTTTCCCAGGCCACAGCAGAGCTGAACAGGAAGTGAAGCAGCCGCGACTGGAACTGGGATGTGGGATGCTGGCGCTTCAAGCCAGGGCATTAAACCACTGCACCACAGCGCTGGCCCCTATAATAAGAATTTGAACTCTTGCCTTTAAGTGTGTAATCTTGTATTTAACTTCTCTGAGCTGTGGTTTCCTCAACTGTTTAATAAATGAAATGATATGTTTCATGGAGTTTTTATGAAAATTTACCAAGAGATCTGTATGAAGTTCTTGTTACTAAAATATGTTTGGATGCTCTAAAATCATTAGGATGCTTTTCTAAAATTTTCTTGATATTCTTATTTGAATATTCTTTCAGATAAATGTTGAAAATAAGTGTTAACATCTTCCCCCAGATTCTTTTGAGATTTTGATTTGATATTTTTAAATGGATAAAATTTAAATGTTTTTGGGAGAATTGTCATCTTTAAGTATTTAGTTTTGCAGTTTAGTCTCAGTTTCACATTTTTTTTGCTAAGATTATTACTTTATATTTTTCCCTTTCATCTGTTTTTGCAGTTGTGAATAAAAGCTCCTTGCTTTTTTATTACATTGGTTATTGTTCATATTTAGGAAATTATTAATTTTTCTGTTTCTGTCCTTGGTTTTGTTTCTTTTTGCTGATACTTACTAGTGGTTCTCTTGGATTATCTTGTGTATAAGCATATCCTTTACGCCTGTTTTTTCCCCAATTTCTTTCTATTAGCTTCACTTTTAATTTGCTTTTATTCTTATTGTATTGCATTTAGAATTTCCAGCACTACTATAATGATATAGATAAGCTTGTTTCATTTATTATTTTAATACTATTATAGAATCTTGAAAATACAAATTTTTTCTTTTTTTTAAGATATATTTTTATTTATTTGAAAGGCAGAGTTACAGAGAGAGAGAGGGAGAGACACAGAGAGAGAGAGAGACAGAGACAGAGACAGAGAGAGACACAGACATCTCACACCTGCTGGTTCACTCCCCAAATGGCCACAACAGAGAATCTGTGCCAGGCCAAGGCCAAGGGCTTCTTCTGGGTCTCCCACATGAGTACAGGGGCTCAAGCACTTGGAGCATCTTCTACTGCTTTACTTGGCATGTTGACAGGGAGCTGGATCACAAGCAGAGCAGCTGTGTCTTGAACTAGTACCCAAATGGGATGCCAGTTTCATAGGTGGCAGCTTTACCTGCTACACCACAGGGCTGGCCCTGGAAATACAAAATTAATGTTTGGTTTAATGTATTTTCTTTCTCTGGTGTTGCTCGTGATGTCTTATATTACAGTAAGAGCAGTGAATTTTTGCTTGAAACAAAATTTATCATCTCTGAAAAGGTTCTAAAAATTAAAAAAAAAAAAGTTATTTGAGGAGGGGAGAGAAACAGAGCGGCAAGGGCATTCTCTTCATTTGCTGGTTCATTTTCCATGTGCCCACAATGGGCGGAGTTGAGTTGGGCTGAAACCTGGAGGTAAGAACTCACTCCACATCTCTCATGTGGGTGACAGGAACCCAAAAATTGAGTCATCATCTGCTTCCTTCCAGGGTTTGCATTAGCTGGAAGCTGGAATTGGGAACCAGAACTGACTCATGAACCCTGGCATTCCAGTATGGGGGCTGAGTGTCTTAACCATTAAGCCCAATGCCTACCCCTTTTGTGCTGTTTTTAAAATATATCTATTTAGGGGCCAGCCTTGTGGCTCAGTGGTTTAAAGCCCCGGCCTGCAGTGCTGGCAACCTATATAGATGCTGTTCCACTTCCAATTCAGCTCCCTGCTAATGTGCTTGGGAAATATATCTATCTTAACCCTTGTCTGCTGCTGAACAAAATACTTGAGACTCATAAATGTAAACTTAGTGTTCACAGTTAAGGAGTCTGCATGACCAAGATCAATGCACTGGCATGTTTGGAATCTGGTGAGGGCCTGGCCTCTGCTTTCAGGATGGTGCCTTGAGCACTGCTTCTTCTAGAGTGGACCAGCTCTGTGTCCTCACATGGCAGAAGCCCCCAAGAGGCTGGCTAGTTCCTTCAAGCCCTTTTATAAGGTCACTTGTCCACTTAATTGCCTCCTAGAGGTTCCATCTCATGAAACTGTCATGTAACAATTATTTCAGCATACTAATTTGTGGGAGACACATTTACACTAAAGCAGGGAGGAAATAGGCATAACATTAAATTTAGCATGTCAACCATTTTTTTTTAAATTCTACAAAAAAATTCTGCATTTAGAGTAACCTTTAGAACCTTCTCTTTATTGGAGAAGCGGACTTCTTAGCATTTCATCTTGAATAATTAATAACTAAATAACACAGTCTGATGCATCCCCAAGTTACTATATGTGATATTAAAGGATGAATACCAAGGTAGTTTAACTTTCTTTTAGAGTAGATTTTTTGGGACATCTTGGTTACTAAAATGATCAAAGATTTAAAAATCATGATTAAAGAAAAAAATCACTATTTTGATAAAATTCTGTTAATTTGTAGTTACATTCTTTTAATGTAAATATATTTGTGCACTCTTTTATATCTGTCTTCAGAATGTGTGGTTTTGAGATCATTATGTCTTATGTGTATTACAGGTCACCGTATCATCAGCCAACCTCTTACAGGCCACGATTATTGCTGTCTGGAGAACGAGGCTCAGGTCAAACTTCTCACCTTGCTCCAGCACTTCTGCATACTTTAGAAAGATTCTCTGTGCATAGACTAGATCTCCCAGCACTTTATTCAGTTAGTGCCAAAACACCTGAAGAATCATGTGCACAGGTAGGTCTCTAACATATTAAAGTACATTGCTTATATCTTGGTTTTATATATATATATATATATATAATATTGTATAGAGTTTATAGATAAGATTTTTTCAAAGAATGATAAAAAGGATATTAAGTTTTTATTGGTTTTCCATTAACATTCTGATATTGGAGCAGAAGATCCTTTTGCTATATTTTAAAGTGAGTTCATTGTTCTTTTCATATCCATCTTTGCTAAGATTTTAATGTCCTGTTTCATTACTTAGGACCTTATCATAGAAAAGGAAATTATATTCAATTTAAGATGTCAGGATTTACTATTAGTATTGAATACTCAGAGCAGCTCAAAAATTATGGATATTTGTATCAATAGTTAAATGTATTCGATATTTGATTTTCAACTATTTTATATTTGCTCTTCTGTGAAGCAAAGTTCTAGTGCTGCTATTTATATTTCCTGAAGTTTTTATATATATAACCATGAATATATTAGAAGTATGTTATGTTGGAACTAGAGATGAGGGGAATATGTTTCTTGAACTACAAGACTATGCCTTAACCATTTCTATATCTCTGACAGAGTCTAGCTCACAGTAAGTGCTTATTCATTAAATGATTTCATAATAACATTTCTGATCCATTAGAGCAATGTCATTTTGTACTCTGATATTTAGCCTACTTTTAGAGTTTAGGTAACAGGAGTAATAACTTATAAAAGTACTTCACATAGTTTTTTTTTTAAACTACATTTTGTACTCATGAATACTTAATAAATATACTGTAACTAACTGAAAACCATTCCCTACTTTATAGCAAGAAATAAGTATTTTAAAAACAGTTCATAGTAGTTTAATTTCTGTTTTATTCACAGTTCTCTGGGTATGAACATCCTAGCAGAACTTCACTATTACAAAGCCCCATTTATAGATTTATTTCCAAAACCCATGGCCTGAATAAAAGGCCGAATGCCAGTTATTTTGCTCCTGCTTTGATACGTTTAACTCAGCATCTTGGATGTGAGTTTTTTCCAGTAACGTTGATTTATATGTTTGCTCGTATCTTTCCTTTTAGTAAGAAAGTTATTACAGATTGATGCAGGTAAGAGGACTATCTGATACCATTTAAAATGAATCAAAATGATTTACTAGGAAAATATAAACTATGAAAATTGATTTGATAAAAGAAAGAACCCACATAGACACTAACCATGGAAGAGAAAATTGAGCAAGTGCCATAAAAGCACTAAATCTGGACAGTTTCACAGGTGAATTATTTTAATATTAAAGGATAAGTTAATTTTAATGCTGTTTAAAGTTTTCCAAAGTGTGGGAAAAAGGCATGAGTGTTTGGTGTAGTGTCTGGGACGCCTGTGTCCCATGTTGGAGTGCCTGGCTCTGATCTCTGACTCTGGCCCTTGATTCCAGTTTTCTGCTAATGCAGACCTTTGGAGGTGGCGATGATAGCTCAGCTAATTTGATTTCTGCTGCCCACATGGGGAACCCGGATCTAGTCCCCAGTTCCCAGCCTGGCCAAGTCCTAGTCATTGTGGGCATTTGGGGAGCCCACAGTGGATGGGAGCTCTCTTTCTCTTTGCCTCTCATGCAAACAAATAAATTGTAAACAAAGCCAAAAGCTGCACAAAATACAAGAGAAAGTAGGAAAGCTGTGACATTATCAGAAACAGCAGTACCAAACCTTTCAAAGAAATGTAAAGAAAACTGTAGACTAATTTCACTTAGGCAGTGATCATGAAGAAAATATTACAAATGGAATCCAGTAGCAAGAGTAATGTACAATTATAGAGGCATGCAATATTAATTTAGACATTTAGAGTTATAAATATTAGAAAGGATGCATTGAAGTTATAAATATGTTCCTATGAAATAATTGTATATTTTGAGAACTTACAATGTCAACTAAAACATTACTAGGGACAATAAGGCAATTTTATGAGGTAGGTGGTTTCAAAGTTAATGTTCAAATATCTATAGTTTTCTTTTACACAGATTATATCAAGTTAGAAATATAGTGGATGAAGAGGTCTCATTTAAAATAGCAACTAAGTTTACTGAAACAATTAATATGCAGTTCAACTGAAACAATTAATATGCAGGGCCTAAACGAAGAAAACTTTGAATAAATGAAAGTCACATCTGTTTGTAGTTACTGTACTACAATTCAGAGTATGGACTGAAGTCAATTTACAACAGATTAAAATCTCAGCTACCTTATTTATTGGTTGTGACCTTGGACAAACTGCTTATCCCTTAGAGCCTTGATTTCCTCATCCTTGAAATGGAAATAGTGATACTTACCATGAGATTATTTTGAGCATTAAAATAAGCTCATCAAATAGGTCAGGCTTATAGTACTCAGCAATTGTTGGTTATAACCATGCTTATCTCTACTACTGCTGCTGTTCCTTATTGATAGCTCATGGAGGGTAAGACTAGAAACGGAGAGCTGTGATGAGTTCTAAGTTAATGTAATTAAACTAAATGCCCCCCAAATTTTAGGGCAGAAATTTAAAAGAGTTCTGTTTCTTCTGGAAAATAAATGTGAGAATAGCAGAAAAAAAAACAAAAAAGAAAAAAGTGTAAGGACAAAGCCTTATCAGATTTTTCTAATGGGAAAAAATAATGAAGGAGCCCTAACAGACTTTTGTAGTATAACAAACTTGCAGTTATAAAGCATTTGTACCTCTGCAGGGTAGATAGATAAAATGATAGAACAGAATAGAGAATTCAAACTTAGATTTATGAGTAGCATGATCAAGACAATGAATACATTTCATATTAGTAGATGGAAGAAATGGGTTATTTAATAAATGATCTTAGAAAACTGGGTTGCTGTAATAGTGGCAAATGAAAAACAAAACAACTAAATTTCCTACCTTTTTCTATATCCCAAAATAAATTCTAGGTTATTAGTAGAAGGATAAAAGTGCTAGGAAAATTCGCAAGCTTCATATATTTATTATCTTCTGTTTGAGACAGTAATTTTTAAGCAAGGCACAAAAGCCAGAACATAGAGATGTGAAGGAATTTCACTGTATAAAATTTTAAATTACACCTGGCAAAAAGCATTCTTTAAATAAAATTAATGAACAAAGCTTGGGTAAAAGTATATTTGCAACAGACGAATCAAGGACAATTTTCCTAACTATTCAAAACTATCTTAAAATCAGTAAGAAAAAGAATAACAACCCAACACAAAAATTGGCAAAATAAGAGCCTTCCATTTACAGAAGAAATAGAAAATGCAACTAATAAAAATTTGAAGATTCTTAGCCTCACTTACAAATGAAAAAAACTATCAGTTTTGATTTTTTTTTTCTGCAGAAGATCTTTAATAGTATTACTGATGTCAAATTCTGAAGTCCACAGTCCCTTCAAGTAGAACACATGAGTTATAAGATACTATTAGCATCCAAATCAATAATTGAAACTGAAAATACGTTACATATATTTATATAAATACATTGATATTCTTATAAAATTAGATTTATGTCATATATATGTACAATTGTATATATAATAACTTTTCATTAATATGTATGTATTGTTCGCTGCAAAGAAAGAGATCTCTCGAAAAATGCTTTGTAACATATAATTTCTTATAAGATCAGTTACTTTGGTTGCATTCTACTGGCATATTCTCTGAGTCAATTTCTCAGAATTGACTAGTGAAAAATTGAAAAAGAGAATTAGGGGGATGGTATTGTGGTATAATGAGTAAAGCTGCTGCCTATTATGTTTGTCTCCCAGTTGCTCCACTTCCTATCCAGCTCCCTGCTTACGGCCTGGGAAAAGCAGTGAAAGATGGCCCAACTGCTTGGACCCCTGCCAAAAAGTTCCTGGCTCTTGGCTTTGGCCTGGCTAGACTTGGCCATTGTGACCACCTGGGGAGTGAACCAGGGATGGAAGATCTCCATCTTTTTGCTTTTTTCCCTCTCTCTCTGTAACTCTTATGTTTAAATAAAATAAATAAATTTCTTCAAAAAAGAAAAAAATTAGAAAAGAATATTATAAGTATTATATTTTTTTTGATTTTTATATGTTTCAGGTATTAACCTAAGTTATCATATTGATTTTTTTGTTACTCATCACAAGACCATAAAATATTAAATTGTTATTATTCTCATTTACTAATGAGAAAACTGAGATCCAGATAGGTTAAATAACTGCTGAATTCACAGAGTTAGTGAGTGATGTTATAAGAAATCAAGACTCTTCTAGAGTCTGCTTATTTTTTAAATCATGCTGCTAATATTGTCCTGTAAAGTTTTTGTTCATAAGAAAGGCAGAGTTCTAGAGAGATCTTCCATCTACTGGATTACCCCTCAAATGTCCACACATCTGGGGTTGGATCAAGCTGAAACTTTGGGCCAGCAACTCAGTCTGAGTCTCATGTATGGTTACCATGGATTGGGGCATGAGAACCATTTGCTGCTGCCTTCCAGAGTGTGCATTAACAGAAAGCTGAAATCAGGTTTGATTTTTAAAAAATGTAATAATACTCATACTTGGTAAGTACAAATGTAAATTTATTCAATGATTTAGGAGTATAGTTTGGCACTGTCTTTTAAAAGTTCAAGTACAGGGGCAGGACACCACTTGGGATGCCTGGCTGTTCTCTCGATTCTAGCTTCCTGCTAATGCATGTCCTGGGAGGCAGCAGGGATGGCTGAAATATTTAGGTCCCTGCTACCCATGTGGGAGACCCAAGTTGAGCTCCTGGCTCCTTATTTCAGTGTTTGCTGGCGTGAACTGTGATGGGCATTTGGGGGAGAACCAGCAGATGGGAGATCTCTGTCTGTCTCTAAAAAAATAAAGTAAGATGAATAATATATAAAAGTTCAAGTACATGTACCTTTTGAGCTGGGAATTATGTGTAGGAATTTTTCCTAAAGATAGGTTAGCTACAGTTTTTCAGTGCCAAATGTACAAAGATATTTAGCACAGCATTGGGTATAATTGCCAGGCAAAGCATAACAACAAACTAAATAGTCTTTAATGGGGAACTGGCTAAAATAAATTATGGAATATCTTGAGATCCAAAGGAATATTGTGAATTCATTCACAAAAATGAGGTAGATTTACATGGGCTGATATGGAAAGAGGAAAGAGATGTTAGTGAAAGAAAGAGCATCCCAAAAAACTGTTAATAATGGTTGTTGGCTTTGGGGAAGGAATTTGAATAATTGGGAACTGTGTGAACTGTTTAAGCTTCTACTCTGCTGTATTGTCTGGCATTTTGTCTTCTCTTAGCGATGTATTTGACTACATCAAGCAAAACTAAAAATAAATCACTTTGAAACGTTTTCACTGATATAGAGTCGCCTATCTGTTGTTATTCCTTATGGCTAACATGTATGCATATTCACAAACACAAGCACAGGCAAACATAGGCAAGGGAAGGCTTAGGAAGCAGTGTCGTGAACGTTATGCTGGGATCCTGGGCTTCATTTTCTGACTCCTAATTGGTTAAATGTGAATTCCAACCTCATACCCATCAGCTCTTTTACATTTCTTGGCTTTTGCTTCTTTTTTGTTGGCATTAGTTGGGGGGGGGGGGTGTTGGGAAGAAGTGTCACTTGGCATGGAAAACCCCAGAAACCCTCTGTTGTTGTTTTGGTTGTATTTTACTTCCTCTAATACACAAGACATCACAGCTCACACCCAGGAACTTCTGGGTAGAAGTAGAGTTCATTCTTGAGTGATTACCACATGGATGTCCATCTCTGAGGACAAAGTCAGGACTTCTTTTGAACACTGGCAGTATGTCGGGCAATCATGTCTTGGTTAATCTCTGCTTATTTGTATCTTAAGTGCCTATTTTAAATCATTTTCAATTCATAAACATAATACCATCTTTTAAAAAATATAGTGGCTGACACTGTGGCACGCAGGTAAGCCGCCACTTATGATGCTGATATTCCATGTTAGCCCTGATTCGAGTTCTGGCTGCTTCACTTCCCATCCAGTTCCCTGCTATCATGCCTGGGAAAGCAGTTGAAATGATTCCTTACCACCCATGTGAGTTCCAGGCTCCTATAGGCCTGGCCTAGCCCTGACTCTTGCAGCCATTTAGGGGAATGATCCAGCAGAAGATAGATCTTTCTCTTTTTCTCCTTCCCTCTCTGTCCTTCTCTCCCTGTAATTCTGCATCTCAAATAAATAATAAATAAATATTTTATATATATATATATAAAATTCTCTGAAAAGAGGCTGTATTATAATAAAACTCAGAAATTTTAAAATAATATGTACAGGTTTCACAAGCCTAGTTATAAAGTAGGTATGAAAGTCTGAGGGAAGGGGCTGCATTGTGGAGTATTGGGTAAAGCTGCCATCTTCGATGCTGGCATTTCATCTGGTCACTGGTTCATGTCCTGGCTTCTCTACTTCCTATCTAGCTCCTTGCTGATGTGCCTGGAAAAGCAGCAGAGGACGGCCCAAGTGCTTGGGCCCTCGCACACACATGGGTCACCCGGAGGAAGCTCCTGATTCCTGGTTCCTGGCTTTGGCCTGGCCCAGCCCTAGCTGTCGTGGCCATTTGGGGAGTGAACCAGCAGATGGAAGCTTGCTCTCTCTCCCTCTGTAACTCTGCCTTTCAAATAAATAAAATAAATGTTAAAAAAAAAAAAAAAAAAAAAAAAAAAAAAAAAACAAACCTCTGAGAGAAGAGTGGGCATGAGTCAGGTGCTAAAACCCTGGAAAGATTAAAAAGCCGTCTCTTTTTTCTTCTGCTCTATGAGTGTACACCCTTTGTTTTCTTCTCTCTTGCCTTACCTGTCTTGGGAGATATCCTTTAGGGCCATCTCTAGATAGATGTCGAATGTAAGGGTTCAGTCTATGGCAGTTTAAGCTTGTAAGCTTTTCTCCAGGCTCTAAGATACTTAGTATTAAGTTGGATATTTAGTGGCATTACATGGACAAAAAAGGCAGTCTTTAAAGTAAGAAATCTTAAATCACCTTTAAAGGGCTATATTTGATGTGTAGTGTGTTGGAATGAGGGAAGTACCCTACTTGATAATCTTTATGCTCTGGGGATTGTGTTTATTTGTATAAGTCTGTCCTTTGTAGCATATTCATGTGCAAGAATGTGTGAAACAGAACTTTTTTTTTCTCCTTATGAGTATCTCAACTATTGATCAGTATTATCAGTTGTGGTGAAGAAATGGTAGAGGAGTTAGTATCTACTATAGGGTTTTTCTGGTTGTTCATGCATCAGAATCAATTGGGGGTTCTTTTAAAAATTTCTGATTACCAATCTGTAGTTTAAAATGCATTCTGAGTATTACTATTCTGGGTCTTCAATAGATAGTACTTTTGAGATATAGCTCTTTAATGGGTCATTGTACCTTAGTTGGACATTTATTACTAAAATGAATGCCAGCATTTGTAACATTGCTCTGTGTGTGTGCACATATGCATGTGTATGTGTGTGTATTATATGTGTGTGCTTATGTGTATATGTGTATGTGTATGTGTGTACGTATGTTACTGACCTTTCCAAAGGTTTTGGTAGGAGAATGGAAAACCTTGGTATAGCCTGAAAGATTTATTGAGCATTATGCCAAGGTAGGAAAAGAGTCTTCAGATACTCTTTAAAAAAAAAAAACATCTGTGATTCCCTTTTCCTGACATCCTCAAGTGTATTTTTTGCCTTCTGTATTTCTACTGCTGACTTAGGAGGAAAAAAAAGCACTGCTGAGTGTGTTGTATTTTATTTTTTCATTAATAGAGAGGCAGGATTGAATTAATATATTTACATATGGTCTTTGAAAAACTTTGGAGTTACTCTATGGTTTGTAAATAAATAAGGTCTTTTGTGATAAATAAGGTATTTGCTGGGTGGAAATTTTAGAAATTTTATTTCCTTAGAAAGAAATTGTATCGGAAAATTCCCAGGGGGAATCCTTTTTGTGTGAGTGGCATTAAGGAATTAATATATTTACTTATGTGTATATTTTGGACGCTCTTGTGTTTGTGCTTAATGGGTCTCTGGGCTTCTCTGTAGCAGTCTGTATATATTTTGGATGCTTTTGAGTTTGTTCATGTGGTGTCTTGATTTTTCTACATAATATGGCTTTGTTTTGTTTTGTGTTGTAAATAAAATAAATTAGCTAGATTATATCATACATACTGAAATTCCTAAAGTCTTTAGAAAATGAAACATCAATAAAAGATGTGAGCAATTTCATTTTCATGATATGCTTTTATAATATTCATAATATAGCAGCCCAAACTAGTATAAATGTGTATTCTAACAGGCTGATTTTGTGTGCATATAAAGAAATTTGACACCTTATTTCTTGAATCCTGAACCTTCAGAAGCTAGACAGTGCCTTTTTTTCATAGAATATGCTCCATAAATATTAGGCACATGGACTGTAAATGAAGTAAAGGGACAGAAGTGGAATAAACTAGGTGACAGTGCAGTGATATTTATTTTAATGTTTTGTGATGGCATAACACAAGGAATTAAACTTATTTTATTATTCCTTTTTAATTTTTGCAATAATTGAGAGTGTTTTAGATCCCAAGACTTCTACTGCTTGTAATATTTTGTAACGGTAGTATATTCATGATACTGTTATTCTAGAAGTCTTTTATGATGAAGTTGTTTCCTTCTTTCTTGTGTAAACCCCCCCCCCCTTTTTTTTTATTTTTTGCCAGGCAGAGTTAGACAGTGAGAGAGAGAGAGGCAGAGAGTTATAGACAGTGAGAGAGAGACAGAAAGGTCTTCCTTCCATTTGTTCACTCCCCTAATAGCTGTTACGGCCGGTGCTGCGCCGATCCGAAGCCAGGAGCTGGGTACTTCCTCCCAGTCTCCCATGCGGGTGCAGGGACCCAAGCACTTGGGCCATCCTCCTCTGCCTTCCCGGGCCACAGCAGAGAGCTGACTAGAAGAGGAGCAACCAGGACTAGTACCCAGCGGCCCAACTGGGACTAGAACCCGGTGTGCCGGCACCGCAGGTGGAAAATTAGCCAAGTGAGCCACGGTGCTGGCTTGTGTAATCCCTTTTTAAACAAATGAAAACCATACTAGTTTTGACCTTTGTGTTTCAGTCATGTGTGTTTTTAAATTTTTTCTAGTTTTCAGTTTCTAAAGAAAATGTCTTATTTTGAGGCTATAAATTCTTAATTTAAAAAATATACTAAATTTTATGCACTCAGCATTTTAATTTGGTGGCTAAAATACTGACTTCAAAGTTTAGCTTTTGAGATGATTAGAACTCTTGTAAATGTAACTGCAGTTTATGTTATTGGAACTTCCTTGTATGATACTTCCAACTTCAGTGGCCTGATTTTTGCCTTCAATATCGTTATTATTTAGCAGAAGTAGTTTGTGAATTTTTTTTAACCAAGCAATTTTTAAAATTAGTTATATAAGGGACTGTGATGTCTAGGGCAAGAAGGAGGCCAGAAGGAAATGGAGTATATTGTTTAAATAATCAAAATGAACAGTTCACATATGCTGGTGTGTGTTCATTTTACTTGTGCAAGAGTGCTGGTCATGTCAGAGGTATTTTGAAACGGTTGGTTCAGTAATTTGGCCTACTGTCTTTTTTTCTCTATAACAGTTTTTCTGTTTTCTACTACACCTTGCACATCCACCAATCCAAGACACCCCGTAGGTGAGTATTTTTCTAGTTCTCAAATGGCATCACTTGTTCCCAAGACAGTTGCCGCTTCATTAAAACAAGGCTTTATTTTCCAACTTGAATTATCTGGTTATTTGATTTCACAGAGTGTATTTTACTATACAACTTTAAAAGTTAGTAACAAACTGCTGAAGAGCTATTTTTATATTACAAAAAAAAATCACAGTGGGATTAAACTTTTTTTCCTGATATTTATACTCTTAAAATTTTTAAATGCTCTTCTCAGATTCAATTTCTTCTGAATTTTCATTAGGAAAGAAAACTGGGGGATTAGAACAGGTAGGTTGAGTATTTAAAGAAAACAGCAAAGTTTTAATATTTTAAGATAATATGGAGTAAGGCATCAAAAAGAAAACTTGTTTTGGTAGTGCTTTTTAATTTTTTTCTAGAAATTAAGCATGGTTCCCCCCTAAGGGCTTAGGAGAAAAATTATAAGTATTCCCAAATATTGGTATCTGATGTAGTCAGGTTATTTCTCAATTCATGTAATTATACACTCGTGAATCAGAAAGCCTAATAAGCCTTTTTACTTTTCTGTATTTAACTTAAGAGTTGTCTGATTTTTTTCCCCCTTCTGGGTTTTTAAATATAATTTAAAAATTTTACCAAGGATATTTTTCTAAAGGCTTTGGAAATAGCAAGGTCTATAGAATATCATTAATCTGTTAATTTTGAGGGGATTAGATGAAAAGAAATAAAGGCCCCAATTTGTTCATATCTGGTGGTGCTTGTATCTAGTTCAGCCTTGCAAATACTGTGGAACACTTGCAGTTCTGTGGTATTTAACTTCTGACTCTGTAAAGTTCTTAATATCCCTCAATTCTCTGATGCTGTTCCCATCCTTTCTGATACTTCATAATGAGCTAGATGCTCTCAACACGTGTTCCTAGAGAACCTAACCTAGAAGTACTAGAATGAAAGGCAAAAATTCATTTTTCAAGAAGGCATGTTTTCTCATCTCTCTTGCGCCCTGGGCATGTGGCAGCTTGCATGGCTGGATCAGATGGTTAGTTTTGTGAGGTTTCTCAGTAAGTTGCGGCTCAGTCTTTTTCAGGTGGTCACCTCTCTCTCCTGGCTGACTCTCCCTCCCAAGTTTTATCAGCAGAGTGGGGAATTGGAAAGCAGCGAAGGAGTTGGTCCCTGTATTCCACATACTATGCCTGATTTATGTGGCATGAATTTTTTTTTTTTTGAAACAAATGCTTTAGTAGCCTTTGTGCTCCTGTGTGGCTCCTTCCTTTTGCCAATATTTATACTGATTTTTCTTGTATGAATTTTATAAAAGTACTTTTGGGGGGAAAAAAATCCCTGGATTTTCAAGATCCTGGATAGGTTTGTGCCTGTTTGCAATGTAGGTCTAAATTTGAGACTCCTGAAGGAGCTGTCCTGTTCAATGTTCTGGATTGGTGGATATGCAAATATTACATTTGATGTGAGTGGTTGCAATATAGACATTTCTTCCAATTTTAGGGAAGAGTTTTGAGTCTCTTTCATCTGGTTTACTATTGGCAATGCATTTGATTTTGCACAGGAGGTTTAAAGCTGTATAAAATGTATTATTTAAAAATTCATGCAACTGATAAATTTTACTCATTAAAGAAAAATAATCTTTTTATTTTTAGGAAATTTTCTGATAATCCCAATCATTTTAAATGTTAGATTCTTATTTCTGTATCTTATGCAACAGATAGGCTAACAGAATTGTATACAAAATAAGAGAAAATAAGTAGAGAATTTTAGGGATAGAATTATCAAATTAGATTGAAGAAATGTAGTCAGATTTTTACGTTTATACCTAACCTTGTTAAAAAATAATGAAGAGATGTCATATTAACAAGTGAGAATTGGCTGATGGGCTGTTGAGCTGTGGACTCATATGTAAAGGATGGTAGCTCTGCTTGCAGCTTACTAATAGCCAACCTTGTCCTTACTGGTGTGTGTTGGCAGAATGCCATTGAAGCTGTGATTAGGATTCTCTCTTTTAACACCTTACGAGTACTTCATTTTCAAGCTCATTGTATTTTCTGACAATGGAGGTATCGCAGAGATTTTTGCTAATTTATTTATTGTGCTTTAGAGAAGTAAGAATATTTGTGACTGTTTTATGAAAGATTGAACTAAGGTGATGGGGGAAGTTGAGTAAGTGATTCAGCAAGTGGCTCATTGATTTCAAGTTGCAGGGTGATACATCTTGATTAAGATATCTATTTGATTCATATGTGGAGTGATTCTTTTTAGGCCATGGGCTTATATATGTAAACCACATTGTCCTTTTCTTCTGTTTAAAAGGTTCCTGGTCTCTCTCTAACATGGGTGAATATAGGTGCATGTATATCTCTTTATCTGAAGTGTATTTTCTAATGGTGTTTTACTTTATTATCTGTACACGATAGTTAAGTAGAGCAATTTGATACCTTTATCCTATTAATATATACTGAAAAAGAATAAAATCGTAAAAAGAAATGCTCCTTCCCCTCCGTGAGGCAAGGGTTAGATAGAAGGCTTGTGCATTGTATCTTGAAGAGCTTAAATTTGGAAGCTAAAACTAATGACAGTATAGGCCTGACAGGTTTCATACATTTGGGGGTTACTAGGTAGACTTTAGAATGAACAATTTGAGTTTGTTAATTTGGATTCTTTCTTTAATTAGATTTTTCGTGAAGCTCGAAGAACAGTACCAAGTATTGTTTACATGCCTCACATTGGTGATTGGTGGGAAGCTGTCAGTGAAACTGTGAGAGCAACTTTTCTGACATTGCTACAAGACATACCATCATTTTCACCTATATTTTTATTGTCTACCTCTGAAACCATGTACAGTGAACTGCCTGAAGAGGTAAGAACTAATTAAATAGTATATCTTTCTTAATTATATTACTTTTAAATAGTTGGTCTTATAAGCTGAATGTATTTTAGTTAGTGTAAAATCATACCATCAGAATTGAGATCTGGGTTGTACTGTTTTACTAGCCTTGTAATGTAGGAAAGTTATTTAATCTTTTAACTTTCAGTTTCTTTTTTGATATAATAGTCATGTCTTATTCAGTGTTGCTGGGAAGATTTAGATAATTAATGATTAGAATAGAATCTGACATCCTTATATATAGTACATTCCAAGGAAATCTTAGCTGTCTTGTCACCCATCCCATTATAATTATCCTTCTCACCCATTTCAACTCTTTCATTGGTAGCATCATGTTAAGTTGAATATTATTACTAATATGCCTGTTTTTCAAATATGAAATTTAGTTTTTGAGTTTAAAGCAAAAGTAGAATTACAGTTGATTTCAGCAAAAGTTACCACATAACTCATGTGAAAGAAGCTGATTTTTAGAACATTATATTAACACCCCAAGCATATTGGGCCTTCAGATAGTCTCCTTCAGAAACACTTAGAAATATTTTATCTAGGAGACACAGTAGGAATGATGTTCACATAAAAGATTTGTATTTTTCCAGTGTTACAAAGCTTGAGTATATAAGATTTAAAAAAAATTTTTTTAAACTTTTATTTAATGAATATAAATTTCCAAAGTACAGCTTATGGATTATAATGCCCCCCCATAACTTCCCTCCCACCCGCAACCCTCCCCTTTCCCTCTCCCTCCCCTTTTCCCTCTCCCTCCCCCCTTCCATTCACATCAAGATTCATTTTCAATTCTCTTTATATACAGAAGATCAGTTTAGCATATATTAAGTAAAGATTTCAACAGTTTGCACCCACATAGAAACACAAAGTGAAAAATACTGTTTGAGTACTCGTTATAGCATTAAATCACAATGTACAGCACATTAAGGACAGAGATCCTACATGAGGAGTAAGTGCAAAGTGACTCCTGCTGTTGACTTAACAAGTTGACACTCTTGTTTATGGCATCAGTAATCACCCTAGGCTCTTGTCATGAGTCGCCAAGGCTATGGAAGCCTTTTGAGTTCACCCACTCTGATCATATCTAGACAAGGTCGTTGTCAAAGTAGAAGTTCTCTCCTCCCTTCAGAGAAAGGTACCTTGACCTGTTCTTTCCACTGGGATCTCACTCGTGGAGATCTTTCATGTAGGTTTGGTTTTGTTTTTTTTTTTTTTTTTTTGCCAGAGTGTTTTGGCTTTCCATGCCTGTAATACTCTCATGGGCTTTTCAGCCAGATCCAAATGCCTTAAGGGCTGATTCTGAGGCCAGAGTGCTGTTTAGGACATCTGCCATTCTATGGGTCTGCTGTGTATCTCGCTTCCCATGTTGGATCATTCTCTCCCTTTTTTATTCTATCAGCTAGTATTTGCAGACACTAGTCTTGTGTATGTGCTCCCTTTGGCTCTTAGTCCTATCATTATGATCAATTGTGAACAGAAATTGATCACTGGGACTAGTGAGATGGCATTGGTACATGCCACCTTGATGGGATTGAATTGGAGTCCCCTGGTATGTTTCTAACTCAACCGTTTGAGATAAGTCAGCTTGAGCATGTCCCGAATTGCACATCTCTTCCCTCTCTTATTCCCACTCTTATATTTAACAGTGATCACTTTTCAGTTAAGTTTCAACACTTGAGAATAACTGTGTATTGATTACAGTATTCAACCAAAAGTATTAAGTAGAACAAATAAACAAAAAAATACTAAGAGGGATAACGTATTAAGTTGTTCATCAACAGTCAGGGTAAGGGCTGATCAAGTCACCGTTTCTCATAGTGTTCATTTCACTTTAACAGGTTTCCTTTTTGGTGCTCAGTTAGTTGTCACCAATCAGGGAGAACATATGGTATTTGTCCCTTTGGGACTGGCTTATTTCACTCAGCATAATGCTTTCCACATTCCTAACAGGGATCACTTTTCAGTTAAAATTTAAATACCTAAGAATAATTGTGTGTTAATTACAGAGTTCAACCAAGAGTACTAGAACAAAACAAAGAGAAAATACTAAAATGGATAAAGTATTACATTGTACATCAACAATCAGGACAAGAGCTGATCAGGTCACTGTTTCTCATAGTGTCCATTTCACTTCAACAAGTTTCCCCTTTGGTGCTCAGTTAGTTGTCACCAATCAGGAGAACATATGATATTTGTCCCTTTGGGACTGGCTTAATTTGCTCAGCATGATGTTTTCCAAATTCCTCCATCTTGTTGCAAATGACCAGATTTCGTTGTTTTTGACTGCTGTATAGTATTCTATAGAGTACATGTCCCATAATTTCTTTATCCAGTCTACTGTTGATGGGCATTTGGGTTGGTTCCAGGTCTTAGCTATTGTGAATTGAGCTGCAGTAAACATTAAGATGCAGATAGCTTTTTTGTTTGCCAATTTAATTTCCTTTGGGTAAATTCCAAGGAGTGGGAGGGCTGGGTTGAATTGGTAGGGTTATATTCAGGTTTCTGAGGAATCTCCAGACTGACTTCCATAGTGGCTTAACCAGTTTGCATTCCCAACAACAGTGGGTTAGTGTCCCTTTTCCCCCACATCCTCTCCAGCATCTATTGTTGGTAGATTTCTGAATGTGAGCCATTCTAACCGGGGTGAGGTGAAATCTCATTGTGGTTTTGATTTGTATTTCCCTGATTGCTAGTGATCTTGAACATTTTTTCATGTGTCTGTTGGCCATTTGGATTTCCTCTTTTGAAAAATGTCTATTGAAGTCCTTGGCCCATCTCTTAAGTGGGTTTTTTGTTTTGATGTTGCGTTTGCATATGCTGTAGGGATTCCTGAGTTGCTAATTTCCAACTTCATTCCTTTATGGTCTGAGAAGCTGCATGGTATGATTCTAATTCTTTTGAATTTGCTGAGACTTGCTTTATGGCCTAGTATGTGGTCAATCCTAGAGAAGGTTCCATGTACTGCTGAAAAGAATGTAAATGCTTTCTGTGTAGGATGAGAAGTTCTGTAGATATCTGTTAGATCCATTTGGGCTATAGTGTCATTTAAATCTACTGTCTCCTTGTTGATCTTCTGTCCTGTTGATCTGAGAGTGGGGTATTGAAGTCCCCCAGTACTGTTGTATTGGGGTCTAAGTCTCCCTTTAAGTCCCTTAACAAATATTTTAAATAAACCGGTGCCCTGTAATTAGGTGCATATACATTGATAATCGTTATATCTTCCTGTTGAATTGATCCCTTAATCATTATATAGTGCCCCTCTTTGTCTCTCCTAACAGTTTTTGTGGTAAAGTTTATGTTGTCCAATATTAAGATGGCTACGCCCGTTCTTTTTTCATTTCTGTTGGCATGGTATATCTTTTTCCAGCCTTTCACTTTCAGTCTGTATGGATCTTTATTGGAAAGATGTGTTTCTTGTAAGCAGCAAATAGATGGGTTTTGTTCCTTAAGCCAATCAGCCAATCTGTGTCTTTTAACTTAGTACTTGGACTACCTCTCACCATTCCCTCCTAGCTTGTAGGGTTTCTGATGAGAAGTCAGCTGTGAGTCTGATTGGAGATCCTCTGAGAGTAATCTGACGTTTCTCTCTTGCACATTTTAGGATCTTTATGTTTCACTGTGGTGAGTTTAATTACGACGTGTCGTGGTGAGGATCTCTTTTGGTCATGTTTATTACGGGTTCTATGAGCTTCCTGTACTAGGATGTCTCTGTCCTTCTCCAAACCTGGGAAATTTTCTGCTAATATCTCACTAAAAAGGCCTTCTAATCCTTTCTCCCTCTCCATGCCTTCAGGAACTCCTAGAACCCGAATGTTGGGTTTTTTAATAGTATCCTGAAGATTCCCGACAATATTTTTTAGATTTCTTAGTTCCTCTTCTCTTCTTTGGTTTGATTGTATATTTTCCTGTGCTCTGTCTTCTAAGCCTGATATTCTCTCTTCTGCTTCGTCCATTCTGTTTTTTTTTTTTTTTTAATTTTTTTTTGACAGGCAGAGAGGACAGTGAGAGAGAGAGAGAGACAGAGAGAAAGGTCTTCCTTTGCCGTTGGTTCACCCATTCTGTTTTTAAGGCTCTCTAATGTGTTTGTCATTTGATCTATTGAATTCTTCACTTCATTATGATTTCTCATCACTATCACAGTTGTTTCATTTTCTGCTAGTTGTTTCATTTCATTTTGATTCCTCCTTAATATTTCATTTTCACGAGAGAGATTTTCTATCTTGTCCATTAAGGATTTCTGTAGTTCGAGAATTTGTTTTTGAGAACTTCTTATCAATTTTTTGAGATCTGCTTCTTGCATTTCTTCTATCTCATCATCTTCATAATCTTGAATTGGGTTGTCTATTTCATTTGGGGGCGTCATAGTGTCTTCCTTGTTCTTGTTACCTTGGCTTTTGCGTTTGTTTGTCATATTGGAGATATTCTTTGTTTTTTTTTTTCTCATTATACTGTGACTCTAGATTAAGAGGACTGTCTGCTTTTGATGGATTTTTAGAGGCTGTGATGGGTGTGGCCAGAGAGCTCTGGTTCTACAGGGTTAAGGGTGTGCCAAAGGTGATTCACCCTGATTGTTCTCTGGCTCGCTCTGCTCTCTCTCTCTCTCTTTTTTTTTTTTTTTTGACTCAGTTGGGACGTAATTCCACACAGCTGAGTGGAATTGAGAGTAGTTGATGTATGAAATCTGGCCCCTGTGGGTATTCGTTTGCTTACCAGAGTCAGGTTTTTCTGCTTGGCTAATGAGAGACACCCGCTTTACATATGCAAAATGGCGTGCACTGCTTTACTTATGTAAAATGGCGCCTGCCCTTTGTCTTGCTCAGCTTTGTAAGGTGAGTGGAAAGAGAGGCTAAATGTCCGTGCAGGTTCCCCTTATTTATTCGATTTTTTCTCTCCTCCATCCAGCCTGGTGAACTTTCCCCAATGGGGTTTCAGGCCTTGTTCTCTGCAGGCTTTTTCTGCCTTTCCCTGCCAATGTCTCGGGTTACCGAGAGGTTTTTAGCTCACCTCCCCTTCCAGCGCTGGCGCGCAGACTCTGAGGCTGTGGCGGGTCCAGCGGCCCTGGCGGCTCCCGCGGCTCAGCTTCCACGCGGTGGGCGACCTTGCTCTCCCCTTAGGTCCTCTGAGTCACAGCCACTAGATCTTGAGTATATAAGATTTTATGATTAAGTTATTTGTTTACTGAGTTCTTTTGTGCTTTCATTGGCTATCTTGCTAAAATGGACTTGTAGAATTTACTGCTCTTGTAAGGAAAGTATATTAAATGTAGAGTAATTCATTTTTGATTATTCAATTTCTGAAAGTATCTGAAGACTGTTCATCAAAATGTTTATTACCATAGAGGGCAATAAAGTTGAATGGAATACTGTGTATAGTAAGACTCAGAAAACCAAGGTATTGACTTACCAGTCTTTCCATTTTGGATAAATATTTGAACCTAGGATAGCTTGTTTTTATGTACAAATGTAGATAGTGGCAGACAAAATGTTGGTATAAGACAATAAATGAGTCTGTTTTGGAAATCATGGAGCTATAAAATGTTGGGTGTTAGTGTTATGAAGTCAGAGAGCAGTTGCAGGTGATGTAGAAGGATGGACTGAACCTGGTCATAACCAAGGAGCTACTTTTGCAGGTTAGGTCCTCTGTATCAACTAGGTTTTTTTGGTTTAATATAATTTTATATAAAGAAAGAGAAGAAAGGAATAATTAAGAGTTTTAGTTAGGAATATTAATTTCCTTAAAATTTCCCCCATAAGGAGTTCAAAAAATGTATAAGTCTTGTGAACTTTCTTCTTGATATAGCATTATTTATTTTGCTTACATGTATTGTACATATGCATGTATGATTTTACTGTTGGCTTAGTATTTTAAAGCTAACATTGCATTATACACATTTTCAGTGTGGTATATTATTATCATAATTTTTAGTGAATTATTTGTTTCCCAGTAACCCTAATTATTAGCTAAAATATATTAGCGTTATGTTAAAAATAGATTAGATTTGAATCCTGAAATTTTAGCTCTTTTTTTTCTCTTTTGACTTCTGTGTTCTAACCACTCGTTAATCAAGTAGCTACTAAAGTGAACCACAGAAATACATATTTGTGGGGTGAATATTGTGAAAAATCCTCTCAAAACTACTGTTTTTCACTAATTCATAAAAAATATTCCTCTGCCTCTGAGACTTACATTTTATTTTTTTTATTTTAAATGATTTTTTATTTATTTGAAAGACAGAGGGAGGGAGCAAGAGAGGGATAGAGAGGGAGGGAGGGAGGGAGGGAGAGAGAGACTGACTTTCCATCAGCTGGTACATTCCACAAATGGCTGCAATGACTGGGGTTGTGCCAGGCTGAAGCCAGGAGCCCTGAGCCTCTTACGAGTCTCCTGTGTAGGTACAGGGGCCCAAGCACTTGGGCCATCTGCTTGCTGCTGCCTTCCTGGGTGCATTGGCAGGAAGCTGGAGTGGAAGTGGAGTAATTAAGTCTCAAACTAGCACCCATGTGGGATGCTGGCATCACAGGCGGCAGCTTAAACCATTATGCCACAATGCCAGCCCCTAACCTTGTATTTTAATATCAGCTTTGCCATTTGAATGGTTGCTTTCTTTAGACCACAAGCTGAGGTAGTATTCTACAATACATAGTACATATTGATAAATATTTAGTGAGTGAATGAATAGTATAGAGAATTGCAGACCATATAGGTTAGCAAATTGATGAACAAATGAAGTAAACAAAACTAAATAATTCTCAAATAAATGGCTGGTTACTATAGTTTATTTAAGAATATTTAATAAAGAAATTAAATTAACAGTAATATACAGGTTTTTTAACCTGTAAAGTAGGTGTGTGTGTGTGTGTGTGTGTGTGTATATATATATATATAAAAGACAACCATTGAAAAAGCTATCTCCAGGCAACCCATTATCATAGCCTTAAATATGTATATACATTTTGACTCAGCAATATATTTTATGGGTAATTACCTGAATAATTTTTATAGATAAATATAAAAAATACAGCATAAACTATGGGGGGATGGGGGATATTTCTCATACCTTTTTTCTAAAATTTATTTATTTGAAAGGCAGAGTAAAAGAGAAAAAGATCTCTTCCATTTGTTGGTTCTTTCCCAAAATGCCTGTAACTGCCCGGGCTGGGTCAGGCCGAAACCAGTAGCTTGAAACTCAGTCCAGGTCTTTCATGTGGGTGGCAGGGATCCATGTCCTTGGACCATCACATACTGCTTCCCTGGATGTGTGTTAGCATGAAGCTGCATGAGAAGATGAGGTGGGACCTGGTCCCTGGCACTCTGATATGGGATGCAGGTGTCCCAAGTGGCAGCTTAACCTGCTCTGCCACAGTACCTGCCTTTATTATACCTTCTTTTCATTGGTGAAAAAGTATCTAAATGCTCCATAGGGGCAAGCATTTGGCACGGTGGTTAAGTTGTTGTTTGGGAACCCACAATCCATATTGGAGTACCTGGTTCAAGTCCCAGTTACTTAGCTTTTAATCTACCTCCCTGCTAATATACACCCTGGAAGGTAGGGCTCAGATATTTTGGTCCCTGCCACCCATGTGGGTGACCCAGGTTGAATTCTGAGCTACTGACTTTGGCCTGACTATTGTGGGCATTTAGAGAGTAAACCAGAGGATGGAACATCTCTCTTTGTCTTTCTGTCTTTATCTTTCTGCCTTTCAAATAAAATGTAAATAAATAAATAAATAAAAATTTGGAATTGGTTAAGTTATGGTAGATTCATTCCATGAAACACAATGAGACCATTAAAAATATTGATGCAGATACTGGAGGTTGGCTTAGCAGTTAAGAAGCAGCTTGGAAAACCCACACCCTGTGTTGGAGTACCTGGTTTTGAGTTCTAGCTCCACTCCTAATTCTTGCTTCCTACTAATGTTCACCCTGGGAGACACTAGGTGATGGCTCAAATAGTTGAGTCCCTGCCACCTACATGGGAGACCAGGGTTGATTGCCTGGCCGCTGGTTTCAGCCTGATCCAACCCTGGCTGTTGTGTGTATTCAAAGAGTAGACCAGCAGATGGGAGCTCTCTTCTCTGTCTCTTTCAAATAAGACAAATATATTAATAAAAATTTTAAAAATATTAGTGTAGAAAACATTTAATGTCATGAAAAAGATATTTAAATATGTTGTTTAAAGATGCTTATATGCATGATATTATTCCAACTTATAAAGTGGTAAATGGAGGCATATTCATGGATGCTAATAGTAATTATCTTGGCCGGCGCCGTGGCTCACTTGGTTAATCCTCCACCTTGTGGCGCTGGCATCCCATATGGGCGCCGGGTTCTAGTCCCGGTTGCTCCTTTTCCAGTCCAGCTCTCTGCTGTGGCCTGGGAGGGCAGTGGAGGATGGTCCAAGTGCTTGGGCCCCTGCACCAGCATGGGAGACCAGGAGGAAGCACCTGGCTCCTGGCTTCAGATTGGTGCAGCGCCGGCCGTAGCAACCATTTGGGGAGTAAAGCAATGGAAAGAAGACCTTTCTCTCTGTCTGTCTGTCTCTCTCTCTGACTGTAATTCTACCTGTCCAAAAAAGAAAAATAGTAATTTTCTTTGTGCATTAAGGTTATATTGATTTTTAAATTGTCTTTTCAAAGTCTTCTGTAATAAATACTAGTGTCTTAATCAAATAATAAGCCAGTTATTCAGAGATGAAAGAAAAAAATATGTACCCTTTTTTTAAAAAAAAGATTTATTTATTTATTTTTAGTTGAAAGGCAGAGTTACAGAGAGACAGAGGCAGAGAGAGAGAGAGAGAGAGAGAGAAAGTCTTCTTTCCACTAGTTCACTCCTCAGATGGCTGCAATGGCCAGAGCTGTGCTAATCCAAAGCCAGGAGCCAGGCGCTTCTTCTGAGTCTGCCACGTGGGTGCAGGGGCCCAAGCACTTGGGCCATCTTCTGCTGCTTTCCCAGACCACAGCAGAGAGCTGGATTGTAAGTGGAGCAGCTGGGTCTCAAACCGGCACCCATATGGGATGCCAGCACTGAAGACTGGAGCTTTAACTCACTGTGGCACAGTGCTGGTCCTGTACCATTTTTATAAAAGTAGAAGAAAACCCATGAGGCAGGCATTGTAGTAAAGCCTGCTCCTTGGGATTCCAAGTCCCATATGGGAGTGTGTAATTCAGGTCCTGGCTCGTTTGCTTCCCGACCAGTTCCTGTTAATGTGCATGGGAGGCAGTAGATGATGGCTCAGTGCTGGAGTTCCTGGCTCCTGGCTTTGGCGTGCCCCAGGCCCAGCTGTTGTTAGCATTTGGGGAGTAACCAGCAGATGAAAGATTTCTTCCCCTCACCTACTCCCTGAGTCATTCTGCCTTTCAAATATGTAATTAAATATTCATTTAAAGATAGCAGAAAACCCCAAAAGAATTTGTCATTGTTTTAGAGCCCTTTTGATATTCTCTTGTTAATGTTTCCCCTCCTATACCCTGCCCCCGCTCTAGTCCAGTCCTCAAAATAAATTTATACTCGGACAGGACATTGGGATACTGGGAAAAGATTAAAATTTATATACATTTTATTCATATTATCTTAAATATTTTGTGAATATATTTAAAATGAAAATATTATATTTGCATAATATATTTAAGTAAATTTGCATATACTAGAAAGAATATTTTCAGATTTTTTTTTACTGACGATGTATTTGATTTAAAAATTTTAGAAATTATTGGTCTAGACCAGCTGAGAGCAAAATGTGGTACATAGACCCCTATGGGTCCCCCAAGGCCTTTTCAGAGGATTTTCAAGTTCTTTCCTTTCCAACTACATGTCTGCTCTTAAATATGACGTTTTCTCATATTCTTCCATCAAAACAACATTTTGCAACAGATTGAATGCAGAAGCAGATGTAAGATCCAGTTGTCTTCCATCAAGCTAGACATTACAGAAATTTGAAGAATGTAAAATACTGCCACTTTCTCACTAAATTTTATTTTCTATTTTATGTATCTTTTATTCTAAGTTATATTTTTGGAAAAATATATTTTTCAAAAGAATATACTTTTAAATGTTAATATGTAATGAGCTCATTTTTAAAATGTCCTGAGTTTTGATACATAAATAGTGACAGAGCCTGCATAAAAAAAAAATTTTGGGATCCTTAGTAATTTTTATTTTATTTTATTTTTTACTTATTTATTTGAAAGGTAGAGTTATAGACAGTGAGAGAGAGAGAGAGAGACAGACAGAAAGGTCTTCCTTCCGTTAGTTCACCCCCCAAATGGCCACTACGGCCGGTGCTGCATCGATCTGGTGCCAGGAGCCAGGAGCCAGGTGCTTCTTCCTGGTCTCCCATGCAGGTGCAGGGGCCCAGGCACTTGGGCCATCCTCCACTGCCCTCCCAGGCCACAGCAGAGAGCTGGACTGGAAGAGGAGCAACTGAGACTAGAACCCGGCACCCATATGGGATGCTGGCGCCTCAAGGCGGAGGATTAACCAAGTGAGCCACAGCACCGACCCGGGATCCTTAGTAATTTTTAAGAATTTAAGAAGGCACAGGGGTGCAGCTCCAACCATTGCGGCCATCTGGGGAATGAACCAGTGGATGGAAGACCTCTCTCTCTCTCTGTCTCTACCTCTCTCTGTAACTCTGTCTTTCAAATAAATAAAATTAATTAAAAAAAAAAAAGAATTTAAGAAGCCCCTGATACAAAAATGTTTGTGAACTTTTGATCTGGACCACAGACCCTTTGAGGAGATGAGAATGTCTAACCAGTCTTGACTTCTACGGGTCTTGGCACAGTGCTTGTACATTGGACTGACTCCAAGTTTATTTCATGAAAGAGAGGGACTAACAGTTGAATCACAACATAGTCTTTAAGTACTCCCTGATAAACCTCATTCCTTTTCTGCAAAAATATAGTGTGAATAAATTACGTATGTAAACTGTCTATGAGGATAGTTGGGAGATTTTAGTAGAGATGTATGGAAACTTTAAGTTATTTTTGTTCAGGAGAACAGAAAAATATATTTAAGGGAGGAAGCAGGTAGAAGTAGAGATATTTGCAGAAAGGAAATCAAATGTTGGCCAGAATCATCACATTTCTGTTTCTTTATCTTTTTTAAAGATTTATTTATTTATTTGAAACTCAGTGTTACACAGAGAGAGAAGGAGAGGCAGAGAGAGAGGTCCTCCATCTGCTGGCCCACTCCCCAGTTGGCTGCAATGGCTGGAATTGTGCCGATCTGAAGCCAGAAGCCGGGAGCCAGGAGCTTCCTCTGGGTCTCCCACATGGGTGCAGGGGCCCAAGGACTTGGGCCATCTTCCACTGCTTTCCCAGGCCATAACAGAGCTGGATTGTAAGTGGAGCAGCTGGGACTTGAACTGAGATGCCTGCACTGCAGGCAGCAGCCTTACCCACTATGCCGCAGTGCCGGCTCCAGCACATTTCTGTTTCTAAAGATATTAATAGTATTTTCTTTGCTATTAAGTTATTATGGGCAGTTCAAGATGGTGTAATTCAATGCATTGCAAATGAGTTTTAATGAAATACTTTCTCAACTATGTTGAGGAAAAGTAAATGTTACATATAGTTAACATCTTAAATATTGTACTTTATACTATGTCCCTGGGTTTATATGGGACCTGGGAGGAGAAAATCAGTAAATTCAAGTGGAAAAATGAAGTAGGGGCATTGAAAACCCAGAAGAATGATGTTCTATACAGAGAACCTATCATAACTTTTTGATAGTAAATAATTATGATTTTTCTTAAAATATAATAGGAGGGAGAGCCTCACAATGATTTTTGTTGTTGTTGTTGTTAAACACTTATTTTTGGAGAATAAGTGGTATTAGTATTTTAAGGTATATAAAATATTTTCATTTAAAAATTGTTTGCTTTTTATTTTTTAAAGATTTATTTTATTTACTTGAAAGACAGAGTTACTTAGAAAAGTAGAGCTAGAGAGAGAGAGGGAGAAGTCTTCCATCCTTTTGTTCACTCCCCAAATGGCCACAGTGGCCAGAGCTGAGCTGATCTGAAGGCAGGAGCCAGGAGCCTCTTCCGAGTCTTCCGCAGGGGTGCAGGAGCCCATGTACTTGGTCCATCTTCTACTGCTTTCCTAGGTCATGGCAGAGAGCTGGATTGGAATGGAGCACCCAGGACTTGAACTGGCACCCATATGGGATGCCTGCACTGCAGGAAGGTGCTTCACTGCGCCACAGCTCTGGTCCCTGTTACTATTATTTTTTTTAATTTGAGAGGGAGAGTTACAGACAAAGAGAAGGAGAGACAGAGAGATCTTCCATCCACTGGTTCACTCCTCAAATGGCCACAAAGGTAGAGTCTGTGCCAGGCCAAAGCCAGGAACTTCTTCTGAGTCTCCTACATAGGTAAAGGGGTCCAAGTATATGGGCCACTCTCCTCTGCTTTCCCAGGCCATTAACAGAGAGTTGGAGGCATAGAACTCAAGGGGCTTCCATAGCCTTGGAAACTCATAACTGGTGCATAGGGAGATTACTGATGCCATAAACAGGAGTGTCAATTGGTAAAGTCAACAACAGGAGTCACTGTGCACTTACTCCTCATGTAGGATCTCTGTCCTTAACGTGCTGTACACTGAGGCTTAATGCTATAACGAGTACTCAAACAGTATATTTCACTTTGTGTTTCTATGGGGGTGCAAACGACTGAAATCTTTACTTAATGTACACTAAACTGATCTTCTGTAAAAAAAAAAAAAAAAAAAAAAAAAGAAAGAAATTATCAATTCCCAACTTGACTCTCACTGGGATTAAACATGACAATAGGTCTGATCTGATTTCATCATCATTTAAAAAAAATCATCTATTATTTTTCACTTTATGTTTCTGTGTGGGAGCAAACTGTTGAAATACTTACTTAAGGTATACTAAGCTGATCTTCTGTATATTAAGATAATCGAAAATGAATCTTGATGTGAATGGAAGGGGAGAGGGAGTGGGAAAGGGGAGGGTTGTGGGTGGGAGGGACGGTATGGGGGGGGAAGCCATTGTAACACATGAGTCGTACTTTGGAAATTTATATTCATTAAATAAAAGATTAAAAAAAAAAACAGAGAGTTGGATTGGAAGTGGAGAAGCTGAGATTCGAACTAGGACTCATATGGGATACTGGGGTGCAGGCAGAGGCTTAGCCTACTGTACCACAGTGCCAGTCTCTCCTTATTTTTTTTTTTTTTTTGAACAAAGTGAATTTTATTTAAAGGAAGCTTTCTTTTTTCTTTCTTTTAAAGATTTTATTTGTTTATTTGATAGGTAGAGTTACAGACAGAGAGAGGAAGAAACAGAGAAAAAGGTCTTCGTCTGCTGGTTTACTACCCAAAAAGCCCCAATGGCCAGAGCTGGGCCTATCACAAGCCAGGAGCTTCCTCTGTGTCTTCCACACGAGTGTAGGGTGCAAGGACTTGGGACATCATCCATTGTTTTTCCAGTCCTTAGGCAGAGAGCTGGATCTGAAGAAAAGCAGTTGGGACCTGAACCGGTGCCCATATAGGATGCTGGTGCCACAGGTGGAGGCTTTACCTACTATGCCACAGTGCTGTCCTCCCCCCCCCCTTTTTATTTTAAAGATTTATTTATTTGAGTGACACACAGAGAGATCTTTCATCTGCTGGTTCACTCCCCAAATGACTACAATGGTTGGGTCTGGGCCAGGCTGAAGCCAGGAGCGAAGAGCTTCATCTAGTTCTCCCTTGTGAGTGGCAGGGGCCCAAGGACTGGTGCCCATATGGGATGCTTGCACTGTAGGTGGCTATTTAACCTGCTGCACCGTAGTGTTGACCCGAGGGAAGCTTTCTTAGCTTTCATTTTCCATACTTTTTGATCTTTTTTTTTAGAAAGGTTTTATTTGATAAATATAAATTTCATAGGTACAGTTTTTGGATTATAGTGGTTCTTCCCCCCATACCTGTCCTCCCACTCTCACTCCTGTTCCACCTCCTACTCCCTCTCCCATCCTATTCTTCATTAAGATTCATTTTTAGTTATCTTTATATGCAGAAGATCAACTCTATACTAAGTAAAGATTTCAACAGTTTGCACCCACACAGACACACAAAGTATAAAGTACTGTTTGAAGACTAGTTATACTGTTAATTTTCATAGTACAAGTCATTAAGGACAGAGGTCCTACATGGGGAGCAGGAGCACCGGGACTCCTGTTGTTCATTTAACAATTGACACTCTTATTTATGTCATCAGCGATCATCCGAGGCTCTTGTCATGAGCTGCCAAGGCTATGGAAGCCTTTTGAGTTCACAAACTGTGACATTATTTAGACAGGGCCATAATCAAAGTAGAAGTTCTCTCCTCCCTTCAGAGAAAGTACCTCCTTCTTTGATGGCCCCTTCTTTCCACCAGGATCTCACTCACAGAGATCTTTCATTTAGGTCATTTTTTGCTACCATGTCTTGGCTTTTCATGCCTGAGATGCTCTTAAGGGGTTTTTAGCCACATCTGAATGCCTTAAGGGCTGATTCTGAGGTCAGAGTGCTACTTAGGGCATTTGTCATTCTATGAGTCTGCTGTGTGTCCTACTTCCCGTGTTGGATTGTTCTCTCTTTTTAAATTCTATCATTATTAGCAGACACTTGGTCTTATTTATGTGATCCCTTTGACACATGAATTCTCAAACTATTAATTTTCCCCATTACAGAGGTTGCAGGGATATAAAATTGGGGACTAAGAATTCTTATTTGATATGTTTATAAATTGAGATAAAACAAGACTTTACTAGTGAAAGAATTGTTGCCTTTTATGTAGCTGTATTTCAGGTTGTGTATTAAGTCACTTAGATATACTATTTAAGTTAACTTTTCTAACTGTCCAGTAAGAAAAGTATTATTATTTTCTTGTCTGAAAGATGAAAACATTGAAGCTAACAAAGGATAAAGTAACTGGCCCAGGGGTTTCACAGCTAGTATTGCAGAGCAAAGATTGGAACCCAGCTTTAGCCAATTCCACAGGTCATGCCCATAAATCCCCTATATTCTGTAAGATTCCAGAGAAATGGTTTGTGGATATTGTGATGCTTAAGATTGATGAGTGGTCAGAGAAATGGAGTTTCATATCCAAGTTAAGACCATAGTTTATTCAGCAAACAATTTAGTAAATGCCTTTTCTGTGCAGTGCAAAGTACTAATGAAGTCTGAATTTTTTTTAGACAGTCGTGCTTGTGTTCTTAACTGTTTTATTCACAATGCCCAACTGCTTAATACAGGTTCTGAAACACACACATACACACATTTTCTAGTACAGTAAATCTTCGTTGAATGAATGAATGAGATAAAAAGGACAGTCACTGATCTCCAGAAGTTTAATTTAGAGGGAAGAGACACATGAAAGAAAAATATGGCATGAGAAGTGCTCTAATAATATAATAAATAAAAGGAAAAAGTTAATAAAGTGAACTTCATTTAAATTAAATACTTTTAGCCTTTAAAACACATCATTAAGAAAATAATGTAGTAGGCTAAGCCTCCACCTGCAGCACTGATATTTCATATGGGTGTCAGTTCTAGTCCCGGCTGCTCCTCTTCCAATCCAGCTCTCTGCAATGGCCTAGGAAAGCAGTAGAGGATGGCTTACATGTTTGAGCCCCTGTACCCACAGAGGGAGACCCCGAGGAAGCTCCTGGCTTCAGATTGGCCCAGCTCTGGCAGTTGGAGCTATTGGGTGGGAACCAGCAGAATGGAAGACCGCTCTCTCTCTCTCTCTCTTTCCCTCCCTCTGTAACTGTACCTCTCAAATAAACAAACAAAATCTTTAAAAACAAAAATAAATTAAAAAAAAGAAAATGACAAAGCAGACTCTGAAAAATTTTTGTATTTCTTTTTTTTAAAAAAAGATTTATTCATCTATTTGAAAGGCAGAGTTACAAAGAGGCAGAGGCAGAGAGAGAGAGAGATGGAGGGAGGTTTTCTGCCCACTGGTCACTCCCCAAATGGCTGCAGTGGCTGGAGCTGTGCCAGTCCAGAGCCAGGAGCCAGGAGCTTCCTCTGAGTCTCCCATGCAGGTGCATGGGCCCAAGCACTTGGGTCATATTCACTGTTGTGGCCCTTGGGGGTTGATCCAGCAGATTAAAGATATCTGCCTGTCTGTCCTACTTCCCCATACCCCTAATGCTCTGCATTTCAAATAAATAAGTAAAAAAAAAAGTCTCTTTTTTTAAAAAAAAAAAAGAATACTCTCAGTAGAGTGAAAAGCAACCCACAGATTGGCAGAAAATGTTTGCAAATCATGTATCTGGTAAGGGATCAACACCCACAGCATACTTACAAAGAAGTCCCACAACAACAATAATAGAAACAATGAACTTGAATCAGAAATGGGCAAAGGACTTAAATAGACATCTCTACAAAGAATTAATGGACAATGAGCACTTGAAAACATGCTCAGCATCACTAGTCACCGGGGAAATGCTGATCAAAATCATTATGAAATGTTACTTCATACCCATTAGGGTGGCCATTATTTATTTATTTATTTTTTTGCAGGCAGAGTTAGAGAGAGAGAGAGAGAGACAGAAAGAAAGGTCTTCCTTCCGTTGGTTCACCCCCCAAATGGCCACTACGGCCGGCGCGCTGCGCTGATCTGAAGCCAGGAGCCAGGTGCTTCTTCCTGGTCTCTCATTCGGGTGCAGAGCCCAAGCACTTGGGCCATCCTCCACTGCCTTCCCAGGCTACAGCAGAGAGCTGGGTTGGAAGAGGAGTAACTGGGACACAATCCGGCGCCCCGACTGGGACTAGAACCTGGTGTGCCAGTGCTGCAGGTGGAGGATTAGCCAAGTGAGCCACGGCGCCTGCCAAGGTGGTTATTATTTTAAAAAAAGTCCAGAAAAGAACACATGTTGGTAAGGATGTTGAGATATTATAATTCTTGTGTGTTGCTGGTAAGAATGTAACATTTGTAGCTGCTGTAGAAAGCAGTATGGCAGTTCTCTGAAAAGATTAAACAACCATCGTTTTGTGCAGCAGTTAACTTGATGAGTATATATTCCAAATAATTGAAAACAGGAATTTGAACGGGTATTTGTATAGTAACATTATTCACAAGAGCCTAAAGGTGAAAATAAGCCTAGTGTCTCTTGACAGATGATTGGATAAACAAAATGTCATTCACATGCATGCACACATATACACGCACGTACATTGGAACAGTATTTAGGCTTAAAAAGGAGGGAAATTTTGATACATGCCACATGTGATCTAGATGAACCTTGAAGACCTAAGTGAAATAAACAGTCACAAAAGGATGAATATTGTCTGATTCCTTTTATATGAGCTTCCATATATAAATGACTAATAAGCACAGAAAAGATCCTTGATAGCATTGATCTTTCAGGAATGAGATACCAGCTACATAGATATAATCAAAAAGACTGACAATAAAGGTGTCGATAAGAATGTAAGAGTTATCTTCTTAGAACTTTATCTATGAAATACATGAAATCTGTTCTTTTATATTAAAAAAAGGATGGAAGAGAAATGAGTTCCCATATGCTGCTGGTAGGATTGTAAAATGATGCAGCCACTTTTCAAAGTTAAGCAGAAATTAATGATATGACTCAGGAATTCAGCTCCTAGGTATCTACACAAGCGAAATGAAAACATATATTCATACAAAGACTTTCATATGCAAATAGATCTAATTGTATTAATCATAATAGCCCAAAGTAGAGACAACTGAAATGTTTATTAATAATGAAGGGCTATACAGTGAAATACTGTTCAGGAATTAATGGAATGAAATTCTGACACACGCTGCAAGTTGGTTGGAGCTGAAGTTGTGCTGAGAAAAGGCAGACATAAAAGCCTGCCAGTTGTATGATATGAAACTTCTGGAAGAGCTGCTATCTCTAGAGACAAAAAGCAAAACAGTGGGAGTGGGGCTGGAACATGTGAGTGGGAATGGGGATTGACTGCAGATAGGCATGAAGAAGCTTTTAGAGTAATGGAGATGTTCTGAAATTGACGTGATGGTTGTACAGTTGTATAAACGTACTAAAAATCGTTTAGCTGCTGTAAGTCAAAAAGCTTAACTATTGGAAAGTGTGTGCTAAAGTGTAACTAGGAAAGTCTGGGTAAGCATTAATGTGACTTGAGTAGAGAATTGAAAGACAGGTTCAATGAAAAAGGGAGTAGCATGTGTAAATACCATATGAGCCAGTATGAAAGAGAACGTGATTTGTTTAGGGAATTACAAAAGCTGCCTTCTGTTGCATATAAAATTTGAGGCTGGGACTGTTAGAAGATAAAGTTAGGAGTGAACTAGGGAAAAATTATTTATAGAATAATGGATTCTAAGCTATTGATAATAATCTGGCAAGAATTTTAATAGATTATTACAGGTTTACTCTTGATAACTTTTGTATTCGCAAAGTTCAATACAATGTTGAAAATTATCAGAAGGGGCCGGCGCCGCGGCTCACTAGGCTAATCCTCCGCCTAGCGGCGCCGGCACACTGGGTTCTAGTCCCGGTTGCCCCTCTTCCAGGCCAGCTCTCTGCTAGGGCCAGGGAGTGCAGTGGAGGATGGCCCAGGTGCTTGGGCCCTGAACCCCATGGGAGACCAGGAAAAGCACCTGGCTCCTGGCTCCTGCCATCGGATCAGCGCGGTGCGCCGGCTGCAGCGTGCCGGCCGCGGCGGCCATTGGAGGGTGAACCAACGGCAAAAGGAAGACCTTTCTCTCTGTCTCTCTCTCTCACTGTCCACTCTGCCTGTCAAAAAAAAAAAAAAAAAAAAGAAAAAAGAAAATTATCAGAAGGAAGATTATTTAAAGCCAAAACTAAATGTTTTGCCATCATTGACCAAAATCATGGTCTTTCTAGGGTATTGATTTCTGTTTATTTTTCAAGATCCAATTAATATAAACTATTTCTAATATATTTTACTAATGTCTTTTTATCCATACTCAGTGCAAGGTCTTTCTTTTGTGTTCCCTTACCTCTTTTATAACACTTCCAGCGTGATATCATAATGCTTTATTCTGAAATTTTAAGATCTTTGAATTTAAAGAGCAAGTATAATTTCTTCAGTTTTATAAATGAGTGTAAAGTCTGGCATGATGTTTATAGCACACAGTGTATATTTATTAGTAAATATGCTTCTAGAATTTAATAGAAGGACTAGCAGAGCCCTTCAAAGATCATAGATCAAAGGGTTGGAGGGAATTATGCATGAAGGTAATCTATGCTAAACATTGGAAGGATCCAAAAGAAATTTTATAAACTCTTAAATAATTTGACGTTGGGTTAAGATAATTAATCCTCCATCGAATTTTTGAATTCTGGTGTCTACTTTTTATTGTTTGTTTCTTTGTTTTAGAATTTCGGAGCTGAAAAAGGCCTTAGGGTTTATAACCTTGTCTTCTTTACTCATATTGTGGTCTTAAGCCAATAACTTAAACTTTTCTGAGCCCAAGTTTTCTCATCTGAAAAATGAGGAAATAATACATACCTCATTGTTACGAAGTTTGAGTGACATAGTATTATGAAATTAATTCTTAAGCAGTGTTTATAGAATTAACTTAGTAAGTGGCTGGAAATGATAAATTGAATGATTATCCAAAATTTGCTGCAAGTAGATAGTTAAATTTGGTCTAAAATCTGGTATCTTGAACTCTAATCCAGTACTTCTGCACTGTCATGGTTGATACTTATTTCCATGCTGGTGGTCTGCTCCCTCTTCTATTTGCAGTCTCTTATTTGATGTGGACTAGGTAATAAAAATTACAAACTGTCCTCATTTAATGTAGGCATTGCTATATACCATATACTGTGGTAGGTATGGGAATCAGATGAGTAAGTGATGGCATCTGTTCAAGGGAGTTTCATGTCTAGTAGTTAGTAGATAGACCTTATAGAAAAGTGCATTGCTAGGCAAATATGAATGATATAACGAGGATTTAGAGCATTTCTTGGAAGAAGGTCATCTGGTCAAAGTCTACAGTGCTGGTTAGCAAAGGAGAGATAGATAATGACCAGGGGGAGTGCTCAAGGGCCAGGAGAGTAACCCGCTTAATTTTGTTCTAGAATTTTCCTTGGAAGGTAATATTATGGAACATTCTGGGAGGACGCCTGACCAGTCTATCGGGGTACAGTGAAACATGTGGTAGGGAGGGAACAGAAGGGAAGTCAGTGGATAAGAACTACAAAGAATGGTGAGGATAAGAGACAGCAGTGTTAGCATCCTTTCAGCTCCCTGTTGTAGCTTCTAGTTCATTAATTCTCAGCTCTTACGTAAAAGCTGTTTTACTATTGACAACTGCCCTCTTTCCTCATATTTGGTGACTCTCCCAGATACAGTGTCATTTGTGAATGACTTGGGCAACTGGACATTCTCCCATTCTTATTTAGTCCACAAGGTCAAACCTGTCAGCAAGTAGCCTCTTGTGAGTATTCTGTGAATACTGAGAATTGTACTGGAAGTTGAAAAAATTATAATTTGGTCTAATATGTGAACTTTAATTCTCTATTTGATATCTTTGTGTGTATGTGTAGGTTAAATGTATCTTTAGAATACAATATGAAGAGGTCTTGTATATTCAAAGGCCCATTGAAGAAGACAGAAGAAAATTTTTCCAAGAATTGATTCTCAATCAGGCCTCAATGGCTCCACCACGAAGGAAACACACTGGTAAAGTTCCTAAAGAAATGCTTTTTATTGAAGTTAAATTTATTTTTATCCTTTTCTTCATGGGAGTAAACAGTTTGTCAGGTTCTGTTCTTCTTTTATGGACACATGTGGAAGTGGCCATTGTATTTTCCTGACTTGAGTCTGGGAAGGACAGCCTTGCTGTTGAAGCTTTACTGAGAAACAGGGCTTCTCCCACACTGCAAATCACATTCTCTGGTGGATTTCATACTCTGAGGCTCAGAAATCCCTGCTGCTTTAGTCATTAGGACTTGAACTGGCAGTTGTGAACACCAGGTGTCGTGTTGATGATTTTGTGGGCCAGAGTAGGTTTGATTATCTAAGAGCTGCTTAGAATATTTGCCCTTTATGGTTTATTCATTGATTAATTTTTCAGATATTTATTTAGCACACATTATGTTAGATGACTTAAACTTCTGGAAATCTGTTATGATTTTGTTTTAAGCATTTAAATAAGTTAAGTAATTCTAATAATTTAGTTTTTAATATATTTTAAATAAAACAAATATGTAGATTTTTTGGGTTTGGACTCATAGCATTAAGAGGAGCTTGAGAATATGTTAGATGTTAGTTCACTCACATAAATAAGGACTGCATTGTAAGTCAGTTCTTTTCCTAATCTTTTTTTATATATATTTATTTATTTGAGATGCAGAGTTATAGGCAGAGGGAGGGAGAGACAGAGAGAGAGGTCTTCCATCTGCTGGTTCACTCCCCAAATGACTGCAATGGCCAGAGCTGGACCAATATGAATGAAAGAGCCAGGAGCTTTTTCTTTGTCTCCAATGTGGGTGTAGGGGCCCCAGCACTTGGGTCATCTTCTGCTGCTTTCCCAGGCCATCCATATAGAGCTGGGGCCAGCGTCACGGCTCACTAGGCTAATCCTCCACCTAGCGGCGCTGGCACACCAGGTTCTAGTCCTGGTCGGGGCGCCGGATTCTGTCCCAGTTGCCCCTCTTCCAGGCCAGCTCTCTGCTGTGGCCCGGGAAGGCAGTGGAGGATGGCCCAAGTGCTTGGGCCCTGCACCCCATGGGAGACCAGGATAAGTACCTGGCTCCTGGCTTCGGATCAGCGCGGTGCGCCAGCCGTGGCGGCCATTGGAGGGTGAACCAACGGCAAAAGGAAGACCTTTCTCTCTGTCTCTCTCTCTCTCTCTCTCTCACTATACACTCTGTCTGTCAAAAAAAAAAAAAAAAAAAAGAGAGAGAGAGAGAGAGAAAATTGACTTTGGGAAAAAAAATATAGAGCTGGATCACAAGTGGAGCAGCGGGGACTCGAACTGGTACCCATATGGGATGCCAGTTCTGTAGGTGGAGGCTTAGCCTACTATGCCACAACAATGGCCCCCTCCCTCTTTTTTTTTTCTTGATTTGCAAGTTAAGAATTACAGAGGAAGAGATAGAGAGAGATCTTCCATCCACTGGTTCTCTCCCCAAATGGCTACAAAAGCTAGGGCTGGGCCAGGCCAAAGCCAGGAGCCAGGAGCTTTATTTGGGTCTTCTATGTGGGTGCAGGGGCCCAAGGATTTGGTCTGTCTTCTACTGCTTTACCAGGCACATTAGCAGGGAGCTGGATTGGAAGTGGAGCAGCCGGGACTCAAACTGACACCTATATGGGATGCAGGCTGTGCAGATGGTGGCTTAATTTGCCACCACTTAACAGCGCCGCCTCTATCTTTTCCTAATCTTAAAAATGTATAAAAATAAGATTCAGTTGCTGAATCTTTCAACCTCTCCTAGAAAGTAGCAGTTCTGCTTGGTAAGACTTTTAAGCCTCTTTACCCTTATTATTTTTTTAAAATATTTATTCTTTTATTTGAAATGCAGTATGATAGAGAGAGAGGAGAGACACACAGAGAAAGACATCTTCCAGGGGCTGGCACTGTGGCATAGTGGGTAAAGCCATCGCCTCTATTACAGGCATCCTATATGAGTGCCAGTTTGCATCCCAGCTGGTCAGCTTCTGATCCAGCTCCCTGCTATGGCCTGGGAAAGCAGAAGAAGATGGCCCAAGTCTTTGGAACCTTGCACCCACGTGGGAGACCCAGAAGAAGCTTCTGGCTCCTGATTTCAGATGGGCACAGCTCTGGCCATTGTGGCCAGTTGAGTGAACCAGCGGATGGAAGACCTTTCGTTCTCTGCCTTTCCTTCTCTCTGTGTGTAACTTTGACTTTCAAATAAATAAATAAATCTTTAACCAAAAGGAAAAAAAGAAAGACATCTTCCAACTGCTAGTTTACCCCCAAATGTTGAAACTGAGTCAGGCCAAAGCCAGGAGCCCCGAACTTTATCTGGATCTTCCACATAGGGGGCCAGGGCCCAAGTGCTAGGGCCATCTTCCACTGTTTTCCCAGGCACATTAGCAAGGACTTGGATTGGAAGCAGGGCAGCTGGAACTTGAAGCGTAACCTATATGGGATGCTGATGTTGCAGGCTGTGGCTTAACCTGCTGTGTCACAATGCCGGCCCCTCCCCTTATCTCATGTTTCTCATAACCATTTTTTAAAACTGGATTTTATTTTTTTTTAATTTTGTTTCTTATTTATTTTATTTTTTTATTTTTATTTATTTATTTTTTGACAGGCAGAGTGGACAGTGAGAGAGAGAGAGACAGAAAGGTCTTCCTTTGCTATTGGTTCACCCTCCAATGGTTGCCGTGGCCGGCGCACTGCAGCCAGCACACTGCGCTGGTCTGAAGGCAGGAGCCAGGTACTTATCCTGGTCTCCCATGGGGTGCAGGGCCCAAGTACTTGGGCCATCCTCCAGTGCACTCCCTGACCACAGCAGAGAGCTGGCCTGGAAGAGGGGCAACCGGGACAGAATCCGGCGCCCCAACCGGGACTAGAACCCGGTGTGCCGGCGCCGCTGGGCGGAGGATTAGCCTAGTGAGCCGCGGCGCCAGCCATGTTTCTTATTTATTTTAAAGGAAGAGAGAGGCAGAGTCAGACAGATAGGTGGAGATCTTCCAACTGCTTCATTCTTAAAATGTCTGCAAAAGCCGAGGCTGGGCCAGAATGAAGCCAGGAATCTGGAACTCAGTCTGGGTCTCCTATATGAATGGCAGGGACTCAAGTACTTGAACCATGCCTTGCTGCTTCTTAGGGTGTGTGTTAGAAGGAAGCTAGAATTGGAAGCAGACCTGGGACTTGAACCCAGGCACTCTGTCATGGGATGTGGGTGTCCCATGTAGCCTCTTAACTACTGTGCTAAATGTTCAACTTCATAGACATTCTTGTAGCATACTAAAACTATTTCCCACCCATGCCAGGTCCTTTACTATGTTCTTTCTATTTTTTAAAATTTTTCATTGTTATCCAACATTTGAATAATTTTACTGTTATTTAGTGTTGCTTTCCAACTTTTTTCAGTGTTTTAAAAATAAGTCTTGGGGCCAGCACTGTGGCATAGCAGGTGGGACCACTGCCTGTGGCACCAGCATCCCGTGGGGGTGCCAGTTTGGGTCCCAGCTGCTCCGCTCCTGATCCAGCTTCCTGCTGTAGCCTGGAAGGGCAGTGGAGGACGGTCCAAGTCCTTGGGCCCCTGCATCCGTGTGGGAGACCTGGAGGAGGCTCCTGGCTCCTAGCTTCAGATTGGTGCAGCTCTGGCCATTGCAGCCAGTTGGGGAGTGAACTAGCAGATAGAGGACCTCTCTCTTTCTGCCTCTCCTTCTCTCTGTGTGTAACTCTGACTTTCAAATAAATAAATACATCTTTTTAAAAAATAAGTCTCTTATTTATTTGAAAGACAAGAGTTGTATATAGAGAGATGGGGGAGAGAGAGGCACTGAGAGAAATATTGATATTCTGTCCAGTACTTCTCTCCCCAAATATCTAGAATGGCTGGGACTGGGTAAGGCCAAAACCATGAACATGGAACTCCATCCAGGTCACCCTATGGGTTCAGGGACCCAAGTACTTGGGCTGTCCTCTCCTTTTCCCAGACACATTAGCAGGAGCTGAATCAGAAGTGGAGCAGCCAGGCTGTGAACTGCTACTGCTATGGGATGCTGGCGTGGTACATGGTCACTTAACTTGCTGTGCTGCAATGCAGGCCACCCAAATCAGTCTATCAGATTGCTCTAGTTTTAAGATTTTCCTTCCAGAACTTTGGGACATTCATATTTAAATTATACCTTCTGATTATTCTTTTAATTTAAATATCAGTATTTCAAATACTTCATTGTGAAAATTAATAACTTTAATCTTTCATTCTCTTAAGATATATTTTAATTCTATAAATTTGAATTTTCCATGTTAAGGTTGTTATAAATGTTTTTCTTTTTAAGATGCTTCTCCTAACTTTCACTTTCCAATTTAGAAGACATTTAGAAATTATCAAATATACTTAGAATTTTACTTGAGCTTTTGTGTGATACCAGGAAAATCTGTTAAGGAATTAAAGAGCATCCTGATTAGGAAAGTTAATATTTTACTTCTGAAGAATTTTGGTTTGTCTTAGCATACATAGTGAAAACCGTAGATTTTACATAGAGCATTTAGACTGATTTTTCCATCTTCTCCATGTGTTTAGGATTCTTATTTTTAAGCTCCTACTCCCCCTGTTTCCCCACCCCCATCCCACTATCCCTATTGTGTGGTACCCAGAATATGAGAGTAGGAAACCTGTCAAAATCAGAATTCTTCTGGGAACAGGAAGGATCAAAGAATTGTTGCTTGCATAGTATCCTTTTCATGCATATAATGCAACTCCATGTTGAGAAGGTTTTAACAATGTTAAGAAAATCAGTGTAAAGTAGTTGAAGATAATTATATTGATTTGAAGTTATTCACATAAGTTGCATATAGTATTTCAAATTCAAATCATTTAATCATATCACTTGTCCTTTTAAGGGGTTATAAATGAGTTTTAAAGTGAAGCTATTCCCTAACTTACTTGTTTCTATTTTAAGTTTTACTTGCATGAATTGCATAGTTCACATGTATTTATAATTCTTTCTCTTTAAATGACGTTTTGAGAGGGTGCCAGAAAAGTAATTGGTGTCCTGACCCACTGTAATGGACTCATGTTTTCTTCTGTTTCCTTTAGCTCTTTGTGCTATGGAAGTGCTTCCTCTTGCACTACCGTCTCCACCTCGTCAGTTATCTGAATCAGAAAAAAATCGGATGGAAGACCAGGAGGAAAATACTTTACGAGAGTTGCGGTTGTTTCTCAGGGATGTTACCAAGCGGCTGGCCACAGATAAACGCTTTAACATCTTCAGCAAACCGGTGGATATTGAAGAGGTCTTGTTTCAGTAGTGTGCAAACAGTGAAGTTGAACTGGCTAAAAGGAAAAAAAATATTGACATCTTTTTTTGGAAGGAAAAAAAAACAAAGGCATGGATGAATATTACCCCTAGCCTGTAAAATTTTAATCCATGTGATAACTATCGATGTCATCAGCAAAAATCTGGTGACTTTTGGATGAAATTAGTGACCAATTTATTTATGTCCTATTAATTACTATTGATTTTTGTGATCTCTTACTCTTCAATTTAGGAAGAGAATTAAAAGTTACTTTAGTAATTTAGTCCACACTAGACTATTTTTATTCCAGGATAAATCCTGCTCTCAAAAAGAATATTGGTATTAACAAATCAATACCAATTAAAACTGGCATTTCCCAAATTATGTATACCTTATTAAAAGAAGTAGCTAAGAAACATGAAATTTCTTTGTCTTTCATATTGTGGAAATGCCTATAGCAAAAACTGCTTAAAGTTAAGCACATCATATGTAACTAAAACTATTTTTCTCTCCAAGTACTTTCTCTGCTCCCAGTGGAAAATTTCTCACTTTCTATGTGTATTGTTTTGTGTTCTTGTGGGAGCATGGTTTGTGATGACGAGAAAAGAAATTTTCCATTTGGAATCTACTGTAATACTGCCAATTAATTTTATTTTATCCTGGGATAATATAGAGTGTGGATAAACATAATATAATCTGTACTGGCCTTCTTCTTATAGTTCAGACTCCATGTTTGAACAGCTTTGATGTTTTTAGTTTTGATTTTTTTCTTCATTTCTTTTTTTTTAATTTGAATTATGAAAGATTCAAAGTTTAATGTTGCATCCTAATTGTGAAATCTGTGCTTTTGGACCAGACCAGATTCCTTTGGAATCATTACCTCATCTCTGATTGGGAAGAATAAGCTAGCATCACACTCTACCTGTCCCCGGCAAGTCTGAAAGTAATCCATTATCAAAAAAGGGAAAATAAAGACACTACAATTTATTTTCATATTTATCCATGATATGTGGTTTCTTTCACTTTCTTTTTAATAGCCTTGCAAGGTGTTGCTATTGTTGGTATTTTTCAGGAAACTGAGGCTTGTTGGCAAGTGACATGGCCAGAACTTGAAAGTTATTTTAAATCCAAAGCCAATGTTCTTTGTATTACATCATAGCTACATTAGATCCTTTTCCACTGGGATAACAGGACATGCCTAATTTGCATTTTTAATGAATAAATATATTGGTGGAGTCTCCCCCGAAAGATAATCTTAAAAACTATCAACTAATTTTAAAGATTGTTGTTTATATTCACACAAACACAAATGTGGTACATTTGGACTCTGACATTTCTTAAAGGATAAGGACTTGTCCCCAAGTCAGCCTTCTGTGCTGGTAGGAAAACATTTTGCGTTTGTTCAGGAAAGCTCTTTTTCTTTTTAACTAGAAAGGGTTGCCAGATTTCAAATGATATATGTAATAGAATAACAGATTTATAAAGGATGATTAAGGCAGTGGAAGGGGACAGAAATTGTTGGTCAGATAAAAATTTTATTTTAGGATTGTATTTCTCTTGTTTTCTCCTTTGTTCTTCTCAAGTTCATTCTGCTGCTGTTTTTTTTCCCCTTCCTTTCTTTCCTCCCCTGCCCTCACCTCCCTTCCTCCATCCCTCTCTTCCTTATTTGAAAGGCAGAATGCCACAGAGAGAGATCTGTCTGCTGGTTCACTTCCCAAATGGCCACAGTAGCTAGGTTGAAGCCAGGAGCAAAGGCAGAGCACCTGGGACTTGAGCAGGCGCTTGGAAACAGGGTGCCAGTGCCTAAAGGGACAGCTTAACCCACTGTGCCACAATGCCGCACCCCCCCTTTTTTTTGACAGGCTGAGTTAGACAGTGAGAGAGAGAGAGAGAGACAGAAAGGTCTTCCTTCCGTTGGTTCACTCCCCAAATGGCCGCTGTGGCCGGTGTTTTGCGCCAGACCGAAGCCAGGAGCCAGGTGCTTCTTCCTGGTCTCCCATGCGGGTGCAGGGCCCAAGCACTTGAGCCATCCTTCACTGCCTTCCCAGGCCACAGCAGAGAGCTGGACTGGAAGAGGAGCAACCGGGACAGAATCCAGTGCCTCAAACAGGACTAGAACCCTGGGTACCGGCGCTGCAGGTGGAGGATTAGCCAAGTGAGCCGCAGCGCCGGCCCCCTTTTTTATTTTTATTTACTTTAAAACATTTTTTTTAATTTACTTTTTTAAATTTACTTTTACAATTGAAGTTAGAAGTTTCTGGGAAGGACAGAGAAGAAAAAGCAAGACATTTAGATAATCTAAAATGTGAAAGTTTATATTCAACTAATGAATTTAAAGTATCCAAGAATCTTTATCAAATTCCAAAGGAGACTGTAGAGAACACAAAACTTTAGAAAATAAACATTGAATTTAAAATTAAGTGTAGGTTCTAAAATTTTATGATGTTTATAAATTTTCATTGTCCTTGTCAGATTATAACAGTTTCCACTGTACATGGGTATGCTAGTGTCAAAATCAGTCACCCAGCTAGTATCTTTTGAATTTACTGCGTGTTCCACTAGCTTTTGTGTAAGGAGACTGACTGACTTTTCAGCTCGTAGAGGCTGAAAAATCAATTAAAACACACCCAGCCCTCAGGCTGGTGCCGCGGCTCACACACAGCCCTTTATAGTAATCTTAAAATTTAAACATATAGGCTGGCCCCGTGGCTAAATAGGCTAATCCTCTGCCTGCGGCGCCGGCACATTGGGTTCTAGTCCTGGTCGGGGCGCTGGATTCTGTCCCGGTTGCCCCTCTTCCAGGCCAGCTCTCTGCTGTGGCCCGAGAGTGCAGTGGAGGATGGCCCAAGTTCTTCGACCCTGCACCCGCCTGGGAGACCAGGAGAAGCACCTGGCTCCTGGCTTTGGATTAGCACGGTGCACCAGCTGCAGCGCACCGGCTGCAGTGGCCATTGGAGGGTGAACCAACGGCAAAGGAAGACCTTTCTCTCTCTCTCTCACTGTCCACTCTGCCTGTCAAGAAAAAAAAATTTATTTTTTATTTTTTATTTTTTATTTTTTTATTTTTTTTGACAGGCAGAGTGGACAGTGAGAGAGAGAGAGACAGAGAGGAAGGTCTTCCTTTGCCGTTGGTTCACCCTCCAATGGCCGCCACGGCCGGCGCAGTGCGGCCAGCGCACCGCGCTGATCCGATGGCAGGAGCCAGGAGCCAGGTGCTTTTCCTGGTCTCCCATGGGGTGCAGGGCCCAAGCACCTGGGCCATCCTCCACTGCACTCCCGGGCCACAGCAGAGGGCTGGCCTGGAAGAGGGGCAACCGGGACAGAATCCGGCGCCCCAACCAGGGCTAGAACCCGGTGTGCCGGCGCCTCTAGGCGGAGGATTAGCCTAGTGAGCCGCGGCGCCGGCTAAGAAAAAAAAATTTAAACGCATATATATGTGTATATAAATTATGTATATGCTGTACACATATGTGTGTGTGTGTAAATATCACAGCATTGTTGCCATCTGAAACTGAAAAAGTAACCCTCGATTTCATAAAATAGAAATGATCATATCCTTAGAAATTGGTCCTGGGCCTGCGCCACGGCTCACTAGGCTAATCCTCCACCTGCATCGCCGGCACCCCAGGTTCTAGTCCTGATTGGGGTGCCGGATTCTGTCCCGGTTACTCCTCTTCCAACCCAGCTCTCTGCTGTGGCCCAGGAAGGCAGTGGAAGATGGCCCAAGTGCTTGGGCCCTGCACCCGCATGGGAGACCAGGAGGAAGCACCTGGCTCCTGGCTTCAGATCGGCGCAGTGCGCAGGCGGTAGTGACCATTTGGGGAGTGAACCAACGGAAGGAAGACCTTTCTCTTTCTCTCTCTCTCTCTCACTCTCACTCTCTCTCACTGTCTAACTCTGCCTGTCAAAAAAAAAAAAAGAAAGAAAGAAAAGAAAAGAAATTGGTCCTGGACTAATTTCAGATGCTACCGCTGAGACTGTTGTTATGTCAAGACTGATTATTTAATTTAAGGTTTGTATTGGAGACAGTAACAGTTGCTGCCACTCTTATTGGTCAAGTGATATAAAACATACAATTTAATAGGCAAACTTAATGTCTCCTACTTTGGATACATTAAGACCTTCTGGAAATTAGCACATAGAGCAGAATGGTTTTGTTTTGCCTTTTTTTTTTTTTTTGAGATTATTTTAAATGTAGGGACAAGTCCAGCAAATCTTTAGCTAGTTATGAAAAGCAATACTTAGTTTTGTTACATAATTGACTCAAAATACTTGTAATGAATCCAAAGGAGTGGAAAATACTTTCCATGGAATAATTCATCCTAGAAAAGTGAAATAGAAAATTTCTGTTCAAAATTTTAAAGAAATCTACCAGAAGAACTTCTCTATCAGTGTGAAAAGTCTATGCTTATATCTTTTTGTTTCTTTTTCTTTTCCTGAGGTACTATTTATTGGTGCTTATTGGTGCTTTTACCCATACAGTCTCTTAGAATGCCAAAACAAAACGAAACAAAACAAAAGGCTGACTTAGTTTCAGATTTCAAGAAGATAAACATTTCAGTTAATTTAGATATGACTTGAAACTGACATTTTTCATGGAAAGTATGATGGTAACTTTAGTAGCATAAATAGCACTGTAATTTATCCTTATCTGTAATTATTTCTTAAGCATCTAGATTGAATTTTAAAGAATTTTTGTGTATTTGTAAACCAAGTAGATCATATGAATACCAAAAATAATTTTCATCAAACTGTCTTATTTGTTTTAGGTTTCAGATTATCTTGAAGTAATCAAGGAACCAATGGATTTATCAACAGTAATAACTAAAATTGATAAACATAATTACCTGACTGCTAAGGATTTCCTGCAAGATATTGACCTCATCTGTAGCAATGCTTTAGAATACAATCCTGATAAGGACCCAGGAGGTAAGGGCACACGTGTCAAACTCACTCTGATAATCAATCCGTGAGAAATTTATTAACAGCTTAAATACTAAATTATGCCTATGTTGTGCATAGATCACTTTATGACCTTTTCTTATGTTTAGAAATTTCTTCATGAGGAGCTAATAATCTACTTGTTAAAACTGTTAAATCAGAAGATTTTATAGCTGTAGGCATTATGCTCAGAGTTCAGTTTCTTCATCTACCATTCACTTTTTATATTTATAAATTTTTATTTACTTGATAGGCAGAGAGACACACAGAGAGGAACAGAGACAGACAGACAAAAAACCCTCCATCCTCTGTTTCACTTCTTAAATGCTCTCAACACCTAGGCTGTGCCAGACTGAAACCAGGGGCTTGGAACCAGTCTAGTTCTCCCATGTGGGTGGCAGGGTCACAAATTTTTGAGCCATTATGCGGTGCCTCCCAAAGTGCACATTGGCAGAAGCTAGACTCAAGTGGGACTTGAACCCAGGCACCCTAACATGGGATGCAGGCATCCTGAGTGGCATCTTAACTGCTGCACTAAACACCTGTCCCCCAACCTTTTATGTTTATGTTCAGATTGATAGAAAACTGAGTAACTAAGAATTTAATATAAGTCTTATTTGTTTAATCAACATCAGCAGTGCTGGTGAACACTGGGAATTTGGGAGTTGAAATTCCCATGGAGACCTGTGATAGGGTAGCTTTACATATTGAAAGACTAGCTTAAGAATATTTTATGTTATTTCATTGTTTTCCTATACTGAAATCTGTAGTCCCAACTCTTGTTATTGCCCTGCATTGAAGACCACTGGGGACATATTGATAGTTGAACAAGGTGAGTTTATTGATCTATTGTGATGAGGAAGAATGTACACATCATGAGGAACTGTGTGGGGTTTGGGCTTGTGTGAAGTGATCTTGAGGAGAGTGGGAGGAAGTGGGGCTGTGCAGTGGGTGGGTGCTGTAAGGAGCTGGGGGTGATTTAGAATTAGCTATTTTAAGAACCCAGAAGGCAGTGGAATTGGAGCAAGGTTAAAGTTGTGAGTAGTAAAGAAGGCATGCTTGGTTATTTTTATGGGTAGGACAATGTTCATGTTTTTGTCTGTGTTTAGCTATGATTACAGAGTGGCCTTGTTTTTATTTTAACCCGTCCTAGTCGCTGAGTGGGCTTGTCTGATGCTGGTATTCTATGAAATTATGTTTAGCAGGTATATTCCTAGGTCTAGCTGTTAGTGCCAGGCCACTTGCAGCTGTCAGCAGTCGCTGGTAGTATTTTAAGACACAAAAAACTGTTGATACTGTGCAGTTTGTGATGAGAAAGTGAGCTTTGTATTTACATCCTGGCATTATTTCCAGTTCTTTAATTTTAATCAGTTTAAGTCCTCTAAATTTTAGTTTCCTCAGCTCTAAAGTAGGGATAATAATAGCACTCATTAACTAGGGTGGTCGTTAAGATGAAGTGAGAAAGTATATTAGTTGAGCTTTACAAAATTGCCATTTTTATACATTCAACCTAAATACGTAAAGCACTTAGTGAAGAGCCTGGGACATAGTGAATATTCCATACAGGTCAACTAATGTTTCTTGTATTCTTGTTAGCATCATTATTTAAGTTGTGCTATAATTCTTCATAAATTGGTTCATTGGGTACCTGCATATTTGCTCTAGAAAGACCCTCTATATTTTGTGATTATTACACTCCCTGGACCACATTTTGAAATCAGTCCTATCTCGGAACTGGTAGTGAAAATGAATTTGAGTGCTTAAGAGAAAAACAGTTGAGACGGTCTCAATACAGATTTTCCCCCTAAGTAATTAATTATAACCATTTTGATATTAATATGACTTTTAAGAAGCAATGGTTTCTGGTACAAAATGACCTTATACTATAGATTGCATTTGTATAAATGCATATAGCTCTATTTCATAGCTGCAGTTGACCTGGCACACTTGTAACTTTACCCCCTTCACTCCTTCAGTTACAAAAAGTGAGATAATTGAAATGCTTCATTTTGACTATGTTCATATTTTTTCATATATTTAGTCAAGAGGCCTGTTTTTTCTTAACAACAGAACCACTTGTTATGTACAAGAAAAATAACCTCAGGGTCTGTTGTGTAGCAAGTGGAAATTACATGAATGTTGTATTACTTTTACAAGCTCCCGTGAGTATTTGAAAGCTTACAGTGTTCTGTTTTGCAGAACACTGGGCCATTTGGGAAAAAAAACCTAGTATAGATGTAGAAGACACAAACTATCATTTTGAAAGCTATGCGAGTCAAGATGGCAGAGTAGGGAGGGAGCTTGTTGCTCTACTCTAGGGGAAGATAGTTTTAAAAAAAAGTAGAGAGAGTACAGTCTTAGGGAAGCGTTAGGGAAAAAATGGTTGAGGAAATTCCACGCAAATTAGAGGGACACTGTGCACCTGCAGGGAGAGTGTAGACACACACAACTCGGGACCCCAGCAGCCGAGAGCCTCAGCACCAGCTTTGGAGTGAGGTGAGACGAGCCTATAGGAGCCCAAGCCACTGGCAGTAAAGCTGCAAGAAGAGCCTGGTGTGAGTTGGCTTGGAGCCCTGTGGGGGGATAGGTACCTACCAACCTAGAGGGCAAAGAGGGGATGCACTGGCATCCTGTAACTAGCCGAGAGAGGGCGGGCACCATTTGGGACATATGCAGCAGCTGTGCCAGCTCCTGTCTGTGTACCTAGCAACCAGCCTAGAGGAGACACCTGAGTCTGGTTGGGAGAATTGACAGGGGGCTGGGAGCTCATGACAGTGGGAATCTTGAGTGCCAGGATTATGAAAACACTGTGGCTCTGTGGGAGAGTGCAGGGTGTGGTTAGGACTTTGAGCAATCACTGTGGGTGCTCCCCGATTCCCTGGAGAGGGCCATTGCTGCAGGATCCATGTTCGCACGAAGAACTGCGTGGATTCTTTGTGTAGTTCTTGTGGCAGCGTGGATGAAAATTGTACCCACTGGGGCTAGTGCCCAGGCATTGTTCTCCTTTGAGGAGAGGAGGTGAGTCTGAAACTATGCCAGCAGAACTGAACAGACCTCCCTCTGATTACAACTTGACACCAACTTGGGTGTCACTTTAGATATTCCCTTCACACTGGAGAACTGAACAGAGCTCCTTGATCACACCCAGCACACAGCTCTGGGTATTCCCTGAAAGAGCAGACAATCATTAAGCCACAGAGACATAGTTCAAAGATAAAAGCCATCACAGGGGGAAAAAAACAAGTATCTCCTCAAATGACAAATAATAAATGCAGCAATTCAAGAAACAAAAATAAGGAAGACAGGGTCCAGCGCTGTGGGCTGTGGTGTAGTGGGTAAGGCTGCCAGCATCCCATATGGGTGCCAACATCCCATATGGGTGCCAGTTTGAGACCCGGCTGCTCCACTTCCCATCCAGCTCTCTGCTATGGCCTGGGAAAGCAGTGGAAGATGGCCCAAGTCATTGGACCCCTGCACCCACATGGGAGACCCAGAAGAAGTTCCTGGCTCTTGGCTTTGGATTGGTGCAGCTCCAGCCATTGCAGCCAATTGGGGAATGAACCTCTGGATAGAAGACTTCTCTCTCTCTCTCTCTCCCTGTGCCTCTCCTTCTCTCTCTCTGTAACTCTGGCTTTCAAATAAATAAATAAATCTTAAAAAAATAACATTTGGAGAGACAAATTAAAAAGAATAAGGAAGACAACATAATGCCCCCCAAATAACATAACACTTAAATACTAGTATGTGAAGATGAAGAGATTGAATAAATGCCAGAAATGGAATTCAAAAAATTGATCATAGGATTACTCAGAAGTAATCAGAAGTAAATTCATGAACTAAAGAAATCAGTTCATGACATTAATGAAAATTTTTCCTATGAAATTGAGATTTTTAAAGATAAATCAAAAAGAAATACTGGAAAGGAAGAATTCATTAAGACAAAAAAATATGGTGGAAAGTCTTAAGAACAGACTCAGTGAGGCAGAAGAAAGAATATCTGATTTAGAACACAAATCTCTGGAAATTTTACAGTCAGACAAAAAAAAAAAAAAGAAGAAATAACACTAAAAATCAGTGTCAGAGCAGAGATTTATGGGATACTATCAAATGACCCAATATAGGGTCTTAGGAGTTCCTGAAGACATGGAAAGAGAGAATGTATTAGAAGGCCTTTTTAGTGAAATAATTACAGAAAACTTACCCACTTGGAGAAAGAAAGGGATGTCCAAGTAAAGGAAGCACTCAGAATTCCTAATAGACATGACCAAAAAAGATCTTCACCACAACACATTGTAGTCAAGCTTTCTACAGTAAAACAAAGAAAAGATTCTAAAATGTACATGAGAGAAACACCAGATTACTTTCAGATGATCTCCAATTAGACTCACAGCTGACTTATCAGAAAACTTACAGGCTAGGAGAGAATGGTGAGATATATTCCAAGTCTTAAGAGAAAAAAAACTGTCAACCCAGAATACTGTACCCTGCAAAGCTGTCATTTAGGAATGAAAGTGAAATAAAGACCTTCCATAACAAAAATTAAAGTATTTGTCACCACTCGTCCAGCAATTCAAAAGATGCTTAAAGATGTGCTACACACAGCAACACAGAAGCATGATCATCACTACGAGAGAAAGTGAAGATAGAAAATCTCCTAGTAGAAATAGAAAGGAAATTCAAAGTAAACAATAGGAATATTTATGGAAAAATGGCTGGGCACTATCATTACTTATCAGTAATCACCTTGAAAATAAATGGCCTCAACTATCCATTTAAAAGATACAGACTGACTGAATGGATTAAAAAACAAAACCCATCTATTTGCTGCATACAAGAAACACATCTCACCAACAAAGGTACATATAGACTGAAAGTGAAAGGATGGAAAAAGATATTCCATGCTAACAGGAACCAAAAAAAGAGCTGGTGTGGCCATCCTGATATCAGACAAAATAGACTTTAACACAAAAATTGTTAAAAGAGACAAAGAAGGGCACTATGTAACATTGAAGGAATCAATTCAACAGGAAGATATAACTATTATGAATGTATATGCACCTAATTACAGGGCACCTGGCTATCTAAAAGAAAGGTTAATGGATCTAAAGGGAGACATAGACTCCAATACCATGGTATTTAGGGACTTCAGTACTTTACATTCAGCATTGGACAGATCAACCAGACAGAAAATCAGCAAGGGAACAGCAAGAGTTAATCGACACTATGAACCAAATTGACCTAGCAGATATCTACAGAACTTTTCATCCTACAGACACAGAATACACATTTTTCTCACCAGTGCATAGAGCTTTCTCTAGGATAGACCACATGCTAGGCAACTCTCAGCAAATTTTAAAAAATTGAAATCATACCATGCTTCTTCTCTGACCCCAATGGAATGAAGCTAGAAATCAACAACTCAAGAAAACTCTAAATATATGTAAACACATGGATACTGCTCCTGAATGAACAGGGGTTCTTTGAAGAAATCAAAAGAGAAATCAAAAAAATTCTTTAAGTGAATGAAGATGACAGTACAACATATCAAAACTTATGGGATACAGTAAAAGCATTGTTAAGAGGAAATTTTATAGCAGTTGGTGCCTACATCATGAAATTGGAAAGGCACCCAGTAAATAAGATACCAGTGCATCTCAAGGACCTGGAAAAACAACAGAAAACCAAACCCAAAACTAGTAGGAGAAAAGAAATAATTAAAATCAGAGAAGTAATAAACAAAACAAAAAAAATGGAAAACGTCAGCAAAACAAAAAGCTGATTTTTTTGAAAAAAAAAAAAAAAATTGACACACCATTGGCCCAACCCACTCAGGAAAGTGAAGAGACAGCCAACAGAATGGGATCAATTATTTACAAAGTGTGCAACTGATAAAAGATTAATGCCAGGATATATAAAGAGAAACTCATCAACAACAAGAAAAACAATCCAGGTAAGAAATGGGCAACGGACTTAAACAGGCATTTTTTAGAAGCAGAAATCCAAATTGCCAACAGACACATGGAAAAAATGCTCAGGATCATTAGCTATCAGGGAAATGCAAATCAAAACCACAGTGAGGTTTCATTTCACCCCCATTAGAATGGCTTTCATACAGAAAACAACAAATTCTGGCAAGAATGTGGAGAAAACAGTGCCCTAATCCACTGTTGGTAGAAATGTAAACTGGTACAGCCACTAAAGAAAATATGGAGATACCTCAGAGATCTGAATATAGACCTACCATGTGACCCAACCATCCCACTCCTGGGAATTTACCCAAGGGAAATGAAATCAGCATATGATAGAGTTATCTACACCCTCATGTTTATTGTAGCTCAATTCACAATAGCTAAGATATGGAATCAGCCTAAATGCCCATCAATTGAAGACTGGATAAAGAAATTATGGGATATGTACACCATGGAATACTACACAGCAGTAAAAAAAATCCTGTCATTTGCAACAAAATGGATGAAACTGCAGAACATCGTACTTAGTGAAATAAGCCAGTCCAAAGGGACAAATACCATAAGTTCTCCCTGATCTGTGATAACTAGTAGAGCACCTAAAAAGTAATCTATAGAAGTGAAATTAACACTTTAAGATGCAATGACTGAACAGCCCTTGTCTCAACTGTTGAGCAGTTTTTTAATACTATTTGTTGAACTCTTTACATAGTATAGAGTTAATCGTATGTGTATAAAGTTAATTGAAAATAGATCTTAGTAAAAAATAAGAATGGGAATAGGAGAGGGAGAAGGAAGAGGGGTGGGAGTATGGCTGTAAGTGCAGGTACGGTATGTTCCTAAAGTTATATTTATGAAAAGCATGAAGTTTGTATTCCTTAAATAAAATGTTTCTGTGGGGAAAAAAATCAAAGCAGTATCAGCTCCTTTAAAAAAAAATAAATAAAGCTGTGTGTGCCGCTTCAGTGTTTATCCAGATTCTCTCCCTTGAGAATGATGTGGACAGAAAATAAATATGGGCTTATTAGAGATTTAGGTTCTTTTTTTTTTTTTTGACAGGCAGAGTTAGTGAGAGAGACAGAGAGACAGAGAGAAAGGTCTTCCTTTTTTTTCCGTTGGTTCACCCCCCAAATGGCTGCTACGGCTGGCACGCTGCACCAATCCGAATCCAGAAGCCAGATGCTTCCTCCTGGTCTCCCATGGGGGTGCAGGGCCCAAGCACTTGGGCCATCCTCCACTGCCTTCCTGGGCCACAGCAGAGAGCTGGACTGGAAGAGGAGCAACTGGAACAGAATCAGGTGCCCCAGCCAGGACTAGAACCCGGGGTGCTGGTGCCACAGGCAGAGGATTAGGTTCTAAATGTTATCAGTATCAGATATTGTAGCCTGATTGATACCGCATAGCTCTCTGATATATTATGTGCTATCCATTCTGGTCTCGTAGTGCTTCTATCCCCTACCCACAGTGCTCATTTATACACATACCATGGTTTGACTGATTTTGCTGGCATCTCAGCCCTGAACTCTTAGATTTCTCAGACTCTTGTATTTTGTACTAATTACGTAGAAATAAAGCACCAGGTTCCTCATAGCTTTTGGAGTCCCCCCTGGTCTGGTCTTAATATATTTTTAGATTTATTTGCCATAGTTACATTTCTTGAACCATATGCTTCAACAAAACTCACTCATATTTCTGTTACTGTTTCGTGTGTGTCATGTGATAACTACTAAACTAGGTTCTTAGAATGCAAAGATGACTGTGACAGCCCTTGCCTCTTGAGACGCAGATATAATACATATCTGTATTATGATCTTGCAGTAGTACATAGTACTGTGTGCAGGCCACCTGTACGTAACTGAATTATTTTGCTAGGGTTGTCATAATGAAATATGACAGACTGGGTGACTTTAACAAGAGAAACTGTTTTTTTTTGCAATCCTAGGGGCTATTATTGAGGATGAAGGTCTCAGCAAGTTTGTTTTCCTGAAACCTGACTTCTGAGCTTACAGATGGCCCTTTGTCTTCACAGAGCCTTTGTGCTCGTGCATCCCTGGTGTCACTTGGTGTGTCCAGGTTTCCTCTATTTATGAGAACATTGTTTAGATTGGATTAGGCCTAACCATATGACCTCATTTTACCTTCATAATCTTTTTAAAGACTCTGTCTGAAAATACAATTATTACGGGGGTACTAGGCATTTGGAATTCAACATAAGTATTTTTAGAGTAAGCAATTTAGTACAACAGTTATGTACAACATAGTCCCCGCAGTCTAGACAAATACACTTATCTAATTATTGGCCATTTTTAAAAAGATTGACAGCATAGAGTTGGCAGTAATAAATAATGTCTTTTTTTTAAGATTTATTTATTTATTGGAAGGGTTGAGTTACAGAGAGGGTGAGACAGAGACAGAGAGTAATATCTTCCATCTGCTGTTCATTCCCCAGATAGCCACAGTGGTTGGAGCTGGGCCAGTCGAAAGCCAGAAGCCAGGAGCTTCTTCTGAGTCTCCCATGTGGGTGCAGGGGCTCAAGCACTTGGACTATCTTCTGTTGTTTTCCCAGGCTATTAGCAGGGAGCTGGGTTGGAAGTGGAATAGCCAGGATTCAAACCAGCACCCATTTGGGATGCCAGTGCCACAGGCAGCAGCTTTACCCGCTACACCATGATGCCATCCCCAACAATGTCTTCATGGGGTAGCAGGTAATTAAAATGCTGTCATAAGATCTGTATCAGAAATATGTACATAGGATATATTAGTCAGATTTTCATCACTATAACAAATACCTGAGAGAAACTTACTTAGAAAGGAAGAAAGATTATTTTGGTTTATGGTGGCTCCATTAGTCTGGTGTCTGAAGAGGGTGGCAAAATGCATGTGGAAGGAGAGTTACATGGTGAGCCAGGAAGCAGAGAGAGCAGCTAGACAGAACTCAGCCTTCATCAACAACCCTCTGGTGGGAGCTGCCTTTCAAGGCCATGCCCGAGTGACCTAAAACCTCTCCTTGGGCCTAAATCCTTGACACCATGACTAGTCACGTCTCCACCCTTAATCCACTAACCACTAGCATAAGACTTTAGGAACCAAGGCTCTAATACACAGGCATTTGGGGGACATCCAAACTCTTAGCTCAATCACTGCATAGGGTCAGTAGAGCACAGAGATGAGCAAAGCGGGAAGGTTGAGAGAAGTAACGTACAAGAGTGCACTGGAGAATAGAGGGCCTCTGTGGAGGAGTAGCAGGAAGTTCTCCACTCACCGACTCACCAGTTAGTGACCACCCATTCATTAAATATTCTCTACATATAAATGATGTTCGGGGTTAGGAATACGCAGATAAGTAATACAGAGCCCTGGCCTTTTAGTATCAGTTTGGAGGTAGAAGTTAAAGGAGTGGTGAGATGGAGGTTAAGTCCAAATATTACCATTTTAGTACCTTTGTTAAACATATTGACTCTACTGTGAGTTTATACTTATTTTCTTCTTAAATCAGTTTTTAAAAAGATTTATTTATGGGGCTGCCATCCCATGTGGGCACCAGTTCATGTCCAGGCTACTCCACTTCTGATCCAGCTCTCTGCTATGGTCTGGGAAAGCAGTAGAAGATGGCCCAAGTCCTTGGAGCCCTGCACCCTCTTGGGAAGACCCAGAGGAAGCTCCTGGCTTCACATCAGCCTAGCTTTAACTATCGCGGCCAATTGTGGAGTAAACCAGCAGATGGAAGAACTCTCTCTCTCTCTCTCTCTCTCTCTCTCCTTCTCTCTCTGTGTAACTCTTTCAGAATGACAGAGAGAGATGTTCCATCTGCTGGTTTACTCTCCAAATGACAACAATGACCAGGACTGGACCAGGTGAAAATCAGGAGCCTGGAACTCCATTTGGGTCTCCTTCAGGGGTGACAGGTGTCCAAGTACTTGGGCCATCCTCTGCTGCCTTCCCAGGTGCATTAGCAGGGTCCTGGATTGGAAGTGGAGCAGCTGGAACTTGACATTGCAGGCAGTGGCTTAACCCACTGTGCCACCATTTAAATTCCTTAAATCAGGTTTGTTTTTTCTTTTTTCTTTTCTTTTTTTTTTTTTTTTTGAGGTATATGTTTTATATACAAGAAAATACACCTTTAAAAAAGTGCATAGTATTTTGTTTTTGTTTTTAAATAAACATGCATTTTATTTGTTTACTTGAGAGACAGAGGAAGACAGAGAGAGAGCTCCTGCCAGCTGTTCTCTCCCCAAATGCCCACAAGGGCCAGAGCTGAGCCCTGGGAACACCATACAGGTCTCTCCTGTGGCTTGCAGGAGTCCAGCCACTTCAGCAACCACTGACTGCTTCTCAGATGGTGCCTCAGCAGAGAGCAGGAATCAGGAGTGGTGCCAAGACTTGAACCCAGGCATTCCAGCACGGGCTGTGGACGTCACAGCAGTGTCTTAATTGCTGTGCTAAATGTCTACTCCTAAAAAATGCAGTTTTAGAAGTCACTTACGTTTTTAAAATTCCATTTATCTTTCACAGAACATTAAGTGCTAAGTTTGTGAAAGCTTTTCTGATTTCCTTCCAGTTATAAATAATCCCTTCATATCTGAATTGCATAGCATATAATCTTTCTGAGATACTCCTTTTTTGGTTATTTTTTACCTGAAGTAACTTTTTTTTTGTATATCCTTATCTCTTATTTTGAACTTTGAACTCTTTTAAGAGCAGGATCTTTGTAGGCATCTTGTAAGAAGTGTGTTCTTAGAAAATGTGACCAATGCATAAATTTTACCAGTTTTTCTCTTGTTACAAGTAACTCAAAAAGTCTGAGATTAGCTAGAAATTATAAAATGGAAGCATAGTAACATAATGGAGATACATTAGAAATGTGCATTGTATTGCTAATGTGTAAATATGATCTGAACCCATAAATATAACACAATTTCTTAACTATGAAATAATTTGGGATAAAAAATAAAACTGATAAAAACAAACTTTAAAAAAATCATGCCATGAAAATGAGTTTTTCTTAAAAGTATTGTTGGAATAAATGCTTAGCCTAGTGGTGGAAAGCTGTGGAATCACTTAGGCTATAAACATTGCATTATCAGCTTGAAAGTCTAGCTACTTCTAAGGATGTTCATTATAATTGTTTACAGGAAAAAATGGCCTAACCATACCCGAGAGAGAGAGAGAGAGAGAGTGAGAGAGAGAGTGAGTGAGTTAGATTTGATTAAAAGAAAAAGAAAAAAACAAAAAAGCAAGACCTAAGCATATATTCACTATAAGAAACTCACTTTAAAGATACAGATATGGGGATTGGCACTGTGGGGTAGTGGGTAAAGCTGTCACCAGCAGTTCCTGCATCCCATATGGGCGCCGGTTCTAATCCTGGCTGCTCCACTTCCAATCCAGCTCTCTGCTCTGGTCTGGGAAAGCAGTAGAAGATGGCCCAAGTCCTTGGGCCCCTGCACCTATATAGGAAATTCGAAAGAAGCTCCTTACTTCTGGCTTTGGATTGGTGCAGCTCCAGCCGTTGTGACCATTTGGGAAGTGAACCAATGGATGGAAGAATTCTCTCTCTCTCTCTCTCTCTCACTTCCTCTGCCTCTCTATAACTACCTTTTAAATAAATAATAAATAAATAAAATCTCTTTAAAAATATTTTATTTATTTTTTATTTGAGAGGTAGAGTTACAGTGAGAGGGAGAGAGAGAGAGAAAGGTCTTCCTTCCACTGGTTCACTCCCCAAATGGCTGCAATGGCCAGAGCTGCACTGATCTGAAGCCAGGAGCCAGGAGCTTCTTCCCAGTCCTCCCACATGGGTGCAGGGACCCAAGTCCTTGGGCCGTCTTCCACTGCTTTGCTTTCCCAGGCCACAGCAGAGAAGTGGATTGGAAGTGGAACAGCCAGGTCTCAAACTGGCACCCATATGGGATGCCGGCGCTGCATGCAGAGGATTAACCTATTGCACCACAGTACCGGCCCCAATAAATAAATCTTTAAAAAAAAAGATAGTAATATGTTAAAAGCCTGTATTACTAATACCAAACAAAGGAAAGCTGGAATAAATATATAAATATCAGACAAAATAGGTTTTAGACCAAAGAATATTACCTGGGAAAAAGAGGGTTATTTCATAATCATCAAGCAGATGTAATAATTCTATTTTCTGTGCTTCCTAAAACAGAGTTTCTGAAGTCATGAAGCAAAAACTGATAGAACAGCAAAGAGAAAGGAACTTTTTCATTAAACTTTAAAGTTTCAGTAGCTCTCTCAATAATAGAAACCAGTACTTAGAAAATCATTAAAAATGTAAAGACTTGGACAGCTCTTATCAGCTATCTTGACCAAAGTGCCATTTATAGGACACACTATCCAGTTATAGCGTCTGTACACATTATTCCCAAATTCATTAGAATATTTGTCAAGAGGGACCATAAAACAAGTGTCAATAAACATAAAAGAATTTGAGTTTTAAAATTATTTTCTTTGATCACAATGGAATTAAAGCTGTAATCAGTAAGATAAAGCTATCTGGAAAATAAAATTGGAAATGAAATACCAACTTCTAAATAATCTTTGAGCCAAGGAAGAAATCGGAGAAGTTTATGAGCTGGATAAAATGAAAACACACTCTCATTCGTGGGATGCAACTAGAGCAGTACTGAGGGAGATGTTTTAGCACTATCTAAATTAGAAAAGAAGAACGTCTCAGATCAATGACCGTAGCTTTTACACAAAGAAAAGCAAATAAAATAAAATAAAATAATAAAGAGCCGTTCAGAAATCAGTGAGATAGAAAACAGAAAAATGCAAATAGAGAAAATCAGTTAAACCAAAAGCTGATTCTTCTAGGTCAGCAATTGATCTCTAGTTGAACTGATCAGAGTAGGGAGGGAGACATTATTATGTATTCTATAGATATTAAAGGGGCAATAAGGGAATATTATGCCAATAAATTGACAGCTTAAATTATACAAAATTTTGAAAGAAAATATCTAAGGTCGTCAAAGAAGAAATAGATAATGTGACCAGGTAATGCTTTACCTATTAAAGTGATTGAAAACTTCAGGCCCAAATGCCTTCTTTGATTAGTTTCACCAGACATTTAGGGAAGAAAAAATATCAGTTCTATACAAATCCTTCCAGAAAATTGGAGAATTCTCAAGCTTTTCTGTAAGGTCAACATTAATCTGATAGCAAAACCAGTAAAAGAAATACAAATAATTAAAACAACTATAAGTGATTATTCCTCATAAACATGAACAACATTTTATCAAATTATATGTGACAATGTGATACAAGGATACAACATGATCTAGTAGGATTTATCCCGGGAATGCAAGATTGGCTTAACATTTGGAAGCCAGTCAATGTAGTTGTGTTAACACAAAGAAAATTTTCCGATTATCTCAATAGATGCAAAAAAAATAGACAGAATCCAGCATCCATTCCTGATTAAAAAGCACCAATACACTATGAATAGAAAGGACTGTTCTCTGTCTGATGAAGGGCGTCCACAGGAAATCTAAGTATCACATCATCATCATTACACTGTGGTACTCCATTGTGAGGTGTAGGCTTTTTAACCACTGGGCTAACCACACACTTCCACACATTTTTTGGCAAAAGTATGAAGTCAGTTCATTGGTCAATGTGTGGTCTTACAGTTCTGTAACTATTGATACCAGCACACCAAGAAATGACCTTTGAAAAGGAGACACAAATTGTATCATACACCTAAATGTAAGCACTAAAATCAGTACCCAGAATAGTAAATGAAGTCTCAAAATTTAGTAAGAAAACAGGCCAAATTAAAAGATGAGTATAAGCCTTGAAGGAACTTCACTGAAGAACATAAGTGAAGGATAATAAATAAATGAAAATTATTCAGCTTCATCGATCTTCAGTGAAATAGAAATTAAAATCACAATAAGATACCCCTACCCATCTGTAAGGTTTGTTCAAAATCAAAAAGACTGACAATATCACATGTTGGCAAGAACTTGGAGAAATGGAAAGGAACTGTTGCTCTGCTTATAAGAATATAAAATGTTACAACTACTTTGGAAAACAATTTGATAGTGTGTGTTTTTTTTAAAGATTTATTTATTTACTTGAAAGAGTTATAGAAAGAGAAGGAGAGATGGAGAGAGAGAGAGAGAAAGATTTTCCCTCCACTAGTTCACTTCCTGAAGGGCCTCAATGGCAAGAATTGTGCCAGGCTGAAGCCAGGAGCTTCTTCCAGTTCTCCCAGGTGGGTTCATGGACCCAAGAACTTGGACCATCTTTCACTGCTTTCCCAGGTGCACTAGCAGAAAACTGGATTGGAAATAGAGCAACCAGGACTTGAACTGGTACCCATATGGGATCTTAGCCACTACGCCACAGCACCGGCCTCTGATAGTGTGTCGAAATGTTTAATATGCACCTATCATGTGTCCCAGCCATTCTGTTCCCAAATATTAACTAAGAAATTATATTTGTGTTTGTAGTGACTTTGTTTATAGTAACCAAAACCTGGATTTATCCCTAACATATGTCCACATGTGTATGGACAGATTGTTACATTCATAAAAAGGGTAACTAGTCAGCAGTAAAAGGAATGAAGTACTGATACATGTAACAATAGGGATGAATCTCAATAATTATACTGAGTGAATAATCCTAGATAATAAACCTAGATATTCTCCGGGCCAATGCTGTGGCGTAGTAGGGCGACATACCATATGGGGATGCCAGTTTGTGTTCCAGCTGCTCTTCTTCATATCCAACTCTCTAGTGCTAATGGCCTGGGAGAGTAGTAGAGCATGGCCCATGTGCTTGGGCCCCTGCCCTCACGTGGGAGACCCAGAAGAAGCTCCTGGTTCCTGGCTTTCGATCAATCCAGCTCTGGCCATTGTGGCCATTTGGGAAGTGAACCAGCACACAGGGTTCACTTGAGTTTCCCGAAATCCACAAGCTGTTTTTCCTCAAGAATTTTCTTACACAGAATTTCCTGAACCTGCACTGGTTTCTCCCTACTCTTTCTGTGGCTACTCCAATGCATGCTTCAAGTATCAGTGTAAGTACCTCTTTTATAGAGGCGCTTTTCCTGATTTGTCCAGTTTAAATTGGCATCCACGCCAAAGCCTTGTAGGTTTTCTTTTAGCTGTTGATTATTCAAGATTTTTTTTTTTTTAGAGAGAGGTGTTTATATATGTGTATGAGAAATTGTTTAACACAATTTTTCTATACTAGTTTGAAAAATTCCCTGAAAGTAGGGACCATGTCTGTCTTTTTTTTTTATTTTTATTTTTTGAAAAAAAAAATTTTTTTTGACAGGCAGAGTGGACAGTGAGAGAGAGAGACAGAGAGAAAGGTCTTCCTTTGCCGTTGGTTCACCCTCCAATGGCCACCGCGGCTGGCGCACTGCGCTGATCTGAAGGCAGGAGCCAGGTGCTTCTCCTGGTCTAGCATTCAGGTGCAGGGCCCAAGAACTTGGGCCATCCTCCACTGCCTTCCCGGGCCACAGCAGAGAGCTGGCCTGTAAGAGAGGCAACCGGGACAGAATCCGGCGCCCCGATCGGGTCTAGAACCCAGTGTGCCAGCGCCGCTAGGTGGAGGATTAGCCTAGTGAACCGCGGCACCAGCCGGGACCATGTCTGTCTTACCCACTGTTGCATGGCCAGCACTTGGCTTTTCCTAGTGCAGTTGGTGATTGATACTGGTTTTGTGAATATTTAGAGAACATGTCTTGGAAGGAAATGTATTACTACTGGTTGCCATTGACTATTTCATGTCTGTTTTTAAGATTTCTGCATTGAGCTATTATAACTTTATAATCTCTGGTTTTGTTTTTGTTTTTTTTTTTGCCTTTGTTAGGATAAAACAGATACTATTTTGTGATTTTGGGTTCTTATTCTTGGTACTGTTACAAAATAAGTTACCTTGTTATATTTAGTTATCTTTTAATATCTCTGGGTTGTCAGCTCTAAGGCATACTCTTTACCTTAGATTATTATTTATGAATGGAGACTCCTGGGTTAGTATTGAAGGAGAGGCTCTTCCTTTAGTATTATTTTCTTTCCTGGTTCTACCTATAATTTTTTTTTTTTATTTTTTTTTATTTTTTTGACAGGCAGAGTGGACAGTGAGAGAGAGAGACAGAGAGAAAGGTCTTCCTTTGCCGTTGGTTCACCCTCCAATGGCCGCCGCGGCCGGCGCGCTGCGGCCGGCGCACCGCGCTGATCCGATGGCAGGAGCCAGGAGTCAGGTGCTTTTCCTGGTCTCCCATGGGGTGCAGGGCCCAAGCACCTGGGCCATCCTCCACTGCACTCCCTGGCCACAGCAGAGGGCTGGCCTGGAAGAGGGGCAACCGGGACAGAATCCGGCGCCCCGACCGGGACTAGAACCCGGTGTGCCGGCGCCGCTAGGCGGAGGATTAGCCTAGTGAGCCGCGGCGCCGGCCCTGGTTCTACCTATAATTTATATACTACTTGTACTCTTAGCTTAGAAAGTCTTTCTGTATGTGTCTGTTTGATTTTTTTTTTAAATAGGTCACATTTGTTTAGGAAATAACATGTCATTTATCTTAGTTTTGGCCAATTGTAATTTATAGGAAAATTTTCCTAATTTTTAGGTTTTTTTATGACTGGCAATTTGATCTGGATATGTAGTGAATATTGATTATTTTAAAATTGTTGAAAAATCACATTTTTTATTAAAAATTTTTAAAATACGATCATATGTCTTTGAGGATGCTGGCTTGATGAGCGGGATAAGTGTGGGGGCCACATATTGAGGAGACAGAGGATGAGGGAAAGAATTGATTCAGGAGGAGTGTGCGAGGAGATGAACGTCCAGTTTTGAACATAAGTTTCGGATGACCTTTGGTCAAGTGGTAGTGTCAGATACATCATGTCCAGAGAGCTTGGGCTGAGGTAATATTCGCAGGTTGTCAACTTCAAGAAGGCATTCAGAGCTACAGGACTGGATGAGCATCTGTAAACTTAGTACTTTGAAGTTCTAAAAGTCCAGTTTCCAGACAATTATTAATTTGATTGAATAGCTTAATTTATTAATTATCTACCAATAAATGAATCTTTTCTTACCTAGAAATGCTTTTCACAATTTTATTTAAAAAGTTATGTTCTTTTCAAGATGTCTTTGTATCTCTAATAAATTTTTGCTAACTTTTTTAACAGATAAAATAATTAGGCACAGGGCTTGTACCCTGAAGGACACTGCACATGCTATAATTGCAGCTGAATTAGATCCAGAATTTAATAAACTCTGTGAAGAAATTAAGGAAGCCAGAATAAAAAGAGGTAAGTTATAGAAATAAACCTGCTACGGAAACCTCATGTGTTCATTTCAGGCCAAGAGTCATTGAATGATGTTTCTTTAGGGGTTCTGGTCTTGGGAAAATAATGTATTTTGAGGCAAAAGCTTTACTTAATGTCTAATGCTAATGTGTGTCATGCAGATTCTCGAAGATATTTCACACTTTGAGGGATTAGCCCAAAAGCAATTTATAGAAATAAAGTACTTTCTAGTGCTATTTCTTTTGTAGAAGTAAAGCTTTTTCTTTTAATATTATTCTTAAAAAAAAAAGATTTATTTTATTTATTTGAAAGTCAGAGTTACACAGAGAGGAGAGGCAGAGAGAGAGAGAGAGAGAGAGAGAGAGAGAGAAAGAGGTCTTCCATCCGATGGTTCATTCCCCAATTCGTTGCAACAGCCGGAGCTGCGCCGATCTGAAACCAGGAGCCAGGAGCTTCCTCCGGGTCTCCTATGTGGGTGCAGGGGCCCAAGGACTTGGGCCATCTTCTACTGCTTTCCCAGGCCATAGCATAGAGCTGGATCAGAAGTGGAGCAGCCGGGTCTTGAACTGGCATCCATATGGGATGCCAGTGCTTCAGAACAGGGTGTTAACCTGCTGCACCACAGCTGTGGCCCCTCTTTTAATATTTTTCTATATTCCTTTTTTTTTTTTTTTTAAAGAATGGGAACCATCAGATGGGAACTACCACAACTTCCCACCTGTGCCCTTCTTTTTTTTTTTTTTTTTTTAAGATTAATTAATTTATTTTTTAGAGAGAGGAAGAGACAGAGAAAAAGATCTTCCATCTACTTTTTTACTCCCCAAATGGCCGCAATGGCCGGAGCTGGGCTGATCCAAACCCAAGTGTCAGGAGCTTCCTCCAGGCCTCCCACGCGAGTGCAGGGACCCAAGCACTTGGGCCATCTTCCGCTGCTTTCCCAGGCCATAGCAGAGCGCTGGATCCAAAGAGGAGCAGCTGGGACATGAACCGTTTCCCACATGGGATACCAGCACTGCAGGTGGAGGCTTTAGTCCACAACACCATAACACCGGTCCCCTGTATTCCTTTTTTTAAAAATGTATTTATTTATTTGGAAGACAGAATGACACACACAGAGTGGGACAGAAAAAGAGAGATCTTCCATCTGTGGTTCACCCCCAAAAGGGTCGCAATAATCAGTTCTGGACCAGGCTGAATCCAGGAGCCAGAAACTCCATCCTGGTCTCCCCCATGGGTGGCAGGGGGTAATCAGCAGATGAAAGATCTCCCTCTCTCTCTGTAATACTTTCAAATAAATAGATAAATCTCTTTTTTTTTTGACAGAGTTGGACAGTGAGAGAGAGAGAGACAGAGAGAAAGGTCTTCCTTCTGTTGGTTCACTCCCCAAATGGCTGCCATGGCCGGCGCGCTACGCCAATCTGAAGCCAGGAGCCAGGTGCTTCCTCCTGGTCTCCCATGCGGGTGCAGGGCCCAAGCACTTGGGCCATCCTCCACTGCCCTCCTGGGCCGCAGCAGAGAGCTGGACTGTTAGAGGAGCAACAGGGGCAGAATCCGGCGCCCCAGCCGGGACTAGAACCAAGGGGTGCCAGCGCCGCAGGCGGAGGATTAGCCGCTGCACTGGCCGATAAATCTTTAAAAAAAAAAAAAAAAGAAAGAAATTAGTTTACAATTTTGTTACTGGCAAATGCGGTTCGTTCAGTTTGTAATGCTGTCCTTGAGGAACTCCTACTTGTAGGAGAGAAAGAAATGTGAAATAAATGAAGTGTAGTACAAAGCATGCACTAGTTGAAGCATATTCAGAACCAGACCTGTTGGTAGGGAACCCAGTTTTGATTGGAGTTTCAGGAATGAATATAGGAATGTTTCCTTTAGTGGAAAAAGGAAGAGAGGCAGCGACAGCACGGGGAAGTATCCCAGAGAACAGGGGCATGTAATCTGCTGATTAGCTCCCAAGATGGCCACAACAGTGGGGGCTGGGTCAGGCCAAAGCCAAGAGCTTCCTTCAGGTCTCCTATGCAGGGTGGCAGGGGCCCAAGAACTTGGGTCATCTTCAACTGCTTTCGCAGGCCATAGCAGAGAGCTGGATCTGAACTGGAGCAGCTGGGACTTGAACTGGTGCTCATACAGGATGCTGATACTGCAGGCAGTGGCCCCACCCACTATGCCATAGCACTGGCCCCAGCAATTTCTAAAAAGTTAAAATAGATTTACTATCAGGGGGCCGGCGCTGTGGCTTAGCAGGTTAATGCCCTGGCCTGAAGTACTGGCATCCCATATGGGCCCTGCTTCTACTCCCGACTGCTCCTCTTCTGATCCAACTCTCTGCTATGGCCTGGGAAAGCAGTAGAAGATGGTCCAAGTCCTTGGGCCCCTGCACCCACGTGGGAGACCCAGAGGAAGCTCCTGGCTCCTGGCTTCGGATCGGCACAGCTCTGGCCGTTGCGGCCAATTGGGGAGTGAACCAGTGGATGGAAGACCTCTGTTTCTCTCTGTCTCTCCTCTCTCTGTGTAACTCTGACTTTCAAATAAATAAATAAATCTTTAAAAAAATAGATTTACTATCCAATGTAGTGATTCTACTCCTAGGAATCTACTCAAGAGAAATGAAAATGTATGTCCGCATAATGATCTGTTTATAAAAGTTCACAGGAGCATTGTTCATAAGAACCCCAAACTGGAGACATCCCAATGTCCATCAGCTACTGAATGAGTAAGCAAAACAGTGTATCTATACAATAGCATACTACTCAGCAATGAAAAGAACAAGTGCTGAAACATAGTTCAACACGGATGAACTTCAAAAACATATGCTAAATGAAAGAAAGTCCAAAAGACCAGAGGAGGGTACTTCAGAAACCTCATTAAAGGGGTTGGTGCTGTGATATAGGGGGTAAAGCTGCCACTTGCAGCACCAGCATCTCATATGGGCACCGGTTCAAGCCCTGGCTGCTCCACTTGCAATCTAGCTCCCTGCTAATGTGCTTGGGGAAGTGGTGGAAGATGGCCCAAGTGCTTGGGCCCCTGCACCCACTTGGGAAACCTGGAGGAAGCTCCTGGCTCCTTGCTTTGGCCTGGCCCAGCCCTGACCATGTGACCATTTGGGAAGTGAACCAGCAGATGGAAGATCTGTCTATCTATCTGTCTGTCTCTGTCTCTGTCTGTCTCTGCCTATCCTTCTCTGTAACACTGAATTTCAAATAGACAAATATTTTACAAAAAAAATCTCATTATGAATGGAATTAAAAGGTAAGTTTATTTTGCTAGAGAATGTTTTGAAAGCAGTTCAGATGAGGGTCTTCAAAAAGTTTATGGAAAGTGTGTATTATAAAAAAACTATAGAAGGATTTCAAATTTATTTTGCACCAAAATAAACTTATCTTTTGATTCTGTGTTCCAAGAACTTTTTGAAGTCCCTTCCTTCTGTATGAAATGCCCAGATCAGGCAAATATATGGAGACAAAAATTAGAGTAGTACTTGCCTGAGATGAATATCTAAAATGGGACTGTTGCAGTAGCTGCATAGCTCTGAAAATTTACTAAAAATTAAATTGTACACTTGAAACAGGTGATTTTTATTATATATAAATTATATCTCAATAAAGCTGCTGGGGGAAAAAAGCCTTGGGAGGAGTCCAGGCTTTTAATTAATGAAATAGCAATAGAGATTAAAAAAAAGAGAGAGAGAAAGATAAGCAATATGGCTGCAGTGAAGGGAGTGCACTGCAAAGGGAAGGAAGAATGAAAATTGGCTGCCTTAGTGTGGATTGAATGGCTGGTAGATGCTTATACTGCCAGTTTAGGTAGGAAATATACCCTATACAGACAGACAGGTGGTGGATGGGTATTTTAAATTTGACGCCTCTTTAGGGTATCCATGTGGAGACATCAAATAATCAGTTGTATACATGCATCAGATGGCAAAAGGTGTTTGGGCTAATGATACAGATTAGAGAATCATATATTGGTACAAAAACTAAACACAGAAATGATACATTGTGGGGTAAAGTGTAGATTAGAAGAAGAAAAGAGAGTACAGAGATAACTCAGACCCTGACATTGAAGGAAGACCGCACAGAAGAAAGGTATTTAGTGAAGAAAACTGAGATAGAATAGTTACTCGTATGCTAAGTGTAAAGTGGGAAAACCAGACCTACTGCGTTGTGGTGTGATAGGCAGCAAATATCAGATTGAAGCAGTTCATGGGAATGGGGTTTGGTATCCCAATCAACACTAATTGGAGGTCCCAAGATGGCAGAGATGAAGATTTTTAGATAACATATTCTTAATTTCCCACAAAATAATGGGAAATATGTCCCTTTGTGAATTAAAATGAGGGAACAACAGGTCCCCTTTGGGGATTATGTGTAAGCATGGTCTGTTGGGTTGTTTTGTTTTTTGATTTTATATCTAGTTTCTTCTTCATCTTAAAACAAAAGGCACTCTTTCCATCAAAATTACAAACTGTCCAAGTATAATTAATGACTTTAAAACTCAGTTTTGTATTTCAGACTTTTTTTTAACCTTGTTGGTTTGTGTAGCTGGGAATATTTAAATAGGTATTGCTTATCTTCTGCTTGCAGGCTTATCAGTAACAGCAGAACAAATAAATCCTCATGGTACTGCAGCTCGGAAGACAGAAGCGAGAGTTGAAGAGGCATTTCGGCACAAACAAAGAAATCCAATGGATGTCTGGCACAACTCTGCAAATAAATGTGCATGTGAGTATTTGAGATCATGTTATCCAGTAGTGGTAACAACTGTGAGTGATGCGGATTTATTAGGAGCTGGGTACACAAACTACTGTTTTTCCACAGCTCTTTTAATCTCTCCTTTCAGAGGTGAAGAGCTTGTGGAGTAAGATGCTGAATCACATGTTTTTTTCTTCCTTTAAAAAAAATTATTTATTTGAAAAGCATGAGATAGGGAGAGAAAGAGACAGAGATCTCCCATCTACTGGTTCAGTCCCCAAATGCCTGCAACAGCTAAGGTCAGGCCAGGTGGCAAAGCAGGAGTTTGATCAGTCCAGGTCTGCCACATGAGTGGCAGGGACCCAGGGCCTTGCCTCCCAGGGAGCACATTATCTGAAACGGGAGCAGAGTTGGACTGGAGCTCAGGCATTCTGATAATGGGATGCAGGCATCCCAAGTAGTGTTTAACCAGTATGCCAAATGCTTGCTCCCAAATTATGTTTCTTTAACCATATTTGCTGTTTTCTACCTTATTCAATACTTGCTGTTTTCATGTTAACATTTGCAGTGTTACGCTTTGGTTTTTGCATAGAGATGCAGAGCCAACAGACTTGTTTTCTATTACTATCATCATCCCCTTGTTGTATGCTATGCAGGATGTTTTTTATGTAGTGGGAAATGGAAACTCCAGCATACAGGAGTGGCTGATTTGGCAGTAAGAGATCGATTTTTCTGAGAGAATACTTTGTGCTCAGTTTGAAAAATCACAGCTTTCTTTGTCTAGTAGTGTGAGATGTAGTTAGAGAGAAAATTCAGTGTTCTATATTTTCTTCATTTTTACTCATTCATGTTCATGTATAAAATTTCTAATAGACAAATGTTAATAAACACAGCTTCTTTCTAATGTACTCTTTCTGTTTCACTGAAAATAGCCTGCCTTGGAAGGTACATGCTGTTCTTCAGGCATAAAGGCAGTGATACTTCGTTAATTATCAGTAATGCTGGCCTTAACATGTTCCTTCCACCTGTGACATTGAGTTTGTTTTTATTTGTTCTCTCTCAGTAAGTGCCATTTATTTATATGTGAGAAAGTTTGAGAAAGGACTTTATATTGCATTTGGTTGCCATGAAACTGATGAAAGCTGTTTTATATAGTTGTATCTCAGATCATGACTTGGTTTCTATAACAGCACTCTAATTCACATCTTGAAATCCTTGACATTCTCTGCACTTGATACAAATATTTACTAATGAAAATATATTGAATATTCAATTTAAGAAGTTTAAGTTCCCTTAAATGTTTGAAATACTCATTTAATCTACAAATATGAGGTTTTTTTTCCCTTTTACCAGTAGATGGCATATGTGACACATCATTTGCTTTATATTAATTTAAATAATAACTCTAAATGTTCATTAGGGAGAGTTGTTTTTCCCAAGGTCTTGATTTTGGGAACAATCTCAATGATGCTACAAATATTGCCTCTAAGAATTATGTCCCTAAACAAACTTTTCACACAGAGCACCCTAATAAAGGAAGTGATAGATTAAACATTTGGTCCACAAGTATTTACTCCTATCATATGCCAGGTATGTGAAGATACAGCAGTGAGTGAAAGAAAAATCCTTATTCTCATGGAGCTTGAGATCATGATCAGTTTTGCTTATTTTGCAAAAATTATACTAACCATTAGAAATAATGACATAAAGAGAAGGAAAATACATCCAGTTCTAACTCCCAAAGATTAAGAACATTTTTCTTTGTTGTTAGCCAGGATGAAAGCATTAGAAGTAAACTTGCTTCAGGAAGACTTCTAGCCTTTTCTTAGTGAGCTGCATGCAAAGTAGTTGAGTTGCCTCTTTATTGAGCAGAGTTCAGTCTCATGCCTATAGTTCCATGACTTGGGCAAGACAAGAGAGAACCTCTTGTGCTGTTGGCTCCACAGCTGGAGAATAAGAGAGGTTATAATGTTAGGAGTGGCTTGTCAGGTAGAAGAAACCTAACAGCTCTTTTTATCAGAGCAAGCTGGATATTTTTCTTTCATATTTAATGTGAACTCTGTATGTAGTTAATGGGTTGCCTACAAATGTCCATTGCTATACCAGCTTTTAACAGAATACCGATGCAGACATTTTTTTTTTGCCATGCTAATTACCCTATAACTGTGAGTTATAAAATGGAAGTTAATAGGGGGGATATGAGGAAATAGTTCTAACAATAGTAGGAAAAACATATTTCAAGCCAAATTTGCTAAATTACTTGAATTTTGGAGATGATTTCAGAAAACTTTAGTAGATAGATTCTTAGAAAAGAGCAATATTTACAGCTAAATTTATCCATTTTTATGAATACACTGAGGTTTTTTTATAGAGACACACGTGTATACACTTGATCTTAGCCAAAAGGCTGAGAAATGATAGACACGAGTATATAAACACTATATACTGTTGATAGACCACTGCATATTGAGCAGTTTGAATGGAAGGAAAAAGGGCTACCATTAAGACCATATTCATTTCTGTCTTTACAAAGCACTTTTAAAACCATGGACTAAACAGTCTACAATTAGTAATGTCGTATTTGTATTTTCCTTTTAAAATATTCGTGTCAAGGAAACTTTTTAGCTTCAACATATTAAAAGTATGTTTTGTCTCTTTAAAAAATCAAGCCAAACTTAATACTTTTAGAGTCACAGAAAAAATGGGCTATTTTCACTCTTTGATTACTTATTTTAACAAACTAATGTTTAGAATTTGGTGTTAGATCCCAGAAGTGACAGGCCTTTAGCTTGAGTGGCTTTAATAACTTTTACGTGTAAGTGCACTAAGAGTACTTAATTGTATTGTGTAAGTTTCCCACATTGCAGAATGAAAGTTAACTTTTTGTTTACTTAAGAGACAATGGGTAGACTTGCCTAACCAACTGCCTTTAATACATTCAAACATATTGGAAATTAAAAAATCTTCCTGGTTGCATTATCACCTGGAAAGCCCAGCTACCTATTCATAAAGGCTGTGGTCGTTTATGGCATCTGTAGTATAGTCCCAACAGCCTTTGTAGACATATATCTGACCAAGTAATTATTTTAATACTTTGTTAATGTTACTGTTGTCTTGATTAGCAGGGAGCTTAGTTTTCTTAAATCCTCTCAAATAACTATGCAAAACATTGATGCTGCTAGGTAACCGCTTGTTGATGGAGATTAACAGTTGGCTATTAGGGCCAATTCTGTGGTGCAGCGGGTTCAAGTCCTGGCTACTCCACTTCCTATCCAGCTCCCTGCTAATGCACCTGGAAAGGCAGTGAGGATGGGCCAAGTGTTTGGGCCTCTGCACTCATGTGGGAGACCTGGAAAAAGCTCCTGGCTCCTGGCTTCAGATTGGCCATGCTCCGGTCGCTGTAGCCATTTGGGGAGTGAACCAGTTGGTGGAAGACCTCTCTCTGTCTCTACCTCTATCTGTAACTCTGCCTTTCAAATAAATAAAATGAATCTTTAAAAAACAAACAAGTAAAAAAAACAGTTGGCTAACCAAATTATCCATGTAACTTTGTAAGGCGTCTGTCCATGATCATACACAGTATGGGTGATTCTTGTTTTTCTGGAAAGCGAGACAACTGAAATCTCACTATCCTATCATGCTATGTTGGATCATGGTTTTTTTTGTTTTTGTTTTTGTTTTTATTTTTGTTTTTCATTTCATGGCTTAGGAACTATCTTTTGGGTGACCTTTCTGGTAAATTATCCACTTTTCTGGTAGAAATTTAGGCTAGGCCTTGTGGGCAGCCTGGTAATGTCATTCTCTAAATGTGTGTATTACACACTTGGGCTCTGGTGGTTGGAAATGGAACAGCTATAAAGCAGCACCTAGGATAGTAGAACAGTGGAAATGCTGAGCAAACTCATCCAGGAAGCAAATTTTAAAATATTTTTGTTCTACAAATTCATCCCTGACTTTATCATGTCCATTCCATGCTTGTAGGTTGTGGGAATTAGCGAGCATGCATGTCAAGAACTAAGTAGTGTTTGTCATGTGTCATACTAGTATGGGTTTACATTCTTTTGGATTCTACTTAATAAACATCTATAAAATAGTTTCTGTACTCCAAGTTTTACCTGTCTTTTTTCTTGTGAAACAGTTCGAGTTCGGAGAAAATCAAGGCGGCGATCACAGTGGGGTAAAGGAATTATTAAGAAAAGGAAAGTCAATAATTTAAAAAAAGATGAAGAGGACACCAAATTTGCAGACTATGAGAACCATACAGAGGACAGGAAGTTGCTAGAGAATGGCGAGTTTGAGATAAGCACTGACTGCCATGAGGAAAATGGAGAAGAGACTGGAGACTTATCCATGACCAATGATGAGTCATCATGTGACATCATGGACATGGACCAGGGGCAGAGGCTTCACAGTGGAGCAGGCACAAAAGAGAACTTTGCGTCCACTGAAGAGGAAAGTTCAAACGAATCTCTACTCGTCAACAGCAGTGGTTCTCTCAATCCGGAACAGGCACCTAGGAAAGAACCTTTCCTTAAAGGAACCTGCCTCAACGGAGAGGCCTCCACTGACAGTTTTGAGGGGATCCCAGTTGTGGAGTGTCAGGATGGCAAAGTTGAAGTAGTTTCTCTCTGTGGTAGTGGAGACAAATGTAATTCTGAACAAAAGATTCTTCTGGAGGACCAGTCAAAAGAAAAACCAGAAGCTTCGAGTGATAATCGTGGAGGTGACCCCGATCAACTAGAGGCCCCGGAATGCAGCAGCAATGAGAAGTTAGAACCTAGCTCTGATCTGGAGGTTAAAGATGCAGAACTGGATAAAGAAGGTAGAGCTAACAATTGTGAAAATTTTTCTGAAGGTTTAAAACTCCAGAGTTAATTCATTGCATATTTTATCTGATACCCAGTAGCAATAGTTGATGAATAATTATACCTCTATGATAATCTGTTTTCATTCCCTTTCCCTTGAAAAGTACACTCATAAGAGAGTACTTCAAAAAGTTCATAGAAAATGAAATTAAGGGGTTGGGATTGTGGCACAGTCAGTTAATCTACTACCTGCAATGCTGGCATCCCGTATCAGAATCCCGGCTGCTCCATTTCTGACCCAGGTCCCTACTAATGCACCTGGGAAAGCAGTGGAAGATGGGTCCAGTGCTTGGGTCCCTGCACCTATGTGCTGTAAATTTATAGGGGTTATAGTTCAGAATGCATACTTAGTAATAGAGCATAGTTTTAGGAGCACTATGTATCCTGGGCTGTCATATAAACAAGAACCTGAAAACTGTGTTAAAGCCAGGGTTAAGTAATGAGTGGGAAGAGGGGAGAAATCTGCAGCCTGAGGTGGAATGGGTGCAGAGAGGATCTGTGCCACTGCTGCTCCTCTTTGAGAGTTCAGTAAACTTGCAGAAAAAGCTTCAGTAAATGTTACGTTCAGCTGATGAACTGAAAGCTTGAAATATATTTGCTGTGTAAAAGTTGGTTTTTAGTTTATAAAAATACATTTCTATTTTATATGAGAGATGGAAAGAAAGAAATTGACAAAGAAAGGGGAGGTCTCTTGTTTACTGGTTCACTCCTCAGATGCTTCCAACAGCTGCGGCTTAGCCAAACTGAAGCCAAGAACTGGGAACTAAGTGACAGGGACCTAAGTACTGGAGCCATCACCTGCCGCCTCCCAGGGTGTGCACTAGCCTTAAGCTGCAATCGGGAAAAGAGCCAGGACTCAAACCCACGCAGCTCTAGTGTAGGATGTAGGCGTCACAGCTGGCAGATGAGTGCTGCACCAAGCATCCACCCCTGTTGTGCAAAAATTTGACCTAAAGTTTACATTTGGGATTGTAAGGACAGTATTATCTAGTGCAGCAGTTCCTAACCTAAGTTATCAGGCTTCTAGAAATACTTGGATGTAGTAATGGTTTTTAACAAAACATGTAGAATATGTTAATTGAATTATAAAGACTTACTCTTTAAAGACTGCCTGAAATATAAAATTTCTCACATACATTATTATACATGTTTTTAAAGTCATTGCTTTGGTTCTTTGCTGTTGATCTATAGAGCAGGAATTGAATGATGAGATGAAGGAAAAAGTTTAAAGATTTGAGAGTAAGAGAACGAATGCAGGATGGAGTAGAAGGTTTCTCCTTAGTGTAACTGATACAGGCCTGTATGAGATTCTGAAACCGTCCAAGCTTGTTTTTGTGTTCCTTCTCCCCTAACCTCCTTGTAGAGTCATTCCGCTTTGGGGAGTATAGGGCTCAATGGCTTGTCTACCCTTCGCAACCTCAAAGTGACTGGTGCTGTGAAGTTATCCACTTCAATATTTGTATTTTCTCAGTGTGGCTGTTCTCACCAAGACTTTAGGAGGAAAGTAACTAGATTATACTAATTCACTCTCAGGTGGGGAAAGAACATTAGCCATATTATGCTTTTCAAGAATTTATTTATTTTATTTATTTGAGAAGCAAAGAGACAGAAAGATCTCCCATCTACTGGTTCACAACCCAAAAGCCCACAATGGCTAAGGCTCGGCCAGGCAGGAGCTTGGAGTCGGGAGCTGAGAACTCAATCAAGTTCTTCCATGTGGGTGACAGGGAACTCAACTACTTGAGCTGCCACTTAGCCACCTGCCAGGGTGCACATCAGCAGGAAGCTGGGACTTGAATGCAGGCATTCCAAAGTGGGACGTGGGCATTCATGCTGGCATCCTAACCACTAGCCCACATGACCACCCTAGCCTTATTATACTTTTAATGGATTTATATTTTTAAGGAAAAAATGTTATAACCCAGATGCACAGAATTTTAGGTAGTGTGACAGAGAAAAATAAGACATTTCAGGCCATGTTGAGCAAAATGTTTCTAGGTTGGGAGGCAAATGTATAGGCAGGTTGGCCCCACTTTGTATCAGTATCTGCTTCTCTAGGTTTCTTCCAGTTTTGAAAACTCTAAATCTTAAAATGATAACTATGAAAAGAGAGTGAAGACTGTTTAAAAGTCAGTGCTTAGAGGTAAAGATTACTTTTATTCCTTTTTAGTGGATATACTTATTGGATGATAATGTAGTGTGAACTTAGTTTTCATAGTTATAATTTAGTTCTCTTTAATTTGGGTTGTTTATTTTTACCAAAAAAAAAAAAAGAATGAAGTGATTTATCATTTACTTCCTTTCTTTTTCCAAAAAAAGGATTTGTAATGGGTAAAAGAAGCTATAGTTGCTTATGACTGATTTTCCTTGAGTTTTACTTGCTGCAGTGCATTTTTCCCCTCAATTGTAGGTGCTTCTAAAGTAAAGAAATACCGTAAATTAATTTTAGAGCAGGCAAAAACGACAAGCCTGGAACTGGTTCCGGAAGAGCCTTCGGAGCCTGTGCCGCCTCTCATAGTTGACCGTGAGAGATTGAAGGTAAGCTGAGCTGTTCCTGGTTTTAAATGCATGGTTGGAGGTTTGAATGTGTTTGTAAGCAGTTGAATAAAACTAGTTTTGCAAATATCCTGTTTTAACGTAGGAATTAAATGCCTCAGGATTTCTAGTAAAAAGGAGTTGTGTGTTTTGAGGGAATGAACGATTTGGGAATAGTCTTGGTAATAAAGTAAGCCCTGGAATTTTCTAACTTCAGGTGACACTCACACCATAGGTGCCTGTTGTCTAGCTACTTGAATCTAACTATTTCATTTGGCTAATGAAATCAAACTATATTTGATTCTCTTCTGGTTTTCCTAGAAATTGCTTGATTTCCTGGTAGATAAAAGCAACAATCTGGCAGTTGACCAACTTGAGAGATTATATTCTCTTCTTAGTCAGTGCATCTACCGTCATCGTAAAGATTATGACAAATCACAACTTGTAGAGGTAAGTGCTTAATTCATGTAGAATCAATAAATGTGTGTGCTTTTACTTGTCCCACAGACAAGGGGGATTAAGAAGTGAGTTTGCCTAAATCTGGATCTTTCACCAAAATCATTAACAGTTATATTTTGAAAATTAAAGCCTTTCTATGTCTTTTTGTCTCAGGAAAGAAATTATCTGGGGTTCCTGGCTTGTCAAAACACAGAAATCCATGGTTCTGGGTTGGCAAAATACACAGAACAGTATGCGACAGCTCTCTCCTCCCTTGCTGTTAGGGATGTGCTAACAGAGCTTACTGTCTGGGTCTGTTGAGTGTGGGCACTGCCCCACCACCCTCACCTCCGCTCCTGAGGTAGCTGCCGCTGATCTGAAGAAGCCAGCATGAGCAGTGGAAGAGAACCTGAGTCGTCTCGTGCCATCAAATCTAGTCCTACAAAATGGCCACATCAAGAAACGGCTTTCTTCATGCTTAGATGTTTTTAGAGAGCCATTCCCTTTGTAGAGAACTCTGAACCATACAGAAGTTTTTCCTTACAGTGTGAGCTTCTCTCTGTGGTCACATAATTTGCACCAGTAGTTGCACTTGTGCTCTTTAAGAGCAAATGTGATCCCTCATCTACCCACTAAATGGCTAAGTGACTTCATTAGACTCTTTGTGCACTTGCCCATTAGTTTGTTTATCAGGCAGTCTATTAAATATTTATTGAGTACTGACAGTACTAGGATCTGTGCTAAATGTTTGGGATGCAGAAAGTGATTAAGACAATGTCTGTTCTCAAGGAACAATTTTGGTGTATGAAAGATGTATATGTAGACAATACAGTTATTTTTCATATGTAATTAGGAATGTTGTATTTGAATCAAAGCAAGGGAGCATTTAAAAATTAATTTTTTAAAAATTACTTTTTAATCACATTTTAAAAAAAGATTCATTTATTTGTTTGAAGGGCAGAGTTACAGACTGAGAGAGAGGGAGACAGAGAGCAAGTGAGATCTTCCATTCCCTCGTTCACTCCCCAAATGGCCGCAACTGCTGGAGCTGGGCCAGTCTGAAAACAGGAGCTTCTTCTGGGTCTCCCACATTATGTACAGGGGTCCAAGCACTTGGACCATTTTCTGCTGCTTTTCCAGGCCATTAGCAGGGAGCTGGATTGGAAGTGGAGCATCTGGGACTGGAACTGGCACTCATAGAGAATGCCAGCATTGTAGGCAGCGGCTTTACCTGCTATGCCACGGTGTACCAGTCCCTAATCACATTTTTATATTTTATATATATATATATAAAATATTTATATATTTTATATCTACAAAGATATACTAAGTCATATAAATATATAGAAATTACAGGAAAGCACAAATTATAAAGTAAAATATCTCCCATATCCATCATCTAATGGAAGCTAATCACTGTTAATCTTTGGACTGTCTTCCAACCTTTTATGATATCTTGATGTAAATAATATGTCTGTGAATTTTTAAAGATTTATTTGATTCAAAGGCAGATATATATAGAGAGAGAAAAGGAGAGACAGAGAGAGGAAGGGATCATCCATCCTCTGGTTCACTCCCCAAATGGCCATAATGGCTAGGTCTGGGCCAGGGTGAAACCAGGAGCCAGAAGTTTCTTCTGGGTCTCTCATGTGGCTGCAGGGGCCCAAGCATTTGGGCCATCTTTTGCTGCTTTCTCAGGCATATTAGCAGGGAGCTGGATTGAAAGTGGAGCAACTGGGACTTGAACTGGCCCATATGGGATGGCAGTGTTGTTGCAGGTGGTGGTGGCTTTACCTGCTAAGCCATAACGCTGGCCCTGTGAATCTGTATTTAATAATAAGAATCATATTGTATATTTTGTCTTATTTAAAGGAGAACTCCATCTGGGTCTTGACTTGGGTCATCTTCAGCTGCTTTTCCAGGTGCATTAGCAGCGAGTTGAATCAGAAGTGGGCAATGCCTCTCTCTCTGCCTCTACCTCTTTCTGTAACTCTGTTTTTCAAATAAATAACAATAAATCTTAAAAAATAAAAGGGAGATTGCAGCTGGTGCTGTGGCATAGTGGGTAAAGTCATTGCCTATGGTGCCAGCATCCCATATGGGCACCAGTTCAAGACCTGGCTGCTCCACTTCTGATCCAGCTCTCTGCTATGGCCTGGGAAAGCAGTAGAAGATGGCCCAAGTCCTTGGGCCTGTGCACCCATGTGGGAGACCCAGAAGAAGTTCCTGGTTCCTGGCTTCGGATCAGCGCAGCTCCAGCTGTTGTGGCCAACTGGGGAGTGAACCAGCAAATGGAAGACCTCCCTCCCTCCCTCTCTCTCTCTCTGTCTGCCTCTCTTTTTCTCTCTATGTAACTCTGACTTTCAAGTAAATAAATAAAATCTTTAAAAGGGGGTGGTGGGGTGGTGAAAGGCCAGCACTGTGGAATAGCAGATTAAAGCCCTGGCCTGCTGTGCTGGCATCCTACATGGGTGCCAGTTTGAGTCCCGGCTGCTCCACTTCACATCCATCTCCCTGCTAATGCGCATGGGAAAGCAGTATAAGCAGCCCAAGTCACTGAGCTCCTGGCTCCTGGCTTCAGATCGACTTAGCTCTGGCCATCGTGGCCATTTGGGGAGTGAACCAGAGGATGGAAGACCTCTCTGTAACTTTTTCAAATAAATAAAAATAGGGGCCAGCGCTGTAGCACAGCAGGTTAACACCCTGGCCTGAAGCTCCAGCATCCCATATGGGCACCGGTTCGAGACCTGGCTGCTCAACTTCCAATCCAACTCTCTGCTATGGCCTGGGAAAGCAGTAGAAGATGGCCCAAGTCCTTGGGCCCCTGCACCCACGTGGGAGACCCGGAAGAAGCTCCTGGCTCCTGGCTTTGGATCGATGCAGCTCCGGCCGTTGCAGCCAATTGGGGAGTGAACCATCAAATGGAAGATCTCCCTTTCTCTCTCTCTCTCTCTCTCTCTCTCTCTCTCTCTGCCTCTCCTCTCTCTGTGTAACTCTGACTTTCCAATAAATAAATAAATCTTAAAAAATAAATAAATAAAAATAGATTAAAAAAAATAAGTGGGCAGTGCTCCAATATGAGATGTTGATATTGGATGCCAGTATTGCAAGCAGTAGCTTAACCCTGTGCACCAAAACACTGGTCCCATATATTTTGTTTTATAACCTGATTTTTTTTCCTACTTGGCAACATGTATTAAAACATTTAGCAAGAATGACTTTGTTTAATTATATAGTACACCCTGTTAATTTTGCAGACATGTAGAATGGAATTTCTTTGAAACTGTTTAAAAAGAGAAAAGAAAACCAGATGTCTCAGATGTCTTTGACATTGCCCATCTAAATGAAATGTGTGAGGTTGAGTTCTTTTATGTCTACCCCCACCCCTGCAGAACTTCTCTGTTCAGATGATAGTGATTTCTTCAGCTGAAGAGATTGAATACTCTTCAGCAGTGAACATCTCGGTATGGAACTGGGGAGCCTTGTGCCCCGGGGCCTGAGTTGTATGGAGAAGGAGGGAGTCAGTAGCAGAGTCAGCAGCATGCGTTTTCCTGGTGGCAGGGATGGCCACCCGGCACTCTGGTGTTTCCTCTTCTCTCCGGTCGAAGTGAATAGAAATGGGAACAGGCTTTCTGATTTTTGACATAAGCTCCACTACATTGAATGCATTCATTTTGCTTTGGGAGTTAATAGAATATAATGGGTAGGCCGGCGCCGCGGCTCACTAGGCTAATCCTCCGCCTTGCGGCGCCGGCACACCGGATTCTAGTCCCGGTCGGGGTGCCGGATTCTGTCCCAGTTGCCCCTCTTCCAGGCCAGCTCTCTGCTGTGGCCAGGGAGTGCAGTGGAGGATGGCCCAAGTGCTTGGGCCCTGCACCCGCATGGGAGACCAGGATAAGCACCTGGCTCCTGCCATTGGATCAGCGTGGTGCGCTGGCCACAGCATGCCGGCCGCGGCGGCCATTGGAGGGTGAACCAACGGCAAAGGAAGACCTTTCTCTCTGTCTCTCTCTCTCACTGTCTATCTCTGCCTGTCAAAAAAAAAAAAAAAACAAAAAAAAAACAAAAAAAAAAACAAAAAAACAATATAATGGGTAAGGAAGGGCTCAGGCTCTGGAGTAACGCTTCTATTTATTAGTTTTCAAATTATTTAGCCTTTCTATGCCTTTAGTTTATTAATCTGTAAAATGGAACTCATAATGTTACCCAACTTCAGCTTTCATATACATCATATGGAATATAAAAGGATCATATAAATGTAAAACATGCATTTTTAATTTATATATATGTATATATTTCTATATTACACACGTATATATTTCTTAGTATAATACCTGGTGTAATAAATTACTTCCATTATTGACATAATAAGTTCTTCATTATTACTGCCATCATCCCTAAACTCATATTTGTATTTCTCATACCTGATATTACTGGCATGGTGAATTACTGTCATCATCATCCTCTTTTGCCTCTGAAGTGTCTAGGGTGGTTCGACTCAGAGTAGCTATGGTATTGTAATCAGGAAATTATTCAGTGTATAACTTATGTCTCAGATTCTGTTCCTAGAATTTAAAGTGAGTTCTTCCATAATGAGGGGTACCTTTGTCTTTCCATTAATGGAAAACCTGCATCTTTTTTCTCTCTTACAGGAGATGGAAAGAACAGTTCATATGTTTGAGACATTCCTATGAACTTCTCGAGATGAGTGGGTTATCCTCTCCAATCTGCTCCTGGCCGAGCAGTCTTCTGAGCCATTCAATTTCAAAGTGCACCAATTATGTGCAGAGCCTTGGTGTAAAGTGCTCTCTCACTCATTCTTTCTCTCTGTTGAATTTGGTGCTATTGTCTCAGGTACCTGAAACCAACCAGCCTACAAGAACCAAACAGAACTTCAGAAACATGTTGTATTTTCCACAAATAAAAAATACAACCCCACAGCTTGGAGATTTGGTGCTACAGAAACTGCTTTCGCTTCTGCTCCTCTTTTTGTGCACTCTCTTCTGGAGACTTCTCTCGTAGGGAGCAGACCAGCAAACAGGAGGCAGCTGGATGGGGCGGCTCTGACTGTGTTGAATTGTTTAAACAGTGGGCAACCTGTTCTGTTTTTTGTTTTTTATTTTTTTCTCCTTTCTACCCCTTTTCTCATATTCCCCACCCCTCTTCTGGGTAATGGACTGATACCTGTTTTAGAGTTGGCTCTGATATATTCTGGTGGGAAACTGAAGAAACTGGATGAAATTAGATTAGGCTCTTTAGAACTGCCTTTAATGTGCCTTTTTATTCATTTGAGAAAGATAAGGCTAAATCGGTTGGGCTTGTTTGTAGTAAATAAATTAGAGATGGTTTCTCTGGTCACAACCTTGAAAATAAGTTTTGATACTCTGTGTCATTAAAAGATAATAGTGTTTTGGTATTAAATGCCTGTCTAGTTCTCAGAGCTCAATCAGGACACTCAGTAAGCCACATGATATTCTGAAATGGTCAGTTTTTGTGTGTGGTTTGTTTCTGTTTAAGAAACAAGGGAACAGAATTAAAGCAACAGATAATACACAACCCACACAAAAAATCCCACACACGTTTCAGTATTACTGACAATGATGATCCCAAAATAAATAGATGATGGCCATTCTTTCTTCTATCAGTGGCAATTTAATAGTTACTCATGTTTGAGTTTCCAGAGAGAAATGATTTTCACATATAGTAAATTATTATTGTTTTGCTTTAAAGCTGGGACTTGCCAAATGGACAGAAAAGAGAGGAATTTGTCAGAGGCTCCATAGAATTCATTTTTTGTATGATAATTGCCAGTGAGCTATGGTATGGTCCTTGAATATCAGTATTAATGTTTAAATCCCTTCCCGTAAACTGATCTTCACAACTCTTCATTTTGATTGGAACCCATTTTGGATCTTGCTGAGTGATTTCTGTGAATTGTACTTACCTGAAATTAATTATGGGTTACTAGTTTTACAGAAACTTTCTGCAAATTTTGAGACACAGTCTAGGCAGTTACAAAGAGGCAAAGGGAGTGCAGTGACATTTTTTATCAGATGATTTTTAAATAAAAAGTTAGAAAATTATGCTGACAAGTTGGCTTGCTATCTTGATTCATTATAGCTGTGGGCTGCAGGTGTGTCTTTCCAATATATGCAACACATGTAGTTTGGGTTTTAATTAGGGCAAATGGTCTTGGACTACTGCAGAGATATTGAGCTACCTCAGCTTTTTGTAATTTAGTTACCAACAGTGTTTACAGAGTGCTGTAATCACTTTGCCACCATTTATTCTCGCGGAAGCTAAGGTACTTGTCTCCTTGTCTCTGGCTGTTTGTGGAGTGCAGAAAGCACACTGTGGCTGTAGGGAACTGCAGTAATCCCAAGTGCTTCTTTGCATTTACATCTAACGCCTTCTAATTCTAGCTGAATTGTTTTAAAATGCCACTTGTTTTCTTTATGCTTAGTCTATGAAGTTTTCATAATATTCAGTTAGTCATGTAATTAAAGATGCTACCCGTGTAGACACACTGTATTTTTAAGGTGGGCAAGTGCGATTAACGATGAACCATTTTAAAGGGGAGGTTATTTGAAACCTCTAATTTGATTATTGGGAGGATTTTCATGCTTTCTTTCGTATTTATTACCATCATACCAGTTCAGACTATTTTACTGTCTAATACATTAGCATTTTGTATTTTGATGGAAATTGTTACAGAATTTAAAGATTTGATGAAATAAGATGTAGCAGATTTTTTGTAGCAAGTTTCTGGTAAAAGGGTTTTTTGCAAGTCTCAGGTTCTTGCTGCACTATTTTTTTTTAACTATTTATTCCAGTTACTCTAAGTCAGCAGCATTCTGTTCAAGTAACAGCAGCACTTGTGAAAGGAAAAAAAAAAAAAAACGCACATGTTCTTAGTAGGTTACTGAATTTGTACAATTAAGATTTTAGCCATCAGTGAGTTTGACAAGGGAAATTTATGTTTGGCATTACAGTGCTTCTGAAAGATCAAGTTTTGTTTTTTTTTTCTTTCTTTTTAAAAATGTTATCTTTAGATGGAAAAATTGGAGGCAACCTCAGTATAGGAACTGCCACTTTGAACAGTATAGGTCTTAAAGAGAAAGCCAATCTAATGCCAAGGGGAGAAAAAATTTCTGAATTTGTACCAACTCTTCTGGTCCCTTTTCCCCCTGCCCCCCCCCCCCAAAAAAAAAGAAGTACTCTATACCGGTTTTGCTTATTTTACGGATATCTGGTGGTTCTATAGTTCAAAGCAGCTTGTAAAATTATCCAAGTGGACTCAATTTTGTTTACCTTTCTGTAAGTTCTTAATTTTTGCTGTATAGCATTGGCAAAAATGTGTATAAATTGACGACCTCTGTTCTTCTTTCCTATTGTGAGCATTATAAATGATGAGCTCCTGTGAAAACCGTGCTCTCGGTTCAGTAGAATATGTATCACAGCACAGCCCAGCAATAGTTCATGCTCAGCTGTGGGGACCCTGGGAGCTTTTTGAAGATGATGGAACCACATTAAGGTTGAAACTGATGGCTGTGGAGTTAATTGTGTTTTTGAGCTTGAATCTTACCTGTGATTAATTTTTTTTACGTCCTTCCATGACTTGATTTTTCTCATACGCCAATGTATTTGTAGGTTTACTGGATTTATTTTTAGGGAGTGGGATGGTAATTGCTTCCCTTTTTTGATTAAGTTTGTTCAGCTATGGTGCTATTCAGTAGGTATCTTCAGTGTCGGGTCCCGTAGCTGAATGCCATTGTTATTATAATTATTATTTGTAATCATATTGTAAGCTTGAATTTGGGCTTATACCTGCATCTTTTGTATTTTGTACATTTGGTTACTTAGACTTTGGGAGTCCTAATTGGTTTCAGTCATGTATGTCTACTTTGTAGATTAAGTAGACTTCATCAGCTATGGTCTATTTTGGGTTACGTAGTTTAATTTAGAATTGTGTTAAATTGATGTTTTGCATTTGACTTCATTTTACATTAGTTTGAAGTAAATTATTTAATTTTTGAATTCTGGAATTTGAACATTTACTGTAATTTGTAATATAACTGCTGTGAAATACTTGAATAAAGATGATAAGAAAAACATGTCTTTCTTTAGCTTTAATTATGATCCCTGTTGGCTACAAATGCACTGCTGCTTTTCTAAGACAATTCATCTGTGTTATAGATAAGGCATATGGATGTTTATTAAGTATCCCCAAATAAGTCAGATGTACCTTTTAGATTTTAAGTATACCTCAGGAGATTTTAACTGAACCGTTTTTCAGTTGAAAATGTTTTAATTCAGTTGAAGATTGTCTAAAATATGTTACATAGAAAGAAGCAAGTGGATTACTTCTGGAATTTGTTTTCCTATCCACATGTTTAGGTAAAGCCCTCAGGAGTGTATTTGAGGCTCAATCTAGTTTTTAGGACTCTAGAAATGAAGTTGTTTTATTTATTCAGTTTGAGTTTTCATAAGACTCTTCAGGTATCTATTTCATGTTATTCTATACCCTAATGCCTGCAAAGTTATCTCTTAACTTTTGTTTTTAAGGATTTACTCACTTATTTGAAAGGCAGAGTTTGATAGAGATCTATCCACAGGTTTGCTCCCCAAATGACCATAATGGCCAGGTCTATGCCAGGAGCTGCTTCCAGGTCTCCCGCATGGGTGCAGGGTCCAAGCACTTAGGTCATTCTCTGCTGCTTTCCCAGGCACATTAGCTGGAAGCTGGATCAGAAGTGCAGCATCCAGAACTCGAACTGATGGCCATATGGGATGTCATTATCGCAGGTGGCAGTTTTAACCCACTGCACCACAATGGCAGCCCCTTAATTGTTCTAAAAATATGAATTCTCCGGGCTGGTGCTGGCCATAGTTGGCTAAGCCTCCACCTGCGGCACCAGCATCTCTTATGGGCACCAGCTCTTCCAATCCAGCTCTCTTCTTCTGGCATGGGGAAGCAGTGGAAGATGGCCCAAGTGTGTGGGCCCCTGAACCTGCATCAGAAGACCCGGAAAAGCTCCTGGCTTTGGGTTGGCTGAGCTATAGCCGTTGTGGTCATTTGCGGAGTGAACCAGTGGATGGAAGAACTTCTGTCTCTCCTTCTGTTTGTAACTCTACCTCTCAAATAAACAAATAATATCATATATATATATATTCTCTTGCCTCTATATTCATATGTTGATTACTTCCTGGTAACTGTGCTGGCAAGATGGGTACACAGATGACATGTTCTCTGTCCTTACATATTCTATATTCTGCAAGGGGAAATAAAACATTGAATAAATGTTGGATGCTTTGATATTATTCTCTATATTTTTTTAAAGTGCTGAGCTGACCCTGAAACTTCGTAGTTCTTGTTGGTTATCATAATAGAAGTCTCATGGTGAGAATGCCTTAATGTAGTTTTACAAAATATTTTGAGGTTTTGACTGCTTACATGTACTCATTTTATTCTCTCACCTTGGCCCTCCTAACCTAATTCTCTTTCCATTATCTAGTCTATTAGGACTCAAAGGGAATTAAAGAGTTCTTGGGAAGATTTTATGCTGATGGTGTCCTCTGTTCCCTTTACAACTTTAGGAGTGCAGTGATCTTCAGAATGCTTACAGGTGATGGAGTTAGGCTTTCTTCTTTCTTTGACTTACTGCCAGCTGTAAATGCTGTGTGTGTGTGTGTGTGTGTGTGTATTTCTTTTTCTTTGAAAGGCAGAGTGACTGATAGATATCTTACATCTTCTGATTCACTCCCTAAATGCCCACAACAACCCGGGCTGGGCCAGGCAACAGCCAGAAGGCAAGAACTCCCTCCAGGTCTCCCACATGGTATGCAGGGATCAAAATACTTGAGCCATCACCTGCTGCCTCCCAGGGTGTGCCTTAGCAGGAAGCTGGATTGGAAGGAGAGGTGGGACTCAATCCCAGGCCCTTCAGTGTGGGATGCAGGGGTCATAAGTGGTGTCTTAATGCCACTGTGCTAAATGCCTGCCCCAGTTTGGGGTCTGTTGTGGAGGAGAAGTGTAAAGATGTTTACACTTGTCATGTGACAGTCCTTGAATGTTTTTGAAAAGAACCATGACATGATGAAGATAGAACTTCAGAAGTAATACTTTGGCAGTAATTTACAAAATGCAAAATAACTGTTTCCTTTCAACTAGATATATGAACTACCTGCCAAATGCCAAGTTTGTGCTAGGCACTGGAGCTACAAAGCTGAGTGAAACAGAATCTTCAAATTAGAAATAACTTCAGTAGAGGAAGACATTAAGAAAAATTAAAAATAAATTTGGCTAAGTACAATGATAATGGTTTAATTGAAGTGCTGTTGGGGCAGAGGAACTTAACTTACCCTGGGAGTTTGGGGAAGGGTTTTTTTCTGGCTGATATTGTATCTTAACAGCATCTCAAAAAAGTCAAGGAATGTAATAAAAATTTGGGGAAGGACATTCTAGGCAGAAGAAGCAGTATAGACAGAGGTACAGGAATGGGCAGGCACCTACACACCATTCTAATTTGCTGTAGGATAAATCAAAGAAGGTAGTGATGGAGGGCAACAAGGACTCTATCTGCCTTTCTTGTGTTCCATATGAGAGACGCTGCAGACCCAAACTAGGGACCTTAAGGTAGGGATGGTGAGAACAAGATTGTTTCCAAGAAATTTAGAGATAAAATCAGAAGGACTCAGTGATTAGCTGTTGGGGGAGAAAATAGAGAAGGGTTCTGAAATTGCTCTTGGGCTTCTGCCTAGATGATCAGGTTTGTATTACCTGATAGGTAAAGGAGGGAGCAAAAAATCTGGAGTGAATGCAGTGTTGGGCACTTTAACATTTGTTCCAGCAGACATTGAGATAAATACTGTTTCTGAAGCTAGGGAGCATTTAGAGCTGCAGGCTTTTAAGGTCAGCTGCCGATAAGTGGTTGTCAAACCCTGAGTATGCATTAGATCTCTTAGGCAGTGCTTTCAAAGCAGAAGGAGATGGTAGATAGAGGAGCAGCAATGTTGAAGCAGCAGGTGGAGGATACCTTACAAGTGAGACCTCTCATACCTTCTCAAAGGCAGGACAGCTGAAAGAGAGGTGTCCCAGAACTGAAGGAAGAGAGAATGTTGGCTTCAAAATGGACAGCAGTATCAAATATGCCAGTGGAGGGCCAATAAAGTGTATACTAAAATGTTGTCAGTAGGGGTGGGAATCTGGTGATCTTTGTTACTTTCAGGAAAACAGGAAGAAGTGAGAGCCTATCTAGGAAGGGATGCGGGGTCATAGAAGAGATTTTGGTTAAAGTTTGGGGCTAGCATTGTGGCCATTTGGGGAGTGAACTAGTAGATGGAAGCTCTCTCTCTCTCCCTCTCTAACTCTGCCTTTCAAATAAATATATCTAAAAAAATAGCTGGGTCCAGTGCTGTGATGTAGCATGTAAAGCTGCTCCCTATGGTACTGGTTTCCCTTATGGGAACTACTTCATATCCTGACTGCTCCTCTGATCCAGCATCCCTGCTGATAGCCTGGGAAAGCAGTAGAAGATGGCCCAAGTGCTTGGGCCCCTGTACCCGCATGGGAGACCCCAAAGAATCTCTTGGCTCCTGGCTTTAGATTGGCCCAGCTCTGGCCGTTGCGGCCCTTTGGGGAGTGAACCAGCAGATGGAAGACCTCTCTCTTTGTCTTTCTCTCTCTCTAGCTCTACCTCTCAAAGAAATCTTGAGAGAGAGACACCGACTGAGGGTACTTATATAGTGAAGAGATAGAGATGGTAGTAGAAGCCGGCAAGGAGAAGAATAGCAGCTAACATTCATTGAAAGTTCTGGATTCCAGGCCCTCTTCATTGGATTTTTCCCAAGTAGGAACTCATTTAGTCTGCACAGCAGTCCTATGAATGGAATGCTGTGATTATCCCATTTTACTAATGAGGAGAGTTGATCACAGAGCATCCTACTTGCTGAGGGTCAAACAACTCTAACAGCACCAGGATTAGATTCTGGGGTTGTAACTTAGGAGCCTGGTTGCTTACCACCGTCCTCTGTTGCCTCGGTAGAAAGAAGAGTGACTCACTGGAGCACTGGCTTGAGAAGAGTAAGGGAATTTTGGGGGGAAGACCACAAACTGGGGGTACAGGTGAAGGTATAAGTTTAAGGGCAGGATAGTTGAGGAGATAAAGACTCGGCAACCTCAAATTTTTTCATTATATATTTATTTATTGAATTAAACCATTTTGTGGTAAAACTTCTCAGGGAAAACAAATGTGTAGGTCAAACATGAATTCTAAAATGCAGTGAAGTCAACACCTTAGCCCGTCCAGAAACTCTCCACGTGCTGCATTCTGACTAGAATCTTCTTTTTCTCCCCAGATGTAAGCACTGTCCTACAATTATAGTAATGATTTCTTAGCTCTCCTGAGGGTTTTGTCCTCCATGGGCATTTCCTTAAGCACTACACTAAAGTTTTTCCTATTTGCCTTTTTCTCTTGTCTCTTAAATTTCTTAATCTACAGATTTCCTCCTCAGTCTCCTTGCTATTCATTCATTGAAGAAAACTTTTGACCTATTGGATTTACCAGTCTGGATTTTGCTGATTGAATCCAGTGGTGAGGTTATGTTAACATTTATTTGTCTTCTGTATCTCCCATAAATTTTTGGGTGGATCTATGGTTGCGGTGCCATAGCAGTGGTCCAGTATGATAATCACCGCTAGCTAGTGAGCACTTGAAATGTGGCTGGTCCAATTGAGATGTGCAACATGTATAGAAATGTGCACTCATTTTGAAGGTTTATTACAAAAAATAAGAAATGCCTCATTAATGGTCTTTCTATTAATGTTGTTAAATTGTTTTGGTTATATTGGGCTAAATTAAATTATTAAAAATAATTTTAACCTTTATAATGTGTCTACTAGAAGATTTAAATATATGTGTGAGGCCGGCGCCGTGGCTCAATAGGCTAATCCTCTGCCTGCAGTGCCGGCACACTGGGTTCTAGTCCTGGTTGGGGCGCCGGTTCTGTCCCGGTTGCCCTCTTCCAGTCCAGCTCTCTGCTGTGGCCCAGGAAGGCAGTGGAAGATGGCCAAAGTGCTTGGGCCCTGCACCCGCATGGGAGACCAGGAGAAGCACCTGGCTCTTGGCTTCGGATCAGCGCGGTGTGCCGGCCGCAGAGGGCATTGGAGGGTGAACCAACGGTAAAGGAAGACCTTTCTCTCTGTCTCTCTCTCTCACTGTCCACTCTGCCTGTCAAAATATATATATATATATGTGTGTGTGTGTGTGTGTGTGATTCATCTTATGCCTCTTTTGGTGATGCACTGGCTTAATCAGGTTCTGGTTTTATTTTATTTTTAAAGATTTATTTATTTGAAAGAGTTACACAGAGAATGAGAGGCAGGGAGAGAGTCTTCCATCCACTGGTTCACTCCCCAGATGGCCTCAATGGCTGGAGCTGCGCCAATCCAAAGCCAGGAGCCAGGAGCTTCCTCCAAGTCTTCCCATGTGGGTGCAGGGGTCCAAGGACTCGGGCCATCTTCTACTGCTTTCTCAGGCCACAGCAGAGAGCTGGATCAGAAGTGGAGCAGCTGGGTCTTGAACCGGCGCCCACATGGGATGCTGGCACCACAGGCAGCAGCTTTACCCGCTGTGCCACAGCGCTGGCCCCTGATCTTATTTAAATTATTGTTACTTGGCTTAACCTGCCATGCCACAACAGTGGCCCCTGTATATTTTTGTGAGGTCAACAATGATTGATATTTTGATGCCTAGATTCCTCAGTTCATTAGGGTTTGCAAAATGGTGGATTCTAATATAATTATTTATTAGTAGGAAGCTCTACAAAGAGAAGCATTTCTTTTGTCTGGTTATCCAATAGTGCATGTCATGTATCTAGGAAAGGTAGGATTAGTTAGATTGGATTATATTTTCTTAAAGATTCATTTATCTGAAAGAGTGACAGAAAGGGAGACACACACACACACACACACATGCACGTGTGCACACTTCCATCTGTTGGTTCATCTCTAAATGGCTACAAATGCTGGATCTGGGCCAGACTCAAGCCAGGAGCAGAAACTCCGTCTAGGTGGCAGGGGTTCAAGCACCTGGGCCATGGTCTGCTGCCTTCCCAGGTGCCTTAGCAGGAAGGGAAGCAGAGTAGCTGGGACTCATACTGGCCCTCCGACATGGGATGCCAGCCCCAGCGCTTGATTCTTAACCTTCATATATGCCAGTCTAAAAAAGAACATTTCACTATCAATGTAAAGGTGATGAATTAGGATCTAATGATATCTTGGTACCATTATGAGTTCATCAATGTAAACTTAGGAGCATTTGACTGTATCACTGCTATTCTGTTTGTTGCTGTTGAAATGTTCCCATTTCAGATCTGTGTGCATCTTCTCAAGTTAGTTCCTGATTCCTTTTAACACAACTCTAGGAATCTTTGCTGGGTTTTAGCCTCTGTTGGTCTGCAGTGATATCCCCTCCTCTGTTCCAGATATTGACAGTTTGTCTCCATTCTTTTATTTACTTGGTCAGTCTCTTTTTATTCATCCTTTTCAAAAAACTAGTTTTTAGTTTCATGGATTTTTTTCTTCTGCTTCTACAACTTTCTGATTTCTGCTCTTAAATTTACTTCCTTCTGCTTATTTTTTGCTACTTTCTGAAGAAGAAAGATTAGATTATTGGTTTGAGACTTTTCCTACTAAATAATTAGTGTTAAGAATTTCTAAGCATTACTTTAGCTGACTCCTATACATTTTTTTAAAAGATTTAAAGATTATTTATTTGAAAGGCAGAGTTACAGAGAGAGAGAGAGAGACAGACAGACAGACAGATAGAAAGAAGAGATCTTCCATCCACTGGTTCACTCCCGAAATGGCTGCAGCATCTGGGGCTGGCCCAGGCCGAAGCAGGAGCCTGGAACTCCATCCAGGTCTCCCTGGCCGGTGCCCAAATGAGATGCCAGCATTGCAGACGGCAGCTTAACTTACTATGCCACAGCACCAGCCCCTGGGTCCTATGCATTTTAACTTGCTTTGTTTTCATTTCCTTTCTGTTCAGAATAGTTGACTTTCCTTTGAGACTTCATTTTTGGCTCTTAAGTTATTTAGATGTGTACTGTTTAATTTTCAAAAATTTGGCATTTCCTAGATTTTGTTATTGATTTCTCATTTAATTGTTATGGTAAAAGAATATAGTTTATTTGATATTAATTCTTTGAAATTTGGGCTAGTTTGTTACCCAGAATTGAATCTATTTTGGTGAAAGTTTTATGCACACAATGAAAGAAGACTGTATTTTCTTGTCTTTGGCCAGAGTGTCTGTAAGCAGCAGTTGGACCCCACTGATTGCTCTGGTGGTTCAGGTCTGCTGTCCCTTGCTGATTTCCTGTCTGATTTCCTTTTCATCAGTTACTAAGAGAGGACTATTGAACTCTGCAAGTATCATTGTGGCTGTGTCTGTCTCTCCTTACAGTTCTCGCAGCCTTGCCTTCACTTGTCTTGAGGCTCCTTAGTTAGCACCACATTGAGGACTGTTACGTATTCTTGGTGAGTTGAACTGTTTATCATTATGTAATATTCTTTATGCCTGGCAACTGCCCTTGTTCACAAGTCTTTGTTATCTCTTACTGATATAACTGCTTTTCTCTCTCTCTCTCATCAAATATTTAGGAGTTGTAGCTTTTCTAACAATTTTTACTTTCTTAGCCTATCATATTTGCATAAATGTATCAAAAGTCAAATTTATAGCACATTTTAATATCTACTTGGTTTTTATTAGTAACTGGGCAGCATTTCATTCAATAAAACAGAATGATGTTCCCGTGGGCTGAGCAGAGGAGGCTGGCATTACAGACAGAAAAGGGTTGAAGAAAGCAGAAACAGAGTAAACGTGGGTTGGTGGGCTGGTGTGGGGCAGCAGATTGAGCTGCCACTAGCAGCAGCAGCATCCCATATCAGGGTGCTGGCCTGGGTCCAAGGGGCTCTGCTTCCCAGCCAGCTCTCCGCTAATGTGCCTCAGAAAGCAGTGGAGGATGACCCAGATGGCTTGAATCCCAGGCTCTTAGATTTGGCCTGGCCTAGCTCGGCCTGATGCAGTCATTTGGGAGAGTGAACCAGTGGATAGAAGATCTCTGTCTCTGTCTCTCTCTCACACACTGCCTTCAAATAAATAAAGTAGGTCTTAAAAAAGAAGATCGGTTAGCATCAGGTTAGTTCAGGTTACTGTCTTTGTAGGGTCAAAACAGAGGACTTCCGTATCATGCCTGTTCAGATAAACTGGGTCCCTTCTGATTGGTTGCTGTGAGTCTTCTGCTTTTTTTTTTTTTTTTAATAAACTGACTAATTTCCAAGTTCAATTTGATTACTTGACACTTAAGCGTAAGTGACATAATTCTGGTTTGTTCTGCTTGGCCTAGTGTAGGAACACCTCAGTCTGAAACAATGCCCTCCCATGGATTTTACTTAACGTGGGCAGTTCTCTTCCCTAGCAAGGAGAATTATAGCTCCTATTACCCTAAATGTATTTATTTATTTTCTAAATACCCAAATACATAAAAAAATAGCTAAATAAGAATTATCGCTTATAACCAGGGCTTGAATTCCACTAACTGGAGTTCAGTGTTTGTTTTAGTGGTTTTAGTCCTTGGTCTGAGTGTCTACAGTCTAATACTGTGTAGGAGAGAAAGTTGCTTGGGTTGATCTCCCTCTGATCCACTTACATTTACTCTGATTTTTTACCTGGTGTTTCTTTTGCTAAAATAAGTAAATACAGGCATATTTTATTTCCCTTCTTTTTTCTTACAAAAAAGGGAGTTATTGTCAGTACTCCTTTACACATTTTTTAAAAAAGCTAGTAGTTTTAAATTTACAGAAAAATTGACCATAAAGTAAGGAGTGTCTTCTTTTGCTCACCTCTGCCCTGTTTTCCTATTAGCATGTTGCATCAGAGTGATACATTTCTTACAGCTGAAGAGCAAATATCGATACATCATTACCAGCTAAAGGTAAAGTTTGCATCAGGACACCCCCGCTTTTATTTTTAAAGATTTTATTTATTTATTTGAGAGGTAGAGTTACAGACAAAGAGAGGTCTTTCATTCAGTGGCTCACTCTGGTTCACTCCCCAGATGACCGCAGTGGGCGGAGCTGGGCTGATCTGAAGCCAGGAGCTTCTTCCAGTCTCCCACGCGGGTGCAGGGGCCCAAGGACTTGGGCCATCCTCTGCTGCTTTCCTAGGCCATAGCAGAGAGCTGGATCGGAAGTGGAGCAGCCAGGACTTGAACCAGTGCCCATATGGGATGCTGGCGCTGCAGGTTGGGGCTTTAACCCACTGTACCACAGGATCCACTCTTTATGATAAGCATTCTATGAGCTTTGACAAATATGTAGTACCATGTTCCTATCACTGAAATACCATTCAGGGTAGTTTTGCTTCCCTGAAGATCCTGAGAGAAAAAAAAAAAGAGAGAGAGAGGGAGGAGGGAGGAAGGAGGGAGGAGGGAAGGGGAGGGAGGAGGGAGGGAGGAGGGAGGAGGGAGGAGGGATTGCCCATCTTCTGGTTCACTGCACAAATGCTCGCCTCAGCTGGGGTTGGGTCAGACTGAAGCAAAGAGCTGGCATCTCTATCCAGGTCTCCCACATGGGTGGCGGGGACCCGAGTAATTGCGTGTCACCTACTGCCTCCCAGGGCGGGCATTGGCAGGAAGCTGGAGTCAGGCGTAGAGCTGGGACTGCCGTCCAGGCATTCCCGTTGGAGTGTGGGCATCCCACGTGGCATCTTAACTGCTGTGCCAGATGCTTGCCCCCACTGATGTTTTTATCCCCTCCATAGTGCCTTCTACGGGGTGCCACGCAGTTAAAGTCCTGCGGAATGGAGCCTTTTCAGATTGGCTGCTTTTACCCAGTAATGTGCATCTGAGGTTCCTCCATGTCTTTTTCTGGCTTCCTGGTTCATTTCTCTTTAGCACGAATACTCCATTGGGTGAAGATGCCAGTCTGCCCCCCAACTCCATTCCCCTATCGAAGCACCTCCTAGTTGCTTCCAGGCTTTGGCAGTTATGAATAAAACTGCTCTATGTTTTAATGTACAGGTTTTCTGTGAGTGTGTTTCCAACTTGGGTAAATACCAAGTATTGTGATTGCTGGATATTTAGTTTTTGTTTTTTGGTTTTTTTTTTTTATTTTTTTGACAGGCAGAATGGACAGTGAGAGAGAGAGACAGAGAGAAAGGTCCTCCTTTTTCTGTTGGTTCACCCTCCAATGGCCGCCGCGGCCGGCATGCTGTGGCCGGCGCACACCGCGCTGATCCGAAGCCAGGAGCCAGGTGCTTCTCCTGGTCTCCCATGCGGGTGCAGGGCCCAAGCACCTGGGCCATCCTCCACTGCCTTCCCGGGCCACAGCAGAGAGCTGGCCTGGAAGAGAGGCAACCAGGACAGAATCCGGCGCCCCGACCGGGACTAGAACCTGGTGTGCCGGTGCTGCAAGGTGGAGGATTAGCCTAGTGAGCTGCTGCACCGGCCTGGATATTTAGTTTTGTAAGAAACTGCCAACCTGTCTTCCAAAGTGGCTGGGTCCTTGTGTATTCTACAGCAATGAATGGGAATTCCTTGCACAGCATCTGTCTTTGTTTCGGATATTGGCTATTCTAATAGGTATTTAGTGGTATCTCATTGTGTTTTAATTTACAATTTCCTAAGGACATGGTTGAGCATCTTTTCATATGCTTATATGTTACCTGTAGACAGTGAGCTGTCTGTTTTCTTCTCAGTTGTTTCTTTTCTTCTTCTTCTTCTTATTTATTATTTTTTTTTTTTGACAGGCAGAGTGGACAGTGAGAGAGAGAGAGAGAAAGGTCTTCCTTTTTTGCCGTTGGTTCACCCTCCAATGGCCGCCGCGGCGGGCGCGCTGCGGCCGGCGCACCGCACTGATCTGATGGCAGGAGCCAGGAGCCAGGTGCTTTTCCTGGTCTCCCATGGGGTGCAGGGCCCAAGCACATGGGCCATCTTCCACTGCACTCCCTGGCCACAGCAGAGGGCTGGCCTGGAAGAGGGGCAACCAGGACAGAATCCGGCGCCCCAACCGGGACTAGAACCCGGTGTGCCGGCGCCGCTAGGCGGAGGATTAGCCTATTGAGCTGCGGCGCCGGCCTTATTATTGAGTTTTAAGACTTCTTTGTATATTTTGGATGCCAGCCCTTAATCAGATGAGTGTTTTGCAAATATTTTCTCCCAATGTAGCATCTCTGATTCTCTTAGCCATTTTACTTTTAATTTGTCTATAGTATTACATTAAAATTTATGATCCATATTATATAAATAATTTATAATTTTAAATGGGAGTTTAAAAATTTCTATAAGTTATACCACTCTTTTTTCATTGGTATGTTTGGATTATTTATCTCAATATATTTTAAAAATTATAAAATACATATCAAAATTAACCACCCTGAGCATTTTTAAAAAATATTTATTTATTTATTTATTTGAGAGGTAGAGCTACAGACAGAAGAAGAGACAAAAAGAAAGGTCCTCCATCTACTGGTTTACTCCCCAAATGACCACAATTGTTGGAGCTGGGCCAGTCCAAAGCCAGGAGCTTTTCCGGGTCTCCCACATGGGTGCAAGGGTCCAAGCGCTTGGGCCATCTTCCACTGCTTTCCCAGGTCACAGCAGAAGCTGGATCAGAAGAGGAGCAGCTGGGACTTGAACCAGTGCCCATATGGGATGCCGGCGCTGCAGGCAGAGGATTAGCCCACTGCGCCACAGTGTGAGCACCATCTTGAACATTTTTAAGTGCATAGTTCAGTGGTACTAACTCATTCCCACTGTTGTGCTGCTGTCACCGGCGTCCGCCTTCAGGGCTGTTTTCATCTTGAGAACTGAAACTCCATACCCATTCGGCAATGACTTCCCTTTCCCCCAAGCCCCAGGCTGCTGCCTGTCTACTGCTTGTCTCTGAATTTGCCTGCTCTTGGGATATCATTTAAGTGGAATCTTGCCGTTTTAGCCCTTTTGTACCATGTCTTCCAGATTCATCTATGTTGTAGTGTTATGGGAGAGCCTAAGCCAAAATTAATATTTTTAGGTCCTTGCCATTTATTTAGATAAGAATTAAAAATCGGCCCAAATGAAGCAGACAACATGGTAAGATTTGAGATTTATTTAGAGAGTGGGAGAAATACATAAGTTGTGAGGTCTTTATTAAGGGAAAGTGGATCAGAGAGATTAAATAGGAAGCTGCCTACCAAAATCTCAGGGGGCAGGCCAGGGGCCACGTGCGGGAGACTGCAGGCCAGAGGTGCACCGGGGAGCCACGGGCAGGAGAAGGGCCGGGAGCAGTGGCAAAAAATGGGGTGGGTTCAGCAAGCTCCAGACCCCTTATTCATTTCCAAAAGGGGAGTGATTACATGGTCTGATTGACAGGTGGGTGGATACAGGTGCAGATCAGGTAGGGGCAAGGTGGGGGCGTGGTCTCCAGCTCATGAGCCTAATCATGTCTCCTTGATTAATACCATATCATTGGGCCGACGCTATGTTGCAGTGGGTTAAAGCCCTGGCCTGAAGCGCCGGCATTCCATATGGGCACCAATTCTAGTCCCGGCTTTTCTTCTTCCAATCCAGCTCTCTGCTATAGCCTGGGAAAGCAGTAGAAGATGGCCCAAGTCCTTGGGCCTTTACAGCTGTGTGTGAGACCTGGAAGAAGCTCCTGGCTCCTGGCTCCTGACTTTGGATTGACACAGCTCCGGCCATTGTGGCCATCGGGGGAGTGAACCAGTGAATGGAAGACCTCTCTCTCTCTGTCTCTACCTCTTTCTGTAACTCTGTCTTTCAAATAAATAAAATAAATCTTTTAAAAAAATACCATATCATTAGCACACATCAGAATTCCCTTGCATCTTCAGGTTGAGTAAGAGTCAATTGTACTTATATGCCAGATTTGCTTATCTATTTGTCTTTCAATGGACTTGGGTTGCCTCCACCTTTTGGCTACTGCAAACAATGCTGTGAACATGGCTGTACAAATATCTCTCCAAGTCCTTACTTTCATATCTTTTGTATATATATCCCAAAATGGAACTGCTGAATCCTATGGTAATTCCATTTTTAATTTTTTAAAGGCTTATCATATAGTTTTTCATAGCAGCTGTCCCATTGTACACATCTTTCAGCAGTGTACGAGGTTCTAATTTCTCCACAGCCTTACTGACACTTGTGCTTTTCTGTGATTTTTAAAAATAGAACAGCTACTCTAGTGGATGTAAAGTAGTTTACATTTAATGTAATTGCTGATACATTTGGATTTAACTTTGCCACTTTATTATATATTTTCTATTCATCAATTGGTTTTTATTCCTCTGGTTTCATTTGGATTACTTAAATAGTTTCTTTTAAAGATTTATTTGTTTTAAAGACAGAGTTATAGAAATAGAGGCAGAGGAGGGGGAAGAGGGAGAGGGAGAGGGGGAGGGAGGGAGGGAGAGAGAGAGAGAGAGAGAGAGAGAGATCTTCAATCTACTGGTTCGTTCCCCAGGCTGAAGCCAGGAGCTTCATCTGGGTCTCCCATATGGGTGGCAGGCGCCTAAGCATTTGGGCCATCTTTTACAGCTTTTAGGTGTTTCTCTGGGGCTTATATATACCTAAGTTCACAATCTGTCTAAAATTACTATTTTCTACCCTAAATAAAATATAGAGATTTTTGTGCTCTGACTGCCACATGAATTACATTTATGCACACTGAAAACTCTTCAGAAAATCCTATAATTTTTGCTTTCAGCAGTTAGAAACATTTTTGGGAATTCAAAGAGTAAAAAATATCTCTACATAGACAGTTATTATGTCCATGGCTCTTCATTACTGAGGTCCAGGGTTTTGTTTTCCTTCCTTAACATTTCTTGCGAAGCAGATCTGGGAATGGCAAATGCTGAGTTTTCCTTCATCTCAGAATGTCTTTGGCCTTTCTTTCTTTCTTTTTTAAAAAGATTTATTTATTTATTTGAAAGGCAGAGAGAGAGAGAGAGAGAGAATGAGAATCTATCTGCTGTTTCACTTCCCAAATGTCTGCAACAGCAGGAGTTGGGCCAATCCGAAACCAGGAGCCAGGAGCTTCTTCTGGGTCTCCCACACAGGTACAGGGGCCCAAGGACTTGGGCCATCTTCCACTGCTTTCCTGGGCACATTAGCAGGGAGCTGGATCAGAAACTGGGATGCCAGCACTGCAGGCAGAGGCTTTGCCCGCTAAGCCACAGCGCCGGCCCCCTTGCCTTTATTTCTGAAGGACACATTCCCTGGACGTAGAAATCTGGGGTGACAGTTCTACTCTTTCAGCATTTTAAAATGTTATTTCATGACCTTCTAGACTTCATGGTTTCTGGTGAGAAATCCACAGTCATTTGAATTATGGTTTATAGAATGCACTGCTTTCCTCTGGCTGCTTTTCAAGCATATTTTTTCTTTGTCTTGATATTTTAGCCACTTGACTGTGATGTATCAAGGTGTAGATTTCTTAGGGTTTAACATGTTTGACATTTGCTGATGTTCATTTAAGTAAGTTGATGTATTCAACATGTTTTGGGAAGTTTTCCAGTTATCATTTCTTTAAAATCTCTGCACACAACAATGTCTTCCTCCTCTTCTTGTTGGGATTTCAGGTAACAGAAGTGTTAGATCTTTCACTACTATCCCACAGATCCTTGAGGCTGTATTCATTGTGTGTGTGTGTGTGTGTGTGTGTGTTATATACTGGAGCTGGGCAGATCCAAAGCCAGGAGCTAGGAGTTTCTTCCAGGCCTCCGAAGTGGGTGCAGGGGCCCAAGTGCTTGGGACATCTTTTGCTTTCCCAGGTGCCATAGCAAAGAGCTGGGTCGGAGATGGAGCAGCCAGGTCTCCAATCAGCACTCATATGGAATGCCAGCACTATATATATATGTGTATATATATATATATATACACAGACACACACACACATACATATATATATATGTAACTTTCTGTTTAGAGAATTTCTTTCTTTCAAATTTTTTACTTTTTCAGCATCTGGACAATCTTGTCATTGCATTTGTTGATTGCTTTTCTTCTTGAGAGTTGTTTATCCCTGGTTCTTTTTTTTTTTTTTTTTTTTTTTTTTTTTTTAATTTAACAGAGTTATAGACAGTGATAGAGAGACAGAGAGAAAGGTCTTCCTTCCCTTGGTTCACTCCCCAAATGGCTGCTACGGCCAGAGCTGCACCGATCCGAAGCCAGGAGCCAGGTGCTTCTTCCTGGTTTCCCATGCAGGTGCAGGGGCGTAAGCACTTGGGCCATCTTCCACTGCCTTCCCAGGCCACAGCAGAGAGCTGGACTGGAAGAGGAACAACCAGGACTAGAACTGGCGCCCATATGGGATGCCGGCACCACAGGCAGAGGATTAACCAAGTGAGCCACGGCGCCAGCCCCTCCTCGGTTCTTTTTATGTCCACTAAGTCTGGGTTGTGTGTTGGATGTTTTGGATATTATTCATGAGAGTCTGGGGCCCAGTTATGGGTTTGTAGAGAAGGCTAACGTTTTTGTTTTCGCAGGCAGTCCACCTGGTTAGGGTCAGACCACGAGCCCTGGCCTACCTCTGTGGACTGTTTCACTGTCAGTTTAGTTTGCAGACGTCGTAGTGCTTTCCGGTTCCATCTCTGAGGCTGAGCAATGACTTCTCAAAGATGTCCATGGCTTCCTCCCCAGCGCCTGTGAATGTGTCACCTCGTATGGGGAAAGGACTGTGGGTCTTGGGATGGGGGGGGGGGCGGCAGTTATCCTAGATTATTGTGCGGGCTCAGTATAATAGCAAGGGCTCCCATAGAGGCAGCCAGGAGGAGATGTGGTGGCTGAAACAGGCTGCGTGATGGGTTTTGAGATGGAAGAAGGGCCATGAGCCCTGAGTGCAGGAGGCGCCTGGAGTCCCAGGAGCCCGGGGAATGGATTCTCCCTGGAGACTCCAGAAGGGACTGCTGGCACCACCCCTATTGCCATGAGGCAGGCTCATTGAGGGGTTCTCCTGCATCTGGAGGGTCCGACAAGGGAGACCTTCTGGGCTCTGGCTGCCCTGAGGAGTGAGCGGGGAGGCGTCAGGGTGAGGGCACACCAGGGAAGTCACCAGCACGTGATTCGTTCTTTGACTTTGGTCTCCCTACCCAGCGTGCTGCCTTGTTTATTTTTCAGACCCCATCCATGTTGCTTTATGCCTTCTGCCCAGGGCTTTCAGCTGTAACAAATCGGAAAGAGATTTGGGTACTTCAAGAACTTCATGGAACATGGAACTAAAAGCTGCATTTATTTTGATGCATGCACAGTTTTTCGTGCTATACATTTTCCTTGTACCTTTTGAAGATCCTGCTGATGTGATGTTTCCTTTGCCTTAACCAGAACCAGAAGTTTCTTCTTTTCTTTGTTACTTTACAAAATTTTCTGCCTTTTATTCCCCTTCTGTTTGTCTTCAGGCATTATCTGGTTTTTCATTCATTATTCTGTTCTTTCAAGTTTAGTCTTTGGTTCTAAAAAAGTTTTTTTAAAAGATTTATTTATTTATTTATTTGAAAGGCAGAGTTACAGAGAGGCAGAGGCAGAGAGAGAGAAAGATTTTCCATCTGCTTGTTCACTCCCCAATTGGCTGCAACAGCGGGAGCTGTGCTGATCCGAAGCCAGGAGCCAGGAGCTTCTTCTGGGTCTCTCACACGGCTGCAGGGGCCCAAGGACTTGGGCCATCTTCCACTGCTTTCCCAGGCCATAGCAGAGAGCTGGATTGGAAGTGGAGCAGCTGGCACTTGGAGCCGGCACCCATATGGGATGCCAGCACTGCAGGCAGTGGCTTTACCCACTACGCTACAGCACTGGCCCCTCCAGAATATCTTTTTTTCTAATTTGTCTGGGGTTATTTCACTTCCTTTGTGAGTTTTTCTGATTCTGGGTTGTATTGTCACATGCTCGTATGCCCTTTGCTTGCGTAGAGGAGCTGGGTCAGTTTGTGTGTGTTGTAGGCAGGTCTTTCAGGAGTGCTTTCATTGCCTACGGGAGTAACTTCCTGGCAAGTCTGCTGCCTGTGCCGTATTTACATGGTGGTTTCCCTCAACCCTTTTGTTGCTTCTTGCTTATTTTTTCATGAAATTACTTTTGAACTTTCAGAAGGAAGCCTGGGTTTTCTGGCTCGAGAGCTCTCTCTTCTGTTATTTCTGTGAAGTGTTTAAAGATAAACGACTGCTTATTTTCTGAAATCTCCTGGCTCCGCACTCCTCCCTGACTTTTACGGGGACTTTTCTTCCCTTTGTCTCTTTGTCACGGCTATGAGCCATTTGTTCGGCGTCTGGGGCTCTGTCCTGGCAGAGGGCTGTGGCTGCTTAACTCAGGATTCACCAGCTCATACCCACCACAGACCCCTCGCATGTGCAGTCTGGTGCTCATCTCCATGTGCCTCCTGCCCTCTGGGTGAGTCCTTTGACTTCCTTTTCCTTTCTTCCTCCCACAGCATAGCACAGCCCACAGGTCTCAGAGCAGTTAGAAGTTTGCCCCTAAACACTTTAGATCTGGAGTCCTAGAGAGAGGCCTTGTTGTTTGCTTCTGTTGTAGATGTTTAAATGTTGTCTGTGAACCTTGGGATTTTTCATCCTGGGTCCTCTTTTTGATTTATTTCTCCTAAGTGTGTTTGAAAGGCAGAGAGAGAGAGAAAGAGAGAGAGAGAGAGAGAGATCTCCCACTCTCCAAATACCCCCAATATATTGCCAGAGCTGGGCCAGACTGAAGCCGGAGTCAGGAACCCAGTCGGTCTCCCACATGGGTGGCAGAGACCAACTAGTTGAGCCATCAATTGCTGCTTTCCTGGGTGTGCTGGCAGAAGCCGCTGGTATGGGAGCCGAACCATTCCAGTATGAGATGCTAGTGTCCCAAGCAGCACCCTACTGCTGTGCCAAATGCAAGCCCTCTGTCTTTATTTTTAAATTATTTTTTAAAAGATTTATTTATTTGAAAGAGTTGGAGAGAGAGAGAGAGAGAGAGGTACAGAAATAGATCTTCTATCTGCTGGTTCACTCCACCTCTGGCCACAACAATGGCCAGGGCTGGGACAGCCAAAAGCTAGGAGCCAGGGGCTTATTGATCCAGGTCTCTCATGTGGGTAGCAGGGACCCAAGCATTTGGACCATCTCCCACTGCTTTTCCCAGGCCATTAGCAGGGAGCTGGATCAGAAGTGGAGCAGCCTGGGGCTGGCTCTGTGGCATAGTGAGCTAAACCTCCACCTGTGGTGCCAGTATCCCATATGGATACCAGTTCATGTCCTGGCTGTTCCTCTTCCAATCCAGCTCTCTGTGGCCTGGGAAAGCAGTAGAAGATGGCCTAAGTGCTTGGGTCCCTGCACCCACGTGGGAGACCCAAAACAAGCTCCAGGCTCCTGACTTTGGATAGGCCCAGCTCTGGTCGTTGTGGCCATTTGGGGAGTGAACCAGCAGATGGAAAACCCCTGTCTCTGTCTTTCCCTTTCTATCTGTAACTCTACCTCTCAAATAAATAAGATCTTAAAAGAAAAGTGGAGCAGCCAAGACACGAACCCGTGTCAACTTTGCAACTTTACCCTCTACTCCAGAACACCACCCTTGCCCCATTTTTATTTTTAAAATATTTTTTAAAATTTCACTGTATTTGAAAGGCAGAGAGACAAAAAGGCAAAAGTAGAGATTTTCCATCTGTGGGTTCACTCTTCAAATGCCCACAACAGCAGGGCTGGGACAGGCTGAAGCCAGGAGGGCAAGTGGGTGATAGGGACCCAAATACTTGGGCCATCATCCACTGCCTCCTAAGGTATGATTAGGAGGAAGTTGGACTTGGCGGGGAGTAGGTAGGACTCAAACCAGCACTGCAGTGTGGGCTGCAGGTGTCCCAAGCTGCTTCTTACCCACTGTGCCATGTGCCTAGCCCCTCTGTTTTGATGAGCAGTTATGGAAGATTAAAGACCCCACGCTGCCACCCCACCATCGTCCACTCAGGCATTCTCATGACAAGGTCTGGACGTCCTCCAGGTCCAGGACACCTAAGCAGGGGAGAAGTGGAGATTTAGAGCAGTCCCTGGTGGAGGTAGGAAAGGAAACATCCAGAACCAGATCGGAATAGGTGAGGCCAAGGTTGTGGTGGGCACCTCGCATTAGCCGTGGTGACAGTCTGTGTGAACTTGGAGGTTTTGTTTTTCCTCAGGACAGCAGAGGAAGGCTGATCGTTGGGCCTAGTGAGGTGGATCGCTTTGTTGGCAGGACTGAAATTTAGGAGATGGAGGTAATATTTGAGGTTCTACTCTTGGGAAGCAAAACCAAGGTGGAGGCGCTGAGTTGGGAGACAATGGAGAGGGTCCAAGCACTGGAGGGCTCTGCTGGAACTGGAGAGCAGCTTCGGGGGCAGGACCGTGTGGACGTATGGGACGGGGATGCGTGAGAGCCCAGAGTGTGAGATTCCATAGGCAGAACTGGGTCAGGTAACAGAAGCAAGCAAATGAGCAAAAAACAAAAACCAAACCCACAATGTCAGTTGTGGCTTAACCAAAGTGCTTTCAATTACTAAATGCTCTGGAAGGTCCAATTTCTCAACAAACGGTGCAAGGGTGAGCACTGCTCTAAAATTGTATCTGCCTGCCCCCCACCCTGGTACAAGAGCCACAAAGAAAACCACAGGCTTGAGAAACTTGAAACCATTCATCGTTCATAAAATCCCGTGAAGAGGCCCAAACGTGCCCGCGACCAGCTCCACGGAGCACAGAGTTTTGCCAGCACTCTTGATGGCGGCAGTCAAGTAACACGACTTTTGAAATGCCATAGTAGTACTTCTAAACGTTATGTATAGCGACTTTGTTCATAGCTTCAGGTTCCTGGAGAAGTGTTAGAAATTAATCACAAATTTCTATTTTAGCATTTTAATGAGTACAAGGTGTTTTAGCAAGAGTTTATAAACAGAATGTCCCTTTAAAAGGAAATGTGACAATTTGCAGTTACATTATTCTTTATGTGTTACGGAAATAAAGCTTATTTGTGGTGAGGAGTCTAAAATCCTTTCATAAATTTAAAGAAAACATCAGTAAGCCGTCAGCTCTGTAGTTTATCCTACTTTATTAAAGAAATTTAACAGATTATGTTTAAAATGGAGCAAAGAAAGGAGTAATTGCTTATCACACTGTAAAAATTTATTTTCAGATCTTTGGAATGTTTCCTTACACTAATTTCTGCATTGTTTGAACTTAAATATTTATCCACTGAAGCAATAAATCAAAGAAATCATCAGAACCCAATTCCCCCCACATTCTGAGGATTTTATGGCTGGAACTGAATGGAACTTTATATGCCTATTAACACAAATGTTAATCTAACACAACCATTAAATAGCATGTTTAATGTGATTAATTTAATGAAAATACTAGAATTAGTGTAAAAATTTTTGAATTTTAAGTATAGGAGGGACCAGGGATTGATTTCTCTGAGCTTTGCCGCTGCTGGCTTGTTAAGATTGCTGTGTCACTCAAAATGAACAAAGTGCAAAATGTCCAAGAGGCTTTTCTCGGCATTGTCAGGTCAAACATGGGTTCACTCCCCAAATGCCCACAGTGTGCCTGGGCCAGGCCAAAAGTGAGAGCTGGGCGTTCATCCAGGTCTCCTACAAGGGTGGCAGGGACTCAACCACTTGAGCCATCAGCTGCTGCCCACCTGGGGGCACCTTAGCAGGAGCTGTGTCAGGACCTGAACCCCGGGCGCTCCGGTATGGGATGTAGGCATCCCAACCAGCATCTTAAGTACTAGGCCAAATGCTCTCTCCTGTATCATAATTTAGAAAGGAGGAAAGAGTGAGGACAGGGGGCCGTGGCCACGTAAGTTGGGAATCTGCCTTGTGCATCCACTTTAGCAAAGTTAGAAGAAATGTTAGGGCCGGTGCCGCAGCTCAATAGGCTAATCCTCTGCCTACCATCGCCGGTACACAGGGTTCTAGTCCCGGTCGGGGTGCCGGATTCTGTCCCGGTTGCTCCTCTTCCAGGCCAGCTCTCTGCTGTGGCCCGGGGAAGGCAGTGGAGGATGGCCCAAGTGCTTGGGCCCTGCACCCCATGGGAGACCAGGATAAGTACCTGGCTCCTGCCATCGGATTAGCGTGGTGCGCCAGCTGCAGCGGCCATTGGAGGGTGAACCAACGGCAAAAGGAAGACCTTTCTCTCTGTTTCTCTCTCACTGTCCACTCTGCCTGTCAAAAAAAAAAAAAAAAAAAAAAAAAAAAAAAAAAAAAAAAAGAAGAAGAAATGTTAGCTGATTTTGGACTCTATAGGAATTAATACGAAAGATATCTGTTTAACCTTGAGTTTTAAAATTTTTAATGTATTTTTATTTTATTTGAAAGGCAGAGAGAAAAAGGATGGACATGTATATATATATTTTTTCTAAACATGTGTATTTGTGTATATATGTGCATGTGTGTGTTTATACATATAAAAACACACATTTTCCCCTTTTTTCTGGTTCACTCCCAAATGCCTGCAATAGCCAGGGCTGGGCCAGGCTGAAGTCAGGAGCCTGAAGCTCACTTTGGGTCTCATACGTGGGTGGCGGGGCCCAAGCACATGACCACCACCTGCTGCCTCCTAGGGTGTACACTAGCAGGAGGTTGGAATTGGAAGCAGAGCTGGGAGTCAAACCCCAGTCACTCTGATATAGGATGAAGGTGTCGCAAGGGGCATTGTAACTGCTGTGCCAAACACCTGCCACCTTTTAACCCGTTAAACCCAGTATTTCCCATTTTTAGTCTCAAAACCTTGTATGTGCCTGTTCACTGCAGCATTATTCATAATAGCCAACATGTGGAAACAACCCAAATGTCTAATAGCTAAGGAACAGATGAACAGAGCAGGTCTGTTTTGTACGTATCCACTATATAGGGAATGATACTGTTTGGCCATACAAAGAGTGAAGCACGGATCCACGCTGCATCCATGCTGCGACACAGCCGCACAGCCAAGCCCTGAGTGCACTGTGCTTGGAGAAGAAGGCAGAAGCAGAAGACGTACGTTGTGTGGTTCCGTTCATATGGAATGTCCCAGAGGCAGCAGCCCAGGCTTGCTGAGGGGGAGGGGTGGGCAATGGGCAGTGACTCCTAATGGCTGCAAGTTTCTTTTTGCGGGTGATGAAAACATTCTGCAAGTAGGGGTTGCTCAACCCTGTGAATTACAGAAAACCACTGAACTGGTTATTTTAAAAGGATGAATTTTGTAGTATATGAAATCTCTCTCTCTCTCTTTTTTTTTTTTTTGACAGGCAGAGTGGACAATGAGAGAGAGAGACAGAGAGAAAGGTCTTCCTTTGCCGTTGGTTCACCCTCCAATGGCCGCCGCAGCCAGCCCACTGCGGCCGGCGCACCACGCTGATCCGATGGCAGGAGCCAGGTGCTTCTCCTGGTCTCCCGTGGGGTGCAGGGCCCAAGGACTTGGGTCATCCTCCACTGCACTCCCTGGCCACAGCAGAGAGCTGGCCTGGAAGAGGGGCAACCGGGACAGAATCCGGCACCCCGACCGGGACTAGAACCCGGTGTACTGGCGATGGTAGGCAGAGGATTAGCCTATTGAGCCGCGGTGCCGGCCTGAATTATATCTCAATAAAACTATTATTTAGAAAATAGAAAGGGGCTGGTTTTGAAGCACGGCTGGTTAAGCCACCTCTTGGGATGCCTGTACCCATATAAGAGAGCTGGCTCAAGTCCCAGCTTCTACACTTCTGATCCAGCTCCTTGCTAACGTACCAGGGAAGCAGCAGATGGTAGCCCAAGTACCTTATTTCCTCCCATCCACGTGGGAGACCTGGATGGAGCTCCTGGCTTCAGCCAGCCCAACCCTAGTTGTTGTGACCATCTGGGCAGTGAATCAGAGGATAGAAGATTGTGCGCTCGCTCCCCTCCCCTCCCTTTCCCTCTCCTCCCCTCCCCTCTCCTCTCCTCCCCTCCCTTTCCCTCCCCTCCTCTCCCCTCTCCTCTCCTCCCCTTTCCTCCCCTTCTCTCTCCTCTTCTCTCCTCTCCTCCTCTTCCCTCCCCTTCCCTCCCCTCCTCTCCCCTCTCCTCTCCTCCCCTTTCCTCCCCTTCTCTCTCCTCTTCTCTCCTCTCCTCCTCTTCCCTCCCCTTCCCTCCCCTCTTCCTCCTCTCTCTCTTCTTTCTCTCTGCCTTTTAAATAAATACATAAATAATAATTAATGTTTTAATATAATTATAAATAATTATATTTTTAATATAATAAATTTTTAGTATAATGGAAAAAGGATGTTATAGAAACAGGGCAAGAAGTGATAAAGGTGTAAAAAGGGCAGTGGTAAGGCAGGCATTGTGGTGCAGGGGTCAAGTTGCTGATTGGGGTGCCCACATCCCATATTGGATTGAGTTCTGGCTCTGCTGATCCGGCTTCCTATTCATGCACACCCTGGGAGGCACCATATGATGGGTCAAGTACTTGGGCCCCTGCTACCCACACAGGAGACCCAAACTGAGTTCCCAGTCTCCTGGATTTGACCTGACCCAGCCCTGGCTGCTGTAGGCATTTGCAGAGTGAACCAGTGGATGGAAGATCTCTCTCCATCTGCCTGTCTCTCTCTCTGTCAAATAAAATGAAAAGAAATAAAATGTAAAAGAGTAAGACTCTGATGATTAAAAGGGACTGGAGGGAACTCCAGGTGTCCCTAGAGAGGCTGTGTGATATTTGTTTATTTGAGAGGCAGAGTGACAGAGAGAGAGAGAGAGAAATATCTTCTATCTTATCTCCTGGTTTACTCTCCAAATGCCTGCAACGGCCAAAGCTTAAGAAGGCCAAAGCCAGGCTCCCAGAACTCCATGTAGGACTCCCTCGTGGGTACTAGGAACCCAAGTACCTGGGCCATCATCTGCTGCCTCCCAGGCATATAGTGAGAAGTTGGATTGAAACCACACAGTAGCTAGGAGTTGAACTGCGTACTCCACTACGGGATGCGGGCGTCCCAAGCAGTGGTTTAACTGCTGGCCCACAGCTCTGGCCCGTTTCCTCCTCTTAAAGCGTGAAGATGAGGCCCTATGCTTTTTAGGATAGTTGAGATGATAAAACGAGACAGCATGTGCAATTATGTCCTCTAAATACATCACTGGGTCTAACTAGAGTGAATTTTCACAAGGACCTTGGTAACCATTTCCGAGTTTTAGCACTAATACATGGAAACCTATTTTCGTTTTGCAATTCGTTATTGCTTTATTTTGAGCCCTTTCTAACCTCTCTATTGTCTGTGGTGACCAAAACAGGAAATGACCTTCACGAAAGAGAGTTTCTCAGACTGCAATACTGGGGAAAGGTTACTCACTGTCCCTCATTCCCTGTTAAAATATCCATGTTATAAAAGTAATGTCATTTCTTCATAGAAATTTTGGAAAAGAAAGAAGGAATATGGTCTATAATTATATCAGTTAATAGTGATTTTTTGACTACACATCTGGTAATTAATGTGTATCTTATGTACCTTTATATACATATATAAACCAGATATAAATATGAATTTTTTTTCTTCTACATTGTCTATCATCGTTCCAAGTCTTTAGTACCTGACTCATAGAACTGTGGATCTTCAAAGCTTAGCATGCTGTCTGGTGCATTGTTTGTGTGATAAGTGGGCACTAGTTATTATGACGTGACATCTTCCGTGGTTTCTATTATCTCCTTATGGATGCCCAGAAATGGGTTTGTCTAATCCCTTAGGCACTATTTTTTTAAAGATCTATTTTTTATTTATTTGAAAGGCAGAGTTACAGAAAGAGGAGGAGAGACAGAGAGAGAGGCCTTCCATCCACTGGTTCACTCCCCAGATGACCACAACAGCTGGAGCTGGGCTGATCTGAAGCTGGGAGCCATGAGTCTCCCACGTGGGTACAGGGGCCCAAGGACTTGGGCCATCTTCCGCTGCTTTCCCAGGCCATTAGCAGAGAGTTGGATCCAAGTGGAGCAGGCTGGTCTTGAACCGCTGCCCATATGGGATGCTGGTGTTGCAGGCTAGGGCTTAACCTGCTACGCTGCAGTGCTGGCCCCTCCCTCAGGCTCTTGTAGCACCTGCCCCACAGCCAGTAAAAGGGCCCTTCCACCCAGCAAAGCCCTCAGCACCACAGAGAATCTCACTGCCCCTCCTCTGCACTTGGAGGTCCCACCCTTTTTAGGTTTAGGGAGCTAATTGAGTAGTAAGAGATGTACCCCATTGTTTTGATTTTCACTCTTTAAATACCGCCTGTGTTGAACACTTCTGTTGTACGTTGACTAGCAACGTTCTCTCTTTCTGTGTCTAGACCTCTTTCTATGTAGCTATTGGAACTAGGTAACACCCTCCTGGGTCACCTGGGCTCCTTAATAAAGACATGAAGGCTTTGTCATATGATTGTAAGTATTTTCCTGACTCCTCTTAGCCCGGCTGTTGTCTTTTCTTCTTTTAATTGCTACACATCCACGCAGTGTGAACTGTCTGCTGTCTGTGGCAATGAACTTTCTCAGCCTCCACGCCAGGTCTGATGATTGCACCTTGCCACTCTGCGTGGTTACACAGACTCCTAATGTCGTGGGTGCACAGGTCTTTTATGGTACAGAGCAATTTGTTTACCACGGAGACCTAAGCCTCAAATACACAGTCCCCGCATAGATCTGAGAGCACGTTTCCCACGTGCTGGGGTCTGAACACGGGTGGTCCCCTCTGACACTCATGCTCACATGTACTCCCCGTTGTGAACTACCAGGAGGCAGGACCAGGAGGGACCTGGAAGTCGTTAGAGCTCTGCCCTCGTGAGTGGACGGCTGCATTTGTGCCACTGACAGATGTCGTGGGACACGGGGCTCTCAGTGCGGGTGTGCTGCACGGGCCAGGTTGGTTCCTGGCAGAAGATACTCAAAGAGTGAGGGGGAGTCAGGGGGAGGCAGCGTCTCTGTTTCTGCCTCTGAGGTTGGCGGGGCCATGGGGCCAGGAATGGGGGCAGCCTCAAGGAGCTCTGGGAACAGTGGTCCCACAACCACAGTGAACTGAATTCTGCCTGCTGTGGTGCAGCCCCTCCCAGTTTCCTGTGAAAATGTCTGCATTGTGCGAGGCACGGAGCGGGGGTACTGCGTCTGACGGGGCGCTCAGGACTGGATGAGGTCATCAGGGAAGATACCGGGGCGGAGACCAGAGCACACACGCACACGCGTGCCCTGTCTCCCACCACGCGCCGCTCTGCACAGCCTCGGGGCGCTGGTGGCAGGAAGGCCATCGCCCCGTGTGGCCCCTCCACCTGGGACCAGAACCATGAGCCTAGAAAAACGACTTTGTCACCTGCCCACTCTGTAGTGTATCTATTAGCAACAGAAAACAGACTAAGATGCTCTGACTTAGGGAATGGGGCAGGGAAGAAAGGCACGGACACAGCTTTGGCTTGATTGTTGCACGGACACAGCTTTGGCTTGATTGTTATCACACTGTAATTTGAGCTCTTTGTGAGCTAGATGGCCCTTCTCCTTGCTCTAGGACTGGTGATTCTGAGACATCACCGCCAGCCATCCAAGGCCTCGGCCACATCCTCTGAACCCTCTGCCACCCGCCTCCTCCTGCCAATCTGGTCCATGGAGGCTTCTCTCCCTGCCTGTCAGTGAGCAATCCCAACAGCCACTGGTCCCGTGCTGAACTGGGGAGCCTGTGTGGGTGCCCTTGGCATTGCAGGGCAGGTCTGGGTGACAGCTCAGAGAACAGCCTCAGGTACCACGGATGGAGGCAGAGGCCACCGTGGCTGGATTTTAGGGCAGAAATCGGGGTTTGTGCTTCCTCTTGGAGGAAGTGTTCCGTGTCTTGGGCTGATGAGTTGGCTCTGGCACGGTCTGAAAAATGGGTCCCAGGCTTCAGCGTTACGGGGGAGATAGCAGTAGGAAGCTGGCCCTGCGACTTTCAGGCACACGAGTCTGATGAAAAGGGCAAACCAGAGGGGGGTCTCAGTCAACTCCAGGGGTCTCCGGGGTTCTCTCACCTTGGACCCTCACTTGAGCCTTATTCTTGGCATTTGCCGCGCTCTGTGCTCCCTCGCTGAAGGGCCCTGGTCTGTGTCACCATCAGCCTCTGCATTAAGGGCTGGGAGAGAACCCAGGCAGCTGACGTGCGAGAGGAACAGGGCCACACAGGGCTCCCGCGTGCCCGTGGCTGGCAGGGACGATGGCACACAGAGACGTGACGCTGGCGTCCGAGTCTAGATCTATAAATATATTTATTATAATATAACAAGAACTTAACAATAAACATATACTATGTACAATACCATTACAGAGAACCCTGTTTTCTATCATTCACAGAAACAGCCAGTTTTGCTCCAGTGTGATCGGTGAGCAGAGAAACGGAATTGTGACGTCATCCGCGCTGAGTCTCGCTGACCAGTAGCACCTCCTTCGGAGGCAGACGCACAGCAAGGCTAGCGCTAGCCCTGCCCCAGGCAGTTAGAAACTTGTGCTCCAATCCTTGGGTTCACACTTGCACCCTGTTTGACATAAATACTTTAAATGACATACAATGTATGTAGTTTTGTGCTTATTACTTTTTTTTAAAATAATAAATAATATTAAAAACTGCATAACGAAGCTTGGGATCTTGTCCAAGGGGGAGCCACACTTGCGGTGCTGCTGGACGCGGACGCCCGGCCTCTGAGCCGGCGGGCGGGGGCGGGGGTGGGGGGCCAGTGCGTCCTGTCTTGGTCTCCCTAGAGACGGCCCTCAGCGTGACACGGTGGCAAGTTGACTTCCCAGATAGAAAAATGGTAAATGCATATTTGGTACCAACTTCAACTGAACAGCGCGGCGGCGGCGTTCTCCCTGTCCTGGGGTGGAACCGGGCACCCGGTGAGGTTTGGAGGCTGAAGGACCGGCGGGCAGGCCTTTCTCTTCCGAGCCGCGCCGTGGACTCCCTCCTGGCGTCCCTTTCCTCAGGCGAGTTTGCAACAAGAAGAGGGCTCCTGCTCCTGCCCCTCGGGCCTCGGCTGTCATGGCTCATCCCCCTCCTGAGAGCTGTACGGCAGGTGCCTCAATATATAGCTATGAATATCAAAAATAGTCTCCTGTGCTCTGTAGGCGCGTCTTCTCCCGCCCGCCCGCCCGCCTTCCCTGCCCACTGGCCTAGGCCCTCAGCTTTACCTCGTGGAGGGAGCTGGACACGTGTCGCGAGCCAGAGCGTGTCCCTTTTGGAACACTCTTCGTCCTCTGACGATGCCTCCACGAGGCACGGCTTTCGTGGGGGCTGTCTGGGAGTTACTTTTTCTAAAAAATAAACAGGGGGCATTGCCCACCCCAGGAGAGATCCTCTATTCTGCACATAGAAAAACAGAGAGCAAACGCCCCCCACCCCGGCCCCACCCGCAAAGAGCTTTGGGAATTCCCACACGGTCCTCCCGCCGGGGCCTCCTCCTCTCTGTACTTAAAAATAGCCTCTTGTTTATCAAGAAAATGCCTTGGAAATCTAAATAATTCATAGCGGGTAAGAGAAAGCCAGCACAGTCCCCTCGTCCTCCCGCAGCAGAACTGCATCGCAGTGACGGGGGGAAACCTGCGAGGCACGCACACAGCTGTCCCCAGCCGGCCGGGCCCTGGGGCCGCCACCCACGGCTCTGCACCGGGCGGCTGCACTTCTCCTCCGTCCCCGGTGGGGACCAGCAGCCCCCTCGGCCTCGTGCTGCACGGCACCGTCCCTCGTTTTCTCTCGGCCACCGACAGTGTAGAGTGGTTAAAAAACAAAAGTAGGAATCAAAGTGATAAGGACACTTTGATCTTATTCCAAGAGAGCCTGATGCCTAATAGCGTCCTAGGATAACTGACCTATGGTGGTTCAAGGATCAAGCTTGCTCTGCGGGAAGGGGGGAAAAAAACCAAAAAACCAAAACCGGCTTCTCTCTCCCAGTTGAAAAAATAACGTGAACTCTATTGCACCGGGCAGAGCGAGCGCCTCGGCAGGAGCCGGCGAGCCCGGCGCGGCGGCCTGCTCGCGGTTCCTGCTGTTCGGAGGCGAGGATGATTTCCTACATTCAATGTAGACAGTATTCGAAATGTTTAGTGCAGTGAGTTCCTGGATTGTGTCTTGTCGGCCTCTTCGTGGTGTGGCTGAAGACCCGTGCGCAGCCCCGTGGCGGGCTCCGGCCCAGGTCAGCCGCTCTGGATGTACTTTTTTATCACGACGCAGCCGTGTCTGAACACGGGGCAGGGCATGTGGGGGAGGAGGGCCCACGTGTTGGTGGCCGGCTCGTAGGCCTCCATGTTGCCCAGGGCGGGCCCCTCGCTGCTCACGACGCCCCCGGTTGCGTAAATCTTGCCATCCAGCACCACGGCACTGTCAGGGGGGAAGCAGGCAGAGAGTCAGGCGCCGGACCTCGGCCTGGGCCCTGGGGGGAGCCTCCCAAAGCTGGGTCCCGCTGTGCGTGGGCGAGGGCACCTGGCTGCCCTTCTTGGCCTCTCATGGAACCTGCTACCAGAACAACTCTTTTCCTCCAGGACCCCACCCTACACGGTGCCACCTTCCACGTGCCAGCCCCGCCCAGTGCTGCAGGAGGGCCTCTGGGTGCTGGCGCCTGGCTTGGCTTCCTGGGTCTTTTGGGTGCCAGGTACAGAGCCTGCCTGCCTCTCAGATCGAGCTGGGAACACAAGAGTGACAGGAGACGGGATAGTAAGGGGCTCGGCTGCCACTGGACATCAGCCACCGGGATGGGAGTCCTGCCCGGGCCCACGCGCTTTTCCTGCTGTGTCTCCCAGATGGGTGTGGCCTGCGGCCACTGCCTACACAGGACCTCTGCAGGGCGTGCCTGGACCCCGGCCCTGCGTGCACCTGGTCCTGTTGCCTCAGTCAGTTCCTCCCGCCTCTCCCCCACTTCCGCCCCTGGTGGATTTCGGCTGCCCCTTCACCCCGCCACCCAGGGGTCAGCGCTGGCCCTGGCTAACCTATTTCAGCCACTTCTTCCTGGCCAACCCCTGCAAACGAACACAAGCTTTGCAGAGGCCCCACCGCCTCAGCAATGCCTCACACTGAACAGGTGAACTCTACTGCAAGCCGCCCCTCTGCAGTGCCTCCCCCTACCCCACCCCTGGGCGCTTAGCGCCCCCTTCGCTGCCAGTCTCGCAAGAGCCCCGCCTCTTCCGCACAGTGGTGCCTGCGCCCTGAGAGCACCGCGAGATGGCAGCGGCAAGGATGTGAGAGCTGACAGGTGAGGCGTGAAGCCTGTCTCCTGGCGGTCGGGGCTACCCCACAGAGGGCCAGGCCCCACGACCCGCCGGGAGGAGAGGGTATACAGCTGTGGGCTCCCACATGGAGGAACGGGATGGCCTCAGGCGCCGTCTGCTGTGGAAGCGCTGAGAACGGTCCTGGGCAGGGAGGGAGCGCGCTGGAAGAGCAGGGACAGGTGTCCCCCGGGCCAGGACCCCCGGCTCCTCTTCTTCCAAGCGGGCCTCTGCAGCACCCACCTTAGAGACCCCAGAGCAGCTGAGCCTCGTGCCCCTCCTGGGGCCCAGCCCCTACGGACCACTGGGACAGTGCCTGGACCAGCGCACTCCCCCAAGAACCCACTTGTTCCTGCAGCCCGACTGAGCGGCCTTCCACCTGATGTGCAGGTGGGTCCCGGGGGTTCTGACTTCACCTCTCACCCTTTTCCCGCTGGAGCCACGGGGTGGGGCTTCTGGGCCGCCGGCCACTTTGGGCTACCCCCGGGTGCCCCACAGCCTGCTGGGTGCTCACATCCATCTCTGTGGTTGGAGGGGTTGGCCCGGGCTCCCTCTTGTGCTCAAGCCCCGCCCCTGCCCCGCCCAGCCCTCTCACCTGCAGAACTGGCGGGAGTGATTCATGTTCGGCCCTGCCTTAATGTTTCCCTTCTCAGGGTCGTAGATGGTGGTGGCTCTGGCGTAAGCCCCGCCCAGGATGAACACGAAGCCGTTGAGGGTGACGGCAGGTGCGTACTTGTTGTCTGGGGGCAGAGCAGAGCAGGTGTTCAGGCCTCTGGTCCTCTGTTCAGGCCTCCCCTCCCTGTCTTTCCTAGCAGACCCTCCAGGGACAAGGGCTGCAAAGACCTCCAATAAGTCACTGATGGGCACCCCAGCTGGCCTGCCCATCTCCAGGTGGTGGATCCGTGGGGGTCACCCATTCCTTTCACCCCTGCAGTGTTGGGCTTAGCCTGACTCTGGGCTTGGGGGGTTGAGGAAGGCGGGGGTACCCTGTGGGCTCTGGGCCGAGGAGGCTGCTGGCGCTCACCGATCATTGGGGACTCGATGAAGCTCCACGTGTTGGTCTGTGGGACGTAGGACTGGAGGACGCCCGCTGCCCGGCCGGCCTCGTTCACCCCCCCAAACACGTAGATCTTGCCGCCACACACGGTGGCCGCTGCCGAGTGCACTGCCTTGGGCAGAGGGGCCACTGCCTCCCACTGGTTGGTGATGGTGTCGTACCTGCAGAGAGGAGGGACAAGCCCGGCGTCAAAGATGCGCCTCGAGCCGGGCAGAGGGCACAGCCGAGGCCGGCAGCTTTTGAGGAGCCGCACCGTCTGCTTCCTGGCCTCAGCGTCCCCGGCACAGCTGAGACCACGCCGTGGGGGCACTGGGCTGAGTCGCTCACGGCTTCCTAGGGTCTGCTCAGCGGGGCTCTCCTTGGCCTGCTGCGGGCTCTGTGCAGACTCCTGTCCCTGAACCATTGTTCCCATGGAGCGCCCATCCTCTGGGCCCCTTCTGCCGCCCCACCCCCCCTTTCCATTCAGCAGCTCTGCTCTGAGCAGCCACTGTGCACCCAGGCTCTGGGCTGGAAACTGGGGCAAGCCAAGCACATTCCCTGCCCTTGAGGGGCCTGAAGGAGAAGAGGGCCAAATAAGACACGCACACACACACACACGTACATGCACGCACACATATACAAATACGCACATGCACACATATACACACAAGCGCACTGCACACACATGCATATACACACACAATGACACAGTGCAGCTGACAGGCCAGACTAGAAGAGCTGCACCTGTGCAGAGCCTAAAAGGTGATGAGGGAATGGAGATCAGAGTAGGTGGGCTGGGAAAGCACTGCAGGTGGGGGGAGAGGTGTGGGCCCAGGTGTGGGGAGGACTGGCAGGCGGTTGCAATGGCTGGAGGCAGAGGGCGCTTAGAAGGGCCACGGGTGCCAAGCACAGGGCTTCGGGCTTCATCCAGAGGGCAGAGGGAAGACCTGAAGGTCGCGCACAGGGAATTATGATGATCACATCTGGGCCCCGGCGAGATCACTCTGTGTGCACGGCGGGACCGTCACTGTGGCACGGGGAGACCATCACTGACACTTGGCAGTTACAGGACGCTCCAAGCACCTGACAATGGCTTGGACCAAGGGGTGACCAGAGACGAGGAAGCGGGAGCACAAGGAGCGGTGAGTGGGTAGGGGCGATCATTAACGAGATGTTGCGTTGTAGGATGACTCGGGGCCCCTGGCTTGGGACACTGGATGGAGCAGACACTGCTGGTGGGCGGGGAAGCGAGGCAGGGGAGGAGGGCAAGGTGACTGCAGTTTCCTTCGGAGGGCGTTGAAGGTACCTGCAGGTGACAGAAGGAGGGTGAGTGGTTCTAGATCACACTCAGCTCTCGGGTCACTGGCACGAAGATGGACACCCCAGCTTGGGAGGGTGCTAGGCAGTGCTTGGCTGAGCCAAAGGCTGAGGACAAGCTCTGAAGAGGGGGAGGGGTGAGAGGGCACATAGCGGGCAGCCAGCGGGGTCACAGAGCCAGGGCTGAGCCAGGGAAGGTGAGCACCCCAGGTACAGAGAGCGTGCGAGAGGCCAAGGATCTCAAATAGGGCAAGGGGGTGCTTGCGGACAAGGCGGAATGGGAGGTGCAGAAGCCCTCTGTGTTGGGAAGAGGGCAGAGGGGCTACGCAGCAGAGACGGCGAGAAGGAGGAACCCAGAGAGGAGTCGGATGTGAAGACCGGGGTCAGGTAGGGCGGTGCTGCCAAGTGCCTGGCAGCCAGGGAACACGTCCTCATTTGCAGGTTGGCTGACTTCTAGGGTAGAAGTCCTTGCACCTGCCTAATTTCCAGCAGCCGATGGGATGCCCCTGGGGGAAGAGTGGGGCATGGATGTGCTGCGGTCATCCTGATGCAGACCCTCTACCCTCTACAGGTGCAACGGGCAACTAGAGCTTCAAGACAGAGATGGCTGCAAAATGGAGCCAAACATTAGGAAGCACCGAGTTCCGAATAAGGAATTCCCTTTGGTTTTGATGTATTTAACCGTCAGTGTAGATAGTTTAATTTTTAATAGTAGCTGTGGTTAATGACTGGTTTGCAGAGTTCCTGGCATTTTTTACCATCAGCTCTCACACGTCAGTATGAACTGGCCCCAGCACAGCATAGGTTTTGCTTTAACTTGGAGGGAGGTTTAACTGTGTGTGCATGCTAATAGGAGAGGATGAGGGGAGTACAAACACACAAGAGAGGGGAGAGCTAAGGAGGGAAGGCTCCTGCGGGTGATGCGTCTTGGATCCAGAGTGAGGAGGGGGAGGTGCGTCTCCTCCATTGGGGAAGAGACAGGAAGGCAAGGATGGCGTGAGAGTAGGTATATTTGCATTCGAATGGTGGTGCCATATTCTCTGACACAGGGGTCAGGAGCAGTGAAGGTCGTGGGGGCATCTGTGGAGTGGAGGTTTGAGGAGCAAGGCAAAGAGGAGAGAGGAAGACAGAGCTGCTCGTGGTGGGGGTTGGGAGTGGAGCAATGGTTGACAAAGGAAGCCCAAGATTGCCTGTGGCACTGCAGATCTGGCTGTGCTTGGAGGCCTCCGATGAGCAGTGGGGCCAGGCCACGTGAGGGTGGGGTTTTCTCCATCCACATTCGGCACCCAGGGGCAGGTGTGGGCAAGAGTTGGACTGAGTGGATCTGCCAGACACGTGATGCAGGACAAGGTAGCTTCACGAGAGAAAGGAGAAGTGATGGGACCCGAGCTCCAGATGGGGCAAGGCGAGAGGAGACAGCAGGCAGGGGAGGGAGGGACTGTGGGCCTCAGGGTCTCTGTGAGTGTCCCCTGGGGTCGCCCCAGTGCTCCTCCCTAACTGCTGACTCCCAGCAGGGGGCTCATCCATTGCACATCCCACTGTTCGCTCTCCTCCGTGTGCCTGGACTCAAAGTGGCGGCCTGGGCACCGGCTGGTCGCACCCTGAGCCGTGTTCCTTTTCCCACACACGTCCCTGGGGGAGCGCACTGTGCCCGTCTTTCCCTGTAAGGTTCCTGAGGACAGCAGCTGGGACGTGGTCACAGGCCAGGGCCCCCGGAAAATGGTCTCAGGCAGCCCGTGCCTCTGGCTGTGAGTGTGGGGCACAGGGATGGCCAGGTGGCATCAGGCTCTGGGCTTGGGGTTGAGAAGAGACTGGAGTATCTCAAAGGGCAGCAGAACCTCCGAGCGGACAGAGGGCAGAGTTCAGGTATCTGTTTCTTAAGCCCATACGGCGCAATCCAGAGAGCTCCTCCAGGAGGAGCTGGGCGACTGTGGCCGATTATGTGGCTGCTAGACCTCGGTCCTTGGGGATAATAGCGCATCCTGCCAAACACGAATTTCCTGAGAGCTTGTTATTCCAGGTGGCTGATTGCCAAGGCAGGAGCCCTCCCGTCAGCTCAATCTGTCAGCTTCCTGCTTGAGGAGGATATGCTAATGACATGCAAATGACCCCGCGGAGCGCGCGGCACTCCGCTATCATTTATCCAGTAACCACAGTTACCGCCATATATTGCTATAAAATATTAGACCCAGTTATTTATATAATGATATAATACAGGTTTGTCTATTGCACTGTTGTTTCACTCTATAATTATATAATCTTGCTCTATTCCTGTAATACAGTAATGCAATATAATTATAATACACCATATATCTCATTCATTATCAATATAATAGCAATTTGCACCATTAGCGCTTCCTGGGGAACAAGCACCCTCATGTCTGTCCCCATTACCCTGACCTTCCTGTCACCCTGAGTTCTCATCGTGGCCGCTCTGTGGCACAGAAGTGACTTACCCGAAGGGCTCCAGCCAGGAAGCAGCAGGCGTCCGCTCCCAGCATCCTGCCCCTGGGCACACGCCCGCCACCCCGGAGCCTCCAGGTCTGCGCCCGTCTCCGCAGGACAGCTGGCAGAGCCTGGAGGGCTGGTCCGCGCCTGTTCCCCTTGCTCTGGGCTTCCCAGGGCGCTCCTGCTCACGGGGCACGTGAGCTGACTCCTCAGCCAGCAGGGAGGCCTCGCCCCTGCCCGGCAGGGCTGGCACGGGCAGTCCCCGGGCCCCAGGAACTGCTTGCAGGCTGGAGAGCAGTGGGGTTTGCCTCTACCTCGTAGCTGGTGCGTTTGATCCTCGAACAAATCCCCGTATGTATCAACGAGTATAACTTTGCAAAATGAGTAATCAGCATCTTAGGAGATTAAAAATAACTGACAAAAGCAAGACAGGCTGACATATCCGGCTCAGTTTCCTCCTACACAGAAAATGTCTCCTTTCTTGTGTGTTTATTATTGCAAAGGACAAACGGCTGGAAGCCAGTGCTTCGCGGAGGTTTGGGGCCGCGGGCCACACCGAGGGCCTCCCGTGCCAGGGCTGCTCCGGGCCCTTGCTGGCATCACAGTCGGGGATTCCGGGTGCCCCTGCATCGACACGACCATTGCTGCGGCTACTGAGCCTCTCTGAGCTCCACTGGGGGGAGTTCAAAGCCCGCAGTGAACACTCAGAGCCTGTCTCGCCGGGAGACTGTCGCCGCTGAAACATTTGTCAGATGTCCAATTAGCCACCAAGGGGACAAAATACAAATTGAGGCATATGTGGCCTTCGCGGGCACAAAGACGTCACATGGGAAGACATGCTCTCTGGTGGCAGCTGAGAGCTGGGCCGGGAGGCAGGCTAGGGCGGTGGCCCCAGGGTGCAGGACAGACCTGGAGGGAGGGCTCTCCCTAGCGGTCTCAGCTGTGTTCTGGATTGTCATTTGGGGCGGGGTCAGCCTGACCATCGCTCTCGGCTCTGCTAACACAGTGGAGCTCACTGAGCGCTTTCCTCCCTTTCCCCCGGCTGCTGTTGTCTGCAGGAGTGTCCCTGGCCCCGAGTAACAGGATCATGGTGCTCCCCGCAGAGCAGGGCCCTGGGGAGGGCGTCAGCAGAGGGCAGGCGCGCGCGCGCGCGGGCGCACATGTGCGCACACACACACACACACAGGCAGAGTCTTGGGCCCACTGGCTTATGTTTTCTTCCAGAGAATTCTAGAGGATTGGCCAGTCGGTGCCTCCACAATGCTGTGTTTGGGCTGAATGGGATGGTGGGAGGAAGGATGGTCCCGAGTGTGAAAAACCCATAGTCGGCAGGGACAGGAGGCGGTGCCACCAATAGGACCCATGTGTCGGTCCCCAGATCCAGCTGTGCCCCTAAACTCCAGCTTGTCTCTGGGCCGGTGCTCAGTCAGCCTGGTCAAGTGTATCCCGTGCCTTTCAGTGACAAGATCTTGGGGCTCCAGCTTGTCCCATACGGTGAGGGGAGGCTGGGACCAGAGCAGCCCATCCCAGGGTGGAGCGGCTGCCATCCTGCCTGCACCTGCCGCATAGCCCACACCCGCCTCCTGCTGCTGTGTTGGCAGAGCCTTGGCTCATGGCTTTGGGGAGGCCCAGTCACCAGCCCATCACCACCAGGTGGGGAGGAACGATGCTGCAATTTTATCTTGTGTAAGGGGACGCCTCTGCTGTGACTGGCTCCTTACCTCTCCACGTGGTCCACGTTGCCGGCCACGCCAAGCCCCCCGAGGGTGTAGATCTTCCCATCGTAGACCAGGCTGTTGTGCCGGCAGCGGGGGACTGTCATCCTGGAGACGAGGTTCCAGTTGTCGAGCAGGGACATGTAGCACCAGACGTCAGCCAGCGTCACGCCTGACTCCATCCCACCTGTGGGCAGCAAGGGCGCAGATGAGAGAGGGCCAGGGTCGGCAGGCCCAGCCCCGGGGTGCCAAGGGCTAGCCCTGCGCAACAGCCACTCTGGGGAGCCCTGCACCGTCTCTCTCGCAGCCCTGAGGAGCCTCACCCGAGAGGTAGATGTTGTCCCCGGCGCTCACGACACTGAAGAACTCGCGGTCATAGAAGGGCAGCGAGGCCAAGGGGTACCACTTGTTATTCTGTGGGTTCCAGCAGGTGACGGCCACCAGTGAGCGCTGGGTCATCCCCACCATCTGACGGCCCCCAACCAAAACGATGACCTCGGCCACGCCTGCGGGGACATGGAAAGGCACCCTTGGGACACACTCCGACGCTGGCAGCACCCGTGCCTGGCTTCTCCCCTGGGGCCCCACCTAGAGGCGGGCTGACCCCACGGCACCTGTATTTGGAGGGGGGCGGTTCGCGTCCCTCGATACCTGCCGAGAGGCGGGGCCGGGTTCTGGGCGTCTGCATCTCCTGGCGGGCGTGGGGCAGCATATGGTAACGCTTGGCTTCGTTGACCAGGTCCCGACACGCTTCTGACGACTTGATCAGCTCCTCATTGTCTACCACGTTGAGCAGGTAGCTGGGGTGGATGAAGGGCAGGCGGACGGCGGCCAGCAGCTCCGCGGCATACTGCGGCACAGAGGGGACACGGGGCGGCCGCTCTTAGGCTGCACATAGGGAGCTGCCTCTCGGGGGTCGTGGCAAAGGCAAGGCGAGGCGTGGGACTGCACCAAGGTGCATCGTTCCAGCAGGTGTGTGGCTGGCGGTGTGCACGCTCTGCTCTGCCCGGCCTCGGCAGGTCACGGGAGCCCCAGTGAGCTGGGGAAGCAGAGGGGCAGAGGCCACTGGCCCTGGGGGCTGACAGGGTGTCCCTTTAGCTCTTTGTTCCCGTGCTCTGCCCAGGCCGTGAGCCCTACTGCATACCAGACTGCCAGGAGGCTAAAAGGAGAAGGGCTTGGCGGTGCCGAGACCGATGAGCCCTGGCCTCTGACCTCCACGTGTCAGGTCAGCTCTGTGGCACAAAAGCACCAGGGGTGGGGCCGGTGTCGTAGCGTTGCTGGCAAAGCCGTCACCTGCGATGCCGGCATCCCATATGGGCACTGGTTTGAGTCCTGGCTGCTCTACATCCAATCCAGCCCCCTGCTAATGCACCTGGGGAAGCAGCAGAATGTGGCCCAAGTCGTTGGGCCCCTGCACTCATGTGGGAGACCTGGATGGAATTCCAGGCTCATGGCTTCTGCCTGGGCCAGCTCAGGATAATGTGGCCGTGTGGGGAGTAAAACAGCAGAAGGAAGACCTCTCTCTCTCTCTCTCTGTGTCTCTGTTTCTCTCTCTCTCTGTAACTCTGACTTTCAAACAAATTAATACATTAAAAAAAAAGTAGCGGGCGCAGGGGGAGAGTGCAGGTAGGGCTGGTGTGGGTGCCGTGGTATGAGGCGGTACCCAGTGGGTGACGCTGGCACTGGGGTGAAGGTCAGCAGCTGGCGCTGGGGCGACCCTCAGAGCTTACACAGATGCAGCAGAGTGGAAGCAATCGGTGCATGGGGGACGGCAGGGCTTATTTCCATTGGATGCAGAAGGTTTTTGCTGTGTGTGTGTTGGGGGCAGCGCGGGGAGCAGCGAGCCTCAGAGGCCAGAGCCTAGCTGACCTTCGGTGACACTGGCAGGGACTGGGTGGTTTAGGCTGTGCAGTTGATGAGGGAACTCGGGAGAGGTTTTAAGCAAAGAAATCATGTGATCCGACTTGCTTTGTAGAACGAGCACTGAGGCTGGGTGCTGGGGAACGCATTTGGAGAGAGAAGGCTGAAGGCGAGGAAGCCACTGCGGAGCCGGGGGCGGGGGTGCTGGGTGGGGAGAGGGCGTGGCCCCCAGGGGAGCGAGGAAGGAGGACTGTGAGTCCCAGGGCTAATGAGGATGTGGGAAGAATCCAGGCTGTGTCCTGGGGATGGGCAGGACGCAAACACAGAGCCTGGGATGAGCGGGAGAGGCTCGGGGGGCCTCGGCTGGAAGTGTCCTGGGCTCAGGAGAGAGTTCCAGGCCGGGCACACGGATCTGGGAGTTCTAGCAACTGTGGCGGTCACTCCTATGACCTGCCCAGCCCAGCCCAGCCTCCTCCCTCTAGAAGAAACCTTGCCTCGTCCCCACCGGATCAGTCCGGGGACCTGGCCGCATGCTGCGCCAGGCGAGTGTCTGCCCCCTGCGTGCCCCCAGCGTGACTGTCCCTGGCACCTGGCCACGCTTTCGTCTTTGTCCCTCTCGATGAAACACACCCCCGTGGCACTGGCCACTCTGCTGCCCCGCTCACTCTGGATCTGGCCTCCCTGCCCCACTCTTCCTGGTCATCCTCCCTTCTGGGCACTGTGGTCCCCACCTGCTGTTCTCTGGGGCAGCCTCGGCGCTCCTCAGAGTCCCCCTGTGGCTGCACGGATGCCTGGGCTCCTCACAGGTGAGAGCCGAGTCCCTTCCAGCGGCTCCTCCAGCTCGAGGTCCACCGGGTGTGCACGGACCCAGGAGCTCCCGTGGCCCGGTGCCTCCCTGGGGATACTTGCTTTCCTGAACTCCAACTCGGATCCCTCCAGCTGTCCGCTCTGATGCTCTCTCCTGTCCTGTGTGCTGTAGCTTCCCTCCGGCCCATCCAGGCACCCTCTACCCCCTCAAGAATCGGAACATGCCTTGTGGTTCCTCCTGCTTGGCCTGAGCTCCCGGGAGACCCCAGCACCCTGGCTCAGGCACCTGCTTCTCCCCGCAGCACCCCTGTGCTGGCCACCCTGGCTCTGCCACCTCTTGGTCAGTGTGGGTCTCGCTGTGGGTGGAACGCTGGCCCTTGAGGACCCTTTGGTGACTTACGTCCCCCTTGCCCCTCTCTGCTGCCCGTAGGGTGGGACCAGCCTCTCTCTCCCCAGTCTGCTGGCTCTTCTGTGCCCCCTGCTGGTCCTTGCTGCAGACCCCATCACAACGACATGGTGCCTCAAATCCCAGAGAGAAGGGGCGGGGAGCGGGGCAGGGCCTACCTGTGCCCGCGACGCAGGGTCCTTCTTGATCCACTTGATGACCGTCTCGTATACCAGCTCCTCAGCCTTGGTGTTGAGGCTGTCGTTGGAGACGTAGGCGATGAAGTCGTCCTTGGAGATGCTGAGTATCTCCTCCTGGGCCGCCACCTCGGGGAAGATCTGCAGCGCGAAGGCCTTGGCCATGTGGTAGAGCTCACTGCACTGCATGGCCTCGGCCATGGCCAGCACGCCCAGGCAGTTGCTGGCGGTCAGCTGCTTCTCTGGGGGTGAGAGTGCAGCACCAGTGACATAAGGGCCCTAGCAGGGTCGCCTCCTGTGCCCCCCACCTTCCCCTCTCTGAGCCAGGTCCTTGGGACCCTGCTTTAGCACCCAAGGAACCCACAAGCCCACTCCCCGTGTCCCTGAGCCTTGTGTCCACTTCCTGGGGTTTCCGATGCCCTAGCACGTGCTGGCTGTAGGTCCTGCTGGAAGGACCATGACTGGGAGGGATGGAGCGAGTGCCAGCTCAGAGCCTCCTCCTCGGCTGCCGAGGGAGGGGGCTGGCAGGGAGGGGCCGCAGTGAGGCTCATCAGTCTTCAATGATCGTGACGGGCACATCTGAGACCACTGACTCCTAGGAGTCAAGTCAGCAGTAGCAATGCTCACACACCCAACCCACGGTCTCCTGTTGGCCTTCACCTCCCCCGGGGTGAGCCTCCAGATCCTGAGACCTAGCCCCTGGCTCTTGTACCCTAGCCGTGTCTGTTTCCTGGAGACCCGTAACCTGGGGAGGCGCCCCTCTGCTGCTGGGGCTCCCAACTGCTTCTAGATGGCTCCATCCCCATCAGCTGTCCTCACCCGAGGCGCACTGCCATCGCTGACTCAGCCCTAGCTTTCTCTGCAGGCTCCACCCACAAGTTCCCTGTCCCTGCCTCTCCCTGCTGTCAGCCAGGCCAGGTGGCACCGATCTGCAAAGTGAGAATGCTCTCTGAGTTGGGGGACCTCGGGGAGCCCCTGCCACCCAGATCCCTACTCCACACAACAGGCCTGGCTGGCCCAGGGACAGCTCAGGTGTCCAGACATGTCCAGGCAGTGGTGTGGCCCAGGGATATAAGTGAAAGGGAGCACAAATTTGTGGCTGCTTCATTTAGGGCTTGGTGGCCTGGGCCGTGAGGCCAGCCCACGAGCTCTCCCTGCGAGCAGTCTTAGCACAACCTCATGGCCCGTTGGTTCTTGCCAGCCCTGCGCGGGGCACAACGTATGTCTTCCACCTCGAGTACGGAAACGCCAATTCTCATCTTCAAACAGCGGGCGACACCCAGCGTGCACTTGCGCGGGCACGCCCAGCCCTCCCTCTCCGGGGTTTGCCACGCATCTCTTTGCCCCGAGGGTCCCGCGGGCCCTGCAGGCTCACCGAGAAAGGACACACAGACTTTGCAGAAGGTGTGGAACTGGAACTTGCTGGCCGCCTCCAGCAGCGTCTTGGCGTTGGCGGAGTCGATGACCAGGGAGCCCGTGTAGACGAATTCCAGCAGCAGCTCCAGCACATCGGCCTGCAGGTTCGACAGGACCAGCTCCAGCTTCTCCCGGCCGCCCTGGCTGCCGTCTTGTACGGACCTAGGCACAGAGACCGGGTGTCCTCACCTGCCCGTCTCGCGGCCGCCTGCGCCGCCTCCTCACAGGGCTAGATCTCCCTGCACACCTCGGCCACGCCCTCCGCTTGAGGGCACGGCAGTGACACACCTGAACCTAACGACCCGACACGGGATCTGAAAGAGAAGAGTGACCAGAGATGCCCCCAAACAACAGAACCCCTGCTTAGCCCTACTCGCCATGTCCATGCAGAGAAAGATGCAAATCAAAAGGCATGAGCTGTGGATGGGCACGAGGACCAGGACTGGCCTCAAAGGGAAACAATACGGTGCTGCCCACTGCTGGCCAAACGGGGACCTGCAGCGCCGGCCCCGGGCCTCCCCGCCGCAGGTGGCGGATCCTCCTCCCCGAGGCTTCCGCTGATCACCCCGAGACCCAGGGCCCCCCACCGAGCTGCCCGGTCCCCGCTCTGACCCCACCTCTCTCCCCAGACATATTGTTTCCTTTTAGGCATGGAAAGGAAGCCCTTCATGACATTGCTTTAAAACTGAGGACGAGACGAGATAGACGGACAGAATGGTTAGAGCTGGGAAGGGAGAGGGCAACAACCAGGGACTTCCGCCACAGACAGCCAGCAGCCATGACCGGGCCTGGCCCGGGGCCTCCTGCCACATGGAACACGGGGTCAGAGGTCAGAGTGGCCTGCGTGTAGAGTGTGCATCGGGCTTGTGAACTGGGGGGAGCGGGGGGAGGGACACAAATATATCGAAATGTTTATATCTGGTGTCTACAGAGAATACAAAACCATTGCAAAGGCCCCTAAGGCCTGGCAGCACCCTACGGCGGGACCTGGAAGGAAACACATCAGATGAAGCAAAAAAATCACAGCAACACAGACGGGCGGCCAGGAGGAAAAACACCCGAGCGTTAGCGGGGGGAGGCGGGGCTGTCGGAGGCGGTGGCTCGGCCACCCCGGCTTGGCCGCAGAGCCTGATCCTGCCCGGCGCTGGGCTCAGCCACGTGGCTGGGAGGCGACCTCTGCAGTCCACCCACCTCCCGAGGAGGCCAGGGGCTCACGACTCTCCTAACTGGTCTCTGGGATGCACCTGTCGCTGGTAGCCGAGGGGAGGGGGGGAAGGGAGGGTAGACGTGTCCAGCAGGTGGGCGGGCTGGCCCCCGGCGACAAGAGCCTCCTGCTGTGCTAGGGTGTGCGGGAAGGGAGCTAGGGGATCTGGGGGCCCTGGCTCTGCCACTGACCAGCCGGCAGCCGGGGCCTCTCAGGCCCTCAGCCTCCTCTTCTGCAAAAACAAGAGGACTGGGGAGATGAGGTCTAAAGGCCCTTGGAAATGATGGAGGCTGGGAGATGCCCTTCTGCCTGGCCATCCCGGAGATGCCACCACTAGCGCAGCACTGGCTGCCCGGCCTGGAAAACACTGATGCCAGGGCCGGTGGGCAGAGACTGCTGGCTGAGCCCGGCCAGGGTTCCCTCTCCCCAGAACAGCTCATCTAACTGGGGGCCCTGGAGCCAAGAGGGCAGGTGCGGGCACACACGGAGGGTCTGGGCAGACGCCCCACCCCCACCCCATGTCTAACGTGACTGCACACACCCAGTCTTGCGCTGTCAGGGTGGAATTCCATGCGTGGGTGGCTTTGTCAAGTACAAAAATAGCTCATTCGGTGAGCACTCAGAATCCTGACCGCCCCGGGCCTCAGAGGCCATCTGGGCCACCCCGTGCTCCCAGTCTCTGTGGCCTCTGCCTACAAGGCCACGGCTGGCCTTTCTTCCCCACGCCCTTCACGCTCTGGAAGCAGGGCTGATGGGGGGGGGGAGGGCGGCTGCTCGTTTTCTCCCAAGGCCTTGATCACTGCTGCCTGTGCCTCTCGCCAGCCTGGTTCTGCCCATGAGTGCTCAGGCAGAGGGAGGTCACCCCCAGCGGAGGGACTTTAGGCCGTGCACACACATACACAGGCACACGCACGCGCACACGCACATGAACACGGAAATGCACGTGGGCCTGGGAATAGTGGGATCACCCAGTGGGTGAGGGGTGCTGGGCAGGGGGGCAGCCCACAGTCCCCAGTGCTGAGGGCAGGGAGGGGGCCCTGGGGACCAGGAGGTGCCTGCAGGACACAGGAGTGCAGGGACTGTGAGGGGAGCACCGGTGCCACAGACCTGGAAGGTGCTGGCAGGGTGGGGAGGACCTGGCCATGGGGTGGCAGCTTTGACTCTGCTCTACCCAGCCCCTTGTAGGGGCCACTTTTTGGGGTACAGGGGTCATTAGATATGGCTGGAGGTCTCCGGGGGCCAGATGAGCTAGGCTACTGCTCTGTGGCCCATGGAAGAATGCTTGGAGTATAAGAGTGGGGCTGGGTTGGCTGCTGAGGGCGAGACCTGGGAGAGGGGCGTCCCGGACGGTGAGGCCTGCTGGGGACCCTCTGACTGGAGTCCACACAGCCTCTGTGCATGGTCCTGAGAGCCCAGGGAGGCTGCGGACTCCCCTGATTGTCACTGTCATGGCTGGACTGTGTGGCACCTTCGCCTAGGAGTGGAGATCCTGGGAGACCCCTCTTCTCCACAGGGGACCATTCTGGCCCCTGCTCTGGGCTGGCCTTGGGGGCTGAGTGTCCTGGGGAAGCTGCTGGCCCCTCAGGGTCCTGCTGCTACTAAGGAGGTGAAGCCGAGCAGGAGCAGCTGGGGGTCACCTTGGCTGTGGACATGACCCTTGGGGCGGAGGCCGTGGGATGAGGGGCAGGCGGGTGCTGCCCAGGGCCCAGAGGTTCCAGTTCAGGAAGAAGAGGGAGCTGGAAGCCCCGTCACGGGCCGAGGATCCCAGGGAGGAGAACACCCTGGCCAGTCCCACGCACAGAAACGTGGCATGTCTTCAGCTCCAGGGCCCAGGGCAAGGCTCTCGGGGACTGAGTCCTCTTGCGAGCTGGCTTCCAGGGTCCCGGGCTGCTCTTCCACAGCCAGGGGCAGGTGCTGCCTTCCTCGGGGGAGGAGGAGCAGGGAGCGTGACCTGGCTGCCCCGGCTCCCCCACGGTGGCCGCAGAAGGGGTGAGAAGGCCAGGGCGTGGCCATGATGCTCTGAGCACCAGCCCGGAGCGCCCAGCTCGCGGGGCCCCCTGGCGGTCGCTCAGGGGAAGGGAGGACAGGACGCGAGTGTGCTGAGGCCTCTGGCAGGCTTCGTGCAGCATCTCCCGGGGCTAGGCCTCTGGTGGGGAGGCACCTCTGTCCTCTCTCCAGACGCACGCCGTGCGTGAGAGCAGCCAGCACTGCCGATCCTGCCCTCTCGTGGCACCCGGCCCTCTCGGCGATCAGGAAGGCACTTTGGACCAAAAAGGGAAGTGCAGGGCCTGCTCCCTGGCGCTGAGGAGTGGATCTGGGCCTAGGCGGCTGACCCAGGGCCCCTGCCGAGCCTCCCCCCCAGGGCACCTCCCCCCAGTTTGTGTGTGGAGAGCGGGGTGGGGGAGAGGGGGGTTGTGACAGGGCACCGTCCTCATTGCCCAGAGTCAAAGCCTCAACTCCGTGTCCCGCAGGGTCTCCACCCTGCCTCCACCCCAGGGGCCCCAGGGGCTCGCAGGCATGGAGGCTCAGTTCCTGTCTGGTGAGGGGCTGTGGGCAGTTTACGGGGGTTTCGAGCAGACTCGTGTGTGCACACATGTGACGCACAAACACATACATGTGCACACACGTAACACACAAGCACAACACTTGCACACACACACGTGCACACATGCACACTGGGCCCCATGATTGGTCCTGGGATTTCTCTTTCTTCCTCGCAGATTTTGCATACAAATAAAAACTGCACTTTTGTTCTCTGAGTTGGCACATGGAGGACAGGGCCGTGGGCTTTGGAGCCAGACCTCGATCCCAAGCTCAGAGCCGCTGATTGCTAAAACTTCTCTGGGCTTCCATCTGCTCATCCGCAGAACGGGGACATGAAGAGCACCTTCTGAGAGTGACAGCTCTGCCCGTCTCCTTGTGGGCGGGACCGGGCCCTTGTCAGAGGAGGAGGACCAGGTGAGACTTTAGCTGCCGTGGCCTCCCTGAGGGTGCGGCTGCCTGCGAGGGAAGACGCCCAGGTGGCGGGCAGGTGGGGCCGGGGGGCGGCTCCCCTCCTCACGATCTGTCCTCCTTAGGAGACAGGTCTGCCCACACTGCCCGCAGGCTTAAACCAAGCCTCTGGGACGCGGCTCCTGCCTCCTTCTCCAGCCTTGTTCCCTCCGTTCTCAGCCTCCCTCCTGGCCCCACGGCGGTGCCTAAACCTCAGCTGTCCCGCGGGCTCCCAGGAGGGGTGGCCACCCTGGGGTTAGGACTGGCCAGGCCGGCATGTCGGGGCTGGCTCCAGGCTGCAGGTGGGAAGGAGGCCGGCCTCACTCTCCAGGCCTGGGGTCGGCCAGGCTCACCCTGGACAGGTCAGTGCTGGTCCCATGTGGGGAGGTGCCAGGACACCCCCATTCCACGATCGGCCCTCCCTGTCCCCTCCGAGAGCACAGCCGGGGCCACTTCTCCCTTCTGGGCCATTCCAGCTGCTGCACATTAGGTCTGCTGGGCCACAGGGGCAAAGGGGGCAGAAATGACACGGTGACAGCGTCAGCCGCTCTCTGACGGTGAGAAGCTGAAATTCCTGACCCTTGCACGTGGCCAGGAAGGCTGACATCTCCCTGTAAGGCCTGGGCTTTCCTCCTGACACCTGCCTGCGACCAGCTGCATCAGTGGAGCCGAGTGCCTGGTGGTCACCACGAGGGGAGGGCTGCAAACTCACACCGTGCCCTTGGGCGGCAGGGTGCCCCCAGCCCGGCGTCAGCCCAGGGACCCTCCTGTGGTCTGTGGGCCCCCAGCTCTAAACCCTAGACTTCTGGGTTCTGATCCTCTACCTGCCTCCTACTGTGCATCGCGGTGTACACGCCAACTGCGCAGTGGGTCACCTTCCCTGCCCTCCCCCCTGTGGCCTCAGGCGCTTTGCCTCTACGGCCAGCAGCTCACACTAGGGAAGCCTCTGCAGGCCAGCCCTGTCACCCACTGACCGTCACCCTAGGGTGTCAGAGCTGGGAGGGGACCTCATGTGAACCCACCTCCTGGTTTACAGATGAGAAAACCTGAGGCCTGAGAGGGAGGACATGGCTGGCCTGAGGCCATCGGACAAGTGGCAGAGTCGGGGTCAAACTCAGGTCTCCAAGGGGGTGCCCTCTGCCCTCCAGCAGCTGCCTGGCACATCCCACTGTGCTCCCACCTCCAGGGGCACCCTCTCCTAGCTGCACCTGCCTCACACAGGCCCTGACTGTCCCTGTCCCCACACCCTTGTCGGAAGCCTGTCCAGGCAGCCTTCAACCCTCTGGGTTCCTGCTTAGCGGAGTCCTCTTCTCTGGGGTATGCAAGAGTCTGGCTGTGAACGGGGGAGGGTCCCAAAGACAGTCAAGGGGCCTCCGGGGTTCCAGCCCAGGCCAGGGCTGGCCCCTCTGCCCCTTCTGCACACCCCAGCTCGCCTGCAGCGAGGCCCCAGGCCCCGGGGCATTGCTCTGCGGCAGGATTGGCCAAGGATGGCAGCAGGGAGGAGCCGCGGTACCACCTCTCCCCTCTAGACCTCACTCTCCTAACACAGAGAGCCCAAGCGCTGCCTACGAGCTGGGAAGTCCCAGGGAGCCCGGCCCCTCCTGCGTGGCTGAGGGCCTCCCACGCCAGGCAGCCCCGTTCTACGCCAAAGGACACAACGGATCGGGAAGGAGGTAGCAGCCAGGGTGCCGTCCTGAAACAGAACACAGTGACTGGGGGGTTAGTCGGCAAGTCCGCACACGGCACTGGGCGGCCAGCACAGGTCCTGTCCTCCCACTCTGAGCTCGGGCCCGGCTCGGCGTCCGCCCCGGAGAGGCTGCAAGGCAAAATGAGCAGCGGATTAATCTGCTGATGGGGGGAGAAGCGTGAGCGGTCCCCAGGCTGCCCCTCGGCTGCGCGCCCTCACTAAGGAGCTTGGAGGGGGCCCTGACTGCTTTGCAAGGGTATGAAGCAGACGAATTAAAAAAACTCAACATAATGGAAAAGAAAGAAAGAAAGATGCTCAAGTGCTACTGAGACTCACTCAGGTGGGAAAGGCCGGGCCCAGGGCCGAAGGGGGGGGGCGGGGGCTGCGGGCTACCGTGTTTAGGACACGCCTGGTCCCCGCTCGGACAGCGCCGGCCTAGGCCCAGCGCACACGTGCCAGACACGCAGGGTGGACGAGGCCTCGCCTGGAGTCTCTGCTCCCTGACTTGGAGTGAGGGAGGGGCCCCTCAGCGGGGCTGGCCTGGCTGATGAGGTGTCCTGGCTGGAAGTTCACCGGAGTGGCAGTGGCGGTGGTGCCGGGAGCCCGTGCTGGCCCAGTGAGGGGCTGTGTGCCATGGTCCCTTGAGCAGAAGCTGCCGTGTTCCTAATCTCAGGGCGGGCAGGACAGGTGGGATTCTGGGGGCGGGGCTGCGGGGGGGGGGGGCGTGGGGCCCTGGCCACCGGCTGGGGCAGGCCGGCAGGGGGCAGTGGTTGTTCTGAGGCTGAGTGTGAGGGGGCTTGGGGAGGAGGGGAGCAGGAGGAGAGATGGCTACTGGCTCTGTGACAGGGAGTCACGCTTCAGGCACCTGCAAGAGAGGGGAAGAGAAAAGCGACACAAAAGCATCCTACAAAGGAACAGACCCGAGCACAGCTGGAAGGAAGGCAAACCTTTGAATCAGGTCCTTGAAATACAAGCTGCAGGAAGCTAGAACATTTTGGTGGACTTCAAACTCTCTGCCTTCAACAACAAGTTTCAGGTCTGTGAAGGCTCTGGCTCTGCGCTGTTGGTTCAGCTCCTTCAACATTTCTGCAGAACAGAGAAGACAGACAGGGCCACGTCCCCATTAAGAGTTTTCTTGTATTTTTTTTTTTAATTAAAAAATATTTTTCAAGAAGTAGAGAAATCGGAAATACTTGATACTGTTTTCTTGGCAAGACTGGCTCAACACGGACACTCAAAAGAAGTCACAAACATAGGCGGGAACAAGCAGCCGCGGGGAGGGGCTACACAGCCAGAGGAATCACAACTTTCAAAAGCAAAAAACAAAAACAAAAACAAAACCAGAAACCAAAAGCCAACCCCCACGGAAAAACAAAACAAAAACAAAACAAACAAAAAAACCCCCAAGTACAATAAAAAAATGAACCCCAGAAATCAAAAGGCAGAGGGAAAGAGTCCCAGTCTGACAATCGGAAACGTGGAGGATACGTTATCATAGACAACTAAAGCTGCCCTATAAATGCAAAACAGGTTCTCCAAGTGCCAATGGCGCAATGCATCAGGTACCGAGTAAAGCATGGCATTGTGGTGTAGCGTGGGCTGGGTACGGTCCAAAGGAGTAAAACCACAAAACCTGCAAAAACAGCATCCCTGCTGTTAGACACTCAGAGCTGTGGCGTGGGGAGAGCTCCCCGGGGCAGCCGAGTCGGGGCCAGGCACACACCTCCTTCCAAATCATACTTCCAGGCACTTCCGGAGGAGCGAGCAAGCAAGGGACGGGACTCTCCACACCCCTTCCTGTTCCCGGGACTCCCACCCTGGCTGGGGCTCAGCCCTGCGGAGCCTGGTTTGCAGCCCTTGAGGGTCCCAGGAAGTGGTCTCCGGGGCCTCCCCACCCTGGCGTGCACCTACCTTTGCCTGGTGTCTTGGCCACCTGGGGCTGGCATAGACAGTACCCAGGCCTGTGGGCTCCAGACCTGGGGATGTCAGACGCTTCTACCAGACCCACCCCAAGGTTTAGAAGAGAGAAGGAAGGAAGAGCCTGCCCATGACCTGGGACCTTATTTTGCTTCACTTGTAACAGGCAGGGTCTCAGGTGACCAAACTGCCCCCAGCCTTGCCTCACCTGCCTGCCCCAGGACCTGCTGGTCAAGGACTACCCTCAGCACTCCTGGTAGCAGACCAGAATGACCTTGACTGTCAGCAGCAGGGCTATCTCCTACCATAGGTGAGTGGGAGAGGGCTGCCTGCAGAGCTGAGCTGGGCCCTCCCGGAGCCCTGCCATCACCCCACACCTCCAGGTCCATGCTGATCCTCAGCCGCTGTTCTAGACTCACCCCCCGGCGTGCCCTGACCAGTCTTCTGTCCACGTGGCCCAATGTCAGCCAGCCTGCCAAGTCTCCCTGCTGGGTTTGCCTCTGACGCCTGGATGTCCTTGGCTAAGCCCCTGAACCTCAGCTCCTGGTGACCAAGCTAGGACCAGGGCTGGAAAGGGGCTTGGTGGGCCTTGGCTGTGGCTCTGAGCTTGCTGAAGACCCAGGAGGATCCCTCAGGACAAAGCCACACGGGGACTGAGGTGTGGGCCCTGCAGCTTCCAGGGACAGGGGCCAGGCTGGAGGACAGATGCTGGCCGGCACACAGGCTGGGGGGGGGCAACAGGGATTCCGAGGGGCCAGCAGGCTGGACTTCAGGAGCCTCGCCATGGTAGATGGAGCTTAATCCTGGGGGCACCACGGAGACGTGGGAGATGTGGCTTTCTGATGAAATCACACAGAGCCGGGATGGAGAGTGATTCAGGAGTCTGGATGGGAGGCAGGAAAGCAAACGCAAAACAGCTTGGCCTCGGGGCTCCTCTGGAGTGTGAACCTGAACTTGGCCTCCCATTAGGGCACGTGGGCTTGGGAAAGAAAAGAATCAACATCCCCAGAGGCTGAGTCTCCTCACCGAAAGCTAAACGAGGTAGCACAGGCTAAGCACGAACCTGGCATGTTGGCAGCAACCCACTGGAGGCCAACTCGAGTGGGTGGTGGTGGTGGTGACCTTCGCCTGACCCCAGTGAGGCAAGAAAACGGCCAGAACTTCAAGAGAAGGCAAAGAAAGAGACGGACACAGGTGTGGGCGCGGTGGCCCTGGGCGCCAGAACAGGCAGGGAGGGGCGTGTGTGCGACACCCAGGAAGGGGGAGAGAGGAGTTTAGTTTTGGGTGGGTCTGTGGGAGGCCAGGGGAGGGGGAGCAGGTGGGGCGCAGAAGCCTGGGCTGGAGACGAAGCTGTGGGGGCCAGCAGAGGCGCAGGGCACGGACGGCACTGCAATGGACGGCACAGCGCAGGGACGGCCACGGCGGAACCTCTGTGCCCACACCACGCACGTCAACTCCAGTCAGAGCCAGCAGCTGGCTCCATCCCTGGGTCGTTCATTTCCCTCGTGGGGCTGGCTGCTCGTCACCCATCCCTCAAGGCCAGGCCTGGTGCTCCTTGGTCCCAGGCCCTGCGCCTCCTGTCCCCGCTGCCTCCCGCACCCCGTGCCCTCCGCCTCCCTTTGAAGGCCCCCACAGCGGCAGTCTGCACTTGCTTCCTTGGAGCGCGCTATGTGTTGTAATCATTTATTTACATGCCTGCCTCCCGCGGCCGGCTGTTTTATTTATATTTTCATCTGCAACGCCCAGCACGGGGCCTGGCATATGCATAGGCATAGCCAGCGTGGTGGCTGCAGAGTTCTTGCAGCTTCCCCGGTGGAGGGGTGGGCGTCATCTCCCTGCCCTTTGACTCCTGGCTCACCTTTGATTCGCTCTAGGGTGCAGAACATGGTGGGAATGGCTTTGTGCCCGCATAGCCCTGGCCTCAGGGAGTGTTGCTGGCTTCTGTTCATATCTCAAGGCCCCTGCCACCCAACGCCACGTGGAGGGGTCGGGGCTGGCCTGGTGCAGGGTGAGAGGCCTGTGTGGAGTAGAGCGAGCCATCTTGTGGGTGGCCGCCGCCGGTATCTGCCCATCCCACAGCCAGGCCAGCTGAGCCCACCCCAGTTAGCAAGCTGGAAGCATGATTTGAAGCCACTACGTTTTAGAACTATTTGTTATGCGGTGAGGTCTGACAGAGACAGAAAGGAGGCACAAATGCTCAGCGCGCTTTCCCCATGCCAGCTTCTCCTTCGCTAGTTCCGTCTGAAACTACTTCTGTTTAAAAGCATCGTGGATGGGGCCGCTGCTGTGGCATAGTGGATTAAGCCTCCGCCTGCAGCACCGGCGTCCCAGATGGGTGCCAGTTCGTGTCCTGGCTGCTCCACTTCCTATCCAGCTCCCTGCTGATGGGCTGGAAAAGCAGTGGAAGATGGCTCAGGTGCTTGGGCCCCTGCACCCATGTGGGAGACCCGGAGGAAACTCCTGGCTCCTGGCTTTGGATTGGCCCAGCTCCGGCTGTTTCCGCCATTTGGGAAGTGAACCAGTGTATCGAAGACCTCTCTGTTTCCCCCTCTCTCTGTCTGTAGCTCTGCCACTCAAATAAATAAATAAGTCTTCAAAAATATAAAGCACTGTGGTACAATTCAGGGGCATGGGTCAGGAATGTCAAGTGCATTCACAAGGTCGGCCAACCATCACAGTACCTATCTCCAGGGCTCTCTCCATCTTGCAAAACTGAGACCCTGTCCTCATTAAACAACTCCTGGTCCCCCTTTCCCCAGCCCCTGGCCGCCAGCACTGCACTGTCCATCTCCTCTGGGGCCCATGAGGAACTGGAATCACATACACTCGTCCTCCTGGGACTGCCTTACTTCCTCACGCAGGAAGTCCTTGCTGTCCACCCACACGGCGTGGGTGATCACAGTTCCCGTCTTTCAAAGGCCGACTAGCGACGCGGTGTTCACAGATGCGGCATTTTGCGGCTGCTGGGCATCTGGGCTGCTTCCACGTTTTGGTCATGAGCACGCCTTCTGCTGGGAGGTTCCCGCGTGCACCCAAACCCCAGCCCCAGCCCCTTCCGGAGGGGTTGGTGTGCAATGGCTGGGTGGACCCTGTGAGCAAGAAACAGGGACGCCGAGGCCAGCCTGCGGGACTGGGAGCTTTGTTCCTGGGGGAGCGAGGCCACAGACGGCGCTGAGACGGGAGATGAAGTTGTAGCCAAACTTGTGCATATTTTTCACCAAACGACACACGTTTTTTGTCAGAGACTAATGGGCCGGTTCCCGCAGGACTGGAAGGGCTGTCTGGGGTGGTAATAAAGAGGAAGAGGTGGCAAATATTAAAAGGCGCAGGATTTCAGTGGCTCCGCAGTAGAGAAGTCCATTAAATCAGAGCCCCCAGAAAGGTTGGACGGCCAAATAATTTTTTTTTCAGAGCCTGGCTAGGTGATAAATGCTCTCGATCCCATTGGTATTTATGACACATATTTGATAAAGGACCCGAAAAAATTATAAACTCAGAGCAGTCGGGAACTCGACGGAGAAAGCCCAGCGAAGACCGCGTCCCGCTAGCCCAGAGGGTAATTCATCCGGGAGCAGGCCGCTGGACATGCGCTGACACCTCAGGGACAAATGGGGTCTTTCTGTGAACACAGCCTCCTGCGGCTGCCGAGCAAGGCCATGGCCACAGGGCCCCACCGATGCTGCTCTCCGCCCGCCCCCACCTGGCCCTCCCCCCGACCAGGTGCCTGTCTCTCCTCCTGGTTCATTGCTGAACAGGCTCCAGCTTCAAGGTAAGGCGCAATCAAAGTACCTGTGGGCTGCACCTGTGGCTGCACCTGCCACCTGCCGGCCCAGGTGCAGTCAGCGGGGCAGGCGCTCTGCTAGGAGGTCTCAGATGCCCCACGCAAGCCCTCCAGCTCCTTTTAGAGAGGAAAGCATGAGAGACCGACTTCCTGCCTGGACCTATGGCTTTAGTGGGCTGGTCTCTCCGTGTCCTGTTATCCAAATGGAAATCCCTGCCCTTTACCCGAGAGGAAACAAAAGCCCTACAGGGAGCCCCGCCGCTCACCAGCTGCCTTTCCCTAGCTGTCCACACTGGGTGATGAGAGCCATTTTCCCAGCAGTGGATTCTGGCACCAAAGTCCTCACTGTGTCTCCAGCCCCAGCCCAGGGCTGCACACCTGGATCGTCCACGTGTGTTGCTGCGCGGCCCTTGAGGTTACTTTCCAGTGGGAAAGTTCTCACGCCCTTTAAGATGACCAGGAAACGCACACGAGGTATTTCCAGGGCTGCCCAGCCAGGGCCCCAGTGCACTCTTACTGGGCTCCCTCTGTGCAAGGCTCTGGACCACGAGATGAACCTGGTTTCCCTCTTCAAGCTCAGTCCGACGGGGGAGTGGACACTGACCATGTCAGCTGCTCAGCATCAGAACCCTGCCCCCCCCACTCTTGGGGAGAATCCTGAGATGGGTGGGGCCCTGTCCCCATGGGAGCCCAGGGGAGGTGTCTCCCTGGTAGCTGGTGTGAACCCCTGAGGCCTGAGCTCAGCCAGCTAGGTGCTCAGGGCCTGGACATGGACATTCCAGGAAGGAGATCAGAGACACAGCTGACTGCGGTGGCTATGGCGAACTTCGGAGGCCGCAGGGCCTGCCCAGGGCACTGGGGGAGCACAGGTATGGGAGTGGATGAAAGATGGCCCACAGGGGTAGGACCCGTTAGACAGGAGCGCCTTATGGTAGCAGCCTGTGTGGCCAAAGGCCGACAGCCATGCACAAACACATGCCAGGGGCAGTCTGCGGGGGTGTGTGCTGGAGTTAGGGGTCGGGGTAGGCAGGAAATGAGGTGTGCGAGCAGGCAAGGGACCCCAAGAAAAGCTCCCTAAGCCGTGATAAGGCACCTGTGGATTTGGAGTCTGAGAAGGGAGGGAAGAGGTCTCCCGGATTCCCTGGGACACGGAGGGTGGGAGAGAGGGGCCCTGCTGCTGTTGGGTGGGTGAATGCATTGACGGCGGCTGGGGGGAGGGGTGGCTGGGGGCAGTGGAGGGGCTCTGAGCTCTGTTGGGGAGGCCGAGCTGTGAGATCTGCAGGTTCCCCCGAGGGTTGGGGTTGAGGGAGGAGTCCCTGAACCTGGCACCCCAGCGTCCCCCACCTCTGGGCAGGGCATGGGGTTCAGAAACAATGCACCGGCTACCTACCCTTCTCCTGGGTGTGCCCACAACAGGGTGGGGCCCAGGCCTTGGTGCTCAGGCTGGGAGGCACAGAGGGCCTTCTTGGGAAGAGGAGCCCCAGGCCTGGGCTGGACCCTCAGCCTTGCTCACCTTCCACCTCTTTTATCACCATTTAGAGGCAAGACGTCGGATTTCCAAATACACACAGGCCTGAGCTGGGATGGTTTGCCTCAGGATTGTGACTTTCTGATGGTACTTGAAATTTCGAGGTTTGACCTTTCCCAGGGCTGGGTGTGTGCAGCGTGACCTTCCCCGCGGGGGTCGCCACCAGGGGCCACCACAGTGGTGTGCATGTTGCTGGGTGAGGGCTCTGGGCAGGTTGGGTGCATTAAGTGCACGTGCGGCTTCCTGGGAACTGAGCCCGTGGCAAGTTCATTTTCTATCAGACTCAGGGATGTAGGAAGAGTGGAGAACTGCAGGTGCCTCCAGGCAGATTGCTCAAGATATATTCCCCAAGAAGGCACAGCGAGGAGCTGATGCGGCCACCACACCCTCCCGCACAGCCCCGCGCCTAGGTGGAGCAGAGAGGGCACAGGTGCAGAGCCTGAAACCTGACTCTGTGCACATCTGGGTTCTGCATATGTGGCGGAAGTGGCTGGTGGGCAGCCCTGGGCAAGAGAGGGCCACAGGGAGCTCAGCCTCCCCAGGGTGGCCGGGCTTTTCACCCTCCTCCATGCCAAGCCCCCCACAGACCTACCCCCACCTAGGATTCCTGGGACACGTGGGTGGGACAGCTGTTTGTGCCGTGGTCGGAAGGGGCCCCCAGGCCTTTGCACTCAATGCTGCAGACCCGAGCGTAGGACCTGCTTTGGAAATGGAAGAGCACCAGGGCCCTGGCGCAGGACCTGGTATTCGCCAGCTAGAGACAAAGAGCCCCACGTCGCAGACGCAACCCTGGAGCCTCCATTCTCCGTGCCATACTCCACAAAACCTCGCCACGCGGGATTCTTCCTGGGGACTTAATTAATCCCACAGAGATGTGTCCAGCTGGGGCTCCGGGACAATCAGTCCCCTGCCCCAGGTGACGGACAGCTCAGAGAGGGGGTGGGAAGAGGGGCTGGGGAAGGGCAGCAGAGGGGGAACAGGCAGAGGAGAGAGGGTGGAAAGAGGGGAGGGAGCAGCCACAGGTCTCCTCCACTGGCTTTAGCAAAAGCCATTATTTCCCAAGAATTCTGAGAGCCACAGTCCAGCAAATAAATCAATAGTTTTAAAGGATTTGCAAGAATTAGTGAACCAGAGCTGGGAGTACAATCAGTTCAGTTACCCAGGTAAAGAGGGAAATGAAACGGAAACCCCAGATGCCAGGGGCTAATGGCATCTCAGAGCACCACGAATCCATTCGAGGGAGAATTTGCAGCCCGGGGAGGATGAGGAGTTCGGAGGCAGGCGAGGAGAAAGCCTGTGTGTGTGTGTGTGTGTGTGTGTGTGTCTTGTGCAGCCTCCCTCCAGAAGTATCGGTCCCAGGCTCTCCATCTGTGCCCAACCCCCCACCCCCGCCAGTCCTGTCTGTACCAGGTCTGGGCAGCACACCTGCCTCCTGCGATTCAGAGAGGCGAATGCCTGGGGGTCCTTTCTAGTTTCTAACACTAATGGTATTTTACGACCACACAGGTCATTGCCATGGTCATTAAAGGGTATTAGGAAATCCTGCTCAGTTCAACAGAGGGAGGGGTTGCACCCTCCAGGTTCTCAGGCCCCAGCTGCAGGCCCTGCATAGGGTTAGAGGTCATGGGTGCCTTCAAGTACCTGCGCCAGCCCTGGCAAGAGCTGGGGGGAACCGCGGCCCCTGGGAAGGAGCTAGCCTTTCACCCTGCCTGGGCTGCACCCCTCTCACTGCCCTGTATACCTGACATAGGGACCAGCACACACCCTGCCCATCAGATAGGTGAGCAGAGTCCCCAGGGTGCCCCAGCCTGGGGGAGGGACCCCAGGAAGGCCCAACGGTGGTCTCTGCTGACTCTCCCTGTCTTCCCATCCCCTTCGATCATGCTTTCTTGTCTCCCAGCATCCTGTGCCATCTCTTCCTCCTGGCTATGTGACTTTGCCTGCCCAATTCTGTCTTCTGGCTAGACAGACAAGCTCCGGTGGGTAGGGATGGCACCTCTCATTCCCAGTATGCCAGAGCCTGACTGCTCTGTCTCACACCGGGAGCTGTCCCAGGTGTGGCTCTAGGGGGCGCCCATGCACCTGCGCCTCCAGACACAGGAAGGAGAGGCCTGTGTGCGCACAGGGGCCTGTGCTCCTTAACACCCTGCGTCGATTTCCCGGACACGGGACAGTTGCTGTCCCCGTGATGTCAGCTGGGCTTCTGGACTTCACGCTATCGCTCTCTGCCTGTGTCACTTCCCTGCAGGTATTTGGCTTGCCAGGCGTTTTTTCTTGGGAAGCTGAGCTTGCCAAGACTTGAGAATAAAACCACAGTCCCGTATTCATGAATACATTGACACAGTTCCCCAAGTGACCGGTGCTGTCCTGCACTGCCAGGGTCCGGCCTGTGTGTTTGGATGTGGCTCTGCTCCTGGGGGACCTCTAGGTGCCAGCCCCTGGGCTCAGACACTGACCAGGAGTGGCTGAGGGGGGCACAAATGCTGGAAAGCCGAGCCCCACCTCACTGGTCAGGCTGTGTCCAGCAGCATCGCCAGCACTCGGGGAGCACCGCTGGATGCTGGGCCCTGGGCGAGGTGGGAGGAGACAGCATGACCTGGCAGTTTGGCTCTGTGCTCCTGAGCTCCCTGGGTTCAACAGATGGTTATACACCTGCTGGGGCTGGGGTGCGGGGACAGCAGGCGCATTAGTCAGCTTGCCATTGCTTTCACCAAAATGCCAAGTGGAGCGATGTGGTGTATTCCAGCTTACAGTTTGGAGGTTCGCAGTCTGAGGTTGAGCCGGCGGCCCCATGGGTCTGACATCTGACGGAGACAGTGTGCACGGCGGGGGACCATCACGTGGCAAGGTGAGATGCACACAGGGAAACTGTGCTGAACTTAGCTTAAATAACCAACCCTCTGGCCAGCAGGACCTTCTAGGGGCACGCCCCAGTGACCTAAAGGCCGCCCACTGGGCTCTCCTTCTAAAGGCCGTAATCAGATCAAGTCTCTACCCTTAATCCACGAACCATTAGCATAAGACTTTGGGGGCCAAATCCCCAACACGGTCTTTGAGGGACATCACAGCTATTACCCAAACCGTAACAGGAAGTGAGGGCGCAGCAGGAAGTCCAGAGAGGAGCCCGGTGGCCCGGCCACCTTGTCCAGGCTGCTCCCTCCACCTGGAATCCCCTCGGCCTCCTCCAGTGCCCGCCCACTCTGGGTGACCAGGTTCTGTGCTGCCCTCTGCTCCTCCGCCCTTGGCCCACCCCTCTGCCAAGTCCATTGCTGAGTGAGTGAATGACCTTGACCGTAAGGGCAAGGAAGTAGAATCCTTGCCGGCCCTGGGGTCTTGAGACGCGGTGGCCACTTTGGGGGTGGGGGTGGTCTGGGCAGCTGCGATCACACAGAATCCGGCTGAGGGCTTTCCTGGACTCCAGCCACAGCCACCCTCCAGGGCCCAGGGATGGGGGAGGCACGGCTCAGCCTGATCCAGGAGCTGTCCTTGTTCCATGGGCCAGGGCCTTCCTGCCCAGCTCTCCTTCAGTGGTCAACTTCAATGGTGTCCGCCTTGGGCCAAAACTCCTCCTAGAAGCAGAGACCGTCCAGGCTCCTGGAGCTTCCAGCCCTGCTCTCTCTCAGGGTCAGGGTTGCCTCCGGTGGGCGGAGGTGGGGGGAACGGACTGAGAGCCCCTGAGCGGGTTTGCTGGAGTGGCAGTGGGGGTTAGGCACATCTGAGGCCTGGGTCGTTAGGGGCTGTAGTCAGGCCAGGGAGCAGGCTGGGGAGAAAAAAAGGACGTCCCCAGCACAGCTGACCTGGGTATTAGTGGGGTCTGCACACCAAAGGGGCTCCTGAGGGCCCCGGATGAACCCAGCAGTCCCAGCAAAGGTGGATCTGGGAGCACCGTGGACCCGGCTTCCCTAGCTGCCACTGGAAGTGGCCCCTCGGCTCCCATACGTTCTCCTCGGCCTCCTGGAGCTCCTAAAACCAGAACTTCCCTCCCGGCTTGACTTCTGCAGCCAGGGTCTGGCCGTTCTCTGACCCCGTAATCCAGATCGGCAGGGCCTGCCCTGAACCTCGCCCCATTCATGGTGGGCACTTGGAAGTGCAGGAGTGGGTCTGGAGCCGTACTAAGGAAAGCACTCCAAAGCAGAGCCTGCATCTGACAGGTCCTTGTGCCCCAGCGTCCGGCATCGCTGGGGTCTCGCACAAGCTTCAGGTGAGCTTTAGCGGAGGGCTGGAGGGGACAGGAAAGTGGCTGCTGGATTGGAGAAGATGTCGTGGAGAAGGCACGGGAGCTAGCAGCCATGGAGGAAGCTGTCCAGGGGCCAGGGGCCAGGGCACAGGCGTAGGGAATCGCCAGCGGGACCATGGACGCTGAGTCTGCAGTGGGTGACAGGTAGAGGAAAGTGTGGAGCCCTGGGGACCAGCCCTCCTTGAATGCATTTCCAGACACTCAGCACTCCGCTCCCCAGACAGCTGAGCCTGGGAGCCCCAGCACTCCCTGCTCTCTGGGCCTGGAGACAGGTGCGCAGGGCTGGGCAGGCTTCGCTGCACACAAGCTCACCCTCCCAGGCTTCTGCGCAGCAGTGCGGTCACCTGCCTGCAGGTCACCTTGAAGGCGAACTGACCGCGGCCACAGATCAGAAGGAACAGGCCCCGCAGGCAGGCAGCAGGCACCACCCTCTAGGCCCAGGGTCCTCGGGCTGACTCCCAGCAGGAGGGGGCAGCCAGGGCCCCGGATCCTCACGTCTGCAGCGGTGGTGAGGGTGGGAGGCAGGGTGACCGAGCGCTCACTGTGGGCAGTGCGCCCAGCACCTCGGTACAGGCAAGCATCTGAATGCCCTTGACTTGAGGACCGTGTGGCCTCAGCTGGAGGCTGGCGCCGGTTCACTCTGACACAGGCCTGTCCTGTCTGCGGCCCTGGTTCTCAGCCTGCACTGGGCTCATCTGAAACCTTGCGCTGAAGCCCGGACTGCACCCAAGTTTCTGCTTCTCTAGTAGGGGGTGGGGGAGAGTAGTGAGCTAGGCACCAGGGATCCCTAGGGCTCTCAGAAGGTTCTAACGTGCAGCAGGGTTTGGGAACCTCCAGGCTCATGCCCAGGTGCTGCTGTTGGTTCTGCCTTTTGGTTCTTACTCTCAAGGTGTCCAGTTTTTTTTTTTTTTTTTTTCATTCAGAGCTCAAAGAAATTTACTGGAAAAAATAAAATAAAATTAAGGAACAACAGCTCAAAGAGCCAGCAATTTATGCAAATGAATGCAAATAAATACAAACTTCTATACATATGTTTATGCAAATATTCTTGTGGTCCTTGCAAATCACTCACCCACCTGCAAGCAGCCGCCCCCGATTTCTTGGTGAGAACTCCGGGCAGGGTGCCTGGGTTAATGACAGGTGCTATCGGGATCTTCCAGAACTACATTTCTATTAGCAAACTCATTCCAGAAGGCCCCCAAGGACACTCACCAGAGCCTGGCTCTGCCCACCACGCTTCCTCCACACCCCCGCTCAGGCCTGAGGGCTCACTGAAGGCCACAGGCCAGGGAGGGATCAGGAGCTGCAGGCCAGCGGGCACCGGAGATCAGGAAGAAAAAGGGGGCCCTAGCAGTAGCCGGGGGGCCAGAGGACAGCTCTGCCCACGAGGGCGGGGCTGCCCCTCGTGCTGTACCTGTCTAGGTGGGCTTGCGTGGGCCCAGACACTTGACCCTTTTGGACAGGATGCCCTGCACGTGCTGTTTGTTGGGTTAGAAATCGGGAGACACTGGGCTTCGGAAAAACGCTTGCCCTGTCGAGATCAGAGATAGGAGCCCCCATGTATGCTTCCTCCAGGGCTGCTATGCCTGTGTCCAGCGCTCATGGGCCACTCCTCCCAGGCCTGGCGACCAGCATGGCCTCCACCACTTCAGGACACTCTTGCTTTGTTGAGGCGCAAGCTCTGAACCTGCTGGCTCCAGCCCCGGTCTCTTCCCCAAGGCTCCCCGCCTGCCAGGGTGATCTCCTGAGGCTGAGCACCCAGCCCCTGGTGCTGCCCCGGTTGCTGGGGTTGGGATGCGACTCCGAGCTCTGCCTGCGCGCTGTGGAATCTCTCAGCCTGCCTTTGACAGCCCTTGGAATAGCGCAGGCAGCTTCTTATCTGGGCAGGTGCTGCAGCGGCGGGGAGACACCCTGGCCACTTGGGGGCACTGTGGCCCGCGGGGGCAGGGAGCGTGGCTGCTAGGCAAGGAGACGGCCGCTCCGTACAGTCTGGGTGACTATGGCGGGAATGCGCGTTCCTTCACAACACCCCTGCCTCGCTGTTCTCCCCGTGCCCTTGGGACTTCACGCACAACTTGGGGTGCTGCAGGCACGGCCTGGCCCCGCTGTGGCGCTCGCCTCCAGGTGGATAAGGCTAGACAGTGCCTCCCCGGACCCAGGGCCCAGCCCACAGTGGGAAAGACCCCCTAGGAAAAAAGAGAAATTGACCTGAGCATAGCCGGCAACTCTGGGCAGCACTGGCCACTGGTGTGGGGTCCCAGGCCTTTCAGGCTGTGGTGCAGCTCGGACCAGAGGGCGTGCGGTCTGTTCAGGTGTGACTGTCTCCACAAAGGGATGCCGTGACAACCTCTCGAGCCCCCGCTGCTTTGGGCCCCGGGGTGACCCCCTACCCATATCCCAGCCCCTAGACAGCCCAGGGTTCCTGGCCAACAGTGAGAAGGAGGGCCACCCCGCTCTGTCGGGGGACAAAGCCCGGCCTTGCTGCCCTCAGGGGGGCACTCTCAGCTCTTGGTGGTCCAACTTTCCAAGAGGAAAATGAGCTTTCCTGCTCGGAGCATTCTGCACCTCGGGACCGGCAGACTCCAGCTCCACCAGACCCGGGCGCCTGAGAGAGGCCCAGGTCTTGGAGAGCACTCTCCCCCGCCGCCCCCTGGTCAGCTTTATCTAACTTTCTAATGTGAGAGACACAGAGAGAAAGAGAACACGGCAGAGCTGCTATTTGCTGGTTCACTCCCCAAATGCCTGCAACACTGGACTGGTGTGACAACGACACACCTCGGAGGAGAAGGGGAGTGATCAGCTCCCGAGCCTCCCTGGCTGGTTGGCTGTGGGCCCTGCCAAGGTGCCGGATGTCTGTCCCAGGTGGGCTGTGCCCTCACCCACAGGCTGGCCTCGCGAAGGCTCCCCTCTTCTGGGCGGGGAACTGGCGGGAAATCCTTCTCTTTTGAGAGTGAACTCACCCCAGGAGGCTGGCCACTCCCTCCTCCTAGCCCTGAGGATAAGTGTCGCTGGGGACCTTTTACCATCTGGTGGTCACTCCAGGTCTGGAATTCAGAGCTCAGACCAGCCCACAACTCAGAGCCTAGAGAGCAGAAGAAACTCAGAATTCCACAGAAGCAGAGCCCAGAGCCCCAGCCACGGTCCAGTCCAGGTTCCTACGTAGACACTTGGAGCTCAGACCACTGGACGGGACCCCAGACCTCTCCGAGGCTCTGTGTGTGCTGGGAAGTTCCTCCCAGCCCTCTGATTGGCACCTGACAGTGCAGGGTATTAATTATGGTCAGCGTTTTCCAGCAGGCAATAAAAAGCCTTTTAGAACGTTCCGATGGGAGGTGATTAACTCTATTAAGTGGCGGTATGGATCTTTCTATCTGTTGCTTTCATAAACATAGTTGTAGGCAGAATGTTTTATTATGGACATAAAAATGTCCCACATTACAATGCATAAGCATATACTGATGTTATATTTCTTTACGGGGCTCCGCGCCCCAGTCCCCAACCACTCCGAAAAGAAACTACACGTCTCAATAATTTATGCTCCAAGTTTTCACCAGGATTATCAATGGCAGCGCTGCAGCTTTCTCTGTCGGCAACACAATAGATCATAGTAAAAATGCAACGACAGGCGATGTGTTCGTTTGATTTTTTCCACCTGAATCAGCAGCCCGAATTCCAGACACAGCAGTTTAGGGCAAGCAGCACACTGAAGAATTTAAGCCTAAGCATTTAATCTGTTCTTTCCATAAATTTCTGCTGCTTGTGCTTTATAATGATTCTACCAGAGGAAGTTTATTTATATCGCAGATTTTCAACATCAGCACATTGAGTTCACCACGGCAATCGCTCAGTCAATAGCTTACAGCCATGTATAATATCACTCCGGAAATCAAAAGCCCATTTGAAGAAGAGAAGGCTCAGATTAAAGTCACTTTAAGACATCAATAACTCGGAGCCGACTGAGGAGAAGTTATAAATACCAGCGCGCGCCTATGCAAATAAGCCTGGCGGACGCGCCGCCTCCGCGCGCGGGGACCCCCGGACGGCACGTTCCCCGGCGCCACGTGACGGCGGCGCCCGGCGGGGCGGGCCCCGGGCGGCGCGCTCATCGTGACGTCACCGCGCGCGGGGCCACGCCCCTGAGGTGGCCCCGCCCCTGCCCTGGCCGAGCTCCCGGCGCCTGCGCAGTCGCCGCCGCCCCCGAGGTCCGCGTGTGAGGGCCTGGCCAGGACGAGGACATCCCGAGGCCCCGAGGCGCGCGCGTGGCCGGTGCTGGCCAAGGGGCACTTTCACAACATCCGCGCCGGCTCGCAGCAGCCATCTGACTCCCCAGCGTCCGGCCCTGCTTCTCGTCCCCGAAGAGCCCGCACCTAGTTCGCATGCTTCACCGCCGGCTCCAAGACCCGCGCACGACGCGCAGTACCGTGCTGCGACGGCGTGTTCCTGCCGTCCAGATGGGAACGCTGAGAACCGGAGACAGCCATGAGCTCAGTCAGGCTCTGCTCGCCTCCACCCTCTGCGTTTAGGGCTTTAAGGCACCGCGTGTCACTGCTTCCTGTTTCGCCTGGACACCTTCCGCAGGGCAGGGCCAAGACGTAGGGGTCTCCGGGGAAGGGCAGGCCCAGGGACCAAGGAGCACCTGATGTGGTCCTGATGTGGAGGGGGGCTTGGGAGCTCTGGGAGGGGGCAGAGCTGGTGGGAGGGCCCAAGGCACTGCTCCCAGGGGCCTGGGCTGTGTACTGGAGGTGGTGAGGACACCCCAGGCTTTTGGGTGGCTGCTGAACTCAACTGCGGAGCACAGAAATTGCAATTCTAGAAGCTGCCCAGGCCTCACATGGCCCCGGGCTTATCTTGGCCAAAGTCCCCTGCAGTGGCAGCAGGAGACAGGGCTGGTCACTGCTCAGGGGCATGACCAGCACAGAGCCAGGAGCCATCCGGGAGCAAAGTCCTCCAAGGGTAAGACGGCGAGAGGGAGGCTGAGGAGACGGAAAGCCGCAGAAGCTACTGAGCGAGAGAAGACGCGCTGGCTTCTTCAGACGGGTCTCACCTGAAGGTGGCCCAACTTGGCCTTGCTCTAGGCTCTGTCTCCCGGTTCCCACCCTCCTGCTCTCTGCCCCCATCACTGTGGCGTTTGCACGTTGGCCCAGTGGACAGCACCAGTCGCTGCCAGCTGCAGCCATTCCCTGTCCAGCAAGTACTTACTGAGCACCTACCATGTGCTAAGCGCTGGGGATAGCAAGGGAGAACCAAACAGACCAAAAGCCGGGCCCTGGCGGCGTGTGGGTGCTGGGGGTGTCCGGTGACCCTCAGCTGCAGCGCGCGGCTCTGGAGGGCTGGGCAGTCCCGTGGAGTCATCCTCGCGCATGCATCTGGCTGCCGAGAGGCCCAGAGGTCGTGGAGACCACTTTTCAGAATCTAGTGGCAGGGGCATCACCTCTTGTCCTAGCGGGCCTGGGGATTGCTCTCGGCCTCAGACAGGGGCCAGTGGGGGCTCCCCTGCTCTCTGATGGGTAAGGACATGTCCTTGGGGGATGTATGAGGGCACCTCAAAAGTCTCATGGAAAAATGGAATTAAAAGATTAGTTGAGCGGTGCTGTGGCATAGTGAGTAAAGCCGCCACCTGCAGTGCCAGCATCCCATATGGGCGACAGTTCAAGTCCAGGCTGCTCTACCTCCGATCCAGCTCCCTGCTAATGGCCTGGGAAAGCAGTAGAAGATGGCCCAACTGCTTGGGCCCCTGCGCCCATGTGGGAGACCTGGAAGAAGCTCCTGGTTCCTGGCTTTGAATCACTCCAGCTCTGGCCATTGCAGTTATTTGGGGAGTGAACCAGTGGATGGAAGACCTCTCTGCCTCTCCTTCTCTCTCTAACTCTGCCTTTCAAATCAATCAGTCAATCATAAAAGAAAATTAGTTGGGTGCAAAAAAAAAAAAAAAATTGAACTCCACGTCTCTTGTTTACTAACACCCAGTTTCCATGAACTTTTTGAAGTTCCCTGTCCCCCTGCCCCTGTGCCAGGAGGACTGCAAGCCAAGCCCCCAGTGGGAGCTCAGGTGGGCAGGGGCCTGGCCCTGTGGCATGGAGGCTCGCCCGGGTTTCTTGGGGCTTCTCTTTCTTTTCCTGACAGAACCAAGTCTGGCCTGACGCCTCGGATTACGCCAGTTCCACGTGAGCTGGCCGCCTTCCGCCCCAGGGGAGGAGCTGGGTTCCCAGGGGCTGGAGCCTCCCAGACTAGGGCCTGTGGGCAGTTCTAGAGGGGGCCAGGCTAAAGGCCAGCGTGAGTGGGGTCGGGACATAGTGGTGAGGACAGGGCAGTGCCGTCAGACGCCTGGGCGGGGTTAGGCTCCGGGGCTGAAGGGCCAGAGCAGAGTGGAGGTGCCAGGATGGTGGGCAGGCAGCGCAGCCACCCAGAGGGGCGGAGGCAGCCAAGGTAGAGGCTGAGTGTGTCAGGCTGGCCGAGTGGGCTGAGCCGAAGGCCCTGGTGAGGAGGAGCTGACAGGCGTGTCCTCGTGGGACTCGGGGCTCCTCAGCGTGGGGCACAGTCTGGGCATGTGTGAGGGCTCTCCCTCCAGTCTGGGGCCGGCTGCTCACTTTCCAAATGAGGAAGCCGAGATTCTGGGAGGTGGGCAGAGGGGAGGCTGCGCTGGGCGGAAGCCAGGCTGTGCGTGTGGTTGCAACGGCAGGTGCTGCTGAGTGCCCACAGACCAGAGCCGCAACCAGTGAACGATGGGCCGAGGACTGTCCTGCGTCCATCCCCGCACCGCCTCTGACCAGCTGGGCAGACACGGCAAAGTCACTTCCAGGTTTGATCATGGGCCATGGTGCTACCCGCCCCAAAGAGTCATGGAAATCAAACAGGGGCCCTTCAGAATGCTCATGGAGCACTGGAATTGAAAGTGTGGGTTTCTTTTGCTGCAGGAAAAAAAAAAATTGAAATCCATGCATAGGTTTTTTTTCATAACATGCATTTTTTAAATGTACTATGCAAAAAATTTTTTTTGCACCCAAATAAACTCATACCTTTCATTCCATGTTCCGTGAACTTTTGAATATATGACCCGCACACGCAACGCCCTTAGAAGCCCTTCTGGAAGGTGGGTTGCTCAGGATGTGCGCTGCACAACCCCAGGGGGTGCCACACGCCTCACTGTCATCACAGGCTTCTTCAGTTGTTCTGACAATTTTCTGGTAGGTGGCAGGCGAGGGTCTTTGAGAGAAGGGTCCCTTTTTACATTTCACAGAAAGTTGCTAAATCGGCCAGGGGCGGGGGTGTTCCAAAGTCATTCACAGCTGAGTGGGGGAGACAGACATGAAAATAGACCCTCAAGATGCTCGGAGGGGAAGAAGGCTGAGTGAAGTGTGCACGCAGAGGCTCGGGTTAGCTGAGGAGAGGGCTCGCTCTGCCACACAGAGGCTGTGCCTCAGCTTCCCACCAGGGAACAGCGCCTCCGAGAGCCAGGCCTCGCTCCCGGGCCCTCCCTCGGCCGCCACCGCACACAGAGGTGGCCCTGAGAGGCCTCGGAATGCCAGGGTCCCCTCCCTCAGCCCTCCATGCTGCTGCAGGAAAGAGAGGCGAACCCAGGAAAAACACGCAGGAAGCCTGCGGCGGGCCTGGCTTCTCACTCCCCTCCGGCGTCTGACCACAACCCTCCCCGTGGCTCCTGGTGTCCCCTGAGGCCATTCCCTGCCCCTGCTCCCAGCCTCTGAAGAGGCCGTCAAGGCCGTGGGTGTCCAGGGGACACGTGGCCTGTTCTGGGTCCGTGGAGTGGCAGGGGCTTGTGGGGGACCCTGCGTCAGGCTGCTCGCCCCATTTCCACTGCCTCCCCTCCAAGCAGCCACCAGCGAGGCCAGACTATCACCCCCAGACAACGGCACTGTGCTCACAGGGGCCAGGCGGGGCTCAGCTCTGATTGCGTGGGCCGTGGGGCCCAGAAAATGTTGACCGACCCCTCCCTGCCTTGGTGGGGAAGGGCAGGATCCCCGCCCCCAACAGGAAAGACGAGATGGAGGAGGGAAGGGGTGGGAGTGATGGGTGAGAGGAGGGGCAAGGGCTGGAGAGAGGGAGCGTTCAGAGCCTGGGTCCTGAGGGTCTGAGGCTCCATCAGCCTTTTCAGGCTCTGGTCAGGTTTGGGCTGTTTAGGCCTGGATGCCGCCAGGCAGGTGAGAGGCCGGGGAGAACGGGTCCCAGCCTTCGCTTTCTCACTCCTGTGGAGACTCAGGAGCCTGGAAGGCCCGGGAGGCAGGATGCCCACCTGGGGAGGAGGGGCTGCCGGCCAGGCCTGTAGCTCTGCACAGAGACTTTCCGGCGGCCCCGGCCTCCCTCCCGGAGGGGGCTGGAGACTCTTTCCTGCTCTGCTGAGTTCCTTCAAAGATATCAGCACATGGCTAATCTTCCTCCCGTTCAGAAATGCAGAGTAATTTGCCCGAATGGGGATTTCTGCATATTTATACTAATGTCTGTGTTTAAAGCTTATGAGACAGGGAATTGCTGAGAGATGTCCATTAGCAATATATACAGACTGCAATTATTTCTTTATGGTGTGTGGTTTGACTGCGGAATATTTTATTTCAATGGAAGTAGTGGGCTTTGCCTACTGTGTTTTCTTATGTGCCCCAAGAAATCAATAAGAAGGGAAAAGAAGTGAGAAGAGGCGGGAATGAAAGGAGTGTGACCTTTTAGGAATCTTAGCGCTTTGAATAGTCTACGCTGGGGACTGCGTCCATCCTCGGAATCTAAATGAACGCCTGCAAGCGGGGGGAATTCAGTGCATTCATGGGAGTGGATGGAAGGAAACCCGTGACCCTTCCTACGGACAGAGGCACAGCTCTGTGTCCAGCGGGGCCAGACGAGCTGGCAGGGACAAGAGGAAAAGGGAACGAGGGGTGTCCACAGAGGACCCCCTTCTGGCCCCCACCCACGGTGCCGCTTTTGCATGCCAGGACAGGGGTGGCCTTGGTCAGCAGTGAGATGTGCCTCAACTCCAAGCTTTCTGGAATTGGCATGGATTTTGGTGGAAACCAAGCCTTTTCCTGTCGGGGAACGGGCGAGGGGTGGGGTGGGGGGGCTGGGACGCCTGCCTGGAGCAGGGAGGCCAGGCCTTTGCTGGGCAGTTTCAGCCTAAGAGTGTCTGGCAGGAAGCTGGGAGACGCTTTCCCTCTAAAAGTTCCCAGGAGCTAACCACAGCTCCCCTCACCCTCACCCGCTCTGCCCGGCTTCTCCGCTGACTTCCCTGTCTCTTCTGCAAAGAGCTGGAAGCAGACGAGCCCTAAGGGGGCTTTTCTGCCCCAGGGGCACCTGTCTCGAGGGCAAGGCCAGGATGGGGGTGGAGTGGGGATGCAAATGATGACATCAGACTGTGCGACAGAGACATGCCCGTGACACTCCTCACACCTGCTCCTGAGGGCTCACCGCCCTGCCCCTGTGCCTCCCCTCATGTCCTGCCATCCTCCGGGCTGGCCCTTCACTCTGGGGTCTCGGCTGCACGGGACCCTGGCTGGGCCTCCTCAGGGCAGGTTTGCGTCTGCCGGTGACATTCCCTCGGCGGCGGGAAGGCAGTATTCCTTTCCGGCCCCAAAATAGTTCCCTGAAGTTGACGCCGGCTTCTCCCTGCCTTCTCGCACAGGAATCTCTTCCAGCAGGCGCTGGGGTCCAGAAGCGGGCCAGATGGTCCCTTTCCTTTTATAACACGGCCGGGCTTGTGAAGGAAGAGCTATCAACACAAGTTTGTCTTCAGCAGATGTTCTGTGGGCACAACAGAGCCACTTTGTGCTCAGAAGCAACTGTGAGTGGCGGTGAGTGGGGACGAGGCTGGGACTGGGCAGAGCCATGGCGTATTCAGGGGATGCTGGGGCCACAGTGTGGTGGCCGCTGTTCTGGCTGCAGCCGGCCCTAGCGTCTCTGCTTAGCCAGTGCCCGATCCACAGCCCTTCCTGGTAACACTGGGCCAGCGCTCGTCCCTGAGCCCTGGGCCCCTGGCACGGCTCTCCCTGCGCATGGCTGTTCTGACATGCTGGTGGGCTGGCTGTGTTCCTGTGCCTCCGTCAGCAGGCTGAGCTCTGGCTGTTGCTCTTCGGGTATCTGTGAACCCCAGGTCTCCCTTTCTCCCTGATCACCAGCTTGTCCGCTTGGGTTGCGCGAGGACTTTGCTGAGGACAAGAGTGGCTGGCCAGACAGGACATCTGTTGAGCTTTTAGGACACCAAAGGCTGTGTAGGGCGTCGGTGGGACGCTGGGTCCCCCAGCTGGGTGCTGGTGGCTTCCCATCCATTGGTGACCGAGACAGGAGGCATCGGTTCTAAATGGCTTCTAAATGGGTATGCTGGTGTTTGGTAGATTCCAGGAATTCCATCCATGTGAAAGGGAATACGCTCAATTAATAGACCTCATTAACTTCAAAGATGTATCTATCACTGCACGGAATTGGCTCCTTCGTGGGAAGACTGGCTCCGTTAACTTCACGGCATTGGCAACACTGCATGGGGATGCAGCCGCAGGGAACACTCCCCAGGGCCAGTTGCCTCCCAAGCTGCGATGGCCTCCGTGGTGGCCAGGGCTCTGTGCGTCTTTCCCTTGTGGATTTGCCTTGGGAATTACATCCACCCACTCACCTGCCTGTGTGTCCATCCATCTGTCCATCCATCTATCTGTCTGTCCATCCATCCATCCATCCCACACCACTTTGGAAGATAAAGAATGAACGCAAGAGTCACCAGTTTATATTGAGGGACATCATACACACGCCTAAGATACAACACAGGCACTGGGGTCTTGCTCATCCTTAGCCCAGACACGCCCAGCGGCAAGCGGGGAGCCTCAAGCTGTGGCACGGGGAAGGCTATGACATTGAGCTTGGTTCTCACTCCAGCACCTACGCCTGGGCAGTGTCAAGGAAGACAGAAATGCCGGCGAATACTGTAAACCGAGGGTGCTCACAGAGCGTCCTCTCCCCATCTGTGCCAAGGGTGCACCAGCCAGCTTGCCCGGAATGGGAATCCCTGACCCACAGCCCGAGATCAGCCAGCAGGGTCAGCATTGTTACCCCCAGTGCCGGGGGAAGCCACACATCTACTTCTCTGCTTTCTGGGACCAGTGACAGTAAACCAGGAATCCTGAAGGTAGCGAACGTCTCTTTATAGAAGAGACTGAAAATACAGGAATTATTTTTGGATCAATTAGAATTTCTGAAACCTGCCTGTGCAGACGGCCAGATGGACCCAGAGGCTTCAGAAGGCCACACGGAATTCCTGAGCTTAGGGGCCTCTGAGGTCCTTGGCGACACGTTCTCTTTTGGGTCTGAATGGAGGGCGAGGCCTACCAGGCACACTGATGGGGCCAGGGTGGCTGTCTCCTGAGGGCACTCGGGACTCCGGCGGGCGGGCATGGCCGACTGCTAAAGGAATTCACCCTCCCAGGAAGGCACTGGGCTCTTTAAGTGGACCCCAACTCCCTGAAATAGTGGAAGGGCAGCTTCCTAAAATGACCCTCGGTCGTGGATGCTCACCTAGTGCTTGCAGGGACGCGAGCGAGGGCACAGCTCTGCTCAGGAGGGGTACAGGGCAGGTGTCTCTAGAGAGGCCCCAGACATGAGATGACTCCGCCCCTGTCCCCTTTCCCTCTCCTCTGGTGGTCACGTGTCACTCTGGAGCCAAGGCTGACCTTGCCCGTGGGGAGCCAGGTATGACTGGGGCCCTGGGTCAGGGGTGTGTGCCTGTCTTGTCCCTGTGCTTCCTTCCGGTCAGGGCTGGTGGAGCTGATGGCTGCACTGCTCTGAGCCCCAGGGGCAGGCCACGCCCCGCCCTGCTGTGCAGTTCTCAGTCCCTGAGAGGTGAGAAGGCTCCAGGGTGGAGAACTCACACGGGGCTTCCCAGGGGAGCAGCTGGTTTCTCAGTGGGCTTTCTAGCCACAGTTTCTGGGGGTCATGTGATGTTGTAATGATGGATCTCAGGTTCCCTGTGCCAGGCCTGCTCACGTCCTGCTCTGACAGCTACCACGGGGCAGGGGTGGGGAGGGAGGGGGCGACAGGAGGAGACGCTCACCAGCAGGTGCGGATGGGAGCTGCCCGGGGGAGAGCACTGCTGGGGTGTGGGGTGGGGCTCGCTGGGCGGAGTCACACCCAAAGTAATTCCTAAAACCGCAGGCCAAGGTGATTTGTTCTTAAGGCCAAGGCTTTATAGGGGCAGAAAGGCATTGGAATGACCCAAGGGGCTGGGGGTTGGGGTTGGGGGTGGGGGCTGAGCTGGGGGCTCTATGAAAAGGAAGGATCAACAGTCTCCACTCTGATGAGAAGAAGAGGCCGGCCTAGTGGCGGCCGGACCCTGGAGACACTGTTTTATTCTTTTCATTTGCAGGAATGTGTGTTCTAAGCAAATATGCCACAATCATTACAGCAACATCCGAATATCTGCAACGCGATGCTCAGGACCAAGGAGGTTCTGTCCTCTCTCCCTGAGCCACCTGGCCTGTCACCTGGTGTCCTTTTAAGAGACACTTGACGAGCTGGAGCGCAGCCAGGGAGGACGTGCCGTGGTGAAGGGACCCTCCACGGGGCCGGCCAGCAGCTGAGGTCGCTGGAGCTCTGTGGGCTGCAGCAAAGGAGACTCTGCATCTTCAGAGACCTGAAGGGCTGTCATGTACAACAGGACCCAGCTTTGCTCTGGCTGGCCCCAGAGGGCAGGGCCCTGGCAGCGAGGGGAAGACAGCTCCTGACCATTCGACAGGACAACTGCTCAGTGCTGCTGGCTCCTGCTGGCTCCCAGAGTCTTGCTTCCACCAGATGATAACTTCTGAGACCCTTTGCAGCATGAAGGGTCTATGGAAATAAACCGTGAGCCTTAAAGAGGTGGGACGCTAATAATAGAAAATATGATCGGTGCTCAGCTAACAGGGAGCAGGGTGGGCGGCTCGAAGTACACCATGGTGGAAATGGCTGGAGTGCCAGGAACCGAGCCACTGACAGCATCCACTGGTAAAGCTGTACCTTGCTTGTCGCCACACGTAGCTGTGCCTGTGGCAGGGGCCACCCTTTTCACGTAGGACGTGCAGATGGTTAGGGACTGAACCTTGAACCGCAGCCCCCCCCACCCCAAATCCTGTATTGGAGCCCTGTGGCCCTGTGTGGCTGTGCTTAAAGAAAGAACCTCTAAGGAGGGAATGAAGGTTACGGGAAGTCGTAAGCGGGGCCCTCATCCAGCGATAGGAACCGATATAAGAACAGGAGGAGACAGCAGGGACGCAAGGGTCCAGAAGAGAGGCCGCGGGGAGACGCGGCGAGAGGTCGGCTGTCTCCAAGCCAAGAGAAGGCCCCGGCAAGTGGCCCTGCTGGAACCTCCTTCTCGCACTCCAGAGCCGTGAGAAAAGAAGTGCCTGTTGTTTAAGCCGCCCGGCCTGTGTGCTTTGTGGTGGTGTAGGCCCTCGCAGAGTGACCTGCAGAAGTCGGCGCAGAACTGGACCGTGCTTGCCTTGTGTGTGGCCTGAGACCCTGAGCAGTGACAGCCCGAGAGGTCACGTGGAAGAGGAGTGGAAGAGGCGCTGGGAGGCCGGCGGCCCCCCAGGGCTGTGCGTGGCCATCTCCCAGGCTGCTGGGGCAGCTGGGGACTGACGGGCAATTGCTTGGTGCATTCTGAAAAGGCTCCAGCTCCCCTTTGCTTTCTTTTTCAAAGAAGAGAGTTACACCGAGAAAACAGGCAATGACAACTATTTCAATAGACGGCAACCTTTTGGCCATTTTTTCTTCAAGCAATTTACACAGTGTTTTGTGTTCCTAAAATACAAGCCTTGGATTATTTTTACCTCTTACATTTCTAGAACAGTGCGGGTGATCCTGATCGGGATGTAATTTCAACAGAGTTGTTGCTCATTAAACCAGCTTTGGGCTCCATTCTCTCCAATTTTGTTTCATGATTTGGGGTACCGCGACGGCCTCCCCCGCCCCAACAAGCAGCAGGCACAGCACCTCTGTGCTCGGTGATCTTTCTCCCAAAGCTCCTTGCCAAACTCTGTGAGTCTCTAGGGGTCTGCCTCACCCAGCACGCTCCTCCTGGCAAAGACAGCAGATGCCGGGTGCTGGAACAGTGGGTGCGCGGCAGGCACTTTGCTATGAGCGCTCACCAGGAGAGAGAAAGGTGCACAGGGCTTTCTTCTATGTGCACCTGGCTTCCCGGCCAGGGCTGATGGTGCCCAGGTGCCTCCCACCCGGCTCAAAGCTGCTGAAGACCAACAAAGTCCTTCCCTTTTGCAATGGCCACGATGGCCTTGGAGACTGAAGGACTCTTGCCCAAGCCCAGGGTCACTCACTGGAGAGGTAGAGAAGTCAGCAGTGCAGGCCGAGCAGGTGTGTGTGCCCAGAGTTCAGAGAAGGGGATTGCTTGGGCCCAGAGGCTTAAATCGCTGGCTGATCCGTCTCCAATCAGTGCAGGCGAACCATTTGAGTGGACACGCAGCTCCATGGCGGATGAATCAGCTGGAACCAATTACAGCTCCGTGTGCTGGCCCCTCTCTCCAGCGTTCTTCTCTGACGCTTTTGCAGAGCCGCCGGGCTTCTCTCGCCTCTCGCTGGTATCTTGGCTCTGCCTTTCAAGCCACCTTCCGCATCGCCCTCTCTTATCTCCAGTCCTGCGGTTTAATCGCCAGAACTTCCTGGTCTCCCCGGATGCAATGCAGACTCCTCCAGGGCGGGCACCCAGCTTTCTCCAGGGGCCTGGCCCCATAGCTGGAGCACTGGGCATCCCATGTAGTCCTCTTGTTCAGCAAAGGAAAAGACTGGTATGAGGCGTGCAGCCTGTCTTTACCTGGCTCACTGGAGAAGCTAAGCACAGGCACTGCACACAGTAGGTGTCTAAGACTACACACGTCAGCTGCTTAATAAAGCGAGGTAACAAGGCTTTAGCCCTCACTAGGCCTCCGAGTGTCACTGACCTTGAACCCTTGCATGACACCCTGCTGGCTGCTGGCTGCTTGGGCCTGTGGCTCCCGAGACAAGACAGGGCTTGGGATAAGGGCAGCTGGCTTCTGCCACCGGTCAGCACCACTTCCTGAAGCCCCCAGAAAGGAACCATGCCCGTCCCCCGTTTCTCCTGTCTGCGGAGCCCTCTCCTCCCCTTCAGCGTCTTGACTCCCGTGGCCCTGTCTGTCCGACAGAGGGGGCCGGAGCAGGAAAGCTGGCCTGGAAGGGGCTCAGCCGAGGGCTGGAGCTGCAGGTCCATCTGCTCCTCCAGCCCGGTGCGGACGTGGCCCACGGTGCCTCGATCTGCCTGCGCCCTGCCCAGCTGGCTGGGGTGGCCTGGGGTCACCTGCTGCACGGGGGATGACACTGTCTCTGGGTGGGCTGGCTGCCTTTGCTGTGTCTTTCCGCTTGCCTGGTTCACTCATAGTCAAATGATCTGTTAACAAAAGCGTTAAGCCCTGGACAACCCTCCAATTAAGGAGGAACAAATCCCCTAGGACGCGGCCCCGGGCAGGGGAGGAGGGCTGTCTGAGCAGGCTGGGGCAGGCACTGTGCAGAGTCCACAGGCCTGAGACGCAGGTTTCCCGGGGGGAGGCGTGTGGGGAAGGTGTGGGGGCTGGAGAGGAGATCGGGGTAGGGGTGGGACGGTGGGTTTGCTTCCAGATCTGTGCTGGGAGCCGTCCACTTGGATTGGGGAGATTATTGTGGGCAGCTTTGCTGTAAAAGCAGTGCTGGCTCTGAGCCACAGGTGCACCAGCCCTGGTCTCTTCCCCAGGATTCTTCAGGACCCGTGGCCGATTCGGTGGCAGTAACAGCGGCAGGCGGTGCCAGGCGGTGTGCGGAGACTGTACGTGTATCATTGAACCCTCAGCGCAGGTCTCTGAGGTTGGCACCGTGAGCTCTGTGTTATGGGGGCAGAGATGGAGGCTTGGGGATACCAGTTCCCAGCACGAGCTCACGGGGAGCTGACTCCTACCTCGGCACAGGACTGCCACCCCACTGTGTCTGTGTCCTTGGCATCCGGTGTCAGGCTGAACACCACAGGATGCGAGAGCACTCCTGGAATCAGGGCGAAAGTCTTAGCTCCTGCCTGCTTCCTTCCAACGGCGGCCATGGTGGAAGACGGCAAAATGTTATCGTGGGAGAGGGGGGCAGGGAGAGGCGATTTTCTTCTGTTCAAACAGCCCCCTGGATCAGGCGTTTCAGATGAAAGCTCTGGATGGTGAGCCGGCCTTTGGCTTTGTCCCTTTAAGCTGGGCCCTGAAAGGTCGTGAGCACTGTGCGGTGGCCAGGAGTGAAATGACAACCGCAAGCCCTGGGATAGAGATGGCTGCGTGCCAGGCGCTGCTCTCCGGGCTTGACATCACATAACCCAATGCTCGCAGCTGTGAGAAGCAGGTGCCATTGTTACCGCCCTTTGTCAATGAGGGAACTGAGGTTCCCGGTCCCCATGCTCCGGGGCAGGTATTGTGGGAGAGGTGTGAGCGCGGTGGGTGGGTGGGCTCTGCATAGACGACCTCCCAGAGGTGGGGGACAGGCATGGGGGTGGGAGTAGCCACGGGAAGAAGTCTCCCACAGGCGCTTTCTGTGCCAGACGCTGGGATCCCTGAATGCCGACCTGCCATGGCCACGAGGGTGGAAGGGGAAGTCCCAGGAGCTCCCAACCCAGTGGTTTGTGCCTTCAGTCATCGACTGTTTCCTGTGCATCTGTTGGTGCCGGGCACAGGCTTGGTTGCTGCTGCCGGTTGGGTGGGAACTGCAGGGACTCCTTGCCCGTTGCATGCCGGGGGTGCACAGCCTAGCTGCGTAAGGACACAGAGCAGGCAGACTGGGCACCCAAGGCTGGGGGCGGCGACAGGGCAGGCTGCAGAGGAAGGCAGGCAGGGGCCAGGTGCCGAGGCACCGTTAGAGGAGCTCCACGGGGCGTGGCAGGGATAGTCTGGGGTTTTAGAAAAGGCCACCTGGCTGCCCCTGAGAGCGCGGGCTGGAGGGGATGTGCTGTGGGCAGATCAGGGATAACGCTGGCCTTGAGTGTGGGTGGATCCTAGGCGGACTCCTGATGGCGGTTCTGAGATGCAGACAAGGGTGGAGCAGGTGTGGGGAGAGAGGATTTCGGCTTGGGCAGCACCCCGTGCCTCTGGCCTAACCATGTGCGGCCACACCGCCGTCTCCTGCATTCCGATCTTCTTCCAGAAGGTTTTTGCTGAGGTTACAGAAGGAACAGGGTGCCCTGGACCTGTCAGAGCGGGGGGAGATTTGTGCTGGGCTCCGGGCCTGGGAGGCGCAGCCCTCGGTCTGCCTGCCGGACCGTGATGCATCCCACCTGCCGTGAAGTTCTCAGGCCCTGAACCCTGCACGGGGGTGCAGCCTGGTCCCCCCGTCTTTCTCCAGCTCCACTCCGACGAGCTCTCCAAAGCTGGCTCGACATCAGCAGAAAACGGCGGGCTGGTTTTGGATGCGAAGCAGACGCGGTGCCATGTATGGCCATGTCCACAGCAGCATCTGGCCTAGGAGCCCCATTGTAGGGATGAGGAAAGGGAGGCCGGGGTGGGGGGCGGGGAGCCTTGCCCTACCCACACGGCTGCTCCCCACGCCTCAACAAGACCCCACCTCCTGTAGAGACGTGGGGTAGCTGCTGCCCCAGCAGATGGGAAAGGCTGAGATGTGGAACCACAGAAGGGCCGGGGACACAGCTCAGGGCATGGGGCAGGGAGGCCACACCCAGTAGGTGGAGCCTCCCGGCCCCTCCCCCTAAGCCTACAAAATGTAGAAGAGACACATCTCCCCAGTCAGAGTTTTGTTCCAGGACAACCTGGCTTTCCCAGACCTGCAGGCGAACGCCTTGCATGCTTCCAGTCACTCTCTGCACCACTAAAAACCTTATGCGGAGGAGGGCGGGGCTAGAAATTACTACAGCCTGTGCCTGCACCTGGGCCGGGCGCTCTGACACGAGGAACATGCAGCCAGGCTTCTGTGGGCCAGGGCCAGGGACGCTGGACTTCAGGTCTCACAGAGGCCTGGGCGTGGCCGTACTTGCCCCTCTGGATTAGCTCAGGGGTTTGTGTCCAAAAACGAGGCAGATGTCTCGAGTATTTTACAACGGAATCCCACAAGCCACTAATTCTGTTTTCCTCTCTTATCACTTTGCACACACGAAATCTACTTTTAATTAGCTTTCAACGGGTAAGCTAAAAAAGAAAGAAAACCCCACAGCTTGTTCCCGCCCCCAAACCATTCTTAGAGACAGAGAGACTTAGCTCGCAGGCTTCTTAAGAAATCTATATGTGCGCAATGCATTTAAATAACGCTCATTAGTGCGAACCGCACGCAAGCCGCCTTCGCTAGTCACCCAGAGAGACGATCTTGACCTCCTGCAAATCAAAAAGCGTTCACACACCGCCTTTAGGTTTCAACTGGTTAAGTTTTAAATTAAAGTCCCAGTGCCCTTTTTTTGGGGTGGGGGGAGAAGCCAGACTAATAAGAACTCTGGCTGAAATTTTAGCTCAGTCGATTGGAAGATAATTACAAGAAACAAAATGTGAAATTTTAAATCGGGGCACTAATGAAGTCTAAAAATATCAGTGGCCCAGCCCTCTGCCTGGCAAGACCTGTTCTTCTTGGAGGGGGTCTCTCCGTAATTACTCAACCCCGGGAGAGGCCAGCTTGTCACCTTAGACAATGGCAGGGAAATCTTGGGGCTTTAATGAGCTAGATCGCAAGTTGTGTTCTGCGGTAGATCTGATTAGAATACCGGGCAAGCTTTCAAATGGAAGGGAGGAAAGGAAAGTTCCTTCTCTCTCTCTCTCTCTCTCTTTTCCAGTGGAGTTCTGACTTGTGTTGCTGCATCACGCAGGGCCTCCTGCTCCTGCCTGGAGCCAGCTGTCTGTCACTTACGAGTGTGAAATCAATTGGGCTTCGGAGATGTAAGATCCCTAGTGGCAGAATTAAGAGTGACCCAGATGCAAACCCACGCGGTCCTATCAGGAATGTGACTGTCGCCTGGTGAGTTTCAAAGATCTGGTTTCAAAATTTGAGTTTCTGATTTTTAAAACAATCTGGGTGTCTGACATTAGATCTGACAAATTTAAGACTAGAAATGAAAGGAAAAATCACTTAAATAAGAAAAGAAAAAAAAAAGTCACCCCAAACCCACCCTGCTTGCGCCGGGAGATGTTAGCGGGTGTTCCTGTTGCTGTCTTCCCATGAACATCGCCGACAAGGCCGAGAATAGAGAAGTGAGTTAAACGCGACTTCTGGGGAGGCGGCTGGCTCACTGGCCACCTAGGGAAATTGGCGTGGAGACGGGTCAGGGCTGTCCCCGGCCAGAGCTGGAGGACCTGGGCGTGCCATTAGGCGGGGCCTAGCACTTGCTAGGTCTAAGCCTCCTGGCCCTCACCTGGTGCTAGGTCCCACCCGGATCCCCCCTTCCCCTCCCCTCCTGTCTGTGGGCCGGGGCCACCACGGAGGGTGTTTCATGCCCTCCGGCCCTGCATGGATGTTGATGTCGCAGGAGCAGCTCTGCAGTGGGCCCCTGAGCCCTGCGGTCCCAGACGGGGGCCTGGCCCTGCCACCTGTGTCTTCCTGATCTCATGGCGTTGGGGCTTGCACCTGCAGCTTTGGTGAGGCAGGTGGGTTGCAGCTGGGGGCCCAGCGAGGGCCCCTCAGACATGGTACAAAGTCCTTCACAAGCAGGCTGCCAGCTGTGGCCGGAGAGCCGGTCTCCAGACCGATTGGCATCTCCCCCACTAACAGCTTCTTGTGCTGCTCGTGTGACCTTGCGGCTTTAAATCACCTTCAGGGTGGGTGCAATCCTGCACCCAGAGCTGGCTGGGGAAGGGGCTGAGCACCCAGGGGGAGTCAGGCCATCTCCAGGAGACCCCCGCTATCTCCCCGAGCCCCAGGCCAATCAACACGTATGTGAAACCCCCATCCAGCGGGCACCCCCAATGCACAGACAGCAATGCCTTAAAAACCCAGGATTCTTCCTCATAGCCAGTGTCCCGCTCGGGCGCTCCGCCTGCTCTCCTCTTGGACCAGACGCTTTTCTGTCAGATAAGAGTTTCTGCCTCTTTGCAAACGGTCTCCCGGCTTTTTATCTCTATACAAAGCTGAGGAAAAGAGCCCACGAAACTTGCTCCTGCAACGGCCTCCCTGCCACAACTGGTAACCCGGAGCCCCCAACCATGAACTCCAGGGGTGTCGGGGTCACTTCCTTTTTGCACAGAACAAGTCCTTCTCCTGGTTGCATGCCTGGAACTCGGCCAGCCAGCCAGACCTTTTCTCAGCTCTGGGAAGCTCCCCAAGGAGCGGGGAGGTCAGGGCCACCCACCCAGTGCCTTGCGACTGCCTTCGTCACAGCCTAGGAGGGGACAGGTGGCCCCCCCACTGCCTTGTGTGTCGAAGTTGGTGGCTGATGAGCTAGAAGTTTGTGTGTGTGTGTGTGCATGTGCACTTGTACTTGTTTTAAAGGGAGAGGGAGCTTAACTAAAACAATTCCAAAAAAAATCAATTTAGTCAATTTTTTTTTTTTTGCACAGAAAGATCCCAAACAATTCTAGTTGACTAGAATTTTGATGTAATTTCCTATACTTTTGTCATTTAAAATCAGAGCTTGATTTCTAAAACCAAGGCAGTTGGGGCTCCACTGGACTGGGATGAAACCCCACAGGGATCTCAGTGTGAGCTTTGCTGCTGGGGGCTTGACAAGGCCTGGACATGGCGTGAGAGGATGGAGACAGAGACTCCTGCAGGCAGGCAGGAAGGCTGTGGCCGGCTGGCTTCGCTGCCCTGCTACCACCTCCCCCGAGAAGCTGTGCCCAGCTACAGGACCTTTCTGGGGCTGCGCCCTCTCCCCTTCCACAGGAGGTCCAGGGGATGCTCCCACCTCCTCTGCCTGTGCAGACCCTGCTTGCCTGGGGTGCTAAGTGGGTCAGACAAACCTGGAAACCCCACACCCATGGGCCCTGGTCCTCCACCTGCTAATGGACACCAAGAGTGAGTACCTGGGGGCACCCTAACCCTGAGCCTGACTCTGGAGGGTTTGTGCCTGCACCCAAGACCTGGGTGCACCTGCCCCAGACTGTGTTCTTAAGGGTTTTCCTTTGGGCTCCCCCGGGGCTGGCTCATTGAAAGCGAGGCTGGGGGTGCTCCTTCCCAGAGTCTCCTCAGCCAGCCTGGGGTCCTTGGAACAAAATGTTCAAGCGGCTCAGGGTGGCTGGGACTGTCTCCTGGGCTGTGCTAAATGCCCTGGTGCTGGCTGCTCTTGTTCCCTGGCCCTGGGACGACACTGTCCCAGGGCGTGGCACAGAGAGTTCACGCTCTGAGTGTATATGTGGGTGCAGAATGGAGAAGGCCATCATGGCACTGTCCTGTGGCGTCCCAGAGGGAGGTTGGCCTTGGGTGAGAGGCGAGAGGGCCCCAGTGCTCAGCTGGAGGGCACAGGCCTGTGGACTTTGCAGGTTCTCCCTTCCTTCCCCTCGCGGCTCCCTCTTCTTGCCCGGGCCCGTATTCCCACCTTCCACAAGCCGCCCTCCTCTTCCCTCCTCTGCCCCCTCTGTGTGAGGCCAGGCTGTCCCCGGCAGGGGATGGCCCTGCTGCAGCCTTGGGGTTGGGCGAGGCCGGTGGAGGGGCCGGGCGCAGCACGTGCCTGTCCTTGCATAACTGGGTGGGGAGGCGCGGAGGCGGGCAGCAGGTCTTACCTTTGGGGTGCCCCGGGTCGGTGAACTCATACTTCCCCACGCCAATGGTGCGCAGCATCTGCAGCCCGTGGGCCGAGTCGGCGGTGGGAGGCCCATTGGTGGCGGGGGCACCGCTGGGAAGAGTGGCAGACGGCTGGGCCGGCGGCGGGGGTGGCAGCAGGGGCCCTGCCATGTGGCCATTGCCCACAGCAGCAGGTCCTGGGCGTGCCAGCTGGCCCACACCGGGCAGTGTAGACACGGCCAGGGGCTGAGGGCTGGCGTACAGGGCCTGGGCAGGCATGTTGACCACCACACTGCTCAGCGGCTGGGAGGGCGGCTGCGGGAGTGAGTAGTGGCCCGGCATCAGCGGGAGCTGGGGCCCCACGTGGGGAGGCAGTGAGGGGGTCACCCCGATGACCGGGGCCTGGACGTTCACGGCCGGGCTGAAGGTAGGAGGCTGGGCCACTCCATAGGAGTGTGCAATCAGGGCGGGCTGGCTCCCGGCGGCTACCGTGGTCACCCATGGCCCTGTGCCTGCAAGGGAGGTAGAAGAAACAGCAACCTCTGGTTACATGGTCACTCAACAAACACCAACTTCCACAGGCCCTGGGCTGGGTGCTGGGGTCTCAGAGGTGGACCAAGACGTTTGCATGGAGGAAGTCACGGCCCAGGAATGTGTGACTAGGGTGGCCCAGGACATGCGCCTTAAGGGGATCAGGACGGATGGTCAGAGGGCTAGCAGGAGGAAGTGACATCTGCCTGGTAGAGATGAGAGGCAACAGAATGGGGGAGAAAGAGCACAGACCTTCAAAGAGAACTGGGTCCTAATCTCAACTCTGCCGCTTGCTAGCTATGGGCACGGACCAGCTGCCTGTCTTCCCTTGAGGCTCAGTGTTCTCATCTGCTCAATGGGGCCAGCAACACCTCTCCCCCTGGGGCTACTGGGAAGAAGGAGATAAGGAAAAAGTGAGAAGCAATACCGCAGCAGAGACCCACTGCAGGCAGCTGGGGACCGAGCCCCGTGCGGAGACGCGGGTGTTGCTGGGGCTGCGTGGAAGAGCGCTGGAGCCTGGACCAGTGCGTGTGCCCTGCCCTGAGAAAGGCGAGCCTGGGGCAAGGCGGCCATGCTGGGGCCTGCACAAACCGGGCAGGGTCAGACCTGGGGGCAGCAAGAGACCCTGTTTGGCCCTTAGGGGCCCTTAGGCACAGCAAGGGGGTGCAGACCCTCTCTTGAGACCTGACACGAGACCTGGACAGCTTCCCCCAGGTCAGGTTCACAGACGTGACTTGGGGGGTGATCGGCAGCCAGAGACGTGGGGTCAATGGAAGACGGCGTGGGTTTCCGCCGTATAAACGGGTCTCGTCTGAGGCTCAAACGCTGCCAAGCTTTTGTGATTCCTCTGGGGACCCTGAAGGGAGAGGGGGGCTGGGGACTACTCAGGACCATCAGCCCTAGCTGGGGTCACGTAGCGAGATTAGAATGTGCAGCTGTGGGCAGCTGGGCAGGGAAGAGCACCGGCTTCTCCCAGAAGCCTCTCTGGAAGGTGGGCTTTGAGAGACGGGCTGTGGACCGGAGTGCTGGAAGCGACCCTTTACAATCATGCAGAGCCTCTCACTGCCTTGCTCTCCAAAGAACTTTCCTGAGTCACAGAGAAAGGGGTGGAGATGCAGCCACTGCCCAGGGAATGACACACAGGGCCCCCAGTCCCCCAATCTGCGGGCCCAGGGGGCAGGACCTGCTGAGGAGGAGCTGGGGCACCCAGGAAGCCGGGCCCTGGGCACAGGTGCCTCTGTCTGCCCACCCCCATACACACCTGGATTGTCGCTCTCCCGCATCTGTTTGGAGGGTGGCTCGTCGGTGTCCCAGGGCGTGGACTGATTGATGGGCGTCTGCCCCCACCGGATGCTGGTTGCCAGCCCCTGGGACTGATTGTCCGCTTTGGAGATGCCGGGAGCCTGCGGGAAGCAGATCGGGATGGTGAGCGCAGCCTGGGATGGACCCGCTGCCCTAGGACCTGTCCCTCAAAATAGGACTCCTTTGGCCCAAGCTTTGTCCTCGGAGCCAAGACGCCAGAGGCTGAGACCTGGCCCCATGGGGGAGTCCTGAGGAATCTGGCCAAGGGGTAGCAGCTGTGGCCTCTGCTGAGCTCCTGGCTCTGGCAATTCCAGCCCAGTGCCTCCTGGGCCCACCCACCGTCCCTGGCAGAAAGCACGCCCCTGTGCTGTGACACATGCGCCCCTGGGGCTCGGACAATCAACACACCACAGCAGCGCAAATGCTGCCGACTTAGCCCAGCACTGACGGTGCACTCAGCCCAGCTCACTGGCACCGCCCGCCTGGCCCTTTGACCAGGTGCGAGTAGTCCCACCGTCCCCCTCCTGGCCCCACTCCAGCCTCTGAGACGCAGATGTCTCTCGGAGGAGGCTGGGGGTGGGGGTGGCAGCTCAGATCCGGCCCCAGATCCAGGTGGGAGCCAGGGCTCCTGGGTGCAGGCAGGCAGGCAGCCGGTTCTCTGCCCCACGAGCTCATTAATCTATGCATTTAGATCAAGGGGAGGCATGCAGACATCAAGGTGAAAACAAACATTGGGACGGCGGCGCTGGTCTCCCCGGGTTACAGCCTTACGCTGGGAAACTCACGTTTTCTAAAAATTCTTAATGTGATGGGAGAACGCTTACATGGTAACGTTCAACAAGAAAAGCAGGCCACAGAATGATACATGTATGACTTCTGTATGTAAACATCCTCACACACGACAATACACGCAAGGGGGAAATGACCAGAGTGGGAGTAGGGATGCCACCCTCGGTGGGGGCAGGGGGATGGGACTTTTGGCTTCAGATACAGTTTCCTGTATTTGACAAAGTGTCTAGTATGCCCATTAGTTTTTTTTTTTTTTTTTGACAGGCAGAGTGACAGTGAGAGAGAGAGACAGAGAGAAAGGTCTTCCTTTGCCGTTGGTTCACCCCCCAAATGGTCGCTACGGCCAGCGCGCTGCACCGATCTGAAGCCAGGAGCCAGGTGCTTCCTCCTGGTCTCCCATGCGGGTGCAGGGCCCAAGCACTTGGGCCATCCTCCACTGCCTTCCTGGGCCACAGCAGAGAGCTGGACTGGAAGAGGAGCAACCGGGACAGAATCTGGCACCCCAGCTGGGACTAGAACCTGGGGTGCTGGCGCCGCAGGCAGAGGATTAGCCTAGTGAGCCGCGGCGCTGGCCACCCATTAGTTATAATAAGCAAAAAACCAAAAAACAAACAAACAAAAAACCCTTAAAAATACATTGGAGAGGCGGGAATGGGAAACTTGGGAAGTGAGGGGTGTGGGTCCCAGAGAAGCCGCTGTGGGCAGAGGCATCGCAGTCCCCTGGCCTGAGCTGGGCCCACTGGCCTGAGGTGGGAGGGGGCAGAACCAGCTATCTAGCAGGGATAGACACAGGCCCTCAGTCCTGTGGTGGCTTCTAACTGAACCTGCCCCTGAGCTGGCTGGCGGGAGGCAGAGCGCCCTGCTGGCCCTGACTCCTGCAGGGTCTCACGGCAGGAGCAGAGCAGGGGGCACGGGCAGGAGGGGCATCACGCCAGGGCCCTGGGTGTTTTGTGCACAGTGCACACGGCGCCTGCGTCAGGGCCTGCCCTGAGCCCAGTGCTTTGGGCTGCTCTGTAGCCTGGGCCTGCTTTGCAGAGGCTTTGTGTCTGGGATCAGGGCAAGGAACAAAGGCAAAGAGTGACACCAGGAGGAACAACTCAGGGGGGAGCTTCCTTATCAGAGGCTCTGCTCCCTTTCTGCCCGGGGTCAGGGGGTGCACCAGGGGGCCTTGGGATTTAGCCATGCTCACCAGTTGTCTTGGGGAATAAGAGTGTGGCTTTCCCAGCATTCCGCAAAGAGACAACCTCCCTGAGTGCCCCGGCTGAAGCTGAAGGCACCCCCCTCCGCAGATCCTGGGGGATCCAGAGGGGCGGAGGCTGCTTCCCTCGGGGTCAGAGGTGTCCAAGAGGAAGGAGCCTGGGCCGTGGCTCACCCAGGGCCCTGTTTTTGGGCAGAGTTTGATTGCTGAGACTCCAGCCCCCATCCAGCATCCATCGCTGCCAATCCAGAGACCCTCCTGCTAGCGGAGGGTGCTGCCAGGAATCCTGACGCCTCCCAGGCGGGAGGCCACCAGCCAGCCCTGCTGAGTCAGCATCCATGCCCCAGCCGCACCTGCTCAGGTAGGGAAGGTTCTGGAAACTCGCCTTGGAAGAGCTCTATTGCTGGTAGAGGCAGCTGGGGTCTCTCTTCCTCTAGTTCAGGTCCCCAGGTTCTGTACTCTAAAACTTGGGGGAGTTTCTGAACTTGAAAAATTGCGGTTTTCCCAACATTCCTGTGGCTCACTTCCTTGCTCACGTGCTCCTTAGTCAGGTTGTTTTGTGCAGCCAACAAGTATCGGGCTTGGGTTCCGGTCAGGCACCACCCAGGACACTGGGGACCCTAGTGATTGACACTCGGCCATGCCCTCCCTCAAGCTGCTACCAAACTGCGGGCTGCGCATCATACCCCAGATAGGAGCCCCGGGGGGGCGGGGCTGGGAGGAGATTAAACGGGGCTCTAACAGGCCCGCTCTTCGCCCGGGTCCTCCATGCAGATTACAGGGATGCCGAATGTTCAAGAAAGCGGTTGCACTCTGAGAAGGAAGCCGTCTCCCTTTTTTCCCTGGGAAAGATAAATAAGCTGCTCGCATTCCTCCCGTCGCAGGCACCATCAAACGCTGCCAGCAACTTGCAGTTCAGGAATTTTATTTATTGTATTAAAACAACGAGGTGAATATCGCGTCTTCCCTTCTCTGCAGAGAAATGCACACAGTGCCATGGCCTGGCCTGGAGCCCCCTCCTCCCTCCAAGGGCTCCAGGCCCAAAGTAAACCCACAGGGACCCTGGTTTCTAGAGGCTTCTGGGGGCCGTGTGTGAGTCCTGGCTCCAGCTCTGCACTTGGCCCCTGCTGGCCTTTTCCTCCCATGGGCCCTGGCCTCTCTGGAAGCTCCCCAGCCCCCTTCCCTGCGCTGAGCACCATGCTTCCTTGCCATTGGTGGGGCGGGAGCAGGGTGGGGGTGGCTGCGCACACAAGCATGGCACAAAAACCACCCAGGGAAACAGCCCAGGGCGGCGGAGGGAGGCAGGGCTGAGTGGGCCTCCCCTCCCCAGCCCACTGCCCTCCGGGACCCCAGCCCTCTGGCCTTTCCCCAGCGCTGCTGGCACGGTTCTGTCCTGGTGACAGGATGGCACTCTGCAGACGGAGGCAGACGGGCCCCGCGGAGTGGCCCTCCCTATCTGCCCATCGCCCGGCCTGAGCGGCGTCTCTCTGCTTCCCCCTAATGAGATGCTAATGGGATGCATCATTAACGCAGCAGCTTTTTAAACCCTGAGCTCTTGTAAATCGTCAAAGGTCACATTTTCACGGCGGCTGACAGCACCCTGCTTCTTTCGGCGCCTGAAGAACACTGAAGACCCAGGTCCTTCGTGGCTCAGGCCCTCTTGGAGGCGACGGCAGAGGCGGAAGGTGCTGCTACTGGTGGGTGCTGGCACCCCCACCTCATAGTGGCCATGGAGGCCATGTGGCTGGGTGGGGGGAGCGGGGGACCCAGTGACCCACCCTCTTCTTTGGGGCAGGGCTGCAGGGCCGCAGGTGGTGCACGATGCCCAGGTCTGGCAGAGGGGGTGAGGGGGTGAGGGGCTGACAGCCACCAGGGAGGCAGAGGTACGTGAACTCCCATGGGGCTCCCTGAGCTCTGCACCTGCAAATCTGCAATGGCTCAGAGAGGCTACTTTTTGCTAATTTGCTCAGGGGCAGCTCTTTATTTCTATGGTGCACAAAGATGCCATCAGCTAGCAGCGTCTGGGAGTTACGGGGCAAGGGCAGGGAGGAGGGAGAGGTGGTCTCATCTCTATTCCCTGTGTACTTACAGTCAGACAATCACATAATTAGCACCTGCCCCTGGGGCCTTGCTCCTGACCCTGTCCTGGTGGCTGAGCCCCATGAGGGCAGTGGCTTCACACTGCACTAGGCCCAGTGGGTGCCCAGTGGGTGCCGGTGCTCAGGGGATGAATGAATGAATGAGCCACAATGCTGGGCACCAGGAGGGGGTCCCTCTTTCTGGGTTCAGTGAGCCAGGGAGTGCAGAGGGAATGCTTCAGGGAGAGTCCTAAGGCTGAGGCGTGCCACAATGTGGGTGTCCAGGCTGTAGGGCCCTCTGGAACTTGGGGCCCCGCCATTGCTGCCCTGGAGGCTGCTGGGCGCTGCTCAGAGGCCTTGCTGACCCAACCCACTGACCAATGAACCCAGCGGCCCCTTCCCACGTGCCTGAGTGCAGATGCAGGATGCTGAGGGGTGACTGATGCGAATGCAGTATCTCCCTGGCCTAAGGAGGTCAGAAGAAGGCGAATCAATGGAGCCTGGAGGTCAGGGGAAGCACTAGAAGAGCCGTCGCTGGCACTGGGCCACGAGAGCTAGGCAGGTTGCAGTACGGCAGACAGATTGGGGCCAAGGTCACCATCAAAGAACCCTGCAGGAACTGGCGCACTTCCAGCTCAGGCACATCCGACAGGCCGGGCTGCAGAGTCCGCTTCTGGGGTCCCATGGCAGAATGCTGACGGTGGCGGCACCCGTGGTCCTCTCTGGCCAGTGAACCTGCCTCCCAGGACAGGACCTGCTGGCTTCAACTCCTGGTCCCTGTGGTGTGGGCAGCGCTGGCAGGCACGCCTTCTGCTGAGGGTCCTGGCACAGCCTCCCCCCTGCCAGCCCCACGCGTCACAGCTGGGAGCCCCCACCGGGGCTCCCAGAGCCCCCTGACCCTCACCGTGCTTTTCTCCTGTGCCTACTCAGCAGTGCTCGGCAGTGGCCAAGCCCCTGCCCAGGAGAGACTCACACCTGTGGGATGGGTCCTTGTACAGGAGGCTGCTCGTTCCCAGCGCTGTGAACCGAGTGACAGGTGTCACAGATAGGGAAAGGCACCACGCAGTCAGGAAGAAACGCAAATGGGAGGCCAGGCCAGGGAAAATGGAGACAGGGCCCATGATCCAGAGGACACTGCAGGACTGCAGGCCACAGGGCTCCTAGAACTGTGCCAGTGGAGCACTGAGCTTCCTATCAGCCCATTCCAAAAGAGAAAGAGAATGCACAGGCCTGTGACCATTGTGATGGACAGAGAATGGTAGATGCCGTGTATGACGGTCCTGGCCCTGTTCTCTTTAAGAGGACTTGCAGCTGCTGCCTCGGTTGTGTGGTTCCTCCTATCTCTCAGTCGACATGGCGGGAGCCACAGGATCATCCCGGGGAGCCTGGGCACACGCGTGTGAGACACCAGGAAAGGTTATTGTGGAGAGTCGCTAACAAGAGCGGGGGCGGGGTACAGAGTCCTCAGTGTGTGCTCTGGGACAGGTCATTGTGTGGTGCTCCTGACGCAGGAGTCCCCGTTTCCCAGGCACCACTTTGTGTTCCTCAGAGGACTGGGGGCAGCACAAGCATAGTTGGGGTCATCAGTCCAAAAATGCTAGAGTTGGCACAGTCTCTCCTGGTACACAGTCCCCCCTCTGCTGCGTGGTGGGTGCGGGGTGGCCTTGGATGACCAGCTGGGGAGCCACAGGGAGGACAGTGTGGCGGGTGATGCCGAGCCTGCCAAACTGAACTTGATCAGCAGCCTTATTGTCGTCTCAGGATGCCCAGACACGCGCACCTGATGTGGGCAGAAGCTCCTAGCGCGAAGAGTGGGCATCTGCCTGCTGTCCAGCGTGCCTCCCCCAAGCAGGGCACTCGGACTGGGTGCAGGGCTCGGAGCGCGCTGGCCTCCAGGGCAAGCCCCAGACGGGCACTCGGTGCTTTGAAGGCACTGTATCCCCTCGGGGGACACTGAGGCCTGGCGTCTGGGATTTGTCAGATTCCAGCCCAGGGAGTCGGACCTACACAGCGAGAGGCTGTGGTGCACCCAGGAGGAGCGCCCAGTCAGCCCGTGGTCAGGATCTCCGTGGCGAAGGTGCATAGAAAGGCCCAGGGAGGGTTAGCAATGGAGGTGTCTGCACCCCTCCCAGTGCCGGGTGGCGCTGAGCAGGTGGCTCGCTGTCACCCTTGGGGGAGCACTGCCCCTCTTCACATGCAGGTTCCCAGGCCTGTGTCCCAAGCCTGGGGACCTGGGGGGCTGATGCCGCTCCCAAGATTCAGACTGGGGTAGGTTTGGGGTCTATTTTACGTGGCCGATGGGGGCCAGTTTCTTGCTGTCGCCGCTTCCGAGGACTCGTGTTCTGAGCCCAGGTTTCCAGTGGACGGAAGGACAGGTTGGTGGACACCAAGGCTCCCACATCAGTGGCCTCTGGGAAGAGGAAATGACATCTTCGGTGCCCTCGCTCGCATTCCATGGTCGCCTCTGAACTACAGCAAGATCATCGCGGTGAAATCCTCACTTGGGGCCAGAGCGGGGATGGGGGAGGGGTCGTCTCCCAGGCTTCCCTGCTCTAATTAGCCGGGCTGCCCTCTCGGGCCCCCTGCCCCAGGTCGGTGCCCTTGGCCTCCCCTTCGGAGCCCCACCGCAGTGCGCGCTGGAGCCCAATGCAATTTCTAATAATACTAACCAATGATGTGTTAAATTGAGACACTTCTGGCCCGCACGCCGGAAACTGCACGACGGTTTAAAGGACCAGTACTTACCTTTCTCTGTCAATTTGCTGCTAAATTACTGCTTTCAGAGCAACTTATAGAAAAGTAATTCTTTATTTAAATTTTAATTTCGATCTTGTCATTTAAAATATATACTCAGATTCCTACCACAGTACGGAATATGATGTCTTCGCAGGGTAACTGATCCTGTCAGGTGCCCGGGTCGGGGCAGAGGACGCACAGGGAGGGTGGGATGGAGGGACCCCGGGACACAGGCGGGGCGAGGGAGAAGCCTCAGGCTCCGACGTTGCCCTGTGGACCCAGGCTTTGTGCCCAGCCCTGGAGGTCATCTGTAAATACTTGGAAGATGAAACCACAGTCGCTTCCTGTGCCCTCTCAGTGGCTCGCCAGGAGGACCCCAGTCAGAGCAGTCAGGCACCGACGCAGTGGGGCTGCCTGGCCAGCCTCCGTCCCATGGGCACACATCTGTCCGGTCATGGGCATGAGCCGCTTCCTGTCCACAAGGCTTCTGTGCTCATTTTGCATGTGAGAGCCAACCAGCCCAGAGAGGGCAGTGACACTACTGCGAGCCACGCTCGGGACTCCAAGTCAGGTCTCTTCCAGCTCAACTCAGCACAAGCGCTGTGGGCGGCTGCCCGTTCCCAGGCTCTCTCTCCACCCAACCCCTGCTGTAGCTTGCAGCCCTCTGAGGGGGCTCAGCCAGTGAGGCTGCACCCCCACTGCCCTGTAGTAAGAGCTCTCCCCTAGGTGCCCATGGAGGGCCGGCCACAGCCTCCTGCTTTCCGCTGAGCCCGGCTGGGACTGGGCAGCTGGAGCCACTGGGCTTCCGCTACCTCCTCTACCCCCTGGCCACCACAGATGCAGTCCCCCAACCTTGCCAGGGTGGCCTGGGCCCTCTCCAATAGGGCACTTCCTCAGCACGAGACCAGGACTGAAGCCTGCCCCCCACCCCTGCAGGGTGGGCAACATGCCGCAGGGCCCCCTCGAAGCCCCCTCCTCTCCCGAGCTCCCGCCCCTTGGTTTCCAATACGCAGCCTGCAGGAAAACTCTGCCCCCTTCACTGCCTTCCTGGAACCCATCGCCTTCCCCCTCCTTCCGTGGCCGCTCTCTGGGACACCTGGAGTCCCACCTCCCTCCCCTGCACTCTGGTGGTGGTGGGGCCACCCCTTCCAGGAGGGCAGTCACCGCACTCAGAGCCCAGGGGCGTAACTCCCTCCTTCCAGGCCCTCCGTGTCTGCAACAGCACTTTCCCTGGTGCTTTTGTTTTGAAATTTATTTTATTTATTTGAAAGGCAGAGAGAGGGAGAGAGAGACAGAGAGAACGCTCATCTATTGGTTCACTCCCTAGATGGCTGGGACTGAGCCAGGCAGCAATTCCATCCAGGTCTCCCACGTAAGTGGCAGGGACCCATGTACTTGAGCCATCACTCGCTGCCTCTCAGAGTGAATGTTAGGAAGCTGGAATCCGTAACACAGCCATTACTTGAGACGAGAACCGTGGGGCTCTGATATGGGATCCAGGTGTCCCCAGTAGCATCTCAAATAGGCCAAATGCCTGCCCCTTTCCTGGTGCTTTCCCTAAATCTTCCGGTTCCTCTCCGGCTCCTGGCCTCCTCACTTCTCAAATGCGGACATGCCCCACGCTCAGGCCAGGCCCCCCTCCCCATCTCTGTGGCCGGTTGGCCCCATTACTTTCACAGTTATTTTTCTGATGATAACCGCTGTTTGGTAGCCAGACAGGTCTTTCTCCGAGAGGACCCAGCTTTCTACGGTATTCTGGAGGTATGCTTGCTTCTGCCTTTTCCAACATCAAAGACCAAGCCTTGGTGACATCTGTGCTGGGAGTTTAGCACGCTGGCCATCCTCGCAGACGCAAAGCAGCCGCGGAGGGGTTGCTTGCTGCCGACGGCTCGTGTGTGCCCCGTGCAGGTCCCCGGCCCCTTCCTCCAACCCCCTCCCAACGGATGCGCCTCATGGACAAAAGAAATGATCAATCTGGCAGAACCTTACAGCTCAAAGCTTTCAACTTCCCTCCAACAACTTTCAACGGGAAACTTCTTAGTCCCATTTCCAAGTAACTTTTCATCCATTACAAAACCCACAAATTTTTCAAAGGGAGCTTTGAAAAAAAGATCACCCAGAAAAAAAAAGCCCATCACAAACGAGAAGTCTTTGAAAAGAAAGAGGCCCTTCCCGGTGCTTCCGCTCCTCTCTGATATCAGCTTCCCTTTCATTCTGCTGAGAGGTGCAGGGCAGGCCTGGCCCTCGGTGGACGCCTGTGATGTGAAGAGCGAGTGGCCCCGACCCACACGTGACGCACGGGACGAGGACGAGAGCCAGGGCACCTGCTCCCGGGGCCGGGCTGCGCCTTTCATCCCCCCTTCAATCAGCCCTCGGTGCTCCCCCAACAGCCCCGCTCCGTGTTTCCTGCCTGTCCTGCTTGCTCCCGGTCACCTCGTCCCCTTGGTGACAACACAGCTCCCTCCCGAGCGTGGCGCCTGTCTTCATTCATGTCGCCCGCCGAGGTGGGCGGGAGGCAGGCGTGGCCAGGGCAGCCCCTGCTCTGGTCTTTGATGGGACATTTTCCAGATACCGGCCCTGCAGGCAGCGGCTGCGGGACCACCCCTGGCCCTCGCCGGGGTCAGTTTCAGACACAGACGCACAGCAGACAATGCCCGATTCGGGGAGCCCTTGTCATTTTCAGATCTGAAACCCTCCCTGAGTGTGGCGAGGACAAGCCCTCTACACAGCAAAGCTGAACAGAGAGTGGGCGTGGGGGCATGTGGGCTCCCTGGCTGAGCTGTCCGCCAGTCGGCCTTCCTGGGGGCTGCTTCCAGCCAACTCTGGGGGGCCTTTTGTGAAAGGTAGAGAGACAGAGACAGCTTGACCAAGAGACAGAGATCTTCCCATCCCCTGGCTCAACCCCCAAATGCCCCCAGCAGCTAGCTCAAAGCCAGGAGCCTGAAACTCAACCTGGGTCTCCCAGCATAGATGGCACGAGTCGAAGTCCTTGAGCCATCACCTGCTGCCTCTCGGGGTGCACATTAGCAGGAAGCTGGACCGGAAGTGGAGCTGGGACTACGACCCAGGCACGCTGATGTGGGATTCAGATGTCTCGACCACTGTGCCAAATGCCCGTGCCAGAATGCATGTTTTGGAATGGCTTGGCCAGGCGCTGGCCGGGTAACTCTGAGCCCAGCCTTCCAAGCCCACCTGAGGGGTGTGTGTATGTGGGGGGGGGGCACTGTAGTGTTATCTAAGCCCTGTGTGCACAGGATCCATCGGGAGCTGGGAGGAAGCCCGAGAGTCCCCAGTTCCTCAGCTGCAGCTCCTTCTGTGGCCTCTTCTTCCACAACCTCCCAATAAGCCTGCTCAAGCCTGTGAAGGCACACTAGCCTGGAGAGAGAGGGCTAGCCTGGACAGTGTGCACTAGCCTAGACAGAGGGGGCTAGCCTGGACAGTGTGCACTAGCCTAGACAGAGGGGGCTAGCCTGGACAGAGAGGGCTAGCCTGGACAGTGTGCACTAGCCTGGACAGAGAGGGCTAGCCTAGACAGAGGGGGCTAGCCTGGACAGAGAGGGCTAGCCTGGACAGTGTGCACTAGCCTAGACAGAGGGGGCTAATCTGGACAGAGGGGGCTAGTCTGGACAGAGTGCACTAGCCTAGACAGAGGGGGCTAGCCTGGACAGAGAGGGCTAGCCTGGACAGAGAGGGCTAGCCTGAATAGTGTGCACTAGCCTAGACAGAGGGGGCTAGCCTGGACAGAGTGGGCTAGTCTGGACAGAGTGCACTAGCCTGGACAGAGGAGGCTAGCCTGGACAGAGCGCACTAGCCTGGATGGAGCGGGCTAGCCTGGACAGTGTGCACTAGCCTAGACAGAGGGGGCTAGCCTGGACAGAGGGGGCTAGCCTGGACAGAGTGGGCTAGTCTGGACAGAGTGCACTAGCCTAGACAGAGGGGGCTAGCCTGGACAGAGAGGGCTAGCCTGCACAGAGCCTGCTAGCCTGGATGGAGCAGGCTAGCCTGGACAGAGTGTACTATCATGGACAGAGCCTGCTAGATAGGATGGAGTGGGCTAGCCTGGACAGAGTGTACTAGCCTGGACAGAGTGGGCTAGCCTGGATGAAGCGGGCTAGCCTGGACAGAGTGTACTAGCCTGGACAGAGTGTACTAGCCTGGACAGAGCGGGCTAGCCTGGATGGAGCGGGCTAGCCTGGACAGAGTGCTCCTCACTTTTTATTACAAAGACTCTCCAGGGGAGGGAGCAGGGCTGAGCACTAAAACCCTGTGCGTATGACTCACGCAGCACGGATGACGCTCAGAGCACGGAGCTGACAGCTCAGTTCCAACACAGACATCTTCAGCAACCTCATTAAAGGACTGACCAGCCAGGGGACAGCGGCACAGTCACCGCGAGGGTCAGGCAGGACAAAGGAGCGAGCCACGTAGTACCCGTGTCCTTGAGAGGTGGCTCCTGGAACAGTGCACAGCGAGAGCGGGCACTTGGGGACTCACAGATGCGAGCTGGCTGGTGCATGTCTCAGGGACCCACTTTGTCTTTCCCCAGCCCCCGGTGCTGCTCTCCCCACCTGCCACCTGCTTGGGCTCTCTGTTAGGAGAGCAGTGTGTGCCTGGTCCCGAAGAAGAGGCCTGCCCTCTGGTCAGGGGCCTGCTTGGCTCTCGGTTCAGAATGGAGGTGATTTAAGGGATTTATTTGTAAGGAAACAGCGACAGCAGCAGCAGCCCCTCTCTCCAGCTCTGGGAAGTTTGCTGGACAGACAGACTCTGCGGACGCTCACCAGAGGGGGCCAGGCAGATGCCCTGCACGGATGCCTCTTCCTAGACTGTCTGGGACAAGGTTTCCTTCTCTTTACTCCCAAGGGGGGCTTCTCTCTGCGGTGCTGGGCTGCCTGGCTGCCACAGCTCCAGCCACTCTGTGGGGCTCACTGCCTTCAGCTGCACTGTGCGTGCGTGCGTTCGTGCGTCCATCCATCCTCCCATCCCTAGTTGGAGGGAAGCTATCCTGTGCTGCAGACAGAACAACGAATCGTCTCTGCCTAGAGGAAGACAGAGGCTGATGGGAGAATCCGAGTCACAATTATGACAGCTGATAGCCACTGAAGCTTTGGATGAGCCACTTCACAATTGCTTAAGGCCCGGGAGTTCTTTGAGGCCAAAGTCTTGGCATCCATCTCTGCTCCCTGGTGCGGAAGCTCAGGCTGCCACAACAAAACACCTCAGCCAGGGTGGTTTCACAGCAACAGAAATTCATCTCGCAGGGCGCCGGAGGCTGCAGCACCCCAGACCAGGGCGCTGGCATAGTCAGGTTCTGGTGAGGGCTCCCTCCCTGGCCTGCAGACCCAGATGCCTTCTTGCTTTGTCCTCCCATGCAGGGGCACTGGAGTCTCCTTCTGTTCTTATAAGGGCACTGTTCCCATCACGAGCTCACCTATACCTAGTTTTATCCCCCGAGACCCCATGTTCAAATGCTGTCACAGTGGCGGTCAAGTCTTTAACCGGTGAGTTGGGGGAGGAGCCCATTCAGCCCAAGGCACTCACTCAGCACGTGCCCTGTGCATGTTCAGAATTCCGGTTGAATGCAGCCGAGGTCTGTCTGCCTGTTGTTTGTGCCTCCACCTTGTCCGCCAGACCCCAGGGAGGTGCTGGACGGGCAGACACCCACAGAGCTGAGGAGCGTGCTGGTCGGCCCTCCCACCAGCCTCAGCTCTAATTTTCTGAGGCTTTGCTTTCTTCCCCCCTCGCAACATAATCTCCATGATCTCCAGTCTTCCCCGCATGCTGTTGAAAGCCTTGTTGTATTTATCTCCGGAGAATCCACCGTGCCCCTGTGCAATTTTCCATTGTCATGGTTCATTTTAATTTCCTCTAAGGCTGTTGGCCACTCTCGTGTTCAGAAATAGCTTGTTCCACTTAATAAAAGTGCTTAAATATGCAGACACTAGAAGTTTCCCTTGCTTGCTCCTAAACATCACAGCAAGTGGAGGGAGCTGCTCGCACCACCTTGTGCCGTGGGGCTGAGCACAGGCCATGTGGCTTCCCAGGAAGAAGAAGGTATCTTCAAAAGTTCAAGGGCACGGGCTGAGCGCGAGAACTTCTGGTGAAAACCCAGCCACCCTGGGTGCCCACATGGCATGTGGTCCGGCTGGTAGCACCAAGAGGGTCCTGGTGCCTCTTCCTTATAAGGTCGGGCCCAGCAGTGCGAATTGCAGGCCTGCCCATCATGAGCTGCCTTGTGACCTTGCACAACTCAGTTCACGTCTGAGCCCTCGCTTCTCTTCTTCTCCTAAAAAACAGGCATGCTGGTCTCCCCTTTGAAACAGTTCAGGAAGGAGTGGAAATCCTCTCGTTCCAGGGCCCAGCACAGCTCCTGGGACACGGCAGAGGCTCAGCAAATGCCAGCTGTTGTCACTACCGGGGACCCAAGAGGGCAGGAAAGCTAAGGGGCCTTTTACAAAGGATGACGAGCCCAGGGCACATGTTCGACACCAGTTCCTCTGGATTGCTGCCATCAGGGAATCTCCCGTAGGCTGTGGGTTATCAGTTGAGGACAGAGGACAAGAAAGCGGGCTGGATTCTGTCTCTACCTCCATCTGGGGCAGCCGGGCGGTTCTGCCAGGAGTCCGAAGTCCGGGCACTGCAGCCTCTAGTGGCGGCTGTCTGAATTGCAGGTCAAGGACGGGTGCTGTGCACAGTGTCACAGGGCACCTCTCTTTGGCTTATGTAATGACAATCAGGGAGCAATAGCACAGGTGCCTGCTGGACACCAGCTTGGGACTCAGACAGGGCCAGCAGGAGCACTGACTTAAAATCTCTGATAAGACGTCAGCTGCGGGCATCTGTCTCACAGGCTCAGGAAGCTACTTCCTGTCTGTAGGACTCTGCTCTCCGGCCCTACTAGGACACTTAAGGCCCTTTGCCCCCCAGAGAGCCCCTGAGCTTAGCTCTAGGATCAGGCAGAGGGCAGGCAGCAGAGTGCAGGTTAAGCCACGCTGGCTCGTAAGGTGTCCACCAGGTGGACAGTCCAGGCAGGTGTCACTGGATCCTGTGTGCAGCTCCCCTGGGATACCAACAACCCCTTGCCTGGATCTGGGGGTCACCTCTGGGAGCTGCCTGCTCTGAAAACACATCTACAAATACCCCACCCTCACCCCCACCCCCGCCCCTGGCGAGGTTTAGCCTTCACCGGGGCTTGTTTGTATCGCTCGCAGCCGGGCAGCTCTGATCCACGAGAGGTCACGTGTGCATTGACAGCAGGGGTGGAGACCTTTCAAACCGAGCCCTGGGTCCCTGCTGGCTCCCCCCACCTGCGTCTGCCCCCTTCCCAGTAGCAGATGCAACCACTCCCACGGGCCCCCAGGACGACACGCACCTTCACACGTGCACACGCGTGCACAGAGGCACACACACATATCACTCACGCATTCGCCTACTCCTCGCACAAGCACCGTGCACAGACCCAGGTGGCCCCAGCCTGCTCCGGCTGCAGCCCCCACGGCCTCTGCTCACCCTCCCCCTGGAATCTGTTCCTCTCCAGCGGCTCCAAATCAGAGCCCCCACGGCCACTTGGAGCTTCCCTCCCAGACACTTGTTCCTAAATCAGCTTCCAATCTGACTCATTCCAGCTTTAAAACAAGAAAACATCAACAAACACGATGGAGGGAAACAGATGGCGACAATTACAGGAGGGAGAAAACAGAGCCCACTCCCTCGATGAGGGGCAGGCAAACATATTGTTCCTCAGACGGCTGTCGTCCCCGGCCGTGACTGTGGACAGCTCCTGGGGCCCCGTCCCCACCGTGGGGAACACGGCACCACTGCCGTTCTCCAGGGAGGGGACACTGCAAAACATTCCAGGCCACTTCACGGAGACAGATGTGCCCTCTGAGGCCAGAGGTCAGGGTGGGACAGCACGCCGGACCCCCTGCAACTGGCCCTGGCCACTGACCAGGAGCCTGTCTCACCCAGCAGACGGTGGGTGCCTGGGAGCAGGACGAGGGTTCTCACTCCAGGTGGTGAACGGCAGTGTCTGGAGCCAGGATGCTGGTTTCAATTCAGGCGCTGCCACTTGTAAGCGGGGAGAGCTGGGGTGACTAACGGGCTTCCCAGTGCTCCCCTTGCCTTACCCTGAACAGAATTCTAGTACCCATGCCCTAAGGATCATCTGTGATGACGTGCAGAGGCCTCAGAACCACACCCGGGACACTGTGGGGGCCGGAGGTGGAAGCCGTGATTGGCAGCTGTCTGTCTGGAGCCCAGGAAGCAGGCTACCAAGTGGAGGGCCCGGGGGTGGCCTTCAGCTGGGCTGTGAATGACAGACTGGGAACTCCGGGCAGGCAGGGGGAGCCAAGCACTGAAGCCAGGGCTGAGAGGACGAGCCCTGTTGTGGGGTGCAGTGTCTGGGGGCCTGGGAGCAGGGGGCCAGAGCCCAGGATGTGGAGCTAAGAGGTAACCGCTGGGACACTCTACCCCAGTGTCTCCCTGAGGCCTCCCACCTGGCTCTCCCAGCAGCCTCGACCATGCTGCCCGCTACCCATCACACCTGCCTGTCCCTGGCCCCCAGGAGGCTCACCTGTAGGCTCTCTTACACCTCAGGCCCTCCAAGCTCACAGATCTAAGGGGCCACCTCCGAGCTCTGTCATGTGGCCCTTGGCTCCAAGGCACCTGGAAACCCCCGACCCCTCTGACAGCATCCACCACCCTCAAGTTCTCCCACCCGGCCCAGCCTAGAGCCAGAACAGGAAGTGCAGGAGCACGGGGGTGTGTGCTCCTAGGGGAGCTGGGGGAGGTGCCTGCGGCAGGGGCCACACACACCCACTCTTCCAAACCATTTCATTCACCTGTTCTTCCTTCCAGAGTTACAGAGAGAGGAGGAGAGACAGAGAGAAAGGTCTTCCATCCACTGGTTCACTCCCCAAGTGGCCATAATGGCCAGGCCCAAGCCAGGAGCCTGCAGCTACATGGGTGCGCCAAGTAGGGCCATCCTCTGCTGCTGTCCCAGGCCATTAGGAGGGAGCTGGATTGGAAGCGGAGCAGCTGGGACTTGAACCGGCGTCCATATGGGATGCGGGTGTTTCAGGTGGGGGCTTAGCCCACTCCACCACAGCACAGGCCCCTATTTACCTTTTCTTCCACCATCCAGCAGGAGGTGAGCAGGGACAGTCACCGAGTCTAGAGTGTGTGGAGATAGGAGCTGTGGCTGCAGTACTGCCCCCTCATGGCCCCAGAGAGGCTGCTGGGCTCCTGCTTTGGAGGTGGGGCCCCTGTGCTCCAGCCCTGTCCCCTGTAGGGGAGGGAGCAGCTTTAGCTCGTGAAGCGGGCTGCCTGGCAGGGCACATTTCTGTTCCCACAGCTCACGGCCTCTGATCTCTGCAGAGAGGAAGGGCGGCAGAAGTTTCTGGAGACACTGGGCTCATCGGAATCCTTTGGGATCCAGCGACCCTTTCCTCTCCCAGAGGATACAGCTGATCCCGTCAGCTGGTGGGCTCAGTGCACACACTTACACACAATAAAGATACACAAACACAGGTACACATATACACATGCACACACATATATACCCATACAATGAATATAGACACATGCACACACATATACATACACACACGTATGTATACACACATATGGACACATGCAAACACACACACACTTCAGAGATCTCATGGAAAATATGTATTGTGAAAAACTGCACGGGCTTCAGAAATCTTTTTCACCAAAATAAATCTACCTGTGAAATAAACTTTCCATGAATTTTTTTGAATCCCCTTCATCTATGAATTTATGACAAGCAATTGGAGACCATAGAGTCCTGTGGGGTGCAGCTGGCCAGCTGGGAACCGAGGGGACTAGGTGGCACTGCTCCTATCTGAAGTTCTGGGGCCCAGGAAGGCCGCTGGGGTCAAGACCAGTCCGAGAGCCAGCAGGCGTGGCACCCCACGGCAGCTGAGGCTTCAGTCTGAGCCGAGGGCAGACCTGTGTCCAGCCCAGCTCAGAGCCAGAGGGGGGCCCCTTCCTGGAGTGTCCTGTCCCACTCTGGCCTTTTCCTGACCCAGTGAGATGCTCATTTTACCCAAACACACACTCTCAGTCATGTTTGGCCAAATATCTAGGCACCGTGTGGTAATTCAAGTCGGCACCTACAGCGAACCATCACACCACCTTCTCCAGCTTGGCCGGCCCCGGCCCCTTGCTGCGATCTTTATTTGAATCTGTGGTCTGGATGGCCAGTGCCCAGGCAGAAAATAACGGCCAAACGGTTAAGACTGAGCGGGGCCGGAGAATTCCTTCCAGGATGACGGCACTTTTCCTCCGGTTCTCTCTTCCCAAAACACCCTGCCCACTCCCAGGAGACGGCTGCCTCTCCTGCGTGCCCCGGACAAAGGAAAGACACCACGCCAGCCCCGGCTGCACCCACTGCCGGCAGGTGCTCCGCCAACCCGGGCAGCGTCCCCGGCGATCCCAGCACGCCGGGGTCTGTCCCGCCGCCCAACCCGCCCACGCTGCCGCTGCTGCTTGCATTACCCACAACATCAAAAAATGTTCCACTGGCGGGTTCAAGATTCCTGAGAAAGAGATTCAAAACATCTCTAATACTCCGGGAAGGCGCAGTGCATCACAGGACCGGCTGCTGCCTTGTAGCATCGCTGGCATCGCCCACGCGGAGGGCGGAAGAGGAGGCCGGCGACCGCGGTCCCCAGGGAAGCAAGCTGCTGAGTTCCCAAGCGTCTGCCTAGTACCCTTGCCCTTGAATAGATCCCGAAAAGCAGTCGCAGGGAGTATTTTCCAAGAAACCGCCTTCCTCCATGGACACCCAGAAGTAACGCGGTCTGTGTCTGCGGCAGCAGCGAGTCCTGCGCGCGAGGCATTCCCCGGCCTTTTATTCCCGGTTTCAGAATCCGGGCAAGGAGCTGCGGGGCTGGGCGAGGAACTTTCTCTCCCCGACCCTGCTTCCGGCGGGGCCACGCGCGGGGTGGCGCGGGGTGTGCAGCGGCCTCTCTACCGGCTCTGCAGCAGGTGCCGCCGCCCGGCTGGGAGAGGAGGCAGCGGGGGAGTCAGATCAGGAGCCTGCACACCGGACCTCTGGGTTAGAGGAGAGTGTGTTCGTCTATTTCTGTTTCCCCCATGCACAATTCTCAGCGGACCGGGCAAAGAGGCCTTGCTGTGGTCACCTTGCCTGCTCAGGGCCGAGTGAGGAGGGGGCGTCCTGCTGTGACCCAGCCAGAGGACAGGCCTGGAGTCACAGGCCTGGTGCAAACCCTGGAGCCACCCCTTACGCCCTCCGTGCCCTTGTCCGGGTCCCTGGGCATCTCCAAACGGGTCTCTGGATAGGGTCAACCCTGCAGTTCATGGACAGGCTGAAAGGACAGGTGCCAGAGCCCCTCCCAAAATGAGTTTTGGGGCAGGCATTTGGTCCGGTGGCTGCCACCCTCATCCCTTCTCGGAGTGCCTGGGTTCAAGTCCCGGCTCTGTTCCCGCCTCAGCTTCCTGCTGGCGCACACCCTGGGAGGCTGCAGGTGCTAGTGGTCAGGTTCAAGGCGCCCCCACGAGAGACCAGCACTGGAGTTCTCAGCCCCTGGCTTGGGCCTGGTCAGCCCTGGCTGCTGTGGGCCTATGGGAAGTGAATCGGAGGAGGAGAAATCTCTGTCTCTCGGTGTTCCTCTGCCTTTCGAATAAATAATAGAATTAATAAAATGATAGCTTTGGTTATCCTCATTAGTCTAGAAAATGTCTTTTGTGCATTGTTTGCTTAATGATTGAAACGATGTTTCTTTGTTACAAAACCTTGATTCTCAGAAGGCTTTCTCTTTATGCAGTAGAACAGGGCGTGGGCGAGAGCAACAGTGAGAGCCGCCCCAGGCCTCTCCCTCTGTGCCTTCCACGTCTGGGTTTTCCCCCACGTGTGGAAAGGGGAGAGGAGGTCAATGCGGGTACTGTGAGGCTGCAGAGACAATGTGAACTCCAGGCCAGGGGAGAGCTTTCTGGGGCGCTCAACAGGACAGGGGCCAGGTCTGCAAGAGGCCGACTGCTCCGGGCTGCAGAGAGCTGGTGGGCCTGTTCCCCAGGTGCAGAGACGTGGCGAGGGTGCAGGAGCAGCAGCAGCCTGCTCTGCACGCTGGGCCACCAGCAGAACCCGTTTCAGTCAAAATGGGCATAAGAATTCCCACTGTCAGGCTGGGGAGGGTAAGCCAGAGTGCACACCTGTTGCGGGAACTCCATCGACACCCGGCATAGTGCCTGCCCCAAGAAGGTGATCTGATGTGAGCTCCAGGGCCAATGCACACTTCAAGGCTCAGCAGACAGGGCCAGAAGCACCCTGGTGGCTCAGTGGAGGCCGAGCTGGCTTGGGTGTGTGGGTGGGGGAAGCAGCAGGTCCCGATCCCATCATCAAAGTGTAGGGCCCAGGGCACCCTGCCCTGCTTACTATTGCACTGCAAATCTCCCCTCCCCTTCCTACTACTACTAGTAATACTACTTCTTGTTGTTTTTGTCTGCTTGTTCTGTTATTTAGGTATTTAAAAGACACTCCCTCTAGGATTATGGATTAAAAAAAAATTTTAACAAAAATAATTGTGGGGGGCTGGCATTGTGCATCGAGTCAAGCGTGAGACATGCCAGCATCCCATGTCCGAGTGCCAGTTCCAATCCTGGCCGCTCTCCTTCCGGTCCAGCTCCCTGCTAGTGCCCCTGGGAAGGCAGCAGAACACGGTCCAAGTGCTTGTGTCCTTACTACCCACGTGGGAGACCGGGATGCAGTTCCAGGCTCCTGGCTTTGGCTTGGCCCAGACCTGGTAGTTGTGGCCGTTTGGGGAGTGAATCAGTGGATGGAAGACCTCTCTCCATCCACCCTCTCTCTGTATCACTCTGCATTTCAAATACATAAATCTTAGAGAAGAATAATTATGAAACAATCGTTAACTCTACTCTTGCTTTGTGTCTTCATGTCAGTTTTATCTGATGTTACTGTAACTACACCTGCATTTTTGAATGGTATATCTTTTAATGCTGTGTTTCTAAATAAGCAGTGTACAGTAAGAATTTTACAATTTAGTCTCACATCTTTATCTTTTGGTTCAAGCACATGGATTTGAAGCCGATACCAATGTATCTAGGTTTACATTTATCGTTTTACTAAATGCCTTTATCTGTCTCAAAATTGTATACTTCTTTCTCTGCATTCTTTTGAATTAAGCACTTGTGTGATTTTATTGCAAGACTCCTAGTGTGAGTCTTTATCCTTGACTTGCTGAGGTCTAACATTAACCTTTATATACACTCTCTTCCTTTATATACATGTTCCTTAAGGCAACGTCACTTGCCCCTCATTTCTATGTCACGCTTGCATTTATTTTTTATGTTGTTTCATGAGAATATTTTATTACCTTATCAAATCAAGATTCATTTATATATGGACTTACTTTCATTTTTTCTTTTGCTCTTCATTCTTTCCTGAACTCCAAATTGCCATCTTGAATCAGTGCTCTTCTGGCTGTAGAAGAGTATTTCCTTGAGTGGGGGATTTTCTGGTGAACAATTTTATCTCAGTGTTTATTTGTCTGAAACAGTTTTTTAAAATACTTCTGTATTTATTTGAAAGGCTGAGTTACAGAGAGGTAGAGGCAGAAAGAGAGAGAGAGAGGTCTTCTATCCACTGGTTCACTTCCCAGATGGCTGCCATGGCTGGAGTTGCACCAATACGAAGCCAGGAGCCAGGAGCTTCTCCTGGTCTCCCATGTGGGTGCAGGGGCCCAAGCACTTGGGCCATCCTCCACTGCCTTCCCGGGCCACAGCAGAGAGCTGGATCGGAAGTGGAGCAGCCGGGACTTGAACCGGCACTCATATGGGATGCTGGCAGCTTTACCTGCTAGGCCACAGCGCCAGCCCCTGAAACATTTTTTTTTAAAAAAAAGAACTTACTTTGTTCTTAATTCCAGGGGTATTTTCCCTGGGCATAGAATTCCGAGCTGGAGATTTCTCTCAGCACTTTCAAGATTCCGCCTATTGTCTTCTGACTTCTGCTGTTTCTATGGAGAAGTCAGTTAATTACGCCTAATTATTGTACCATTGAAAGTAACCTGTCTTTTCTCCCTCGCTCTTTAGATTTTTCTCCGTCTTTAGTTGTCAGTGGTTTTACCTTGAGTACCTTGTGCGAATTTCTTTGTATTTATTCTGCTTGGAATTTGTAGTGCCTCTTGAAGCTGTGATTTGATTTTTTAATAGTGTGGGAATGTTCTCAGCCATTGTCTCTTGAAAACATTGCTTCTGACCCCTGTCCTCGCTCCATTTCTTCTTGAGTTCCAGTTATACGTGCTGGACCATCCACTGTAACTTCACCATCACTCACTTTTGTTTTTAAAAATTTTTTTGCTCTTGTCTTTCTGTACTTAATGCTGGAATTTTTGCTTTCTTATCAGTCTTTCAGTTCACAATACTCTCTTCGGTTGCATGGGTTCAGTTCATCATTGAGTTATTAGTTTGGGGTTTTATGTGGTTATTTATATTATTATATTTGGTTCTTTGACAATGTATGGTTTTATCTGCTAAAAGCTGCAATTTTTCTCTAACCCCTTCAACATGGTCAGTTTTGCTTATTTTAAAATCTGTGTCTGGAGTTATAAAACACTAAGTGCCTATACTTCAATTTTTTTAAAAAAAGTTTTATTTATTTACTTTTTTGAAAGACAGAGAGACAGAGAGAGAGAGGAGGGCAGTAGGCAAGTCTGGACGAGGCTGAAGCCGAAGAGCCAGGAACTCCACCTCAGGCTCCTGCGTGGGTGGCAGGGACCCACGTACTTGGGCCGGCATTGACTGCCTTCCCAGGTGCATTAACAGGAAGGTGGGTGGGAAGCAGAGCAGCCATTACTGGAACTGGCACTGTGACACAGGACACTGGTCCCTTAAGAAGCGATGTGACCTGCTGTACCATAATGCTGGCCCCTATTTTCTGTTTTTTCTATTGATGATTGTTAATGTTGCCTCTTTTTCTTTTTTTTCAAATTGTATTCCAGAGTCTGTTTACATTGCTTTTAGAAATAACGTGAGTGGTGCATTTGGTGCCCTGGTTAAGACATCGTTTACGACACCTGCATCTCAGGTTGGAGTGTGTGAGTTTGAGTGCTGGATCCACTTTTGATTCCAGCTCCCTAAGGTGCACCCTGGGAGGCAGCAGGTGATGATGCGAGTACATGGGTTGCTGCCACCCATGTGGGAGACCTGCAGTGAGCTTCTGGCTCCTGGCTCTGGCCTGGCCCAGCCCCGGCTCTTGTGGGCCAGGCTGTAACCCATGGCCAGCTTTTCTACTGTCTTCAGCAGGAGGCTGGGGCTGAATTTCCTAGCTGGCCAGTTTGAACAAGGAACTCACTTACCCTTGTCATCATCTAGCATACTATGGGGGGAGGTACTTCAAAGAGTTCATGGAAAAATGCAATTGAAAGATAAATTTAGGGACAGGAGTTTTGCACTGTGGCTATGATACTCCAGACGCCTGTGTCCCATATCAGAGTGCCTGGGTTGAAGTCCCACCTCCACTTCTGATCGGACTTACCGCTAATGCCCACCCAGGGATGCAGCAGGCAATGACTCACGTGCTCGGGTCCCTGCCACCCGCATGGCAGACCCAGAAGGACTTCCAGGCTCCAGGCTTTGATCTGGCCCTTCCTGGTTGTTGCACATATTTGGGGAGTGAACCAATGGATGGAGAATCTCTGTCTGTCTCTGTCTCTCTGAGTTTCAAGTAAATGAAAATATTTTAGAAAGATAAGTTCTTCAAAAAGTTCATGGAGAATGCATGCTACAAAAAAGACTGCATACATTTCAAAACTTTTTTTGCAATCAAAACAGACATCTTTCTTTTTTTTATTTTTTATTTTTTTATTTTATTTTTTTTTATTTTTGACAGGCAGAGTGGACAGTGAGAGAGAGAGACAGAGAGAGAAAGGTCTTCCTTTGCCGTTGGTTCACCCCCCAATGGCCACCGCTGCAGCCGGCGCACCGCACTGATCCGATGGCAGGAGCCAGGAGCCAGGTGCTTTTCCTGGTCTCCCATGGGGTGCAGGGCCCAAGCACCTGGGCCATCCTCCACTGCACTCCCTGGCCACAGCAGAGAGCTGGCCTGGAAGAGGGGCAACCGGGACAGAATCCGGCGCCCCGACTGGGACTAGAACCCGGTGTGCCGGCGCCGCAAGGTGGAGGATTAGCCTATTGAGCCACGGCGCCGGCCCAAAACAGACATCTTTCAATTCCATTTTCCAGAGACTTTTTGAAGCATCCTCGTACATTTTTGTTACTTATTTTCTGCATTGTTTCCATGCACTTGAAGGCAGGCTCTATGAGGGTAGTGATTCTTATCTGCTTTGCTTACTACAAACGACTTGACACTATGCTTGGCTTCACACTAGGTGCCCAGTACATCACTGGTGAATGAATGCATGAACATCTGCCTATCCACAAGCAGGGAGTGGCCTTGAGGTCCAGAAAGGAAGCTGACCTGGGCCAAGCTTCTGCGGTCAGTTGGGACAGGGTCAGGACCCAAGGCTTCTGGGTAGCACTCGCCTTACTCTGCAGGGCTATTTTCTGGTCATAGGATGAGGCCTTGCACAGGACAAGGCTGGTGTGGTGACAAGGTGGTGCCTGTTCCTCAGGTGACGGGTGACACGGAGAATTTCAGGACCAGAAGCCACACAGGTGCCCCAGGACGGATGGAGACAGAGTATTTGTGCGTCCACCCCATGCTGGCATCCCTGCTGCCTGCCTCATCCACCCACAAGCAGCCAGAGAGAGCAGTGCCAAGTGCGTAGCCATCTACTGTTCTCCAGAAACCCTGCCCTGGTCCCCCACTGCCCCAGGCTGCGGCCCACGCTCATCACTCAGGTTCCTTTCTCACTGTCGCCTCCTGGGCGCCAGCGCCTTAGTCCGTTTCCTGTTGCGGCGACATTACCTGAGGCCGAGCTACTCAGATTGAGAGTTTATCTGGCTCACGACTTGGGTGGCTGGAGGATCCCAACAGCGTGGCCCTGGTGTCCTAGGGAGGGCGTCCTTGCTGCAACACGGCACACAGTGGGAAGGGAACCCATGGTGCGCAGAGGGTGCGCCATGCCCATGGGGTGGCCTTGCTTTATACCTGACCCAGCCCCAATGAGACCCGACCCCCTCCCGTGGGGAAGCCCTCATTCCTGCCGAGGGCAGAGCTCCCCGTGACGTGAGCTAGTTACCTTCTGCTGGGTCCCACCAGCTCCACTGAGCTCCCAGCACCTGAACCTTCCAAGGGCAAAGCATTCGCCAACTATAGTGCTCCCCTGTCCCGGGGACCCTCCCCGACTGGCCCACTCTTACCTAGAGGCTCAGACACGCCACCCACAGGGAGAGCCACCTCGTAGCATGCAGCGCCTACCACTGCCTGGCTGATCACGTTGCACCACGCTGCCACGGACCGTACCTGTCTCTCTCCACCCCTGGGCCTCGAGCGTGGGGACCGCACTGCTGACCGCCACACCTTGCCTGGTGTATTGGAGACACTCGCCACACAACAAGTTGTCAGAGGAAGGAGTGACCAAATGACGGCTTTCGGGAGAACAGGTTAACAGAATCAGAGACCAAACAGAACCTGAAGTCCCGCTGGGAGAATCTTCTGGAACCAGCTCATACCAATCTCTCTTCTAGTGCTTCTATTCCCATTCCTAGCACGGGGCGCCATAAAAACCTGTAAATATTTTGTGTCCTAGTTGTTTATCTGCACCTTAATCACACAGTAGCTTTATTATTATTGTTATCATTATTGTTATTATTAATGGTGATAAATAAAACAGAGCATAAAAGAATTTGCAGAAGAAAACAATTGCATGATTTAGAATTTTTAATTAATGTGAGTTGAGGTTTGTATTGAGTGCTCTGAGTGAGAATGGATAATCCTCCGTGCCTCCCCCAGTGGGTTTGGTATCTAAATGCTCCATATTGTAATTTACATCCTAAGGGGCCCACAGCACTTAGCAAATCATCAATTCTCCAGTTATCTGGCTCCTATCAGCATCGCGTTCTGCAAATGAATGCATTTCAATTAAAGGGCGAATTTACCAGAGTAAATGTGAGGTGTGTACTTTGTGAATTATAGCTCTAACTTGGAATTAAAAACAAAACAACAAGCGTTTTCTGGGCTCCTATGATATTCCAGGCATTGAAGATAAGACAAAAGGAAGAGGACGGGGCCTGCCTCCAAGGAGACGGATGCCCGCAAGAATGAGACGTCGGGCCGTGCCGGGTGTGCGCGAGCTCTGGGTGCAGACTGAGAGCTGTGCGTGCGTGGAGAGCACTCGCTGGAAGACTCAGCCCTCCCAGCAGACACTGCTCCCCGGGTGTCCCCTCCCAGCAGACACTGCTCCCCGGATGTCTACAGAAGCAGACACTGCTCCCCGGGTGTCCCCTCCCAGCAGACACTGCTCCCGGATGTCTACTGAAGCAGTTTCGCCCCCTCCTGGAGGCGGCAGCGCCTTTGCATGACTACTTAGCGGTGCCTTTTTCTCCCCACCAAACCAAGAACAGGGATGAATACTGTCAGCTCTGTGTGGACGCCACAAGGGACATCCTGGGTCACTCTGGGGACATCTAGAGAGAGAGGCATGAGGACCCCTGGGCCCTCCCCCACCCCCCACCAGGCACCCAACAGATACCCTGGGGCACCGTGATGTCACATCACGATAGAGCCCTGCTCATAAGGATCCAAAACCAGAGCCCCCTGGGGCCCAAGGGATCAAGCTGAGGTCTAAGAGGACACGAGGCGATTCCAGATATTCCACTAAAAATAACGTTTCCACTCGGGCCAAGGCTGAAAAGCGGAAATGGACCACAGGTGGTCTCCCGCCCCTGGAGCCAAGGCCTTACACATTCCTCTGTCCTGTGCCCACCTGTGAGCTTCTCCACTGCCTTTTGGTCCCACCTCATCCCTCCTGGCACTGCAGGCCCCAGGGGTCACAGGGACCGCCTTCCAGGCCCGGCCCATCTCTGCCGCCTTCGTGCTCTGGGCGTCGGCTGGCCCTCCTGGGGCCGCCCTCTGCTACCCCGCGCAGTCTGAACGTGCGTGTCTTCCTGTCCCTACCCTGTTAGCTAATCCCCAGGGTGATGATGGAGGAGGGGCCTGCGGGGGCTGATTGGCTCCTGGAGGTGGGGCCCCACAGATGGGGTCCGGGCAAGCACTCCCCTGCCCCACGGGAGGGCACAGTCAGAATGTGCTGGGCATGAGCCGGGAAGCCCTCCCTGCATCCCCAGCCCGCAGCCTCCAGCTGCTGTCTAGAGCTACTCAGCTCGCGGCATTTCGTTCCAGCAGCCGGGCTGGACGAAGTCAAGCTCTCGCGACTGCTTGGGCCTCCACGCTGCCATATGCCATGGACGCAGCAGGTTCAGGCTCCCTCCAAGGCCCCCTGACATGGCCATGCGTGCCCACCCCTGGGCCACCCAGACCCCTGGACGCTCGTCGGCTCGTCCCCTCGGCTTGCACTCTGGTGCAGCGCTGGAAGCGAAGCTCTTGGATAAAACCGACCCACGGGGCGCAGCGAGTGGTGCATTCCCTCAGGAGGTTAAAGCTGCTAATTGCATTTTGTAAGAAAAGGGATTTCAGAAAGCGAACCTTTCAATTGTTCAGTCGGTCAGGATGAGCACGGAAGTTTGGGCAGATGCCTTAAGATGTTTGCAGGCAGCGCCTCACCCCGTGCCGCAGCGCTGTTGGCCGCAGGGGTTGGGAAACCTGCTCACGGAAAGGCAGTGATGGAGGGCGGGCAACTCGCCCTTACGCCGGGGGGACCCTGCACGAGTGAGGTCACAGGGACCCCCGCACCTCGCGGCACACCTGGCCAGGGGCGGAGCCCCATGCCTTCCTGAACGCCTACTGGGTGCAAGGTCCAGTTCTGCAGCAGAAGCATGGCCTCTGCCACGTTTGTGAGGGTTGAGAGAATGTTCTGGAATCCCCCCCCCCCCCCACAGGCTGAGCCTCTCTCCCACCCACCCCAACTCAGCCTTTAAGAGAGGGTTTCCTGGCTCCTGACGACATGGACCCGAGAAGGAGGGGGACTCGTACAACCTCCTGCTTTTGGGATCCTTCCTCCCCCCGACCCCCATCAGACCCACTGGACGGCAGATGTGTCCACTTCCACACTTTCAGCAATGAGGACTGATAGGTTCTGAAAGTGACCAAAGCAATGTCGTATCTCAACAGACATGCAGAGAAGACGGACAGTGAGTTCTTCCTCCACCCTGTCCCTTGCCACCCTGCAGGCCCTCCACGGAGAGCTGGCCAGCCCCCCGGGGCCGCCCCGCACAGGGATACAAGTGCAGGATGGACATCGCCACAAACAGCAGGCGCACGATGGCCTCCAAGTAGTTGAGGACTTAGAAACGGTGGCGACAGGCCAGGCTGGACCAGCTCTGCCTGCAGCAGGTGGAGAAAGCTGGGGTGGGGGTGCTTGGCTGACCATCCTGTAGCTCATATCTGCTCCTCTATCGGAGGGGCCTGGCCCTGATTTTCCAAATGGTTGAGGACAACCGGTCACCAGGCCATGGCTGCAGCCCAGGGTGAGGGCCGGGCCCCCGTCAGGATGGGGACCTCATGCCAACAGCTGGCCGAGGGGCAGGGGGCGGCGGCATGGGAGGTGGAGGTGGGGAAGGAAGGGCTCCTCTCACACGCCAGGGGCCTGCTCTCTGCTGTCCTCCCTGCCTCTCCCTCATATATTTAGAGTGAACTGAAATGACCCCAAACGACAAGGTGTTTCCATTTTGCAGCTGGGCATCCAGTGCTCCAGGGGCCCCAGGCCTCAGGACACAGTCGGTGTTGGAACCCGAAGGAAAAGCGCCCAGTGTCCACCTCCAGGGCTCCTGCTGCTGCCTGCAAGGGACACTGTCTCCCAGGAAATCTGCCGCTTTCATCATCGTCAATTCTTTCCTCTGGCGACACTGCCTCCCAGTGGGACCACTTATCAGCAAGCCCTGAACCCGCAGCGGCCGCCTCAGCCTCCGACAGAGGAGGTCTCTTCCTGCTGGCCAGTGATGCTTTGTCCAGGTCCCTGTGCTGGGCGGCAGCAGAGTCCCTGGGGCTGCCCTGGCCCCTGGCCGCTGAGGAGCAGGTCCATCCTGGCACTGTGCACCTGCGCAGAACTGACTTCATGGTGCTCCGGCCAGCTGCTCCTCCAGACAGACCCCAGGAGGAGACGGGGCAGGGGGACCCCACTAGAATGGCAGTGCTGAGTTCAGGGTTGAGCCAAGGGAGGGCCCCCTTTCCCTCTGGGCTGTGAGTGCAGCTGTGTCAGGAGCCCACGGGGGTGCCTCGGCGGATGGCCAGGGAAGCGGCAGAACTGCTGACCCAGTGTGGCGTGGCTGCCTGGGCCAGACCCGGCTGGGCCCCGGATCCAGTGTCACACACTCACAGGAACTTCCCTTGACCCTGGAATCAAATCCCGGGGACAGAAGACTCAGGATCTAAATAAACCTCGCGGAGAACAGCTGCCTGCACCTGTCCCTGCTCTGGGAGGGACCATCACCTGCTTTCAAGCCATGGCCGTGGCCTTGCTGACCACCCGTGTGTCCGCCTAAGGGCACCGCAGTGACCTCGCACAGGGCCCTGGGCAGGGTGACAAGGAGCTTCCTGGGTCAGGGCGGCCGCGCTGACTCAGGGTCAGCCTTTGGGGCTGAGCAGGACAGAATGTCTCTGGGAGGCCTCTGTGCGGCAGCCGTGCCAGGGATGTTACTAAGAAAAGCGCAAGGAGAAAGGGTAATGGAACACGCCAGCCTCGCGGGGCCCTGGAGCCCGGGGGCGATGACTCAGGAGATGCTCCGGGAGGCGCGGGGACCACGCTGTCGCTCGCCGTCCTCGCGTTTGGCGAGATGGAAAGGTCCCACGTTCTGTCGCAAAAGGCTTCAGGGGGTCTCATGCTTCTGGGGGCCCTGGAGCAGTGGTCACTCGGTGCCGGCGGAGGTGTGGGAGGACCAGGGACACCCTGGGACCCTTGCTGCTGCCCCCTGCCCTCTAGGGCTGTGACTGTCCCGGCCACTGGATCCTGCTGTCTGCTCTGCCCGTTCACCCACCTCTGGCCCCAGCATCCCCAAGAGCTTCCTTCACTACCGACATCAAAGCAGCCCCAAGCTCTGGAGGGCTCAGGGTACAAAGAGCATGGCCTTGTGGGAGGGCTGGGGCCCCAGCACATGCAGTCAGTGTGAGAGTACGGCGTGGGGGCTAGCCTGAGGACCTGACACCGGAAGCACAGCTCAGCGGGGGAGGTACCCACACCTTCTCCCCGGGCATCTCAGAGCCAAGGGCACGAGGAGCCGGCGGGAGCCCACAGTGAAGTGGGGGATGCAGCTCGGCTCTCCCACACCCGGCTTTGTCGTGAATTCTCAGCCTGGGGACTAACGTGGTCTCTCCAGGGTTGGTCCTCATCTCACTTCCTGGGATGGACCGGCTCATAACCACAGGCACGGTTTCTGACGACCCCAAACGTGCTGTGCAAACCTCAGCGAGGGGCGGCTTGACACTGATGCCAGTTGCAGTGTGGAGCTCACTCCCTCGCAGCTGCAGAAATCACTTCGTTTCCTGTAACTGCCATCAGCAAATTCTTCCTATCAGTGCACACACTCGGCGCACCACAGAGGACGCTTAACGCCCCTCCCAATCGAATTCAATCGGCCGAGCGCATCTTGTACCCCACGTGCTGGACCCTCCATGGCACCAGAGTGTGTGCCAGCTCTGTTCCTCCTGTGACGACGCCGCTTTGCTCCAGTTTTGGGTGTGGCAGTGTTCCTGGGCCAGTACAGCACAGGAGTGGTCAGGAGCCCAGGTTCAGGGGCCCCTCTCCAAACGCTAAACTCTTTGAACCTTTCCTGGCTGTAGATTCACTTCTCTGGGCCTCAGTTTTCCTATCTGGAAAATGGGAGTTACAGTATCCACATGATAGGGCCGTGGTGAGGCTTAAATAAGATGAGGCTGAGGGCTGAACGTGGCTTTAGACCGCAGGCATTCAGCCAGCGAGGGCTGCTGTGTGAGGCACTGATCTTAGCTAAGTACAGAAGGCAGGGCCAGAGGCAGCGTCTGCTCTCTAAGCGCCAAGGACCTGGTTCAAGGTGAAGAGAGGACTGTGCACGAGCTCCCAGCCCAATGGCTCTGCCTCCTTCCTAGAGCTCCCTTCTTTCTGGGCAGGATTCTCCCAGTCAGAGGACACCCACTTACGAGCGGTTCCATACATCTCACCCAGGAGGCAGCAACACAAGCAGCCAAACAGCCAGAGGCTGAGCCAGGTGGGAGAACAGTGCAGCCTAGGGACCTAGCAGCCAAAGGTGCTCATGAGATGGGGGTGGGGTGGGGGCTCGAGCCGCACCCAGTGCCCAGTGGGAAGACCGGGGCCTCTCAGCCCTGTCCAGCCTCGCCCTTTCTCCACGCCGTGGTTTCACAGTAACGCTACTTCCTGTGAGCCAGTCTGGATCACGTGATTTCCCCCTTAGATCCGTGCCTATTAGAGGATGCTGTGTGGTCCCACGGCCCATAATTCATTACGCTGAATTCCTCTCCATCTGGAGGTTCATCCAGGGACTGAGAAGTTGTCACTGTAACCTATTGTCACTGCAACCTTTTATGAACCAGCCTACATTTTTATGTCAAAAATTTATCTTAATGGCCTCACAGCTTTTACCTCCAATTATTTTGGTGTCACCGACCTCCAGCTTGGGCTGTGTTCCAGCTAATAGGTGGGGACAAAGTCCTCTTCACTCCCACTCTAGCCCCACACTTTAACAAGGAAGAAGCTGCCTGCTCAGCATGGTGTATGCCCTCAAGTGGCTTACACATACAGAGACACACTCACACACACACATATGCTCACACACATACACTCACATACACCCACACACACATAATCACACATGTATACACACACATACACACACACATACACTCACATATACCCACATACACATACTCACACATGTACACTCAGATACATACACTCACACATATACACACACTCACACATGTATGCACACACATAGACACACTCAAACACATATACTCACATATACCCACATACACATATTCACACATGTACACTCAGACACATACACTCACACATATACACACACACTCAAACATATAGACACATACATTTACACACACATACACTCACACATATAGTCACACACATACACTCATACACTCACACATATACACACATACACACGTAGACACACATAGACACAAGACACATACACTCACACATATACTCTCACATATACACACATATACTCACACACACATAGACGCACATAATCACATAGACATACACTCACACGCACACATATACACATATGCACATATACTCACATATACACGTAGACACACAAAGACACATATACTCACATACACATACACTCACACACATACACTCACACACACACTTAGACACACACACACATATATGCACACATACTCACATACATATATGCTCACACATACACAGACACACACAAAAATACATACACAGACACATAAATTCACACATACACTCACACACATACACATACATTCACACACATACACATAAATACACACAACACATACTCACACACATACCCATATAATCACACATACATATAACACATACACACTCACATACACAAGATATACACATACACTCATACACACATACTCACACACACATACATTCACACACATACACATAAATACACACAATACATACTCACATGCATACCCCTACACTCACACATACATATAACACATACACACTCACACACGCACATACATTCCTGTACATACTCACACATATACACACTCATATACATACATATAACACATATACACTCACACACACACACACACACACCCTGTGGAATGTGGGAGAGGGCCAGGCCTTTGTGGTGCACCCTAAAGCAGGCTGGGGAATAAGAGGCAACAGCAGTGGGCCCCGAGTTGCTCTGTGTGCCCAGCACAAGGGAAGGACACCAGGGCAGGTGCGAGGCCCCCAGGGCCCCACACAGCAGGGATGCCCCCTGTGATCAGAGAGCAGCACGCCAGGGAAGGAAGCCCAGGCATGCTATTAGCGGAGGTACCGGCGGCCTCATTACTCTTCTTGCTGTGCCCTTTCCAAATGCACTTGTGTGCTTGTGTGTGCGCATGCGCACCCACATGTGCTTAGGGATATAAATATTTATATGTAACAGACATGAAATAGAATATTTATACAGGATATAACAATTATATTTTAATATATCAATTATATATTTAAAAATACATATATATGTGAAGATATTTCGCTATGGTAGGAATCAGTGATTACTGAAGTGGTGGCTAAAGAAATAAACCTTCAGGGGCTGGCACTGTAGCGTAGTAGGTTAAGACTCTACCTGTGGAGCTGGTATCCCATATGGGTGCCAGTTCAAATCCTGGCTGCTCCACTTTGTACCCAGCTCCTTGCTAATGAGCCTGGGAAAGCAGTGGAAGATGGCCCAAGTCCTTGGGCCCCTGCACCCACGTGGGAGACCTGGAGGAAGCTCCTGGCTCCTGACTTTGGAATGGCCCAGTTCCGGCCATTGCATGCAGCCATTTGGGGAGTGAACCAGCAGATGGAAGACCTCTCTCTCTCTCTCTCTCTCTCTCTCTCTGTCTGTAACTCTGCCTCTCAAATAAATAAATAAATCTTGAAAAACAAAAAAAAGAAACAGACCTTTGGTCCTGGACTTTCCTTCTTGCTGTTGGTGATGAGATCAGTGCTGGCTTCCACACTTGGAGCGCTCCTTGACGTGTTCTACAGCTACTCATGAGGCCAGTGTGTTTTCTCCACTGAACAGGCGGGGACCAAGACATGCCACGAGACTCAGGCAAGGCCGGGGTGCATGTGGGCCTTGACCTCTTTGCTGAAGCCCTGCCCCAGGCTGCCCTGGGGCCCGAGGGCTTGCTCTGAGGGACAGCCCAGGGGCCATCTCTGTTGTAGGCCCCAACGTGCTTGTGAGTTTGTGATCTGTCCTTGGAGAGGGACAATCAACCCTTTTTGTGACATGACTCCCATGCAGGGCTGCTGGAGGCACCGCACAGCAAGAAAGGTGAGCAGAACCTACGTTGGGGTGTGCGTGCTTGTATGAGTGTGCACATGTGTGTGTGCACTTGTGAGTGTGCAGGTGTTTGTGTGCCGTGCATGCGTGTGCACTACAATGGATGTCACCTGCATTTTCATTTTCACTCGAGGCAAACGTAAGGACCTTGATCTCTTGCACACTTGCTGGAGTCAGATGGACCGAGCCAAGCCCTTACAAGGTCACTTCCTCTGCAAACGGCGTTGTTAAATGAATTTCCCCGACCCTCAGTTTTTCCATCTTAAGATAGGAATAGTAATATCTGCCTCACAGGATGGATGCAAAATGTGTGTGAGGCACTTACTTGTGCCTGGCAGGCAGTAAAGGTGTGCCAAACACCCGCCCGCCATCATTACTGGCGGCCTCGCGACAACCTCTCGTGTGCTCGGTCTGGTGACTGCTGCTCCCCACGCCCCTGTCTTCAGAACGGCCCCGTTTCTCTCCCGCTTTCGGATGCCTCCTCATTTGCAGAACTAAGTACTCCCCAAATGAGCGAGGAGTCTGTCTCCTGGCACTGGATCCAGGGGAGGAGCCACCCCAGAGAGGGGGACGGGCCCCGGGCTCCATGGGCAGCCCTGGGCAGGGGGACCAGGAAGATGTCCCTTCTCTGCAGAACCCCCTGGGCTCCCTATTTCTTGCCCGAGACAGACAGCACAGCGTGGCAGGCCTGGACAGAAGCTTCCAGGTGCTCACTGCAGAGGAGGGTGAATGAACACACAGCGAGTTTGCCACTGTGCCCGGAGACTCCAAGGCCAGTTTTTGCCTGTGCGGTTTCCTGTCGGATCAAGCCCAGCCCCTTCTCCTGGTGTTGGAGCCCCCGCGTTCTCCTCGTCCCCTCACACAGCCTCAGCCTCCCTGCGCACAGCTGGGCACCCGCTGCTGCAGCCAGGCTGTCTCTTCTGCCCCATCCTGCTGCCTCCAGGATGGCTTTCAGGCTTGCTGCAGGCGGAAGTGTTACCACAGATGGTCTTGTCTTGCTGTTGACCTTTTCTACGCCTCGCTGTGTCTCTGCATCCAGACTGCAGCGTCCCCGAGGGCAGGGCTCCGCTGAGCTGAGCTGGGGAACAAGACCCTCCTCGGAGACCTGCAGTAGGAGGTTCTGCCTCTCTCAGCTGCTGCCCTTGACCTCCCCATGGCTTACCACATAGGGAAGATGGCAAACAAATACCTCATCGCACCATTTTAAAAAGGAACCCCCACCCACCCCAGGACTCATTAAATACCTGGGTCTGGACTGCAGGGGGAGCCAGCTGGCCTCCCAGGAGCAGGGAGCGCCCCAGCTCTGACAGGTATTTTACTCCCTTTGCAGTGGGAAGAGCTGGGCCGTTAGCTCTGATTCTCCATGCAGCCGGGAGATTCCTGCATCCCCAGGCACCTGTCTGGCTGGTGCCAACCCGGAAGGACATATACATTCAGACAGGGCCATGGGCAGGCAGGGAGGAAGTCTGAACAATGGGTAAGGTAGGCAGCAGGGCCTCCTGGGGGAACCCGGCTGTGACGAGGTCGAGAACTTCACAGGGGTGCCCCAGCCTGGAACCTTCCCATCCCGGCTCCCAGGCCGGGGTGAAAGGCCCTAGTGAGGCATCCTGCCACGGTGGTGAGAGTGGCAGTGCCTCCCCAAGCACGAGGGGCCCTCGTCCTCCATGATGGAGAAGGATGACTCCCTGGGAGGTCCAGTTTCTGCTTCAAACTCAGCTGGGCTATGCCCAGAGGTAGGGGTGGGGGTGGGACAATGACTGCAAACTGAGTTCGGTCACAAAACTGGTCCCCCAGGGCACAGCCACCAAGAGGCCAGATCTCTGCCTGGAGACCCCGTCTACCAGGGGCCGATGGGAGCTGGTGAGAACTCAAGGAAGCCCCTATGTAGAATGAAGCTGATGTCCTTAAAATGGAACACGGTTTTAAACACTAACAGCCTGAAGGCACGGGAGCCGGCTGCACGCTGGGGCCAAGCCGAGGGCCCCAGCGACCTGGGGGTGGAGCGTCCAGGGTGGAGGCTGTGGCCCTGTCCCAGGCCTGCATGCAGGCGCTGTCGCAGACGCACATGGCGCTGTTCAACCCACCCGGCCCGCTTCTCCATGGCAACCCTAAACGGCCTGTGCGTTCCAAGGCCGCACCGGCAGCCACCGCAGACCCAGTGCTGAGATGGCGTCCTCGTGACAAACAGTGGGGACTCCGAGGCTACAGCAGGGATTCTGAGACTGCAGTGGCCCAGGCATAGCAGCGACCAGGGGAGAGGGACGTACAGGCAGGGAACCCCAGGAGCTCAGAGTGCACCAGCCTGGAGACAGGGGACAGGGCAGGTAGAAGGGACAGGTGAGACCCTGGAGGGGGGTGCGCGAGATTCAGGGACTGCACGGTATCGTGGCAGGTGGCCTGGCTGTGTGCTGGGGGTCACTGCCTCCCAGGAGGGTGAGCAGGGTCCTCCTCCCCTGCCCATCACCTCTGCAGCCTGGCCAGCGGCCATCATCCTACCGTGCCTGCTCGCTCCGCCTCCATGTCCTGGCCACACCCCTGCCAGCCTCCCGCACCAGGCCTGGGCGCAGACGCCCGCCCGCCTTCCCTGGAGCAGCCATGTAGGAGGGAAGGAAAGGGGCTCGCCTGGGGTGGGCAGCAGCAGGATTTGAATGTGTCATCTGGATCCCAGCCTGGGACTCGTTCCCTCTGTAGAGTGGAGTGCAGGGCACCGGCTGGGGCAGGGTTTTGTGGGGGACAAGTGGGACGACAGATGCACAAGCAGACGAGACTGCGTGAGTGAGTGCTGATTTCCCTTGCTCAGCCCACAGCCTCCTGCCCTCCCCGGCAGTGGGCACAGGTGCCCGGGAGCCCAGCGAGGAAGAGCAACGAGCAAGGAGGCCGGACGGACAGGAGTCAGCCAGGACGCTCCCAACACCCCGCCTCCGTTGTGGTAAACGATGACTTTAATTTACAAAGCAGACGAATACTAAATCTTCATGAAATTAAAAACTATATTATTTATGTGAGCGGAAACGGAAAACGGTCCGTAGCTGGCAGCAATCTTGCTTTGTAGGAGGAACACTAAAATAATTAAAACCACTCGTGCTTCAGTAATAAATAATGATAATAAATAAATGTCCTGACCTTAAGCGAAAATATAAAATTAAAACCCATTTGGTATGTAAATGCATTCAGGACACTAGCGAGTCTCCCAGCCTAGGATGGTGTGGAATGCAAGGAGCCGCCGCTACATGAATTTTGAAAGGAAAATCAAAGAACAACAGAGTTGTGTGTGTATCGACTCATTATTCTACTTTAATTCCATCTAATGCTGTGTGGAGCCTGGAGGCTGGGACATTAATTTCCTGCTTTTTCTGTCTCACCAATTCCTCATGGACACCAGGAGAAAGAATTTCAATCCTGGACGCTGAAATCAGGGGGAGCCAGCAACTGGCAGGAGAGGCGGGGAAGTGTGGACGGGAAAGGCGATCGCTGGCGAGACCTGCACCTGGCGTGGAAAGGCGGCGGCCAGGAGGCGGAAGGGCACTGGTGTTGGCCGGGGTGGCTCTGGAATGTTCAGGAGATGAGTGATTGGCAGGGGGTGGGGGTGGAGAACCAGACGTCCTAGACCCATTCCAGGCCAAAGAGCTGGGCTCAAAGTCTGCTGTTGGCCTTGGATTTCGGGAGAACGACAATGGGTTCCAGATGGTGACGCCCCCCCCACTGTTTTGCCTCACCCCCCGCCCCACCAGCAGGGCCTGGCCCTACCATGAAATCAGCGCGTGTTCCATGGAGCCTGCAGTTCCCCAGGGCTCCCCACACGCAGGCAATGGGCCAGCGGAAGCATCAGCAACTTTCCACCGAGGCAGCGGAACCAACTCCTCAGCACCCCGTCTGTGCCGTGACTCCCCCGGGGGGCTGCCCCAGCTGCCTCCCCTTTCTGTTTTGTAATCCCCCTGTGAGGCCCTTACTCCTGCTTGACGGCCAGGGAAACTGAGGCACATGAGTGCACGGCGAGGACCGGAACGCCGCTCCAGGCCTGCTCTCTGTGTGACCAGGGCCTCAAACAGGCAGGGGGCCTGAACAAGGAGCCCCGGACGAGGAGCACTTAACTGGCCATGGCCACGCCCTGAGCCTCCCTGCCCCATCCTCTGTCAGAATTCACTGCTTCCAAGCTGCGCAGGCTGAGATGGCTGAACTGGGAGGATGGGCCTGGTGTGTGTGTGGGGGGGAGACCCTTCCCTGGGGAAGTCACAATGCTTCCGTCTGTGGATGGAGGGAGGCTCCCTGGACCACTCTGGTCCTGACCTCAGGTCCCCTGGGTGCTCGTTTGATCAGCTCTCCCTCTCACCGTGGTCCCAAGGCAGTGGCAAGAGGGGTCACCCCACAGGAAAAAGAGGGCCCAGGATGGTCAGCATCCTGGGGGTCCCCCGGGGGAGCGAGGCACCTGTGCAGCCCCTCTTCTGACAACACCGCTAGTCCAGGTGGGAAAGCAGGGGAAGCCAGCCACGCCCCCCCCCCCCCCCCCCCGCCATGTCTGAGCAGCTCCAGGTGGCGCAGGCTTTGCAGGCGGACCCTCGGGGGCCGTGGCTGGTTCTCCCTCCCTTTCAGTCTCAGAGCAGGTGTGGTCCAGACAAGCTTCCCTGACAGTGCCCCTGCTTTCTCCGGCTTGCCCGGAGAAACCCCTGGACCCTTCTCGCTCTGCTAGGGGCTCACATAGCCCCGCCCACTCCTGCTTGTTGATTTCCCTGCCACTGGCTTCAGGACACAGACAACTCTAGTACTTGAGCAAGAACAAAACCCCGGAGGAGACCAGCGGGGTAGTCAGGAAGACAGTCCTGTGGACCTACAGGCGCCGGGAGCCAGCGTAGCCTGTGCGTCGAGCCGTGTGTGTCTTGCATTGGCTATGGGGGAGTCTGATTCCCAGCTGTGGCTTCCTGTTGACGAGTACCCTAGAGGGCAGCAGGTGATGGTTCTAAGAGCTGGGTCCCTGCCTCCCACGGGGGAAACCTGGATTGAGTGTCCAGCTCCCAGCTTCAGCCCTGGCTCAGCCCTGGCCATCAGGGGCATTTGGGGAGTGAACCAGCAGACAGGAGGGCTCTGTCTCACCTACAATGAAACAACACCACCAAAACCAAATTATGAAAGACACATCTGAATGCTGAAAATCTCCTTCCAAAGGCTTGCAGGCTCCCCCAGGTTGGAATGCTCCTGCCCTGGACCACATAAGAGCTCCACAAGGCTGGGCCACGGAGGGGGCTCACGGAGGGGGCTCACAGCAGACAGAACTCCTGGGCTTGAGAGATGGGAAGGTTTGGATGAGCAATAGGGAACACAACCTGGGAATCAACACCTGGGACTAAAGGGGGCCCAGGTGCTCCCTCATGCACCCCGATACCCCGTGCTTCCAGCCCATTCCTAATTCTTGCTTGTCTCCCTTTTGCAATGCCTGCTGCTTGCCTAAGGTTGGAAAGGACCCCTCCCCAGAGGGTCTCCAACATCTGCCCAAGCAGGTGCCCAAGAAGCAAATCATCCACTCATTGAATGTTTATGGAAAGCCGTCGGCGTCTGGCCCAGGTGGACGAGGCCACACAAGAAAGAGTTCAGAGGCTAAAGTGGGGCAGTGCCGGGGGAAGGAGCAGGTGGGAGTCTCAGGGGAGATCGGGGTTCTCACTGCCCCGCTTGACACTGAGCAAGGGCCCAAGTACGGTCAGACTCAGGAGGAGGGAGGGAGAGAGGGAGATGGGGAGGGAGGGAGACGGGGAGGGAGACGGCAGGGCCAGGGAGCGAGGCGAGAGGCGGTGAGGACAGCGAAGGCCAGTGGAGAACGCACGCCAAGCCGAGGCTGCCCTGGGCTGGTGGCGGCAGCAGACGGGGCTGGAGGGAGTTCTACCCTGAGCGTGGAGGGTGCACGGTGCTGAGGGACCCAGGGGAAACCTCGCAGTGACCCAGGGAGGAGTGGGCAAGGACTGTGCCCAGCACAGAGGCTGAGGGCATGGGGAGGAGGGCGGGATGGTGGGGAGGGTTAACAAGCACACACGTGGATCCGGATTAGTTGCTGCTGTGGGGTGTGTGAGCGGGCATGAGTCTGGGGCAGGGGCCGTGGCAGGGAAGCCGGGAGAGGCTCAGAGGTGACGGGCCACGTGGAGACGAAGTGAGTCTGAAGTGGCTGGGGATGCCCAAGGCTTTGCCAGGAGCAGGTGCTGTACAGGCCGCGAGCCCCGAGCGAGGGCCGCCAGGAGACGGCACAGGATGTGGAGACTTCGAGGCGTGTTCTGGCTCTGTCCTTGTCCTTCCGTCTACACGGCTGCCAGAGGGCACAGCCCCGCCCCAGTCCTCACCCTCAGCTGCAAGCAAGCATTGCTCTGTCCCCTTCCTCAGCTGGAACAGCCCGGGATGCCCTCACTAAGGGACTTGGAGTAGCTGAATGCGACCTCCACAATTCTCAAGCTGGAGGTGGAGCTGGAGGCGTTGCAGGCCCTGGTGGACGGGATCAGCGGCCCGCGCAGGAGGCCCCGGGCAGTCTGTCTGGCTCCTCGGCCCCGTGCCATGTGAGGGTGCGGTGAAAAGGCGCCATCTTGGAGGCCACAAGGATGCAGACGGTAGCCTGTGGTGCCCTGAGGACTGGCAGCAGCCGAAGGCAGTTTGTTCCAGCTGCAGGTGCAGACTTAGACACCTCCAGGTCCACAGAGCTCCCCTCCCTGTCTTCGGCTGCTCCAACGTGGCTTTAGCACGATGGCTACAACCACGACCCTCTCTGACCTCCTTCCCCATCTGACAGTCACATGTCTATTTTGTTATCTGTTTCCACCTCCACCCATCAGCTTCTTCAAGCAGGGATTTTTTTTTTTAATTTATTCATTTGAAAGGCAGAGTTTCAGAAGAGAGAGATCTTCCATCTGCTGGTTCCCTCCCCCAGTGGCTGCCATGGCCGGGCTTGGGCCAGGTTGAAGCCAGGAGCCTGGAACTCTATCTGGGTCTCCCACATGGGTGCGGGGGCCTCAAGCGCTCAGACCATCTTCGGCTGTCTTCCTAGGTGCACCAGCAGGGAGCTGGACTGGAAGTGGAGCAGCCGGGACTCGAACCAGCGCCCATATGGGATGCTGGTGTTGCAGGCGGCGGCTCAACTGCTGTGCCACAGCGCCGGCCCATGGTTGGCTTGTTTTGACTCCTGCAGTGCCTGTGTGGAGTAGGTGCTAAGTCAACAATTGCTTATTGGGTAAATGGTGGTCTCCACCCCTCTTCACTTCACAATGGACACCTGGGTTTGCTGTGAACTTGGGCCTGGGTCCTGAAAGACATGCGGTTCTATAAGCGGCACTTGGGAGCCAGAGCTGCCGGCAGCCTGGACTTCAGACGCTGTGTCTGCAGTCTAGGGGTGGGGATGGAGTCTCGGTGTAGGAGGGGACTTCAGCGTGTACTTGGCTACCCCTGGGCCGTCACCCAGCTCTGCCATTGGCTGGGCAGGAGGCCAGCTTGGAGTCTGCACGGGATTCATTGCACCAAAGGCTCCCTGAGTTTGCAGATCTTGAACATTAACTCACAGACTCTGGTGGAGCCCAGGCAAGAAAGCAAAACCCAAACCTACAGGAAATAATCTGAAACGAGCTGGGGGTGGAGTGTGAAATGAACAAAACATATGGGCCAAAGAGAGAGGGGGAGGGCCAGCTCACCCTGGGGCCTTCCAGAAAAAGCAGAACTTAGAAAGCTGCCTGGAGACAGGCAGAAAACCATGCTACCTTTAAGCTGGGTGCCAGGGCAAGGAAAGTGGATGGGAATAGAGCAGCAAAGGTGACGAGGCAGGAGGCACCTGCGGGCACGAGACCCAGCCTCATGGCTAGCCCTGCTGCAGGTGCTCTGTGACTCTGGACACACCCCTGCCCTCTCTGGGCCCGTGTCTTTGTGTGGAAAGTGAGGATTTTGAATGGGCAGGCTCCCTGCAGAAGGACTGGCTGAGCTCTCCTAGGGCGCCAGCTGCCTTTACAAGTCAGCATGGTCTGGCAGGACCCAAGATGGATGCCGACAGCTGTTCAGTGCGACTGTGCATGGCAGCCTCTCCTGGCCTGTGCTCTCAGAGGCCTGCACCTCTGTCAAGGCCGCTGAGTCCCACCTTTGGGGGCACTGCCCTGGGGAGCTGGGGTGCTGGATTTAGCACCCACACAGCTGCTGAGCTGGCCTATCTTTGTTTGCCTCCTATTTCCTCCCACAGAGGAAAGGCCTGCCTCCCTGCAGGTCTCAGATGGACCTCCTGTCTGCTGACCCCTGTGTGTTGCTCCCTGGGGTGTTGGGCCAGCACGGCTCTCTGGACTCGAATGGAAAAGGTGGCCAGCAGGGGCTGGCTCTGTGGCATAGCGGGTAAAGTCTCTATCTGCAGTGCCGGCATCCCATATGGGCACCGGTTTGAATCTGGCTGCTCCACTTCCCATCCAGCTCTCTGCTATGGCCTGGGAAAGCAGTAGAGGGTGGCCCAAATTCCTGGGCCCCTGTACCTGCATGGGAGACTAGGAAGAAGCTCCTGCCTTAGGATCGGTGCAGCTCTGGCTGTTGCAGCCACCTAGGGAGTGAACCAGCAGATGGAAGACCTCTCTCTCTGCCTCTGCCACTCTGTAACTCTGCCTTTCAAATAAATAAATAAATCTTAAAAAAAATAAAGAAAAAGAAAAGGTGGCCGGCAAATGATGGGAGCCCAGCTGAGCTGGGCAGGTGGGCGGGGCTCGAGGGTAACCCTGGTCCTGAGGATCCGGGTCCTGGCAGGTGGCTGGACACGCCTGGGGCCAACCCAGAGAGCAGCTGCGGGAGTGCAGCCTCATTCACGAGTTTCCTTTTCACTTGCACTGGGTCTGGCGGTCCCAGTGGGCACAGCCTCCTTGCAAAACAAACAGCAGAATCAATACTCCCTTCACCAGGGAGGTGTAGTGTCTTCCGGCGGCTGGCCAGGCTCAGGCTCAAACCCAGGGAAGGGTTGCACAAAGGCTGCCTGGGGTCTTTCCTGCCTCCATAAAACAATGTGATTGCATTAGATTGGATAGGCATTTATCTAGAGCCTTCGACGCGTCCAACCCTACCGGGCGGGTGGGAAACAGAGCGAGCAGAAAGCGTGTGGGCCCGGGGAACACGGCCAGGGGACAGGCACATAAAGCAAAGGCTCTGGTGCGAGGTGTGCGTGGGCCAGGGGGCTAGGGCTGAGAGTGTCAGGCCCTGAGTGTGTGGACACTGTCTCCTGGGGTCGTGTCAGGCCTGCCCAGGGAGTTCCAGGCCAGGCTCGGCCTCAGAGTGTGGGAAGTCCAGGGGAGCTTGGTAAAAACGCAGATCTAGCCTGTGGCCCTGGAGACGTGGAATCAATGGACGCTGCTTAGGGGAGAGGCAGTGTCTGAGAGTTGCCTGTGAGCTGGACTTCTTGTGGGAATGGGAAACCTGGATCCTGGGACCATGGTCTAAGATGCACCCCTCTGGATGCGGGCTACTTGGGGCACGGGTCAGGGGCACAGGCCCAGAGGCACCATTGTGTCAGTTTGGAGAAAGACCACACGGAAAGAAAACAGATTCTGGGTGGCCAGGGTGGGTGTCTTTGAGGAGCAGGTGGGGGCCCTGCGGAGCACCCTTGGGCTTGGCAGCAGGTAGGAGGGGGTGCATTGAAGCTGCGAGGGGGGCTGAGGCCTGCTCCCAACTGGGCAGAGGGAGAGGCCCAGAGCTTACCTCTTACCAAGCTGGCCTCCCTCCCAAGGCTTGCCTGGAGGGCAGCTTTAGGCCAGGTTAGACGGTGGGGAGGCTGGGAGGAGGAGGCACCCCTGCCTCTGCGCAGGGGGTCCATGCAGGGTCGTCAGGACACTCGCCACGCACAGGCGAGCCCAAAGTGCATGGAGAGGGTGGGGCCATCCAGAATCATTGCAGGCCACTGTGAGGATGGGACATGTGGGCCCAGGGGGCCCCAGGGGCCAGGCAGGCTGGGGTGAGCAGAGGGCAGAAAACATGAGCACGGAGCAGGCAGGCAGGAAACGTCGCCACGGGGCTGCCACCCGGCCGCTCCTTCCCCAGCCCCTAAATTATCAGCCAGCCAAAAGGAAGCCTCTCTCCCTGCCCCTGCGTCGGGGGCCGGAGCGGAGCCGGGATGAGAAAGACCACACAGACTTTAGACCCTGGACACGGAGCAGCTTAGCCGGCCTGTTTTAGGATAATAAAGGAAGCTAATGGAAAGTGGTGCTTCCTTCCCCCAAAGCTGCGATTAAACGCTGGAATATGGGTGACACGTACACCGTGGAGGACACAGCACGGTTAGAATTCTGCCAGCAAACATTCTAAAATATTCATGAAACCCGGGACCAGGCCTGACTGTTAACACTGCACCGGGTTCCCTGGATGGAGTGACAAATGGGCGCCAAGCTCTGTCATCTGAGCCTCTGATCTTCTCAGGTCCCACCAGGGAGCAGCGGGGCTCCCCAGCTGGGCGAGGGGGCTCCAGGGAGACCACGGTGGGGGTGGGGCGTGCTGAGCACTGGAGGGGGGGCTGCGCTCCTGCGTGGGAGGCGAGATCACGGATCCTCAAGTCTTCCTCCACCCACAGTGATTAGCGCGAAGGGAGCCTTGGGGACAGGAGCCCTGTTAGACACATGGAGCCTCACAAACGGCAACGGGAAAAGCAAAACGTCTCGGGTGGGGGTGGGGGGGGCGGGGGAGAAGCAAATTGGCCTTTGAAAGAAAATCAGGAGAAAGAAAATAAAACGAACTCGGGGCCGCGCTGGAGAACAGCATCTCCTGAGCTCCCCGACACGCCGAGAGGCAGCCACCGTGCAAAACGGCTGCAACTGAACACGGGGCGTCTAATTAAAAGCAGCGGCAGGAGAGACCATTCCTTCCTCCTCGGGTCCGGCTTCTTTCTATGCAGGGATCCAAAGTACGATGACACGAAGACAAAGAGTTATTTCCCCGCACGGTGAGAAGTGGCGTGGCGGCTACCGGGCGGCTGGTCGTTAGATCCTTTCGGCTAACACACGTGGCCGAGGCCAGGCTCGCCAGCTGCTGCTAGGGGCTCAGTCACAGCGGGGAAGGGGGCACCGGCAGCATCGTGGGGGACAGAGAGCGCGTACACGTGGAACCAGCGCCGGCCAGAGTGTGCTGAGGGGGCCGGGTGGGCCGGGTGGGCCGCAGGCTGCCGGGAGCAGACAGCCCAAGTGCAGGCCCTCTCTCTCCTGCGCTGGCTAAGAGGACACTTCCCCCAGTCATCTCGTGGCCTTTACCATGCAAAATCAGTGCTTAGAGGGAGGTGGAGATGGGGAGTGGCTGCTTAATGGGCATGGGCTGTCTTTTTTGAGATCATGGAACATTCTGGAACTAGCTGATGCAATGGCTGCACAACCACATACAAAATGCTGCTGCATTGTGCACTTCAGAATGGCAAATTCTCATGATGTATAGTTTAACACAAATGCCTTTTTTTTTAAGGTAGTCTTTTTTGGAGATTATACTCATTGTAAGCTCTGCTCACCACTGCAGGAGCTATGGGACGATTCCTGAGAGCTGGGTAGGGAAGAGGGGTGTCCCTTGACAGTTAAGCCTCCACAGAGGCCCATCACCCCCTCACCTCCCTCATGGTCCTGGCTCCTGGCCAGGCGCCAATGTCAGAGATGAGACATGGCCATCAGAGCCGTCCCTGGAGAAGGCCACTGAGCACGGCTCCCAACAACATGTTCCCCCGAGTTCTTGCCTGGTCTAATTTTAAACTGCCTCCTCGCTGGAGCCACCGGAACAGAGGCTGCTAGTGCTTAAGTTCAATTCTGGGAGGGTGGCTGGTGGGCTTGGCACAGGCTGCTTCCTGTCACCCCTCGAAGCCTCCCGACACCATCCTGCTGCTACCAGTTACATATGGGTCCTGCCATGGTGAGGGAGTTCACCAAGCCAAAAATCTGGGGAGGCTGGCGGGGGAGGGGGAGAAGGGAGCTGGTGGGAACGGAGCTTTCCTACGACTTGGCAGAGACCCAAACCCAGATCCCTGCCTTGGATTTGAACTTGGCCACCCAGCACTGAACTCATCGTCCCGTGCCTGCCCTCTCCCTGTGACAGTCCAAATGTTTGGTTTCACCTCTGTGCAGCCGGCGGCCCATCTGTTAACACCCTGGCCAGACCCAGGCGTGGGGGCACAGAACTGACCCAGAAGTAGGTATAATCCTCTCTTCTAAATGTGCTTAATACCATCGATAATCTTGTCACATAAATCTCTTGGTTAGCAGAGGGCTGGAGCTATCACTGCTGGACTCCAAGAATCTTTCAGTACCGGATTCCGCCTCCTGTAATCTATCTCCTTTCTTATGCCGATTTCAGCTGCCATGTTGCTGAGTGCTGGGGAGAACTGCCCTGACCTTGGCAGGCACCATTTCTGCACGAGGCCACTGGAGCTCGCCCATCCGTTCGTTCATTCATTCGGATTCTGTTAGAGGTGGGGGAGGCCGCTAGGTGGCCCTGTGCACATGCGCACACACACCCCTTTCTGATGGCCATTTCTTGCTGTTGGGGTTTGGACCCACAGTCATGACTACTGCTGAATCTCCTTGTCTAGAAGGTTGAGTGGAACTTTCTAGACACGTGCTGTTGCCCCTCGAGTGTCTCTGTCTCCTCACAGTCATTGCTCCAGCACTGCCAGTATGGGGTTCTGAAGCCATTGAAAGCTTGCAGGGACACCATGAACTCAAGCTGTTTTTGAGTTCCTCCAAAGAAATGAAACTCAAGTCGTTAACTCACTCCTATGATGTAAATTACCGGCATGAACACTGCCAGGACTTTGTAAAAGTAGGTCCTCTCTGCACCTAGCGACTCTGCCATTCTAACCTCCAGGGGGCAAATGTGGGTGGGGGTGGGGCCTGTCTCCAGCAGTACGGGACCCAGCTCTGCTTCTAATCCTCCGGCGGCTCAAGAATAAATATCCTCTGAGCAGGGCTGACGCCTGGCCCGGTGTGGGCACTGGGCTGTCAGCAGCAGCTGGGTAAACAAGTGGGCTGCAAGCTAATTTCATAGCCAGACTCTGGGGAGCAGCTGGGGAAAACACTGCAGGCCCAGGAGGCCGGCTAGAGCCGGCCTGGGATCTCTCGTCTTCTGAAATAGGCCCATAAGCCCTGGTGACATTTGGGCTCAGCTTCCTGTAGGCTGCTGTGTGGGTGCGCCAAGGCCTTCTGCCTGCCCAGTGCCCGCCTTGGATCCCCGGGACCAGTTCCTCCTGGTAACTCTGTAAAACGGCCTGCTAGAGCTAACCCAGTGCACGCACAAGCCTCACGGGGGAAGAGTGGCCCCCGAGCTCATGGATCCGCCTCACGCGCCTCTTTTCAATTATGAGACAGAGAGGGCAGAGATGACAGCAAACAGAATTTTCTCCTGAATTCCAGTTGCTGAGAAGAGGGGAGCGTTAGCGCACAAAGCTTTTACGTGGCTTGATTTCAAGAATTTCCCTGCCGGTTCCATGAATTTGATCAGACTTCTGCGAGGGGAGTGACCAGCAGGCAATGTCCACTCCCCTTTTCTTCCTCCAGCTAAGCAAGAAGCCTGATTTATTTTTTTTTTTTATTTTTTTTTTTGACAGGCAGAGTGGACAGTGAGAGAGAGAGACAGAGAGAGAAAGGTCTTCCTTTGCCGTTGGTTCACCCTCCAATGGCAGCCGCGGCCGGCGCACCACGCTGATCCGATGGCAGGAGCCAGGATCCAGGTGCTTTTCCTGGTCTCCCATGGGGTGCAGGGCCCAAGCACCTGGGCCATCCTCCACTGCACTCCCTGGCCACAGCAGAGAGCTGGCCTGGAAGAGGGGCAACCGGGACAGAATCCGGCGCCCCGACCGGGACTAGAACCCGGTGTGCCGGCGCCGCAAGGTGGAGGATTAGCCTATTGAGCCACGGCGCCGGCTAGGAAGCCTGATTTCAATTCAATGCTAAATGGGGGCCACATTAAAAATCTTCTCCCCCATCCATCTGCGCCTCTGTGTAGACAGCAGCATGAGTGGCCAGTGCGCCCAGCCCTTCCTGTCCCCAGGGGACACAGCTGTGGGTTGTGAGAGGGACAGGGGAGTAACTTAGCTTCTCACTTTCACTGCCCTTTTGATTTTCCAAATTGGAGTCCGTGTGTTAGAGGAAGCAGGCAGATGGTCGCTGGGAAACTCATGAGAGCGCTCTTGACGCTGGGGAGAAAGGTGCAACCGTGCTGCATTTCAGCTCAGCAGACAGGAGGTCAGCAGGCCAGCCAGCCCCGGCGTCAGCATAGCATCAAGAGGGTCTGTTGCGAGAAGCCAGCCCCGCTCAGGAGGGCTCCTTTCGGGAGGGGACGCTTCCATGGAGCGGATTAGTCCCCCAGGGCTGCTGCAAAGCGGGAGGCTGGAGCCACAGAAATTTGTTCTTGCACAGTCCTGGGGGCCAGAAGTCCAAAGTCAAGGCCAAAGTTGGCAGGGCCACGCTCCCTCCAAAGGCTCGCGGCGAGCGTGCCCCTCAGCCTCCTCCAGCTTCCCGGGGCTCCAGGCTGGCTGCCCCACGGCAGCCTCTCCTCTGCCTTCACACGCCCTTCTCTGCGGGTCGCCTCCTCCTCCTTTTCTTATAGAGACACTTGTCGCTGGAGTTGGGGCCCACACTGACCTCGGGTCCTCTCATCTCAGCATCTGTGCCTTACCCAGAGCTGCAAAGACTCTTTTCCAAAGGTGGTCTTTCAGAAGCTCCAGGTGGGCTTATATTTTGGGGGCCGCTACATAGAGAGTGCTTGCAAGTAGAACCCTGTTTTCTCACCAGTTTGAATGTGTTAAAGAGGAGCCGAGCCGGGCTCCTTTGGAGGTGCGCATCCTTAAATATTGCTCAACTCCCAACCGGGTGGGGTGCAAGCAGAAATCTCAGCAAGGTCACAGATGTCAAGTGCAGGGTCAGGCACACAGCCTGGGCCACCCAACCGTGTCTTCAGCTACAAACTGGACGGCAGACCCTGGGAAGTCCCCGTGGGGCAGGGCAGTCTCACTGGCCAGTCCCCTGGGACACTAGAGACCTTAGGGCCTTCCCATCCCCCACCCTTCACCACCACTCCCGGCTCAGAGCTGGCGCTTAGAAATGTTAAATAACAATAATAATAATAACACATCTGAGTGTGACGCTTTAATAGCCAATCTGTCATTCTCCCACTTTATTTCTGAGATCTTAAGAACGGTGCCCTCCCTGCACAAAACATCAGGGTGTATTTATATTAAAAACGAAACTAATTAAAATGTTTGAAAACCATAAACCACACCACCATAAAACAGCGGCAGCCCTATTTTTCCAGTCTAAAAAGATTTTTCTTTCTCCTTTTGTGGCTGGCCCTGATGAGCAAACTCCTGGGAGCTGGGACTCCCAGGAGGCAGGAGGCTGGAGGGAACTGAGCAAGGCCTCTGCTTCCCAGAACCCACAGCCAGAGGCTGGACCCAGCTGGAGGACAAGCTCCCCTTAAGGTAATCAGAAGCCCGCCACTTAATGAGCAGTTGCGGTTTGGGAGTTTTTCAAGGGTGGCTCAGGAGTGGAATGTGAGTGCTTAAATATAGCAGCATGGGGTGGGAGTGTGGCGCAGTGCTTAAGACGCATGCATCCCACACCAGGGTACCTGGGTTCAATTCCTGGTCCCCCTCCTCACTCCGGCTTCCTCCTGCGCACCCTGGGAAACAGCACTGATGTGCAAGTAGTTGGCTGCCTGCTCCCCGTGTGGGAGACCTGGATTGAGCCTGAGCTGTTGAGGACATTTGGGGGATGGAACGGCTGATGGGAGATCTCCCTGCGTCTCCCTGCCTCTGGAAGAAACATCAGCACAACAAGAAGCTAGCACGAGGGTTCTGCAGGGCCCCAAGGCCATGGCTGGGGCGTGTGGCCGCAGCGTAAGGGGGATCCGCTGCTTCTGCCTGCGACTCAGGCTGACCTCCGTCACAAATGGGTCATTATCCAACAAGGAACCAGCGGGCCACAAGCGCTTCTAAGCAAACAAAGCATGACTGTTTGTTGAGTGAATAAACAAAAGAGGAGCAAGCTGTGTGCAAGATGGTGGGCGGATAGGCAGGGCGTGGGCGGTGGGGCCCGCACTGACTTCACTCTGGGAGAACACGAGAGGAGCCAGCAAGATGCCCTGGCTAAATGCTTACATTTCCCGTTTTTTCAGAGGTGAGTTCATTTCTTTAAGAAGACAAGTCCCTTGGAGTTTAAGGCAGAACTCCTATCCCATAGGCTGTATCTCAATAGCGTGTATTGTCTGTCTAATACTGGGGTGGGGGTTTCACTGGGCATTTCCTTCACTCACATGTAACCCCTCGAACGTGGTATTATTGCTGTCCCATGTTACTCATGAGGGAGGTGAGGCCACAGAATGGTTCAGCAGCTCACCAGTACCGTGAACCCAAGGCTGACCTGTCTCTGAGGCCTTGCTCTGCCTTGCGCCGGAGTTGGGGTGTGCTGCTGATTGCGGCTGGGTGCGGGCGTGCAGAGGAGAAGGTCAGGCTGGGTGAGGTCGGCAGTGGGGGGGTCACCAAGGGCCTTGAGCTGCTCTCCTTTCAGAGCAGGTCTGGAGTAACTGCATGTTTTCAAAGCAGTCATGAGTGTGGGGGGTGGGCAGAGCAGAGGCAGCAGGCTCGGAGGAGGGGCTGTCTCCACCCTCTACGTGAGCTATGATGCACAACAGGGCCCCAGACTAAGGCAGAGGAAGTGGAAATGGAGGGAAAGGATGGACTCGGGAAATGGGACAGGCGGTGATGGGGAGGGATGAGGGGAGTGCCCAGTGGGCGGCACAGAAGGGCAGGTGCTGGGCCTGGCTCCTGAGCCGTCCGTGCAGAGGGAGGAGCAGGCTTGGGGCCGGTTCTGGGCATTTTATAGTTGGGGCCCTGGTGGCTAGCTAAGGGTGTCTAGATGATCAGGGAAAAGACCTGGGAGTTGGAGGCCTGAGTTCAAGTCCCGTTTCCAGCACTTACAAGCCCGAGTGTGGAATTAGTCCCCCGGCTTCTGCAAGCTGTTTCTCGCGTGTCAACGGGGTCATGGCAGACTTAGCACACAGGCTTGTTGTCAGAGCCGCGACAAAATACGGAAGCTCCTGACACAGTGCCTGGCCCGCCATAAAGAGTGGAACACAACAAAACAAAGAGCAGCCACAAACACACAACTACCACCACAACCAGCAACCCACAGAATGTGGGTCGGGGCTCAGGAGCCCTGGGCGCACAGCTCTGGAGTTGAGATCATGGGGTGGATTAGGGGACGTCTCATTTCACAGAGAACAAGCGATTGTTTAACAAAAGGCCTGACTTTGGGGTTCCTTTGGTCATCAAGGTGTCATGTACATTTCAACATATATTTAACTTCTCTGTAGACTTGACCAGTGGCCCCCCCCCCCCCCGAGATGCTCTACAAAGAACCAGGGGCGGCCTGACACGTGACAATACAATTCTGTGGAAAAGCAGACCATGGTTTTCCAAAGCACACAGCTCTTTTTCAGCAAGGCAAGTGGATTTCCATGACGACACCGTCTACCCACAATTCAATTTGATCGTTCAACACATATTTACTGAACACATAACAGGCAAGTGTGAGGTGCTGGCAATTTCAAACCTCAGAACACAAGGTCTTTTGTCTCAAGGACCTGCATTCCAGATGTAGAGAGACAAGTGGACAGGAGAAGGCCACGCGATGCATGCATCGTAATAACACGGAGTCTGTCCCAGACAGCAGACACTGCCGTGAGTGCTCTGCATTATTAATTCATTTTCTCTCCCCTGCAACCCAGCCACGAGGCTGTACTATGACCCTATGGAGGAGGAAACCAAGGCTCTGAGTGAGCAGCTTGCGAAGGATCACGGAGGGAGAAATCGGAAGAGTCAGGGTTCAACCCTGCGCCGTCTAAACCTGGTGTCCGGGCTCCTGACCCCGTCACAGTGATGCCAAAGAGACACGTGATGGACTTGGTATGCCATGGACAGCCCACCTGGGATGGACAGATGCGGCTGCCTAACCAAAGGGTTGGTCCACACTGCACGTAAAGGAATCCCTTGACCCTGATGCCTCTCAAACACACAGAAACCCCCTCTTCTCTCTGGACGCCATCTGCCATGGACAGAAGTCACACCGGAAGTCCCAGAGCAGGGGACACTCCTAATGACTTCCCAATGAACTGCAAGCACACTGGCAATGGTCATAGAATGGAGTCCCTGGAGTCCCTGGATGGGGCGGGGTCAGGTACAGAGGGGATTCTGAGCAGGCAAAGCCAGAGACAGCCCAAGGGTCCACCTGCTCTTCTCAGACCTACTGGGCAGGTGGAGACCAGGAGCTCCCTCCCTAACCTCCTTCAGATTTTCCTTGGCAGGGGCAGCTGCTCCTCTGCTCCAAGCCACATTCCTGGTTTGCTAACAGAAAACAGGACCTGGCTGCCATCAGGAAGCCCCACTTATTTTTCATGGGGCCACACAGAGACACTAGGGTCTGAGTTAAAGGGTGAGGGGCTGTAGTGTGGCATCCTGGGAAGCTCCCAGCTACCTTCTGGCCTGGAGTCTGGGTCTGGCCCCACAGCCAGCAGGTGGTGGAGCACTCCGGGATGGAGCAACGGGACCAAGAAGCCCACCTGCAGGTGCAGTCGCCTGGTCGAAGCTTTTCCGCCAGGGACGAAGTTGCTGACCGACTGCCTGACCACCATGTGTGAGCACTCAAGTCTTTGCCACCAAGAGGGCCACAGGCAGGTGTGAGTGGCAGTGGGACGGCTGGTGCTGACTTAGCAATGTCATCCCCCCCCACCCCTCCAGGCCCGACTGTGAAACCAGAGCTGCAGGCACTGAAGGGCTGAGACCCAAGCTTATCTGGAAGCTTCTACAAGAAAAGTGTGGGCTGTGGCACTTGCTAGCTCCTGAGAGGAGGAGATACCCTGCTCAGCTTGCAGAGCCCCCGACCTGCCAGGGGCAGGCTCTCCTGTGGCTCTGCGAGCAGTTAGGGCCACGGGGCCCCATCAGCCTGCTGAGCAAACTGCTGGGCTCCCCAAAATGGACAATTCCAAATGCCAAGCACCAGTTTCTTCCCCGGTTATTTACCAGGAACACGATGTGGCACCGTGCAATCTAATTCATAAAGCCTTCTTAATGCCGCTCTGTCACAGTATTCACAACACTCCTTTCTAATCGCAGCAGATGACAAGTTGCCACTATTGAATTCCCATTAACATGAATTATGGGTACAATATATTTTGCCCAATACCGTCTCCTCAGCCTCATATTGTCAGGGAATCAAAATCACACCCTCAGCACATTTCTGACGGCCCAGCGGCCTGGCTCCTGGACCGGGCTGGGTTCTGGAGCTCCAGCAGGTGAATCTGTGAATCAGACTCACCCTCAAAGCCGGGCATGCGTCGGCCTCGAGGCAGCCCGCGTCTCTGCATTCCGAGTAGCAGCCTGAGGAGGTCGTAAGCCCGGCTCTGGAGCCCAACAGCCCTTTGCTGGCTGCCTGATTAACCCTGGGCAGGATTTAACCTCCCTGGGATGAGGGGCGGGTCACTGTGGCACTGACACCAGCAGCTGATGGGCGGGGGCACTCCACCAGCACGAGCCACAGACACCATGGCGACAAGAAGGGCCAGTTCCCCAAGGAGGCAGCACGGGGCCTGGCTGGCTGGAGGAAGTGATGTGTGCCCACCCTGCCCCTCCCCCTGCCCTGGGGCTGGCTGGCAGATGGAAGTGACGTGTGTCCTGGGATGGCTTCTGGGTGCACGGGGTTCATGTGCGACAGCTCCCTCTCCTGGTCTCCAGCCCGGGTGACCTCTGACCCACAGTCTGTGTGAATTGGGGCGTTTGTTTAAATCCAGCACTTTGGCCTGCCTGTCTCATTTAGACCTCACAGTGGCTTGGGGCAGTGGGCATTCTTCTCTGCAGCTTATAGGTAGAATGTGACGACCCTGCTTTGAGGCGGTTTAGCAGGTCAAGTGTAGAGATGGGCCTTGAACTCCTCTTCTGTCCCTCATCTGGGGTGTTTCTCACCACCTCAAGGAGCCTCCTTAAAATGAACTCCCTTGCCGTCCTGGGAGGCATCCAGTGGGGAGGGGGCTGAAGACAAAACGCACACCCACAGTGACTGCTTGCTTCTTCCCGCACTGACCCTGACACTCACTGATGGCGGCCAGCGACACTGCTGCAGCTCCTCTTCCCAGTGCAGGCTTGAATCCACTGAGGAGTGCTGAGGGCCGAGCCAGAGGGAGCCACCCTCTGGAGCTTGGGTATATCCAAGCCCATGTTGGCAACACCTGTGGACAGACTGAGTACTCAGACTGCCCTTCTGGGATGGAACTCAGCAGGCTGAAAGCAGCCCTTGATGGGTCTACCAGCCACACACTACTACGTCTAAGAAGAAAGCAAGAAACCATGAGAGAGGGGGAGGGGGAGGAAACTGAAGACAGCTGGAGGCATGGGGCTGGACCCCGTAATCCTGCCCTCCTTTTGGTCTTGACATTTGTGGTTGTTTCAAACCACTGATGAGCAAAACTGCTTCTCTGGGGAGCCTGTAGCTATACCTCTCGTGATGTCACTAGCACTGGGGACAGATGTTCACTGAATGTTCACCTAGTTGCTTATTCAACAAATTTTCCAGAAAGTTGTTCTGAGATGGGCCTCTGCAGAGCTGTACGTGCCGGGACTCTGGAGCGAGACTGCCCAATCTTGCTGAGTGATCTTGGACAAGGTACCGAGTCTGTCTTGTCTCTGAAGTCGAGATAAACATGGAATAGAATGGAAACCCCAGACATTAATCCATGCATCTACAGTAAACTAATCTTGGACAAATAAGCTAAAATCATTCTCTGGAGAAAGGACAATCTCTTCAACAAATGGTGTTGGGAAAATTGCATTTCCCATGCAGAAGTTTGAAACAAGATCCGTATCTAACACTCCATATAAAAATCAACTCACAGTGGATAAAGGATTTAAATTAATACCTGAAACTATCAAATTAGTAGAGGAAAAAAAAGGGGAAATGCTGCAAGATATTGATTGGCCTTGGTGAAGACTGCTTGGATAAGACCCCAGAAGTACAAAGATAGACAAAGGGGATTACATCAAGCTAAGAAGCTTCCGCACCACAAAGGAAAAAAACAAAGTGAAAACACAACTGACAGAATGGGAAAAAATATTTGCAAACCATGCATCTGATACAAGGTCATTACCCAGACTATATAAGGATCTCAAGAAACACGACAACAACAACACAAACAATCCGTATAAGAAATGGGCAAAGAATATGAATAGGCATTTTTCAAAGGATGAAATACCATTGGCCAACAGATGCATAAAAGAATGCTTAGGATCACTAGCCATCAGAGAAATGCAAATAATAACCACAATGAGGTTTCACCTCACCCCAGTTACAATGGCTATCATCTAAAAACAAAAACCAACAAATGCTGGTGAGGATGTAGAGAAAAAGGTATCCATCCTAATACACTACTGGTGGAGATGCAAATACATAAAATCATTATGGAAAACAGTATGGAGGTTCCTCAGAAAATTTAAAATAGATCTACCATATGACCCAGCTGTCCCACTCCTGGGAATATAGCCAAATGAAATTAAATCAGCATATGAAAGAGTTACTTATACTCCTACATTTATAGCAGTTCAAGTCACAATAGCTAAGCTATGGAATCAAGCTAGATGTCCATCAACTGATGACTGGATAAAGAAAATGTGCTTTATGTACATGATGGAATGCTACTTAGCCATAGAAAAGAATGAAATCCTGACATTTGCAACAAAATGAATGCAACTGGAGATCATTATGCTAAGTGAAAGAAGCCAGGCCCAGAAAGACAGATATCACCTTTTCTCTTACTTGTGGTAGTTAATATATTTGGAGAATATAAAGAGTGTGTGAATGTCACATAATTTGATATACAGCTATAAATATGTTTCACTGAATCATACCATGTAAATAACAACATACTCTTATTTTACATGTTGATAAAAGAAATGGGGGGGGGATAATGAGGACTCTTGGAATTCTAGTAATGTTTTGTTCTTAATTTGGGTGTTGGTTATGAGTATGGTCAGAGGAAAAATCTCATCTGTGCATTTCTTGGTCTGTATACTGTATTTCAACAAAATGATTAAACATACAGTAGGGGTAGTAATAATGATCTCAGAGGGTTGGAAGGAGGTGTACAGAGGTGAGTGTTGGTGAAGTGCTTGGGAAAAAGTCATTACATGGGTGCCCCAAACTAAATTAACAAATGCGAAAGCTACAGGGCATTGTGGGCAGGGAGGAGGAACCTTCGGAGACGAGATGAACATCTGACGAAGGGTGTGGTCCTGGGGCTTCAAATGCTTCAGGAGAGATGAGAAGGGACACAGGGCCTTACACCAGAGCTTTGATGCTGCAAAACCCTACTTCCCACATCACGTCTGGATGCTGGTCCCGAGAGTGAACCCACGAGGGTGCCACCTGGGCTCACCACGTGGGTCCTGGCTTCGTCCTCCTCAGCACAGGCACCCACAGAAATCACGGGCGGCTGCTCTGCGCTGTTGGCTCAGTCAGCAGGCAGGTGTGGATGACCTCAAAGCATTTTTCTCCCCAACCCCACATTAGGGAGTTCCTGCCTCACAGGAACCAGTGAAACTGAGTTAGTACCACAGAAGACAGTGTGATAGGTATTAGAATAGGGATACAAACCAAAGTATAAAGGGACAGGAGAAAGAACAGCAAAAAACCAATTTTCCCTCTCCCACAGGGCTCAGTTATGAAATGTACAGGTGCTTTTCTGGGCATACAAAAGCAGGAATGAAAATTCTAGGAAGTGGGAGTGGTCAGTGCAAAAGTCCTGGGGAATGAGGGGTCCTCGAGTTTGGGGAATTGTGGTTTGGCTAAAGTGGGTGATGGAGGTAAAACTCTCCAGAGGCCTCGGGGCTCAGGTACCCAGGGTGTTGGTGGCTCTCCCTCAGCCAGAAACACAGGCCCACGGAGCCCAGGAGCATGGTGGCAGTAGGCTCTGCTCTGGTGTTGGTGTTCAGGGAGGCTACAGACGGCAGAACCCATCAGCAGTGGCGCATGCAGGGATGAGTGACTAATAGCGAGAGGTGTTTGCAAAGGTCCCTGCAGCTGTTTTTAGCAAACAGATGTGAGGTCTGGGAGGTGGAAGGCGGCACCCACGGCTTTTGCTTGGGAGCTGGCCACGTAACCGAGACAGCTGCTTTTTATTTATTTTTTACACAACCAGGAAATGTGTTGGTGCCCAGGACAAGGATGCTTCCAGTTCTCTATTTCTGGAACTCTCTGGCTTTACGCATTCCTGGGGTGTCAACTTTCCCCTCAGGCCTGCAGCCTGGGGGTGACAGCAGTCCCACCCAGACCCCGATATGTCTGCAGGACCGATTCCTCTTTTCTCACAACTCTTCTTCAGAAGAAAGAAGAGTTTTCCAGAAACCCCTAGGCTGGGCTGTCCTGACATCGCATTGGCCAGAACTGGGTCACATGACCCCTTCCTCAACCAATGCTGGGGATTACCCTGTCTGGTTTAGGATCCTTAGAATCCCAGCTGGGGCTCCAAGTGTGGGAGGTGGGTATCTAACAGAACTGGGGTCCCCTGAGGAAGGAAGAGGGAGAGTGGATGCTGAGCAGAGAGCCAGCAGTCCCTGCTACAGACATGAAGGGGGCTCTGTCAGGCACGGCACAGTCATAGTCCCTGGCCTGGCTGCCCCGTGGTGGCGAGAGGCACTGACTCACCCATGGGAGGGGCCGTCCCAGCCTCAGGGCCAGGGCTGACCTTTAAGGAGCAGATGGAGGACCTGGACCACGCTCCCTGTCGGCTGGGCCCTGAGTTGGGTCAGATCTGCGAGACGGGCACCCTGTGCTACGAGGGACCTCTTGTCCTGCTGACCTCCAGGAAAATGCTGCTCCCCGGTCACCAAGGTGACCAAAGAGCCTCAGAGCCATGGCCCAGGCTGGCCGCTGAGCTGGGAGAGTCAATCTCACACAGCACAGAGACCGTCAGCGTGGGAGGGGCCGGCCCACCTTTCACAGCCAACGGTGGACGCAGCGCCTGGGTGCTCCTGATGGACCTGGCCACCTAGGAAGCTGGGCTCTCACGGTTGTTCTTTCTGCCCCCGGTCCTTCAAGTCTGAAGGACTGAAACGAAGCCGTCAAATTGGAAAGCATGATTTGTGAGTGGGCTCCTCTTACCAGCCCCTCCGCAGGAGCCTCCCGGGCAGGGGGAGCCCAGGAGGGAACAGGGTTGGTGGAGCAGAACATCCGGAGGGCCTCTGGCCACCCACAGCTCCACGAAGCACTACTTGCCAAAGAGGGTGGGAAGAGGGGACAGGGACAGCACAGTTGACCTCAGTGGAGCCTCAGGAGCAGACCTAGCAAGGACAGGTCCAGCGGCCGGCAGAGGAGCATTTGTTTCCCTTAAGGGACTGTGGTCGCCACCAGTCACGAGAGGCAGGAGCGCATGACCCCTGCCTCCTGCTCCATCTACCTCGCTCCAGCCGCAGCCCAGGGCCTCCTTTCCCTGATGCCAGGAGGTTCAGAGCACTCACCTGCCGCCTCCAGGAGGCAGTGAAGGGAAGGTGAGAAAGCAGTTGACTTCCTTGAATCAAGAGGGACAGGTTGGGGCTGGTGTTATGGTGCCACGGGTTAAAGCTTCTACCTGTGATGTCAGCATCCTGTATGGACGCTGGTTCATGTTCTGGCTGTACAATTCCTATCCAGCTCTCTGTTAACGGCCTGGGAAAGCAGTGGAAGATGACCCAAGTGCTCGAGTCCCTGCCACTCACATGGGAGACCTGGAAGAAGGCTCCTGAATTCAGCTTGGCCCAGCTCTGGCCATTGTGACCCTCTGGGAGTGAACCAGTGGCTGGAAGACCTCTCTGTCTCTGTCTCTAACTCTGACTTCCAAAATAAACAAATAAATCTTAAAAAAAAAAAAAAAAAGAGGGATAGGCAGGCAGCTGACAGCGAGCCACGCTGGGGCTAGGGGCTAGCTCCTCGCTGACATCAAACCTGCTCTGCGGGAGCTGATGGTGGGCAAATGATCGCAGGTGGGGGAAGCTCACCCTGGTTATTTCCCCCAAGTTATTTTTAGCATCCCAGATAGTTGCCAGTTAACAAATAGGTTGGGTTCTGAAGGTTCATTTGTAATTTGGCTGTTTAGATTTTGGAACACACTTTCCCTGTAAAAAACAATGTTATAAATGGTGATGAGACATCCAGACTCACTCTGTAATGCCTATTTAACCCATAATGTGGCTAAAATACTGTCCTTTTGCGATGGAAAAAAAATTTGTTTAATTGCAGCATGAGTAATTAAATGAAACAGAGAAAACCATTAGAACGGAATAAGAAGTAGATTTATGTTCATCTTGAATGATGCTGTTTGCAGAAAAGCTAATTTAATTTAAGAAGAGGGCCTTCTAAGGACTTTTTGGGAATTACACGGGATTTATCCTATTAGGGAGAAAAAAGCATCAGGCCGTTCGAATCCGGCTACTGGATTCTGCATTGCATGTAACTGGTTCCCTTTCCCAATCTCAGCTCATCAGAAAGTCTTCCAGATAGAATGTGTTTTTCCACATGGATTCTCATAGGGAGAAATGCAGGGATCAGAGTCCATGGTCTCCTTGGGGGTGATTTCTGAATTCTAAGTCAGCAGTTCAACATCTACCCTTCTGCCCATACTGGGGCAAGTGTCCCACTCCATCCACTTCCGGGCAGTGACAAGTCTGACAGCCATGTCCTGGCCACTGGTGGGTACTCCTAGGTCCATGCACCTGTAAGGCCTCCGAGGGCAGCTGGCTAGACTGCTCCCTGATAACACAGTGCTTGCTGGCTGTCTTCCTGGGACTCGTCCTAACCAGTGCTTTGTGCAGATGGGGTGTAATGCAGGTGTGTGTAAGCTCAGACTCTCTCCTATCAATTCCCTACACCAGGCTGTGCGAAGGCAGTAACGGATCCCACCGATCCCTTTTCTCTGAGACATGTGAGCCCTGGCCAGAAGCTGGTGTGAAGGACTGTGTAGGCGCATGTGCTGAGAATACTGAGGGGGTACACTGCCAACATGCCACAGATCCTTCCCACCCCTAGACACCTGCCCCTCTGCAATGTGGTCTTACAGCACCTCCTCTCCATGAGGAGTTAGCTTTGCCTTCCCCTTATATCTGCATTGTCATGCACTTGCTGTAACTGATGGGATTTAAGAAATCTCGAGACCAACATGGGAATGGTCCTGAGTTGGCCAGATGGAAGGTGACAGGCCACGTGGGAACAGGGGGTAGCTTGGCTGACAGTTGCCCAACCTGGCTATGTGAACAAAACCATCCTTGATCATCCAGCCACTGGCCAGCCCGCAGCTGACCACAGACACATGAGAGACCCCAGCACAGATCAGCTGAGCCAGCCCAGACCATCACTGAGTGTTGACCCACGGAATTGTGCAGGCCCTCAGCCACTAAGTTTTGGGGGTGATTTTTTAGCCAGCGAAAGCTACCTCAAGAACACATTAGACTCCAGGCACGATGTCTTCGGATTTCTTCATTTTGGAATCCATAGGTGCCTTTTTGTCCATGGTGCATTTCTGACAAATGTGGAGAAACACATCATCTTCTCCCTCTTGTGCCCCCCTTTATCAGAAGTCTCTAAGTTTGAGGCCGTCAAGTCTACCCTCCTCAAGCTGTAGGTTTTATAATGGGTGCTTTGGAAACAACGACATTTTTCAATTTTGTACACACTTTGTGATTGGCAGATGGGTTTGAAGCCAATGAAGATACAACACAAGCTGTAACTGCGACTTAAAAGTGCAGGTAAAAGCCATTAGCTCAGTACTAACACACTCAGGTCATCTCACAATGCATTATTGGGGGCTGATAATTTATCGCAAGGGAAGTCACAAAGTCTTGTTCATGGAGCAAGCAACGACTTCGGGATAAAATCATACACATCTGACAATTCCCCAAGAAAAGTGCTCGACCCATTCTCCCCACTGAGCCCACTCGGTGGCTTTTGATTATCAACATCAAGAGAAGAGGAACAGGGGTGTGGACAGAGGCATCCTTCATTCATTCACAGGTCCCAGAACCGCACGCTGGGTTTCCCATGGCCTCGCTGCCCTCCACAGGATCCCTATGGACATTCTACACCCTCTCCCCTGGGAAGGCCTCTCTCCAGAGAAGCTGGGGTCCACAGGAAAGGCTGCGTCTCTGAAGTCCCCCCATGATGACAAGGACTCAGCCTGACAGCTCTGCAGGCTCTCAAAGGTCAGGAAGCAGCTCCGGGTGCTCGGAGCCACAGCCCCGATTTCACGGCCCCTCTTGGTCCTCTCTGGGCCTCTGCACAGGCTGAGCTGCTCGCTTCACTGTCAGATTTATTTTCCAGGCTTAGCTCAGAGGGACAACGGGAACGTCTGAGCATGAGTGCTCCTGACCACAGCGAAAGAAAAGCCCTGGAATCACAGTGCGGACGGAGCGAGGATTCTGCAGGCTCCCTCTTGCAGGGACAAAATTGCATTTTATGAAGCCGTCCTTTTTCTGTTTCATCTGTCAAGCAGGTTTGCTGAGAATAATTTAGATTTCACGCAGCAGCAACTGCCAGGTATCTGCACTCCCCTCCTATCCCACGGACGGGCCGGTGCTGGGGTCAGGATTCTGCTTCTCAGCAGCACCTGCCGGCTAGGCAGCTGCCGGAGAGCCAGGGGCCAGGCAGGCAGGGGTAGGCGTGCGCTGTCCCACTTCTCAGGGCATCAGAAGGGGACAGGGACCTTTCCTAGCACCAACCACCTGGGTGTCTGTCTGCCTCCCTCCCCTTCCAACATATGGATACTTGGTTAGAAGCAAGCTACTTTTTTTTTCTATTTTGAGAGATGGGGGGGAGGGGAGAGAAGAGAGGAGAGAGGGAGGGAGAGAGAGAGAGAGATATACCAATCTTCATTTACTGGTTTACTTCCCAGATGCCCACAGTAACCGGGTCTGGGCCAGGAACTCAATCTGAGTGGCAGGGACTGAAGCATTGGAGCCAGCAGCAGCTGCATCTCAGGTGCACATAAGCAGGAAGCTGGAGTCAGGAGCTGGAGCCAGGAACTGAACTCGGGCACTGCGACATGGGGGGGGGGGCATCTTAGCTGCTAGGCTAAATGCCCGCTGCCTATGCTAACTCTGCAACACAGCTTTTATGGAGTTTCACTGCTTACCCAGCGGAGGGCACCATTTTAAGCTGCTCCACACATACCAATCCTCACAGTCCCGAGAGGAAGATGGTGTTCCCATTTTATAGACGAAGAGACTGAAGCTCAGTGGCAGAGCTGGGATTCCATCCGTCCCAGTTCCGTCTGACTCAAGAGCTTGAAGTGGTCACCTGTTGTGCCGCTCTGAGTCGACAGAGCTGGCTTAAATTTTCCCACGTATCCCACAAGAGGCAAATGTGTCCATTTTCTGGTGGGAAACCCGCTGTTTGCTGGCAGCCAGGTGGATGAGAGGAAGGAGGAGTTAGCAGAAGGCGGCTGTGGCCACGGTTACCATGGACAGCGCATTCTGCTAGGCAGCCTGGGTACGGGGAGGAGCTGGCCTGGGGGTTCTGGTCCTAACTCACTCGGTGGCCTCGGCCAGCAGTGTTTTCTCTGGGCCGTGCCATTCTGACTGCACACCTGAGGCAGCTGGATGGCGTGGTCTCTATGCCCCTCTCAGAACCCGGGAGGACGCCGTCTATTGGCCTGAGCAAGGTGGGTGCGTCTGTGTGTTGAGGGGCGGGGAAGGGGAGCCTGCTGGACCCTCGTGGTGCCTCCATGGTTCAGGAGTCTGTGTTTACACCAAAGACATGCAAGAACTCTTCTGGCCACAGACAACGAAGAATCAGGAACATCAGCTCAGGCCTGAGGGCAGCAGTGACAGAGAGGAGTGTCAGCCTGTTGCTAAGTGGCTGCAGGGGGCACAGCCAGCCTCCCCCACCCCGGGGAGCTGTAGCTGTTCCCGCGGGCCTGGCAGAAGCAGTCCCAGCTCTAGGAATGGGCTGGCACCAGGCCCCGGGGCTGGGAGGAAGGGGTGAGGACTGGATGCTGGGGCTGTCACCCACCCGTGCAGCACGCGGCCCTCGCCCTGCTCCCTGCCCAGCCAAGGAGGGGGCATTAAAGCCTGAGAGCTGGTCCTTGGCCCAGAGGCCCCTTTCTCGGGGGACCTTTCCCAGAGTTCCCGTGGGTGCCCTGGCCCAAACGGGGCATGAGTCCTTCATGGAGGAAGCCAGGCCTTCATCCGACTCCGGGGCAGCTGGACTCCCAGCTCTGCCCCTCCCCGCTTCCGTAGAGCAGGGGCCAGCTCTGTGGGCTCCCGGCTCTCCTTTCAGGAAAGGGCCCTGAGGTTGAAACGCTGTGGCGTTCCTCTTGCTGACTCTCCTTCTGTGTGGGGGCACACGAGCTGCCTTCCTCCCCAGAGCACCCCTGAGCCCCGACCTCCCCAGCACAGCGCCCTTTCCTGCCTGCTGGGATTCTGGCTCCTGTCTTCGGAAGCCTGAGCCTGATGAGGTTGGAAATGAACCCTGTCCTTACAGGGGGCAGTGCTGGGCCCCACACCCAGCCCACCTGCATCCGGTGACAGCGGCATGGAGTGACCACAGCGTCCGGGTGGGACTGACTACTGGCAGGCTCTGTTCTGTCCTCAGGATTCTGCACCTGTTTTCACTCATGACTTGGATCCTCGTGACTTGGGCAGTCAGGGACTATTTCCTTTTCCCATTTTACAGACATGAGGTCCTGATAGGTTAGGTGACTTGTCCAGGGTCACTCAGCTAGCCAGCACTGGATTGGAATTCAAATCCAGGCAGCCCGTCTTCCAAGTCTGGCTTTATCCACTCCACCAAACCCTCCTCTGCCAATAACTCCAACAGCAGCAGGCCCCCTGGTCACACTGCCCAGGCCACATATATGTCACCCACTGGCCTGTGAGCTCCCCGAGGGTAAGAGACCCAGGCACCCGGGTTTGGGCCTGCCTTGCAAGTGATGTGATCTTGGCATGGGTAAGACACAGGTTGGGACACAGGCCTCTGGGTGGGCAGCAGTGAGGAGGCATCGTGGCCCAGATGGAGCAGCTGTGTCCTGGGTGGAGCTGCCGTGGGCTGCTGGCCTCCCAAGCACCCCTAGGAAGCCAGGGTGAAACCCGCACTTCCGTTCCACCCAACAAACCGCTGCAGGAAGGAGACGGGCTGCAGATGGGCGAGAGACGGACGTGGAATTTTACTCCTCTGTCGTCACACACCAAGGAACTGGCTGCGCTCGCAGCCTGAACTCTCTTTCACCCCCACCCCCGCTCCCAGGCCTTGTCCTGCTGTTGTTTTCTGTCTGAGCCTGGGTTCCAGTCCTCCCACGTGGCTGTGGTTTGGGGCCTGTCCAGTGAGGCATGGCGACTGCTGAGCTGCTTTGGGGCAAAGCAGGAGCCAAGTGGGCAGGGCAGCCCCACCAGGGAGCTGAGGGCACTCAGTCCCCTGCACCTCCCTTGCCTGGCTCAGCCGGAGAGCTGCCCCCAGAAGCAGCCTGACGCTGTCCCTTAAAAGGCATCCACCAGCAAGTGGGTGTCCTGAATCCAGCCTCCATCTCCCACCCGGAGCCGTCAGTGCCCAGCCCCCGAGCCTGCCATGCTGGGGAGCTCCTGCCAGATGTGGCTGGTGGGCCAGGGTTGGCTCCAGGGGGCAGCGGTCATGGCACGGCACGGGAGCAGTGCTGGGAGCTGGCGCCCAGGGGGAGCAGTGGGCTGGGCTGGGCTGGGCTGGGGGCAGCATGCCCAAATAATCCTTCATCTCCCCTGCCCGCCATTCCTTCCCTGCCCGCCTCGGTGGGGTGGCGTTTTCATAACAGGAAAATAAATCAATAAGGCGCTGTGGCGAGATGTCAGCGCGCTGTGCGCCGGCCTGCAATAGCTCCATTGTCTCAGCCTGGCCAAGCTCTGTGGCCGGCACACTCGGACGTTCCCTGGCAGCAGCGCTGAAAGGGGGCTTGGAGAACCATGGCGACAAAGGCACTGCACACCTGGAGCGCGCCGCCCAGCGCCACAGCCGCTCACAATGGCCGGGCTGGGGCTTCTTGCCTTTCATTTCTCTGGCAACTTTTATGAACGCAGGAAAAGAAAAGATGAGACATACACACACACATAGACAAACACACACTTGCACACGTGTGCTCCCACACGCAGGCTGGCCTGGCCAGGCTTCCTGGGAGGCAGCACTGAATGGACGGCACACACGCAGAGGCAGCCTGGACGGGGATGAATGGGCTTCCTGCTGTGGCCAGGGGCCGGCCCTCCAGGCCTCAGGCCCGAGGCGCTCTGAGCAGCAAGCACCAGGGAGACCAGTGTGGCTCAAAGCCAGGCACAGCCCTGCGACACAGCCAGTTGGGTGACACAGACCGCAGCTTTCCCTAGGTTGTAGCCGCCTTTCCCTAGGTTGGAGCAGTGGCCTGCAGGCCTGTGATGGTGCCAGTCCTGGATCCACCGCAGATGGGCCCTGTGGCCTTGGACCATCCTCCACCGTTGGGTGGGGAGGATAGAGGACTGTGCTCCCAGCGTCACTGGGAGGCTCAGAGGGGACCATGGGGTGAGACCCCCTCAGTCCTGCAGTCAAGACGGGGACGCTGAGAGCCGTTCTGCCCCCTCACTTCCCCTTGGCATCTCCCTGCAAACCCACGTCACTGGCGCCCAGCTCCTGCCCAGAGAGGAGCCAAAGTCTTACCTTGGTGGTGACTGCAGAGGCAGAGCTGGCCACAAGGCTGGTGATGGTCTCGCTGCTGCCAGTGGTGCAGGGCGCCGGGGCCGTGGCGGGTGTGGGCAGCCGGGAGGGTACCACGGGCAGCGGCAGGAGGCCGGGCCGGGCGCTGAGGCTGCTGGCTGTGCCACCCCCAGCCCCAGATGTGACGCTGCAGATGCTGGTGGTCCCATGTGTGCCGTTCACGCTCCACTCGCGCCGGTCCCAGCCCACCCGGTACTCTCTTTCGAAGCGACTGTGGTGCCGGGACATCTCGGTGGGCCGCGGCGGCTTTTCGCAGGGGAACAGAGCCCGGACCTGCAGGCACAGAGTAGAGGACGGTGGGTCAGACACACCACGGTGCTGCGGGAGTGGAGATGGTTGGCAGCCACGGGGCCCCTGGGCCCCCTCTCTGGGCTCCGTCGTGGCACGAGTTCGAGTCCCAGGCATGGCAAACCTGCAGAGACTTTGTCATTAGTTACTCACTTCCCAGTTATCAGGGATTTGTCCACAGCACGTGGCACGTGTGCAGGAGGAAAGCTTTGAATCCGGCTGAGGTGAAAAGCCACGCATTTTCAGGGGCCACGTCAGAGCGCCCTGAATGACACGGACCAGCACAATTGAGTAATGGCCTGGGTTTTATTCCCTCCTATTCCCCACTATGAAAAAAAAAAAATGACGCTGTGCACTCCTCCAGGGAAATCGCAGCCACGTGTGCAGGCCCGCTCCCTGGTGCTCAAGGCCCTGCACGTAACGCTCATTTGCACTTGGCAGTTCCTGTGAGGTATGGAGGGGAGGGCAGGGCCGGCCCCCACCTATGGCTGAGGGGACTTCCTGGGAATAAGTGAGCCTCGGAGGTCTGAAACCAGAGGAGAGGTGCAGGAGCCCGGCCTGGGAAGGCGTTGGGAGTTGAATTCTTAACCACAACCCTGCAGCTCCACTGGGGGCACCCCAGCCCCAGGCCTCTGGTCACCAGACCTCCCCACACGGCTGCCCGAGGACCTGGACAGGAGGCCCCCAGGGTTGCCACGGAGCCCTTGCACCCCAGGTGGCATTCTCGTGACCGGCCTGGCTGCCCCTCGGTGGGGAAAGCAGAGGCAGGGGCCACGGAGCGACGGGGACAGGAGAGAGCTCAGCAAGGCCAGGGCACGGATGGGATACTGAGGCCGGGGCTCTGCCCTGCGGTCACACCCACAGCGCCGGCCGCAGTCCAGACAGTACAGGTGTTCTTTGGCTCCTTTTATTCTCCAGCTACTTCCAGGCTGGGCTGTGAGTGCCTTTCCCATCCCGGCCATTGCTGGCTGGTGGACAGCCCACTGAGCGCTGACAGCACCTCTAATGCCTGGTCCTCTGCACTCTGGCACATCCATGCTCAGGGGCTAATTTTGTGTGCAGTTGCCAGGTGCTGCTTGAGTGGTTGGCCTGGCTCTGGGAACCACTGTGCTCTGCACCAGTGCACGGAGCAGACCTCTGTCCTACCTGCGTCCTGGGCTGAGTCTGCTGCCCACCTGAGGCACAGCTCACCACTACCCCTGCAGCTGGGCCAGTTATCTCATTGTCACAATGCCTCCCGGCTTCCACAATGTCACAGAAATTCTTGTTTCAAAAAAAAAAAAAAGAAAAAAAAGAAAAAAAAAGAACCTCACTCCATAGTGCATGCTTAAGAAATAAAAATCAATGCCTCCCTTGATCGTGCCACCAACTTTTGCAACCAAGGTTCCTGAGAGCTGTCTGAACCCAGCTCCTTCCCCCAGCTCACTCTGCAGCCTGCGCCTGGGTGGCTCCTGCTCTGGCCTCTCCATAGGGCCATCCTCACCGAGGGCATGGACCACCTGCTCGGTAAACCCAATGGGACAGTCACACCCGTGTGCTTCTCGTTCCCCCCGCATGTGTGGTGGATCTCACTCTTTCTGGGCCCTTCTTCCGTGTTTTCTATGGCCTTCATCTCTCTCCCAGCCCCTTTCCCACCGGCCCTCTACAGACTCCTAGGCCCATCCTGCAAACCTGGGGTCTCCCTGCGGCTGCATCTCGTCCTCTTCTTCCCTCATTCTCCCTGGGTGAGCTGCACCTCCTCCTCACTGACGGCTCCCAGGATTGCACCTTGAGCCTCCTCTCTCTCGAGCACTGTCCCCACTGTCCCACAGCCTGCTTGGAGCTTACCTGGCTGTCCCCAAGGCCCCAGTCATCACAGCTCCCAAATGAACTCATTGTTTCGCCCAGACACCATCCTGGGGAATTCCTTCTCTCAGGGAGGGCCAGCCCAGCTCTCCAGCTCCATCCTCATCGCCCTGCTCCACAGCAGGGCCTCGGATCCCACTGCTTCAGCTCAAATCTGCCTCCCTCTCTGTCTCTGGAGCTGCTAGGCAGGAAGACAGAAATTAGCCTGTGTGCGAGGGGCCTAAGGAAAACGAATACCTACTGAGGGGCAGGTAGCAGCCTCGGGAGCAGCTGAGCATTTTACACTACAAAGTCCTGCTCATACCCCAGTAACTTTATAGCTGGTTCCAGCCTTCCCCCACCACCCCAGGAGAATCCTCTCTGCCCGATGGGCTACCCAGTCTGATAGCGTTGGTAACAACACCTTGGGAGGAACTTCACGTTTCACACCCAGGAACCCCTCTGGCGATGCCACCGATCCACATGGGGAAGAGGGTGGGAGGAAGTGGATTCCGTATCCTTATGAACCACAGTCTGAGGGCAGACTGGGCTGCGCAGCATCATCTGGATAGGCGCCCACCGTGCTGATGGGTGCACGACCTTATTGAACCTTGCCACCTGGCTTACGGTTGCACTCTGCCTCCCGCCCTCCCGTCCCTATCCCCGACCATCCCCGCTCACCGAGCCCTTCCTGCCTTCACTCCCCCTGGCAGGTTATCGGCTTGTCTTCCTGCCCCAGCTTGCCCTCCTGTCCCTTCCTCCACCAAGGGCCCATTTGGCTTTCCCACGCAATCGCCATGCTTTACTTTGCTGCTTTCTATCTGCTCTTTGAGAACCGGGTCCTGCCTCTGCTGGGTGGCCCAGCAGACACCTGGGGTCCTGCATACCTGGCTTTCCCTGCAGCCCCAGAGGAGCCACGCCATCATTCCTAACATCTCATGGCTTCTGCAAACCGTATGTCCCCTGTCTCGGCCTGGTGTCCAAGCCCGTGCTGCTCCTCTGCCAGGAATGAGGTCTGCCCCTGCCCCTGGTTAAGGCCTGGCTTCTGTGACTCAGCCCAGGCACTGCCCCTTGGTCCTTCCTCCAGCCCCCAGGCATCCAGCTCCCACCTGCAGCACAGCTGTTGTGCTCTGCCATCTTAGTGCAGGCTCCAGGTCCTTATCTTTGTAGCCCCGGCACTGAGCTGGTGTCCGGCATGGACAGGTGCTAGTACCTGTGTACTGAATGAATACACCACCAAGCGCTTATTTCTTTTTCTTAATTGCTAAACACTTCCAGGAGGTCGGGTGGATCTCTGACATGGAGACCTTGAGTCCTCCAGGGGACAATTCCATGGAGGCACTGGAGCGAGAAAATGCCCCGCCTTCCCTGTCAATCAGGTTGGGAGCCTCCCAGTACAGCTCTGAGAGCAGTCTCTGCACGTGGAAGTCTGCAGCGCCAGGGCTTGGGCGCTTGTCTCCCAGGCAGGGCTCGCTCTCCTAGGATGGATCCTAAGTGTGGCAGAGACGATGCCACCGATTCACACGGGAGCGCCAGACACAGCTCGCACCGCCAGCACTGAGCTAAGCTGGCCCCATGCATCTGGAATCTGGCAGAGAGAACGAGTGTGTGTGTGTGTGTGTGTGTGTGCGTGTGTGTGTATGGCCAGTGAAGCCACTTCTAGACCTGGCCCTTTAAAAACATCTGAGGTGACCCTCACCTGCCTTGTTGCTGTTGATTTCTCAACAATTGCAATGGACTCGTTTCTGAGAGGAGCAGCGTGGTGGGGGCAAGAGGCTCGGAGTCACCACACAGACCCTGGGAGTCGGGTGAAAGCAGGCTTGAGGTGAGCAGCCCGCAGACTCGTTTATTTCAGTTGGTACAACATCTTATATAGCCAAGACCAGCCAATCTGGTCAAGGGGCTGTCTATGCCCCAACCAATCACAGCCTGTTGCCAGGCAGTTTCCAAAGCCATCCAATCACAGCCTGTTGCCAGGCAGTTTCAAATCCATCCAATCACAGCCTGTTGCCAGGCAGGCTCCGTTGCCAGGTGGGTTTCAAAGCCATTCCTGAGTAACTGACGCGCGCTTGCCAGTGGCCACCTTGGCATGGCCTTCTCATTCCACCACATTTCCCCCTTTTCATTTATTTTTGAGCAACGGGAGGCATGATTCTTGGCCATACCATTGTTGACCCTGTTTCCATGTGGTCTCCGTACGCAGCTGTGCCTGTCTTAGGTTGTCCCCCAGGGGATCTTACCCACCATTGACTAACCAGTGCTCAAATCGAGAGACCACAGGATTGCTTGCTCAAATAGGGGTAGGAATGAGGAATAATGGTTATCAGGAATCATGCCCGCACACAGGCTGTGGGCCATTTGAGTGGCTGACCAGAGCTAGTGGGGTACAAAACAGTAACAAATGTGGCTATGGGCAGTTTCTCAGGGTAGGATGATAGGGCAGGTGCGTCTGCTAACAAGGCGGATTCTCAGTCTTGTTCAGCTGGTTCTGGTTGGCTGTTAGTTGCAGGCTTGATGTTTCTGGCTGGTACCCAAATGGGCTGTTCCGCATTCTCTGGAAAGACACAAGCATATCCTCGACCCTTGGTTAGCAGAGGGTGTGGTCCTTTCCATTCTCCTGTCAGGGGTCTTTCCACCTAACCACAGGGGCTGGGGTCTGGGATGGAAAGGATCCCCAGTGTTTATAAGCTGGGCTGATCCCTTGGGAATCAAAAGAAAATTGATAGTGAAAAGGACCTCAGTCAAAGCAAGCTGTGGGTCTGAGGGCATATGATTTTTTTGTTTTTGTAAGAGATCTTTAATCTTCCTATGAGTTCTTTCAATGATTGCCTGTCCCTGTGGGTTGTATGGGATACCTGTGGCAGACTGTATGTTCCAAGATTTCAGGAAGGAATTAAATTCCTGTGATGTATATGCTGGCCCGTTATCAGTCTTTATGGTCCAGGGGACACCAAGGACCAGCATGGCTGATTTAACCGCCTTTATCACGTTACTAGCCTTTTCTCAGGATTGGGCTGTTGCAAATACAGCCTTTGAATAAGTATCTATCACCACATGGACAAACTTAAGTTTACCAAAGGAATTAATGTGGGTGACGTCCACTTGCCATAGTTTATTAGGAGCAAGGCCTCGCGGGTTCACTCCTGCTTGTTGCGGTGGGCCTAACAGGGCGAGGGGTGCACAATTCTTGCAAGAGTGCACTAGGTGTTTGCATTGGCTCATTGTTAGCTCTGGGAAAAGCATTTTTATGTTGCTTGCTGACATATGAAATTTTTGGTGTAAAATACGGGCTTGTTCTAAGTGTCCAATGGAAGCCGTGTTGCAGGAGATAAGACGATCAACCTTTCTGTTGCCTTGGAAAATAAAGCCAGGTAACCCAGTATGTGATCTTACGTGTGAGATATACCATGGGTATTTTCTGTTCTCAATTAGCTCTTTAAGTGTTGTGAACATCTGGTCAATTGGCTTATTGGTCGGGTTAAAGACTGCAAAAGGGATCGTCTTTGTTACCTGTACTGAGTATTTGCTGTCCGAAAATATATTTACCGGTCCATCTTGGCTAAGGAGTAGAACCTTGACTATTGCTTTTATTTCTCCCAACTGTACTGATCCCCCATGGGGTTCTACATGGATCTTATCTTTTTCTGTTAAAGATTTGATCACTATTCCAAAGAGTGACTTGTTGGCATCCGTAAACGCACATGGTGCCATGGGTATAGGTTGATTAGCAGGGAAAGCATGTTTTGGATAGTCTATTTCTAAGGTTTGTAGTGTCTGGATTAGCCTGTCTGCAACATTGTTGAGAAATCAACGGCAACACTGCCTCACCTGCCATGGCCACTTGGTGGCTACACTTCTCAGCCTGTGCTGTTCCCAGGGAAGAAGGCTGCCCACCGGGGGCCAGCCTGTGCGCCGATGGGGTCATAGATCTTTACTGTGTTAAGGCATGGGGATGATGATGATGGTCTCCTTGTCACTGAGTCCAGCCTAGCCCGGCCTGCCTGCTCCCTTCACTTGATCTCCACATTCCTGCCAAACACTGCAAACTCCCATTTTGCCAAAGAAACCATCTCCTCCCAGCTGGGGAGGATGGAGGTGAGGAGGGTGGACATTCAAGGTGGTAGGCGCCCCCTGTGCCCCTGACACGTGCAGAGGGGCGGCAGCTGCTGGGTGGGTCACACGGCGCCTCCACGTACCCGCAGTGCCAATGCTTGAGAGCAAAGCCTGGGCCTAGGAGCCTGCACCTCCCCACTCAGCACTCCAGGGAGGGCTGGGGACCGGGGGCAGCCAGAGGCCTTGCAGTCTGGTCGCAGCCTCATTAGCTGATTCAAAACAAAGGCCAGCTATGTGCGTGCCAACCTTTGGGTCAGACTTCATTCCTCAATGTAATTTCCCCTTTCACACGGAATGAAAGAAATGCATTGCATAGTTTACCCCGAGGGGACCGGCAGAGCACCGGCTCCAGGGGCAGCACCATAAAGACTTCCTGCTGGGCCCCGAGCCAGCATGTCACAGAGGTCCTGTGTGGTGCACATGTGCACCCCAGCGTGTTGGAGCAGCACCGGAAGTGTGGAAGGAGGCCCTGCACAGACCAGGTGCCTCTGACGAGGCTGGCCAAGCAATTACAGATAGAATATGCAGAACTGCTTCCTTGTCAAGGTAGGCACCCTTTCCTGGCGGAGCCTGGCACGGGGACCTCCCTACAGAGGAGGATGGGCAGCCTGGGCAGAGGTGGAGGAAGGGATAGGTGGAGGGGCCACCTACAGGGGACCCAGGCTCCCCCGGGGTGGGGGGTAGCTAGCCCTGGCATCTAGAAACTCAAGTTCATTGGGGGACCCAGGTCAGGCTGGGTGCAGGGAGAGGGTGGTGCCTGCAGGGCTTGGGTTAAAGTTGCAAGGCCTCTGGGAGATGGGTACTTTTCTGCAAAACTTGGCTCTGGCCTCAGATCTTGTGCACAACAAAGCTGTTCCCTCACCCCAAGCTCCGTCCTTGGCCTTGACTGGGGAAGCTGAGCCAGGAGAGAAGCAGGGAGAATCCTGCTCAGTGCTTGCCTCAAGTCTCGCCTTTGCACACAGAGCCAGCCAGGCAGCACTGGGTGCGCCCTCCGTGATGTCCCATCATGCTCATTCCGCACAGCCACCGGCGGGGCATCCAGGTTGCTACTTGGTGGCAGCAGGCCTGGGTACAGTGAGGTTGAGGCCTCTGCCCTGCACACAGCTGGGGGGGCCGGCCCAGGCCTTCTGCTGCCCCACCTTCTTCTCTTCTCCTCTCCTTCAGGGAGTAGCAGCAGGGGAGGAACTCCTTATAGAACCAGAGGCAATACGTGTCCCAGGATATGATTCTGATAGGTGCTTTGTTGTCAAGTTCCCCCAGTTCAGAGCCACACACAAGTGCCTCAGTGCCTGCAGGCACATCCCCCAACATAAGGGCAACGTTTCCCCATGTCCCCACAGGCAGCAGTGGGGACCCCGGGGGACTGCCGGGCTCTGGGGAAAACCGCAACTGTGAAGCCGACTCTTGCATGATACAGAGAATCCCTGGGAGGTGCCACCCAGGCCCGTGTGCTGTGCCCACCAGCATCCCGGTCTCTGTGGAACAGGCCTTCCCCTTCCATTGCTCAACTCTGGGAGAGGGCGGGGCCACTCCTCCTAAGGGATGGGGCACAGGCTCCCAGGGCAGCTCCCTGGTGGGAGGAGCCCTGAGCGGGGACTTCCCCAATCCCTTTTCTGGGGCTCCCCGTCCATTGGCAATGCATGCAAGTCAGTGTTCTCCCTTCTTGCTGGCAGATGGGGCATCCGGGCATGGGCCACAGCACCCAGGAGGTGCAGGGATGGGGGAGGCTCTCACTACGGAGGTGACGGCCAGGTGTCAAGGTAATCGGGTCAGAACCAAGATGACAAAGTGGCCTCAGCCCCGCAGTCCAGCTCCTTCCCAAGCCTTCACCTACTGCCCGTGCCTAGGACCCTCAGGTCCCCGACGCCCTCCTTCCTCTCTGTTCCTGGGGCCCAGTTGGAACACACGTCCTGGCTTCTCTGCTGCACCCTGAACTTCTCGGGGTTTGATGCAACCTTGGGGAGGGAGCAGCACACTGCTCGTAAGGGCATGCCTGGAATGCTCTCTGAAGTTTTAGTGGTGTCAGTGTGCCTGCTTCTCCATTTTCAACAGAGTCGTTTGGCCACCTCTAGGCGATGGTCCCTCCTTTGGAGTCTGATAAGAAGTTACCTGGTACGCCTGAGCTACACTCTGTAGGCAAGACGGCCTCCACCCAGCAGGTGCGGGCCTAAGGCCATGTCAGGCTCTGGAACTACCCTCCCGCCTCTCCCCCAACCCAGAGCACAGTGCTCCAGGCAGAGCCCAGAGCCCGAACTGGGCATCTCTCTGGCCCTGGGGCTCCAGCTGGGCCTTGAGTTGCAGAGTTGCGGGGCCCCTGTGCTCAGGGTCTACTCTCCGCGCCCTGTGTGGTGACGCCATGCCCATCAGGCCTGTGGAATGAGTGCTGGGCCCATCCTCCCCTGTTCTTCAGGCTCAGGGCCCTAGAGCATCACTCTGGGACCTGAAACGTAAAGTCCTGAGCAGTGGAAAGAGAGCTGAGCAGGGGTCAATGAACCTGAGTTTGAACCCCAGTCTATGTGGCCTCAGGGATGCAGATTTAAACCTTCCTGAGCCTCAGCTTATTCATTTGGAAAATGGGAATGAAAAACCCTCCCTGTGCCAAGATGGCTGCGTGGATCAAGCAGCAGACACTGCAAGTCCTGTGTGGACTGGGCCATGACCCCAGCCCACAGCTGCAGGTGGAAAGCACAGGCCTACAGCCCCATGGCCCCCAGGGACTGGGTAGATTCCCAGGATGAGGAGAGCAGCTACCAAGCTGTGTGGGTGCTCTGGGGTCTGTGAACACACACAGCTCATGGGTGGTCTCCCCTGGGCCACTGGGAGAGGACGGACTGGGAGTGAGAGGAAGATCACCATTGGCCAAACATCCACAACGTAGGGGATCCTGTAGCATGGGCCTGGGGGCCTGCGTGCACGGATGGGCTTCTCTCTGCAGCTCTGAAGGGCTCTTGTGGCCTAGGCCCAAGCTAATGGGAGCTGGGCTGTGGGAGGGCCTGAGGACAGCCGCAGGAGGGGAGCCAGCCAACTCCCGGCTCGGCCTCAGTGCCCAGGCCATGTCTCCCAATATCTCACCAGCTGGTGTGGGGCTCGGTCTCGTGGACACTTGCTGGCTACCAGACCAGTAGCCTCACCACACAGATTTCCCCTAGAAAACCCTCAATATGCATAATTCATGAGTAAGTAATTAGGAGTTGCTGCGTGCCACCAAGTGTTTGTGTTGTCTGCGCGAGGCTGGAGCCGAGCGGGCAGTGTCTGGGTGCCCATGGCACCGGCTCCTGAGGGTCCCTGTTCATAGACGGGCTGCCGTGCCCTGCCGTGCACGCGGGCAGGGTGGCGGCGGCCTGCATCTGGTGACACGCTGTGTGTTCTGGATGCTGGCGGTGGCACGCGCGTATTAACATGCACCGTGTGTGCACACTGCACACAGGCTCACAGGTGGCTAATGACCCTTTCCTCGTTGCTATCATTAAGACCCGCCGAAGGAGTGGGCGGCCGGCTGCGCGAGCCCCGAAGGCGTGATTAATCCGCGGGAAGGCAGGGGAGCCGCGCTGCCTCCAGTCAGGGAGCGAGGTGGCTGGCTGAGGAATGAGCTGCAGCCCGTCCGGCCCGATTGGAAAATGTGTGATGGCCTCATCTGGAGCAGACGCGTTGCCAGGCGGATTGGAACAGCCTGTGCCCGTCTTTATTATTGCACTTTCCCTCTCTGCATCTCTTAGCCTCTCTTCTGGAACAAAATACTCAGCAGCAGCCAGAACACCATCTTGGCAAACGCAACTCAAAGGAAACTCTCTGGGTGCTTCTGGAGAAGCCGCTTGGCCACGACTTGGCGTGGCTGCGAGCGGGAGCTGAGGAGGTGCCTGGGACAGGGGTGGGCTGCACTCCAGCCCCTCCTGCAGGGGGCCTGCCCTGTGCTGCCCTCTTTCTTAGAGCTCGCCAAAGGCAGACTGGTCAGGCCTCTGCCCCAGTGATAGATGGTGTGGTCCCCTCTCCACGTGAGTTCTTGTCTTGCACCTGGAGACAGGACCAGCTCTTTCCCTGGGCTCCCTCCACCTTAGGTGACAGCGCCCAGGAAACACTTGCCTCACCACAGCGACACAGCAGGGAGCATGTGGCGTGCTGGGCTGCGCTGGCCTTCGGCTGTGGGAGCGAGGGCCTGGGGCTGAGACTGGAGGAGGGGTCCACTCACACTTACACAGCCTGGGATGAGATGTCCCCTCCATTTCTGCCTCGCCAGCCTACTCCTGGTCCAGGCCCCACACCTGCTCTGATTCCTCGGGGATGGGGCAGTTTTCAGCACCACCACGTGGACCTGAAGCGTGTGGACGTGGGAGGCCACGTGTGGGGGTCGTCTGTGCCGGAACCCTTTGGGCCAGCAGCAGCCAAGGGAGCTCCTGTGCACCGTGGGCCAAGGCCAACCCCTCCCACACCTTCTGTAGCTTGAGCAACCTGAGGGCGGTGATATTTTTAGTTCCTTTCCTTAAAATATCAGGGCCCCAGGTGAACTGAGCACGGAGCTTGTCACATTTCACCTCTGCTCTGAAAGAACCTCACCTCGCCTCACTCAGCCACCAGCATCGCCCTCCTGGGCGACATTCCCAGTCATCACTGGCCGTCCCGCCACCAGGCCCCACTCAGCAAGGTCTGGCACGGAGACCCTGGGCCCAGGCACCAGGCTGGCACGGCTCAGCCCGGCTCTGCTGCTTAGCAGCCTGAAGGTTCCAGGGAGGCCTGCTGTAGACTCCAGGGCTGGACCCAGCTGAGTAGTCTCCATCAGGCCCTCCAGGTTGCAGGGAAGGGCGGGCAGGGATAGGGCAAATCCGATTAGAAGCCAGAGCTATGTCCTCTGACCCCTGTTTCCACTCTGGGCACCCCAGGTGGCGGCAGTGTCTGTAAGAGAGACTCTTAGGGTACTGGGCCTAAGGCAGCGGCTCTGCTTTCTCCAACAGCAGTCGAACCCGCACCAATTTCCCAGGCTCGGCCTGGACACAGCTTTGAGGGGAGGACGCAACCCAGCACCCTGGGTGCCACCTGCCTCTGGGGACTAGGAAAGGGGCATGATCCGAACAGGGTCATCCCAACCCCAGTACGGCCTTATAGGGCCTTATAGGGCCTTATAGGGCCATGCTCTGACCCTTCACAAGGCCCTCATTTTTTTTTAATACTGCCTTATTGAGGCACAATGAACACACACAGAGCTGTCGATATTTAATGTTTACCATGCAATGCATACGTGTAGGTAAGGATGCACCCCGAGCCATCATCATCCCCGTCTGCTCCTTTTCTCCTTTCGTAGGAAGAACACTTAAACGAGGAGGGGGCTGTCAGGCAAAAGGCATCTGGAGAGCTCCTGCACAGCCCAGGACACAAGGCAACGTTGTGTGTGCATGTGCGTGTGCGTGTGCGTGTGCGTGTGGGTATGCGGGGAGACACCCAGGAAAGGCTGTAGCCGCCCCACGTCCTTGGAAAGCCAGCAGCGCAGGCATGGAAGCACAGACCTATTGCATCTCGTGCAGAAGGAAGAGAACCAAGCCAGGCACAGGTGACGACGACCCCAGTCCTCTCTCCCGAGTGTGGCGCATGGGCCAGCAGCACCGGCATCCCCAGGTGCTCGTTACCAATGCAGAGTCTCAGGCCTCGCCCAGCACCAACAAGTCAGCACGCGCACCTCGCACAGGTTACAGTCGGAGCCACACCAGCCTAAGATCCAGCCGGGATAGGGTCCAGCAGCCCTGGATCAGCCTTCCACCTCCCCGGATGGCCTTGGGGGCCAGACGTATTTTGGGGAAAAGCCATATTCCGTAATTACAGGGCTTAATGCATGACCTAAAAAGACAAATGTTGGAAATGCTTTTCTGATGATAGGTTTCAGGAAAAATGCCACCGATTCCTTTTCTGGCCCCAATTTCTTCTGCAAAAAGCAATCTCCCTGCCCGGGAAAGGCGGTATCCAGCGTCCGTTTCAGGTGAACAATATTAAAAGCCCAAGCGGCTCATCTCCCTCCCTCCCCGCGTGCACCGCGTGCTTTGAGAAATCCTGGCTGGGGGTTTTGATGTGATTTTTTTTTTTTCCTTTCTCAAAAAAGCATACATGATCCAGAGACTTTTCTCCCGGGACTAATTGACGAGGCATTGTGCTCTTGCTCTTGGTGTAAATCATTATAATGGTGATAATGAAAAATAAAAAAGATATTGGAAATGACAGTTAGCAACATAATCTCAGCAGAAACTGAGCGAGAAAGGGAGGCGCGGATAAATGAGGAGCCTAGGAGCCTCAGGATGGATGTGGGGGCTGCGTGGGCGCGGGTGGCCCGGGAGTGGGGGGGGTGGAGGAATTAGCCACAGTCATCGGCAGCACCGGTCTCCTCCTTTGCCGCCCCTCCCTCCTTCCTTGTTCTTGTGGTCTCACGGACACAATGCAAGCAGGAGCCCTGTCCCCCCCCCCCCACCCCGGTCCTGTACACCCCCCAGTTCCCGCCCTTCTCCCACGGTGAGGCGGCTCAGGGCCGCCTCTCAGGCACGCCTCATTATTCCGCATCTTGCAGAATTGACTAATTCAACGCGCTCTCCCGTCACAGGAAATGGTGCTCCAGTGACCCGAGCTGATGAATGAATCCTAGTTGGTGCCTGGAGCCAGACCCAGCGGCAAGAGTTGCAAAGAAGAAAGACGGATGCACTCTCTCTATTTGGCTGCCAAAAATGCTCTTGCAATTTGCTTTCTTCCAGACAAGAGTCTATTCAAAAGTCTATTTGGAAACATTAGGGAACGGCCGTCACATGGCCGGCAGATCATGCTGCCTGGGACGGGATATTATCTTCCGTGGGAGAGACTCGACTGCTCTTTTATTTCACCAAATAACTAGTGTCTGGGCTGGTGGCTGCAGAATTGCTCCGAGGGCCAGGGACATTAAAATCCCTGTCCAGACTGAATGCGGAACGGCCACTTCAGCACGTAGGATTCGTGGCACCGTCACCGGCAGGCGCCAAGTGCGAGTGTCTGGCCTTCTCAGCTCCATCCCTGGTAAACCCCCCACCCCGGAGGGGAGGGGCCTCCTGCTTGTCCAAAGTCCCCCCAAGGAGCCAGCTTCCTCTTCTGTGTCCCCTTTCCCTGCCAAGCAAATCCCACACCTGCCCTGGGGTTAACACATGCTCTGCCCTGTGCTCGACAAATCCCATCCAATCACCCACAGCCTCCTTCCCACTATGCCTGGCTCAGGGCAAGACACTGCGGGGCAGGCGAGACCCTGGGGGGCTCAGGTCCTGCCTCCACGGCAGGCAGAATCCAGGAAATGGCGCAGGGGGCACGGGCTGGGGCAGCTGGTGTGGGCTGGGGCAGGCAGGGCGGCCAGGGCTTCCCTGTTCACTCTGGAGAGGACCCGGTGCCTCCAGCAAAGGGGGAGACCCCCTGCCACTCTGCCCCCTTGGCCTTCACCTTGGCTTGGGGAGCTCAAGGCCCACACCACTCTCTGGAGCCTCCTCTGGGTCAGCAGCCAGTCCCAGGGGAGGGGCAGTTTGGGTCACATGTGGGAGACTTTGTCCCCTGGTTCTGGCCACTTCCCCCCCCCGTCCTTGTTCAGTGCTGGTGCCAGGCTGGTTTCAGACCACAGGGCCTTCTCTGTCTTGTGTTGGGGCGGCTGCCCCATCTTCACGTACTTGCTGCGATTTCCATTGTCTTCCTTCTAGGGCCGTGTTTTTAATTTAATTAAAAAACCCCAAAACCACTAGCCAGCCCGGACCAGAGTGCAGCCCGTTGCGAGGTTGTGTGTTTTGTCACCACCCAAGCATGCAAACGAGGCAGCCTCTGTTGACAGGTTCACATCTCCAGTGCGGAGCTGGCTGTTTGAACAGCTTGTGCGCAGTAATTGAAACATAGATTTTTGTTGCCTTTCTGTTTATTTTTAGATTAACCAAGCAGGGATGCTTGGCTTCCAGGCTGCCACCTCCACCCCTGGCCGGCAGCTGGTGGCAGCGATGAGGACCGTGTTTCCCCTGGGGTCTTCCCCTCCTGGTTTGTCCCGCACCTGACACCATGCAGGAGCGACCTTCGCCGTGACTCGCAGGCCCACGGTGGGGAAGCCGATGGATGCAGGAGGCCTGCGGGCCGTTCCCAGCTTCAGGTCTCGGGAGACCTCCCCACGCCCACCTAGCTGGACGCTCAGCTGTCCTCCTCCACAGTGGTGGTAACCAGGGCACGGAGCCCTAGGGCAGAAAGGAACATTCTAGTCTTCCACTTCCAGGGCAGAGTGCTCCAAAGGGAAAGCATGCCCAGGAAAACAGTCTATTGGGGCCAGTTTTCTATTCTGGCCACTTTTAAAAAATTCTGGTAGCATCCGCCTGCATAGGTGGGTTACACTGACCACCAGCAGCCCCAAATCTCAGAGGCCTGGGCACTGACGCTTCCTGCCCCGTCACTGCTGCCAGCACGGCCCTGGACGGGAGAAGGGGGTGTGTACAACCACACTCCTGGCGCCTGGGGTTTGCACGCACCACCCATCATCTCTGTCCTCCTGGCACTGATCAAAGCAAGCGAGCGGGGAAGTATAGCCCTAGCCTGCGCCTGGAAGGAGAAACAGTTGTGAGGGGAGAGACAGGGAGCAGAGGAAGGGGTGTGCAAGCGTGTGCGTGCACACGTGTGTGGACAGCATGTGCATGTGTGTTCAGAGGACCCCCACGCTGGGCTGAACTCTCCTCCTCTGCAGTGTCTCAGAATCCGGCCGTCTCAGCCTCAGACACATCCTCCTGAGGGTCTGTGATTGGCGTCCTTAACCCCGGGGCCTGGCAGCTCCCAGAGGGCTGGACCCTGCCCCTGGCCTGGAATACCCTGCTCTGTACTGCCTCTTCCTGGAAGCCCTCCTGGACCACCCAGACTGCAGGGACAGCCACACCCAGCCACTGCTCTCTTTTCCTTATGGATCCTCTGTAAGGATGGTTGTACCTGGTCTGTTAGGCGGGCTAACCTCAGTGGGGTGTTAGCAGGCTCGCCGTGTCGACCCAGACAGCCTCTTTGGGGTCTCCTTTGGGTCCCACATCTGTCATGATTGCTACAGCTGTCTCCAGGACAACATTGCCACCGCGCCTCCTTCCGTGTTGGATGGGGAGCTGCCACGGCTGAGCTCACGCTGCACGCCCACACGCACGTGCCCCGCGCAGCAGGGCTGTGCACGCCTCAGCTCTTCCCGCCCTCAGAACAAGCCTATGTGGACGGTGCTTTTCCTGGGCCAGGGCATGGGCAGGTCCCAGTGACCTGAAGGCAGTCACGCGGCCAGGTCCTGCATGGGGGGAGGGGGTCCTGCATGGAGGGGAGGGGTCCTGCATGGAGGGGAGGGGTCCTGCACGGGGGGAGGGGTCCTGCATGGGGGGAAGGGGGTCCTGCACGGAGGGGAGGGGGTCCTGCATGGGGGGAGGGGTCCTGCACGGAGGGGAGGGGTCCTGCATGGGGGGAGGGGTCCTGCACGGGGGGGAGGGGTTCTGCACGGAGGGGAGGGGTCCTGCACGGAGGGGAGGGGTCCTGCATGCAGGGGATGGGGTCCTGCATGGGGGGAGGGGTCCTGCAAGGAGGGGAGGGGTTCTGCACGGAGGGGAGGGGCTCCTGGCTTCTCCAGCTCTGTTTCCCCTTTTCTTTTCTTTTACTTCCTTCCTTTCTAAGATTTATTTATTTATTTGTTTGAAAGGCAAAAATACAGAGAGAAGAGAGAGAGAGAAGGGGGGGGGCTTTCATTCATTAGTTCATTCCCCAAATGGCTGCAAAGGCCAGGGCTGGGCCGGGCTGAAGCCAGGAGCTTGCTCTGGGTCTCCCATGTGGATGCAGGCACCTAAGCACCTGGGCCACCTTCCACTGCTTTTCCAGGCGCATTGGTAGGGAGTTGGATCGGAAGTGGAGCAGCTGAGACTTGGACCAGTGTCTGCATGGGATGCCAGCACTGCAGGTGGCCCCTCAGCTCCACTTCCTCATGTAGGGGTACTGGGTACCTTTCACGCTCAGCCTTGGGCCCTACCTGAGACCACAAGACAATGGCAACAGTCTGTCAGTCCTTCTCCAGCTCATGCTCACTTCTTCCAGGAAGCCTTCCTGGCTTCTCCAGGTTATTCCTGTGGCCCCAGTGCCTTCTAGCCTTGCTTCTACAAGGTCCTCTGTACTGATCCCCCACTAAGTCCTGAGAACACACATCCTTGGTCACCCCCGGCCAGCATCTGCATCAGTCACATCCCCAGCCTGCAGCCACATCCCGGCTGCGTGGAGCTCAGCCCCAGGCCCACCCAAGTGCAGGGGAGAGGCAAGGGAGAGGGCAGTTGGGAATGACAGGGTCAGGGCCCCTGCATGTGGGCTTGAGAGACGCCTGCAGCCCAGTCTAGGAGGTAGGAGCCCTGGGAGAAATCTGACCATCTGCTCCGGGCTCGGCCGTGCCCAGCGTGCAGGCACAAGTAGCCCATTTACAGAGGGTGGGCCGTGCAGCAGGTGGACAGAGCAGGGCTGACACCCCACTGTCTGGGGTTCAACAAAGGACGCTGAGACATCTGGCCGTGGATGGGGAGGGAGGGAGTCTAGATAGAGCCATGGTCCCCGCCTGAGGCAGGGGGGACTCCGGTGTCAGATGCCAGCCTGGCACCAAGGGGATGGACTCCTGGGGTTAGGATACAAGGAGCCCAGTATTCCTCGTGCAAAGAAAGAGGATCAGCCTGGCGCCAGCCCCCTGGGGGAGCAGTGCTGGCGTCCACTTTCCCTGCCGCCTCAGGGGCTCCCCCGCAGGAATGCCTGGTGAATTTCAGGGTGATGTCAGAGACCCAGACGCCAACACCCCCTTTCTGTTTGCCTTGGGCACGAGATGGTGCCTGCGGCGTTCTCATACCCTGAGCCTTTGCTGACCCGGGGACTGTTCTCTGCCTTCACCCAGTTACAAGGAGGCAGCAGGGGGACCGGCCAGGAGCAGCTACTGAGCACCTATGGCATACCTGTGGGCTGAAAGCCCACATCTGTGTGAGTCACAGCACTGCCTCCTGTTTACAGTGGGGGAGACTGAGGCTCAGCTGGGGGCCTTGCTCAAGGCCGCACAGGGGGAAGGACTCTCTGCTCGGCTTGGAAGCCACTGCTCTTCTCACGCCCTGCAGGGCCCTACCAGCCCTGCCCTCGGACCCTTCCCTCCACCTCGCAGCCTCCTGCAGCCCCGGCTCCCTGGCAGACTGCAGCCCCTTCTCGCATCTTCACCCTGGCCTCTCTCACCTGGACTTTGGTGGAGCCTCCTGCCTCATCCCCTCCCTTCCTTCCTTTCCCTCATTCAGAGTCTCTCCACCCAGCAGCCAGAGTGATTCTGTTAAAACACAAGCCAGATCACCTCTCTTCTCAAGTCCCTGCCATGGCTCCTTCTCACCCTGGGAAAAAGCCAACATCCCCATCAGATCCAGGAGGCCCTGCATCCACCCCTACCCCCCTCACCAACTCCACCCCAGGACAATGGGACGACTCTTCCAGCTTCTACCTCAGGGCCTTTGCACATGCTAGTTCCTCTATTAGTTATCCACATGGCCGGCCTTCTCCATTCCTTCAGTTCTCTTAAATATAACTCTCTGCTGGAGTCTTCCCTGACCATCCTATTCTCCTGTCTCATTTCTGGATGCTCTCATCGCCTTCTACTGCACTATCTTATTTATTCACATTGGTTTGCTCTGGAATCAAAGTTCCACCAGGCAGTGTTTCGTAAACATTAACTCGTGGAATCCACATAACAACTCTGAGGCAGCCATCACGACGGCTGTCTCGGAAACTGAGGCACAGAAAAGTGAAGCAGCTTGCCTGGGCATCCAGCTAGAAGTTGGCAAAGGCACCGGCACAGTGGGTAAAGTTGCCGCCTGAAGTGCCGGCATCCCATATGGGCGCTGGTTCTAGTCCCGGCTGCTCCACTTCCCATCCAGCTCCCTGCTATGGCCTGGGAAAGCAGTGGAGGATGGCCCAAGCCCTTAGCCCCTGCACCCGTGTGGGAGACCTGGAAAAAGCTCCTGGCTCCTGGCTTCAGATCAGCGTAGTTCTGGCCACTGCGGTCATCTGGGAAGTGATGGAAGACCTCTCTCTCTCTCTCTCTCTGCCTCTCTGTAACTCTGCCTTTCAAATGAATAAATAAATAAAGCTAAAAAAAAAAAAGAAGTTGGCAAAGCCAAAAGTCCAGCCCAGGCAGCACAACCCATGAGTCCTGCTCTCAGCCATCCGGTCCCAGCCGCTGGTTCCCTCCAGGGCTGTGTCCTGGCTTGGAGGGTAGCTGGCCTCCCGCAGGGCTCAGTGAGAATGAATGAAAAATGAATGCTGCAGTCCCACATGAGCACGGTCCCTGTGAGGGCTTCTCTTGTCCCTGCCTACCCTGCCCCACCCCCAGGCTGCCCATCTGATGGGGGCAGCACCAGCCAGGGTGTGTTACAGGAATGAATTCTCCCAAGTTTTAAAGCGGTTCCACTTGCCCATGGCCACGGGGAAGGGGCAGTCTGGGCTGGTGGAATGCAACGTCTCGCTCGGAACCATGGCCAAGACCCCCTGGTGGCACGGCCAGACTCCCAGCCCGCAGAGTCCCAGCCCCGGAGAGTCTTCCAGGCTGGGGCTGTGGCCTGAGTGTTCATGACACCAGCTCAGGGCACGGGAAGACCTGACAGGTGACCCACCCATGCCGTGGCAGCCCCGGGCACACCGGGTGGGAGCAGCCCCCTGTCCCCAGCCGCGTCTGTGCCCACGATGGAGTTCCTTCTGGGAAAGGGACTCAGGTAGTCATTAAAATTCAGCTGCTTCCAAAGAGGCCTTCGGGCAGTGGAAATCCCAAATGGCTTAGAGGTTCCGGCGGCCCCCCCGAAACCGACAGGGTGGGCTGTGGGGGCGCTCTCTGCCTTGCTGTTCGCCTGCTCTTTCCCCACCCAACAGGTGAGGCTGCATGGGAACAAGTGACTTCAGAGGTGAGGACACAGGTTTGGTTTCTTGCCTCAGTCTGTTATTTGCATAAACCTCAGGAAGGAAAAACGACACTTCCACATGTCCAGCAGGGCCAGCCCCATGCTCGAAGAATGGCTGCCTGGGACACTGACCCACCCCTCACGAGTGGCCTGGGGAGGGACTCGGAGTGTCATCTTTGCGGCAGAGGCCACGGGCGCACCCAGGGCCATGTCCTCCTTTCTTGGGGACCACAGTGGGACAACACTTGCCAGCACCTCTGTGACTCCAGCTGGGTCTTGGCAGTGTGTGCAGAATGAGTGTGCAAGTGGCTTGGGCCCTCTCTGTCACAGCAGGGGACAGCTCCTTTACCCTCTTCCTTTCCCGTCCTCTGTGAGGAGGCCCAGGTTGCAGGGGCACACAGCCAGGGTAGCCTTGAACCCTGCCAGGTTCCTGGAGCACAGTGGCTTCCCACTGGCCTTCCCCAAGCTGTGACCTGGGAAGGATCAGGCCGTGGCAGTACACCTGCCCTGATGTAACCCCACAGGTGACGAAATGGAGGCTCCAACAGCTCAAGGTATCTCGCCCAGGGTCACCAAGAGACTGGTTCCAACCAAGCAGAGACGCTGTTAATGCAGCCCAGTTCCTCCCTTGAGTGTTCCCAGGACAAGGCCTGGGCAGCTGTTCCAAGGCCGTCTTTCAAGTTCATTTCCCCAAGGCTGAGCCTGGGCCAGGCTCCACGAGGACCCAGAGGGGAGATGGTCCCCGAAGGAACAGTCCCTCCCCTGCCTCCACCCTGGGGAGGGAGTACAGGAAGGGACAGAGGCTGGGCGCTGGCTCCCCAGGGGGCTGTTGGCTTCCAAATGCCCAACCAGCCCGGAGGCCGGCACATGCTTTGCAGGAAAGGTCAGCTCCCGAAAGCAGGAGACTCAGCAATGCCCCAAATAGCCCACTGCCGGGAGCCAGCTGCCCCCATCAGGGTGCACCTGCCCTGCAGGAACAGCACAAGAGTCAGAGACAGAAGGAGCGAGTGAGTGAGCGAGCGCCAGATACCGCCTCCCCCAGCAGACCCGATCATGGCCAATGGGCTAATGTCTGTGCAGGCTGCGCCCTCTCATCCACAGACGCCTCCCTGGGCATCCAATCTTCCAGTCGGGCGGGTCTAATGGGACTGAAATAAGTCCTTTAAATGCCTAGCTCATTTGTGTTCCTTAATAAACACAAGCACAGAAAAAGACGCAATTAAAGAGAGGATGGGAGAAGGACTAACCAGGGAAGAAATATGAGTGCCAAATTCTGGGAGGCTATTTCAGACAAGAGATTACAGGGATGGAAATTAACACACAACAAAAGGAAGCACTGTCAAGGCCACCACCACCACCCTGGGTGTCCCACTGAGCCCTTCGGGCTTCCCAAGGCCACTGGGATGACGACAGCAACACAGCAGCAGGCAGCCCTCGCCCCGGTCCCTCCCAGGGGTGCTAATTACTGCCCAGGATTAATTCTTTAGTTTGCTAGACAGTCCCGGCAGCCATGCGACCACGGCCACTGCCAGGAACAAGAGCTTCTGGATGGAAGACACACCTACTGTTCCCCAGGATCCGGACCTGTGGCCAAAATCCACAAATCCTCCTGCACAGAAGGCACCAGACCCACTGCTGTCCGCCGGGAGCACCAATTATGTGGTTTTTTTCTGGCTTGGATTATTTAAAATATGTTTTCAATTGCAGGGGGCTTGAGTAAGAATGCTGTGCAGACTGAGACCAGGGAGCTGGGGGAGCTGCTGCCGCTGGATCCCGTCTCACCATCCAGCTGGAACAAAGAGACGTGCAGGACTGCTGTCAGGCTGTCGGCCACCAGCCAGGCACCAAGGGCCACCCGTGGCAGAGGTGAGCATGGCCAGGGCTGCCCTCAAGAAGTCAACCGTCCGGCAGGGTTGGACTGACCTCCAAGGAGCCCCAGACCCCAGTACAGGAAGTGGGCTTTGGCTGAGCACAGCGTGAGCCCCAAGTTCTGGGACTGGCCCTTCCCCACGTCGGGTGGCTAATCACCCAGCCTTCCGCCCGTCACTCCTCCACCCCTCCATCCACCCGCGTCTCCCTCCCCCGACAGCTCAGACACGCTGCCAGGCATCCAGAACACTGCTGTCAAAGGAGGGTGGAGAGGCTGTTTCCAAACAGAAGTCTGCCACGGAAGCTGTGTTGACCGTCTGATCTTCATTCCCCTCCACCTGACTGGGGAGTCTTTGCCCTCCATGTGGAGCCCCGCAGACACAGTGTGGGGCTTCTGGCCTCTGGGTGTGCAGGGGACCAGGCCAGGCCAGTCAGCATGCTCTATCCCCCTGCTCGTAATTACAGATCCAGCAACTTCCACCCAAACAGGTGCTAATCCCTAAGCTCTGATACAAGAACTCAGAGAACAAAAAAACTCAGCAGAGCAGGAAGGGTACTGTAGGCTGGGGCCAATCCCATCTATCTTCCCTGGACCTGGGAGGAAGTGCTTTGCAGAGCAGAGAATGAGGCCGGCCACAGAGGGAAGCAGATGAGAGACGCACAAGCGTTCTGATGTCACAGGCACTGCCGGATCTCGCTGTGCTGAAGCTAGCACGGAACCTTTCAGGGCCGAGAGCTAACAGGCTTTCTCTTTTTGCTTAAGTTAGCTTGAGTTGGAGTCTGGGTTACTGAACCCAAAAGAGTTCTGTGTTCTTCTGTACTCCGGAGAAGTAGCACGCTCCGTGCTGCTGGAGGTGAAGTGTGGGACGCAAGGGTGCATTTTGGTGACTCTTTGGGGGAAGGGAGAGGATTCAGAGAAAAGGAGAAGGAAAGAAAGAGCCAAGGGCAGCGTGGACCAACACCATCCAGAAGTTTCTACCAGCAAGGACACGCTCCCTAAGCCGTGCTCTCCCATGGATGTGGTAGCCACGGGCCACGCAGGCTTATCGAGCACTTGAAAATGCATTCTTATAGCCGAAGGGACTGGGTTATAGATTTGACTGCATTTTAGGGGATTTAAACAGCGTATCTGGTCAGGGGCTGCATTGGCCACAACAGGTATGGACAAAGGCTCATGATGAGGGCGCGTGAGCCCTTCCAAAGGGCTAAGGTGGGCACGAGGGAGCTGGACTGCAGAAAATCTCGCGGCACACTCACGCGATGGCCCGCAGAGGACTGACGAGGGTGTGTGCTGTGGCAGAGGAGGTGGTGGGCTGGGAGCACAGGAACAGGAAGTCACAAAGGGCGAGGAAGCCAGGGCCTGCTCTCAGAGCTGGGGGCTGGGGCCACATTCACAGAAGGGGGGGGATGTGGGAGAGGGCGCAGTTTGTAAGGGACTGGAGGGCTCTGTCTGGACACCGGGAATTGAGGCGCAAAGACATGATGATGGAGCGTAACAGGGGTTTGGTGTGGAGACACCAGTCCTTGGAGTTGTGGGCTTCGCGGAGAAGCGGTAGAAGGGTATAGAGTGGTGAAGGTACACACACAGGCCGACACCACGGTGGACACTACCGTGAAGAGGCTGGAAAAAGAGGGAACAAGGAAAAGAAGGGACGGAGCAGGTGGAACAAGGAAGGCTCAGCGTCCTCAGGATCTGCTGGGGTTGGCAGTGAAAGCAATTTTTCTTACCTACAAACACGTTCTTGAGATAACTGAAACGCATTCCTTTCAATGTCCAACCTTAAAAAGACCCAAACATTTTAGCCATTGAAATGGAAATATTCTGGAATACCCTGCATACTTCCTGCTAAGCTGATCAGAATCCGACATCACACAGGCACCACTGACCCCAGCGTGGGAGGACCCAGGGTCCCTGCACTGACTGGCCCCCGGGGCCACGTGCGACTCCCAGTTCTGCTTCTGATGAGCTTTGCTATGGTTTCAAAGAGGTTTGTCCCCTCCGAACTCATGCTCACCCCTGGCTGTGGTTGTGGTGGCGATGGCAGGGCGGGCAGGCCCTGCAGAGGGGCCAGGGCCTTTCTCCGGGCACTGGGTGAGCTACCCCGAGAGCAGGCTGCTGGCCCCTCAGGCTGTGTCTCTTCTGCAGCCTCTGCCTGCCCCTGTGCCTTTCTGCCACACGACGCAGACAAGGTCCTTGCCGGAAGCCGAGAAGACGCTGGCCCTGCGCTCCGAAGGGCTTTCAGCCTCCAGAACCATGAATGAACTTCTTTCCCTTATGAATGACCCAGTCTGGGACATTCTGCTGTAGCAACAGGAAAGGGACCAAGAGACGCTCCCAGCCAAGCTCTCCTTGCCCACTTTTCTCCTGGCCACTGCCAGATCAGCAGTCTGCAGCATTTGCTTCGAATGGAGAATTCAGGGAGCCAATCTTAGAGTCAATTTGCATTTCTTCCAACAAGGATTCTCAAATAAAGCCCAGGGGGCCAGTGATGAAGAAAGGACGCATCTGGGGGGCACACATTTGCCAGCTTCCCAGAGGGGCCTTCTTGTTCCTTTCTCAGTTGAGGCTCTCAGTCTCTAGAAGTTTCCACATCAGTGAAATAGCAGAGACCCTGACACCTTTGCCACTGAAGACCTCATATTCTGAAAGAGATCGATGACACAAACTGCCACATGTCACACATGTCCAGGACAGGCTCTCTGGAGTTACCCCAGCTGCAGCCCAGATGACCAACAGAGTGACCGCTCCATACATGTCCCTCCCCGCAAGCAAGGATCCTGCCTCCGAGAGAGCCACGGAGCCGGGCACTGGGCACCCAGGCCAACAGAGGTGACGGACAGCCTCCTAGGCTTCCTGACATCCTGGCAAAGACAAAACAGGGCAAGAACGGAGCCGAGAGGATATGATAGGGATGCAGCCGCCGACTGTGGCTTGGCACCACGGCCACGTGGCTTCCTTGTAAGTGAAGCTGACGTCATGTATCTTTGCTTTTCAAAGTGGGGTTCAGGATCAGCACTGCTTGGGGTCCAGCCCAAAGGGCTCAACAATCCACCCCTACTCTTACCCTTAGGAGCCTCCTTTTCCCTCCTGGGTAAATCACCAGATTAGGGAAGAGTTTCCCATTGTCGTGAGACTACGGCATGAATCCTGACCAACTCTGGACACACCGCAAAGCCTCCTCCAGCAGCCCAGGATATCACCGAGGCTCCAGTGGGCCTCATTCCAAGCCAGTCTTCCCACCTCTGCTCAGGCGTGGAGGTGCCAGGCTCCTCTCTGCCTGGACCTGCCTCTTCTTCTCCCCCACCCCCCAGCATGGGGCCTTGTGCTCAGTGGCCTGCATCTCAGCAAACAGCCCCTGGGCCATCCTCTCCCAGGTACCCGGGAGAGGCCCCCTGCTTCCTTTAGCCTGCAGTGCTGAGCTCCAGTGTGTGCACTGATAAATTCTGGTGTACTTTATGGTCTGCACGCCCAGTGCTGAGGCAGCTGACACACACTGGGCACGAGTGCTCAGGTAGGAAGCCTCCTCCTGATCTGCTGGAGGTGCCTGTGTGTGTGACAGTGCGTGGAGGCTGTGTTTCTGTACACCTTGGCTACTCATAGCTCAGACTCAATGGAGAAGTTACCGGCTCTTCCTGAAGGGGTTTAGATGCCTTTCCTTTCACTCTACCATGATGAGGAGGGCTGGGGAGGGGGCAGGCAGCCCTGTCTCCCTGAGGCCACAGAGAGTCCAGGGAGCAGCAAGGGACAGGGAGGCTACAGCGCTGCCCATGGGGAGGAAGGGGGAGGTAGCCCCTGCTGATGGAGCCTGAAGGGCACCCACGGAGCTGAGAGGGAACTCAGAGCAAACACAAAGCAGGGACTGGAGCCAGACAGCAGGATGTGATGTGCAGAGGTAGGCTGCAGTGGGCCAAGGGCAGTGTCTGCACCTCGTGTGCCCATGGAGAGCAGGGACGCGCGGATAAGAGATGCGGGCAGGTGTACAGTAGCCACCCTCCCCGCTGTGTGTGTGTGCGTGCATGTGTGCATGTATGTGCATGCTTTGTTCTTTGCTGTTGCCTTAGGTAGGAGCGGACACAGCAGGTTGGCCTTGCGCGGCCCCGTCTTCCTCTGCGGCGTGTGGAGTGCTTTCCCGCACGTCAGCCTCATGGCTCCTCTCCACCGCGGGCTCAGGCGTTTCCAGCAGACTCTGTCCTGTCCTCCTAACAGCCCCACGCCAGTCCAGGGCTCGGAACTCCACTCTTATTTTGCAAACAGAAAGGTCACAGCATTGAAGCCCCCAAGCCCCGCCTGCTCTGAGTGCGCCAGGCAGTCACGGGTGAATGTACGTCAATCCAGAGAACAAATCAAACGCGTTTGGTCCCAGAGGCCAAGGTGGGAGAGCTGGCCTCCTTTCAACCCTGCACAATGTGCCTGTTGGGGGGCCCCGGCGTGGCCTCGTCTGCGTCAGCACCGGGCTCCCTGCTGTGACAAGTGCCCGGGTGTCACTCTGCATTATGGCCAGGAGCCAACCCGCCCCGACAGCCGGGCCTCCTTACGCACAGTGCGCTCCAGTTCCTGCAGCGTGCAGCCCCCTGGGTCTCGAGGAAGGGGTCACCCCAATTATGATGCTGGGAGCTGCCGGAGTGATAGAGTTCACTCCCAGGCTGTCAGGGGGAGGCCGGCCGTAGCCTGGGAGAGCGGATGTCACAAGCCAAGTTAGCCAGCGCTGTGGCCGTGTGCGCACCCACCAAGCCTCTACAAGGGCACCCTGGCCGTTCTCGCGGGATACTGGCCGCTAAGATGCTCAGAAAGGGGCTGCAGTCAGGGAGGGCCTCTGCCCTCTACACCTTTGCTTTCAGTACAAGAAGTCAAACCGTCAGGCGAGCAGTGCCTCTGACTGATAGGACATCAACGGGCCAGGGGCCAGGAGGCCAGCCCAGGCCTTGGCTTTTACTGTGATGGAACATGTAACGTAAGATTTACCGTCTGAGCCGTTTTTTATGTACCCACGCAGCACACTCACACTGTGAGGCGATCACCTGTCTCCATAGCACGTTCATCTTCCCCGGCTGAGACGGCACTTCCGGCAACACTGTCCCCTCCCCCAGAACCCGGCACCCCCATTTGATACTCTGAGGACCTCGTGTAAGTGGGATTGCATACTGTGAGGGATACTATGAAAAGTTCATGCGAATGACATTAAAAGTATTTTGGTGCAAATGTTTTTGGAATCCATGCATAGGGGGAGTTTTAAAAAAATTCCTGGAAGGGAGGCATTGTGGCATAGTGAATAAAAGCCACCCCTATGATGCCGGCATTCCATATGGGCACTGGTTTGTGTCCCGGCTGCTCCACTTCTGATCCAGCTTTCTGCTAATGGCCTAGGAAAGCAGCAGAAGATGGGCCAAGTGCTTGCACCCCTTGCCCACATGGGAGACCCGAAAGAACTCCTGGCTCCTGGCTTTGGCCTGATCCAGCGCTGGCTGTTGAGGCCATTTGGGGAGTGAACTAGCAGATGGAAGATCTCTATCTCTCTCTTTCTGTCTCGGTAACTTTGACTTTCAAAATAAGTAAATAAATAAATCTTTAAAGAAAGTTTCTGGAAGATGTATATTAGGAAAAAACTATGCCTGGATTCCCAAATTTTTTCATAACCCAAGTAAACTTATTTGTTAATTCCATTTTCCCACCAACATTTTGAAGACCCTTGTATTTGTGCCTTGGTGTCTGTTTTGTTTTGCATGACATGAAGTCTCCAAGGTTCATCTGTTCTCTAGTTGGTATCCATGAATATAGCATCTCCTTTCTTTGTGAGGCTGGATAATATTCCACAGTGCTCGCATACCAACTGTCGCTTGTCCACTCATCTGTTGGTGGACACTTGGGTTGCTTGCCCCTCTTGGCTCTCTGTAAGTACTGCCATGTGAACACAGGTGCACAAACACCTGTGAAAGGGGCCTTGGGTTCTACATTAATTTTACCCTCCCCCACCCCACCCTGGTGAGAGGTGCGCCCGTGTGTAGAGTTGTAAGACTTGGCTCTCATGTCAGAGCCAGACAGGGTAAGTCTGTGGGGAGTGGACGGGGAAGCCCAGAGCACGACTTAGCAGACGTCCATTCCACAAACACAGTGGCTGCTCTGTGCTCTGCCTCCCAGAGCTCCCCTCTGACCAGCTGGTTTTAGCCACACTTTCCAGTGCCCATGGACACATCGGAGGCCAGACGGTGAGAGGGCCAGGACCACCCCCTGTGCCTGGCCCGCCTGGGTGGCGACTCCCATAGAGGCATACTTTCCATAAAGTCCCTTTTCAGAGCCTACGCTTGGCAGGTTTTGACAAGGGTCTGCCACTGCCTCACCGCCACCCCATCAAGACCCAGAGCGCGTCCTTCAGCCTGAGGTCCCCGTGTGCCACACGGCCCATGAACGGCCTCTCTCAGACCCAGCCAGTTCTGCAGCAGTGTCGGCAGGATCAGGGGACTGAAAAGCCCTGGTGTGGCTCCAGGCTGTGGTGTTCAGGGTGCCGGCAGCTCTCAGTCACCAGGCAGTCCACACTTCGGAACCTGTTCGTTCACTCTACAGGCCTGTCCTGAGCACCCTTCCTGCGCTGGGCATGGGGCTGGGTGCTGCCATGGCAGCAAAGAGGTAAGGAGTGGCCCTGGATATAAGCTCAGCGCAGCCGAGGCGACACTGGGCAGAAGAGAGGGAAGAGCGACACTTGTGCTGGAATGCAAGTTAGCGTCTTGTAACACTGGGAAGAAACAAGGCTGCCTAAGGCCATCAGGGAGGGCTTCCTGGAGGCGGGGGCATTGAAACCAGCCCATTAGAGGATGCACAGGATTTCAACAGAAGGCAAGAGAGAGAAGAGAATGCCAAGCTGGGAGGCCACTGTGTGTTGACAGAAGCATTTAATCAAACAGCTGCTCCTTGAATGTCCATGAAGGAACAGGCATCAGGCTGGGTGTTACAGACACGTGACCTTATCTGATAAAGTTATGATGGTGATGGGCACCATACAAGGTCTGTCCTGTTAGGTGCACTGTGGCTAAGTGACTCCCCAGCATCACACTGGGATCCAACCCAAGGTGTGGGTGGTCCCGAAACCCATGCGGTTCCACTGCTTGCTGTGTGTTGGGAAGAAACCTACACACGCAGAAACCCCCAGTGTGCGCAGCCGGGAGTGCAGAGGACTCGGGCTGCCTGCACGGCCATGTGAAAGCCAGGACTCCCCGGGCCCAGAATTCAAGCGGCCGGAGCAGTGTCACTTGCCCAGCAAGGCTGTGTCGATTCTGCAGTGTGGACACATACAGGTTCTCCTAGTTTTTAACTCTCATATATTTAGAATACAAAGAGTTCAATAGTAAAATTACGTTTTTTTCCCCTAAAAACATTCTTCTTCTTCTTCTTCTTCTTCTTCTTCTTCTTTTTTTTTTTTTTTTTTTGATAGGCAGAGTTAGACAGTGAGAGACAGAGAGAAAGGTCTTCCTTTTTCTGTTGGTTTACCCCCCAAGTGGCCACTATGGCCGGTGCATTGCAGCCGGCGCGCTGTGTCAATCCAAAGCCAGGAGCCAGGTGCTTCTCCTGGTCTCCCATGCGGGTGCAGAGCCCAAGCACTTGGGCCATCCTCCACTGCCTTCCTGGACCACAGCAGAGAGCTGGACTGGAAGAGGAGCAACTGGGACAGAATCCGGCGCCCCGACCGGGACTAGAACCTGGGGTGCCGGCGCTGCAGGTGGAGGATTAGCCTAGTGAGCCATGGCGCTGGCAAAAACATTCTTTATACAAAATAGCCCAAGCTAGGTTCACAAAGGTGGTAAGCATGGTAATTAGCATTCTGAGTATCCATAGTGAATGCGCAAACCCAAGGAAATTCTGCTCTCTCATCACCGTGAGTGTCCCTAACTCTTACTGAGTCCTGTGAGAGAGGAGGCTAGCATCTCCACTCCCTCCCCCCACTCAGCGCCCACAGCCACCACCCCGCCCCCCCCAAGGCGCTTTGGTGGGGGTGGGGCTCTCAGGTCTCCCTGGCTTCTCAGCTAGCCTGTGGCAAGGCTCCCGAGGGGCTGTTCAGGAGCTGCAGCCATGACCCAGAGCTCCCTGGATTGCATCAGCCGCTTTGCTCCTGGGGGAGACCTGCACTCCCTTCAATGCCAAGGCCACGGGTCCTGCGGGGCCAGGAGCTCTGGGTCTCCTTGGCGCCCCAGGCCGGAGCATCCCAGCCTCTTCCCCAGAATGCCAGCCCTGGAGGATCCCCGTGCATGAGCCTCATCTCCCTGCTGTCCTGAACAGACAGACAGACAGACAGACATCCCTGGGTCTGCCAGTCCTCACTGAACCCACAGCTCCAGGAGTGGCCAGCTTCCTCGTGCACACGCCCACACATGCCCCTGGGATACCTGCTCCTCCTCTGCTGTCTCCAAACCACCTTAGGTGCTGGGGCAGGACAGAGCTCCCTCGCACTCAGGAGCCACTGTTGGCAGTAAACCTTTCCAGCTACCCAGTCACTCAGAGCTTCAGCCCCCTGGCTCCGTGGCTCTGAGCTGCGTAGGCAGGGAGGGCGCCCGCCTCTCCACCCCCACGCCTCCTGCACCAGCTGTGCTCCTCCTCTGGCCACCTGCACGCACAGCTGCAAGGCAGCCTCCCTGTTCAACACAAGTTCCTGTCTCTGCACTGGGTGGTCTGGAGCCAGGCCGATCTCTTCCCCCGAACCTCCTGACTTACAGAGGTCTGCGGAAAACAACCTCCCTGTCCTGACCCTTCTCACCCGGCCGGTGAGGTGGGTGACCCTGGGACACGTCCTCTCCCCCTGCCCCCCTGGGGAGAGGGACAGGGATGACCCACAGGCTTCTGGCATCAGTGAGCTCTCCAGACTCCAGCCTCACATTGAGACAATCTTAGAGTCCGGGCACTCCCATGGAGGAAGTGTGTTTCAGCCTTGGGAGAAAGCGGAACAGAGATTTTACCACTGAAGGGAGACAGAGTCGCCCACCTTGGTCAGGTGCACCCAGCAAGGCCCACATGCAGGGGCCCATGGGTGCAGAGGGCGCGAGGCGGCCCCGGCTCTCACTGCCCGCATCCTGCAGCAAGCCAGGCACTCTGCAAACCCGAGGGGTTTCCTCCCTGCCAGGGAGCCGTTGTGTGCTCCAGGAGGAGGCCATTACAGGGAGTTAATAGAGTTTTAAATTTGTTTTTAAATTTTATAATGCAATTCATCAAACTCAGCATCTGCGCACAGCAATCACGCTCAGAGCACGCAGCACGCGTCAAGCCAGCCTTCACTCGCCCCACCAGGGCCCTCGCCAAACAGGAAAGTTAACTCTTTCCCGTAACAGCCAGGCATGGCCCCAAGGGGAGCAGGTGCTTGGTCCACCCACGGGGCTACTCTGGAAGGGACCCATCAGGAGGCCTGGCGACTGACTGGAGATGCTCGTGCCACCTCCCAGGGCCATGGGCCACAGAGGCTGCCACGAGGCCCTGGCTTCCTTGCCGAGGTCTCTTACTGAGGTGGCCACCTGGGAGTCCCTGAGACTTGGTTTCTGCAGGTCCCAGGTCCCAGTGTGCAAGAGAAAGCACCCAGGGCAGAGACGGGACAGGAGGCGGGCATAGCCTGCCACTCAGGGACGCCAGGGCACGTGGTCTGCTTCTCTCGTCCGGGAGGATCTCTTTGAGCACCTGTTCCGCTAGACTTGGGATTGTTACTGTACCGTGGGCTCAGCTGCTGCTGAATTGCAGTGAAGTGAGATCTACGGACGGGCCAGGGTTTTGTGAAGGGTGCCTCAGATCTTCTGTCACCAGCCGCAGTCAATCCTGCCTTTTGTTCAGCTTTTGCAAGTGACTTCCGTTCGAGGGAAAGGTCCAGAATAGATACTGCGGGAAGTGAAGTACTGCTGGTCCTGGAGCCCACAGCCAGGACCGGATCTCTCCTAGTGGCTCTGATGGCAGGAGCCAGAGAAGGGTCCCCTTGCTCAGCTCGGTCTGGTAGCAAGCCGGGGGGTGGGTGGGTGGGTGGGTGGGACAACTGTCAGGGCACAGTCCCAGATCTTCTCCCTGCTGGGAGAGGGCGACACTGACCCCAGCATGAGTTTGGCACTTGCTGGCTTTTGAAATGTCGCAGGGAACAAGCACCTTGTTAATGGAACCCATGGCGGGCAGCACCCTGGGCTCACAGGGCAGTGGCATGCAATGGCTACTGACTAGTGGCTTTGTCCTTGCTGGTGACAGGAGGAGAGGGGCTTCCCAGCCTGGCCTCTGCTGAGCCCCAAGCCACTCCCAGCCTCTGCTCCACCACACTGAGCACTCCTGCGTCCACCTGCGCTTTGCACGTCCTGAAGCCAAAGCCGGCAAGCGGAGGTCCAGCTGTAGTCGGCAGCCACTGCCCAGTTACCCACTGGTGCCACTCTCAGCTCAGCCAGAGTCTGTGGCCTTCCAGACGGAGCTCAGTGCTCTCACCCCACACGGCCCCTGATTCCTGCTTCTGCTCTCCTGCAGACGTGGAAAAGCTGAGGAGGGGTGGCAGAAACACTGTGGCCCTTGCTTTCCCGGGTAGATTTAGAACCAGATGTGAAGAGAGGGTCCCGGTGGGGTAGTGGGAGCCGGGGCAGAGCTGGGTGGTGGGAGCCGGGGCAGAGCTGGGTGGTGGGAAGCGGGGCAGAGCTGGGTGGTGGGAGGCGGGGCAGAGCTGGGTGGTGGGAGCCGGGGCAGAGCTGGGTGGTGGGAGGCGGGGCAGAGCTGGGTGGTGGGAGCCGGGGCAGAGCTCCCAAGGTGGGCTGGGATGGAGGGGAGAGCACCTCCAAAGAAGGGGAGTCTTTTTGCATTCCAGGGCTTGCCGGCTTCCAACTTGCTTCTTGCAGCATTGAAAAATATTCCGCCCGATGGAAGAACTATTTTCCAAAACAAAATGCTCGTGTTGGTGAGGAGGCGCGGGCTGTGCAGTGTGCACAATTCACTTTGGTTAAGTACCATATGGCCGCTGGTGGGAAAATGCTAACATGTTTCAACAGTACAGCTGGGGAAGGGCGCCTTTATTCACCGTGCAGATGGCTCTAATTGACATCTCTCCTAAAACAGGTCTCCAGCATTTCTGCAGGATCATTAGAGTAATTAGTTATTAAATACCATCGCCACTTTTAGAGAGGGGTCTGATCCTTGGCCCCGTTCCACTGTGATGGAACTGACGGGTCAGTTGGGAGGGCGGGCGGGTGGAGGGAAGGGCGAGCTGGCTCCTCCTCTTCCATAGAGGACCTGGACTTTGCTAATTCCAGAAGAGTCCCCTGGGCAGGGCCTGGGCGACCCCATGAGCTCTGTACCAGGGTTCTAGAGCCCGTCTGGCCTCTTCTTCAGCTGGGTGACCACCAAGGCTCTCCTCGGCTGGCCTCAGTTTGTTCATCCCTAGACTGGGGGTGACAGCAACTGCTCTCACGCCGTGCGGGCCTGAGTTTATGCAGTGATGCACGCATGGAAGGAGCTGGAGGGTGACAGGGCTGCCACTGACCAGGTCTTGCTGGTTCCGTTGGAGGCCCAGCTTGACTCAGACTCACCACCTTGGTGGGGACAAGCCACGGGCTCGCAGTTGGTCTTGCCTGAGCCACGGGTCCTGAGCTGACAAGTGAGCCTCCCTGGCTCTCAGGAGGCCACTTGAGTGACAGGCTAGAGGTTCAGCAGACCCTTAGCCCAGTTTCTTTGAGTCTTAGAGCCAGGCCTGCAGGTGGAGGCTGACCCAGCTGGGGATGGTGTGCTTCATGCCCCAGACTGGGCCTTGAAGGGGATCAGGTGTGGCAGGAAGCAGTCCCGCTGGCTCCCTCAGTCCCAGGGATGCCCATCGCCGCCTCTCCTGGCCTGTATCCGGCCTGGTGGTGGTAGTGGTGGTGGTGGTAGGAGTAGTGATGGGATAAGGGGAAGGACAAGGGAAATGGGAAGGCTGTGGCCACGCCTGCTCTCATGGAGTTGACCAAAGGGCCCAGCCAAGCCATGTGCATGGTGGTGAAGTATCCACGGGAGGGGAGCTAGAAGAAGGAGCTCTCCAGCCAGCGTCCCTCCTTGGGTCCCAAGTCTGCTTAGGGGGTGGCCTGGTGCTATGGTTCCAATGTGACTCCCAGAGTTCACGTGTTGGAAACTTCATCCCCCAGGTAACCGTGCGAGTGAGAGACCTGCAGGCAGAGCCCTGGTGGATGGACTGATGTCACTAATGTGGGAGTGGGCTCCTGATGGAGGGACGGGTCCAGCTCTGCCCTCTCACACTCTGCCCTTGTGCCCTCTGTCACGGATGGCACAGCATGAAGGCCCTCACCACATGCTGGCTCCTTGGTGTGGGACTCCCCACATGCTATTCTGTTAGAGCAGCACCAAACAGACAGGTACCTGGTGTTAATCCCAAAGAGAGGGTCCTAGAGCCAGGGGGCGGCTGAGGGTGGGCAGGGGACCACGGGGTCACACCCACAACAGAAGTTCTCAGAAGTTCCCCTATCTGCTACCCCAGCCAACTTGCAGACGTGGCTTTCCCTGATAGCCTTGCTTCCCAAACATGTGCACACGGCACACACACATATGCATGTACACATGCCCATGCCCATGCCCGCGTGCGTGCGTGCACGCGCACACACACACACACACACACACACACACGCCCGGTACTACCAGGGCAGCTGCAGAGATAGCCCTGAGAATCATGCTGCCTTGGCAGGAAAGGTGGTCTGGGGTGTGTACTCCCAGGATTTCTCCCCAAAGTAAATACACGTATGCAAAGGGTAATATGGATTTAGGAAATTGCCTTCACTTGGAGCTCATTCCCCATTGATTGAAGGTTAATAGTGTGACATTATTAGTTTAATTTCACAGTCTAATCAGTTTCCTGCTTTATTGATCCAAGGAATTGGAGCAACTGTAATTTTGTGAGGCCAAAAAGAAAAAGTCTCAGTGAAGGGAAAAAAGGCTAATGGCTCTGCGGGTTCAGGGGCCAGGCAAGGGAGCACCTGGCCTGGACATCCACACAGCCCACGGCCATGGGCCACGTCAGCCATGGACACCCCTTCTTCCTCCCACTGATGAACTGTGTGAGGGCACAGCACGTGCAGACCCCACGGGAACTAGCTCACGATTAGCACTGGAAATGGAGACACGGCACACACGGTCCCTTGCCCCACCCCAAGAGCCTGTACCGGTCACTTTTCGTGACTCCAGCAGAACTCCTGAGAGAAGCTGACTTCATAAAGGGAGAGGGTTGATGCAGCTCATAGCTCTGAAGGTTCAAGTCCAAGATCAGGCAGCCCCACGGGCTTGGCGTCTGCTGGGGGTGGCAGAGGAAGAAGCATAGGCAAGCCAGGAAGTGGGGAGACAGGCTGGGCCCACACCTGTATGACCCACCTGCTGGAGAGAACCAGCTCCCCAGGGCTCGCCCCAGTGGCCCAGGGACCGCCTGCCAGGCCCAGTTCTCATCACCACAGCGCCGCAGTCAAGTTTCCATCCCCTTCAGACCATGAGCTCCGGGGTTTGAGCATCTGCGTGCATTTGGGAGCAAAATCCCTTCCAAACACAGCCCCCCACCCCAACACCACAGAGGCCCAAACCCACCGCGCACGCCACTCTGAGCCCCCACAGTGGCCTGGGCCCTCATTGCTAAACACCCTCTGTCAGCAGGACCCCATCTGTGGGATGGAATTTTTGTGTGTGTGTGTGTCACTTTTTCAAATCAGAATAGAAACAATTTTTAGCCTATAATTATCATTTCTTTTCTCAACAGACAAATGTTTCCTTTTAAATTGTAGGGCGGAAAAAAAAGCAAAGAACAACATTTTAAACCAAAAAGAAAGACTAAAATTAATTTCCTCTTGACAGAAAAATAAAATACAACAGCTCTAAGAAGCCAGGTCCCTCCCTTCCCCCAAGAGTGACACATACGACAGTCGGGCATCCCCATGGCCCCGCCCATTTGTAAGAAATGAGCCGTGGTGCGATGGTGTAGGATCTGGAAGTGGCCACAGGACCTCGATGTCGCTTGGGGACCAACAGCCTTGCAGCCCTCAGTGCCAGTGGCCAGCTCAGGACTCAGGGCCCCCCGGGGAGCCGGTTCAAGGCCAGGCTCTGCCAGTCGCTCCCCTGGAGCCTTGGGATGTAAGCTGAGCACCGAGGCCCTCAGTTTTCTCATCTCTATGAGGGGAGCACTGCTTAGGGCTTGTGAGGAGTCTTTGCTGAGTAAGTGCTTGGTGACTCACAACCTTCCACGAATCCTGCTGCTCTCTACACACAGTCAGGGCCAAGGAGACTCAGCAGTAAGGGACTCTAGCTTGCACGCCGAGGCCCTGATCAGCCTGTCTCTGCACAGGCAGGCTGCTCTGTGGGAGGCTACACATAGGCCTGCATTTCCTGGATGGAACCACACAGGTGCCTGGTAGGCTGCCCGGGGGCTTCTGTACCGGGTGAGGCCACAGGTGCCTGCCCTCGGCACATGGCACTTGAAGCACTAAGGGCTACCCCACCAGGAGGTGAGGCCGGTCAGCTGCCAAAGCCAAGGGCAGGCTGCATGTGTTTCCTCTGCATGAGGACTGTGGGAGACCTTCCCAACCCGGCTGCAGGGTTTGGTTTCAGGATGGGCCAGCAAACGGCTGAGGCCCCCGTCTGCACTCGGCCTCCGCCACAGGTCCACAGCAGACCATGCTGAGCCTGCTCAGTGTGGTTCTGGCTCCTCTGACCATATCCCCCCTCCGGGACTCCGCACTGCCCAGAGCTGTGCTGGTGAATGGTTAACATCAGGCTCTGGGGGTGGACTGCACACAAGCAAACAAGCAGAGACCCCGGGGACCCCAGTTCCACGTGCTCGCCAGCTCCGCTGTACATGAGCTCCCGCCGTGGCCATTTCAAGGGTAGCCTTAATACCACTGTCCACAGAGCTGGGAGAGAGGCAAGAATGGACTCTCAGCGGCCGACCAGGCCGCCCCAGCCCACCACACACGGGAGACTTGGGGTGTGGGCAGCAAGTCACAGAGATGGTGCCCCAAGCTGCCACTGCACTGTGATCCCAGGACATCTCATGGGCAGGGAGCAAAGCAGCCACCTGGTCACCCACCCTGTCTCACAGCCCTTGACCTTGGCATTCGAGGCTTTCGCCCAGCAGGCACCACCTTGTGCCCCCCAGGCTCTTCTCCCTGGTCCTGCAGAGGCCTCTGCTTCAATCTCCTCCAGGTTCCTGGTCAACCTCCAGCTGCCCCACTTCCAGGCTAAGCGTGCAGCTTTGGGAACCCTTCTGCCCACGATACCATCCCTCCCGCTGTCCCTGACCACCTGTCCCCTGCCTGTCCTTCAAGGCCAGCTCCCGCACCACCCCCTCCATGGAGCTGCCTCTGCATGCCCTGTTCACATCTGTGGGTAATGGATTCTGTCCAGCTGCAGGCTCCCTGGGGGAGCCCAGGCCCTGGGTACTTCTGCTCAGTAATTCAGCACTCCCGATTTTAGATTTTGCCCGACTTGCTTATACCTCCTGGCATCTGAAGGAAGCAGAGGAGGGCAAGGATTAGTGCCCAACATCTGTGCTCCCAAAGACTAAGCAGGCGCAGGCCCCAGGATCTCAGAGACATCACTTGCCATGGCCAGGCAAGGCCAAGGAGAACGGCTGGGCTCCATTGACAGGGAGCTTTGCACCAGCTCCAGGCCACAGTCAGACTCCTGGGCAGGACAGGCAGGCCCAGGACTGAGACACAGGAACCCAGACAGGTGGGAGAAGGCAGCACCTGATAGCTTTCTAAAAATAGTTGGGGGACCCTGCTCTGCAGCCCGCCACCCTGCATAAGGGCATGGGTTGGGCCAGGAAGTGCTGCCTGGTGCTGTCTCTCGTGCTTCTCAGAGCCAAAGCTGAGCCTCAGCTGGACATGCAAGCCACAGACTGGGGTCCGGGCCTGCCCTGCACCGCCTGCCCCCTTAGCTGGGGCCGGAAGGAACTGTGCCTTGGCTGCTGGTCCTGTAGGAGAGGAAGGGAGACGGGGCAGGAGCAGATGCCAGGAGGCTCCGGGCACTGTTTCTTCTTGGCCCAGGGACCCAGGCACACAGACATTCCCCTCAGACCAAGGCTCTGACGGCATCAAACTGAAATGCCATGGTCTGATGCCACGTGGTGTGGCAGAAAGCAAGGGCGAAAGGCATTCTCCTGGCCCACGCCCAGAGGTCTCTGCTGCACTCCTGGCCCCACAGGCTTGAGGACAAGCCGTGGGTGACAGAGCAGAGAACAGAGGGCAACTTCTCCTATTCTGGGCATAGGTCTGGCCTGAGCCCACATCTCCTCTGCTGCTTGCCTCCCTCCTCTGTGTCTAGGCGGGAATACTTAGCTCCCAGCACCTCGAAGTCAAGTGCATGGTCCCTCTCCCAAGCACCAGCGCTGAGGCTGCACTTGGGGGTGCTCGGCTGGCTCAGGGAAATCTTTCAAAAATGAATCACACTCATTAAAAGCCACCGTATACATTCTGACAACCAGAATGCCAGCAAATTCTGGAGTTCCCTAAGTCATCCAGCTGAGAACCAAAGTCTGAAACAGTTTGGATTTAAAAAAAAAAAACAAAAAACAAAAAAACCCAGGGAGTAAAATTGCTTTCAAAGAAGAGACCTCGCCGATCTAAATGGCCTCCTCCCTTCCCGCTTGGAAAATGCCTTCCAGTTCTTTGCTGGGAAGCAAGGAAACTGGGAGATTCTTGTTTTCTTGCGACATTTTCGAACCAATTGCACTCCTCTCTCTGCAAAGTCCTTCGGAAACTCTGCCTCTTAAACCCGGTTTTCTCAGCAGAGCCTTGGAAGGGACACATGGCACTGCTTGTCCTGAGAGCTGGCAAGGCCAGCAAAGACACAGCACAGACACAACCAGAGAGGTAGCCTGCACCCGCACCCGCCCCAGCCCCTCTCTGAGTTGAGGGCCACAAACATGGGCACGCAAGCTCTTCCTCCCTGGGCTTGGGTTGAGGTCCTGTGGCTGAAATGTGACACGGGGCCCCTGGCCTGCCAGCATTGTGCGCAGCCACCCTGGCACCAGTGCACGCGCGGGTCACCCACCCATGGGCTGCGAACATCCATCACCGTGACTCTCAGCTGCCGCTGCCTGCTTCTCCCCTCGGCCTTGGCACCAGTCCGGAACGGGGCGGGGGGGGGGGGCACAGCAGCTCCTAGCCCTGTCCCTGTGTGTTTCCTGCTCTGCCGCTAAGAGTGGCAGATGAGGAAGCAGGCAGCTGGGCTCAGGCCGGCTCTGCCACTCCCTAGCACAGCACTGGGCACACACATGTGCCATCTCCCTGCTCTGCCACCGACTTTCTTTTCTAAGCAGAGGGGATGCCAGCATCTCCACCTGTCTCACAGAGGTGTCAGGAGGAGGCGGGGGGAAGGGAGGGCCTTGGCAGAGTGAAGCGGGCTCCTAAAAAGTTCATTATCATTACCGAGCAGCCCGAAGGTGTCTAGGCAAGCGCCCCAAAGAGGCACAAGCTGCTGTCGCCACCTTCTCTTTATGAGATAAGTACTCACTTCAAGGTTCCTGTCTCCTCTTCGGTGAAAGGAATCGCAGACGCGTGCCAAGTCCAAGCGGCACAAACAGCAAATAATCGCTTGGAAGAGAAGCGTGCTGAAATGAGTCTTTGCCGCGGACAAGGTCGGCCGGCAGCCTTGGCCTATAAATCTCCGCTCCCTCCCCAGCCCATTGGCTCTGCAAAGAGATGGACTGGCCTGGGAGCACTTGGGTAGTTTACAGCGCCTCCGACCCAAACCCTGCACACAGTAGGCGTCCACGCGATGCTTTGTTGCACTGAATACTGCAGAGGCAGCTGGACGAGGGAGGAGGGAGAGAGCTGCGTCCATTCAGACTGGACATTCACTGCGGGAACTCCAGGCCAGGGAAAGCAGCCGACTCGGATGTGACAGCCGTTTGGAGCAGGAGCAGCGGTTCGTTCTTGCCAGCCTTGGCGGGAAGGGATGCTGGGTGGCCCGGGAGGTTCGGGTGGGCATCGTCACTGCATTATGCTGTGGTGGTGATAAGGCCCACGTTTTAGGATTTTCTTAATGGGACTCGCGCATTCACTGGTTTCCCTTCTCAGTGCTGGCAAGAACCCCGCGTAACCTGGCGTTTATGTCCTTTGCTTCAGAACGGAGGAAGGATCAGAAGAGGGGCTGGAAAACTTGCTCTGGAGAGTACCTGAGCCCTCTCCAGCTCTCCCCAGGGAGCTTGGGTCCTCAGCCCCCGTCCGTCCACCCGGGCTCCCTGTGTGGCCACCAGCCAGCGGCAGGCAGATGGCGAGTCGCTGGAGTTCTGAGTTTGCTGAACAAAATGCAAATTGGCGCCGGCCACGGAGCCAGCATGCGTGGGGACGCCAGACAGTTCAGGACGCCTCTGGCCCGCCAGATTTGAGACCTGTCCCCACCTCATGTCCTATCACTGGCCCTGGCAGGCAGGTGCTGACACCTGGCTCTCCAGACACAGCTCCAACACCTGCTCCCGTGGGTGGCTCCTTGGGGACTAGGAAGGCGGCTGAGTCCAGGCCAGTGCCCTCAGCCACAGGCCCTGCACCTCTGCGGGATGGGGCTTGCTGTGTAAACTCCATGCACCAGACAGGAGAAGGGGGCTCTTCCATTTGGCGCCTCTGCAGCCTGGCCCTGAGCAGGCGGATAGTGTTATACCCTGTAGAACGAGTTGACAGGGAGTCAGGAATAAAAGCTAGGGGTCTGGGTGAGATGACGTCCCCTCCACGGGGGCTGGGCCTTGGGTTTCTCATCTCCTTGGGTCCAGCCAGAGCTACCACCAGCCCATGGTGTGGGAAGAGAACCTGGAAGCCCACCCTGCAAGGATGATCCAAGCTTTGTGAAAACGCATTCCACCCACCCATCGGATTTCAAAAGTGTAAAATCTCTCCTAGGCGCTTCAAATGAGACACAGCAATTTTTCTTTTATCCCTAACATAACCCAAACTTGTAATCAAAGCAAACCTTAGAACAAGCAAACTGAAGGGCGGCACAATGGAGAAGCCTGGTGTTCGCAGGGAGCCCCAGCACCTGGCCCACAGCCCACCGGGCTCTTCCCTGGCACAGGACTGTAGCACACAGAGCTCCAGCAGGTCGGACGGTGCTGCTGCAGGCAAGAGCACGGAGCAGAGCAGTGGAATGGATGAGAGAGAGAAGCAGGTGCGCAGCACCAGCCGGCACAGCAAGCTCGGGGCAGCGCAGGGGCAGAGAGCTTCACTCCCTGTCCAGGACATCTCCGCGTAACACAGAGAGAAAGAACGGGGGGGGGGGGGTCTTGGTAAAATGTAGGCAAAAATTTGTGTACAGAGACAAAATGACAATGGTTGAAGGTCTCTGAATTCTGGTTTATGATAATGTAACATTTCCAGCGACAATAGTCTGAAAGAGAGATGAAGACCGACTGAACTTTCCTCGGGGCTGTCATTACTGTGACTGTGGGTCCTTTTGCTGAAAGAGAGATCTGTGATGGGGACGTGTGTTGTACTAAGAGGAAATGCATGGCAAAGTGACCTTAAAGCTGGGGGAAGCTGCAATGCGGCCACACAGCAGCGCGCTGGCCCCGAGGCGCTGGGAAGAGAGTCTGCTCAGAGACTCGTGGAATTTGTCCCGCTGTACGCGGCTGTGCCATGGTCTCAGGGCCCAGGGATGGGGGGCAGGGTGGTGGCCTCAGCTTGGCCTCAGGAAGGAGTGGGGAATCTCAGGGAGTCCACTCCTTGGGGTCCCACACGAGCAAGCACAGGGTACCTGGTTCTCTCTCTCACCCCTCCCCAGCTCCCGAGGCTCCATTTTTGTCTTACGTAGTTGATGAGTCACGGAAGGCCAGACAGAAAGGCCCCTTTAGGCTCCTCTCCCTCCTGCTCGCCCATTGAAGATTAAGCAAATCAGGTCCTGGAAAGCTGACACTTGCCCATGGTCCCACAAAACTGCAGGGGCTGAACCTGACAAAATTAACACAATGCATACTCCCACCCTACCCCACCAGTTTGGTGCTCTGCCTGCGGGCATGCATTTAACTTTTGCCCTCTCCTGGGGTGGTCACTGACAATGGCAAGGAGCCTGGGAGGTCTCCAGCCCTGCCCTACTCCCCATGCAACTCCTGGCTGGGTAACTCCAGAGGGGGTTATGATGACTCTGCGCCCTCCCAGCTAGGTTGGCTCCCCAGTCCAGGGCCCAGGGAAAGATTTCTCCAAGAGCTGAAAGGAGACTGAACGCTTTGGCTGCTTCTGACGGCTCCTGGCTTCCGATTGGTGCAGTGCGCCAGCCGTAGCGGCCAATTGCGGGGGTGAACCAATGGAAGGAAGACCTTTCTCTCTGTCTCTCTCTCTCTCACTGTCTAACTCTGCCTGTCAAAAAAAAAAAAATCACTACTGTTGTACACAGTGGATCAGAACGTGGGGCCCCATACACAGGTATGATTATTATTAACTATCAACCAAAGATAAAAACGGATCTCCTGGGGAGGTCCTGCGATGCGTACAGGACTAAGGTAATCTGGGGAAGGGAGTCCCTCTTGCTTCCCACGTCTTCTCCACTCTGGACCCCCTCGGAGGGGCTGAGGAGGGGAGATATGGCCGAGTCAGGGCCTTCACTAGCCAGGGAGAGGCTTCTAACAGCTATTAGTATAAGCTTCCAGCTCACTGAACCATCATCATCATTATCATCATCTCTACTGTCATGATGGCTTCCATGCCATTCTTTACTGAGTGTTTACTATCAACCACACATCTCGTTTACTCGCACAAGGACTCTGCGACATAGACATTCTCATCATCCCCATTTTACAGACAAGAAAACTAAGCCCCAGGGGTAAAAATGACCTGTCCCCATAGAAGCTGACAGAGTCAAACAAAAATACCTACCTCACTCTTCTATGTCAAGAGCAACGGCTCATGAGCGAGGGCCTGGGAAGTGGCCTGCGGAGCCCTGGGTGGTGCCTGGTCTGGGTGCTGGGGACGCAAGGCTGGGGTGGGCCAGTTTTCTCCAAGGAGCTGATGAGCAAACTCTGTCCCCATCACCGGGGCCCTGGGTGACTGTGGCACCTGCCGTGGGCTCTGGTGACACTGGGAGACGCGGACATGAAATGTCATTAGGAGAAAGCAAGCATGAGGCAGCCCTGCGTCCCTGCAGCGCCTGCCTGCTGCAGAGATGGGAAAGGTTTGGGAGAGGCTGGTACTTTCCAATGTTATATTCATTAGGTTCTTTCTGAACATTTTCTGTCAAATTGCTTATACTTCCAAGTTTAAAGGAAGAAGGAGTCAGCAGATGGCAGGCGTCTGGGCTAGAAGTGGGTACTGAGGACGGGCACCGCCGTGCCTCCCCCGTGGTTGTCTGCACAAATTCTGTCTCTGGACGTCGTGGCCTTGAGCTGTGAGGCAGCAGACAAAGGGGCTAGCCCTGCACTTCCTGTGACAGACAGGCTCTCACAGAGCTCCAGCTCCCAGGAACGTCACTCACCAGCCCACCTGCGCCCATCCCGCCTCCCCTTCCCCAAGCCCTGCTTGGATGTACCTGTGTGGACCCCCCGTATGCGAGACCTGCTTTTGTGCCCAAGGCCTGGGAGATGCCCTTCCATCCCTGTCCTACCCTAGCCCAGACTGGTGTGGGGGTGGGGCGCCGTGTCAGCCGGGGTCTGTTCACTCAGGCCTCCTTGGCCTCCCCCACATCCAGACCAGGCAGCATGGACCTGCCGATCGGTCGCATCCAAGGCCCTTGCTGTGAGCAGCTGTTAGCTCAGGCTGTGCGTCCCTAGGGGGACACAGGCGTCCGTGGTCAGGGGGTACGCGGAGAGGTCCGAGGCCCAGACAGCCATAATCTAGCTGAGCCATGGTGCAAAAGCCGAGCCATGTGGGCTGTCCTCTGAGGGGCTGCTGTGTGGATGGAAGGGGAAGAGAAGGGAACGCGTCCATGTTGAACCTTGGTGCTGGCAGTGAGCTTACCCATTTAGCATCTCTGTGCATTAAATAAACAAATCTGGAATCATGACACTTGGCCTTGACAAGTACAATTGCTGGGCTGTGTGCAGGGGGCCGTGTGACCAGCTGCTCCTGGTCAGCCCTTCCCAGGCCCTGCCCAGCAGGTGCCCACGGCCCCAGAAGCAGGTGTGTTCTGCAGGTGGAGCCTTGGATTCTCTCCCCACTTCTACACTGCATAGCCAGCCAGCCAGGCTGGGCAGGGCAGGGCAGGTGGGATCTTCACCTAGGAGAACCCTCCTGAGATGGGAGGGACCTTGCTGTCCAGCTCTGTGTCTAGCTGGAGCCAGGCCTGTGCGACCCGACCAGAACCCCCGACATCAGAATCATGACCTACTCATTTACCGCCATAATTCAGCATGCTGGACCAGCACCATCCATTGCGAGTGACAAACATCAATCCACAGGTCAGCCCAAGCTCCTCCTGCACTCACTCTCATTCCCTCTCTCATTCATGCACTCACTCACACTTTCACCCATTCATGCAGTCACTCACTCATTCACAAGTTCATTCTCTCCCAGCCTCCCTCATTCACTCCCTCCCTCCCTCACAGAACCACCCCTGAGAAACATGTGCTTTATACTCAAGCACATGTTGGGGGCTGGAGCTCCTCAGATCTAGTGCTGTCCAGACTGAGTGCTCAGCCCTCGTGGAGACAGGAAAGAGCAGCGCCTGCCTGGTGGGCTGTCTGACACACAGGCTGCCACCTGCAGAGGAGTGGGGTTCACGGAGGAGCTGTCGTTGAACAGCCCTCAGCCAATACACAGCAGGTGCCTCCGTGAACTCTGCACTTGCTGTGTTCTGGAGTGTTCGCACCACTTGCATCTGGTCCTCATTTACAGAAGGCATCCTATGGGCCAGCCATTGTGCTGGACACTGGGAGAAGACACTGTGAGTGTGTCACCACAGAGAAAAACACAGGTGTTGTGGGCGCAGAGGTGGGAGTCTCCCATGGGCCCCAGGCACAGATGGAAGATGCGTTCAGGAGAGGAATGGTGCCCGAGCTGTCTCCGGAAATGGCAACGAGGAGAAGAAGGGGCAGAGGAGACATCTCAGGGGATGGGAACGGAGGGAGGAAGCAGGAGGCAAATGGGGGCCATGAGAGGAGGGGCAGGGAGCAGACGTGGCCCTGAACACCAGGTCCCAGAGCGCCGGCGTGCTGGTGAGTGGTTCAGAGGTGGGCCTGCCAAGAATGGCGAGGGCCTTGCCCAGGCCACGACGGCAGGAATGAGGAAGAGGCATGGTTTGGGGAAACATCCGGATGAGCTTCGTAAGAGTTGGCAGCTGATGGCCCCCAGTGCCTCTTCGGTGTGTTGGGCTTGCACTGAGGGACAGGGAAAGAGACCCTCGTCTTTAGACTTTAGGGACCAGGGTGATGCTGGTGCAGTTCTGCTGCGGCTAAGAAGGCTGGAGGGGGAAGTTCATGGAAGTTGATGCAGGTGCAGGAACTTGAAGGTTGGGAGGTTTTGCACCTGTGAAGCAGACAGGAAAGGGCCGGGGAAACCGGCGGAAGCAAAAGCAGAAGGAGAGGCATAGCGAGGTCTGTGTCAACGAGAAAGCAAGTAGACCCTCTTCCTAGCATCCACAAGAACGATCCAGACACCGCCTCTCCTTCCAAAACGCCTCAAAGAACTGAAGCGGCATCAGCTCACTAACTGATGACGGCTGTGCACCCTGTGAGCAAAACCCAGGCCACGCCACCAAGGAGCGTCTCAAACCCTGCAGACAGACCTCCAGAAATTCTGCCATCGGCTGTTCTGGACGCCTGCTGCCAGCCGGCGCTGACAGAGCCCAGGCTGGGCCCGAACGGGGGAAGGAACTTGCGGGGCCGTCTAAGGCAACTGCCAGGGCAACCATTGGCCCAGCTTCCCGTGGAGCTGCTGGTGGCTGCCCTCCCAGCCCGCCCACACTCTGCTCCCTGGGACACTTTGGGGCTCCGGGCCCTCCTCCTGCTGGTGCTCCCCTTCTCGGGTCTCTGTTGGAGCCGGCGGGCTTCCAAGAGCTGGCAAAACGGGAAGGCCGAGGAGCAGCTCCTACAATGGCAAACAGGCAAGCACATCTCCTGCTCCTCAGAGGCGCCGGGCCCCACTCCTTGGCAGCATAATTACAGATGCTTCCCTCCTTGCAAACCCTTCCTACGCACTGCATAAAGGAATACAATTTCTGGCTGTCCAAATTACAAGAGACCATAATGCACAAAAGCAATAAACACGGGTTCTAACAGCAATCAGATACCACTTATCGTAAACAATGGTTTTTGTGATTTATTGCATTTGAAGCAGGCTCAGCATTACTCCTCAGAAGATTTGGTTATTCTTGTTCTCAAGCAGAGTTGCTGGTAGCCAGCTGACGTCAGACAAAATTGCTCAGGCCCAGCAGATTTTAAAAATAGGGCTAATGCGGTGTTAAAATAATAATAACAGAAAACTCGGGCTGGATGCAGGCTGTCAGCCCTTTGGGGCGTGTAGGTTCCCTTGCTAAAGCCCTGCACCGGATCCTCCTCAATGCCTGGTGCTCGACACTTCTGATCCCGCCCACTAGCTCCAGTCCCCCGGGTGACGTGGGAGGAAGAGGAGACTAGAAGCCAGAGCGAGCCAAGCGACAGCCTGGATTAACACAGCAAGCTGTTCAAGCTACCGCTCAGGCCTCGCTTAGCACTGATCATCAGATGCTGGGAGGGTGCAGAGAAGTCACGTCCATGCACTTGAGCAGAGAGGTCTGCAGATGGCTGTCCAAGACAAAAGCTGCCTGTTCCGGCAGGCGGGGCCCCTGGGTTCCTGGACCCTGTCCACCCTGCATGGAACAAAGCCAGAGGCTTAGAGGGTAAGGAGTCCCACAAGGGAGCAGGTGTTTTCCAACTGGGCTCAGAGGAATCCTTGGATTCCACGTGGGTGTCTCTAGGCTCCTGAAGAGGACATCTCGCTGAGCCAGGGGCTCTGCTTCCCTTGCTCGTCTCTGGAAGGTTGTTGAGGGGCAAGATGGTTCCGGCACTGACCCCCAGCAGGAGTCAGCATGTCCTACCTCTCTGGCCTTTGCCTTGTTCCCTGAATTCAACATTTTCACTGTGATTTGAAAAGTGCAGGCCTAAGGACCAAGCTACTCCAAGACGGCAGGACAGTGAGAAGATGTCATGGCCCCCTCCCCTGCTGGTCACCATCACATGTGACCATCACCACCAAGGACAGCTGCCAGTGGACTGCATCCAGCCACCTTGGCCTTGGCCCATGGCCCGGGGCCCATGTGCCACCCGGGGCTTAGTTTGAAGGAAAACCGCAGCTGAGCGGACAGCGTGCCTCGGGGACACTCCCTCCTACGAGGCAGAGCAGAGAGCATGGCGCGTTGTCATCGGAGCAGGCCAGGAAGAGAAGTGACAGGCAGCCCTCACCCCCACCCGCCCTGCCCCGTGCTGGCTGGAGTTTTGCGTCAGCCCGGGAGGCCAAGCTCTGTGGTCGGCAGGGAGCAGAGAGCAGAAAAATCTTGCATTCTACAGATCATGGTAGGGACGCTGGGTTTGTTGGCGACTTCCCAGTCCTGAGAGCAGCCACGGGGGCTCGCGTGAAGGAAATTCTCAGAACATCACTCCTCTGGGGGTGGGGAGGCGGAGGCCCGTAGTGATGTCTGATGGCTGTCACTCATTGCATACATGTGTTCCAGGCACTGCTCTAAATCCCTTTCATAATCCTCCCCACAACCCCATGTGACAGTTACTCTTGGTGACGCTATCTTAAAGGCCAGGAAACCAGGGCACGGAGAAGTTAGGCCATTTGCCTAGATCACCCAGCTGGGAAGATGAGCAGAGCCCAAAGCCCCCAGGACGCACCGAGGTCCCTGCCACTTCCATGCGTGTTCTTTCCCACCGAGAGCCCTGACATCTCTCCATGCAGTCCCCTGTCAGGCAGGTAGGAGGAGCACCACGTGAGACAGCACACCCACCCTCAGCTGTGAGAGTCCCGGGGCGCCAGCCGTGCTCTGAGCCCCCCATGGTTGCTGCTGTTCTCGCCCTGGGTCTCCCCACTGCCCTTCCAGCCACTGCCCTCCCTCCAAAGAGACGAAGTGGCTGCAGCTGCCTGCCAGCCTGGCACGCACGCCCCAGCCTTCCGCCTTCCTGCCTGTGTGTGTGTGTGTCAGACGCCCGCATCACATGCCCAGGCGGCAAGCGGGAGTTCCGGAAGGCACAGAATCTGGTTTTTGATAATGACAAAAGTGACGCCCTGCTCAGAGGCTCACTCAACACTCGGGTAAGGTTTCACCCACTCCCCACATCCACGCGGCAGGGTCCCTGGCCCCACTGTGTCGCCAGCCCTGGGCTGCGGAGGAAGAGGGGAGAGCACCACCCCTCTAGCCATCATCGCCTTCTCCAAGTTTCCGCAGTTGTTTGGTCTGTGCCCCCCGACCTGGCAGCTGCCTCTAAGGGAGCCCCTTGGGCTCCGGCACACAGCAGAACCTGGGTAGGCACCTGGATCACCGGGGGAGCTCGCTTAGTGATTTCAGCATCAAAGCTTGGCTCGCACTCCTCGAGATGTGGATTGAGCTCTGCCAGACACCCTGGAAGCTTCTGAGGCCAGGAAGGAACCAGCCCTACGGCTGCCTGGCCCAGGGGCGCCCAGCTCCAGGCCTGCGAGCAAACACACCAGTGCTTCTCGGCCTGGTCCTGGCAGCCTTGAAACATGAACACAGATCCACAGCAGGTATTTTGTGAATCTACATTTTTGTTGTCCACACTCAGCTTTGCCAACCCTTCAACCGCTCTGAATTCCTACCTGGAGCATGCCCGCCCCAGAGCCGGGACCTGCTGGCCCGCCCTCAGCAGCCTGCCAGGCTGGGCTCAGCCGCCTGGCGTCGGGGCAGAAGACAACGTGAGAAGGCATCTCTCACCAGCCCCACACCTGCCTGGGTCTTGGGACTCAGCCACCCCACTTCTCTCCGAAGCGCCAGCCTCTTGTCTCTGTCATCAGCCACTCACTAAGCTCCTCTCTCTGGCCAGATGCCACCCAGCTCACGCCGCCTCCTCCTCCACAAGGGTGCTTCTGCCCTCTCGGCCTCCCAGATGAGCTGGACATTACCGCCCGTTAGACTTGCCTGGTGACAGTCAGACCCCAAGACCCCCAGCACAGGCAGACCCTGGGGAAGGTCGCGCCTCTGCTTGTACCTGCCTATGTTTGGGAGGTGGTCGGACCCACAATCAAGCTGGCTGGGGCTCTGCTCACACTGCCCCTCCCCCCCAAGCAGGACACATAAAGCTCAGGTGCACACAGCCAGGGCCATGCTAAGGGAGGTAGGGGCTCTGGGGACCCCAGGCCTAGAAACTCTGGGTACCAAACCAGGGGGCAGCTCGGCCCCAGACTATAACAGCCGCGGCAGCCACCTGTCACGCTTCTTGAAAAAGACTCCTCCATCTTCCGGCTATTTCCGGTCACTCCTCAATTCGTCCCCTGCCACAACGACTAGAAATCAGCTTTTCTGAAGGCAAGGTTTAAACGGGCTCGCTCTCCTGTCACGGAGCACGTGGCCTCGCTCTGAATAGAGGGTCTTTAGGATGCCCTCAGCTCCGCCTTCTTCTCATTTCCCCTCTCCTTGATCCTGTTTTCTCCCTGGGGTGTGGGTGACTGTGCAGCCCGTGTGATTAACTCCACCAGGACTATAATCTCAGGCAGGAACGGAATGGAAATCATTTTTGGAATATAAATCAAATAGGATTTCGGTTGAAGTTATTTAAAAGAAATTAATTGACTTGTACTCGCCACAATACACTGATAAGAGTTCATTGCCAAGTCCGTCAGGAGTAATGAAAAAACAGTTAATAAAATTCAGCTGTCAAAAGCGGCACGCAGCGGCTCTCCGGAGATACCCCGTGGCCCCCGGGTCATGGGGGTGGGGGCGCCGGTTTGCAGGGGCCAGGCTCAGGCTTGGCTGCATTTCTCTCTCGTGTGCGATTACTCGAGTTTTAATACCGTAAGATTCTTAGGGCCGAGACTCTGTCCCAAGCTGCTTTGTGTGCTGTACAGCGGTGTGCACACAGGAAGGAAGCTGGCTAGATAAGAATGTGTTTGCATTCAGGAGCTCTTTTTTTTTTTTCATTTGAAAGGCCTTCTGAAGAGATCTCTCTCCTCCCCCTTATTGACTGTCATGACCTTAAGGAGGAGGGAGCAGTAATATTTAATTAAAGACATCATCAGCTCCTCCTCACCTCCCACCCCCAGCTCCGCCACATCCACGGACAGGAATACGTTATGAACTTAAAAAAAGAAACCACACGCACACAAGTGAAGGAGGGGTACGTCTCCTCCCTGCAATCCAAGGCAAGACCCTGGCCGTGGCAGCCAGCCCAGGCACCCCACCCTAGCACAGCCGGGGTGCCTATCTTTACCATCATCTCAAAGATGAGCGTGCAGACGGTGCCGGGACAGGAACTACCCGGTGTCCCCAGGGCTGCACAGGCTGGGGTCCTCCTGGCAGACGGCGCCGGGACAGGAACTACCCGGTGCCCCAGGGCTGCACAGGCCGGGGTCCTCCTGGACACCATGAGCAGCTGCTTTCCTGCTCTGGCCCTTTTCTGGAGCAGGGTATCAGGGGTGCCCTCTATGAGGTGTTCCAGGCCCCAAGTAGCTAATGGGCCTTGTGTTTTATTTCTCAGTCACCACAGCCACGCACCCTTCTAGGTGCATTTCAAACAGCTACTCATTTGGTTCTCACAGCAGAGGCATTGGCATCCTATGGACAAGGGAACTGAGGCACAGAGAGTTTGAGTAACTTGCCCAAGGTCACACAGCAATTGGTAGAGCCAGGCCTGGAGCCAGCAATAGAGCTGCCAAAGCTCTGCTGACCCCATGTCCGGTAAGCTGCCTTTCATTGTACTGGGCTATGTTTTATGTCGCAGGGAACTGGCGGGCTGAACTGCTGGCACTGAGTCCACGGGCCCCAGGAACCAGGGAAGGATCCCCCAGAGTGGTCTCTGGAGGGTCCCAGGCCCCTGCAGGTGAGTCACCCAACCTGTTCCCAGCTGAGGCCACAGCCACGTGGAGAGCAGCTGTCCCCGCTGTGCCCTGTCTGCAGTGCCGGCCTCCAGCTGGGGGTGGTGGGTGGCGAGTGGACAAATGCTGAGCCACACACAGTCTCCTTGGCGCCTGCCAACAGCTCCTCCCTGTCCTCAGAATCCAGTCTTAAGGCCCCTGGCTTTGATCCCTGCTGGGAAGCTGTGAAGAGGGGCCAGACAGATGGGCAGACGGACAGCTTGCAAGAGCAAACATGCCGCTCTGGGTGAGTTTCTAAGGCCAGGTCTAAGTGGGGCTGATGCCCCTGAATTGCCTGCACAGATGCACACCTGGGTACTTGAGTCACGTGACGGGTGAGTGGCACTGCAGAGCAGGTGAACAGAACACGCGGCCCCTTCCCAGAGATGCTACTGCAGGCGGAGAAGCCGAGTCCCTGGTAACGTCGGAGCCCCAGAGGCGAGTTGTGGCTGCAGCTAAGGACGGGGAGCGGGAGTGGGAAGGACGAGACGTCCGTCCAACTGTCACAGGGCTCCGAGCCTGGGGCTGGCACAGAGAAGAGCTGGGTAATCCTATTACACAGCGGGCCAGCGCCTCCAGACGGCCCGCAAGAGGCCCTGCTCCCTCCTGGGTGTCAGATTCGCTACTTCCTGGCTCCTTCCTTTTCAGCATCCTGATGCCCAGGGTGCCCACAGGCGTGGGGTTGGTGCTCCCAGCACCAAGGAAGCTGGGACTGCACACAGGAGCACTAGCACACCGCACACGGCCCGGCACACGTGGCAGCACTGAACCGGCTGTGGCGCTCAGCCCCTGGAAATGTGGCCGCCTCCTCCACCTGGCTCGGGCCCCCAGGGCTGGCCCCTTCCGGCTGCCATCATAGCTGTCTGTGTCATGTCCGGGGATCCCCAGGACTGCAGTGTGGAAAGTTCCCTGGCACAAGTTCAGCATTCTCCCCTCCCCAAATCCCACCCCGGGACCACTCTGAGGCCCACGAGGGAGACTTTTGCCCACCTTGTAGGTGGCAGGGGTCCAGGGTGCAGTGGGTGGTCTGTCCCCCCCCGCCCCCCGCCCCATAGGTCTCTGGAGGAGGCAGGCTGTGCAGGTTTGTGCTCCTGGCGCAATGGAGTACACCACTTGGCTGGAGCCAGGCAAGGAGGAACTAATGATTTCTGGAGGAGAGGATGGTGCCGGGTGGGGCCACCCCTTGCTGTGTTCCAGCGTGACCTCAGAGGAGAAGGAAGTGACCCTGTGTGCCCACACTCCGGCGGGGCTAGAGTTCTGTTCTTGACAAAGGGGTAGGGTGACAAACAAGAGATCCCCTACAGGTATGGCGGCTCCTGGGGCGTGAGACTCGGGAGGGTCCGTGGTCCGTCCGCATGCAGACTCTCCAGCAGTGGAAGGCATCAGCCGCATGACAAAGGCACCTCGGTGTGGTGTTGGTTCGGCACTGAACACACGGGGGAAGGCTCAGGAGGGAAGTCTTCCCAGGCGTTCAGCTTCACAAAGCAAAGCAGTTGTGTTGTTGATGCACTTGACATGTCAACAACCACAGCCGCCCAATCCTGCCCTGGGATATGGCAGGCCCCGCCCCCCGGCTCGAAGGCGGTTGGCTGGTTTCCCCATCGTTGGCCCACGAGGGCAGGTGGAAAGATTGCAGGGGGTCTCCGCCCACTGTGCTTGTGCTGCTACAGAGACGACCAAGCCTTAGACTTGAGCGGGGACCCTGCCCTGGGCTCTGCCTGCTGTTTGCAGTGCCAGATGGGACATCCTCTTCAGAGAACTCCAGAGCCGGCAGGTTGCTCCCCAGCTGGGTCGGGTGTCCTGTGACGTGCAGCCTCCGTGGAAAGGCTGGGCAGGTGTTTAGGACGCAGACCTGGCAGCACCCGTGTGAGTCCCAGTTCGCCCCAGTTAGTCTCGGTCTCTGGCCTCTCCTGCCACAGCACACATGAACCTGTTCCAGGGGAGCCCCGTGCTGCCCGTGGAGAGGCGCTTTTCAGCCACGCAGCTCAGTGCAGTGGCAGCTTCCATCCTGGTTTCTAGAGCTTTCTATAGGTGCTTCTCTGGGGGTGTCCGGAGGGGGGTCTCCCTCCTGGACAAGAATGCCTGGCTAACAGGCCTGGGCTGCGGTTTTGAGAGCCTGTTGGGGTGCAGGGGTAGGGCAGCTAGGGTGCCAACTACACCGACAGCCACCCTGGAAACCCAGCTGATGCATCCGTCTGAAGGGCTAGAGGGCTGGACCAGGTGTGGGTGAAAGGGTGGCAGAATGGAGGCAGAAGCTGCTCACCTGCCCTGGCACGAGTTCTGAGCCGGCAGTCTGTCCGTCATGGGCCCTAGAGACCTGGTCCATCCCAGGAGAGAGGGCCTTCCAGTACATGGCAGGGGCCTTTGCAGAGCGGCGAGGAGCATCAGTGGGGCTGGGGACACCCAGACTTGCCTGCACAAGGCCAGTGTTCTTGGACACCGGAGTGTCAGGACTTCAGCTCCCGCCCCAGTGCCTGGGCCTCAGTTTCTCCACTTGCACAGTTGCCTGGCAGCAGGGAGTGAGGCTGAGAAGTGTTCAGGTAGAGTGCCTGAAAGACCAGCGGACAGAAGGCTCGCCTCCGGCAGTGGCGCAGAGGAGGGGTGGGAGCAGGCAGAGAACAGGCCTCTGGCAGGAGCACGAAGGGCAGAGAGGGGTTCTGCCGGGACCCGGTGGCAGGTGGTTGGTGCATCAAAGCTGCCCAGTGCTGGCCCAGGGGAAGGTTAAGCTGACTGCCTGGGAGGAGACCTGGTCACTGTGACCATTAGTGAGGGTTAGGGAGCTGGCTCCCAGCCATGCGCAGGTATGAGCACAGCCCTCCCCAGGGAGCACCAGAGCCACCGAGTCTAATCCAAGCCCTGGCACTGGAGCCAGATGGAACCTTACGAGTTCTTACAGGCCCAGTGGAACTGCCTCTGGTTCCAGCTGCAAAAAGGCGCCACGAGCCCCTGCCCAGCCCTCCCCTGCCTCCTAGCCTCCCTGGACGGAAACGCTCTGAGCTTCACCACAGACACCCTAGGAATGGCCGCTGGGGTTAAGGGGAGCACACAGAGCTCCCACAGCCAGGGCCCCGCTGGGCAGTGGGAGCCCCCGCAGAGACGCCCCACACCCAATTCCGCATCTCCCTCCCTGCAGCTCCTCTCCATGGGTTCAGTGCTTCTGCTCTGGACACCTCCGGCTGGCAGCTACCTGCACACCCACGCCTGCCTGAGCCTCTTCCAAGTGACCAAATTTTCCAGGGTCCTGACAACAGTCTCTTTGAGCACTGATTAGTAATTTAAAAAGATTTTTTTAAACTAATTTTTATTGGATGAAAAACACTCCTAAAGAGTATTAAAACTTCTCTGGTCCTTGCACAGAGTATATGGAATGTGACAGTCTCTTGCCATTGCTGGTCTGAGATGTGACCCTTGACCCCAGCTCCCTGTAGGACGTCCCCCAGCCCCCAGGGCCCAGCCCCTGACTCAACCTGCAGAAAACTTCAAGAACAGCCTGGACTCATGTGAGCTGGGACAAAGGGCTCCCGCAGAGGGGCGGCTATGGGCACAGCAGCGGAGGCCTTGAGACAGACAGCAGAAGTGCAGGCCTGTGTGTTAGGACTTGGCCTGGGACCTCACTCAGAGCCCTTGTCTGTCTTCTCTTACGCTTTTCCTGGCAGCAGCTGTCACTCAGGGTCAGGTGGGTGGGGTCTGAGCCTGGAGGCAGGGAAATGGGGGGGCAGCTTCTGCTAAGGGAAGTGAAGCAGACTCAGCCAGTTCCCCCCACTCCACAGTCCTGAGGCTGGGGTCGTCTGGGCTTGGCCTGTGTCGCACAGAGGCAGCCACGACATGTGAGGAGTGTCCCGGGACCAGAAGCCATGGATAGGTCCAGGCCAAACGCAATGGCCTCTTCTGTATTTTGCAGTCCGAGGTTCTAAAACCTACTGAACCTTTTCCAGATGATTGGCAGGGGTCACAGCCAATGTGCTACAGAGATAGTGAGACAGCTACGGAGGCTGTCAGATGCACCACCGAGGCACGGCAGAGGGAATTACGTGTCAAAGGCCAGGGCAGCAGCAGAGGCAGAGCGAGGGCCAGGCCCAGGTCCCCGGGCTGTACCCTGCCTGCTCTGCCCAGACCACGGCCTCCAGCTACCGTGCTGGCCCCTGCACCACCCCACGCGTGTGGCTGCTGATGCCTCTTCTTCTCTTGCAGAGAGGTGATTGTACAACGGGCATGCCTGCCGCATTTAAATAAAGTACATACAATCTCACGTGGTGCCTAGCAAGGTGCTGGTGCTGCCAACTCCCCTGCAGACGGCAACGGGTTAGGGGGTGCGGCTGGAGCCCTGACTCCCAGTGGGGGCCCGACATCCCCAGTGTAAGAACATGGAGTGGGCATCAGCCTCAGAGAAATGAGGCGCCCACTGCCTCTGAGAGCAACAGAGAGACCCCGAGGTGGTCAGAGAACTCACAGAAGCCTAACCCATCGCAACCCTCTGCCATCCTGTGCCAGGGACCCCCTCCTCAGGGGCTAGGAAGTTGGAATCCAAAAAATAAATAAACAAAAAAAGAAGTTGGCAGGTGTGTGTGTGTGTGTAGGGGGGGCAGCTGCTGGAAAATGTGATTCCCTCCCCGGAGAACCACCCACCAGCGAGCCATGGAGCTCGCAGCGGCATCTCAGGAACACGCTGTTCTCTGTGCTGGGGCAGAAATATGTTCAAGGCTGATTATGCAGGCCCTGAGCAGGCCTGGCGGGCTCTCCTCCCGCTCCGCACGCACAGTCGCCGGCAAGCGGTCCTGCAAAACGCACTGGATATTTCCTGCCACACGTTGTTCTCGAGGTCTGGAACTCCAGGTGTCGGGCAGTGTGCTACACCCTGGCGGCAGCCGAGGGCCTCCAGGTTGGAGCCAGAGAGCCGCTGCCATGAGCTAAGAACGGCCGCCTGGCCGCAGAATTGGCGCCGGGAGTGCCCGGGAGCTGGCAGCAGATCCTTCTTGGAGAAAGGAGTCTTCTGGCTTCAAAATGCAGCGATGATTTAAAAGACCTCACCAGATTCACCTGCTAAAGACAAACCCCTGGGTGCAGAAGGGGGTGGCCTGGGAAGCGGGTGCGGGCAGCCTGCCGGGGTGAGGGACTATCCCTTCTCCTGGGGGGCATGTGGGTGGCACAGAGCCCTGCAACAGGGATGGAATCGCACACGCAAGAAGCAGGCGTTTCCCTGTGCAGAAGTCACGCTGGACGTGTTCACGGGGGAGCTCCAGGCTACTGTGGACCACAAGGAACCCTGGGTCAGTGAACCTTCCAGACAGTGCAAAATTGAAAATGTTTTAGTGTCACCAGTTTGAAAGGAGACTGCAGTACCGCCACATTCTAAAGCTTAGTAAACTGAGGACACCCCATTATTTAAACCCCTTTTCCTGACATAGGCTGTACCCGCAGAACAGCAGTGGTCAGGCTGAGTGGTCGTGGAATGAAGGACTGGGACCTGCCCTCCATGTGCGCCCTGCAGGGCTCTCTCCATCGCCGCCTCTCCGCTGCCTCCCCTTGCCGCCCCCAGGGATCTGCCTGTGCCTGCACACCCCCAATCCCCTGGACCCCCTGTCCCCACTGTGCGTCTCAGCCAGGACCAGCTGAAGCTCACAGTGGACCATGAAATCCACACCCGGAAGCAGAAGGGAAGCTGGTGCACACGCCCCGGCTGGGACGAGCTGGGGATTTCTGACTGGTGTCTGGACCACCAGCCCCCGGAGTCTCGGAGCCGCTCCCGCGTCCCAGATCCCTGGGATGACCCAGTTCATCCCAGGACTAACGCCCCCAGACTACGGCAGGAAGCAATTTCAGCTAATCAAGACGCTCCTCGTCTCCCCAGACAGTGCTCGCCGGCCGGGAGAGGCTGCACGGCAGACACGCAGATGCGACTTCCACTTTTGTTCTCATTAAACACTAGCATAATCATGATTTATCAAAATATTCAAATCTTAAAAAGCATGTCGAAGAGCAACCTCGTGAAATGAACTCGAAAAAGTGACTCACTCCATGGGCATGATTTGGAATCCTGATTTCTTCCTTTTTAATTGCCTCAAGGGGATGTGGAGTTAGTTGGTGAAAGGAATCAGGTTTTCAGATTCTTTTCTGGGAAATAGTAAATTATGTTTCCAAATTCAAAACAGTCCATTTTTTTTTATAAACCTAGAAATCAACATCCAAAGCTTCAAACAGGTTTTTCAATCAGAGAAATTGTGTTAGGAGCAGCTTCAGAGTCACAGCTGCCCGTCACATCACATAAACATCCTGACACCACTCGCAGACCCGCATCTGCTCCTCCACCTCTGTGCAGGGGGCAGGTGGGCGCGGGTCAGGGGGTCTCCATGCGGTGGGGACAGTTTTCCTAACACTGCTTCTGACCGCCAGCGCCACAAAACTCGGATGCAATAAAAATGCTTCCAGGTGTGTGTGTGTGTGTGTGTGTGTGTGTGTGCAAATGCATTAGGCTCCCACATGGCAAGGATGGACCCAAATAAGTGGAAACCACATTTGGAAGACTTTCTCCGGAGCTCCAGATCACACACCTGCTCGTTCTTTCTCCCCCTCTCCGTGCTGACTCCTGCAGAGCCTCTGTACTCTGTCCAGATGTCTTCTCAGGGCCCAGCTGAGTGGCTCCCTCGTCTACGAAGCCCTCCTGAACTCCCTGCTGTCTGTGTATCCGTGTCTGACACGAACACATACCCCGTGTCTGAATATCTTCCTCCTCCTGGCTGGGAAAAGCTGGGAGGAGCCTCCTTTGGGGCTGACAGTCTCATTCATTATTTTCTTGCCAGTGGATGGCACAGGGCCTGCACCAATACAGATCTGCGAGTTTAAGGAGAGTCTCATATAAATTAATTACACTCCTGGTGCTAAAACATTGACTTCAACAGACAGATGAACCTTCTACCTCCCAGGACAGCCAATGCCACCTGCTAATCTGCTCCCCACCATCCGCATCTGTACAAGGGCCCGGTTCCTGGAGACTGGGCCTCGTGGTGAAAGTCAAAGCCGTGTGTCCGCTTCTCTGCTTTGCTACTGTGTAGAGGCTGGTGAGGGCTGGGGTGTCTCTGAGTGGTGGGGACAGTCTCCCTAACACTGCTTCTGACTGCTGGCACTGCAAAACTAGGGTGCAATGAGATGCTTCTGGGTGTGCGAGTGTGTGGGAGACACATGGAGGAGACATAGCGGGATTGCCGTGCCATCCCCTGCATGCCACCCTCGTCACCTAAGACATCACACAGGGGCCCGGCACATTCTGGGTCTCCAGGTCACTCAGCCGGGCTGGGGCAGGGGCGCATAGGTGCTGCCCTGGTGTCCCCAAGGGGCTGTAGCTCTTTTCCTCCCCTACCCCCCACACATTCACTCTGAGAAGTGCGGTTGTGCAAAACACACGATAAATCTGACTTCAGTCAGGGCACTGCACCGAATCACCGAAAACACAGCCACTGCTCAGCTCCGACGGCTCAAGGAAACAACCAACCAGGCAGGCAGTCCTGACTCACACCCGAGAAGCCCGGCATTTTCCATGGAACGTTTATCAAATAGTCCTGCTCTCCCCGCTTCCTGTAGGCAGTGGCTGCCGGCACCTGCATTCTCTCTGTAGCCCCCACCCCGGGGCAGGGAAGCCATGGGCATCTCCACACCATGCCACTGCCTGGCCTGCAAGAAATCCCAGCACCCTGGGCAGGAATAAGCCCCGAGCAGCCAGAAACCCAAAGACAAGTGCACAACCAGGCGCGGCTGCCGTGAAGAGGCCAAAAAATCCAAAAATTAGGGGTCCTTGTGAAACCATTTCCGTCCGTGGCTACAGCAGAGAAAACTTCCCACAGGCTAAGAGAGACAGGGCTGTAGAGAAAACCTAGTGTGGTTTCCTCCATACCCAGGAGCTCCCAGAACGGCAAAGGAGACACGCACAGTCACACAGTGGCGGGGACTTCTCTCGGTCCACGGTCAGCCCCCTCGGGCTGACTTTTAGGGTAATTTCTCTCCGAGGGCTCAGGATGCTGTGTCACTTTGAGCAATAAGAAGGGACAAGATCCAGAGTTCTGGGAGGCACAGGGCAGCCTCCGCCTTGAGCCATCTAGGGCTACACGGCTTAATAGGACAGCTCCCAGCCAATGTGACTCTTTGCATGAAAACTAATTTAACTTAAATAGCATTACAAACGCGGTCCCCCAGTCACAGGAGTCATGTGCTCAATAGCACTTGACAGCATGTACGGAACGTCTCCATTCTGGGAGGTTCTGCAAAGCCCCTGACCTTTTCCAGTTTGCTCAAGGAGGCACCGACAAAGTGGGGTGCTGGCCATGACAGGTCTGGGTTCTCCTGCCCATCTACTCCCCACCCTTGCAGCCTTCCGTGAGTCCCAGCAGCTCCCGGGGGTCTGAGCTCTACGCTTTGTAGGGCAGGCAGGAGAGGCCCCAGGCAGCAGTCTCCTGCCAGACTGGGCATTTGCTCTGATTTGCCCCAGCCACTTGGACGTCAGGACAGCTAGTGGGCACCCCAGCCCCCAGCCTCTTGTTGCAGAGGCCAAAGCAGAGAAGGCAGGATGGCAACTGCCGGGGAATTTCATAGAAAAGGGATTTAGAGCTGCCCAAGCCCCAGACTGTCCTGGTTTTCCTGATGGAAGTCCTTGCCTGCTTTCCCAGTGATGACTTTCCAACCATTCTATCCTGGCTAGGATCCAGCTCACGCCAGTGTGTAAGATAACGTATCATGCACTGTTGGGTTTGCAAAGAGAGTAGAGGTTGGGTGCTGTGACCACGTGCATACCGAGGGTTAGGGTGTGAAATGATAGATATGCTAATTTGCCTGACCGTCATAACCATTACAGTATGTCAGAGCACATGACACCAGGCCACTGTACAGCTTAAATTAAAATTACGAAGCCTAGGTCTCTAGCCTAAAATCTCGAGTCAGCCCTTCTCACAGGCCTAGCCCCATCCGAGTTCCTGGAACACTCTGCCCTCAGCACCCTTCCTAGTGTTGGTTCCCTGGGCTTCAGTGCTGACGCCTGGCAAAGCTCCTGGCTCAGCACCCCTCACATCACGTGCACACACCTGCCTCAGTCCAATCTCTGCCTTTGCCCACTTGGCATCACTGCCCTTGTCTATAGAGTTCAAGGCTATGTTCCTGCAGGATCCCGAGTGAAACGCTCCAGCTCAAGGACCTCACCAGACACCCCCAGCCCTGGGGGCCCCCCTCCTGGAAATCCCCACCTGACTTGCTTTCCCTCCCAGCCCCTCCTCTCTGCATCAAGCGGGAGTTCAGGCCTATTTACGCCACTCTTGGTTCAGCACGCAGAGGCCTGGCTCATCTCGCTGAGTGATTATTGCTCCGCCCCCACTCTCTCAGGGGTCTGAGCAGCTAAAATGCTTCGGGGTCAGGGTATGGGGAGCTCAGGCTCCAGTGTCCGGCCCCAGGCACGGAGCAGCTACTCACCTTGCTCCCTGCCCTGCCTCTCTGGTTGAGGAATTCAGAACCAGGTGAGGGAAAGCAGCAACAGAGGGAGAGAGGAGAGGAGAGAACCAAAGGGACAGTGGCTGCCCAAGGGGCCAAACCCAGCGAGATTGGCAGGGAGGAAAGAGAGCGACTTACTTTCATCCCGTATGCAAGTAACTGTGGTTGCTGAGAAGGAAACCAACTGAGCCGAAACAGCCGAGGACTAAGGGCAGTGGGAAATTTCATACCGAGAGGAACAGCAATGGGCGGGCACAGGTGCTTGGACATGAAGTCATCTCAGAGGGCTCCTAGCTTTTTTCTTAGCCTATGAGAACTCGTGACTCTTATACGGTTGCAGAACAAATATAACTGTGACTTATGTTTCCCAATTTACAGGGCTGATTTCATGCACTTTCGGCAGGAATGTGATATTTCTGACAATCACAATTCTTCTTGACGCATGAGTGTTCACAGGGCAAATGTCCCATCTGCCACCCTCCCTGGTTTGTACGTGGGGCCTTCCAGGTACGTGCAAAGCCCTCCTAGAAATGCAAATGGGTGCCATGTAAGAAGCAGGCGCCTCCTACATCTGCTGCATTCAGTGAGAAACCTCGCCCCATGCACTGCCGTGGGAGCCCTGGGAGTCAGGCTGAAGGGGACACACTCAGGAAGCAGAGAGGGTGCCTGTCTCAGCCCCTGGCCTGGGACTTCCCACAGTTGCTCCAGCCCTCCTGCAGAACCGGATGCTTCCTGCCCTGCCGAGGGGTGGAGGTGGTCCTACTACCCTCTAGGGTAGCTGGCGCCTCCCCACCGTGTAAGAGTAAGATGGGGCCGTGGAGGGAGAGAGGTGCCGAGGCAGTGACCTGTCCGCAGATGTATTCTCAATTTGAAGAGGACTTGGGATAACTGAGCAGAGAGCAGGTAGTTCCCTGTCCAATGACATTCTGGATTGCAATTCGGAGGCGGAATGGCACCAGGTGTACTCATTTCATTGTTGTGGCATTGAACTTACTGAGATGTTCCCCAAGTTCCTCTCACGACTTTCTTATTACACAAAATATTGCATGCCGTATCCAGGGATGTCAGATCTCTAGGGATGCAAAATCGAATTTCTAAGCTCAGTCTGGCTCTAGAAATTGCTGCCGTCCAACTGTCGCAGCGGATAAGCGGAAGTCCCCCTTCAGATGGGGCGTGCCCCTCGCTTGCCCTCCGAGACCGGGCAGGCAGGACCACTGGCCTGGGGTGGCGCCCTGGGCGCTGGCTGCAGTCCAGGGAGGAGAGGGACCTGGGGATTCAGCCGCAGCTCCAGGCTTTAGTTTGTAAGTAAAAACAAGCAGAGGGGGAAGAACAGCTGGTGTTGAGTCTGGTGCTAGGATTAGTCTGCAACGCTAATCACAAGAAGTGGAAAAAATTAGGAGGTCCTGCCTGCCAGGGAGGGTTTCCAGTAATGCGTGAGCGAGCTGCAGTGGCAGTAGGATTCGGCTCTCGCAGCGCCACTGAGGTAGGACCAGCAGCCACAAGCCAGGGCCCAGCCCCGGGTATCTCACCCCAGCCCTGGCCCTGACCGCCACAGGGCTGGTGAGGGTCTGGAGAGACACTGGGACCCCTGGGGAGAGGGGGCGGGAATGTGCCCCGTTAGATCTGTCTGCCACACCTAAGATGCTGAGCAGCTTACAGGTCCATGTGAGGTGCCATTCAGGACGCCCACGAAAACCCAGGGGGAAGCCAGATGGACACGCCCACAGCTGTCACGTGCCCAGTGCCTGGTATGCTGCTGATCTTGACCCGCCTCACCCCACGGCCTCCCTGCCACCTCCCTGCTGCCCATGGGGGCTAGCCGCCCCTCATGCCTTGTTTAATTCCCTTTCAAAATAAGTTTTCCTCCCGACAGTGGAACCAAGGCAGCAGGCAAGCCCCCCAGGGCTGGGGCTGGGGTGAGGAAGAAGGGAGAGAAGCCCAGGAGATGACACAGGTACCTCCTCTTCCCCAAACCAGGACACAGCAAGGCCAGTGTGAGACTCAGGACATGCCCTGGTGACAAGAGCATGTGGGAGGAAGACAGAAGGCCCAGGAAGGTGGCTGGGACCACAGGTGGAGGAGAAGAGTAGGTGGGAGGTCAGCAGGATCCTGATGTGAGTGGACGGGGCCTTCAGTGATCCCAGCTCCAGAGCCACAATGGGGGCCACTCGCGCCTCTGCCAGGCCACGGCAGGGGCCACTCATGCCACTACCAGGTGGCCTCCAGGTGGAAGCAAACCAGTCCCGGAACTCTTTGGAGAGGACTCCACAGTCTGCCCAAAAGGCCCTGCTTGCCCTGGGTCCTGCAGACGTGCCCAATGACACTGTGACAAAGCCGGCATTCACGGCAGCCTAGGTTGGTGTCATTTCAACCTGGACCACGGGAGCCAAAGGGATGCTCGGCCCCGGGGCGTGCCTGCTCCTGGGACGCTGTTCTCCAGGCCGTGGGAAGCGTGTGAGAGCAGGAGCCGCTAGGGCAGGTGTTCCCAGAATCCTTCCCCGCCTAGCCCCGCCCCCAAGCCCTCATTTGGGTGTTGCTATTTGCTGCTACAAAACGTGGAGCTTTTCAAAAGACATTCAATTTCCTTTGTTGCTATTCAGTTGCCATAGTCAATTAAAATCTATCAATGCCCCGGAATAAATTTGTGCTAGGTGAAGAAAGAGCCTTAGTGCAATCTCTCGACATGATCTCTATTACCTTATGTTACTTTAATAGCTAGAGTAATAGTTTGTTATTAATGGAATTAAGCAATTTAGTACAAGCTTCCCAGAGGTCTTATAAGACAACTGTTATAATTTGTATTCTCAGATTTTCCATTGAGGAGATGCCATGTGTTTTACATTACTCGGCAATGTTTCGAGAGATAGCAGTAGTATATTTAATATCTGGCTTTGTTTAATGGTTCTAAACCTCTTTCAACGTAGCTAAGTACTGTTGGCATTTTGAGCAGTGCAAAAAGTCTACATTGTGCAAATCATCATCTCTCGAGTATTACTCAGCCCAGTTTCAATTTGGACTCGCATGTTGCCATCTATCCACCCTAAAGATTTGACCTGCCCAAATGTTCTAGCTTTCTCAACAAAACAACATTCTCTGTCCCGCTGGAGAATGGAAAAACAATGTACATGTTTCAAGTAACCATGCAGATACACACAGGTACACACACACACATGTTCACATGCATGTACGCACACCTGGGCCTCTCACACCAATTTAGCATATCTAAATAGAGTCATATTTAATAAAAGACTTAAAAATGCTTTTTTGATGGTTGCAAACCCTGTTTTTAGAAGAAATAAATGTATTCACTGCATTATGAAACAGCTTGAGAAAACAAGATCTTACAATGTACACCATCTCTGTATTTAAATAGTTTCATTTCTATTCATGAGCTCCCTGATTAGATACATGGAAAATATCATCAGTAAAATATGAATAATTCTGACAAATTAATAGCCGATTTTTTTAAAATGAAAATATGTGTAAGCATCTCATTCTCATTAGATCAAGCTGCCACGGGGGTAGATGGAAATCGTGGCCCCGGCCCGGCACAAATCCCTCGTAAGCATCAAGCGGTGAAACCCAGTCCCCTGCACGGTGCCTCCTGGGAGCTGGGCTGGCGGGAAAGGGCAGCGCTGTTTGCAGGAAGGGGTTGGGGCGAACACTGCGCGGGCCCCGTGGGGGAGCGCTGACTTCGCGGCATTCTGGTGAAGGAGGGAGGACAGGACCTCGGAGAGGAGGGCGTCCACTCGCCTATTACAGTTTGGATTCGCTCCACTGCTGCAGCGAGGAGGGATGAAAGTGATTTGCCCAAGGTCACACTACCACCTCGGAGACAGGCAGGACGTAGGCTCAGAATCTAGCGCTGCTTCCGTAGCCTGCGTCGAAAAGAAATAAACCAACCTGGCACTTGAGTGCCTGCATCACGCCAGAGCCTGTGGGCCGGCACAGAGGACGAGGGACCCTCCCCATTAGCCATCTGTCTTTGAGGTGCTCAGGCCCTGCTGGGAGACAAAACAGCAAGGGGCCGCAGCATGGCAGGTGCAAAGGCTGAGGAATAGCATCCACTTCACCTGTCTTGCCTCTATGGCCCAGGGACCCTGAGCAGGCTCCCAGTGACCCTGATGCTGAACCTTGGTGGCGTCATCTGTAAAAAGGGAAAGATGGGACTGGTGCGGTGGTGTAGCAAGTAAAGCCGCTGCTTGCAATGCGGCATCCCATATGGGTGCCGGTTCAAGTCCCAGCTGCTCCTCTTCTGATCCAGCTCCCTGCTAATGCACCTGGGAGAACAGTGGAGGATGGCCTGAGTACTAGGGTCCCTGCACCCACATGAAAATCTTGGAAGAAGCTCCTGGCTCCTGTCTTTGGCCCAGCCCAGTCCTGTCTGTTGCAGCCATCTGGGGAGTGAACCAGCAGATGGAAGGACTCTCTTTCTCGCTCTCACTCTGTACCTCTGCCTTTCAAATAAATAAAAAAAAAAAATTAAAAAGGGGGCAGGATTCCCACTTGTCAGAATTACAACAGGGCAGCATGGCACACCAAAGTGATGATTCCAGTTAGGGGTAGTGGGTTTCCCTGGGGACAGCCCATCCGCACCAGCTCATTTTGGAAGAGGACTATTGTGAGGCCTCCACGGAGGCCAGCAGGTGCGCAGGAGCAAGAAGGGCCTTGGGGGCAGCCGACCAGCTCCACATCCTTCCTTTCTTCAGGACATCATCTCTCTTCCTCCTGCTTCCCCGTCAGTCTTGAGCACTCAACCTTGCTACACACGGAGTCCCGGAGAAACTGTACAAGTCTTGATGCTGTCTTACTGTGGGCTACAAGGCCCAGCCCCACATGGAACCCACTCCAGTTCTCTCAGTTCCCTTAGACTTGCTCCACAGGAGAGAAATCTGACGACTTCAGCTAATTTCTTTTTTATTTTTTAACAAGGTGACGAGTACTCCAAGTTCGCCACTTCCTGTGTTTTTTTATTGATTTATTTTTTATTCTCATGAAGGCAAAGATACAGAGAGAGAGAGACAGACAGACAGACAGATATCTTCCATCCTCTGGTTCACTCCCTAAATGGCCACAATGCCTGGGGCTGGGTCAGGTGGAAGCCAGAAGCTCCATTTGGGTCCCTCATGTGGGTGCAGGGGCCCAAGCTCTTGGGCTGTCTTCCACTGCTTTCCCAGGCAATTAGCAGAGAGCTGGATAGGAAGAGGAGCAGCTGGGACCTGCTATGCTACAACGTTGGCCCCTCCAGCTCATTTCTTAAAAGCAGGGCCCACGGCATTGTGGTGTAGCGGGTAAAGCCTCCACCTGCAGTGCCAGCATCCCATATGGGTGCCAGTTCGAGTCCTGGCTGCTCCACTTCATATCCAGCTTTCTGCTATGGCCTGGGAAAGCAGAAGATGGGCCCAGTTCTTGGGCCCCTGCATCGACATGAGAGACCTGGAAGAAGCTCCTGGCTCTTGGCTCTTGGCTCTTGGCTCCGGGCTTCAGAGCCACACAGCCAGGGAGTGAATCAGTGGATAGAAGACACCTAACTCTGCCTCTGCCTTTCTGTAACTCTGCCTTTCAAATAAATACATACATCTCAAAAAAATTAATAAAAAGGTCCCAGCAGTCCTTGGGGGCTGGCCAGCCAAGGGAAGGGTACCAGGGCACCTGTGTGTTCATCCCTACTGCCGTCAGCCAGAGGGGCGGGCCACCAGGCCTGCTGTCAAGTGGCAAGGGGGTGGAGGGTGCAAATGTTTTCAGAGGATGGGGTGGGCAAGATGGGGAGCCCCCGAAGGCTCTCAGAGGTTCATGTCCTCACCTGTGCTCTAGGGGTGAACAGCCTGGCACAGGAGCAAGAGGAGGGAGCAGCAGTCCAGGCAGAGGGAATGGCAGGAGGGGGCACAGAGACATAGAGACCTGAGGGTGATCGTGGGTACAGGAGTCTGGCGGCAACCCACAGGGGCTGGGGGTCTGACAGTGTGATGCACATCCCAGCTTGCAGGACGAGTTGGAAGGGGGAAAAGTGGAGGCAGGTGGCCATCGGGTCCTTCAGGCTGGTCTTGGGGAGAGCCAGTGGGGATGAAGGGGATACAAGAGGGAAAGGATGGTGAGGACACAGCTGAGAGCTAGGGTGTGGGGTGCAGAGGGACCGAGAAAGGCTGGAGGCACTGCCAGGTGTCTGACTTGGTGGATAGGCAGGTTGCAGGAGGAGAGGTGGTCTGTAGGACAAGGGATGTGAAGTCCTATGGCACCTGAGGGCCATCCTGGTGGAGGGGCAGGTGGACCTGCTGGACACAGCCCCGGGGACAGATCCGGGAGTAGCCAGTCTGTAGTAAGGGACAGGAGATCAATGGCCCCTGTGGGACTGGCAGAGAGTGATAAGGGATTCATACAGCCCGGACTGGGATGAAAGAGGCAGCTACCTGAGAGGAAGAGGATTAGGAGCTGGGCGGTTGGGCCGCTGGGTGGGGGGCCTTGCACGGGCGGGGAGCTAGAAGCACTGTGACTCATGAACCGATGGACCTTTCCCTCCTGTCTCAGTCATCTGAGGCCACCTAGGGCCCTGCTCTCTTTCCTGGAGGGCCCAGGCCTCCACTCTGCATTTCCCCCAAGCTGGAGCGAAGAGTGGCTAGAGAAACGCATTCTGGCTGGGGGCCATGCTCAGTGAGGCCAGGCCCTCTGAGCTCCCAGCTGTAACAAGAGCCCAGCTCAGGGGCTGCCGGTGCCCAGACAGCCACCTCCCTGTGGTGGGGGGCATGGGACACCCATGGGGGAGGCCCTTAAGGGGTGCATGGAAAGAGGGCACCCTCTGGGCCATTGGGATCTTCTGTCCTATTGGGGCAATGGGCTCCCAGAGAGAAGTGGAAAGTTCTGGTGTTCCCAGAGCCAGGGAAGCAAGTTTCATGTTTGGCTACAGTGTGGAGAAGCAGGGAGCGTCAGGGCCAGGGTACCAGGCCCAGGGCTGCCCCACTCCCTCCAGAGGTCCTCTGGGAGCCCATGCATTTAACCAACCCCGGGGCGGGGGGGCTTCAACCAGCACTGTCATTGAACGACCACTGCTCTGTTTACTTCCACAAGCCCCAACTTCCCATAACTCCAAGTCAGAATCAATCATCTTTTATGGAAGATATTAATGGAAGTCCCATTATTTAAATTCAATCAATGTAGGGCTTCTTTTTTTTTTTCTCTCTCCATTGTATTGAAGCCAAGTAGGGTGGAGGGGGCTTTTGATGGAGTAATGGAAAAAGAAAAAAAAAAGTCAAATGATCTCGCTCACATCTCAGTATTGGAGTTAGGTAACTGCATAGGAAAAAGGGATTCGGTTTCTCTCCATTTTTCCTATGGAGTAGGAAGGTTTTAATTTCACCGGCCTAGGGAAAATCAGAATTCTGCTCTTGCATTCGCTGCGCGCTGCCCGAGTGTTGTCAGGGCCACTCAGCGTCACTGCTGTTTAAACTGAGTCACGCAGCTGCTGCAATACGCAGCTCCCAATCAGGTGTTTTTTATTTTTTTTTAAAACCACAAACTCAACTCTTCCAGGAACTGGCTTCAATGTCCGACAAAGCAGCTAATCTTTAGCAGAGACAAGTGGGGGTTATTTGTTCCCAGAAGCAAAAAGGCACAAAAACAAGACAGAAACCTAGCAGTCCAGTGGATCAAGGGGCTGGCAGAAGCCTCCAGAGACTAGAAGGGCAGTGCAAAAGGCCGTGGGAAAAAAAGAAAAAACACCATGGAAAGATAAGCTTATTCTGGGGCAAAATAATTTGAAACCTACAGTAATGTTTTATTACACGCATTTCCATGAACTTTTTGAAGATCCCTTATATGCACAGATTTTGATATTATTTGCACCAAAATCAACTTATCTTTTAATTTGACTTTCCCATAAACTTAAAAAATTAAAGAAAAAGAACTTTATTATTTGAGAGGCTGAGAGAGAGAGAATGTCTTCTGCTGTTCACTTCCCAAATGCCCACAATGGCTAGGATTGGGCTGGGTCAGAGCCAGGAGCCAGGCACTGAATGCTGATCTCCTGTGTGGTGGCAGGACCACAATTACGTGAGCCATAGTTTGCTAGCTGGCAGGGCCTGCATTAGCAGGAAGCTGGAGTCAGGTGCTGGAGCTGGGCGTCACACCCAGGCACATGCATGCGGGATGCAGCTGGCCTCACAGGCACCCTAACCACTAGGCCAGATGCCTTGCACCCCACTGAGGAGCTCCCAGACATGCACCCTTGCCCAGGGCAGGCTGCCTTCCAGTATCAATCGATACAAGAATGAATTGTGGAGTGCAGACCCCTGTGTCGCCGCTGGCTGACGCAGGCTGCAGAAAACACACTGAGGGTGCAGAGTGAGAGGAGCAGAACTCGCAGCACTGTGTCTTCAAACCTGAACTTGGGACCGGATATGGGACCAGGCCCTCTTCGTTTCTTCATCCCAGCTCCCGGGCCAGAGCCCACACCTGAACTTCCCACTGCGAGGTGCTGATCCCTTCACATGTCTGCCCCCCACAGCCCCCAGCATCAAGCCCATTCATGGTCAGGACCACAGACTACTGCTGAGCCTGCAGCAGGGGCCTGGCCACCCACACCCACACCCACACAGCTGCTCCCTGCCACGGAGCCTCAGCTCATGCATCCACGCGGGACGGATACACCAGGGCAGGTTTCTGAGAGCGTGGTGGTGAGGGCTCAGCCGGCCGGCCGTGGCAGCTGGGGACTAGCCGTGCTCCACTTCCACTCCAAACAAAATACAGGAAAATGGGCTTAAATTGCAGCCAGGGAGATTTAGGTCAGATAGAAGCAAAGCCCGCAGGAGCCTCCGGAACCGGGACTCGGGGGCTGATGGAATTTCTTTCCCTGGAGATCTTGGGGAAGAGGCTTTAGTGTCAGGGACGATCCATCCCCAGGGCTTACTGTGGGAGGAGGAGGGGAGGAGGAGGAGGCCTGGCAGGCTGGCTGCCTCTGCGAGTGTGCCACCCACCCCCCAGCACCCCTCCCTGGGGACATGGGGATACATGTGTCAAGGAGCACTCTCTCTGGGGGTCTGTGTGTCACAGAAATGCCATGCTCTCTGCTGTGTGATGAAAGCCATTCTTGTATCCCTGGGGCTGGCCCTGCCCCCTGCCTAAATAACAGTTTTATTTCCTGTCAATCTATGCACAACCAGAACACCCAAACTGCTGTACTAATGTGCTGGAGCAGCCACCTGGAAGGGCGAGCAGCCCCCCGCCCCGCTTCCTGGGGTGGGAGGGAGGAAGTGTCCGGACAAGGGGTGAGACTCTGAACACAGACTGTGGGGTGTGCCCCCATCTTTCTGGAGAGAAGCAAGTGGTAGATGGTTTCATATCAGTCAGCACATTCACCAGGCGATTCCCATGGGAAGCCAAGGTCAGGGGCTGGCCAGGCCTGAAGGTAAACTTGTGGCCCACCTATAGCCCAGGTATGGAACTTTCTAGATGTGGTGTTAGGAGGTGATATCTCCTGCTCCATTTCCTGCTCCTACACTTGCTTTTCTCACTTCTACTTTTTTTTTTTTTTAATTTGCTTTATTTTAGGGAGAGGGTAGATCTCTTTCATCTACTCGTTCATAATCCAAGTGGTTGCAATAGCTAGGGCTTGGGCCAGGCTAAAGCTAGGAGGCGGAACTTCATCTGGCTCTCCCACAGGTCTCCCACACAGGTGGCAGAGACCCAGGCACTTGAGCCACCACCTGCTGCCTCCCAGGGTGCCCATCAATAGGAAGCATAATAGGAACTGCAGTAACTGGGGCTTGAACCAGGCACTCTGGTATGAGATACAGGCATCCGGAGCAGCGACTAAACCCTGTGCCAAACACCTGCATCTCTTACTCCCATTTCTTTCTTTTTTTTTTTTTTTTACAACATCTAGTTTTTAAAAAAGATTTATTTACTTGAAAGCTGGAGTGATGGGGGGATGGAGGGGAGAGAGACAGAGAGAGACAGACAGAGAGAGACAGAGAGAGACAGACAGACAGAGAGAGATATCTTCTATCCATTGGTTCACTCCCCTAGTGGCTGCAGCAGCTGGGGCTGGGCCAGGCTGAAGCCAGGAGCCAAGAACTCCATCTTGGCCTCCTCTGTGGGTGGCAAGGGACCCAATACTTGGGCCATCATCTGCTGCTTCCCAGCTGTGTTAGCAGGAAGTTGGATCAGAAATGGAGTAGCCGAGAATAGCACACTCGGGTATGCAATGCCGGTGGCAAAAGTGGCAGCTTAACCTGCTACACCACAACTTTGGCCCCTACGATGTCTTAATGCATCCTCTTAAGTCCCCTGCAAGCCCTTCTGAACCCTGAAACATGAAAACAAACAGAACAGGAGGCTTCCTGCTTTTCTCTGCTGGGACCTAGGCATGGGTCCTTTCCCACTGAGGCCTCCAAGGAGAGCAGGCTAGAGTCTCCCCTCCCTCAGTTGCAGGAGCCAGGTCAGTGGCCTTCCTTCTTGTAACCCCACAGTGGGGAACTGCAGCCAGTCCTGCCCCAACCCCGCCAGGCCCCATGGAAGAGGCTCTGAGGGTTCACAGCATCTGTGAGCTGCAGCGGGATGGGGAGGCTGGTGCTGGCCAGGGAAGGCTGCCAGGGCGCCACTGCCTTCTCTGCCCTGCTGGTCTGCTCTACTCAGCCACACGCCCACAGCAGGTCAAGAGACCAGAGAGGCCTGGCAGGGGAACCTGTCCCTGTCTGGCAGCAAGGAGCTGGGGACCAGGGCAGGGGTCTGTGAGCAGAGAAGCCCACCCCTCGGTGAGGCAGTTCGGGTCCAGGGAGCTGTTCTGGAAGCCACAGGAGACCCAAGCCCCTGTGCTGCACCTGCCAGTGCTGACCACCCTGCAGGCTGTGGGAAGAGGGGAGGTTCAAGGCTAACAGTCTCGCCCCAGGCTGCTGACCACAGTTATTGAGAAATGAGCACACACGGAGCCACTGTGGCTTCTTCTGCCACACAGTCTGGCCGCGGAGGTTTGTGTAACATTCCAGACGTGTGACAATTACAGACCCGGCGTCCAGCGGTCCCACCCTGCTCCCTACTCAGGGCGCCTGTGGCTGCCAGGATTGCTGAACAGAGACCCGTCCTGATGCAGGCTCAGGAAGGCTGCTGCTGGCCTGGCTGCTCATCACGTCTGTTGTGCCCCTCACCAGGAGAAAAAAAAATGGGGCCTCCTAGTGGTGAGGGCGGGATGCCTGTGGGGCCCCTCCAGCCTCAGGGCACTGGGCAGGTCTTCCAAATGGCCCTGCAGATCTCGTGCTGGCCCCTGGCCTTGCTGACAGCGTGATGGCATGGAAGCTCTCAGCAGGGCTAAGCCAGTCCTGCAGGCCAACCTGCAGCTGGCCCTCTTGTGTTTGGGCAAACAGCCCCTTCCCCAGGAGGCTGCTGCTGCCCGAGGGAGCAAGGCCGGAGCACCACGACGTCAGCCCCGACAAGGAGGAACACAACGGCCCTATTAGCAGGTGGGCATCCATACATCCTGCAGGCCTGCCCTGCCACTGCCTCCCAGTGCCTTTGGTTTGGCCTCTAACCACCACCACCAAGCCTAAGCAGCCCACTAAGCACCTCACTCCCCAGCCAGGTGAGGCTGGGATCCAGGCTTCTGTGATGCACCTCCTGGGCGGGGTGGAGGGAGGCTAGAGGGGGGCGCAGGTCTCTGGTAACAGCAGTCTTATGGGGGAGGCACAGTCGTATGGAGGGGTGAGAGGCTGGAGGTCACAGCAGACTGGGTGGGACACCTAGCCAAGGGTGATGGCTCCCATGTTGTGCTGCCCCCAGGCTTTCTGATGACCGGACCTTGGGTCAATCATTTAGACCTCAGTTTGCCTCCAGGTGAAGGGACAACAGCAGTGCCCATCCCCATGCAGTGCCCAGAGGATGCAGAGGTGCATGCCAAGGGCTCAGCTCAGCCCCGGGCACCAGGCACCCCACCCATGCTCAGCGCCCCAGCTGCAGAGGCCAACCCTGCCCCACCTCAGGGGAGGGCCATGGGCCTGGCCTGGGCAGGCTTCCCGAGCATGGCGGGGCTGACAAGTGAGGAGGGAGCTGCAGGGCTGTGGCCGCCCTGGCCCTCCCGAGCCTCCTTCTGCATGGATTATTGTTTATTGGCGGCTTATCCCATCTCTCGGGTTATGAATTATTTACCAGATAATGACTTCATAATCGTTAATGAGAGATGCCCCAAGGACATGCTGACATACCTCCTAAGCCACAGTGCTAATTGTGCCGAGTCCCCGAGTCCCCACATGGCTGCGACCAGTGCGTCACTGCCGGGGGCACACAGCCTGACCAGCCCTAGGGGGTCAGTCAGGAACCTAACCCTCTTGCGACACAGTGAAGGAACCTGAGATCCAACAAGGGGCAGGCACGGGCTTCGGGGTGTCAGGTGGAGGCGGCAGCCGTGGGTGGGCGGGATGAGCCCTGCAGCCATTCTCAGCCATTTGTCCCTGTCTGGGCTAAGGCTGCTGGATCACACCCCAGGAGGAGCCTGGCTCTTCTCAGGGCTGCAGAGGTCAATGACACAGGGCTGTGACAGGTGCTAGGAGACACCCACCACAGAGGAGCAGAGCATTGGAACAGGAGCAGCCCCCGTGCACCCTGTGGGCAGAGAAGTGTCACCTCCTGGGAGGAAAGTCCCTGGTGGCCGCAGGGTGCCTCAGTGGTGGGAGTGGGTGGCACCTTCCTTAGAGGCCCTGTGGTCCTGAAGAGTCTGTATCAGGCAGGACCCAGCTGAGGGCCCAGCCTAGAGACTGAGAACAGTGAAGCCTTGAAAAGCCCACACTTCCTGCGCCGTTCTTGGGGCCCGAGCCCATTCATCATGCGTTCCTCCCCACCCCTGTGAGGTGTAAGACCAACTTGCAGGTGGAGAAACTGAGGCACCTGCAAGTGCACAGCCAGAAAAGGGTGAGGCAGTGCGGTGGCAGCAACCGTGCTCCTGGCCCCAACCCTCTGCTGCTCGCTCTGAGTGCTTCCTGAACCAGTCGTCAGAAGCCACCAGGCCCCATTGAGGACCTTTCTAAATGCGGCTCTAGTGTGAACTTGGGCAGTACGAGAGCCCGGGGCATATCAAAGCCTGGGCGCAGGGGCCTGGCTACCTGCAGGGCCGTGGTCCTCAGGCCTGGGCATGTGGTGTCCCCTGCAATGGGCAGCCTTGGGAGGACCAGGCCAGTGCGCCCCTTCACTGCCCTGAGGCTGCCACTCTGCACAACAGGTTGGAGCTGCTTCTGATCATTCAGGCAGCCCAGGAGCATCTGACATTCTGGGGGAGAGACTCTGCCCGAGACACGGCCCCTGCCTGTAAGGTACTCCCAGTGGCCTCTCGAGCGGGCCCCTGGGGAGGAGGGAAGCCTGGGGCTGGGTGGCCCAGCAGCACAGCCAGAGGCACTGGCACCCTCTCTGGCTGTTCAGCAGCTCCTTTTCAGAGCATGCGCCATGCTCAGCTCTGCAGGGCAAGGAGTGTGGCGGGCACGGGACGGCACAAGAACCATGCGGGAACCAGGAAGAACCAAGTGCTAAGTGGCTGCCGGGGAAGTCACAGTGTCAGGGTGGGGGTGGGGGAGGTGGGGAGGAGGTTCCCACGGGAGCTCTTTGCCAGGATGGATGGGAGCGGTGGAAGAGACTTGTCTGAGAGACCAGGGCTTGGTAGGACAAAGTGCTCCCAGGTGGGATGTAGGCACTAATAAATCAGGGAGGTGAGTCGGTCTGGATGGGAGTGGAGGCCACGCAGAAGCCAGCTGACGTGGGGCACGCTGGCTCTCGCCGACTCACAAGGTCAGCAGGTGCAGCTCGGTGTGCACCTGCGCAAGACGGCACAGCACTCTGAAGGCGTTTTAGAAAGCTTGCACAATTGCTAAATAATTGCAGTGTTTATTCTGGGATGGAGAGAAGGACACCTGGACCACGTGCTAATGGGCGGGTGCAGCTCTCCGGATGATTGGCAGGGCCACCTCGTGCACATCCCCAAGCGCTGACCCCCGAGGGACCTGGGAAAAACCTCTCCGTTTTCCGACTTTCATTCCCCACGTTCCGCACCTGCCTGTGTACCTGGTAAAGGGGGGCCAGGTTAATTGTTACCTCCTGTGCTGTTACTAGGTTACTTTGTACAAGCAGAAATTCGCTTTTAATGATTTTTGTGTTGTTGCTACCTTACGTACCAGATGCTTTTATCTAAATGAGTTGCTACAAATCAAAGGAAGGGCCCGTGAGGGTTGCTAGGCTGCGTCTGTCTTCCACAAGTGAGCCGCAGCTTTGTGAGCGAGGTGCAGCCTCTCCCGCGCTCTCAGCATCCCGCTCAGTTACAAGTGAGAGGAAAAGCGTGTATTAGCAGCCGAACGCGTGGCTTGGATGAGCGGACACTGGCTGTCCCTTTCGGTCTCTTGGACTGTGGTAGGTAGGAGGAAGGATAACCCCGACATGACTTTCAGTTTCTTCCTGGTGGGGGCTGGGGCCACATCAAGGCCAAGCAGGTGGACACTCAGCATCGGGGCTAAGCACATAACAGGTGCTCAGTGAACGGTCATGCAGGGCATGCTGGACCACGATGGACACTTGCTCGGAGCTTTTTAGGCTTTAACATAAGGAGTGGTAGTGGGCATGGGGCAAGAGTGGCCTCCGGCTTAGGAACCAGGAGATAAGGATCCTAGTTCCTGCTCTGCTTGGATTGGCCTTGGGCAAGACATCAGCCCTCTCTGGGCCTCAGACTGCTTCCTGGTGTAACATATGGCAACACTCATCTTCTTTGCCTGCCCTTGGGATCTCTATCATGATCAGTAGCGGGGACTGTGCAAACCCTTTGCAAACTAAAAGCACCAGAGGCCGTGCGGCAGAGCGGTGACGTTATGTCATAAGCCTTGGGTATTCCAGCAAGATTGGGTTGGGGCAGTGGCTGTCCAGAGCATGAAGCTGCCAAGGGGTGTGTCTTGGGATTGGGGGAGTAGAGTGGCACGGGCCTCGGTGGTGATGCCGGTCTCTGCCCAGTGTCCTGTGCCTTGTCAGCTGTGCCCCCCTCATCAGAGAGGGTGACTTTGGGAGGCTTAGCGTGGCGTTGAGGGCCCCTCGCAGCCAGGACACAGCTACCTTTCCAGCCACCTGTCCCAATTCCGAGGCCTTTCCTTAGCATGTACGCTGCCATCTCTCCAGTCCTCTCGTTACTTTTAGCCTTTGCTGTCTTCATTGCCCAGAATGTTCCCTGCGTGTGCATGTGTGTGCGCGCACACACACACACACAGTTCAATTTCCAATCTCCTTTTTTTTTTGACAGGCAGAGTTAGACAGTGAGAGAGAGAGAGACATAGAGAAAGGTCTTCCTTTTCCGTTGGTTCACCCCCAAGTGGCTGCTACGGCCGGCGCACAGCACCGATCCGAAGCCAGGAGCCAGGTGCTTCCTCCTGCTCTCCCACGCGGGTGCAGGGCCCAAGCACTTGGGCCATCCTCCACTGCACTCCCGGGCCACAGCAGAGAGCTTGCCTGGAAGAGGAACAACCAGGACAGAATCCGGCGCCCCAACCGGGACTAGAACCCGGTGTGCCGGCGCCACAGGTGGAGGATTAGCCTAGTGAGCCGCGGCGCCGGCCCCCAATCTCTTCTTTATAACCTTGGTTTCCACCAAACTAAGCCAGCTGCTGAGTACTTCTGCGCCCTCCAATGTAAGCTCTGGGTCAGGGTTTTTCTCTCATAAGGTCACCGTTTATCCTGTGTGGCATTGTCCAGGTGAGAGGAAACATCTGTTGGGCAAACGAGTTGTTATTCCATAGCACTTTGTACGAGTTCCCCCTCGTCTTAGTCGTGAATCATTGTTAAGACCTTGTCTGGTCACTTGGCTGCCCACTGGGCTGGAAACTCCTTGTGGACAGAACTCGGGCCTGAGCTCTCTGGATCCCAGACCTAGAGCCCTGAACAATGTGGGTACCACTAAGCACTTGAAGGAATGCATGAGGCTGGAGCATCTTTTGCATCACCATGTGCTGGTGTTCAGCCTGCAGCCCGGTGGGGACGGGCAGGAGGGAGAGAAATGTATGATTGGAAGACAGAAGCATAGCTGTTCCGAGCAGCACTGGAGTATGAGTCAGTGAGGTCACCCAGGAAGGATGGAAGTCCACAGACTGAGGAGCATGGCCAGTCCACACACGCATACAGGTGCCGTCCCTGGGCCACTCGCGGCCTCCTCGGTGTCTCTGTGCAAATTAGGAGGAGGTGCCCCTCCTTCTGAGTTTTCCAGCTCATAGCAAAGCTTGCTGAATTCTAAGCCAGGCACAAACTCAGAACTGTGGCAGCTGTGGCCACTGGGGCAGGTGCAAGGTAAGGGAGGAGGAAGCCTACTTGGGAAACCAAACTTGGCTTACAAAAAAACTATTTCCAGCCTGGGTGCCACGTGAGGTTCTGCAGCCAGAATGAACCACCATGTGGCCTCTACCTACCCGCCATTAGCTAAGTGGCACTGCCTGCATGCATGCTGGTCCTGAGTACCCCGCACCCAGGGCTGGGGCAAGGTCCAGTGCCGGCCCTCCCCTGTCTCTTGATGACCATCTCTACCTGCTGTGGGCGTGTGGCTGAGTAGAGCAGACCAGCAGGGCAGAGAAGGCAGTGGCGCCCTGGCAGCCTTCCCTGGCCAGCACCAGCCTCCCCATCCCGCTGCAGCTGTAAACCCTCAGAGCCTCTTCCATGGGGCCTGGCGGGGTTGGGGCAGGACTGGCTGCAGTTCTCCACTGTGGGGTTACCAGAAGGAAGGCCACTGACCTGGCTCCTGCAACTGAGGGAGGGGAGGCTCCAGCCTGCTCTCCTTGGAGGCCTGGGTGGGAAAGGACCCATGCCCAGGTCCCAGCAGAGAAAAGCAGGAAGCCTCCTGTTCTGTTTGTTTTCACCTTGCATCTGACTAAGACGATACATTAAGACATCATCAAAGGTAGGAGTGAGAAAAACCAGTGTTGGAGGAGGGAATGTCACATGTATGAAACCACATCTAGAAAGTTCCATATGTGGGCTACAGAGAGGCCACAAATCCACCCCCAGGCTTGGCCGTGCTTTGACCTTCCCACCTGCCCTGGGAGTTTCCTAGGGACTTTTACAACAACACTGATGCCCCGGGCGTATGTCCCAGAGAGCCTGCTCCTCTACCATTGATCTGGGGATTTTCACATGCAGAGAATCCGCGTGGCGCCCACAAGCAGCTGCTCCATCACCGCACGTGTGTGGGTCTGGGGGCGACCAGCAGAGTGGCGTGGGAGGATACACCTGCAGTGAAATCTGAGACCATTCTCCGAGGGCCCCCTGGTGAGGGAAACCCAGGGACAGGGCAGTCGTGAACTGCCACAGACTCCCCAGCATGGGGACATCACTGTGGCCTATAGGCAGCAGGTGCCCCAGCAGCTCAGAGGCCCAGGGAACAGCATTTTTTGGGGGTGTGTGTGAGATGACGGGGCTGTGTGACACGGCCAGGCTGCCCAGCTTTCCAGGAGCTTGACCCAGGGGGCAGGTTTTAGAAGGTCGGCAAGGACAGAAGAGTTACGTGGCTCAGGCCTATCGTTCTGCAAAACCTCCATGACTTTCGTCTCAGCTCCCATGGCATGACATGCGGAGCTCTGCATCACCCCGGAGGGAGAGTCGGGGCCCAGCTGGCAGGTGGACTGTCAAAGCGCTCCAGGTGAGTGCAGTGTGCGCTGAGAGCTGAGCATGCCAGCTCAGGTGGCACCACCCCTTCCTCTTAACCTCTCTCTGCCCGTGACAGGTAAGCAGTTCGGGGCTACTCCCATTTCACAGTTGAGGAGACTGAGGCCCCGGCGTATTTGTAGGGTTTGCCAGAGTTCCCGACAGATCTGGGACCAGCAGCCGGAGGCCGGTCTCCGTTCCAGGGGCCTCCCCACCATGTCGCCTGTGAGGACTCCAGGATCTCAGAACAAGATGATGCCACCTAAGCATGCGAGGTGCCCACATGCCGGGCCTGTGCGCCAGAGGGGGCTGAGCCCTGTCCCCAAGAGCCTGTGGTCCAGGAAGGAAGGCGAGAGGCCCAAGGCCAAGCAGGTGGAGACCCCCAGACAAGGGAGGAAGGGGAGGGCTGGGGCATTCCCTGCTGAGGGGCCCCTTTGCAGACAGCAACCAAGCAGCTTTGCTTTGGCCAGGCTGCGTCCGTGACGCACATGGGACAGAGGCGCTGGAGTAGTGTGGCCTGGGGCAGCGGAGCCGTCTGAGAATCAAGCCCTGAGCAGGGCTGAAGCAGCAGCAGAGAGGGATGCTGGGTGGGTAGGGAAGCTCAAGGGGTTGGTGGCACAAATACCTCGCCCCAGGTGGGCAGTAACAGGGAGAGAGGCTCCAGTCTCCACCGACTAGGTCGCCTGGTGACTATGAGGTGGACAGGCAGGCTGGGGAGCAGCTGCAGGGCACCGGGCAGGGCCCTGCAAGCCCAGGAGATGCCTGGGCGGGGCCAAGGGCACAGCTAAGCTCCGGCACCTGGCCTTCGAGGGACCTGAGCGCCCAGATGCCAGGAAAGGCAGCAGCAGAGGACAAGGGGGCCCAGTGCAGCACTGATGTATCTACCTGCAGCTCCACCCTGGGGTGGACGCTACAGCAGCCAAAGGGGCATGGACAGGGAAGCCGTGGGGGTGGTGGTGGGGGAAGGCACCGATTTGGCTCTGGGGACGCTGGCAGTGTCCTCCCAGCACACAGGCCAGGCAGGGGACATGTAGCCTAGATGGTAGTGCAGAGCCAGTCCCAGGGACAGAGGCAGGAAGGCTCCTCCAGGGCCCTCCCCAGGGCTCTGGAGACACCAGTGTGGGCCCAGCTTCCGGTGGTGTACGGACCAAGACCTCTGCTCACCTCCTCTCTGCCCTGCTGGGTACACAGTCACCGTGGTCACCGGGGCCATGGGGGACTGTGGGACCTTCCCGTCCTGCGCATGCATGATGCTGGAGCCTGGGGACCCAAAGCCCCATGAGAGCCAGGGAAGGGGCAGAATACAGAATTAGGAGGTGGCCAGATGGCAGGGAAGACAGACATGTGTTCCCACAGGCTCCCTCCCCACTCTAAAGTCCTGCTTGTCCAGGACAGGGGTGAACAAGAGTCCCAGGGCCTCCATGTGTCAGCAGGAGGGGACAGAAAACCTCAGACTGAGGCCACCATGTAAGGAGCCAAAGCTTTCTGCTGCAGCGTCTCTCTACCTGTGCTCCCACCACACTTGATCTCTGGGACACCCAGGCACAACCAAGGGCAGCCCCTGTGTCTTTCTTCAGACTCCTGCCCCTGCCTGGGCCTCTGCTAGGTTCCAGGAGTGCTCGGGGGACCAAACCCAGGGCTCACGGTTCTGATTTCAGTCTCCCAGTCTGCTCCTGGGTCCTGCTGGTCATGGTCACGGCACAAGCAGCGAGTCGGGGTAACCCACAAGGGCACTGCACGTGGGCTGGGCCAGTGGTGCCAGCAGCCGTGGGCTGCAGCCCCCAGCTCTCGCAGTCAGGAGCCAGTCTTTCTCAGGCAGCCCTGCTGGGCTCTGGGTGGCGGTGGGCTGGACGCACAGCATGTGTGTATGTGGGGCTGGGATGTGGGGATCCAGCAACCAATCCAGGTCCACCTGGAGCCTCCTCCCATTTCCTGTAGACGATCATAGTGATTGCAGCCTGGGATCCTGGAACCTCGGTGTCCAGTCTCTGTACCAGGGTTCTCTGTGTGCAGGGTTACCCCTAATCCCACTCTCTCTGAGTCCAAAGAGAAGCCTCTCTAAGCAGCAGAGAATCAGGCCACGGGAGGAAGCAGAGTGAAGCTGAAGTTGAGGCCGTTGTGCAGGGGGGAGGCCCTGCTGTGCAGTGCATGCAGCATTCCTGGGGCCACTACAGCCCCAGACCCTGCAGCGTGAGACTGCAAAGGTGGCCTTGAGCCGCAGGACACACAAGGCCGGGCCGGCTCAGCCTCCACTGCCCTGAACCCAGCTAGGCAACCTGCCTCCTTCCAGGCACAGACCCAGCCCCTTCGGCAGCCCCAGGCTCCCAGCCTCGGCACATTCCTGCCCTCCTGGTGGGCGTCAGAGATCCTACAGACTCTCCTAAGACTCCTGCCCTTACAAGGAAGAATGCACTCCCCCACTCCCTCCTGGCTGCCTGAACCTGGTCAGAGAACCTGCAATCCAAACGCTAGGCCAGACATCTGTAAATTTACCCCAAGGAAATATGCAAGTGACTGCGCAGAGGTACACGTGCAAATGTGTCCGTTATTTGTAATCGCGAAATAAACCTTCAAAATACACTACAGGCCCACCACAGGGCAGTAAGTAAATTATACATATTCTTGTATCCAGAACAGCCCATAAAAATGACAGGAATTTCTTTTTACTGGCACTAAAATGTGCCTTGACATTTCATGGGACCAAACAGTACAGACAGTAGGATCCTGTGTGTCCATGCGTGTGCGTGTATGTGCGTATGTGTGTATGTGTGTGTAAAAAGTCTGGAAAGACAGCAAAATGGTTAGCTCTGATTATCTAAATAATTTATATAATTTTAGATATGATCTTTTAAATCTTTTTGCCATAAATGAATACTATTTCATGATATTTATAATACCTTTTCATAATAAAAAGTTAAATTAAAAGACTTATATTTGTTAAATGACAAAAGGGGAATTCTAGTTTTTGAGGTGCTTCCAGGATACCACCTGGCTGCTGGCCACCCTCAGATCTGGACCCCCAGGTGTCGGTAAACCAAGAGTCAGAACAATTCTCCTGGATTGACTGCAGAAGGATGACGCATGATGGCTCTGCTAAGCCTGGACACCAGTTGACCTCCAGCCTCACCTATTAGATTTCATCCATCCAGAAATCTCACCTATGGAAAGAGTGAGGGTCCCGGGCACATTCCCACTGCCCCCGAGAGTCAGATGAGAGGAGGCAGCCAGCTGTGCCCGGGTGCACAGCACTCGGTTTCCAGGTGAACCGAGCAGACACCTACCTTGCGCCGCCCGTCTCTGGCAAGTTCAGGATTGGTCCCCAGGATGCAGAAACCTCGATGGCCACCAACAGTCAGCCAAGCGCGAGCATCGCCGGGAAGCCAGACAGCCTAGAAAGAGAGGCGGAAAGAGTGGGTGGGGTTGCGGCTGGAGAAAAGGTCACATTTTTGCAACAAGATCCAGATGACAGCAAGCATCTAGAGGACTTCCCCTCCAAATGGATGTTGGGCTCTGCTTCGGGTCCCCCAGTGGCTGAGCTGTGCAGCAGGCGATCTCCCAAGGGGCATACACAGATCGTGGCGAGAGCCAGCAGCAGGAACCCCCCAACAGCAGAGGCCAGGTTCCCTCCCACGTCCTGCCCCACAGAGCCCTGTTGCCCACTGCTGAGTCATTAGCGGTGACTAAGAGCGAGAACAAAGGCACTCATTGTCTCCCACCCAAACACTCATGCGATGGGGGAACTGGGAAATTTGTCTCTAATGCTGCAAAGGACACAAACTCTAGAATTAAAAAATAAATCATTACTTCTCTTAGTCAACAGGCAAGAGGACCTGAGGAAGGGAAAGGATGGGAGAGAATTAAAGAAACAAAGCAGATTTACTACGTGGTGGAGAGACTATCTTGGGGATACAGCCCCTCACAGTCCCCTCTGTCCAATGCAACTCGCCAGAAAGCCGTTTTTGCGATGGCATATGACATTGTCCCTTGAAAAATCTCCTGGCTGTCAGAACCTGGGAATCAATATACATATTTTTAACTGAATATATCATTATCAATTGATTTTCCTTTTTCCTCTTAGCAGTCGGAGTCCCGGAGAGCAGAGGGAAGCGTCGTGTGATAGGAAGGATTTGGACAGGTAAATGTGTTCTTGTAAACTAACTCCAGCTCTTGGGCAGCTCTCCGTGACAACTCCACGTGCCTTTCTCCCATCCTCTCGGCCCCAGCTTTTCCAACTGACAGGGATGGCCGGGAGCCACATCAAACGGCCATTTGAGAGCTGAAGGTGGCAAAAATATTATTTGTCCCCAAGATGGAGCGTTCCCTTCATGATTAAGAAATAACTTCTGTGGGGGAAGCAGAGGAAGCCAAGGGCACCACTGAATTCTGACACAGAAGGGGAGTGGTGAGAATACTTCCTCTACTGAGCCCAAGGGGGCATCGATCACTTTGGCCACAAGGTATTGGCTGTGCTGGGGATAACAACCGGATCAATGTGTTTCGGGGAAAGGGCCTTGGCCGGGGACGTGGGTGAAGACAGGGCTAGGAGACCTCTAGTCAAAGCAGTTTGGGTTCTCAAGAATCCCATTCATTCGTTCACTTCATTCATTCACTCACTCACTTAATGAATATGTATTGAATGCCTGCTGCATGTCAGACAGTGTCAGAGGCACTGGGGATTCATGTGTGGAGAAAACAGTCCTGGCTCCACGGAGCTGGTATCCTAGCTGGTAGACACCCTAGGGACAACAGGCCTGAGGATAACGTGATAGTCGTAGGTGCTGCTTTCAAAGAAGAAATAGAGCTGTGTGTGTGTATGGGTGGGGGAAGGTGCCGGTGGGCTTGGTGCAGTTCAAACAGGGCAGCAGGGCTGGCCTCAAGAGCGAGGGGCTCTGCACACACTTGAAGGAGGTGTGGGCATGTGGGGATCTGGGGCAGCAGAGCCCAGGCCGAGGGAAGAGCAAGGGATTTTGCGTCACTGTGGCTGGACGAGGGCGGTTCTAGAAGGAGATGAGGCCAGAAGGAGGAGAGCCCTAAGACCTCAGTGACCAGGCTTCAGAGAGGACTTACAATCTCTCGAGACAAAACTCACAGAGGTCAATGCCAGGCTAAGCTGCTCCCTTTCTTCTCAACACAGATGGCTTAACCCTCTGCAGCTGGCTAACACCCACCTCTCAGGGGGCAGCCCGGCTGTGCCTGCTGAATTCAGCACAGGCCACAGAGCAGCTTGGAGGGACAGTGGTGAGAAGGCAGCACAGGGCTGTCTCCAAGCTGCTCGGATGACAAAGCCTTGTCCTTCCTACTCTGTGAGCCTCCAGAGGCCACTTCGAGGGGGAGAAAACAGAAACAGCTTTGAGCAAAAAAGTGAATGGTGTTCACAGGGGAGTTCTAGGGGGATTTTTCCCTAATGTACTAATGCAAGGGCCCTCACTTGAGCTGCACCCCTCTAGGTTTGCTTCCCCACCCTATTCTGCGCCCTGGGAGGCTCCCCTGACATGTGTGGAGGGCATCACTCGAGCTCTGACTCGTGCTGGCTTCTGGGTAGATTCGGCCCAGGCAGGCATGAGCAGGAGGGCGGGGGTTGGCTGGGGGCAGGTGTTCTTCAGCTTCCCCTTCCTCCTGCCACGTCTCCATGGGCTGTGTCCCCCAAGTGAAGGTCATGGCGGGCGCTGGGCAAGAGGATGCCCCACATGGCTCTCTCTCTGGGATCCAGTAATAGCTCCCTCCCCCTTCTGTTGGGCTCACACCCCAGTGTTAGCCCTGGGTACCATGCCATTTTGGTTTCTTTACACTGTGCCTTTGCCTTGTTAAGCAGGCCTTTTATTTAGCTTTCTCCCAATTGCACACGTGAACATGTCTAGTTCCTTTCAAGACTCCAACAGACATATCCACAGAGAGAGTTGAAGGCAGGGCTTTGGAATCAGACAGAGCTGCATTCTAATTCTAGCATTGCCACTAAGATTTGTGACCCTTGCTAAGTTTTTATTTTGTTTTGTTTCGTTTTTTTAAATTCCTACGAATCCCTGTTTCCCATTCTTCAAACCAGAGAAGCTGGTGCACAGAGCCTCTCCTCACCAGCGCAGTCTGCACCACCTCCATGCTGCCGGCACGCGGAGTCCCAGGGCCAGGAGCCCCTGTTTCACAACATCCTTGCCCTTCCTGACCCTGAGGGGCTGCCTGCTGTTATCTGTTCACCTTCTGTTTTAGTCTACGTCCCGGCGACTTGGTCTATTTTTCCCCATTTGTCCTTTCTGGGTCTTTCTCCTCCCACCTAGCTGCCGCTCCTTGCAGTCAACTCTGGGGATTCTTGGGAATGGACGTGATCTTGTATTTGAATCTCTGCTCCACAGCACTGATCGCATGGTGATGGATAACAGAGCCATGATCCATTCTCTCCTGTTCTGGGAGGCCATCCATGCAGCCAAAATACATTCAACTCCGATGAGACGCATGGCATTTAAAGTGGTTTTAAATGACTAGAAACCAATTTCTAGCAATCATTCTGTTCCCAAGTTAACATCATAAAACCTGAAGTTTCCATTGTGAAAACCTTGCCTGGGAAAAGGAAATGCAGGAATGAACCCAAGAAATCTCGGGGTGATGGGTGTGGTTTTTCACCTCTAGGCAAGATGCTGCTGCCGCCTCCCACTTGATTCGTGACCTCTCTGCTCTCAATATCCCTTTCCCGCCCATGAATTTCATCATCAAAGCACATCTTACAGTCATTAAGAAAAACAAAACTGAAAAGCCAAAAGATAGGGGATGGTCTATTTAAAAAAATATAGTAGGTAATAGGTCACGACCTTGACCTTATTGAGGCACTTAAGAGATCCTGATTGACTTTGACAATGCATTAAGACCAATGAGAGAGTGAGACTCCCAAACAGGCTGTTGGGTGAAATGCTGGGAGATCTTCAGGATGAAACTCAAAGGAAAAAGTGAGATCCACTCTAAGTCTATAAGTGAAGACAGCACCTGACATGAGCCAAATGGATTGCTGAGAGGATTATAAACAAGGGCCTCTGGATTTTTTACTTCTCTATGAGAGATAGCAATTTTGTTTGGGGAGAAACTGCTGGAAGAGAGGAGAAACCAATTAGGGAGTCTCCAGTTTGGTGCAAGATCAGACAACAGCCCTGTCTGGGTCTTTAAGATTTACTTATTTGAGAGGCAGAGTTACACATACACACACACACACAGAAAGAGAGAGAGACAGACAGACAGAGAGGTTTTCCATCTGTTGGTTCACTCCCCAAATGGCTGCAACAGCCAGAACTGGACCAATCCGAAGCCAGGAACCAGGAGTTTTTTTTTTTTTTCTTCCAGATTTTCCATGTGGGTGCAAGGGCTGAAGGACTTGGGCCATTCTTTGCTGCTTTCCCAGGTGCATTAGCAGAGACCAAGAGTGGTAGTGGAGTAGCTGGGACTTGAACTGGTGTGCATATGAGATTCTGGCATCACAGGCAGAGGCTTAACCTACTACGCCACAGTGCCAGTCCCTGCCTGGGTCTTGACTGTGCTCTCCAGTTACAGTCCCAGCACCCAGTGGGTCAGCACCCATCGGTACACAGGGAAAGGAGTCTTTTTTCGGAGAAAGTAAAAACAAAGGAACTTGGGGCTGCAAAGCGGAAGGGGGAAACCAGCTCCAAGCCCACCCTCCTGTCAGCCCAGGTGCAGGATTTCCTGGCTGGAATGTCTGCTCCAAGCACATCCTGCAAGGACAAGGCTCATTCCTGCTCCCCCTTCTTCTAAGAAGTCAAAAAACCAAGGCATCCATTCACAATGTCAAGCATGGGCTCACCAAAGCCGGCAGGCATCTAGCCAACACAAAAATAAGTGCTCTCAGAAGGTTTATCCATCAGGTACCCGACAGCTCCCGGGCCCAGGGGTCTGGAAGGCACTGCTTTTAAAAGGAAGAGGAAAGATGGAGCTGGCCCAGGGGTCTACCCAGCACGCGGCAGGTTGCTGCCCTGCACCGGGGAACCAGGATTGGCCCTGCTGAGACCCAGGACTCGCTCTCAGGTTTCAGGAAGGCCCTGCCTGGCAAGTGTTGTCCTGGGCAGGCACGAGGACCTGTCAGAGGATGACAGTGGCTGCAGAGCCCACGATGCCAGATGGAGAGAGAATCACACTTCACCAAGCTCCAAGGCTACAAGGCCCAGCCCGTCCGTGTCCTCCTTTACCTCTTCTAACAGACTCATGACCTGATTGCTTTCCTCATGCCCACTTTACAGATGGGGAGACAGAGGCTGGACAGAGTTGTCTGAAGTTACACAGCCGGTCCACGAGGGAGGCACAGCAGGGCCTGCAGATTCTACGCTCCGCCCTGTGCTCTGGACTCTCAGCCACCCCTCACTTCTGGGGCCCCCATGAGCAGTGCAGATAGAGCGCCCTTGTGTCTGCTCTGCCATCACCACCCTCGGACTGAATAAAGGCACAGGTGTTAGCCATAGCTCTCATCCCAATCAGTCCCTGGGGAGCCCAGCTGTCCCGCCCCCACCTTCTCAGCAGCCTCCAGATGTCCCGGAGGGGTCAGGACACCAAGTCACCCCCTTTCCTTGCACAGAAGCCCCCACCCCTCTGTTCACAGGAAGGCAACTCACCTGCTTGCTCCACTACTATTAGCTCAGCGTTTTTCAACCTCTCTTTCTTTCGTTATTCCCCCCATACCTCCCCTCCCCACAAAAGAAAAACCAAATTCAATCACACTTAAATCCCCTCTAACAAGAGAAATTAAATTCTAAGGAGTACGACTTTGTCGGAGAGCTTTGGAGGGCACCAACCACTCTAACAGGAGCTTCACGCCCTCCCTCCCCCCTCCCAACCCTGGGAACCCATTTCCACTCCCCAGGGGTGACCCCCACCCCATGGAGACTGCTGTACTAATTGACTTTCCTCCCAATCTGCTACTTCTAGACCCTTCTCTCAGACACTGCCACTTGTACCCATCGATAAAACCCAATTCCTCCTCCTCCTACACCCCCCTGACCACACACACACTTACACACACACAGCAACGTTCAGAGAACGAGGCAGACGGATCCATTCTAATGTCTGCTACCGATGCCTCGGGCTAGGCCCCTGCATCTCTCACCTTGCTAGGGACTAAACGGTGCATCCCCAACCCCAATCCCTGTGTCAAAGCTCTCAGTCCCACTGTGGCTGCATTTGGAGACTTTACGGGCACATTGAGGTCAAGTGGGGCTACAGGGATCCAACGTGGTGATAGAACGGGCCTCCTTGTCAAGGAGCACGAGCACTGGAGAGCCGGAGGGAGGACCTGGAGGGGAGGCATCGGCTGTGGCAGGGACAGCCCGCACCACCATCTGACCACGCTGCGCTTGCCCAGTGGAATGGGAGAGAATCGCTTTCCATTGTTGCAGCCACCAGGCTGTGGGGCTTCGTGACAGCAGCCCGAGCTGCCACACTTGTCCTGTGTCACAGCAACAGTTTCCTAAGGAAGCGCTCACACCCTGGGGCAGCCCGGCGGCCACAGGAGGGGTGATGCCAGGTCCCGGAGCAGGGCACAGCGCTCCCCAAAGCAGAAGCACCCATGGCCCCTGGAGCATCCAGGCGAGTCGGGCTCCTCCGGTGGCCACCCCCAGACACTCCCAGACCCTCTCTGCTTCTGGAACCACCTCCACCTGGCTGCTTCCTGGCCCCATGGACGATTTCCTGCCTTCTCTGGTACAGAGGCTGCAGACAGACCTGGAGAGACTGTCAGGCTAGGGCGTGATGTCACCCCCGGGGCCTTCCGGGGGGCCAGCCTAGCAGCACAGGGCTCCTCCCCCATCCCCTGCTGGTCTGGGCTGAGGAGCATGGGAGACCAGAACGGGGTGCACGGAGCCCGACTGCACCCTCAGCTGCACCGTGCTGGGACTCTGCCAGGAACCCAGACTGAGACAGTTCAGAAAGACCCCTGGCAAGTCAGCCCCGCCCCCCACCTCCACAGCAGACCCTACAGCTGTCAAATGAAGGATTCTCCACGCAACACCACCACATGGCCCCTCTCTCCACTGGCAGCGCCTGCAGGTTTGTGTGTCATTGGGTCCATACTGGGGACCACCCTCACGTTTTCTGAAGGCTGCAAGAGGCAGGGAGGGCAAGGGGCTCCAGCCTGTAGTAAGTGCTCAATAAAGCTCAGCTCGAAGGAGGAGAATGCCTGCATGACTCCACTCATTTTCCACGTTTTTCTCTGAACATCTGGAAGACGCTCACATCATAGCTTTGTGATCAGAATACAAACCAGTTTAAAAAAAAAAAATCAGACACTGCTTCCAGATTTCCGTCTTAGAAACGGGCCTGCATCCTCCCTTTAAATTGCAATAATTCCCTCCCAGATGTTGTCTCTCCTTCAGACTCATAAATTGAAGCCGTTCATGAAGACGCTGCTGTTTGCCGGGAGCTGCGGGCTGTCTGGAGTGTCTCTCCATCTCCTCTCTCTCGTTAGACGGCCACGTGGGCTGGGAGAGGCGGGCCGGGCAACGATGTCGCTGATTCACGGGCAGGCCAGCTGCCGGCTCTACTGAGCTGGAGTGGGCAGGGGTTCCCCTGTCTACCCGCTGCTCCGACACCGCCCTTGACTCCAGGTGGGGTGGGTGGGGCATCAGAGGGTTCATGGCACCTACCCCATCAATGGGGGCTCCTGGATTCACCTGGACATTTAAATAGGACTCAACTGGGGGCTCAGGGAACGAGAGACAACAGCAGGCCAGGAGGTGGTGAGGGCGGTGGACAGAAAGCAACAGGCAGATAGGCAGCTGTCTCTCTGGGGCAACACCACCACCGAGTCAACTGCAGAGGGAGCCACACCTGGGCAAGAGTCCGGCTACCTGTGGACCCACAGAGAGTGCCTAGAGACAGAGCACCACCTGTCGGGTTTGGAGAGGCTGTGGGGGCAGGAGGGGCGGCTCCAGGCTGCAGCTGCTACTGCTCAGGGTCTCTCGGGGCCCCCACTCTTGGGCCTCAGCCTCCTGACAGCTTTAAAGAGAAGCGATGAGAAACGTGGCTGCCCCAGATGGGCCGTCAAGCTCGGGGCGGGGGAGGGTCTGTTCTCCACTGGGAAGCAGAGGTTTGCGGATCTGCTCCACCAAGTCTGAATCACCCCGACCAGAACCCCGGGCCTCTGACACTCCTTGCAGGGCTGGGCTCCGGGTAGGGGGTGGGAGCGTGGAAGCTGGGGTCCCGATGGCGGCTCGGCCATTTAATGAGGGTGGCTGAGCTCACCTGCATTCCCACCGGCGGCCTCCAGGTCCTCGTCTGTGTGACGGGGATGACATCACTGTTCATCCACAGAGGATCTGGGAGCTCACGCTGTCAGTGGAAGGAAGACACTTAGGCCGCAGTCTCTGCTTCCACCACCAGTTCCCCTGCCCCCACCCCCACCCGGATCCAGGCCAAGGGTGGGCGCTTCGAGGGCTCCGGTCCCCCGTGTCACCTCACCTTGGAACCCAAGCCCACAGCACCAGCAGCCAGGAACCCCCCTCCCGAGCCTCATTGCTTCCTCGCCAAATAAAAACCCATTTTTTCCGAACAGATCCAAAGTCGGTTCTCCACTCTGAGGAAAACAATTGTGAAAGAAAGTCTTTGGAGATTATGGAACTTTTTACCCAGTGATGAGGAGTTAGCCACTTCAAAATAAACCAAGACAGGCTTGCTTCTCCTGCGCCGTCATTACTGGGAATTTCTGTAAGTACCTGGCTTTTCTCGGCCGCCGTAGAAACAGCCAAGGGGCTGAAAATAGCACGAGAGGCTAACTGCTTTCCTGATCTCTCCCGACGGGTGCGGGGAAGCGGCTCCCGCACACACCAACGGCTCACTGATCTCACTGACCTGCTGCACACAGAAGCAGATCCGAGGAGTCAGGCCAGAGCCCAGCGCAGTGGGCACCACGGTGCCACATCACAGGGCCTCGGGCTGGCACGGCTGGATGTCCCGATGCAGGCGGCGAAACCAGGGGCAAGAGAGGCTGAGTGACAAGCTCAGAGTGAGGACGAGAACTCCCGGGCCACTGTCCTTTCTCTCAGCCAGACGGCTTCCAGGAAAGTCCCCGAGAAAAGACGGGAAAACTCATCCCGGCCCCAGCTTCCTCCCTGCAGAAAGTCCCTGTCTCCTCCTCTCTCCTGTGAGCGTTAACCCAAATATTCCGCGCTACATCATTTTCCAAGCTCCATGTTTCGAAATCCAAAGACATCTATAAATAATACATACTCATTTATATGTACATTTACAAGATAAAAAAATAACAAGGATACCTGTAGATGTTACGAATACTAATGGCCCACTTAGAGTGCAGCCGGAGCCAATGGCACGGGAACTGCCTGTACCCCGCCCGCGGAACCCCCTGCACTTCCTTCCGAAGCCACTCCACTCCCCGCCTCTCCCCCACGGTCACTTCCAGCCATCTGCTTCTTCTTTGATATGTGGGACTGTGTGGTTTTTTTCCTCTTCAGTTTTATAAGAAACATTTAGCAATGAAGTAGCAAATAAAAATACTGCATATCATCTAGAATTCATATAAAATTGTACTTGGCTCTCAGGCAACCAAAGGTTGATAAAAGGAAACACATAGATGCTTCTTAAAGGCCTATTTATATTTTATTACACATTGCACTCCATTGAGAAAATCGAGGAGTTGACGTGGTTCTCTCTGTCAGAAGCCGGCACGGCGAGGATCACCGCGTCCAGAGAATGTTTCTCCCTTGGAACGCCACACACTCGCCTTGCAATTCCCAGGGTGCTGGCGATGCATCAGCCCTTAGGAGGGCAGGGGCTTCTCCACTACCCTTCCCCCTGAGAGTGTACTCTTGGCATTTTCCACAACCCACCCCCTACCCAGCCTCTGGACCCCATTCCATGTTGGGTACCATCTCCCCTAAGACAAATGTTCAAGTCAGCTGGGAGCCAGCAGGGCTGCCCTCTGCCCTGCCACACACCCTCCAGCACAGGTGGCTGATGGACAGGGCTACAGGAGCTCTGCTGGCGAGACACAGGGGGTCAGAGGGTGGAGGGACGGTCTGGTGGCAGGGTGTTTGCCAGGTCCTGGAAAATGACAGCACCTGCAGGACCAACAGGGAGCTGCTCAGAAGGGTAACTGCCTCAGTGTGGGTTCCCCCAAGGCAGGCGCTGAAACAAGGGTTGGATGCACGCAGTTCTTTGCGAGCATGAGAAATGACAGGAGGAATGGTCATCCAGGGCACGGTGATGAGCAGGAAGCTCCTGCAGGCACCCGGGACCCTCCCAGGGGCCGTGCAGCACTGTCCCACTGTGAGATGAGGACAGTACATTTATTCAGCACCTCCTACCCAGCCCTGTGTGAAGGTGCTACCAGGGGTGTTGACTGCCCCACACGTCCAACCTGCCCTGCGGACAGGCAGGGAGGACTACCTCGTCCCCTGTGGCCTGACAGCTGCTTTACCACTGGAAGCTGGGTTTCCATCAGCGCCTGCATGTCCCTGGGGACTGTGGGGACTGTGGTGTCAGCACCTGCTTGGCAGCCGCTTTGTTCTCTGGGATCCAGCCCTTGAGAGCAAGAGGGGTAAGCAGGCGCGGCTGGCAGCCATGGGAGACCTCGCGTTTGCTCATCCCCAGCAGATGCTGGGTTGGATGTGTCTGCCACAGGATCATCTGCTACCTGCCGGCCGTGCGACAGCCGTGTATGAAAAATAACTTTGAGGCGCAAATTAAGTGTTCTGTCTGCAAGCAGCCTGTTTAGATGACGAAGAACTGCAGTTGACAAATCTATTAAAATTACACATAAATTATCTAAGAGCACATAGATACCGGCTCAGAAGGAGGGCATTGATTATGGGCATTTTAAATGCCGCCCGGATTAAATCATCTTGTCTCACTTGAATGGAGTGATGATAATTAAGAGACGAGGTGGGAAAAAAGAAATTAAACCTGTCACCTCCCTGACCAATAGAAGCCTTCAGACTTTTGGTTTTTCAGGATGACAAAGCCATAAAGCACAGATACTTCTGCACGAAGCCAGGAGTCCCTCGCCACGTGGGCTGGAGGGTGTGAGAGGCCTCAGCTTCTCTCATCAGCACGAGGATTGGAGGCAAGCGATTTCTGTGGATGGCGATTCCAGAAAGCTTGGGCAGGAGAGTAGGGGCATGAGACGGGTCAGTGGGGAAAGACACCAGGGATTGCTCTACATGGACAGGTGGCCCCTGGGAGGCACGGAGCAGCAGACGCGTCTCCGGGTTGTCCCAGCTGGCAGCTGGGCGTCGCGGAGGTGGGAGTTATTTCCTCCAACTCCCGTTCCATTGCTGGTGGCAGGAAATGAACCCTGAGCAGCTAGCAAAGACAGGGAGGACTCTGGGATGGGAGTCTACAGCAAGTATGAGCACTCTTGCTGGAGACTCCGAACCTCTGATTGCTTGGATGGGATTCAATTTGCCACTCTGAAAAGTCTAACATAAACAGACGACCTCCCCCAGCCCCACACAATCACTGAATAATATTATAATCATTTCGCATGGAAATTGCGTTATTTCCCTGATGGAAGCACAGGCTCTGAGCCTCTCAGGGGTTCACCTGCTACACTGCTTTTCAAAGTATGCAGGAGCAGGTTCCAATTATCTGAAAAAAAAAAAAAAATTTAAAACAGCAACGGCGCACTACGTAGTGTGATCCGCATGGGGAGAATACACATTTTCCAGGACAGGCACCTTGATTAGGGTCTGTGATTGTTAAACACATTTCAGGTAATATAGTGATAATGGACATTAATAGCAGCAATAGTGCTGGAGTACGGAAGTACAATCGCGTCTGATTATATTACTCGCCTTTTGTGGAGCACCGTGTGTATTTCCCAACGACTCCCTGCTCATTAATGGACACAAAAGCCCAGCGGTGAGTGGGCAGGAAGGTGCTCAGAAGGGGATTTCGGTTCAGGGTGTTGGGGAAGACAGACAGATGCTGGCCAGAGTTCTCAGCACCCTCCTCAGCCCTCTGCCTGCGTTCCCAGACACTGGCTGCTACACAGCCCAGCAGAGGCTGTCCCCAGGTGTGATACACACGAACAAGCTGTGAGGTTTAAAAGGAGAATGTTACACATCAAAGTTTTTTCCCTATGCCCAAAATGGATGGTCATTTCCATGAAATCCTCTATAATTCCCCCCCGAAAGAGTATTGCTTCATTTTCAATATATCCCATATACCCATTGATAGATTCTCCAGCAGCGGAAGAGACACAGTGATTCATTTAGCTAACACACACACAGTAATTATTTGGGGGATTATGGCTGGACAATTTTAGCGTTCTGAGGTTGTTGCTGTAAGCAGACTTTTAAAGATCATTTTGAAAAGCGCTGCAGCAAATGGCTGATTGCTGTAAGAGACTGTGATTAGTCATTTGTAACACAAACGAAAAGAAAAATTTAAAAAGCAAAAAAACCAAAGCAAAAAAGACCACGTTGGCGTATGGGAATTCGGATCTGTGGCGTGGGATAAAATTTTCAGGAAAGGCTGATCCTGGGGTTCAAAAAGTGACATCTCGTGAAAGCTTGGATGGCAGTGAGGGCCAGGAGGCTCCGGGTGGCTGTCAGAGGACCCTGAAAAGCTATGCAGGGCCGGGGGTGGGGGGGACACAACACCCTGCTGGGAGGCTGCGCACCACAGGCGGGAGACAGCCACAGGCACCAGAAGGGTGGTGCAGGAAAATGGAATTCAAAGGTGAACGCGTTTTCCTGTAAAACATCTTTGAGCTCCGAGCATACAAGGGGTGTTCAACAAGTTCATGGAAAATGTGTTACAGAAAACCTGGATTTCGTTATCTTTGCACTCAAACTTATCTCTAAAAAATATTTTTTCAATTAAAAAAATTTGGGGGAGGCAGATTTAGAGAGAGGGAGAGAGAGGGGGAGAGGGAGAGAGAGGGAGAGGGAGGGAGAGGGAAAGGGAGAGGGAGAAGGAGAGGGAGAGGGAGAGAAAGGGAGAGAGAGGTCAATTTTCCATTTCCCGTCTTCTGGTTCACTCCCCAAATGCTTGCAACAGCCAGGGCTAGGCCAAGGCTGAAGCCAGGAGCCGGGAACTCTACCAGGGCCTCCCTCGTGGGTGGCAGGGCCTCAAGGACTTGAGCTACTGTAGCTGCCCCCCAGGTGCACATCAGCTGGAATCAGGCCCTGGAGCTGGAACTGGAACCCAGGCACACTGATGGAATGTGGGGATGTAAAGTGGCCATCTTGGCTGCTGTGCCAAATGCCTGCCCTGCTTATAATCCCCTTTTCTTCTTTCCAAGTTAACTTTTTCTGTACTTTGTGACTTCATACATGTATAACAAATTTGTTAAATAGTATGAGCAAACAGCTTTTGGTTACATCTGCATTCCATAAAAGTTTACATATTCAGGTTTGGCTTAACATTTCGGGGGGGGGGGACATTTTCTTTGGGAAAGTGAGGGGGCTGCCTAATATTTAGGCTTAAAAACATGATCTTAGTACTAGAGGTGGGAATTCATCCCCAAATCAGAGCCATGAGGGGCACTACAGGGCCTTTGGTCCAACCGTCCATTTTGCAGATGGGAAAACTGAACCCAGAGAAAGCCCTGTGCCACCAGACACTACAGAAGAGAGACACAGAAGGCAGCCTAGAAATTAGAGCTGACTCCTGCCACGGACTCCCCAGCGACACACGCCAAGGCCTGGGGCCTTTCTTCCATCGGGTGGGGATAATTTGAGGCTGGAAATTTATCACAGGTGACAAACCAAATCAAAGGACCCCGGGCTGTGCCGGCCTTGGCTGCTTTTTCTCCAGGAGGAATCTCCTCAGCACAGATGAGGAGCAGCCCCTGCACCTGCCAGAGCCCTGCCACCGCTTAGAAAACCTTAGGACTCACTGACATAAAAGCCAACGTGAATATGAAAAGATGCCTTGGCTCCTCCTTCCACATGGGAGCAGCGCAGCAATGGACTGGATGGGAGTCCTCCCTCTGCCCCACTCGTCAATCACCACATAGGCCCCCTCCCCTGCCTCCGGCCAGCTGGGTCTCAGGTGAGACTCTGGGCCCACCTGCTAGCCTCTGTCTCTGGCTCCTCAGGGCCCAAGACTGGTGGGTCCTGGAGGAGATGGACTGGGGCAGGCACATCCAACCTGGCTTCCTAACAGGGGAGGGAGCTGTTCTACTAAACCCTGGGAGGCAGGATCTGTGCTGTGACCTCAGGTGCTGAGACTATTTGACATTGTCCGCATCCTGTGAAGTCGCCTTCTCCCTCCAGGAAAGATGCAGAAGAAGGGGTGCGTGTGGCGGTGCAGGGCTGAGGTGTCCTTCGGGAGGAGAGAGTGGCCCACGAGGTGGGCGATCCCGGGAGGTCACCAAGTCCACCAGGATGCCTCAGTGCCTTGGGCTTCTCTCAAGCGCGCCTCTGCCAGTACACGCATTTCCCCGTTGATGGGGGCATTCCGGCTGCAGAGAGCCTAAAAGCATCGAGAGCTAAGTGAGCACTCCCAACCACAAAGAACAAAAGCACAAGGCCACACTGTTTAAGGCTGGAAGTACAGAATTTTTGGAGCAGCCGCAGGAAATGCCAGAACACTATAAATTATGAATCAAGACCCTGTGGATGCTTGAATCTGGTCCCGGAGCTGAGGCAGCACAGGCTCTCTCACACTTGCCTATGAGCCCAGCTTGGAGGCAGGTCCTAGCTCCCCCAGTTACCATGCAAGTTCCTCAATCCTTCTGCCTCAGTCTCTTCAGCTGTAAAATGGGAAGAACAGGCTCACTTTTGGCCTAGGGTTGCCGGGAGACTGAATGAGGTGACACAGTAAAGTACTCAAAGGAGTGCCCAAGGTCTCAAGAAACGGTAACGATTCCTGCTTGATCCTGTCTGTCGCTAACATGATCTTCCTAAGACACAAACCTGGGTTCCTCTCATTTGGAATCCTGATGGCTTTCTGACGAAGCGATAAAAGTCAAGCAGCAAAAGCTGCCTGGTATGATCTTTTTGACCACAGCCCTAGTCTCCCAATTCCTGCCTTTACCACTCTGAACTGCTGGATGCGCCTGAACTTGCACCCTGCTCCCCTCGCACCTCCGTGCCTTTCCACACCTGTGGCCTCCACCTGTTCTGTCTGCCCCTCATCTTCCGCCTGGCCAGCTCCACTGTGTGCATCCAAGTGCCCACACTCTGAGCGCCTGTAGTCACCATATGCACACATTCATCAAGTCACTTGTCACCTATTCATGTTTTGGCCCAGAGAATTCTTTGCTGTGGGGACTGCAGGATGGCGAGCAGCATATCTGGCTTCCCCCAACCAGATGCCCGTCATACTCCTTCCCCCCTAAGTCAAGACAACCACAGAGATCTCCAGACATTGCCCAGCGTCCCCCAGGGTGAGAAGGGGACAGCACTGCCTCTTACTGAGAACTCCTGTGCTAGCTTCAACTGTAAGTTCTTTGAGCACCCGGTCAGAACTTACTCCTGGTTACATCACTGGGACCCAGTCCAGCACTTGGCAAATAGCAAGTGCCGAGTAAACGCTTGCTGATAAGGAAAGGAGAGAAGGAAATAAAATGAATTCAGGGCTCATAATAAGAACTCCACTCCAAGATGGGACAGGCACATTGAATCAGACAATGAATAAATGAATGAGATGCAGAGAGTAAATATGCAGTAGAATAAATTAGTACCTCTCATTTCGATTAGGATTAATGAAAAATAATAAATAAAAAATAATAAATTAAATAAGTACCTCTCATTTCAATTTAGGATTAAAGAAAAATTTCAACCCCATATCTCTTTCCAGCTCCCTGTCCACTGGTCCTGCTGAGCTCTTCCCTAACAAAGTGAAAAGTCTGGAAAAGTCTGGCTAAGGCCACCAGTGATGACCGTGCAGTGTCCACTATACATCCTGTTTGCAAGTCTGGAGGCCTTCAACACAGAGGACTACTCCTTGGATGCAGGGTTGATAACCAGGATCTTCAACAACTGGTGTGGCCTGGACCCTAAGCAACTGTGTCGGGGCCCTGGCCAGGCAGAATGGTCCCTGAGGGCTCCTCGCCAGGCCCTCTGTGCCTGTGCACACAGGCTGAGCACAAGTCATGCTCCAAATGCTTCCTTCCCTGGGCTTCTGCGACGAGACAATAGCCGAGGTCCCTCCTCCTCCCCTGGCCACTGCTTCTCCCTCCACGTTGCAGGACCCCCTCTCTCCCTGGCCACTGAAGAGCAGGTTCCTTCAGGACGTCTCCCTAGGCACTCCACATGCTGATGACCACCCCCCTATAGCCATCATATTGTCTCCAGCCCTACCTTTCCTCTGAGCCCCAGATCTGTACGGCTCACCTATTCACCTGCCGCATCTAATCTGACCCCTCAAAGGCAACTCAAGCCTGTCACATCCCTTCTCTGACCTGAACAAGTCAAAGCAGCATGGGCATCCCCCTGCTCCCTGTCTCAGCGCCTCGCCCACCTGAGTGTGCGACCCCATTCCCGAGAGCCGCCATCCGCACCCAGCCCCACTGCCTGATAGAGCACGTCTCTTGTCTCCATCGACTTCTCTCCAACTCCCCGTCACTTCCTTCTCTTGCAATCGTTCTTTTACTTGGTCTCCCTGAATCCTTACTTGCTCTTTCCCAATCTGTTCTGATGTTGCAGCCAGAGTTTTTTTTCTTCAAAATGCAAATCTCATCTTGTTTCTCCTCTGCTTTAAACCTTCCCCATTGGTCTCAGATAAAGATTAGTGGCCCTAAATGGGCCAAAGGCTGACCGCCTCCCTCTCCTGCCTCCTCTTACTCTCTCTATATTCTTCCTTATACTATACTCACTGGTCTTCTTTCAGTTCCTGGAACGTTCCATTTTCATGCCACCGGGCCTTGCCACATGCTGTTTCTTCTCTCTCTCTACCTGGTTAATGCTGATTCAGATCCCAACCAGCATCAGTTCTTACGGGAACCTTCCCTGACCTGAGATGATGTCACATCTCCCTGGTTGTAGAGCTATGAGCATAAGTGTTCACAATTATAACTTATACTTGTGATTATATGATTACCGTCTGTCTTCCTCACCTGGAGCATAGCATAGACAGGCCATGTCCACCTTTGTGAACTCTGGGTCTCTAGTCCAGGGGCCAGCGCACCATGGCCTATGGGCCAAGTGCAGTCTGATTCCTGTTTCTGTCAATGAAGTATTTTCAGGACAAAGCCACGCCCATGGGCCGATGCGTTGCTTGCAAGAGTTGAGTCGTCCTGACAGAGATGATATGGCCCTCAAGTCCTTGAATGCTGACCTTAGAGCAAAAGGAGACTGCTCTAGTCTGGAGCACGGTGCTTAGCAGGAAGCAGGCGTCACTTCCTTCTCTTACAATCTGCCACACAGACAAGTGAACTGTCGCTCCCCCTCTTCGTGGAGGAACGACACTAAGCCCTGCCTAGGCTTCATATCCGAGTCACGGCACCATTAAGTCGCTCCCCCTCTTCGTGGAGGAACGACACAGGACCCTGCGCTGTTCTTTCGTCTGCTCGGCCCTCCCCGGGTTTGCTGCTGGTTCTTCCTGGGTTGGCTACTATCCCTTCCACCTCCGTGGAAGGGCAGTTCCCTCTGGCCACATTCCCCACTTCCGCAGGGGAGCGGCACACCGCCGGCCGGCTCTCTGGGGGTTGCACAGGTGTTCCCCTTAGATGTTCCCCTTAGATGTTCCTCGTGCATGCCGTCTCTCTCCTCCTTTATAGTCCTCCTCCGCCAATCCCAACTCGGCTGCCCACACGCCGAGCACGCCGCTCTCCTCCAATCAGGAGCAGCTCCTGCAGCTTGTCAAGTTGGTGAGAGGCAGCTGGGTAGAAGCTGTTTACTCCTCTCCCAGCGCCATATTGTGGGAGAGCAGATGCATAGAATAAGTCTTAATTCCAGTAACAGTATAGTCCGAATTGCTCCCCACAGTGAACAGGCACGCTGAGGCCATGACCAGCGGATGTGCAGGGCAGCAGTGAGCAACTCCACTGGGCCTTCTCTGTGACAGTGCTGGCCACCGCAGACTGCTCCAGCCCAGGGGACACTGTCGGCAGGTTCCCCTCACCCTCTCTCCCGGGAGCGGGGCTCCTTGACTTTCTTTGGCTTCCCAGAGCACAGGTCACTGCACCTCTGTGGAGTGCAAGAAGGGGGCCTTTCATCTGACCGCAAGGCCCTGGGTGCCAGTGTTGCACATGGCCTGGAAAATTCTCATTGGCCGTCTCACGCCCGCAGGATGCTGCCACCATCCTTGTCACAGCCTGAAAGGAAGCACTGGGAATCCTGGAGTGGCCCCCACCTCAGGGAACGTGGGGATGGGGGGGGTGATCCCAGGGGATCCGAAGAAGCTGCACCACAGGATGGGCATCCTGGGTGGGGACGGAGCCAAACCACACCAAACTGGCTCAGTGGTCGAATCAAAGCAGAGGAAGATGAAGAAAAGAACGAATGCCCAGGGATCTCTCTCCCAGGTCCCTGCAGGTCAAAGCCACCACTTCCCACAGGAAAAGCCTGCCTGGACTCTCCATGCTAGCAGCCTAAGACCTGGCCACTCCTCACTCCGGGCCAACTTGAGGTCTGCCGGGCCCATCATCTACAGCCTGCTGTGCCTTGCTCTAGGGCAGGTGCACAGGAAAATGCCTGGGGAAGGCCCTGGGAATGCACCGACAGACACTGGCCCTGCTCCCCTCCGCCCAGGCCTGCTTCTCCGGTGGCCTGCATGACCTCGAGTGACCCTGCTGCCCACCCTCCCGGCAAGGCCCCATCAACACACTTCAAAACAGCCTGGCACACAAGGAACGCAGTACCCAGTGCCCAGCTCATGGGAGACCGGCCTGCAGCTGAATTTTTGAAGTCGAGAAACAGCTCTCCCCGACTCCCCCACTTCTTTTTTTTTTTTTTTGGCGGGGAAGACTCCAGAACTCTAATACTCATAAATAAGTTGTCAGAAATCCCCACAGCAGCGATCAAGCTGCCTTCGGGCTGCAGCATTCGGTGTGGCAGGCACAGAATCGCAAGGCGAGCGTCTACAGCGAGAGCAAATCGCCAGGAAGCCGCCGGAGCTGGCGCGGCCGAGGTTTCCGTTCCTCGCTCGGGGTGCCAGACGCACGCGTCACGTGCGTTACTAGAGGAAGACGTTCAGATGTAAGTCGCGGATGTTTGTTAAGATGTACTGCAAGGAGAAAGAACGCCCGCAAGCAAGGCCCCAACCACCACTCCGCGGCTTCCAGAACAAATCCTGCAGCCGCACCTGCCCGGGGACCCAGCACAGCTCCGGGAGCTCTCAGTGGGTACGGGGTTCTGCGCACGTGGCGCCGTCTCAGCCGTGTTCTGCCACTGCCCGCTCGGTGCTGAGGGCCTGGGGTCTTCCCTACCCCTGCCTGTCCATCTGCTAAAATGGGCTGCAAGCTGGCTGTGTTGTCACGCGGGAATCTACGTAGAAGGGATTTCCTGTGAAACAGGCCCGGTTGGCTGGGGTGGTCTCCTGGGGCTGCCCGCCTTGGACAGTGGGAAAATGTTTTCTCACAGGTCTGGAAGGCCCAAGTCCAAGATCAGTGGGCCAGCAGGACTGGGTCCTTCTGAGGTCTCTCACCTCAGCTTGCGGGCAGCCGCCCTCCCACAGGGTCCGCACGTGGTCTGTCTTCCATGGTCTCTTCTAAGGGCCCTGGTCAGATTGGATTAGAACCCTCCCACAGGCCCTTGTTTAACCTGCACCACCTCTTACAAGGCCCTTTCTCCAAACACAGCCCCACGCCGAGGGCCTGGGGTCAGGACTTCAGCAAAGAGATTTGCGGGAGACACAATTCCGCCCACGCAGGGGCTAGAGAGCGAGCCAAAGGGCAGATGTTTACCACCAAGGGACCCAACCAGCAAAACTGGAGTTTTTACTTCAAGTAGATTTAAAGTGAAAAACATTGTTTTAGACCTGAAGTGTAACTCCAAATTATAATACACAGCATTTATCAAGCATATTTTTAGTTAACCTTTTTTCAGAGTTGTATATATTAGTCCCAAGAGGCCATGGACTGTCTGAGTGGCCCAGTTTTAAGGATGAACCAAAATGCTGCTATCGATTACATAAGAGACTGAAGTTGATTACATAAAACCCAAGCTGGGCAGCGCCGGCTGCATCTGGCTCCGCCAGAAGGAACCAGGCCCTGGGAGATGCCTTGGTCTTGGTGAATCCCCCAGAAATTTGTATTCAGAGAAAAAACTGATTGCATACAGGACGCAGACCTGAGAAAACATAAATACTCCTCCGTGTCTGTTTCTGCCAGTTCTCAGACGCCACCGAAAGCCCTCAGCCGTCGCTGATTGCGAGGCTCGTGGACTTCAATGCTACGTGCCAAGGGGGAGGCTGCGTGGCTGTCTAATTCCCATTCCACACCTGGCCCTGGAGGCACCAAGAGATACAAGGGGTCTTCAAAAAGTACCGGATAAAATGTTTATTAGGAAAAAAACCTATGCATTGATTGCAACTTTTTCTGTACCGAGGTGAACATATAAAATTTGATTTTCCACAAAATTTTCTGAAGTACCCTCATATTTATTGTATGGAATTACAAAAAGACATATTCCAGGGCAGGTGTTGTGGTATAGCAGATTAAGGTACCACTTGGGGTGCCCGCCTCCCATATCAGAGTGCTGGGTTCAAGTCCCAGCTAACCCTGACCATGCACCTGGGAGGCAGCAGATGATGGCTCAAACACGTGCTCTCTGCCACCCACGTGGGAAGCCATGATGTTGCCCCTGTCTCCTGACTTTGGCCTGGCCCAGCCTTCGATGTTGCATGCATTTGGGTAGTGAACAAGCAGATTTCTTTCTCTGCCTCTGAAGTAGATGAAAATAGATAAAAAGGCATCACAAATCAAACCCACAAACACACACCCCATTTTTCCCTGTGGAAGAGGTCTGGGCAGGAGGGCAGACTTGGAAAATGCAAGAACAGAGGGAAAGCAAAAATGATAGCGAGACCTAGCAGAGCGGTGCCAGGCACGAGACGCTGTGCAAATGAAATAACAAAGTCATTATTTCATTTTCTGATATGATTATACAAGGAAACAGCAAAAGCTGACTAAATAACTGCTTTAAATGTATAATCTGCATCATTAAATAAATAACATCAGGATTCTGTATGTACATCAAGGCTATGCAGAACATCGAGGCAGCGCGTTTCATAAAGGGAGGCTGGAGGGGGTTAAATAAAATCTACCCTCTTAAGCGTAACAATACAATTCCTTTAAAAACCATTATTATGTGAAAGAAAGAACACATGTACTACTGTAGCTGGATCTTTTCCTAAGCTCATCCTACAACATAATCCACTAAGTCTCCACCAGGAGTGGCTGGGACAGGAGGGGGTGGGGGGTGGGGGGCTGAGCTGGGGCAGGAGGAAGGAAACAGCCACAGCATTAACAGCCTAGCCTGAGCCTGAGGATCCTGACTTTTTCCTTGGGCAAGAGGGAGCCAACGCAGGTCCCGAAGCAAGAACTGATTCAATCGTATTTGTGTTTAAGATGACTCAGGGGTTAAAAGCTCCTAATGAAAACATTCGCCATCAACCATCACTGGAAACAAATAGGAAACCATTAGGCATCCAGTAGGCAGGCCTGGTCTCCTAATTTGCCATCTTCAGTGGCCATCAGCCAGCCAGTGGAGCGTGGGTACCCCGTGTAGGGCCCACTGCCACGGCTTCACACGCTGCAACACCCCCTTGACAGAGAACCTGGCCTCAAACGCGGCTCCCCAAATTCTCACTGTTAAAGAGTCAACGTGGGTGAAATAAAAAGCGTTGGAGCTTGCCAACTGGAAGCTACCAGCGGGCCTGAATTTTCTTCTTGGAAGAAAAAAAAACCCAAACTGACAAAATACCGAGCCCCTCTTATTTTATGATCCTGCTTTTTAAAAATATTCTCATAAGCTGACCTTTTCAAGGCATTGTCTGGAATGGAAACACGCCGGCCGTAAATTGTGTCTCTCCGGTTTCACTGGAGCAGCGTCATGGCCAAGAGTCAGGGCCAAGGGCTTCCATTTCTCAACGTGCCTGGAGGGGCCGAGCTCGCTAGGCAGGCAGTGCTGGGGCTGCAGGGCCACCGTCCTCCTGCACTGCGGGCGACCGTGCCTGTTCCCCGGGATCCCCCAATGCTGCACCCTGTGCTTGTGTTTTCAACAGCACATCGCCATATGCAAGAGGCCCTATCAGCCAAGCCTTGAAGCTTCAGAGAAGTCCTGCATCTCAGCCCCACGCTGGCTACAGCAGTGTTTTCCTGCCACACTGTCCAGGGCAGGGCATTCTGGGGGTAGAAGACTACCTGCCTGATATGACAGCTGACAACGGTGGGGCTGGGGAGGCCGTGCCAGACAATTTCCAGAGCCACGGTCTGGACCCTTGAGTGCACAAAAGAACATGTTGGGCATAAACATTTTAAAAATATTACTTATTTTTTTTTTATGAAACGCACACTCGTATAAAAGGAGACAACAGAGTTCTTGTTCTTCACAAGTTTACATTCTCCCAGGGGAGATGAATCCAGACATGGAAAAAGATAAAAACGCACAAAGAAACGCCAGTCCAGGCATCAACAGGGTGGTTATGCAGAAGCACAGCTCTGGCAGACAGGGCTGTGTGTGTGTGTGTGTGTGTGTGAGTGTGAGTGTGGTGGTGGTGGTCTGCTCTGGCCTCCTGAGGGGTCTCCCAGCACAGCCCACTCACTCCAGGAGGCGGGGAGCACAGTGCTCCCTAAGAAAGGCAGGCAACAATCCTAGATGCTTTCCTCCATCCACCCTGCGCCTGCTGCAGGCATGTCTGTATCACATGTGCAGTTCACGGTCCTGACACCCGTGTTCCTTGAGCTACGACGGGGTTAGGGACCAGGAAGCCCAGTGCCAGTTGAACATGCACTCGATGCACCGCCTGCCCGTCACCCCAGCCGTGCAGCACCACACGCTGTGGAGCGTCACGTGCTTGCCCTCCTTGAAGGCAGGGCTGCCGGGGCACTGCCAGGGCTCGGCGTGACACGAGAGGATCGGACCGTGTATCGGATTCAAACTCCAGAGAGCCATTAACACTGAATGTGCTTTTGCGCCATTACCAAGCTGAGCTGTCCAGGGGAGAACCATCGTAAGTGGGAGCTCGTCTGAGTGAATGCATCACTGTATGTCGCACGTAAGGAGTGGTTCTATAAAGCAGAGCAAGGCGAGAGCGGCCCCCTTCAATGCTTCTCACTCCCCTCCCACTGCAGAGTCAGCGCGCAGAGGGTACAAAGGGTGGCCACCAGCAGGAGCGCACCAGGCGGTTACTGCCTGGAGATGCGCCCAGGGCAGGTGCCACTGGTCTCACCTTCCAGCCCAACAGCAGCCTACAGGCCAGGTGGTCATTTTTCTGGGTCATCAACAAGCCCTTCTGCTCTTCCCACAGTGCGGGGCAGCCCGAGGAGTAAAGTGGATTAATGTGCCAGCCCCATACCCTACTGCTCCCCAACTGGAGGTCACAAAGGGCCACTCATCTGGGAGTAAGCTGACATCCAGAGCCGCCCACAGGTGGGGTCTCGGAACAGCTGCCTTCCTTGGAAGTGGAAGGAGAAACATTTTTTCTCCCTGCAGGGCTGACCCTCAGAGCCCAGGGCAGACCACTTGGGAATAGGGAGAGGGAGCAGGAGGGGCTGGACTGGGGTGAGCATGCACACGGCACAGGTCCCCGGGGCCCCGGACACAGGCAGCCCGCACGGGAGCGGCTGTGCAAACTGCAGCAACTGTTGCTGAAGGAATGAAAACAGACCCTGAAAGGCCACGGCCAGAAAGATGACAAGAATGTGTATTTATCGGGTCCCAGGCACAGCTTGAAGCCTTTACGTGCGCTAACCCCTCACTCCTGGTGCGAGTGAGCTTGGAACGGGCCACACATGGAAACCAGGAACTAGAAACAGAGCGGTTGAGCTGTTTGCTGAAAGTCACACATCCAGCTGCCTGTGGAGCCGCAATTCAAATCTGGTCAACTGCTTCCCACCTAGTTCATGCAAAGTGAAAGAATCAGTCACACAAAACCACATAGGATTCCATTCATATAAACTGTCCAGAGAAGGGAGAATTATAGAGATAGAAAGTAGATTAGTGGTGACCAGGGTTAGGGACAGGGAGAGATGGGAAACAAATAAATGCTAATGGGTATAGGGTCTCTTTCCCCCCTTTTTCTTAAAATCTTATTATTTTTTATTTATTTGAGAGACAGAGAGGGAGAGCATGTCAGAGTGTACTCCTATCCACTGGTTCACTTCCCAAGTAACCAGAATAGCTGGAACTGGGCTGGGGCTGGAACCGGGAGCTGTGCACTCGATCCACGCCTCCCATGAGGGCGGCAGGAACTCAGTGACTTGAGCTATCATTCCTGCTTCCCAGGGTCTGCATCAGCAGGAAGTTGGAGCCGGAATCAAACCCTGGCACTCCCACAGGGGACACAGGCATCTTAAACACCATTCTAAACACCCGCTGCTTTGGGTTTCTTTTGAAGGTGATGAAAATGTTCTTATATTGGCCATCGTGAGGGTTGCATAGACTTATGAATATACTGAAAACCACTGGGGGCTGGTGCTGTGGAGTAGTAGATAAAGCCACCATCTGCAGTGCCAGCATCCTGTATGGGTGCTAGTTCGAGTCCTGGCTGCTCCACTTCTGATCCAGCTGCCTGCTAATATGTCTGGGAAAGCAGTGTAAGATGGCCCAAGTCCCTGCACCCATGAGGCAGACCTGTAAGAAGCTCCTGGCCCCTGGCCTTGGATCATCCCACCTCCAGCTGATGCAGCCATCTTGGGGGTGAACCAGCAGATGGAAGATCTCGATCTCTCTGCCTCTCTCTTTGCTTGGGTTAGAGGCATAGAAGGCTAAGCCCCTGGAACCCACACAGCAATCTAAGGCAGACTGTAGTCCCCCCATGGCTAGCAAGCAAGACTCGCCATAAATAAAATTGTCTGTTCTTTCATCTGGCTCAGGCCAGGGCGCAAATAAACCTTAAAAAAAAAACACACACACACACACACACTGAATTTTACCCCTTCAGTGGGTGACTTGGGTGGCATATTAGAGAATGACATCCCAATCAAGTTGTTATGATCACTGATATTTTGTTGAAACATGACCCTGCCATCCTGGGGAGTCTTGGGGAGAGAATTCAAGTTTGCTTCCAAGGGAAATGGGAGGTGTCTTCCAGTTTCAGAACTGCTCATTGACTCCCAGGCTGGGAGCCTTGGGGCAGCCCCTCTTGCTCTGCAGAGAAGGGATCAGGCCCCTAAGGATCCAGGATCCAGGTTGCTCAGAGGATCCTGGGCTCATGCTCTATCTCATAGCCCAGCTACTGGACTGCACTGCCAGGGTATTAAATATGAATGAAGAAAACACAACGTTTGCAGGCCAAAACCTAAGCTATAGAAAAACAACCTGTCCCTGTATATGCTCCAGCGAGGCTGGGAGAACTGTCTGGGACTGGGAGTGGCACCTCACGCCCAGCTACGCAGCGGCACAACCCGAGAAATCCAGCAGAGCCGTGTTCTGTCTCGCCCAGTGGCAAGATGAAAGCTGGAGTACAAGGCTGGAGCTTGAGTCACGATGAACTCGCTTCGTGTTCCCCTACTTGTGCTCTGAATCGTGGAATTGTTTTCCCTGGTATTTGTCACGCTGAGGACACAGGCTTTTTAATTGGCGATCCAGCATGCTGCTTGAGATGTCAAAAGAAGCTCTGTTCAACAGAGACCCCACGAGTCAATGGCTGTGTCCCTGAGTCAGCCGGGGAGCTCTGGTCTGAGCCAGGCCTGAGACAGCTGAAAGAACAGACACGTTTGTTTACGGCGAGTCTTGCTTGATAGCCATGGGGGGACTACAGTCTGCCTTAGATTGCTGTGTGGGTTCCAGGGGCTTAGCCTTCTACGCCTCTAACCCAAGCAACGAGACGATAAATATGGTACCTAAGGTCCCCTAAGAGGTAAGGATGCTTACACTGATTGCTTAGACGAATGGTCTCCCTATATCCAAGCTTTTTGCCTTATAACTTTATAGTACCCTTTCCAACCGTGGGCCTGAGCATGCCACGTGACTTGTTTTGGGAAAATACGTGTGCATTTCTACTTCCTCCTTCATTCCTCAGGAGCTGCTGTAAGAACACGCTGGTCAGGCTTGTTGGAGGCCGAGAGACCCGGCTACCCAGTTAGAGACCAGCCAGCAGACCCCCAAGCCTGCGAGGATCCAAGCAAGAGGGTGGCGCCACCAAAGTGACCCACAGTTAATGAATGCACCCAGCTGAGAAGCGAAGAACCAGCCAGTCTCTAGACTAGAAGAACAATCCTGTGTGATCATCATTTTAAGTCAACGGGTTTGGGGGTGGCTTGGCATACAGTGCTATTGAATCAACAAGTAACAGGCATACCTAGCTCAGAACTTATATGGGGCTGGCACTGTGGTGCTGTAGGTTAATCCTCTGCCTGTGGCGCCGGCATCCCACATGGGTGTTGGTTCTAGTCCTGGCTGCCCTCTTCCAGTCCAGCTCTCTGCTGTGGCCTGGGAAAGCAGTAGAGGATGGCCCAGGTCCTTGGGCCCCTGTACCCACTGTGGGAGACCAGGAGGAGGAGCCTGGCTCCTGGCTTCAGATTGGTGGAGCTCAGGCTGTTGCAGCCATCTGGGGAGTGAACCAACTGAAGGAAGACCTTTCTCTCTGTCTCTCCCTCTCATTGTCTAACTCTCAATTAAATAAATAAAATCTAAAAAAAAAAAAAAACAAAAAAAACAAAAAAGCAAAAAAACAAAAAAACAAAACCCTGTTAGATGGAGATTGTCAATCCCAGCCCCAGGGGATCCACAGCATAGCTCTAGAGGCCTCCTTCTATCGTACGTGCACATGAGCCAGCAGTGTACCAGGCATGAGTTCACGGTCAGGAGAGAAAGGGCAGTTTATAGAGCTTAGACTTGGCCGCCAGACAACTCGGCTTCAAATCCTGGTTCCACCACCTCCAATGCGGTCTTGGGGAAGTGGATCTGTAGACTGGCTCAGTCAGCATCATCTGGCCTTTTTGGCTTGCTGTGCCTTTCTGTGCTTCAAAGTTGAAGAAGTGATAAGGGCCCGTTGCCTTGTACCTCCAGGTTCTACTGGGAAGATGTGCTTGTATATGACTGGAGAGGCAAGGTGTAGACGGAGAACTGATGCAACTCTGAAGCCAACATTGGTTGTGACTTCTCAGGATACTGCTGACATTGGTACTTCCTGTAGTAGATGATGGATTCCCAACCTTCCTGGCTATGGAATCAGCAATCCAGTTTTGCAGTTTCATGTTGGGAATCATTCCTGGAAGAATCTTGCTTTTCCAGCCCCTTCTAATGATTTCAGAAATTCCCAAGCCCCTCTGCTGATCTTTGCTTAAAAAGCCACAAGTTTCTGCTTCCTGACATCTGAACTGTGATGAATACACTGGTTTTCTTGCCTGTAGAAAGCCAGTGATAGCAACTTCCTCAAAGGTTGTCACCAGGATTTGATTAGATCACCCACACTGAGTATTTAGTGCTGGGCCCAGCATATGGAAAACACTTGAAATCTTCAGACTCGGATAATCAGAAACCTACTGATGTCAGGGCACACAGAGTCGATACACTCTAGGGACTGCTGGGCATGTAGTCAATTCTGATCTGGGGCCCTGTCTTCTAGGATTCATGTTGCTCTGTGGATCTTCTAGGAATGGGGAGGCCCATTTAGCTTACTAAATGGGCTTCAGTATTTTCAAAGTCTTGGTATCATACATTTTCTTTTTCTTTTTTTTTTTTTTTTTTTTGACAGGCAGAGTGGATAGTGAGAGAGAGAGAGAGAGAGAGAGTGAGAGAGAGAGAGAAAGGTCTTCCTTTTGCCGTTGGTTCACCCTCCAATGGCTGCCACGGCTGGCTTGCTGCGGCCGGCGCACCGCGCTGATCCAAAGGCAGGAGCCAGGTGCTTCTCCTGGTCTCCCATGGGGTGCAGGGCCCAAGCACCTGGGCCATCCTCCACTGCACTCCCAGGCCACAGCAGAGAGCTGGCCTGGAAGAGGGGCAACCGGGACAGAATCCGGCGCCCCGACCAGTACTAGAACCTGGTGTGCTGGCGCCGTTAGGTGGAGGATTAGCCTAGTGAGCCATGGCGCCGGCCATGCATCATACATTTTCACTTACATAGGCACAGGCCATTTCTATGCATGAATTATCTTGACAGTCACTTGGAGGAAAATTTAGGCATCTCAAGCCTCTGTCTTTTTTTTTTTTTTTTTCCCATGCCCCAAATCCCTTATCCCAAGGTCTTGGCCCCATATCTGTTTGGAAATTCAGATTATAAATGTCTTTCAGTGCCTCAGAATCAGACACAGCAATATTTCTACAGCAAAAGATATAAACATTCACATTTACTGGAATAAATAAGGACTAAATATGGCCTCGTGTCAGTTTAGGTTAGGTCTTGTTTTCAAATGATTTCCTGTTTCCAGAGCTTTTTATAAGCCAGAATTTTTGGCTAAGGGACATGGCCCTTCAGATAAGAAATAATGACAGGACAACAGTCCAAGTACCCAGATCAATGGGAGCACAGTCAGCTGTGAAGGTCAACTGGCCCAAGCCAGCACCGTCACCAGCGTTCGGGAGATGTGGCGACTGATCAGTGACAAGGAACTTTTCATATTTGCAATGTGCTTGTCTCAGTGCAATGAATGCAGCAACTGCCCGAGCAGTGAGGAAGGTGGAGTAGAATTTATGAAGCAGAACAGCCAAGACCAGCTCAGCCACTACAGGCACAAGGAAGGCACAGAGCAAACGGGACTCCCAGGAACAAAGCAGCCAGGGCTTCCCAGGGGGTGGTGTGGCCCATACATGGGTTAACAGGGCAGCTGGATCCCAGGAGAAGTACCACGAAGGGGAAGGAGACACACAGCGTGCAGAACCAGTGACTGGGTGGGCTGCAGTGAATGCCAGCAGGAAGGTCTGAGTTTGGTTCCAGGGTGTCACAGCATCTACTCCAGCACACGCCCGAGATGGCAGAGATGAGTCAACACACAGATGTGTCCAACAAATTCAAACATGCTGGCCTCAAGCTGACTGTGGTCATGAAAACATTCGTCTGAACCTGTATTCGCTTTCTAATCCTGCATTTATTCCTATCTGATCTACAATTATCAGCTGTAAAGACTGAAAGCTGCCTGACCTGGGAGCAAAGGTGTTTTTCTGCATTGAGCAAAGTCGTCCAAGAGAAGCTCCTTTGAAGAGTGTGGTAGAGCTCGGCTGAACCCAAGGGCTGGGCCTTGTGCACACATCTCTGCAAGGCGTGCAAGGCAGAGCCGTCAATCTGCCGCCATCCCCTTCCTTCCCTGCCTCCTCCTTCAAGAATATGTCTCCCTACTCCAAAACAGCTTGCAAAGATGCATATAATTTTAAAAAGTTTAGGGGGAGGGAGTTAAACAGGAAATCAGGGTAAATACACAGGAAAAAATAAAACAGATAAATAAACAGATAAACCAGGAATGAGAGAAGGATCCAGTGAATTCTCAGTACTCTTGAGTTTCACAGGGTTTTCTCTGGGCACATCACTGAGTGTCTAACCTTGGCCTCTCACTACAGTGTTCAGTTCCATGGGGAGTCGAAATAGTACATTCTGGTTCTGGGTACCCTGGGAGTCCAGCGTGACCCGGAAGGAGATGTGAGCATCTACCTCTGAGGAGGAGATACGTTGGCTGTCCCCAGACCCTGCCCTAAAACACTGCTGCCCTTAATGAAGTGATTGGTAGGATCTGGGTTACAGGATCTGATGACACCATGCCAATCACAGATCTGAAAGTCCAGACGGTAGCTATTCTATACTGCAGGCTATGTGTCCAGTCACAGGTTTCCCCACCTGGGGCTGGGCTGGCTCTGCACTATGGAAGAATATGATAGGGACATGCTGTCCCTGCACCCAGACTGGATCACAGTGATCTTCAAGAATCTTTGGTCTGGGTGCCAGTGTGGTAGTGCAGATTAAGCCACTACTTGCAACAGAGGCATCTCATGTTGGAGTGCCGGTTCAAGTTCTGGCTGTTCTGCTTCCAATCCAGCTCCCTGCTAATGTGCCTGGGGAAGCAGTGGAAGATGCTACCCATGTGGGAGACCAGGATGGAGTTCTGCATTCCTGGTTTCAGCCTGGCCCAAACCCAGCCGTTGTGGCCATATGGGGAGTGAACAGTGGATGGCAGATCTGTCTCTTCCCCTCTCTTTCTAACTCTGTCCTTCAAATAAATAATGAAAATTTAATAAATTCTTAAAAAATTAAGCATCTCAGGTCTAGAAGATCAATGGGACAGAGCAGAAAGTTGACCAACAGAGCTAAGCACAGGTGGAAATTTGGTATATGATGAAGTTGGCATCTCAGACCTTTGGGGGAAGGGTGGATGGCTTCTCGCGAAAAACAAAATTGAAACCCTATCGTACACCATTCACCAGAATAAACTCCAATGGATTGACTCTCTAAACAGACACGAGACTATACACGTGCCAGGAGAAGGCATGGGTGAGTGCCTGGGTGAGCTGGCAGCAGAATGCCTTTCCAGCTATGACTTGGAGCAGAAGACGGATAAATCTGTCTCTGTAAAAATACAGTGAGATGAACGCATGGCAAAGGCACACGCAGGAAAGTCAAAAGACAAATGACAAAACTAAGAAAGGAAACCATTTGCAACTGATGTAACAAAGATCTAATCTAATCTTAGAAAAAGCTCTTCTAATTGAGAAGAAAAGGCCCAAAGCATGACAGAAAAATGAACAAAAGATGTATATGTTGTACAGAAAGAGAAACAGAAATGGCCTTTTGGCCTATGGGGAAAAATGCACAACTTTACTCATAATACGATAAATATAAATTACAACTAAGGCGAAATGCCATTTCTCACTCATCACACTGGCAAAGAGCCACAGTTTTGCAAGCATTCTGCGGCTCGGGCTGTGGAGACACAGGCACTGTCACACGTTCCCCGGGGAGGGGGATGCATGATGGCGCAACCCTCAGAGAGGAGAATTAGGCAGCGCCTGACAAAGCTGCATCCATCTTTATCTTTTGACCCACCCTTCCCACTTGAAGATGCACCTTCACCTACATACAACGAGATGCACTGGAGACCGCTCGCTGCAGAACTGTCGGTAAAAGGAGGGACTGGAACAACTCAAGAGCGCCCTGGCCTGGTCTATATGTACAAGGAAAGAGAGCAGCCTTGCGGGCAGGGTCGGGCAAGATTCCAAAGCTGCGCGGAAAAGTGGACAGTGTTGGATAAAGAAAAGCATACACAGGGGCCTTTACCAACCTTGTGGAAAAGCTCAAAGTGGCAGGTGCTCGGTGCAGTGTGAAGATGCTGCTTGGGAAGTCCACATGCCACGTCAGAGTGTGGATGTTCAAGTCTCAGCTCTGCTCTCTTTTTTTTTTTTTTAAACTTTTTTTTTTTTTTTTTGACAGGCAGAGTGGACAGAGAGAGAGAGAGAGAGAGAGAGAGAGAGAGAAAGGTCTTCCTTTGCCGTTGGTTCACCCTCCAATGGCCGCCGCGGCCGGCATACCGTGCTGATCCGATGGCAGGAGCCAGGTGCTTATCCTGGTCTCCCATGGGGTGCAGGGCCCAAGCACTCAGGCCATCCTCCACTGCACTCCCGGGCCACAGCAGAGAGCTGGCCTGGAAGAGGGGCAACCGGGACAGAATCCAGCGCCCCGACCGGGACTAGAACCCAGTGTGCCGGTGCCGCAAGGCAGAAGATTAGCCTAGTGAGCCGCGGTGCCAGCCTCAGCTCTGCTCTCAATGTGCTTTCTACCAGCACATACCCTGGGAGGCAGCAGGGATGGCTCAAGCAGCTGGGTCTCTGACACCCACTGGCGGGAGACCTGGGTAACTTCGCAGATCCGGGCTTTGGCCTGGCCCAGCCCTAGCTGTTGCAGACATTTGGGGGAATCAATCAGTGGATGGAAAGACCTCTGTCTGTGTCTCTCTGCCTTTCAAATAAACTGAAAATAAACCAATATAAAAAAAAGAGAGAGAACTTTTTTTGGTACAAAAAAATTTGTTAATACATGCATAATTTTTTTCATAATATGCATTTTCCATGAACTTTCTGAAGACCCCTCATGCAATCTGCTATTCTTATCTAAGAAAGAAGACAAAATAAGGATGTGAAATCTGCTGAGGTTCACAAAATGATGCGCTGGGAAGATAAATCAAAAGCTAGCAAAATGGTTACCTATGTAGGAGAACGGAATGGAAAAAAATAGGTATAGATTCCAGATTCCTGTGGGAGATATATATCTGACTTGTAAACCATGGAAGTGGTTTACATTTTCCAAAAAGTAAAATTGTTTATTTTTAAATATTTATTTATTTTTTGAAAGGTAGAGTTAAAGAGAGAGAGGGAGAAGCAGAGAGAGATCTTCTATCTGCCGGTTCATTCCCCGAAATGGCCACAACAGCCATTTGGGGGAATGAACCAGGCTGAAGCTAGGAGCCAGGAACTCCATCTGAGTCTCCCACATGGGTGGTAGGGACACAAGAACTTGGCTCATCTTCAGCTGCTTTTCCAGGTGCATTAGCAGGGAGCTGGATTGGAAGTGGAGCAACTGGGACTCTAATATGTGCTCATATAGGATGTTGGCGTCCCAGGCAGCAGCTTAACATGCTGTGCCACATGCTGGCCCCAATAAAATTATCTTAAAAAAGGAGAGAGGCGAACCTTACAATCTGTAACGAATTTCAACAAATGAGCTTGTTTATCAAACTGATGAAAGTCACACAAAGGAAAGAATTATTCAAATGACTTTTGAATACAATATTCTGATCGTACATTTGTAATGGGATTTAGTCTACGAACAAAATGAAATTACAAAGAAAACTTTACTCAGTGGCTCAGTGGTTTTACTGTTAGTAACAATCTTTGTGGTGTAAGTACTGATAGGTAGATATGTCAATGTATAGAAATCAAAATTCAGTTTGATAAGAGAGATGCAAATATTAGAAAAACTAAAAAGGCAAAAAAAAAATCTTGAGTATTTTAAATCTGAATTGGACATCTCAAAGTGAACACATAATTCATTAAATAAAATTTTTCTAGTTCTATTCACTACACGGCCCTAGAACAAACATTCCTAAGTGAGTAGATCCATGACAACTTCCTGCCCAAAGTGTGGAACCTATACTGGTCTGCCTTTTAGATGTCTAACAATCTATAGGAGATAGAAGAACAAGTTAGAAACCATCATAAGGAAATACTGGGCAAATCTTGGATGGAGGACATTGTATGAGATAATTGGCCCAGTCTCTTCAAGAAATCAGCATAACAGGGGTGGGCATTTGGCCTAGCAGTTAAAACTCCATTTGGAGCGCCTGCATTCTGTCCCAGAATACCTGGTTCAAAACCTGGCTCTGCTCCTCATTCTAGCAGTAGCTGATGACTTGGAGTGATTGGATTCCTGCCTCCCAGGGGGGAGACCTAGACTGAGTTCCTGGCTCCCAGCTTTGGACTGGCCCAGTCCTAATCTTTGTGGGTACTTGGGGTGTGAACCAGTGGATAAGAGGTCCTTCTGTCTTGTAAATATATCTTTAAAAATAAAATAAAAAGTTAATGTAATAAAGGAGAAATGAAGTGTAAGGTTGTTTTAGAATAAGAGACAAAAGAATGAATGTCAACCAACTATAAGACATAAATATATAAGAAAAGATTACTGGGTTGGCATCATGAAACAGTGGGATAAACTGCAGCTTGGGATGCCTGCAATCCATATCAGAGGACTGGTTGTTCCACTTCTGAACCAGTTCTCTGCTTATGCACTTGGGAAGGCAGCGGAGGATGGCCCAAGAGCCTGGGCTCTTCCACCCATGTGGGAGATCAGGATGGAGTTCCAAGCACTTGGCTTTGGCACAGCCCTGAGTGTAGCAGCCATTTGGGGAGTGAGCCAGTGGACGGAAGATAGATAGATAGATAGATAGATAGATAGATAGATAGATATCTCTCCCTTTCAAATAAATAAACAGGTAAATACCTCTTTTTTAAAAAATTTATTTGAGGCCGGTGCTGCAGCTCACTTGGCCAATCCTCCTCCTGTAGCGCCAGCACCCTGGGTTCTAGTCCCGGTCGGGGCACTGGATTCTGTCCCGGTTGCTCCTCTTCCAGTCCAGCTCTCTGCTGTGGCTCGGGAGTGCAGTGGAGGATGGCCCAAGTGCTTGGGCCCTGCACCTGCATGGGAGAGCAGGAGGAGCACCTGGCTCCTGGCTTTGGATCGGCAATGAGCACCAGCTGTAGCGGTCATTTGGTGGGTGAACCAACGGAAGGAAGACCTTTCTCTCTGTCTAACTCTGCTTGTCAAAAAAAAAAAAATTAAAAATAAAAAAAATTTATTTGAAAGTCAGAGCTATAGAGTGAGAGGGACACACACACACACACACACCTTCTATCTGTTGGCTTGCTCCCCAGAAACCAGGAGCCAGGAGCTTCATCCAAGTCTCCCACTTGAGTGCAGGGGCCCAAGCATTTGGGCCATCTTCCACTACTTTCCCAGGCACATTAGCTAGGAGCTGGATTGGAAAGGGAGCAGCCAGGATATGAATTGGTGCCCATGTGGGCCGCTGGTGTTGTAGGGTGGTAGCTTTATCCACTAAGCCTCAGCACTGGCCCCATAAATCAATATTTAAAAAAGAAATTATAAAATTTTTTGGCCATGGGGAAATTTGAGTGTGAACTGGATATTAGCTGACTGTGGGGAACTTTAATTTTGTTAGACATGATAATAGCACTGTGGCAATGTAGGAGAGTCTCCATAGCGAGGAGGGCATACATGCCAACCTATTTAGGGGTGAGGAGTCCTGATGCCTGAAACTTTCAAACAGTTCAGCAAAATATTCACATACAGTTATAGATATAAATCTCCATCAATAGTCACACATACAAATTAAATATGTCAGAATGTTAACAATTGTGAATCTAAGTGGTAGGTAATCCAGAAACTCATTGTACTATTTCCCAATCTTTTCTCTAGGTTTTAAATTTTCATAATAAAAATTGGGGAAAGGAAAAGGAATCTTAGAGTGACTCAAACACAAGGGCCTAAAGCAGTATGGCATTCAGCACAGCAGTACCAATTTTAACTGGGAATACTTGCAAAGCATAGATAACTGAATATCCACCCCAACCAGAAAATCCTAAGGACCCCATAAAATTTTTAACTTTGTGAAAATAACTTCCTGAAGAAGACCCTGTGGTAGACTGTAATATTGGCGAACCCCAGTGAAGCGATGCTGCTGTGCCCAGGCCTCTATGGGGGACCCCTCCCACACCAACTCTGGGGTAGGCCCTGGGCACTGACTTCCTAAGACTGCTCTAACTAGCACAAACATAGTGGCTTAAAACAGCACAGATTTATTATCATGTGGTTCAGGAAGTCAGAAGTCTGACCTGAGTCTCCCTGAGCTAAAATCAAAGTGTCAGCAGGAATGTTCCTTCTGGAGGTCCCAGGGAACCCATTCTTCTCCCCTTTCTAGCCTCTGGAGGCTGCCTGCATGCCTTGGTTCATGGACCTGAGGATAACACAGGCCGTCCCACATCACCCAGGATAGCTGCTCCATGTCAAGGTTCCTAATCACAACTGCAAAACCCCTATTGCCATGGAGGGTGACATGTTCACAGTTTTCAGGGATGAGGATGTATACTTCTTTTGCAGGCCTCCATGTTATTTGTTGCCCCATGTGACTGGGTTATCAGATGAGAGACAAGCAGAGATTTGCTAAGTATTTGCACAAAGGACCCCTTTTCTCAGAACAGGACCATCGAGTTGTACAAAACCCAGCCTAGCCACAGCTCTGGCAAACAGTCCTGTTAAGCTTGCAGCTAACAGCCAGCTCCAACTTGTCAAAGATGTGAGTGAGCCATCTTGAGTACGCACGTTTCAACCTCAGTCAAGCCACTTCAGCTGACATCACCAATGGCACAGATGAACCAACCTTGCTGAGCCCTATCCAAACTGCAGAATCCTGAGCAAATAAAGGGCTACTGTTCCTTTAAGCCACTAGGTATGGGGGTGGAATTTTGCATTGAAATATATAAACCAAGACAGTTGTTCACTAAAAGCCAGATAGATGCTGGAGAACATTACCAAAAAGTGTTGACTTTGGATTTAGTATAACTATCCAGCAACCTTTTTAATGGCAATAATTAGTCAGCAGAGCCTATTGCCTGATAAGTTCTTTTTGAATTTGTGAAAACAAAAACCAAATCATCCACATCAAAGACAATGCCTTTCTTCTTAGTCTCTCTGGTAAGAAAGGCTGCCTCCAACTCATCCAAAAGCAGTATTAAATCACTGGGGATGATATTAAATGAAGGAGGGTCAGAACACTGTAGGAAGTTGCAATCTTGTGTACAAGACACCAACCCCAAACTCATGTCCATAATGAGGTTCTATGAGATAAACTGCTGTTTGTTCTTTTAAGTAACTGATTAAGGTTCTGGTTTGCATAGACTTGGCCTACTTATGACACCCTGCCCACACATTCTGCGGAACCAAAGCTTTCAATCAAACCAGCAGTCCAACTGAACCACAGCGTGGGAGATTGGTTTTCAGAGTCTTGATCTGGCCATGAACTTTTGCAACACTGGATGGAAGCCAGTTACTTTCTGCTCTGTAGGAATTTGTGTTTGCAACTTCACTGCTCTTGGAAAATATGCTTAAAATCATTCATCCTCCACCCCCTGCCTTCTGGTCTATAATGCTCCTAGGAACTTCAAGGCAGTCAACAGACCCAGCTTCTAGTCCAAGAAACAGCACCCAAGTCTAAGGCATCTTTTTAATTTATAGCTCCAGGCATGAAGACGTTGACTTCACAAGACATGGGCATAAATGGTGCCCTGACGGCAAACAGCAGAAATCATCCTCATTTTCTCCACACCCGCAGAAGTCTGGCTGCCTCTCTGCTGCATTTTCAAGTCTCCACGTAACTTGACCTGAGACCTTCACGCTCATCAAGGCTCCTGTTCTTGCTTCTTAGCACTGAATGCACACCTGTGGCTTTGTTCCACTGGCAACAAGAGCCGCCCAGCAGATCCACACCTGTGACTCATCTGCTTTCATCTGCGCCGCGCTCAGGGCCTGAATCCACAGACAATGAGGAAAGGCAGAGCCGGCCTGCTCTGGAAGCCAGGATCCTGGCAGCACCGTGTTCGCAGGATATCGCCACCCAATTAAGGCCACATTTAAGGGAGGAAAACTGGCTCTTGAGGATGGCTCCTAACACCAGCTTTCAAGGGCAAATACTTCTGATAATGAGAAAAATTAAAAATAAACAGAAGGCTATTTACATTTAGCTATTTACTGAGTATTGACAGTTACTGAATATTGACAATGAACGTAGTGCTACATACTGTAGGTAATACAGATGGTTGAGCAGTGGGTCTGAGTCCTGGCTGTTCTGCTTCCAATGCAGCTCCCTGCTAATGCTCCTGGAAAGGCGACAGATGATGGCCCAAGTGCCTGGACCCCTGCTATCCCTGTAGGAGACCCGAATGGAGTTCCAGCCTCTTGGCTTTGGCCTGGTCCAGTCCCACTCATTGTGGCTTTTTGGAGAGTGAACCAGTAGATGGAAGATCTCTTTCTCTCTGTGTGTGTCACTCTGCCCTTCAAATGAATAAATCTTAAAAAAAAAAAAAAAAAGCGTGCACAAACACCCCCAGGTTCTCAAAGCTCAGTCAGTTCCAGTAGAGCTATGGGCGTGTACTTCACTCTCATAGTGAACATTTCTAGTTACCTAGAAACTCACTAGGTAACTGAGGAAGTAGCCATCTCAAAAAGCTGAAGGTTTGAAAACCTCAAGAACTAGGAGGATGAGGGTTCTGACAACTCTGTGACTTAGAAGCCACAGCTAACAGGAAAGAAGGGAAGGGCAGCCAGGCAGGCAGTAGCTTTTCTTCTTTGTTTTTATAAGAGCAGACAGAGAACTGGCTCAGGACAACAGCCTGGAGCCATCCAGTGCTGGGGCAAAGGGTCCCACACACGCCACAGGCCTTGAGGCATCTGACAAAGAGGACAGTCACAACCATTCACAGCAGTGGCCCGTCAGGCTGTGGTTTCAATATGCTCTATTTCCTTTGCTTAAAAAGGCAGAGGGTGATGTTCGGCGGTCACTATTTGGAAAGCTTCCCGTCCAAAAGAGTTAATTTAAGTTTGGGCACTTAAATGAGCAAACTTAGTGGAGTAGAAAATTGATTTACGTGAGCAGCGGCAGCCACTTCCCCAAACCTGGGAGCTGAACTTGACTTCTCCTTCACCGTGTCACCCAGACTGATGCCCTTTTGATTCTCCCTCGCGTCCACAATGACCGTCCCACCCAGGACCCTCAAGTCCACCAGGATGCGATGGTTTCCACTGGCCTCTGCACCTTTCCCTTCCAGCCTGGTTCCAGCTCCACTTATCAAAGCCACCTTCCCAAGGTGCACACATAGCCCACCGGTCACAGGCCCCCCTGGCTCCTGGTAGCCTGAAAGAGACAAACCTCAGGATGGCCTTCAAGGTCACTCAAAATCTGGCTCTGGCTACCTCCCCAGGGTCATCTCCAGTTGTCCCCTTGCCCCAACTCCCAGCACCACCCATTTCCTCTCCCTGTGTCTCTGGCCACCCAGCTCCCTTCACCTGTCCATCATAACTGCTGACATGCCCCATTCCAGAGGCCACACCCCCACGCAGCCACTTTTACCATGCTCTCGCTGAGCAATGAATCGTATCCTCCTTATGCCTCCATCACCACACTCGGTTCACGCCCCACACTAGCCCAGGCCCTGCACCCTCTCATGCCTCCATCACAGCTGGTTCACGCGCCACACTAGCCCAGGCCCCGCACCCTCTCATGCCTCCATCACAGCTGGTTCACGCGCCACACTAGCCCAGGCTCATGGACCCCAGGGTGATGTTTTCATCAGCTCTGTGAGGATAGGGGTGGCTCTTGTTGGGTCAGTGTCGTGACCCTATCCCAGAGCTCCCCCCACGTCCCATGTCCTGGGCAGGCTGAAGGACGGCCCCTGTACCCCACACTCTCTTCCCTCTCCAGTCCCTGGAAGGCACAGGCTGCCTGGACCATGCGACGCCAGCACACAGCACTCAGCTCACAGCTGGACCGGCAGCCAAGGGGCCCCGAGGAAAATGAGAACTTACTCGCCATCAGCGGCTCCATGCACACAGTCTCACCCCATGATGGACAACTGTTTACAGCCTGTCAAAACCCAGCCCCCTGCAAAGCCACTTCATCTGACGCAAATATTAGTCCTTTTGTAGCGAATGTGTATAAAATCCCTGTGACTGGCTCACCAGAAATAGCCTGGGGGAAGGAATCTCAGTTTCTCCACGTCTTTTCTTTCTTCCTGTTGAAAAGGCCCAAGCTTGAAATCAGGGGAGCTTCAGTCCACTCTGAAGCTGTCATTTACTAAGCACCTAAAGCGTCATTAGGGTTGCATCCTTGACAGGTACCCCAACGCGGAGCGAGGGCAATGCCAAAGCGCTTCTCTCCCCAGGGAAGGAACAAAATCGTGGCTCTGTACTTGGTCAAAGCACAGGGTTCCTGGCTTTGCGGCACAACCCGAGTTTGGCTCTGTTAAAGGACCCTACAAGCTCACACACACCTTTCCAATGCACACCCGCAGAAAGGAGATGGAATGTACTTGAATGGTTACACATTTTTTTTTTTTTTGTCTTTTTAAAAAGGTGCTGTGCCTGCTTGGTAGCATCTGAATGTGGGATCTGTTCGCCGAGATGAGGTGCCCCCATCAGCACCCTTCTCTTACCAGCTGCTGCTGGGGATGCAGTTTCTCTCTCTCTCTCTCTCTCTCTTTTTTTTTTGACAGGCAGAGTGGACAGTGAGAGAGAGAGACAGAGAGAAAGGTCTTCCTTTTGCCGTTGGTTCACCCTCCAATGGCTGCCGCGGCCGGCGCACTGCGGCCGGCGCACCGCACTGATCCGATGGCAGGAGCCAGGAGCCAGGTGCTTTTCCTGGTCTCCCATGGGGTGCAGGGCCCAAGCACCTGGGCCATCCTCCACTGCACTCCCTGGCCACAGCAGAGAGCTGGCCTGGAAGAGGGGCAACCGGGACAGAATCCGGCGCCCCGACCGGGACTAGAATCCGGTGTGCCGGCGCCGCTAGGCGAGGATTAGCCTAGTGAGCCGTGGCGCCGGCCTTTATTTATTTATTTTTTTTTTTACAGGCAGAGTGGACAGTGAGAGAGAGAGACAGAGAGAAAGGTCTTCCTTCTTGCTGTTGGTTCACCCTCCAATGGCCGCTGCGGCTGGCGTGCTGCAGCCGGCGCACCGCGCTGATCCGATGGCAGGAGCCAGGTGCTTATCCTGGTCTCCCATGGGGTGCAGGGCCCAAGTACTTGGGCCATCCTCCACTGCACTCCCTGGCCACAGCAGAGAGCTGGCCTGGAAGAGGGGCAACCGGGACAGAATCCGGCGCCCCGACCGGGACTAGAACCCAGTGTGCTGGCGCCTCAAGGCAGAGGATTAGCCTAGTGAGCCGCGGCGCTGGCCGGGGATGCAGTTTCTTCCCAGTCCCACATCCCACGTGCATCAGGACACCTGGAACCTCTGCAGGGTGGACTGTGGGTCTGTGGCACTCACCCGGTGCCGCACCCCTTCCCAGGTACGGCGGGACAGCGGTCAGGACAAGAGCCTGGGCTTGGCCTCCTTCCTCCCCATTCTGACCGCAGCGATAGCCTCACGGCTCTGTAACCACCCCGATTCAGGAGCCCCGGTGACTCTGCAAAAAAGGCTTTATGGCGTGCTTTGCAGGCTGTTCCTGCCACACAGCCAGCCCCTCGGCTGGCGGAGTCACAGGCCTGGCAAAGCAGTCCATCCTCCGGGAGCTGGGCAGGCCGTGCAGGAGCAGACAGATGCTGGCAGTCCCAGGGGGCTCTGCGGTCTGCTGACATGGCACTGGCCAAGGGTCAGGAAGTGCCCCTTTGCCTGCATCTGGACAACTCAGAGCACACGCTCTGGAAGTCAGCAAAGACTCAGCACCAGGCCCCTCAGGGATGAACCCAGAAGTCTCCTCTGATGCCTCCCCTGCCCTGCTCCTCCCACTGGGTCCCCTCACCATGTCCAAAATGAATCTCCAATCCTCTCTAGTCTCCTATGCCACTGACTGCTCTTGGAATGAGAGCTGCATGGTGCCTGCAGCCTATGGGGCCCCCAGGGACCCTGCTCCAGCCAGCTCCAGCCTCTTTCTGCTCTGCCCATCGCCTCCTGCTTCAGTGCCTGCCTGCCTTGTCAGCCCTGACTTCTTCCCCCACAGCCCTCGGCTCAAGCACACCTCTGACGAATCCCCACTTCCACCTTCCATCACTCTGTCAACACTACCTCGTGGTTTCTGTAGTGCTGATCACAATCTGCAGTGATTTTTAAAATTTACACCCTTCTTATTCATGAACCATGTAGCCTTTTTAGAAGTACAAGAACAAGGACCTTGTCTGGTACATTATGGTACCCCTATCACGTGGCACCCTGGCTGGCACACAGCAGGTACTCAGTAAATATTTACTTTACCAAATAAATAAGCTTCAGCCTTTAAGAAATAACTAGCAGAATAACTAGAGATAACTGGGCCAGATATGTGCACAGATAGGGCAAGGTTTTAAAATAATTTAAGTAGCTAACAAAGCAGGATTGTGTCAATCAATGCTTTGGCATGATTAATTACCGAATGCTGTTTAACAAGGATGAGTTACATCTTCATCTCCAAGCACTGATATGGAAACGTTGCCCGAGATACTCTAAGTGAAAAAGCAGGCTACAATATGCATAAGCATGATTTCATTTATGGTTAAAGAAAAAAAAAAAAGAAAAAAGAAAAAATCCTGTAACACTAAATAACATGTTTATACATGCACAAAACCTTAAATGAGAGAGAGTGAGGAAAACTCGAGAGAGGGTGATGTGGAGTCGATATCCGTGGTTTTAAGCTGTGGTTATCTCTGAAGCGGGTGGTGTGATGTATTTTCATTCATTTCTTTTTTTGTTCATAGTTTCTGATCTTTAAATAATGAACGTATATTGCTTTTGTAAGCAGCAAGAAAAATAAATCTGTAAATTTGCAATGAAGACCAACCTCCTGCCATCCATGTTGACGGCAGCCACGGAGGAAGAGCTGCAGGTGGGGAGGCGGAGGCAGGCATCCCCGGGGTAGGAGAGGAGAGGGCGGAGCGGGGCTGCTGGGAATAATTATCCCCTCCCCATTTCTAGCCCACTTCAGAGAAAACACACTTGTTCGATAATAAAAGCAGAAGCCCCCAGGCACACTCTCTTCCCATGAGAAAGACCAGCTGTGGCTTCCTTCCACCTTATTCACTCCATCGCTCTTCCCCACCCGAGCTCCGAACACAGGGCCCCACGTTTCGATAAAGGAGCCATCTGCCAACACTGGGCACCTGCACGCTCAGCTCCAGTCCCAGGAGTGGGAAGAACTGACGGGAGGGCCTTGGCTCCGGGGGACGCCTCGGCATGTCTGGAGCGGGAAGCAGGGCTCGGCGCCTTCTCCGACAGCTCCCCAGCAGGTGCCAGAGAGGCTTCTAGGCTACGTGGCAGGCAGGGAGGGGGCAGCTGGAGCTGGTCCGTGGGGATCTATGAGGAGTCATTTTAAAAGCATTTAGAAGCAGTAAATGTAAATCAATTGCTAAGGCGAAACACAAACCTACGGCTGTCAGGAACCAATCCAAACTGGAGTTTACAGGGCCGGCGCTCAGCATGACCAGGGACCGTTAATTGTCTGGCCCTCACTTTCACCATCTAGAAAATGAGGAGTCTGGACCCAAGGGCCTCCAAGTCCTTGCAGGGCAGGCAGGCTGTGGCTCTGGGCTCTGAGACCGAATCGGCTTCTGGCTTGTGCAGTAGCCCACCAGCCACAGTAGCACAGGGATCAGGAGCTCAGCGAAGCAGAGCTCCCTAGGGGCTGTGGTGGGCAGGCGGGCTTCCCGAGGGGCCCTGAAGGTCAGACTTAGGGAACTGGGGATGGGACCGGCCATGGATGTCATGATCCAGGGTCCCTGTCCCTTTTGGACCAGCTGGAGAGCACACAGACCTTCTTAGGGAGGGTCAGAGCTGTGTGTGATTTTCTTGGGCAATGTGCTAAAGGCAGGTCTGTGAATTGCAACAATCAATGGGTTTCTTTCAAGGAACACACATCCCATCCTGTTGTCACAGAAGGCAGTGTTTAAGAAATCCAAATGCAGCCGGCGCCGTGGCTCAATAGGCTAATCCTCCACCTTGCGGCGCCGGCACACCGGGTTCTAGTCCCGGTTGGGGCGCCGGATTCTGTCCCGGTTGCCCCTCTTCCAGGCCAGCTCTCTGCTATGGCCAGGGAGTGCAGTGGAGGATGGCCCAGGTGCTTGGGCCCTGCACCCCATGGGAGACCAGGAAAAGCACCTGGCTCCTGGCTCCTGCCAGGATCAGCGCGGTGCGCCGGCTGCAGCGGCGGCCATTGGAGGGTGAACCAGCGGCAAAGGAAGACCTTTCTCTCTGTCTCTCTCTCTCACTGTCCACTCTGCCTGTCAAAAAAAAAAAAAAAAAAAAAAAAAAAAAAAAAAAAGAAATCCAAATGCAGGGGCACTCCTTCCGAAGGAATGGGGGAATCAGGACCCGGAACCCCGCCAGCACAAGGCAGCACCGACCAGCTCTCCTCACAGGGAGTTTGTGAGAAAGGCAGGATCTCAGGCCCCACCCAGATCTACTGAGTCAGGAATTTTGGCAAGACTTCTGGATGATTCCGTCCCAGGCGACACGGGGACTCACTGAACTAGTGGGAGGAGGCAAGGTTCCAAAGCCACACAGCAAGGGGTCAGACCCCAGCCGTGGCAGGCGAATGCGCTCAGCAACTCAACCTCCAGTCGGTTTTCTCTCCTGTAAAATGAGATTTACTAGTTCCCACCCAGAAGGATTGTTGAGTCACTTCAAATAGTTAACATATGTAAAGTGCCTATTAATGTGCCAAGGATGAAAAAAAAATCTTGTAAAATACATATTGAAAAATCACAAGATGAAGACTTAAAAAAAATGAGAGTAGTGGCAGCTGCTGGGGAAGTGGTGTCGTGGGTGACTGTCCTTTCCACACGTCTGCCTCCTAGACTTTTGGTTACACAGTCACCTTACTTTGAAAGCAAAAGGAAACATTCATTTAGCGCAGTGAGCTCCTACAACGAAGCACTGCTCTGTCCTGCAAGGCTGGGTAGAGGTTTATATGCTGAGGTGCACACCCGCTGCCACCAGCTTCTTTCAGGGACACGTGGGTGCCAAGGCCCCAACATCAGCAAACCCAGCTCCCTGGGCTGCACAAAAGGGACCCGCATGGAGAGGAGAGAGGTGGAGGCCTTGGCTCTACAGTGAAGGAGCAGCAATGTGTGTGTGTGCCTTTGTGCGTGATGTATGTGCATGTCCACTTGTGCCCAAGTGCACGCTTGCTGGTGTGAGGTGGACATTCACAATCACAAGTCAGAGAGCTGACTGTTCATTCCAAGTGCCCTCCCAGTGCACGTGGGGAAGCTGAGGCCCGGAGAGAGGACGTTTGCCTGCCCAAAACTCCCTGCTGAGGTAGCAGCTTGAACAGGCTGGGAGCTGGGGCCCAGCCTGCTTCACCCGGGCTGAGAGGCGGAGCACAGCGCCTTCCCTGGATTTTCTGGAGAGATGCCTGAAAGGCAAAGCCAGGGCAGCTGTAGAGCAAAATGCCAAACCGTCCTTGGAGGCTTTGCTGGCTCTTTAGGCGGAGCCGGAGGCCCCAGGTCATCCGTGCATCCTGTAAAATCTTGTGAAATGTTCAGGGGCTGCTGAGCTCCAATGAGGCCTTTGGGTTTGGCCATGAAGCAGGGACATTCTTTGCTACTCAGCTGCACAGGTCCAGTGACACTGGGCATTGGCCCCACATCATCACAGTGTGAGGTATGGGGTTGAAAACGTTATTCCCCCCCACCCCCCCCCCCCGCTCCCGCCAGGAAAGCACAAGCGGTTGCAGCGCCTGCACTGTCAGCATGGGGGGGGGTCAGAGGTCGTGAGACAGGGTCGCCCATGGTTACCTGCAACAGATGAATGGGATTACGGAATGCCAGCGAGAAGGGAAGAACAGCCTACGCCAGATTCTGAACATTCACAAACAGTGCTGGGGGACACAGGCCACCAGGTCCCGAACGTCACATGCAGGGACAGAGAAACACACAGTCCTTGCTCTCAGCGGGACTCTGCTCCCTTGAGCTTCAAAGACTCCCAGACCTGCCCACCTGGGCGTGCCCTGGCCTCCTGCATGGCTGCTGTTGTGGACGACGAGGCCGTGCGGCAGGTGCTCTGTCATTAATCCATCAGCAGTGACAGCCTACAACACTCCATCTGCGTGCGACATATTTCAACACCAATCAAGAACTAAGCTTTCGAGCATACTGATGGCTAATCAAGGCTGCGGCCAGGGACACACTCCGGCGTGCTCGTTAATGGCATTCTCCATTAAACCGGAGCCGCCCAGGTGTAAAATAGCTACCCCGATCGGAACCTCCAGCGAGCACAGGAAGATGCCCACGAGACAGCTGATGGACTTCCAACATTGTTTTCCTGGACTATAACGTGCCAGCATATTCCTCGGAACAGCTCCCAGTGTTTAAAAAATATGTCACAAAACCGACATTGAGGACCTGGCTCGTACACTGACAGGATTTTACATTTTTATCTTTAAATATTTCCCAGTAGGTGAATTACCCAAATTAGTCAATAATAGGACTCAAAATGACTATGTTTAGCCAATTGAGTGTGACATCAAAATGTCTGATCGCACAAGCCATCTCTCCCTCAAAGCCATTCTGACATGATTGTCCACGGGAGCTGAAAGGTTGCAATTTCGCAGGGATGATGGAATGCCAAAGCTACAAGGTTATAAACTAACAAACGCCAACGTGGACACCAGCCTTGCCGAGAACACGAGGTTACTGTTAATACCTAGAAGTTTAAAAAATGCTATTTCTACCGATATCAATTTTCCATCAGGACACATCATTCAGAGCATGACTTCCCACTGCGATGGATGTCGCTGGCAGCGCAGGTTGAAGAAGTCATTCAGGAAAGAGTGATTTTTGACAGATTCATTCATTTCCCCGCGATAACGGCCATATTGTTAAGCTCACCTCCATCTTGGTGTAAATATAGAACCGGGTAAAAACACTCCGGGTGGAAGGATCCTCGGGGGGTGCTGCCCCCTTTACAGGCGGCTCCGGCAGCTTTCTGCTGTGTAATTAGCCGGCGCCTTCTTGTGAGATTTCAAGGGACCGCAGTGTGGGGCAGAGAGTGGGCACCTTCGGAGCTGCCACTCAGCAGTCGCCTGGCGCGTGCAAGGCCTGGCTATCATTAAGTCAGTGGTGCAACCACTCGGGTCTGTCAGAGGCCAGACTTCTTCTCTAGGTCACTCACGGCGAAAGACCTTGCAAGAAACGTTCTGACTGGCCTCTGTCGCCCTCTCAGAGGTCTCTCACGGGCACCGCACCATCGCCGCGAGCTGCGTCGCCCTCCCTGGAACCCAGAAGCTCCCAGGGCAGCTGTGGGCGGTCGCGGGGCCCGCCTGTGCCCCGAGACATCAGCACAAAGAGCGGGCGACCCTGCCGTACACGGGCCCGGGCGCCACTCCAAGCACTGCCATGTGGCTTCCTGGCCATGCCTGCCGTGGTTGGTCCACAAACCGCAGCTCACCGAGACCCGCGAAGGCGCCGCTCAGCAGATGAGAAGGGCGGGAAGAAGGTCTCTGCCACCCTAGAGGCACAAGACGCCATCCACCATTTTGCAGCATGGGGGCTGGGTGCGCCCTGGTTGACCTCCCCTGGGCAAGAGAGAGCTGGGACCAGAGCGGGAGCCAGCTGAGGGGGGCTTCTGCCTCGCAGGGTGGTGCCTGTAGGAGCTGAGAAGCGAATGTGCCCCCCCACCCCCACCCCGGGAAGGGACGGCCGGCTGGGAAGTCACTAGGCCAGGGAGCCGTGGGAGCTCCCGAGTCAATGATTCTATAAATAATAGTCCCTTGGATTGATACATCTGAGGATGGGCTGTGGCAGGTCAACCAACTGGAATAGATACAAATAAATGTTCCCGCAGGATGGGTCACAAGACACCTGCGGAGCCCTGACCGAAGGAGAGCGGTCCGTACTGTTGCTTAAGTTAATCCCCTGCCCTGAACATGCCCTTCCTCCCTGCTCAGGGCGGTGGCCCAGAGCTTGCTGTCCCTCCCAAGACCCTTTCCCATGACCCCAAGGCCATGGGAGGAGGCGGTCATCCTTGTATGTGGCACCCACTCTGGACCCAGATCATTCTCGAAGGTTCCCTGGAAGGCAGCCACAGGGAACACGCGTGGGTCACCTTCAGGCCCCACCTGGCAGCCTCTGCCCACTTCTAGGTTTTCAGTCTGTCCCACGGGAGGACAGAGACCTGGCCTGGAGGACCAGGGTTCCTCGGTCCTTCCAACTCTAATGGTGCATGGGACGCAATCCTGCAGGGTCACTGGTTCCTGCCAAGTCACATGACAGCCAGTTCCCAGAAACAACACTTCCTGCCCTGGGCACAGTGGGTCTCCTCCAAGGCCAGCAGCAGAGTGGGAGGCGCCTCTCGGGGCTGCCATTTGGGATGACACCTGCTTTGTCCCTTGCTGTGGACACAGCAGCCCTGCTGCCTGCCCGAGGTTGTGTTCTTTGAATTGTGACTTACTTCCAGGCAAGGCAACACTAATAGGAGCCTCTTTACCTCTGGCTAGCTTTGCACACCTGCTGTGGGGCTGGGCTGGGGCAGTGGTGGGTGGGAGGGGGTATTTGCAAGAGCATTCCCCACCTCACCCGGAGAATTCTCTCTAGCTTCCCTCACCCCCCTCCACCCCTTGTCCTTGCTCCTTGCTGTGAGCCCCCCACCCCGAGACTTGTGTCTTTAGATCAGCATTTTCCATCCTTTTTTTGACTAATGAATTCCTCTCACAGTCATCTATAATTTCACAAACTCCCTACAATTAAAAAAATCATTTTATCATTTTTGCATAGCTTACAGTAAAAAAGATTTTAAATTAAATATTTTATATGGGTATATTTTTCAAAGATTATATTAAGTGAGCATTAAAAGACAATTTTTAATAATGTTCATTATATCAAAGGACACATTTCAACATTTTTCCATTTAACAAGTTACACACAACATTTCATTTCCTTTAAATTAGTTTTACAAGGAAAGACTGATTTGTTGACAAATAAAAAATGACATTTTGGTTTTGGGACCAACATATACTTAGAACATAATTTGAAACTTAATTACGTGCATCAGTTTCAAAAATAGATAAAAAAAAATGCTTTTGTGACCTGATCTTTAGAATTTGTGCAGTTTGAGCTGGAAAAGAAAGCAACTGTAGGGTTTTTGTAATGTCCATATGTCATCTAAATGGTAAGACAAAGCAAGGTTCGCAGGTGGATTGGGAAGTTCTACCAAACAGCGCATGGCCAGTAATACTTTTCTCAATCAAAAGGTGATCTGGTTCAAGGATCTTTGTGTTACCTGTCTCTGGCCGCTTCTCTCTTTCTCTCACCTGATGCACTAGAGACATCTGGACGACCCAGAGAAAGCACTTGGACCAGATGAGCACAACACATAGATGTGATCAAAATAACCCTGAGACAGATTTGCAGAATTACCCTTGTTAGTCTCTTCCTTAACTTGAAATGGCTCAACACAATTGTTCTTTACGGTTCCTGTCTTTGTCGTCTTTTTATACTCCAAGGGGTCCATTTTGGCTCCAGACAAAAGCATGGATGACAAACAGTGTGACAGTGCACAGCGGTCAGAGCCAACCAAGGTGCTGAAGCAAGTGGTGACCCAGTGGCATCTCCCTGGGCTGTGCGGCCTCTGATAAGCCATGCACACAGGCACGGTGCACACACATGCTTCGAGGCTTCTACGGTTCCACGTTAAGGGAAACTGCTTCTGATCATTGACTTTTACAGTGCAATTTGCATCCCGTGCCTTTCCCACCTTCAACAACAGTCAGCCCCAGCTCTTGTTCCAGAAGCATCGCAGGTCAGAGAAGGGGTGGGGGCCGTGGTAGAAACACGGGGCGGAGGCACACGTATGCAGCATGGCTGTGGGGCTGGAGGACTCGGCAAAAGGGAGAAGAGATGCATGAGAAAAGTCTGTGGGGGGTGACTGGAGTGGGCTGTGGCCTGGGGGTGGTTAAGGTGTGGTCTGGGTGTGATCTGGGTGTGGTCTGGGGGATAGTTTGGATGTGATCTGGATGTGGTCTGGGCTGTGGTCTGGGCTGTGGTCTGGGGGATGGTTGGGTTGAGATCTGGATGTGGTCTGGGGGTGTTTTGGATGTGTTTTGGGTGTGGTCTGGGCTGTGGTCTGGGGGATAGTTTGGATGTGTTTTGGGTGTGGTCTGGGCTGTGGTCTGGGCATGGTTTGGACGTGGTCTGGGGGTGGTCTGAATGTGGTCTGGGGATGGTCGGAGCAGGGAAGCTTCTAGGAGGCTACAAAGAGGACCTGGGATCCACTTTGGGGATGAGGAACGTGGGGTGTGAGCAAATGCACTGGAGAAAACCCGGGAGGCCATTCTGTGTTCTTTGTGGAGAGTCTGTTACTGTTGTTTCACATGTGGCTGCCGGGATCCGGCTCACAGGGGTCACGGCTGTCCTGGGAGAACCTGGCTAGGATACTCCAGGTACAGGAGGCGGCGGAGGGGGCCGCTCCGTGCCAGCCAAGGCCCAGGCATAGCCCAGTCACGGAGTCCCAGGAGTGGCCACAGGAGCCCGCCCCCTTGTTCTGAGGCCCTGCCGGCCTGGCCAGCCCCACGGCCAGCAGCAGGGCAGCAGAGGAACCAGGGCTCCAGAGCTCGCGGAGGCCACTTCCCTTTCAGGGAAACACGAGTCAAGTTTTCTTCAAGTCCTTTGAGAATTTGAGAGGAAAATGTGTCCAGATGGTGCAGCTGCTTAAGAAGTGCTCAGAGAGGGCTGGGGCCGGGCCTGGGCAAACACCGCCCAGAGGGACTGTCCGCCTGGGCCTACCCCAGGCCTCTCACCACCAGACAGAAAAGAATTCCGAGCCGGTGGGTGGAAACCTCTCCCCACAGCCCAGGGACCGCCTGCGGGACCCAGCCAAACCCACTGAGGCTCCCTCCGTCGTCCCACAGCCCTACCCTGCCCCTGCTGCTCCACCCACACCAGGAGGGCCCTTCCATGGACGGCACTGCCCCCCTCAAGCACGTGTGTACCCCTCAGGCTTTGGGCAGGGGCCTCCTAGGCCCTGGTGCCCGTGGGCACAGCCAGCAGCTGGTGCAGGCCGGGCACAGGGAACAAGACTGCACAGTTCTGGCACCTGCCATCCACCGCCCTGCCTGTGGTCTGCTCACCCATGGGGCGCAGCCAGGGCCGGCGGGGCCTCCTCTCTCAGACACATCGGCGGGACCCATTCAGAAGCTGCTTTTGTTGAATGACTTGAGGTTTTCATTTTCCAAGAAGCAGGGACACAAACGGCTTGCTGGCATTTTACCGACAGAGGTGTGGGCGAGGGACTGGATCCCTCACAGGCTTGGCACGGAACAGACGGGAAGTTAGAGGCGCCTGCAGGAGCACAGCATCATCTGTCAGGGGCTCGGGGCGCAGCCCCCGCCTGCCTGTGCGCACACACCCGCCCCAACACACTCACACCCAATCATACCCTGACACACATAGACACTGACACACTAACATACACACAGACACCGATACACACACAGACATGGACACACTCATACATGACTATACAGACACACACACACAACTATACAGACTCCAACACACAACCATACAAGACACTGACACACAGTTACACACACAGATACCAACACACACAACTATACACACAGATACCAGCATACTCACAACCACACATACACAATCATATACACATACTTGACACATTCATACACAACTATACACAGACACACACAGATACTGGCACACTCGTAATCACACACAGGCACAGACACATATAATCATACACACACTGAAACACTCACAACCATATACACACAGATATAATCATACATACACTGACACACAGATACTAACATACTCACATGCATATCATACACACATACCATCACAATCACACATGGATATTCACAATTTAACAGACACTGGCACACACACTTAGACATGCTCTTGCAACACACAGATGTACAGATACAGCTATACACACATATACAGACATACACACACAGACACATGCATACACACACACATATTCTCATACAGGCACACAGACCATAGACCTTGCGTGCTTGCCCCACCCAGATCTCCCATTCCCAGAGTGAGGGCAGGACACAGGTGGGGTCACAGAGGGGCCTCTGAGCACAAGGCAGTCAGCCTGCAGGCCAGTGAGCAAAGAGCCCTGGCTGAAGCCGGCAGTGGCAATGAGCTGAGCCCGTGGTCCTCTCTCATTCGGGGTTCTCGCCGGACGGCACACAGTACCCAGCAGTGGGCAGCAGAAGGCACATCAGAAAACCACAAACAGAAGGCTGTGGTGAGGGAGCAGCAGTCACCTTGTTGGCCAGCCCTGAGACAGACACACAGTCACCTGCGGGTGGGGCCAAGCGGACCCTGGCAGGCCAGGCCCGCGGTCTCAGTTCCCCTGGGACTCTGCCTCCCAGGAAATAAGCCGGGGTCCTTGACACAGCTTAAGGGAGGGGAGTCTCTGACCCTTCAGCCAAAGGGGCCCAGCGCAGTGAGCAGCAGCGAGGCAATGCGCTTGGAGCCGCAGGAAGGGCAGGTGGTGGGGCGGGGTGGGGGGGACGAGCAGAAGGCTGGGTGCGCCCAGCTGCCAACAGCCAGCCTTGCTCTGGCCGAGGAACCGGCTGATGCTGAGCAGACAGCGGGGGAGTTCACGGGTGGAGCTGGGGGGGCTCTTCAGGAGCAGCTGTCTCTAAGCGTCCCCAGGGCACGCTGGGTAAGGGACGGCCGTGTGCTCAGAGCCGCGGTCACGCCAGTCCCTTGTGTTCAGAGATGTTATTGTGCATGTGTCCCACGGGGTGGAAAGACCAGAAGTGCCAGCCTAGCCCCTGTGGTGCACTACACACAGCCGTGAGGCAGCGGGGGCTCAGACTGGGGACGGGAGCTGAGCAAAGTCAGCCGGCCGGCCGCCAGCAGCCCCAGTCCCGGGGTAACAGGCAGGCCACTGCTCCCTGCCTCTCAGCAATGACCCTTGAGCCGGGGAGAAAATCTACGGGGCTGAGGAGAGGAAGCCACCATGGAGACATGGGCTGGCCAAGGTCAGGCCCCCTGGAGTTGCTCAGCACTGCTGCTGGGAGGCGCCGCCAGATGTGAACTCCCCCTCAAGGACACCGTTCTCCTGAAGACTCATTTGCTCCGCATTTCCCAGAAAGGGGCAGCAATGAGTCTGTTCTCAATACAGCACAGCCACTTTCACAGTGGAACTGAGAAGACGCCCTGAGCGGAACGGGCAGTGTCCCAGTCCAGGATGACAATGGGGAGGTGAGTGGCCTGGGGCTTTCTAAGGGGTCCCAGGGACAGCGCCCTCGCCTGCAGCCATGGGAAAAATGACCTCTTGTGCCCACCTGGGCCACCACCCGCCTCCTCACTGTCAGGTCCAGAGCATAGCAGGACAAGGACTGGGGTGGGGTGGCGGGAATCACGCGGTCTTGCACAGTCACTCTGGCAAGCAAAGATCACTGGCCCAGGCCAGGCACCCACAGACAGGGAGGGTAACAATGGCCCATTCTGTGTTTGTCCCACCCCCACAGGGACCCTCTGGCCAGGGAGAGCCCCAGATTGTGCAGGGAGCCCTCACTCACCCTAGAGATAGGGAGAATGAGAGAGAGAAGCGTGAGATGGTTGGAGGTGGGGAAGGGGTGGGGCTGCTCCATGCCGAGTTCAAACCCATTTAACTTCCTGGAAGCTCTTCTTTTTGGGGGGGATCTGACCAGCTGGGGTATCTAAGAGCCTTGTCTGCTGGCTCAGTCCATTTTAATTTAGCCAGTGTGGCCACTCGCTAGTATTAGCACTGTAACGCCAAACAAAACATTACCGAAGGGCGAATACGTCTCTGGGTGGGATGGCCATGTCCTGTACCACGGTAGCTGGGCTCAAGTCCAGGCTCTGGCCCCTGAGTCCAGTCTCCCACTAGTGATACCCTGGGAAGCAGCAGGTGACAGCTCAAGTAGCTGGATTCCTGTCACCCGCACGGGAGACTCCCGTAGAGTACCCGGCTCCCAGCTTCGGCTTGGCCCGTCTGGCTGTCGCAGCAATCTGGGGAGCGAACCAGCACATGGGAACTCTGCCTGTCTGGCTCCTCCTTTCTCCGCTTCTCAAATTAAAAGGACATAAATAAATGACAAATAAAATGACTGGTGGGGAGTGTGACGGGGAAAGCAGAAAGGTGTTTTACGTTTAGTAGGAGAAAGGAAAGCCATCCATTAGCTATAGATTCCTTTGCCCTGAAAGGTCTCATCCAGCGCCTCATGGAGCTCATGTTCCAATGAGTCAGACCTAACAGGTGCACTGAGGGGCCGGGGAAAGGGCATCAGTGTTTGCCCTAACGTAGAAGGAGTGGGTATCCCTGTCTCCCAGAGGACACAGCTGGGCCTCCAGCAGAGGGGCCAAGTCTCTAACCAGGTTCCCCGCCCTGCACGTGGCTGTAGCTGCCGGAGCCCGTGCTCTTCCACACTGGTTACTGTTTAGTGCAGCCTAAAATCTAATCGACAAGGAAAGTTCCTGTGTCAGCAACAGTCGGTGGAGGAGAAAGTGAACATTAACAAATGCCTGATTATTGTAAACTAGCTCAGAAATGCCAGGGCACTAAATCATGCTGAAGTCTAACATTTGGAAACGAAAGCACTCGATCTGATAGACCCTCGGAGCTTCCCCGGGAGGTCCCTCTCTGGTCTGTGGGTCATGTGGAAGGGGCAGGAGAGGGAACGGGGTCAACCCTGGACTCGGCTGGGCACTGCTGGCCAGGGTCAAGCCCTTCTAGGGAATTCCTAACAGCCAGTGTCCACCCTGTCTCACAGAGGGCTCAAGTCCTGGCTCTTCGGAGGGGCTCTTGGGGCGGGAAGTCAGGTAAGAGGGCAGACTGGGAGAACAAGGCCCGTCAGTGGGAAAAGCCATGGCCACAGTGGGTAGGCAGGACCATGCTGTGGAGGGGGTGCATTCCTGGGGAATGACTACAATGTGCGAGGCTTCGGGGATACACAGATGAGCAAGAGACACCCAGTGCTCAAGGAACTCACCATCTAGGGGAGAGAAAGATGAATAGATGAGTGGTAGTAGTGATCAGACAGGGGCAGGTGCTACGGAGGGAGGAAGAGGTGGGGCACCTGCCCCAGGCTTGGAAGTGGAGTGTGCTTACTACCTCCCATCCAGGCTGCCTCCCCCAACCCCACACGCAGCCTTGGCAGAGGGTGGGCTGGGGCAGTAAAAACATCCCAGGAAGAAGGGACTGATGTCCAACCCTGGCTGAGACAGCTGTGTGACTGCAGAACCTCAGGCAGCTGAGCAGAGCCGTGGCACAAGGTCTACAGTGGACAGCGTGCGAAGGCAAGGCTGGCTGGATGGCAGACATCCCGGAGCCGAGGCTGCCTGGGTTCACATCCTCCTTCCGTGACCATGCAATTGATCTGCCTGCTTGGACAAACTCATTTCTCTCTGCTTCAGTACACGGTGGTACGCCTCCAGCAGGCATGAAGATGGGTGTGAGTGTGCCCTGGATGGTGTGACTCTGCCTACATCAACTCTGAGCCCGCAGCCCCCAGTGCCACTAACTTCATGGAGGGCGGTGCTTAGGCTCCTTCCCAGGTTTCCTCATTCACTGCTCACCAGCCCGAGCGGACCTCTGCATATTTGTATCATTCATACGAGTCTGCTCACTCACCATGCGGCAACCCCGAGTAAACTGGCCCCAAGTCCCAATATTTGCAGTTTCGTGGACTACTAAAAACACTTGGGAATAAATGATGGGTTGCCATGCTTATGGTTTTGCCCAAGTGACGGCGTTTTAGACGTCAGACGAACTGTCTATTGTCACTTCAGAAAAGAACAGGACACATTTTACCACTGCTGCGTACACTCAGAGCCATGCACACATGCTCAGAGACCCAGAAGGAACTCCTATGATTCTTTGTGGCTGGCAGCACCGGAACCCCTGTCCTGGGTCTGGGAAAGCCGTTCCTGGGGAGCCAGGCACTGTGCGTAGAAGCCAAGAACAGTGAGCGCCTCCCTGTCTCCACCAGCTGGATCCACAAACACTTGCTTTCCCCCAGAAGCCCGTGATGCACAGAGCAGGGCTCCTGCACAACCAACATGGCCTGGGCTGTTGTTCTGGGAGCAGGGGCTGGACCAGCAGGGTGGCGGATTCCTTGCTGAGCCAGATCAGGGCATGACTGGCTGTTATTCCAGGCTGGGTGGCCTCTGAGCCTGGTCTTCCATCCTCCTGGAGACAATGGGCTGCCTAATGTCCTTTTAATAAATCCCCTTTCTGCTTTCATTAGCCAGAATTGGCTTCTGTTGCTTGCTACAAAGGATCTTGAGTGATAGGACATAATCTTAGAATAAAGGGCACACTTCAAATGGAATGCATTTAGTTCTGCATCTCTCTCCTTTGGCTGCCTGAGCTGGACAAGGATCTGTAGACTGGAGTTGGGGCCCCAGACGAGAACGGGAGGCCTGTAACGGGTGACATGGCAGCTCCCTAGGCCACGGGTAAAGGCTGCAGCTGCCCTGCTCTCTGCCCGCGCACCCTACCTGCAGGGCACGGTCAGCAAGGACCCACCTCTGACCTCTACTCATGCTGCTCTCTGCTCCTGCCCCTGAGGACTTGCAGCCTTACTGTCTGTGTTGAGCCATGCTTTTTGACATATTTCTTTCTGAGAGAGGGCTGAGTCACCTCTTTCTCCCATGCCCCTACCCTCCCCCAATACACACACATGAGCACAGCTGCCTGTGTGGCCCCTATTGCCCCTGGGACAGCCCACCCTGCCCACCCTGTGCCGCTGAAGCCTCCGCGCCAGGTGCTGGCCCGAGCTGGCACCTTCGCTTCTCCACCCGAAGCCCACCTTGTCTCCTCTCTCACTGGGCAAGACGGAAAACAGCTCATTTCTGTTCTCCACAGGAGGGCCCTTCAAAGGCAATGAAGTCCCTCCTCAGCCTCCTTCTTGTGAAATGAAATTATCCCTAATCCTTTATCCTATCTTCAAGAGTTCTGTTTTCCGGTCCTTTAACGGAGTGGACTCCATCCAGGGAACAACTCAGCTGGGAGAGCTGACAGGCCCTGGCATGGGGTTGGTGGATGACCAAGAGAGCAGCAGCTTCTTCTGGGACCATCCATAGAGTGAAACCACCTTGCTATTGGCCAAGGACAGCCACCATCCACTCCCTCTGTGCCTGGTGGCACCTTGCCCCAGAGCTGGGTGCCTTGTCTTCCCATCCTGCCTGTGAGGAAGTAACAGGAGCTGGAGGTGGCCAGGGACTAGCTGAGGGACATCAGCGCCGAGTCTGGACACTAGGTTGGGTAGGAAAGGCTGCATCATGGCAAGAAGGAGCTAATAGGGAGAATGAGCCAACACTGAGATATGTACAACCTGAACACGCATTTGGGACCTTCTCCAGGTCAGCAGGTTCCTAAGGTGGGGACCAGGTGGTTCTCTCTTCCGCCTCCTCTGGCAATGCTAACTCAGTTCGGCATTGGAGAGGGGATGGAGGAGAGGCAACAGGGAAGTGGATCTTAATAAGTTAATGGAAAATGACATGATTTCTGCTCTCCCCTGGCTTAGTGGAGAGGGGAGACAACATGGTGGAACCCATGACCAATGGTCTGGGGTGACCAGCAGAGAGAAGGGATCGCACAGCACATAGGCACTGCAGAAGCCTCTTGGCTGGCACTTGCACAGAGATGGGCCTCAGCTGGCCAACTCGGCTCCAACATGACGCCACAGAGGAATTGTCTTTCTTTACAAATGCTTAAGAGGTAGACCAGTCGCCCCGATCAGCAGCTAGTTACACTAGTTACATGTCAGCTATACCCCACGAGTTGACGGGGCCCAAACCTCACTGCCCAGCCAATTCTTTACCTGCATCCTAGCCTCACCATCCCTGCAAATGAAACAGAGAACTGCAGGCATTTTCTTGAAGGCAAACAAGAAAATTGCCCAAAGAACCAAGTAATCTTCAAATGTCAAAAACATCCCGTGCGTGATTCACGCTTAAGTAAGAGCACAGGAATTTGGCAAAGTGACAAGCAATGGTTTACGGCGTTAAAGGTGACTTGGAAACAGTCAAACCGCCGGAAGGAGAGGGAAGAGGACACCCAGGCCAGCCCCTCACAGCCATCTCCCTCGAAGGGTGCGGCACCTGCCATTTTCCCATTTGTGAAAGGGCAGCCGAGCCACGGGCCTCTCAAAGAGGAGGTAAGTGATCCCCGGAGCAGCCCGGCGGCCGCGTCCAACGTGGCTGGGGATTTCTGCAGACTGCCTTTGAGCTCTGCGCAGAAGCCGGCAGGGATGTGCTCAGGCAAAGCCCGGGACTCGGCACCCGACTCCCCCAGCATTTCTTGCCACCCAGTACAGGTTGGGGATTTCTGAAAGAGCCTGTGAAACTGCTCTGTCCAGGCTCACGTGCTTGCAAAGTTTTCCAAGAAGCTTCTGGTGCAGAGCGATCGCCACTCCCTCCAGCTTTCACACTTCTGTCCCCACATTTGGGGATCCTCAGCCCTCTTTCCCCTAAGACAGCGACCCTCGTGCCTCCCACCTCTCCCCAGACACGGAGAACGGCTCGACACACAGCACCATGGCTGTTCACATCCATCGGTCCGGCTCTGTGCACTGCAGTCCACAGCCTGTCAGGGCTGACCCCGTAAGCCCCGTCTCCTCCAGGCTCCTTGCCTCCTTGTCGTTCTCTGCCTCTAACTGGGCTGAGTTTTCAGTGAAAGCAGACGAGGGCCGGTCCAGGAATCATCAACTCCACTGGGACCTGAATTCACAGCAATGGCATGCCCTGGAGTTGAACTCTGAAATTCCTCAACTATTGACAAGCTCTGAGCAGATCCAGGAGAGAGATGGTCATTCCACAACCTCATGGCACTCCAGCTGCTGGAACCACTGGGAGGCGCTGGATGAAGCTGCATCCCAGCTGCCTTAGGCCAGGACCCTGGAACATTCCCCCTGAGAAGCCTGGAAGCAAGACATGCCTGAGGGACACAGGGCATTCCAGCGACAACGTGAGGCGGAAAACATCCATGACGAAAATGCTGGCTCCTGCAGGAGGCTCTGCGATGTTGGCCTGGGTCCAGGCACTGGGCCCGAGTGACTCAGATTGCAAACTCACCTCCCCTTTGCCAGAAGAGCTCAAGGAGACCCTCAGCGCCGATCATGCAGCACTGCCCACGCTGGAAGCCACCCTGTCCCCTCCTGGGAAGTAGAGAGTGCAGAACCAGCAGCACCTGTTCAAATTCCAGTCCGAGCCTTCAGTCCCCAGCGCAAGGAGCGTCGGGATATTTTTGTCTCGTCTCATCTCCTGACAGCAGGAAGGGATGAGGCTGAGGAAATTCTTCTGGCACACACGACAGAAGGAAATCTTGCCGACCTCACAGCTCCCTTCGCGGGGCCCTGTGTTATCTGGGTGCCGTCCACCTCCGCGGCTTACACGTCACACCCCACTTCCCTGGGTCTGCCTCCATGACCCATCACCTGGTCCCCGCATCCCACCCCAACCACAGGTACGTGCACACACACACACACACACACACACCCCTTTCCAACACACAATGTACTCCAGCCATGGAGATCACTTTACATTCCCCAAAATTCCTCTTCACACAACAACTCTTCCTTCTGCCCCCAATGCCCTCACTGTCCTTGCTACCTGACACCTGTCACTGGTCCCACCCCTGTCCACGGAAAGCCCCTCCCTCACTTGGCATCATGGGAGATTTTGGGCATCTTTCTATTTTAGCATGTGTCACGTCCACATCATCCCACGTGTCTCATCTTTTGTCTCCTATCCCAGACTAGCTGTTCCTCGGGAGCGGGTGCGACCTTGTTTTCGTCACCATCTTTATCCATGACCCTGACACACAGCGGGAGGTTAATAAATACTTGCTGAACATATGATTACATAAAGGGTCGCAAATGGAAGCAAGCATAAATTTCTTCGTGGCCAATGTACCAAAATGTCCGGACAATGTGTTTGAAAGCTCTTTGTTCAGAAATGAGGGACTTGGGGGGATGAAGGGAAGGTGGGGACCAGAGGAGGGAGGTGGGCAGAAGAGACCCCTGGTTTCATCTCTGCACTCAGAAACTCAGCCTGGAGGGGGAACCCATGGGTGGAGAGTGAGCCAGAGTTTACAGAACAGATGATTTAGACCCGAGGCTTTTCCCAGTGTACGCCTCCTCTATGACCTCCAGCCTTGACCCAGCCCACACAGGGCGGTAGACACACAGGAAATGCCCTTCCCCATGCCGGGAAGCATGAATTCACAGCAATGTAGCCCCGAGGAGCAAGAGGCCCTCAGCTGATCCCTTACCGCCGAGACTCCTCTCCCTGACTTGAACGTGGGTGCCTTCTCCAAGTGCACGTCTCTGACCTTGAGCTCTCCTGGAGCAAGGCCAGACCCACACGTCTAACTGCCCACCTGCCACCCCCACTGTGACTCAGTCCTCGATGAAACCCCATCTTCTCCAGCACTCTGACCCCCCCCCCCCACCAGGATCCTCAGCAGCAGAGCCCCCAGTGCTCCAGTTCCTTGAACCAGAGATGGAGGCTTCACCCTCAGCCCTCTCTGCCTTCACCCCACCACCCAGGCTGCCTGCTGGGCCTGTTCAGTATCACAGACCCACGTTGCCAGGCCTATCTGCACCGTCAGTCCCAGCTGCTGTCATCTTCTAGCCACACCCCATGTCTCCCCTTGTACTCTGCAGCGGGTTCCCACAGGGTCTCCAGAGCCACCTTTGCAAAATGCCAGGCCCTTGCTTTTACACCGTCAATGGCAGCGGTGCTATTGCAATAAAGACGAAGGCTCTCAATGAGGCTGCAAGAGCCTGGGTGGTCACTCCCGGGTTAAATCTCTGGCTCCCTCTTGCACCCGGCTTCCCCCTGCTCTCATTTCTCTGGTCCCTCTGGCCTTCTCACCTCTGCTGAACTCTGCCCCCTTCTCTCCTACACATTTGTCCCCTCTGCCTGGAACCCACCATCCCTACTCCTGCCCGTGCTTCCCCTCCCTTTAAATCCTAAGGTGAAAAATTCCTTTGACTCAGACCTGTTACCACCTGCTCCCTGAATCCCAACACCTCCTATAGCAGCATGATCCGCCCTCCTGCGGGGCCTTCACTGCTGTTTGCACTCCCGAGACACCCCCAGCACCTATCTTCCCACCAGCCTGCAAACCCCCTGGGGACAAGCCCCGCCATGTTTGTGTGCACTCACCCGTGGAGTTCCCACACCACGCACAATGCCTGGCACGCAGAAGGCACTCAGCTATTTGTTGAGCGACGCATAACGGGCTTGGGTTTTATTGAGGGAAGCCACACTGCCTTGCAGTCTGGCTTCCTGGGAGATAGCTACAACACAGAGGAATCGCTGATGGCAACATATTCCTTCCGAGGAAGATTTTCAAGCAGGAAAAACACAACCTTCCCAAACTGGCACAGAAAGCAAGGAGGAAAAAGATGAGCTGTGCCGTCCAACGGCAGGAACGCACGGCATGGGCACGGGCGCGAGCCGTCTGTGTGGGGATGTGCGGAGATTCCGTGCCCACCTCCAGCCATATGCCAGGGAGAAGCCGGGTAGGAGCAAGCCTCCCTTTCCCCACCAGCAAGAGGAAGGCCGTCACTCGGAGGCGGCGGAGGCAGACCGCGAGCTGGGAACAGCTGCTGAGAACGAAGCGCCTAGGTGTTGCGGTCCTAATTCTGGTTGGGAGCTCTCTTCTCTCTGGCTCACATCAAGGGGTGATCTTTGTGCCAGGCATGGAGGGCTGGAAGGTTCTGCAAGGTCAGCCCTGGGACAAGCAAAGTCTGACTGTCTCATCACTCAGGTTGGTGTGGCCGAGTGTCCCTTTGGGTGAAATGAAACCTGACATTAACACTGCCAGGCTCTACCCCATCAGTCTGCAGTTTGCAGCCCATGCCCAGAGCTGGCACTGCAAGGATTCCTTATGACTAGCCCCTCTCACTCTCCCCACAAGGCAGGGCTGGGAGCCCCAGCCTCCCCTCGGCTCCCTTGCTTCTCCAGGAAAAGTATGACAGCATGTGAGATGGCACACCCCAAATAACTGCTATCACCAGGGCTCCGGTCTACAATCGGAAAGAATTGGCATTGAAATGGTCTAAACGACAGTTTTCCTCCAGGTTAATGAAGATTCTTAAAAATGCTAACATGTACTTTCCCAGACACTACCGGTTGTATGTAGAATTTTTCAAATGTAATGATCAGCACGCTACCAAAGACTTCAAAAAGTTCCCTAAGAAAGCTTAGTAACCTGGCAAAATATCAAATAAACGCACAGGGATGAACGGCTCTCTTCTTTGTCAGCCGTGAATCACTGGAAAATGCAGCAGGGCAGGGAGATCCACCTTATCTTTCCAGAGACCCAGGAGCAGAGTTTCTAAGAGCAGGGCAGAGCTTCACAAAGACCATGGATATTTAGAGAGAGACGCGGAAGGGAACACAAATAAACACCCAGAGGGACAGACGTTGTTGCGCGTTCCTGGAACGGACTCATCATGTACTCGGGTTAGTGAATCTTCACGAATCAGTGCAAGGACATCATTGAATTCTTAGGAATATCATGCAAAAACTCAAGATTTTTTTTTTTTAGCTTGCTAAAAAAGGATTCTAAAGTTCATGTGGGGTAGCAGATGGGTCAGGGATAGTAGTCATAGATATTCTGGAAAAAGACAACTAGCCGAGATGATTTGAAAACATAAAATAAAAGCTTTTGTAGATAAAAGGGTCGTGGTGACATAGTAGGTCAGAGAAGAACAGAAAGGGCATCCTGCAAACACACCCTAGCCTATTCAGGAATTCAGGCTGGGGAAAAGACAGACTACTGGCTAACTAGAACAGGAAAAATCAGCCAGCTGTTGAGAAAAAATTAATTTCTATCTTCCATCGTATAATAGAGAATGGGATAAAAAGTAGAATCTGCAAAATGAATAGCAAAGTGAGTAGGAGAAAATGCACACGAGGAAATCCGTGAAGCCAGGGTGGGGTCGGACTCCCCGAGCAGCCCCACGAGAGGGCACATCGCATGGCCAAAGGCTGTCGGGCGCAGGCATGCAAAAGAAAGGGCTCTTTGCAGCCTGGAATCCATAAACGGATTCAAGAGACAAATGATAAACCGGGAACTGCCTTTCCGACGTTCTATCGAAAGGTTAACATCCTCTTCTGCATAAAGAGCTCTTACAAATCACTGAGAAAAAGGAGAAATCTAAATAGAACAGCAAAGGACAGGACTGTCAGTGCTCCAGCCCCCTGGTAATGAAGACGCACAAATGGAGAGCACGAGTTACCCTCGATCACCTACCCACACAGACCAAGATGGAATCAAAACCGTCCAAAGGGAGCGTGTGTGTGTGTTGGGGCGGGGGGGGGGGGGGGGACGAGTGTTGCCACGCCGTGGTCGGGAGGACGAGTGGCTCAGGCTGTTGTGGGGGCAGCGTGGCAGCACAGATCAGTACTGGCATCTCACTCAGTGACACCAGCTCTCACAAAACATCCGAAAGAAACAATCCCAGCTGCCTACAGGTATTTGTTCAACCCTATCTTGGTGCAATGTGGTCTTCCTTCAGCAAATCACTGAATTTTCTAAGAACCCAGTTACATAAAGTACGACACATTCCTATAGAGGAATGGAATGAAATATAGCCTTCGAAGATCATGCTTCCAAAAACAAGGAAAAAAATCAACACAAAGGTAACAGGAAAAAAAATGCAGGAGATACGACATATTAATGATCCCAATTCTGTTAAAAGTGACAAATAATAGATTCTAAAATGTTAATTGTTTTTCTCTCTAAGTGATGAGATTATGCATGGTTTTTCTTTTTGTTCACATTTTCCATAAAGAACATTACTTTTATAATTGGAAAGTTATATAATTTTTAAAAGATCAAACCTCGGTAATTCTATTTCTAGAACTCTATCCAAACATGAGCTCATGCATCTCACGCAGCCACCAGTGAAGTGGGTACCATTACTTACATTCCCATGAACAGAGACCCGAGTGGCGAATGTGACGTGGCTGATATCACCTTCGAGCTGGGCCATGGCAGACGCTGCTACTGAGATTGGGAACCAGAATGATATATGAGAATATCCACCAGAGTGTTAGAGTAGAAAAGAAAAACACATCCGACAGGAACAGCAGAAACACCATGCTGGCATGAAGGAATACCACGTAGCCACTCAACAGTGATGTTTTAAGAATCTTTTCGGCCGGCGCCACGGCTCAATAGGCTAATCCTCCACCTAGCGGTGCCGGCACACCAGGTTCTAGTCCCGGTCGGGGAGCCGGATTCTGTCCCGGTAGCCCCTCTTCCAGGCCAGCTCTCTGCTGTGGCCAGGGAGTGCAGTGGAGGATGGCCCAAGTACTTGGGCCCTGTACCCGCATGGGAGACCAGGAGAGGCACCTGGCTCCTGGCTTCGGATCAGCGCGGTGTGCTGGCCACAGTGCACTGGCCGCGGCGGCCATTGGAGGGTGAACCAATGGTAAAAGGAAGACCTTTCTCTCTGTCTCTCTCTCACTGTCCACTCTGTCAAAAAAAAAAATAATAAAAAAATCTTTTCAATGACATGGGATAACATCCACTGTGTCAAAGTAAAAAAAAAGAAAAGACAATATCCCATGCAACGTGGTCCTAACTATTGTAAATGTGTGAAAGCAGAAGACTGGAAGAACGTATTATAAAATACTAACCCTGATCATCTCACAGGTTGTTGTATCAGAAAATTTTATACAATGGAAGTTGCTTTTATTACCAACATATGGTCCATGCTAGCTTTATTAAATTTTATTTGAGGGGAAGGGACAAGGAAAGAAATTATCCATCTATAGGTTTACTCCCCCAAAACCCACAATGGCCTGGGCTGCAGCAGGAGCCAGGAGCCAGGAGCCAGGAGCCAGGAATGGAATCCAGGTCTCAAACATGGGTAGCAGGAACTCAACTCCTTGAGCTGACCAGGGTCTTTGTTAGCTGGATACTGAACCCAGGCTCTCTGATGCAGGATGCCACAGTCTTAACTGCTAGTCTAAAGGGTTGCTTCTCATGTTAATTTTAAAAGATGTACACATCACTAATTATAATCCAACCTTCCTGTTTCTTCTACCTGCTCATCCTTTAAGGCCAAGTTCAAGGCTCACCTCCCCCTTGAAGCCTTCCTCAGCCCATACTGCCTGACCTTTCAAAATGTGTGTTCAAAATAAAGCTTTGACTGTTGGCTTTAGAAATTCCCACATGGCTCTCAAATAGCCATGTGGCCCTTGGGCTGGACACCTCATCAAGGGTCCTGGAGCCTCCAGGGTGGGGAGCATGTCACCTTCTGCTCTCAGGCTAGTATGCTGTGACCGGCAGCTGGGCAGACTTGCAGAGCCAGAGCCAACAGAGACACCATCACTACACGTGGCCTGCTCCTCTAGGTTGGGGAAAGTATGGATGAAGTCATGAGCAGGGCCTGTGGAACTGAATGCTGGCCCCTGACCAGAACCAGTCTATGGAGAAGTTCTCATGATCTGTGGGTGATGAGAAAAATCTGGTGATGGGTGTGGGGAGCAACTGGGAGCAACTCGGACTAGACTAAGTTACTGGAATTAAGACTTATTCTATGCATCTGCTTTCCCACAATATGGCGCTGAGAAGGGAAACAGCTTCTACACAGCTGCCTCCAGTTCAACCAATAAACTGTGGGACCTGCTCCTGATTGGAGGAGAGCAGCGTACTCGGTGTGTGGGTAGCAGAGTTGGGATTGGTGGAAGAGGACTATAAAGGAGGAGAGAGACGGCATGCACCAGGAACATCTAAGGGGAACACCTGTGCAGCCCCCGAGAGAGCCAGCTGGCGGTGTGCCGCTCCCCCGCGGAAGTGGGGAATGTGGCAGGGGGAACCGCCCTTCCACGGAGGTGGAAGGGATGGTAGCCAACCTGGGAAGGACCAGCAGCCAACCCGGGGAGGGCCGAGCAGACAGAAGAACAGCGCAGGGTCCTGTGTCGTTCCTCCACGAAGACGGGGAGTGACATAATGGTGCCGTGACTCGGATATGAAGCCTAGGCAGGGTTTAGTGTCGTTCCTCCATGAAGAGGGGGAGCGACAGATGGGAATTTTCCAAAACAGTAAATTTATTTAACCATCCTTTAGTCTGGGATTACGTCCTTCCTACTCTTTGGTGTTAAAGCATGTGTGTGTGTTTTTTTTTTAAATGATGGGGTTATATATATATATATATACACACACACACACATATATATTATATATTACCCCATTTGTATTCCACTATTCTGCTAAAATGTGGTCAGTGGTGGAAGTCCTTGCCCTGGAAAAAAATTTGGGGTGTCCCACACACCTTCCGCCACTTCTTGGATAAACAAAAATTCAAGTCATAAATGCAGTCTCAGTTCAGAAATGACAACGTCTAATCCCAAGTGATGATGAAAAACTCCGACTTCAATCAGTTACAGCCATTCCTTCCAGCCTCCAGCCGGCTCCTGCCACGGGCAGGGGGCTCACGGAGAGAAAGAGGCTGTGCTGTTTCCGTGCTGCCTTCTCAGCCCGAAGCTGCAGGGTGGGGAGGAGGGGAGAGGGCGTCCCCGCCCAGCCCCTGTGATCTGATATCCTCCTGCACAGGCAGGCACGTGTGGGAAGTGGACATTCCCGCTCCTGGCTGTCTTCTTGGGCTTGTCAAGGGTTCTCATTTGGAACCTGTGATGTTTTCCATTGAAGAGGGAGACGCTTCTGGATGGCACTCCCTCCTCTGGCCCTGTAGATGATCATTTTTATTATTTATTTGTGTTTACTTGAAAAGCAGAGACAGAGAGAGAAAGTGAGCTCCCATCCATTGGTCGACTCCATGGAGCCCAGAACTCGTCCCGGCTCTCCCAATCTGGTGGCAGGGACCCAACTTCGTGAGCCATCACCCACATTAGGAGAAAGCTGGCATGGCAAGCAAGACCTAAATTCAACTCCAGGTCCTCAGATATGGACGCGGGCAGCCCAAGTGGTGGCTTAACCACTCGGATGGGGACTTTTGAGTGCTATTTCACAAATAAATGCCTGGCAATCCCAAGTTGCTTCCTGTCTGCATCATGTTTCATAGTCTAACATAAACACAAAGACTAACTTTGTGGAAGAGGGGGAATTCAAAGGATTCAGTGTGTCTGAAAGCCAAGTAATATTGGTGCTGACTGAACAAAACTGGAATCATTTGTTCTCACTGGAGAAAGATGCCGAAGTGCTCAATCCAAAATAGCTACTACCCCTTTCCCTAACCCAGTTCCGTTTTTCTCATGACATCTGCAGTCACGAATGAGCCTCCAGTGTGTGTTTCTTTCCCTTTCTGATCCCTGCTTCTCCGAGGAGAAGGTGCGCTCCATGAGGGCAGGCTCCTTATCGGGCTCGCTATCCACGCTAAACTGTAAGGGAAGAACCTGGAGTGGGCAGTCTTAAACTATTAGACCGTCAGTGTAGCACTGAAGTCACTGATGGACTCCCTGCATACCGGCTTGTGGGTCCTTGTATCCAGGGACAGCTCTTGTAAAGGAGTCCCTTAGTTCCCAGTCACTCTAGGAATAAGATATCACAAAAACAGTGAGTGAGCAGAGAGAGCACACTCCCAGCGGCCAGCACCAGCTCACACGCCGCCTGGACACACGACGTGGCAGCAGACACGTGACTCCACGGCAGCTGTCGCCCATCCCCTGCTGCTGAGTAGCACCGGCCTCCCCCAACGTCTCTCAGCTGCCTTTTAGAAAACAGATTTTTTTTTTTTTAACAGCAGTGATGAGAAAATGCCCTCTTGTGGGCGTGACAGTGGACCACCTCAATAATGTCACAGATCTCTGAACTGGGGGTTATTCAACAGAATTCCTTCATAACTCTCAAAGGCTTCCTTTTTATAAAACCTCCACCATCAACCCTTTGTTCAAGTGGAAATATATTTTCTAAGAGGCCATTAGACAGTGCTCCATTCTTCTCTGCATGTCTGACTTAGCAATGCAAGTCCCGATGCCGTGCAGATCATCAGTGAGATCGTTATTCTCCGTGCTAAACTTCTGTATGATTTGATAATAACTGGGTGACATTTTTTAAAAAAAAAATCATCGCCCAGAATCTGCCTCCTTTCTGCTCCCAGGAAACCATCACCTGAGATTGACGGGCGGCAATGGGAAATAATAAAATTATGTAAGATGAGCTTGTAATCACCAGCATTTCACAAGCAGCAAAATGCTTTTTGCTCTGGCTGAGGAACAGAAAGTTTCTTCCTCATTTTAAATCTGTATCCGAGGGAAAGCGTCTATTAAAACACAGTTCTCTGTATACTTACTGCCTCTGGCAGACTGCCAGGGAGACTGTCAGGGAGCGACTGCCACGGAGGAGCTGGCCGGCAGTGGCACCCAGCTCGCTCCTCAGGAAGCCACTGTGAATTCTCAAGGGGGCTCTGCTACCGGCTGGCTGCTCCCACCTCTTCTGGCCAGGCCCCCTTGCAATCGGAGACACACACACACACACACACACTCTCTCTCTCTCTCTCTCTTTGGGTGTCTTCCTCCCCTTTCTCACTCTTCGGACACACTATTGTCATCATCAACATCATTAAATTGCAAACTTTGCCATCCAGGATGTGGTTGGTTCCAACCGTTTTTGCTGGATGCGCCGTACAGGTGCATGTGACCACGTGGGGGCACAGTTATTTGAGAACGCTGGCACGACAGTCAACGAGGCGAGCTTTGCAGAGGTAAGCCTGCGTCAGCTACCTTGAAGAAAACCTCCAAATCTTGGTCTTACAAGGAACCCCGGGTGGCGCAGAATCCAGAGAGACTGATTTGTCTAAGGCAAGGGACATTATTACATGGAATCATATGGAAGTATGCTGTTGCTTTTCCCCCTTTAAATAAAATGGTTATTTTAAAAAGTTCTTTTACATCATGGCCCGTGTTTTCTGTTTCGTCACATGTACAAAAGCATGGGTAACAGAGAGGAGGGGTACAGCATAATTAGCCTTACTTTTCCTTCCCTTGTTAGGTAAGTTTTCATGTTATCCCAAAAGGAAAAGGTTTTTGGGAAAAAAAAAACCTAGAAAATTTTAAAACAGGAAGGATGACCACTGGTAAAAGTAGGGCATATTTGCAGGCTGTCTTCCAGGTTCTTTGTTTTTAGACACTTAACCTCACCCTACAGTCAGGCATCACGTCAGAACTGGGACACGTTCCGAGAAACGCAGCATTAGGCGATGCTGTCAGCGTACAAGCACCACAGAGGGCCACAGCCACCGCGATGGTGGGAGCGGAATGTGAGAGCTCTCAGAATCGAAAAGGAGTCACCTGGGTCAACCGTAAGGGACATAAATAAAGCAAGCCAGGGAGTGATGCAGAAAGGGTTCTTGCGCATAACTGCCCGACAGTGACTGTCACACCAGACGCGGCCAGAACCACAGTGTTCCGCAGAGGCCCCGGCAACCTTGCAGGAAAAGCACTCCAGCAAGGGCATCGCCCAGTCAACGTCTGTCCAGCCTCAGATTATTCTGAGCTTGGTTATTAATCACTGTGGCCAAAGATTGTTTCAAAATATCTGATCTCATCCTCCCCATCTTTGCCTTACTAAGTCTTTCCCTCAAGCCTCATCTTCTATGGATACATCCATAATTTTCTAGGCCAGGCCTATTCCTCGGGTGATGTTCCAGTATTCCCATTGCAATGATTTAGCATTCCTGCCTAAACAGCATTCTTCTGACTGGTGTTGGGGTTGCTATTTAGGTTGACGACGGCAGAGCTGACTACACACCGAGGCTGCACGGCATAGCTGCTTGCTTCCAGGCTGCAAAGCTACACAGCACAGTACTGTACTGGATTCGGTAGGCAAGTGGAACATGATGGGATTTATGCCTCCCAACGTGGAAAAGGTACAGCAAAAATACAAGGTGATGGGAATTTTTCGGCTAATCATATTCTTTTATTTTAATTTTATTTTTTATTTTTTGACAGGCAGAGTGGACAGTGAGAGAAAGAGAGAGACAGAGAGAAAGGTCTTCCTTTGCCATTGGTTCACCCTCCAATGGCCGCCGCGGCCGGCGCACTGCGCTGATCCGATGGCAGGAGCCAGGTACTTCTCCTGGTCTCCCATGGGGTGCAGGGCCCAAGGACTTGGGCCATCCTCCACTGCACTCCCTGGCCACAGCAGAGAGCTGGCCTTGAAGAGGAGCAAACGGGACAGAATCCGGCTCCCTGACCGGGACTAGAACCCGGTGTGCCGGCGCCGCAAGGCGGAGGATTAGCCTAGTGAGCCGCGGCGCCGGCCTCATCCTATTTGTTGACTGAAATGTTAACAAGTGGCAAGTGTCCAAATCTATGTATTTATGTCCCCAATTTATTTTCGTTAACCAAGTTTCCTTCTTAATGAAAAACTATTCTGCTCAAATAATCCAACTTACAATAGAGTCACTTTAGAATCTTTGTTCTCAATTTCTAAAGAAATGTTTTGTCTTTTTCCTGTGGTTCTCTGATCAATAGAAAGACAAGGCATGGTTTGCCAGCTGGCCCTACCTCAGGGCCCAAACGTATCCAAGGACAAACCAGGCCAGGCAGAGCAGCCCACAGGTGGGACATGAGGGAGACACAAACCCAAGGCAAACAGAAAGAGATGGACCAGGGGGCCTGGGAGCCAAACACAGGCCAAGGGCCTTCACTGGGTGCCCGGGCCCAAGGTCTTGGACAGGGTCCTGGAAAGAGTCTTACTGCTGCATGGGGAGATGGAGCCACGTTGATCTTCCATGGCGCAGGTCCAAGTGCAGACTCATTTGGTGCCCTGGTGAAGGGATCCCTCATGGAGGCCCACGTTTTAGGAAATCACGCTGTTTACATGTGACAGTAGTTGAGAAGGTTGGAAGGAAACTCCCCAGGGTATGCGGCTGTGCACCAGGACTGCTCGAAACAGCACGGGATCCTCGGGCTGGCCCCTCTCCAGGTTCTGGGGTGGGGCAGGGGCGGGACTCAGGTTCCAGCTCTGCCTCTGAGCAGCCAGTCCTGGAGAAGCCATTCCCCTTCTCTCTCTCTGCCTTGCTCCTCCAAACCGCAAAATGTGCCCAGTGTCGGCAAAGATCCTGAGAACAAAGTCAACAGAGGATACAAAGAGTGCCCGAGCTCCCCTTCCCCTGGAGCACCGAGGCGGCTCAGCTCAGGACTCCCGCACAGCCCCTTCCAGACCCTCCAGCAGGCAGTCCCCACGGGCAGGGGGACAGGCAGGATCTGAACTGGCAGAGAGACATCTACAGGAAGTGGAGAGGGGAGACGATGAGAACAGCTCCGCCCACTCAGCAGCAGCTCCTTAAAACCAGCGGAAAATCCTTCCATTCAGGAACGCACCTTCCTGACCCCCCAGCGACTCTCAGAGCACCCCACTTCCTCCACCCCAGGTCCCCTGTGCCCACGGCGGGCAGGCGATGACCTGCCACAATGGCTTCTGGCACTTCAACCCTGGACTAAAGGCATCCAAGTGCTATAAGACATGGCAACCAGCCCCTGGGGCTCCCAACCAGACAACAGGAGGCTGAGCCCCTGGGGACTGGGCACCCAGCCCTGGCCAGGAGGAAGGGATGCCTCGGGTATCTAACCAGTTGTGCAGGCGACCTGCATCGGTGGGGATGGGTGCACCAGGTTGTCACAGTCCTGGGTGTCCACACCCTGTCCGCAGCGCTGGGGCCCTGGGCAGTCTCCTGAGAGCCATTTAGCTTCCTGCAGGACGGCCTTCGGGGGAGAAATTGGCTGGCTTGCTGGATGTCATACCTTCAGTGTAAATCAACACAACGCTGTCACCTGGGGACGGTTCACCCTGGGCATGCTGCCAATCAAATACATCAAACAGGAAAGTGGTGGGGGAGAGGCGGGGGCTGATTGGAGAGAGGCAGGAGGGAACCTTCTGGGGTGGAACAGTATTTTATGTCTGGTTACACAGGTACATGCAATTACTGGAACTCAGTGAACGGGACCCTTACGTCTGTGGATTTCGTTCTATCCCCTCAACTAGTGTAGCTCAAACAAACGCGACGCCTGGTGTGGGGTGAGGTATACAGCAAATGCCCTGTAGGAGTTAGGGAAAGAAATCTGTTCAACAATTCCTCAAGTGGATTTGAAAAAGAATACATCAGGAGAATGAGTTTGGAAAATGCTTAGAAACCTCTTTTTTTAAAAAAAAAAAAAAAAACTGTGATAAAATATGCGACCATAAAATTTCCCATCTTATCCATGTCCATGGCATTCAGGACACACAGTTTTTTGTTTTTTGTTTTTTAAGATTTATTTACTTGAAAGTCAGAGTTACAAAGGGAGAGAAAGAGGGGCAGAAAGAGAGAGGGGTCTTCCATCCGCTGGTTCACTCCCCAGTTGGCCACAACAGCCGGAGCTGCGCCGATCCGAAGCCAGGAGCCAGGAGCTTCTTCTGGGTCTCCCATGCAGGTAGGTGCAGGGGCCCAGGGACTTGGGCCATCTTCTGCTTTCCCAAGCCATAGCAGAGAGCTGGAATAGAAGTAGAACAGCTGGGGCCAGCGCTGTGGCGCAGCGGGTTAAAGCCCTGGCCTGAAGCGCCGCATCTCATATGGGCACTGGTTCTAGTCCCAGCTGCTCCTCTTCTGATCCAGCTCTCTGCTGTGGCCTGGGATAGCAGTGGAAGATGGTCCAAGTCCTTGGGCCCCTGCACCCGCGTGGGAGACCTGGAAGAAGCTCCTGGCTTCGGATCAGCGCAGCTCCAGCCGTTGCGGCCATCTGGGGAGTGAAGCAGTGGATGGAAGACCTCTCTCTCTGTCTCTACCTCTCTATGTAACTTTTTTTTTTAAAAGATTTTATTTTATTTGAAAGACAAAGTGGAGAAGCTGGGACTTGAACCGGCGCCCATATGGAATGTGGGCACTGCAGGTGGCAGCTTTACCCGCTACACCACAGCGCCGGCCCCACACACACTGTTGAAACCATCTCCAGCACACTTCCATCTGCTCACACTGGAACTTTTTCCCCATTAAACAATGACTCCCTATGCCCAGGCCCTGGTAACCACCGTTGTGCTTTCTGCTCCTTGAGTTCAGAATCCTTCTAGAAGTGGAACCATACAGTACGTGTCCTTCTGTGACTGCTCCCTTCCTTTAGCACAATGTCTTAGAGGTCCATTCATGTCAAGGCACAGGCCAGAAGTTCCTCCCTTTTCAAGGCTGAATGATATCCCATCGTACATAGGTGCTGCGCATTGTCTATCCATGCATCCGCTGATGGACGCTTGGGTTGCTTCTGGCTTTTGGTACTGCAAACTCTGCTGCTATGGGAAACATCAGTGGATGAATGCTTGTTCTAGGCCCAGCTTTTGCTTTTCTTGGGATATACTCAGGAGTAGAATTGCTGGATCATGTTAACTCTACATTTAATTTTTTTAAAACAACATCCATAACGTTTTCCATGGGGGCTTCATCATTTTACATTCTAGGAGCAGTGCATAAGGGTTCTAGTTTCACCACAACCTCACAAACACTTCTTGTGTCTTTTTGTCACCTGAATGGGTGTGATGTAGGGGTTTCACTGTGGCTTTGATTTGCATCTCACTGGTGACTGCTGGCGTGGAGCATCTTTTTGTGCCTGTATTGGTCACTAGTATGTCTCCTTTGGAGAAGCAGCTATCCAAGTCCTCTGCCCATTTTTTGATTGGAGGTTTTCTGTCTGTTGAGTTGAACCCAAGCTATCATTGTAACCACGCAGACCTGACAGCCAGGTCTTGCCTTCCCCAGTGTCGCATGCTCAGTCCTCAGACAGCCACTTCCCATGTCCACCCATCCCCACAGCTCACGCGTCACACCTAGCACAGGAGTAAGGGCCAGCTCAACACCTGCCACCCCCTCTTCCTAGGGCCAAAGAGATCTGGCCCAGGGGTTTCCTCCAGTTTTCAAACAGGCTTGTGGAATCCAGGCGTTCCGGGAGGCAGACCAGGAATAGAAACAGCGAGCAGTTACAGCTCTGGAGTTGTGACTTCACAGTTCTGGGAGGCCCCCCACCCCCCGCGCCCCCACAGACTCCCCCAGGACTCCTGAAGAACAAAAACGGCTTTTTGTGGCTCCTGCAGAATCGAGGAGGGAAAGCCCTAAGTCCCTAGCAGGAACCCAACTGGGGCTGTGGTTCTGGAATGCTCTTGTCACTCAGGGATGTGAGGGAGAGCACACGGGGAGCAGCAGGGACCCCCCCCCCCCGACTCTCCCTGACTCTGGCATCATCTGGAACCCAGGGCTGCGGCCCTTGGCACAGGAAGGCGGCTGGCCTGTCTTTATCCCAGCAAGGCAGCAGTGCACGCTGCTTTTCTGCCATGGCTCTGCGGGGCTGCCTGCAACCTTCCCCTGTGTCCCCAGCTCTGGTGCCTTCCAGGCCTCACAGTCACACCCCCAACCCCACAGAGAGCTCAGCCCCCACACTGCCAGTCTGCCCCCTAGGGGTGCCAGAGGAGACCTGGCCAGACGCCGGAAACGAGAGACTTTACAGAGAGGAAAAAGGCGACTTCTGGGGAACACAGTTTCCGTGAAAACCCCTTTTCTCCTCTGGGAGGCAGGTTCCCCACGTCACGTGAGGCGGCGCAGGTGCTCTCTCTTCCCAGTGCGTTGCTGAGCTTGTAGACACGGAGGCTTGGGCGCTACCCCTTGGCACAGCTAGGCTGCAGCGAGAAATATGTTCCTTTCCCAGTTAGAGTATTATTCAAGTTTTGATGATTAAAGCTGGTTGGAACAGCATGAACCGAATAGATTACAGCGTTCCCCCTTCCAGCAGGCTCTTTCCTAGAAGGCCCAGCCAGCCAGACATGCACGCTGCACGCAGTCTTCCCATTGCCCCAGCCCAGCTTCCAAATGTGCCTCTTCTACTTCCCAAATCCTGTGGCCCTTGACTTTGGCTCAGAAAAATAAATCAGAGCAAGGTCAGCTTAGACTTCTTCACATCACCCAGGAAGAGAATCTGATGGCAAAAGAACCGATCCAGAAATTAAAGTGAGCAAAATAACCTCCGCATCTCTCAAGTGGGTAAAAAGGTGCTGACTGGTAATAGCATGGCCTCCAGGTGTGTAGGGGCGGGGATAAGGTTCCTGAGGTAAGAGCCGGGGGTCTCACTCAGCATCTGGGGGACCCACGGGGTGGTGCACACACAGCTCCTTCCAGCCAGCAAAGAGAGCAATCACATCGGAGTGGAAGAGACCAGGCAGCTGGTCTACCTACCCTGGCTACAGGGAGCACCGCTGGGCGGGACACAATCAGCTCACTTGTTATCCCAATGGCAGCACTGACAAGGGATTCTAGACCTGCCAGGACCAAGGCTAAGGACAAAGGCAGTGCTTGCCTTCAAGACGACCATGATCCCCAAGATGAATCAAGAAATAACCAGTTGTTCCTGCGATTCAGAACTTGGCACCGTTCTACACACTTTGCAAAGAGGAACGCGTTTAATCTTCAAACATTCAATTCTCATAGTGCACCCCAGGAAGCCTTCTGATCAAAAGAAAAGGAATCAGTTAGACGTAAGCCTTGGAGGTAAACTCTGGATCGAACTTTTGTTCAGTTTTCAAAGATGATGGCAGTAAATTTCAGCGTGAAGGCAGGGGTTGAGCAGCCTTAAACCACGTATTGGAAAGCTCAAACCCTCCAAAATCCAGGCATTTTGGAGCACCTACATGATGCCACAAGTAGAAGATTCCATATCTGATCTCACAAGATGGGTCACAGTCAAAACCAAGCGCACTAAAAATATTGTATAAAATTGCCTCCAGGCTATGTGTATGAGGGGCACAGAAAACATAAATGAATTCCGTGTTTAAACCTGGGTCCTGTCCCCAAGATACCTCATTATGTACATGTAAAGTTTTTCAAAATCTGAAAAACGCTGAAATTCGAGTTTCTTCTGGCACAAGCATTTCGGCCAAGGGAGACTCAACCTGCAGTTGAAATCACCCCAGTGGGTCTATTCCTCTGCGTGTCTTTTTCGCCTTCAAAGAAAATGAGCTGGACCTCAGCTTATTATGTCAACTGTGGTTAATCAGTGAGCAATGTGGCTAAACGTGTGATTATTCTGTTATTCTAATAGGCAATTCATACTCTGTGTAAGTGATTTTGATTTATTCTCGCCTCCATAGGAAGACAGTGGCAGGGTGGACAGGTTCGTCCATCCCCACGCAACCTCAGGCACCCGGCACCCTTGTTTGTTGATCTCACACTGGGCAAACGCTTTGTGTCTCTAACTCATCCGCAGAATGGGAATAAGACCACTGTGTCTCAGGGCGAGCATCAAATGAGCTACCACAGGGAAGCCTGTGCTCTTTCCACGGTGCCTTCTCAGTAAACAGCCATGGGATCCATACTCATTAGAAGCTCCAGGAGCTGAATATATATCATTAAAGTTCCTTGGGAGACTAAAGTCAGCTGCAGTTTTGATCCAAAAGAAAATGCTTAAAAGCTGGAAGATTTGAAAAAGAATTAAAAAAAAAAAAAAAGGCAAACACGAACGGTAAGATCATTCTTTTAAAATGCCAAGTTCCCCTGTTTCTCACCACTTCTCAATGCTGCCAATGACCAAAAGGAAAACAAGGGACACTGTGGCAGGCGTCCGGTGTCCAGCTTGGCCTGAGCCTTTGACGGGAGTCTGCCTTGCCCAGCGCAGAGACACGCAGTCCTGTTGCAGGAGCTTCGCTCCTCCCACCCTGCATCTGCTCCTAAGAGCACTGTGGGGATGCGCAGGAAGTGGAAGCCTCCAGCCTGCCTTTAGTTTACGGTGGGAGTGGAAGCAAGCCGGGCAGGAAGGAAAGCGGGAGGCTGGACAGAGCAGTGCGCAGGCGTGGCCTGTGCCAGCCTTGGACGGCCAGCCCTCCGCGATGGGCCTGCCGTTCCGAGCACCTCCTGTGGGGTGACTTAATGACAGTCTTGACCGCAGCATTGCAACCAGGGCTTTCTCCCGGTGAATTTCAAACTGCAGAAGTCACCACTTGGCTGACGGCAGGTGGGAAGAGTTAAAACAGGAAGCAGATGCGTTTTGTGTGGTGTGTGCCTGAGGCTTGTTCACACCCTCTACCCATCTCCAGCAAAAAAGCTAATATAAAGAGTAAAAATAGGGCAGAAGAAGTCAGAAAACACAGCGTTACTGCCCTTTCATGGCTGTCTCCAGTTTCGAGGTGTCTTATTTTTCTTTAAAACAATGCTTTTGTGAAACACCACAAATTAAAAAAAAAAAAAATCTAAATGCAGATGACACCTTGCAAGGAAGCTTCTCTTAAAAGTGCCAGAGAGATTCAAGTGACCACTGGAATGACGGAGCTCCAAGAGAAAATTAGCCTGTAAAGTCTCAAGTCATAAATTCTCGGAGATTCCATTTAGATTAGTTAGCTCTCATCAACAAGCGTATTTGATAGATACAGACCCAAATATAGTACTGAAAGTTTCACACGGTGACAAACCCCGAACATAACTATGCAGCCAGTGAATGTAAAGAAAACCCCAAAGCAGGCTTTGATGTCCCCTTCCTGATTCCTTCAAGGGTGTTTTTCTAGACAAACATTTTTTTTTTTTTAAACTAAAGACTTCCATGCCAGGAACTGTGCTAAGCACTAGAATGCAAAAATCAGCAAGCCCAGGTTGGGCTTAAACCTTCCCACAGTGTTTTTAACTCTTTGATTTGCTATTTATTTGCTAAGCCAGCTCAGTATGGAAAAGGATGCCATGGAAGCTCCTAAAAGTTTTCTCATTAGCCTTCCAGGAATCACAGTAAAGGAAGTGGGTGAGCCAATCCAAAAAGGGTGATGAATGTTGATCAAATCCTGTTTATATTCTTAGGCTCACATTCCTTCCAGTGGAATCATTGCATGGAAAATGCTAATTACCACGGACAGCGCAGTGCCCGGCACACACCAGGTATGTAAAGTGGGGTGGATGCATCAAGACTTAGTCTAGAGAGCCAGGAAAGCCCAGAGGCACACACACATGCACAACACACAGGCACACGAGCATGCACGTACAGCAGACACAGATTGGCAGCCGATGGATCTGTGTTCAAACCACTCGAACAGCACCGGCAGGGCTTGTGGCCTTGGGCTAGTTGATTTTCTGTGTGCCTCGTTTTCATTTAGAAACCGTGGATAATCCCTACCTCGCAGCGTTGATATGAGGATTACAGATAATATATGTAAAGTACTAAAATATAGTGGGCAGCCATAACTGGAAGCTATTATTATTATATTATTGGGACTTGATAAAGGTTGGTGATTGAATAATAGGTAGATTAACTGACCTCGAAAACCTACATCAACTCTGAAATCAAGATACTAAAAATGGAATTAAAAGTTCATACATCAAATCAACTCAAGGATCTTTTTAACGGTTAGAATTGTGATGCAAATCTCCAATGCTTTTCAGAAGTACTGATAATGAGACTCACAGGACACAATACGTTACACGTGCCGTGATGCAGCATGATGAGCCTGGGAGGCAGCAGAAGGGGGCTCAAGTGCTTCGGTCCCTGCCATCCACTCGGGAGACCTGGATGGAGTTCCAGGCTCCTGGCTTCATCCGGGCCCACCGTCCTAGCTCTCACGGGCATTTGGGATATGAACCAGCAGATAGAAGGTCTCTCTGGCTCTGTCTTTCAAATAATAAAAACAGTTATGTTTTGACTTTGAGGGGACAGACGCCGAGGGGTTGTTGCCACCTCTTCCATTGCTGCTCCTCTGCCCGAGCTGTGTGCCTGATCACACCAGCAAAACCTGCAACGCGGTATCTCTGAGCCCTCATAAGCACCCTAGAAAGCTGTGATGATTCCCTCTGTTTTCATAAAAGCCAGCTGAGGCTTAGTGAGGTTAAGGATCTTCCCAAGGTCACACAGCCAGCAGGCATCAGAGCCTGGACCTCAACTCTGACATGAAGCCCTTGCTTTCACCCACTCTGCAGTGTGGTCTGAACTAGGGGAAGCCCCCGAGGCATGGCCTAAGAGATCTAGGAGCCTCTCAAGGGAATGCAGGGAATGCACGCACAGAGGAAGACCACCTTCCTCACCGACAGCATCCTGTTTGCATTCTCCCCAGGTCTCCTAAACAGAAGCCCTGTATTTGTTAGTGCTAAGCACAGCAGGATACAGCAACCCCATGTTAGAGTGCTTACCCAAAAGAGTCAAAAGCAAGATCGCAAAAACATATGCACACTCATATTCACGGTGGTATGATTTGCACCTGGCCAAGAGGTGGGAGCAACCCAAATGTTCGTTGAAGGATAAATGGATAAGCAAAACTGTGACCTATACACAATGGAATATTATTCAGCCTTAAAAAGGAAGGAGCTCCTGTCACGTTCGACAATGTGTGATGAACCTGGGAGCCATTAGAAGTGCAACACGCCGTCACAAATAGACAAATACTATACGAGATTTCTACAGTAGTCAAATTCATAGGAAGTGGGACGGTGGGGTTGGGGAACACGGGGTTGGGCATGTAGTAGATACAATTTCAGCACTGCAAGATGAAGACGTTCTGGAGACCTAATCCCCGACAATGAATAGTAATATTACTGAAACACAGTAAGATGCAAAGTTCTACGTATTTTTGACTTACAACTTAAAAAGTACAGGATGCATATTGTGTACACATATGTATATATTTGGTATATCCATAAATCGGTCACCTAAAAATTGCAAAAAATCTAGAAAACAGATGATAAACATAGACATCCAGGGGGGCCGACAGTAGCCTTTGAGCATCCGAGGAGCAGAGCTCTCTGCCTAACCGGATCCTCTCCCATCTCCTTGTTCTCCCAGCTTCTGAGCCGTCATCTGCTGCTGCAGCACTGACAGCCTCCGAGCCATCTGAATTTCATGCAGATGCTTTCTCTTGTGGGAGATGAGAAATCTGCCCCCGCCCCACCCTAGAGGGGGACATGCCCCCAAACGCTAAAGTCCATTTCACCGAGAACTCTGTGGCCAAGCGTTCAACTTGCCACCTCTTAATTTGCAGCTTCAGTGTTCTCGTTTCCAAATGATTTCCTCGAAGCTGGCACCGATGAGCTCTCTGACCCGGGACTTGGGGAGAAGCAGTGCAGGGTGATTCCAGGAAGAACCACATACAGTTTGCTTGCACAGTGGCCCTGCTAGCAGCATGTTAGATCCAAGCTTCAGGTCAAGAATTCCAACAAGCTCTTCCTTCTAAATCAAAATGATCCAGATCGTTTTCTCTGCTAAAATTTACTTCAAATCAAAGCACTCTCCAGGGATTACTTTACCTACTTTCCTAGCACATTAGGAGATGACCCTAGATTTAAGTCATCGCAAGTGACTTCCTTCTGGACAAACTACAGCTTTTCACGGTTTGTGCTGACATGTGCCTGGCACAGTCAAAGGGACATAAAAGGCCTGGGGATTTTGTCTGTTCGTAAGGAGAGTTCTTATTCCCTAGTCACCTTCTGGGATAACTGCCCCAGTTTATCCTACCTAGCACCATCAGGGGCTGGGTTTCTTATTCACCGTGTTTCTTCCTCCTGCGACCCCACAAGGAGGCATTTAGTTGACTGATGATAGAATCACAAGGTTGGTTATAATTCCATTTCTCCATCTGACTTTGAACATAAGCGCTCCAATTACTTTGCCCGATCCTAATAAGTCAGTAGCGTGCTAATGCTTGCCTTGATATTTCTGAAATATACAGGGTGGTGATTAGCATGGGACGGCATCATTAGAAGGCAAAGTTGAAAGCGGATGAGCGAAGTCATCTCTTGCATTTAAGTAAAACTGCCTGTGCAGTAGACTGACGATGCCACAGTGGTCCTAGAGATACTAGACCATGCAATCAAATGCATACTGCATTTGAGAAATCCTCTGGTGTTCTGGAACCTTCTGTCTTTGGCCGCTACTAGAAGACAAAGATTTTAGAAGGATAGGCCCACTCTAACGCATAGCTTCGTGGTCTCTCGGAGCCCGGCATAGCTGAAGACACAAAGAATCCTTGAGAACATAACCAGGTTGGCGGGAAAAAAAAATAAGGAAAGAAGGAAGGAAACACTTTAGTCAAATTCAGATTAAACTGATATCTCCAGATGATAAACTGAGAAATATTTACAGTAAGCCCATTCAAAGGAAAAAAAAATAACAATGCATTCACATATCAAATGAGATGCTAACAAACCACACTAGCATCAGTGGTTTGAGTCTATTAAAAAATTAACTCCTTGATATCTGCATGTAGCCGGGAATAGCGTAAACTTTTGTAAACTAGCAAGAAAAAAGAAGATATGCTTCTAACTGGGAAAGATTTGTAGTGAAATCCATAGATAAATGGGGAAAAAAAGATGGCACGATTGAAATTGATGCCAAAGATTTATAAGGTTGACTAAGTAAATAAAAACGGAAAGGATCACCATGGAAATGCATGAATATTGAAATAGGCAAGATTTGAATAGACTAATGATATGCCTCACTTGGACTGACAGGTGTTGATAACAACTGTGACACTCCAGCCACACCACCATCCATACTTGAAACATGTTTATTTCTAGAAAACAGGGGCTGGATTTACAGGTTCCTCTGGTAAGAGCTTATAAGCAAAATACATTTTCTAATCTTAAAAGGACTGACTCAATTCTCATCTACTTGCAAAACAAAACAAACAAAAAAAAGGTTCTATCCATTTGCTTTCTGGATATAAGGAGCTGCAGTTAGCAGAAGTCATCCTCTTGGGCACTCCTAAGTCTTTGTTCCAGTAAACCCCTCACAAAACTGAATCTCAGGCTCGCTTATCTCCCACACTGAGTCCTTGAAGTATGACCACCACTCATTAGAAACATAATTAAAAAGACACAGCACCAGCTCTCCATCCCCCTCACATACAGATGGAAACCAATAACCCTTAATCTATTTGTTACCATGGCTACCATAGGATATTTTATTTCAGTAAAACTCTAGGTATTTCGTTTGGATTGTTGCTTGCAAATCAAAGTTGGAGACCTACACATTTCTCTGACTGCACCAGACCTGGAGAGACTGAACAGAAGAAAGGGTTTTTCCTAACCACAGACAAATAACGGTGTGAAAGATGCTTGTGCGGAAAAGTTATTAAAATTGGTTCAATGCACTGGCCCATAAACTAATTTAAATGTCATTAAATTCATATAAGGTTTAAGGGCACATATGCTAGCAATTCCCTGATTTGCAGCAGGGTGATAAATCAAGTGCACTCCAGAGCAACGTATGGGACCAAGGCTGTGTTCATTAGTGGCACACGGCTCCACACCTGTGTAAATACCGAGACTCTGAGCCTAATCAGAGGTATGCAGGCCGCCCGCCTTTGAAGCGCTCACCTGTGCTTTACTGGACACGTTTGCTGTAAGTGTCAGGAGGCACAATCTGTCAAGTCGTTCATCGTCCTCCCCGCACTCCCCCCGCCCCCGAAAGAAGCATTACAAAGTTAGCTCCGCACTTCCCCCATAATTACAAAAAAATTAGGAATGAGCTGTGCTAATTAAATCTTCTGTCATTCATCCTAAAGTGAAACAATTCCTTCCATCTGCCCTCCCCAGGCTGGGGCAGCGATAAGCAAGGGAGTGACGAGACAGAGGACTTTAAAGAGACCGAAATCGGGGTAAATACAGCTGTAACCAGGACAGGTCCGCGGCTGCCGGGGCGCGGAGAGGGGAGTCCAAATCCCAGCGCCGCTCGGCCGACGCGAGCGAAGCTGGAGCCTGCGGCGCTGGAGCCGGCACGTCCCCGCGCCGGCCGAGTGGAAGTTTCGCGGGCAGCCGCAGCTTAGCGTCCTCCACGTCTGGTCCCTCCCGCGCCGAGGTCTCGCCTAATGCCACATAAATACCTGCGTCCGCGATGCGCCCGGGGCGCGCCGCGGCGCACGCACCGTAGGGAGGGAGCAGAACATGGGCACAGCGGCAGGGACGGCGGCCGCCGCAGCTCCTCGCCAGGCAGCATCCCAGGGGACCCCCAGGGGGACCCGCCGACCGATCGCGTCTGCCGCTCTGTTCCAGAGCCCAGGCAAGACCACCGGCTTCTCCGCAGGCGGACTCAGGACTCGCTCTTCGCCGCCACCCCCTCGGCCGAGACGGATGGCCGTGGGCAGACAGCGGGTCCCTGTCTCCCCCGAGCGAAGCCCCCGGGAGCCGCTGGGACTATACCGGGCCCCCGGCTCCTTTCTCCGGGTCCCGGGGGCGCACACCCTCCGTCGGGGCCCCGGCCTGACACCGCTCAGCTCCGGCACACGCTGCGCGACCGCAGATACCCCTCGCGTTGTCGGCCAGCTCCAGGCCACGGGGACCAGGACGTGCGCCTCAGGGGGCGCGCGCCCGCCCTCCCTCCCGACACGTCTCCCGGCTCCACGCCATCCCGCACATCAACAAGCCCTCCCCGCTGTCCCGTGAGCTCACGCAGGCACCCACAAGGTTTCAAGAGAAGCAGTGGTGTGTGTGTGTGTGTTGGGGGGGGGGGCGGTCAGCACTAGGTCTGTGCAGGTCCCTCCAGACGGTTTTCAGGCTCCTCTACCTCCAAAGTTACTTGGGATTGAGTGGCGACACCCGGTCCCCAAATGAGGGGTCTGAGCGCTCCAGGGGCGGAAACCCCTACCTGGTTTCTGGCCGCACAGAGGCGTGCCGCTTCCCCAAAGGGCAGGGCGCGCAGCAGCCCCGAGGAGCAGCCCTCCGGTGCCGCCTGGCCCCCCGCAGGGGCCCTGGGCCGTTCAGGGGGAGGTGGCCTGGAGAGGGGCGCGCGTGCGGGGCCCAGCACCTGGGCTGCCCCGGCCGGGGGTCACGCTCGCTTCCAGCCACCCCCGACCCCCACGACAGCGGCCCCGGGCAGCCCCAGTGCACGCACACCCGGGGGCAGGAAGTTTTTCCCCCCTTTTATTCCCCCCTAGAGCAGCGCAGGCGCAGGGGCTCCTGCAGCCTTGCGAGTCCAGACGCGGGAGGCTCCTGCCGCCGCCGCTGCCGCCGCCGGAGCCAAAGCCGAGCCCAACGTTCCGGGTTCCAGGGCCCCGCTTCCAAGCCCGGCCTGGCCCCGCACTGCCGCCAGCACCCTGGGGCCCCGGCGCTGCATCTTGGGCGTCCCAGCCTGGCCCTGCTCTTACCTCTGGCCGCGCCGCTCCGGCCCCGGCCCGACGCGCAGGGAGCCCGGGGTCGCGGGTGGGCTCAGGAGGGCTGATGGAGAGGGCACGGCGCCGGCGGGCAGCGGTAGCTGGGGCCGCTCGGGTCCTGACCGGGAAAAACGGATCCAGGTCCAGCTCCTCGCGTTCCTGCTCTCCGCCTTCTCCTCTCCTCCTGTCGGCCGCCGCCGCCTCCCGGCAGCCCAGGGAGGATGCCCGGAGAGGCAAGCTGGTCCTGCTGCCCGTCAGCCGGTGCGGCTATGCGCGGTGCGGCGCGGCTCTCATCGAGGCGGCGGCGGCGGCGGCGGCTCCGGCAGCATCGCCCCCGCCCTCTCCCGCAGCCGCGGCGGCCGCGGGGCTGGGGCTGGCTCCGGGCTCGGGGCTCGGGCTCCGGGCGGGGGCTGCGCTCAGGCGCGGCGACCGCCGGGGTTGCGGGCGGGCGCTGCGGGGCCGGGGCCGGGGCTGGAGCTGCGGCTGGATCCGCGGTGGCGGGGACGGCGGCGGCGGCGCGGGGGCTGGCGCGGCCGCGGCGCGGGGACCATGCTCCCTTCTGGCTCGCTCCGCTCCGGGTACCGTCTGCTTTAGCTGCGAGGGAGGCGGGCTTCGGCGCGCAGCCAGGGGCGGGCGGAGCCAATCACGGGCGCCCGAGTGGGCGGGGGTGGAGGGTGGGGGAGGCGGGGCGCCCCCGGCCCGGCTCCGTGCGCCGCTCCGCGGGCCCGAGGGATCCCCTGCAGCCGCGCGCCGGGCCGGGCCGGGGTGCCAGCGGGTGTGACTCCCGGTCTAGCCGCCACCCCCAGCCCCTGCCGCGGCCCCCGGCTCGCCCGGCTCCGCGGCCGCGCCCGGCAGGCGCAACGGCGCGAGGCGCCCGCTGCTCGGCCCCGGCCTCCCGGCCCCGCCGGCCCGGGGTTGGGGGACCGGGACGAGCCCCCGTGCGCTCTCAACACCTGAGGAAACTGGCAGAAAAGTTTGAGAACGAAAAGTCCAATCGTCTTAGAGCTCGCGCCCTCCCGATGCCACTGCAGCGACGGAAGGAGCAGCAATTGTGCACCTCTCCCGAGGGCCACAGCCAGTCCTGCGCAACCCGCCCCAGCCCTCCCGGAGCCGTCTCGACCCTCCTCGGCGCGCGCGCACTTTCCGATCCACGCCGGCCTCTCCGGTCTGCACTGACGCCCCGCCCCCACTGTCTACCCGGACTTTTCTCAGCCCCATGCCCTCTCGGTCTACACGTTCCTTCGCTTCCACCCTAATAGGAAAGGTTTGGTGGGGGACCCTTCCCCGGTAAGGACCTGGGTCTGGTTTGCATTCCCCGCCTGCCCCGCCGCCCCCTCCCCTGGCTTGGGTTTCAGAGGAAATAGCTGATCTCCCCTCTCCTTTCCCTGCGTGCTCTCCCCCAGCCTGAGCGGGAGGGCTCGTGAGCCCCCTCTTGGGCCCCTGCCCTCCCTCCCCCCCCCCCACCCCCGGGCAAAGCCGCGGAGGCTTGAGGCCTGGCTGGAAATTGGGGAGGGGGTGTGGCAACGTGGGGAGCCTTGGCTATTGGGTCTGGACTGGGAGGAGCTGGCCTGGGGAGGGCTCTGCCAGGCCCGGCCCCCAGCAGTAAATCCTGTCTCTCAGCTCCCTCCTATGATGTCTGATCCAGGCCTCTGCTCTCCTTGGCTGTAAACTCGGTGCAGGGATTGTGTCTCCTTTAATATCTTGTAGGAAGCGGAGTACAGTGTCGTAGCTGATAAATAATAAATAATAATAATCTACTGAGGGTAGCAGCAGGACTGTCAGTGAAAAGGAACTAGGACACTAGGGAAATGGCTCGCTGATGTTGGAGTAACTGCGTTTCCCAGAATTAAAAAAAAAATGAGATGAAGTTTTGGTGTGTGAAGCTTGGGGGTTGGGGTGGGGAGCACACAGCCGGGAAGCCTGGGAGGCCCTTAGGAGGAGAAGGTGCCTCACGGGGGGGGGGGGGGGGAGGCAGGGTGGGAGCAGAGGGAGGGGAGCGCCCCAGCTTCTCACACAGCTGCTGACGGTGAGTGATGGACGTGGAGTGAATACCGCGTTCTTAAACTGGTGAATGGAAAGCCATGGACGAGCCATGTAGATAGCAAAATGGAAACGCAGGGATTACTTGGGATTTCAAATAGCTACACAGGTAATGTCTCAAGCAACTCAATGCAAAGAGGAGAACAAAGCCACAGGCAGGCGTCACTGTTCAAGCATGCTGGAGGCAGGCGACCCCTGGGCTGCCCTGCAGGAAGCCACCCAGCCTTCCGGTGGGAGAGCTGCAGAGTCTGGGGCGGCTTGGGATCTGGTGGTTTCGGGCACGCACAATGCCTTGCAGGTCGTTTTGAACGGTCCTCTAACCCAAGGAGAAAGCGCACATGCCAAGAATCTGCTCTGGGCTGCGCCTGTAGGTGAAGAAGGAAGGGTTCCCCCAGTGTGCCCGCTGGCATCATCAGGGGAGAGAGTCTGTTCTGAGTCCTGCCCCAGTGGAGGACCTCCTTGGGTCCCCGTGATGTCAACGCTGCTGGTTCTAGGACTTGGTGAGGCCTCCAGGGTTGGAGCTTTGAGAACAGCTTACCCAGGGGATGCTAGCTTGGCAGGGAGAATGAAAAAAGCTGTGTGAGAGAATCGCAGTGGGCTTGTGGGCCCTTTCCTCACTCACCCTCCAAGTATCCCCAGAGCCTGAGTGCAAATAAGGATTTCCAGAGTCAGAAACCAAAGTCTCCAGGAGCTGACGGATTTGTGTATAAAGGCCTGCTGGAGTCTGCCGAGGTGCTCCACGCTCTGGAGCCCTGGAGTTGATGTTGTCTGTCCCAGCGTGCCTGGGATCTTGGCAGTGTGAGCTGGAGGTGTACGCTGTGGGCAGGATCGCCCCTCTCTCTGTCTGCACAGGTCTTGCTGGAACCTGGGTTCTTTCCCCTGGCTCTGTGCTCCCTAGTTGACATGGGTCTGCCTGCGTGGTAAGTGGAGTTGGCTGGGTGTTTCCCTATGAAGCATAGGATCAACTCTATGAATTGCATTCTAAAAGCCAGACCCGCCTGTCCTGGGCCCTGAGCTGGGCGTGCACTCCAAACCAAAGCATTAAGGAGGGACTTTGTGTATGTGTGTGTGTATGTGTGTGTGTGCAGGGGGGCTAGAACACTCCTTCCCTGCCCAGAGCAGAGCCATTGTTGGTGCAGTTAGACAAGGGCTTTGTGCTGGGAAGTTCACTACTCTCAAAGATGGGAAGCCACATCTGGATCGCCTGGGGAGTGCCACATGTGCATGTTGTGGCCTGGGTGGGCTTCTCTCCTTGTTCAGGTTTTTAATAATAACCACACCAAAGCAATCGTTGACTCAGTGGCTGCTACATACCAATCATCCTACCAGGCACTGTACTCGTGACATCTTGTCAACTGTCATGGCAACCTGTGACACTCTCAGCCCTCAAAACTGAGTCCCACAGATGGGTAGATGTTACAGCAGTGAAGATGGGCTTGGGTTGCCCACAACCCATATAGGTATCCCTGGGTTCAAGTCCAGCTTCCCTTCCAATCCAGCTTCCTACTAGTACACATCAGCAGGTGATGGCTCAAGTGCTTGGGTCCCTGCTACCCTCATGGGAAAACCAGATTGGGTTCCTGGATGCTGGCCTCAGCCTAACCCAGCCCTAACTATTGTAGGTGATTGGAGAATAAGCCATCAGATGACAGGCCCCTGACTGTGTTTCTGCCTGTCAAATAAATAAAGTGAAATAAAATTCAAAGAACAAAACAAAACGGAGTCCCAGAGAGGAGAGATGAAGTCCACAATCCTGCAGGGAGGAGGCGGCAGAGCTGGAATTTGAGCTGGGTTTGTTCCAAAGCCTCTGCGCTTCCCCCACACTCAACACCCAAATGCAGCTGTTTTGTTGTGGGCCCAGAACTTTCCCCTTGGAGTAGATGCAGAGGACGCTGATTTTGCCTTCATGGGCAGCCAGTCCTGGACCCAGAACTGCAAATCAGTCAGACCACGGAGAACCAGCGTAGCAGAGGAGCAATCAGCCCTTTGATTACTGCACCCAGAGGTCAGTCGGAGGAGTGGGAGCCTCGTCAGAAACACTCAGGTTCGCAGGAGACTGTCTGCAGGAGCACAGCGGGTAGAAATACAGCAGCTGCCGGCCTCTGTGCTGGTTGGGGTTTTGTGTTTGCTGCTTTGTTTTTCTAACATTACGCTTTACCAAAACCACCCCCATGTGGCATCCAAAGCATTAGCATGCCCTACATAACTCACTGTCCCTCAGTGGTTAATCAATCCATAACAATCTATTCAGCACCTACTGTGTGTCCAGTGTTTAGCGCCCACGATGTTGATTAAAGCAGGAAAGAGGAAGTTACAGCCACTGAATTCTCTCTGTGGCTACTGAGCTCTTTGCTGTGTCACAAAGCCACATGTTGATCATTTAATCAAGTTTTCAGTGAGAACCTTCTTTGCATTTGGCTCTGTGCTGGGGACTGGGGACTGATGGGGAAGGTACAAGGTGGATGCACTCCCATCACTTTTACCTTGCTTCTTCCATCAAAAGGGGCCAATGCAGCAAATGCAATACTTGGCTCTTGTTCTTGACAAGGGTTAGGGCAACAGTGGGTTGTTGCCAATGAATACATCTGATGCGGAAAAGACTCCAGTGTTGTGCAAAGGGTGGATCTGTGAGAGGTAGGCTGCTAAGGAAGGCTTCCTGGAGAAGGTAGGTTTCCAAAAGGAGCTGAGAGGTGAGGACATTGCTGTGGAAGCAGAGGGAACCCAGACCAGGCAGAGGAGAGGGAAGTGGCCAGGAGAGACGTTGTGAGAGGTGGGGTTGCCGGAGTGGGGGGACTCATCTGTTTTTTTTTTTTTTTTTTAAGATTTATTTATTTTGAAAGGCAGGGTTACAGAGAGGTAGGGGCAGAGAGACAGAGAGAGGCCTTCCATCCACTGATTCACTCCCCAGATGGCTGCAACGGCCAGAGCTGCACCGACCCAAAGCCAGGAGCCAGGAGCCTCCTCTGTGTGTCCCACATGGGTGCAGGGGCCCAAGGACCTGGGCCATCCTCCACTGCTTTCCCAGGCCACAGCAGAGAGCTGGATTGGAAGTGGAGCAGCCGGGTCTCAAACCAGCGCCCATAAGGGATGCCTGCACTACAGGGGACAGCTTTACCTGCTACTCCACAGCAACGGCCCCTCATGTGTTTCTAAAACAGGACTCACAGTTAGCAGGGATTTCTTTTATGTGAAAGTGAAAGTATGTTTTTCTGTCTTTGACCAAATCCATGAAATATTAGATTCTCCGAGTCAGAATGAAACCAGTGGTGTCTTTTTTTGGCATTCTCAATGGCAGGAATTCAGCACCTTTTTTTAGTACCACTTATTTGCAGGTGGCAGGAGTGCTAATTAGACAGAGCTACTAACAATTTTCCTGGGTGGCCCTCACTCCCAAACTGACAGGAGACACAGCTTGGGCGTTGATGAGAGCGGCTTCGATTTCCTCGTGGATAGCATCGTTCTTCTCCCACCGTGGTTGGAGGGATGGATTTCATGGTGGCCCGTTACTTACTTACTGATGGATGAATGGTTCCCAGTGACACAAATTCCACTTCACTTTTCAGTGTTTAAGAAGGGGCCGGGGTCAGCACTGTGGTGTAGCCGGTAAAGCTGCCGTGTGCAGTGCCAGCATCCCATGTAGGCTCAGGTTCTAGTCCTGCTGCTCCACTTCTGATCCAACTCTCTGCTCTGGCCTGGGAATGCAGTAGAAGATGGCCCAAGTCCTTGGGTCCCTGCACCCATGTGGGAGACCCGGAAGAAGCTCCTGGCTCCTGGCTTCAGATTGGTGCAGCTCTGGCTGTTGCAGACAATTGCGGAGTGAACCAGCAGATGGAAGACCTCTCTCTCTGCTTCTCCTCTCTCTGTGTAACTCTGACTTTCAAATAAATAAATAAATCTTTAAAAAAGGAGTGGGGCGGGGGATGAGGTTTCTCCAGGAACATAGTATAAAAATACTACCCAAATGCTTGGTAGGATAAATTGTAAGGTAACTGTAGGTTGAATTCCAGAGGGTTCTTTTACTTTTTGAAGGGTGCTCACCAAGGATAAAATTCGGGAGACCTTTGCGAGAAGCTCAAACCCTGTAGGTTCTTGGCATAAACATAATTTGGAGCTGCTTTTAGGAATCAAGAGATAAAGTGCCTGCCTGTGCCCTGTCCAGCTGTAGAACCCGCGGGCGCCAACGTGTTTCCTCTCCTTTGGGGGTTCTCGCGGGATTTAGGATGGGGATAGAATGGTCACTTGGCAGCCCTGAATTGGGTGAGCAGTAGGATGGTGACCCACCCCCACCCCCACCCCAAGGTGAGTGACTGCTCTGCCTAGGTTGTGGGCAGGACAGGGGCACTGAACTGCCCTTCAGTCCTCTGCCGAGACTCGAGCTGCAGAACATGGCACGGTCCCTGTGGGCCTGGACGGAGATCCCAGAAGGCAGAGCAGAGGACAGTGTGCAGCCAGGGGCAGCCAACTCATTTGCATAGTGGCAGGGCCAGGGCTGTGTCTCAGGAATTATTGTTTCATCTCCACGCCCCAAGAAGGGCGGCTTGGAATGCTCACAAGTGGGAGGCAGCCCTTCCTCCAGGGAACACATTTTGAATTCTCCCCACTTCTGGGAGTATTGGGAGCCAAGCCTCAGGCACTCTCCAGCTTTGAGATAGATCTTGGTTACCGTGAGAAGTTCCTAATGGCTTGGGCTTTCTGGGTCCTTTGGAGTATGGAACCTCGATGTCATCTTTATGTTGATCTGTGTGCACACTTGCTGTGACGAGGGGCCCCAAAGGGATGCTGCCTGGAGGCTGCACCCTGAGGGGACCCTGGTGACACGGTGAGGGGTGACTTAGCCACAGGAAAGCAAGGGGGCCCAAACTCGGTTTACCAAGGGACTTAACAATAGCCCCACTTCCGTGAGAAAAGCCACAGTCTGCTCCAGCTACACCCTGCTGTAAGAAAACACATGTGAAAATTTAAAATTTTAAAACAGGTGGGTGTTTGGCTCAACAGCTGAGATCCCTTGGGATGCCTGCGTCTCCTATCGCTGGGCCTGGGTTTGAATTCTGTCTCTGCTTCCCATTCCGGCTTGTTACCAACGCACAACCTGAAAACTAGCAGTGATGGCTCAAGTGATTGGGTCCCTGCCACCCTCTGGGAGACCTGGATTGAGTTACAGCCTCCTGGCTTTAGTCTGGTCCAGCCCTGGCCTTGCCCCAGCTGTTGTAGGCTTTTGAGGAGTGAACCAGAAGATGAAAGATTTCTCTCTCTCTCTCTCTGCCTCTCAAATAAAAGAAACAATAAATAACATTTTAAAACAAAAGGATTTACTAGTTTGTATTGCAGAAGAATGCATGTGAAATTATTTCCTGAGTTATTTTAATGGGCGGCTGATTTAGCAGAAATTCCATTCACATACAACTGGTCAGAAACATGTGAGTTTGTATTATTTAAGGTTTATCACCTACATACTTCCAACAGGTCTTGAGCAACTTAAAGGTTAAAACCTGGAATGAAACAGAATAGACAACACCTGCTCACAATGAACAGGTTGCCACAATCGTGTTCTCTAGGGAAAAAAGGGCTAATGTGCCAGCTTACCTGATTGTATAAATGAAGGAACATTTTTGTTATCAGGTAATACAATGTTTTGAATAGAAACTGCTTAAAAATCAGAGACTGTAATAAATGGAAGAATGCAGTATTGTTGCGATAAAAGGCTTCACCTCTAGACTTTTGGAGACAAATGCTAAACGTGGGAAAGTGTAACACTGAGGGCCTGTTTTGTTACCATTTTTCCCTGTTCTCTCAAGCCTTTGAAAAATATTTACCAGGAGATTTTCATTAAAAAACATTTCAAGCCTTGATAGATTCACTTATTGCAGACTCACGAAGAGTTGCAAAGCCTAGAAGGCAACAGGTGTCTTCTCGTTGAAGTCTGAACCCTCAATCGTGTCAGTATAGCTCCAGAACAACCCCAGCAGAAGCCAGAGAGTTCTGAATAACGCGAGATTCCACTGGGAACAAGCAGGACTAAAGTACTGGAATAGATGGGCTTCGAAAAGCTTGGGAGGAGTTGGGACAATACGTGGAATCTGAGCTATTTCTATACCAATCTACAGGTGGACCCAACCATTTTAACCAAGGCTGTTTTCACTGGGAATCAAGGGTGGCATGTGGCCATTGACATGCATCATGTGTGGTTCAAAAGCAACAGACTTTTAGTTGGGGGTGACAGCAAATAAAATCACAGTGTGCTGGAGATGAAAATGTCAGGGGCAGCAGTTATTAATTTAGCACTTACACTCTCACAGACACTGGTTAAACCCCCCTTTCTTTTTAAGAAATCTAATTGTTATAATCCCTAGAACAAAAGATGTGGAAATCAATGAACCCAGAGTGGAAAAATTCTGATGCAGACGTGGGGTGGGAGCAGATGCCCTCCCATCACTGGGGAGTCCGATAAGACCCATCTGGCTGGATAAAGGGCATGGCTGGCTCATTCCAGATGCACGTCTCAAAAACAGATTAGAAGTTGGATGATGCCTGGTGCTGCTAAGCACTGGGTATTTCTGGCTGATGGTTTCATTTCTCATGCCACTGAAGTCTGGCCTAAAGGAGACTGGAGGATAAGATTAGAATGACTGAAAATAGCCTAATTGTATTAGTCATCTATTGCTGCATAACAAATTCCCCCCCAAAATTAGCAGCTTAAAACAACAAACATTTGTTATCCCACACAGCATCTGAGATGTCATGAATTCAAGAGCAGTGTGGATAGGGATTCTGGCTCAGGGTTTCTCGGGAAGCTGCAATCAGACCTCAGCTGGGGTGACTGCTCGCCAAGGCGCCGGTGAGGCTAGGGAATTCACTACCGAGCTTACGCGGATGGCTGTTGGCTGGAGGCCTCAGTTCCTCGCCATATGGGTTTTGCTAACAGGGCTACCTAGATATGGAAGCTGGTGTCTGCCTGAGCAGTAAGCAAAGAGAGAGAGAGGCAGTAATGTGGAGTCACAGGCTCTGGATTCTAGGAGGTGCGGGTCATTGGACACCATCTTGGAAGCTGGCTACCCCAACAACCACCTTCAATTCCATGACTCCCAAAGGATGGATGAAACGGCATGGTAGGATGTAGTTCCTGGATTCTAAGACTTGGGCCCCTGAGGGGCCCCAGGAAATCAGGGAATATGAGACTCCAAAAGGGAAGATGACCCAAGAAGTGGGGAGAACTCTTCTCGGTAGAATTCCTAATGTGTAATTGCCAACATTCCTGAACAGAAACGCTCAGGTGGTAATAGGTGTTGATGAAGCACTTGCTCCTGGGAGTAATTTTATTTTTTTTGTATATAGCTGGCCAAGGGGAGAAGGGGCATGTAGTAGAGTCACATAAATGTAGTTAGCTAATTAAGTCTAAGTAAGTCAGGCAGCAGAACTGTAAGGATGACAATAACAACAACAACAATGCTTTCCTTGTTTGACGTGAGCAGAAAATTAAGAAAGGAACTGATCTGGGATTGTGGTAAATTGTTGCATGCTGAGGATTTCTGTGGAGCAAACTTTTATTGAGTGCAACCAGGTACCAGGCCAGGTGCCAGGGAGGAGGATGCAAAGATAATTAAGAAAATGTCACTGCCCTCCAGGATCTCCCAGTCTATTTGGAAGGCAAACATAACAACACCATTCAGCATGACCCACGCTGTAATAAGATTCAGTCCAGGTAGAACAGGGACATTAGGAAAGGTGCTGGCTGTGCTATCTGGGAGCAGGTGGGTCAGGGAAGGCTTTATAGAAAACCTTGCACTTGAACTGAGCCTTGAAGGCAGAGCAGGAATTGGCCAAGTGAACAACGGGAGAAGGGCAGAGAAAACAAGAGTGGCTCAGCACAAGGGCATGGACGAGCATGCAGGTTGGGGAGCTGCTGGTGCGTTCTGTGAATACAGCTAGCTGAAGATGTGGACAGCCTAGAAAGGCACACAGAGGCTACTCCATGTGTACCCTACATGAGGCATGCACAGGGCAGTACTGCTCCAAGGGAGTCCTGCATCAGAATCACCTGAGAGGCCTGTGAAAATGCAGATTCTGAGGCCTAACCCCACATCCACATCAGCAGACTGTTCGCCATAACTTTTTTCTCTTCTTGCTGAGATAGACTACATTTCCCAGCATCCTTTGTAGCTAGATAGACTACAGTTCCCAGTGTTCTTTGCAGTCAGACTACATTTCCCAGCATCCTTGCAGTGAGACTGCATTTCCTAGCCTCCACAGTTGGGTGCACTCCTACTTCTAGGAGGAAATTCCAGCCAATGGAATGTGAATGGGATGAATCTGTGCCATTTCCAGATCTGGCCCAATCAGATCTGCCCTCTTCCTTTGAATGCTGCCTTCCTTCTTTCAATGTTGCTGCAGACGAGATATCAGAACAACAAAATCAAGGAAGTCTTGCATTATTATTTGGAGATGGCAGCCCACTGATCCAGAACATCTATTTTTGGGCTTTATGATAATGAGAAATAAATTCCATCATTTGAGCCATCGTCCATTTTTTGGGTTTGTTTTAACAACTAGTCTGACCTAATCAGGGGTGAAGACAGTCAAGCCCATGGGCTATATAAGGCCTGCAAAATCACTTGGTCTGGACCTGCAAAGACAACCACAGACAGGACTCAAAATTCAATAAATCTGGGACTGGGTATGTGGCACAGTGGATTAAGCTACCACCTGTGACGGTGGAACCTCATATTCGAACACTGGTTCGAATCTTGGTGCTTCACTTTAGATCCAGCTACCTATTAATGTGCCAGGGAAGGCAGCAGAAGATGGCCCAAGTGCCTGGCTCCCTGCCACCCATGTGGGAGACCTGTATAGAATTCTTGGCTCCTTGCTTCTGCTGGGCCAGCCCTTGTCATTGCAGCCATTTGAGGGAGTGAATGGAGTGGATGGAAGATATCTCTCTCTCTTGCTGTAACTACCTTTCAAATAAATACAAATATCTTAAAGAGAAATTCAATAAATCTATAGCAAACTAATTTTTAAGTTGATAATTTTGTATGGCATGTGAATGATGTTGTAAATGCAAAAATGGCTCTTGGTAGAAAAAAATTTGCCCCACTCCTGTGCCTAACTGATACAGCAAATTGACAGTCTCTCAGAGGAGAGTTCTAGGACCTACCTTTCTGAAAAGCAAGTACACCAGGAGAGGTTGAAAGTCACGACTGGAGGCAAAGGGATCTGCTCCTTGGGCTTAAGGCAGACCAAGTAGCACAATGATGTCTGCATTATAGAGTGGCAGGGAGCCAGACCTCTGCCTCCTTCATCCTTACCAAAGAGAACAACCCACTGACGAAAAAGGAAAAGAAAACAGTGGCAAGAGAAAATTGAAGTTCAAGTCAGGTGGAGTGATTCCAACAGCACCAGGCTGCGGTAAATGAGCGTGAGTCTCTCGGCCAGGCTAAATCACACTCCAGGGAGTAGAGAGAAGCCCCCCCCCCCCCCCCCCCCCCGGCCAAAGACGCCAATCCTCTGCTGAAGGGGCGTAGAGACTGGGAGAGAAACTGAAACTTCAGAGGGCAAAATATAGCTCTGATGAGCAAACAGGGGAGAAGATTCTGCAAACTACAAACGACTCTACAAACTACAGTCTTGGCGTAGGCAGGTTAGACTAGTACCTTAGGAGACTGTGCGAGCTATGGTAGAGACAGAACATGCTCCCCTTGGTATTTGTCAAGGAATCTCATGATAACTTTGTCCAGAAGATCAAGTGCAGCTGGCCCCCCAGACCTGCAGAGTCAACCAGAGATCAATGATAGTCGAAGAAAAAGCATTGTGCCTGTCCTGAGCATGTGCAGACACTTTTCTTGTCATTATTCCCTAAACAATACGGTATAGCAACTATTTACATGGCTTTAGGTATTATAAGTAATCTAGAGATTCAAGGATTCAGGAGGGTGTTGCAAGGGTTACGCCATTTTCTATAAGGGACTTGAGTGTCCATGGATTTAGGTGTCCAGAGGGTGTCCTGGAACCAATCTCCTGTGGACACCAAGGGACAGTGGTAATGTCCCCTGCACAGTAGTGGGTGGGCCTGGTAGGTGGATTTGCTGTTGCTCTATGGCCACACACAAAGGTGCTGATTGTGAACGTGAATTTCTGGTTAAAGGCCCAGCTGCGATCCCATTTGATGTTTTTATTCATGTTGTGGACAGAGATGACTTAGCTATGACTGAACACATTTTGACAGGACAGGCACAGAATACCCCGGCTGACACAGCCAGGCCCATAGAGTAGACTGGAGTGCTAAGCTCAATATACTGATGTGAGAGGGGACAGACACGGCTGGGTCAGGCAGCCAAGTCCAAGCAGCCCTGGGTGTGGCTTCAGGGCCGAGAGGGGTCTGGCGCCTCCTCATCGGACAGCGCCGTGGCGCCGCCAGCAGGGCTGCTCCTCCTGGGAGCCCAGCATGGTCTCAGGCTGCTTGCAGGGAGCACCCCGGGGACTTCTCCAGGTTCCTGTGGGAGTCTCCACACTTGGGACGCAGTGTTCAGTTGTGAGTTCCTTAGAGCGAGCTGAGGGGGACGACTGCCGCGTCACACGGAGGGGACTCGGACTCCCGTGAGGTGAGGAACAGCCAAGGGCCCGGAAGAGGTCGTTCCTAGCGCTCCGCTGCTGGGGACCCCCGGGGTTAGGGACCCAAGGGAGCATTGCAGGCTCCCCTGAGAACGGGCTGACGCTGTGACGTCGCGCAGCTGCTTGCGGGTGGGGGTGGGACAGTACGAGGCGATGTCCCTCAGGTGCCTGGCTGGCTACCATTTTGTCAGACCCGAAAACACGCCGGCACTGTGTGGATGGAGTAGGCTCAGGAGCCTCGCTGAGCTGTCTTCTGCCGCTGCAGCAAATTTCCACGAAGCAGGGTAGCTGGCACGCCTTACCTCGCAGCTCTGGAGGTCGCATGTCCAGCGTCCAGGGCTCTACGGCGCCCTGGGCCTTAAGGAGCTCCCGGGGGGAAACCCTCTTGCCTTTTCCAGCTCCGAGAGGCTGCCTGCAGTCCGGGCCTTTGGCCCCTTCCTCCGTCTTCAAGTTCAGAAGCACAGCGGCCGCAGGTCCTCCTCCACCCTGTGCTCCCGCCTGCCCAGCTGCCTCTCTTGCGGGCGGGCCCTTGTGATAGCATTGGGGCCACCGGGCTAATCTGGCTTCAACTCCGCATTTCTTGGGCCTTCACCACACCTGTGAAGTTTCTGTTGCCTTGTAAGGGACTGTGTTGCCGGCTTTTGAGAAGTAGGACGTCCTCATCTCTACAGGGACCATTTTTCCCATGGCCACCAGCCCTTGATTTCTTGCTTCGTTTCCTGCGTTGCTCACTATTCTGGGGAGTTGGTTTTCATTGCCACTCAACAAATGGAGAAAGAATCCCGCCGTGGAAGTGTGCGGCTGGGTCTCGAACCCCCTTCTGACTGTGAAAGCAGGCCCCTGGCCGTTCTGCACCAGTTTGCTACTGTTCTTAGGGCCTGTGACTCTTAGCACTCACAGTCACCGTTCTTTACTGGTGCTAATTTCACGGTGACATCACTGCGGCTTGTTTTTCCAAGACACAACGTAAGTCAGACATTTGTCTGACTTACAACATAAGTCAGGCTAACATTATTAGATTGAACTGGCTCCCCCCTGCTATCTCCTTAGCATCGTCAGCTAACAGCTTTTACCCCTTCTTGAATTTTTGTCACCTTGGGCCTTCTCAGCTGCAGGAGTTTGGAAAGTGTTATTTTCTGAATTCGGATCTGACAATCTTTGTAGACTAAAGGTTACACAGCTGCAAAAGTTTGTTTTTAACCCAAAGTAACAGAGTTGTCAGAGAGAGTGTAAAAGGATTCCAGAAATGCAAGTTACAAACTGGGTGATTCTGCAAGGCAGCAGGAGCGGCGTGGTGGTGATGATGCCATGTAGGCCTGGGGCAGACCGGAAGGCGTAGTGTCTGGTTGAAGCCTTTGCTCTCCCCTCCCTATGCGTGCCCCTCCTGCTAGTCAGGTGGCAAGTCTCTTGTCCGGGGCCTCTGGGCTGTGACATTTCTTCCAGCCTCTGAACATCTGGGGTTTCGTCCAGCTCAAAGCAAACCAGGGAAGAGGCAAAGCCGGTGCCTAGTTCTAGGGATGGAGACACTGGGGCTCTGAGGCCGAACTGAGTTCACATAGTTAACTTGAGGCAGATGCTAGACCTGAAGCCAAGGACCTGGGTGCGAGTCCTGCCTCTGCCACCAGCTACTCTGGAGCAGTGGGTGTGCTACCTCTTCTCTGGTAGTCCTCCCAGCGTGCCCTACCTTGGTTATTTGGAATCCCTGTGTGTCCATATCCTCCTTCCTCCATTGGTAGCCCAGTTTGTGGCTGTGCTAGGCTGGGCCCTGGGACAAGCTGAGCTGCGTATGGCCTAAGAGAGGCCTTAGGCATCTGTGGAGGGGTCACTGTGGTCCCAGGAAGCACCTGTAAGCACCCAGTAAGTGGACAGCGGAGTCCCCAGGTGCAGGAGCAGCTTGCGTGAGGGTGGGCCGTGGACTGGCTGTGATGACCAGGGATGGCTGGGTGTTGGAGAGGAGGGGAAGGCGCTCCCCTCCACTGGTTTCGGGTCCTACTCAACTGCCAGGCATGCACTGATGCGCCTGAGCTGGTGATTTCTTGACAGTTTGCAGGGCAGTGTGGTGGCAGCTTTCTTCAAGTCTGTTGCGGGGTTGTTATTGATGGAACTTTTGACATTCTAGAAGGGAATGGACATTTTGAACCACGTCTTTGTGCTAGGTAGTGGGCTGGGACGGACAGAAGCTGCCCTTAAGGAGCACCTGTTGTGTACCAGCCACCAGCTTGGTGCTTTTGCTGATCCAGGTACAAAGAGGAACACAGCTTAATGCTTGTCCTTAGAGAGGTCAAGTTCAGGTGCCTGTGGACACCAACCTTCACACAGACAATGAAAGGACTAGGCAGGGTGGTAATTAATGAAGATATAAAGAAGTAGCAGGAGTGACAAATAGTAAGTGAGGAAGTGCTGAGTTGGGGGATACCCAGGCTCCGTTTTTATGCCAACACTCTGGTTTCAGGGCTGACACATGCTGCATTTAGAATACACCCTCAAAGCAACTTGATTACTTAAAAATAACATACCACTGCTGACTTGTGTTCACTGGTCAGCTTGTGGTCCATTAGGACTCTTGAATCTTCTTTGCCCAGATGTGCATCCCATTAGCTTTTGTGTCAGTGCCATCTTTCTCTGTAGTGCTCTGTTCTCAACACTCAGCACTTCTGTGATGAGATGGAAGGCACAGAAGAAATAATTTTTAAAAATATTTTTCCCTTTCTTTAAAGCAGCTTTGTGGAGTCACAGCTTGCATACCCTAAAATTTCATGTCTGAAGGGTGTAAGTCAATGAAGTTTAGTGAACTTCCAAGGGGGTGTGCCACCATCACCACACATTTTTAGATATTTCTGTTAGCAGAAGAGCGGCTGAAGGGCACAATGAATGTGGACTTATTCCACCCACATGAGCATGTATTTCTCACACTGTTGTCCCTAAGGAACTCTGTCTGCAAATTTTGAGTTACTTCATGGTATACTTTTGCAAAAACAACAACAAAAAATCAAAATGAAGCGGAAGGAAGAATCTCTGAGCCTGAAATCTTGAGAAACCATTATCTATTTTGCAGATCATTTCATTAATAAACAGATTATTACAAAAGTAATTATTTTAGAAGTGCCAAGTGCCATTAGCTAACACTATGCTGCTGTCTACTGGGACACGGAAAAGGTCTTTTTAATTCGCTCTTCAAAAATCACTTACACCCACAAAACCACTTCAGTCAATGAAGCAAATCTAGATCCCGCAAACCTTAGTTACCATGGCAAAAACAGTTTTACCTTTTTATCTTCCAAATTTAATTTATTTATTTCTGGTGAGATTTTTCTCTTCTATTTAGAATTCACTGTTTGTGAGAAGAACGCATACTCCAATCCCATGCCTTTGTGAACATGGCCACCCCACTGGCGAGAAAGGTACCATGGAGGCCTCCAGTCCCGTAGGGGTGAGGAGTCTGCTGCATAAAGGCTGCGTAGATGGTTTTCATTGTAGGCGGCCATCTTGGAAAACCTGGTGATCAGAACAGTCTGTTACTGGCTCCTCTGTTGGGTGCCCCCCTGCTTGCATGGGCTGATCCTTCAGGTATGGTTTATTGGATGGGGTCAAGCCCCTTCCTTCCTGATCTCACACTCTGTGCAAAGACAGAGGCTCGTTCATTGTCAAGTAGGAGGGAAATCTTCCTTCCAATCGAGAGAGGGGAGAAAACAGTGCTGTAGGTCGGAAGCTCTTCAAATGCTCTTGAGTTCTATTTGTAAGAATCTGAAGGGGTAAATCCCAGCCTGCTTTCTACTTTTATGAAAAAGAGAGACAGCACACACTTACACCAGAGATTTATTTAATATTTGTAAGTTAAAACACTGAAGCTATCATCCATTCAGAAAAAAGCAAGTTATCATACCTTCAGAAAGGTCCACAAGCTTAAGAGTACAGCTTGTAAATCACACCTAGTGAGTGGACTCAGATGAAGAGAGAGAACATTGCCCATATCCTGCCTCTCCTGGGTGCCTCCCAGTCACTGTCTCCGCAAAACCAGCACCTGCCTTCCATCAAAGCATGATTGGTTTGCGGTATAAGTGAGTCAAGCAGTATGTGTTTTTTGTTTTGTTTGTTTTTGTTTTTTAGATTTTTTTTACATGTGACACTCAACAAGATTTATTTAAACATTGATGACATCAAAATTTTTTGAAAAACTATAATGCAAATGTCATCACTAGCTTCTTTAAAAGATCTACTTTTTATGTTTTTTTTTTAACTTTTATTTAGTAAATATAAATTTCCAAAGTACAGTTTATGGATTACAATGGCTCCCCCCCCATAACTTCCCTCCCACTCGCACCCCTCCCATCTCCCGCTCCCTCTCCCATTCCATTCACATCAAGATTCATTTTCAATTATCTTTATATACAGAAGATTGATTTAGTATATATTAAGTAAAGATTTCATCAGTTTGCACCCCACAGAAACACAAAGTGTAAAATACTGTTTCAGTACTAGTTATAGCATTACTTCACATTGAACAACACATTAAGAACAGATCCCACATGAGGAGTAAGTACACAGTGACTCCTGTTGTTGACTTAACAATTTGACACTCTTGTTTATTTGAGAAAGTTACAGGCAGAGAGAGGGAGAGACAGAGAGAGAAGTCTTTCATCTGCTGGCTCATTCCCCAATTGGCCAGAGTTGGACTGATCTGAACCCAGGAGCCAGGAGCTTCTTCCAGGTCCCCTACGCGGGTGCAGAAGCCCAAGGAGCTGGGTGGGCCATCTTCTACTGCTTTCCCAGGTTATAGAAAAGAGCTGGATCAGAAGTGGAGCATCCAGGACAGGAACTGGCATCCATATGGGATGACGGCCCTGCAGGCAGCGGCTTTACCCGCTATGCCACAATGCTGGCCCCCAGCTTTTAATAACTGTGTTTATCTGGGTTTTTTCACTCATCATGCTACCTATGAAATACATACGCATGGTTGTCCATAACGGTAACTCAATTTTTACACTGTTGTATAGTATTCCATTGTAGGAGTATACCATGATAATATTTATCCTTTCTACTACTGATGGACATGTGGGGCAGCTTCCAGTTTTTATCTATTGGGAGTGTGGTCCCTGAGAACATTTCCATGTGGGTGCAGAGCCACAAGGACTTGGGTCATCTTCTATAGCTTTCCTAGGCCATAGCAGAGAGCTGGATCAGAAATGCAGCAGCCAGGACTTGAACTGGTGGCCATATGGGATGCCAGCACTGCGGGCAGCAGCTTTACATGCTATGCCACAGCACTGGCCCCCAGTTTTTTATATCAGGGTTTATCTTTTTTTTCTTAAAGATTTATGCATTTTATTTCAAAGGCATAGTTACAGAGAGGCAGAGGCAGAGAGAGAGAGTGATCTTTTATCTGCTGGTTCACTCCCCAAATAGCCGTGATGGCTGGAGCTGAGCCAATCTGAAGCCAGGAGCCAGGAGCTTCTTCCAGGTCTGCTCACATGGATCCAGGGCCCCAAGGACTTGGGCCATCTTCTACTGCTTTCCCAGGCCATAGCAGAGAGCTAGATTGGAAGTGGAGCAGCCAGGACACAAACTGGCATCCATATGGCATGCCAGCACTGCAGGTGGCAGCTTTACCTGCTACGCCACAGTGCTGGCCCCTATCTGGGCTTTTTATATCTGGGTTTTTTCATTCATCACGCTGCCTGTGAAACATTCCAGTGCACATTTGGTGCATCCATGTCGGTCTTTCTATTGGAGTAGAATTGCTGGATGGATCATGGGGATGTGATATTCAGATTTACTGGGTGGGATGATTAGGACTTTCTGAATCTTGTGCCAATATTTGCAAGTTGTGGGTGTGTGTTTTTTAAAGTATAGGTCTATTTTCATCTAAATTGTCAAATGTATTGGCACAAAGTTATTCCTAACATCATCTCATTGCCCTTTTGATGTTTGTATGAATTTCTAGTGATAACATGTCTTTCATTGTTTATATTAGTAGTTTGTTCCTCCTAGAGATCTGTACATGTTCTTAGTCTTTTCAAATAACCATTTTTTTGCTTTGTTTATTTTTCTCTCAACCCTCTGTTTTTTTTTTCTATTCATGTTTTGGCCCGTATCTTAATTCTTCCTTTCCTTCTAATTTATTTGCCTCAAATTTGATGTTATTTGTTTATTTTTAAAAATATTTATTTATTTATAATTATAAAGGCAGAGTTTACAGAGAGACAGAGGCAGAGAGAGAGAGAGAGAGAAAGAGAGAGGTCTTCCATCAGCGGGTACACTCCCCAGATGGCCACAATGGTGGCAGCTGCACTGATCCGAAGCCAGGAGCCAGGAGCTTCTTCTGGGTCTCCTACATGGATGCAGGGGCCCAAGGACTTGGGCCATCTTCTACTGCTTTCCCGGAGAGCTGGATTGGAAGCAGAGCAGATGGGTCTCGAACCGGGGTCCATATGGGATGCCAGCACTGCAGGCGGCAGCTTTACTCACTATGCCACAGTGCCAGTCCCATTTGATGTTAGCTTCTAGCTTTTTGAAATGATCATTAGATCATTGATCTTCTGTTATTTTTTTCTTTAAAATTTATTTATTTATTTGAAAGAGCTAGACAGAGAGAGGGAGAGAGTTAGAGAGAGAGAGAGAGAGAGATATCTTTCACCTGCTGGTGCACTCCCCATATGTCACAATGGCTAGGGCTTGTCCAGGCTGAAGCCAAGAGCCAGGAGCTTCTTTTGGGTCTCCCACATGTATGGGAGGGGCCCAAGCACTTGGGCCATCTTTCTCTTTTCCCAGACCATTAGCAGGGAGCTGGACCAGGGATGGAGCAGCCGGCATATGAATTGGCGCGCATATGCAATGCCTTTGTCACAGAAGGTGGCTTAACCCACTAAGCTACAACAATGGCCCTATTCTTTTTTTTTTTCCTAAAGTATGTATCCAAGGGTATAAATTTTTCCTGTAGGCATAGTCTAAGCCCTAGAGCTGCATTCTACAAGCTTCATCATGCTGGTTCTGATTATTATTCAGTTCAGAATATTTTCTAATTTCCATAAAAATATCTAATTTCTGATTTGTTTTTTGACATATGGGTTATTTAGAAGCATTCAGTAATTTTCAAACATTGGAGATTTAAAAGTGTTTGCTGTTGATTGCCAGTGTAGCTACACTCTTGTACGAGGACATACTCTGTATGATTTCAACCCTTTGAAATTTGCTGGTTTATTTTGTGAAACCTTCCACGCACACTTGAAACGAATGCAATCCCGCTGTTGTCGGGCTCAGTGTTCTAAATATGTCACGAAGGCCAAGTTTGTTTATCGTGTTGCTCAAGTCTTTATCTTTACCGATTTACTGTCTGAAAGTTTGTTCTGTAAGTTGCTGAAAGATGCATTTGAAATCTTCAACCATGATAATGGATTTGCTTTTCCTTTGAGTTCTGTCAGTTTTTACTTTGCATGTTTTAGGTTTTGTTTTTAGGTGCATCCTAACTTCAGATTATTAAATCTTCCTGCTGAATTGACTTTGTGTCATTATGAAATGCTCCTCTTGATCTCTGGGAGTGCTTCTTTGCCTTCCGGTCTTGCTTTGTCTGAAATCAGTGTAGCTAAGCCAGCTGTCTTTGGTTAGTGTTTTCATAGCATATCCTTTTATTTCAACCTCCCTGGGTCTGTTGTAAACCATGAGAGTTGGGTCAGGTTTTATTTTGTTTTGTTTCTCCAGCCTGACACTCTTGTAATTTTAATTGGATTATTGAATCCCCTTTAATTAAATACATTTCTTATTTTCTTTGGTGTGAATTTTACCCATGTTATTTGTTCCGTATTTGCTCTGCTTGGTTTTTGTCACCTTTTTCTCTTTTGCTCCCTTCCTTTCATAAAGTGCTTTTCATATTATTCTTTTTAAAAAATTATTAATTTATTTGAAGGGAAGGAGGGAAGGGGAGATAGATGGATAGATAGATGGAGCATCCTGCTGGCTCACTCCCCAAATGTCCACGTGGTTGGGGCTAGTCCAGGCTGAAGCCAGGAACTCAGATCTCCATCTCCATCTGCTTTCCCAGGCACATTAGCAGGGAGCTGGATTGGAAGTGGAGCTGGTAGGAGTCAAACCAGCACTCTGATATGGGATGCTGGCATTGCAAGCAGCAGCTTAGCCCGCTGTGCCGCAACTCTGGCACCTGTTTTTTATTATTCTATTTCCTTCCTCTATTACTGTGTTATAAATTCTCCAACAAGTAGTTCAGTGTTACTCTAAAGCAGGGGTTGGTGGGCTTCTGCTCTGAAGTGTTAGTCAACATTCAGGACATCGAGGCCCACCTGTACCCCTGACTGCCTTTCTTCCTCCTTCTCCCTCTTCTTCTTCCTCCTCCTTCTTTTCCACGATTCTTTACAAATGCAAAAACCATTCTTAAGTCCCAGGCTGTGCAGAACAGACTGTGGGCCCGATTTGGGCACTGGTGATAGTTTGCCAATCTCTGCTAGAAATTTCCATGTGCCTTACTAGGATCTACCCCTCAACTGCTAATTTTACAACTTCCAGGGCAATATGTGGACTTGGAGAAACTTTAATTCCTTTTTTATTTTTCACATTTTCCTCTTCCTGTTATACTATTTTGGGCATGTACGAGGGGTCGTCCAAAAGGTCATGGAAAATGCATGTTATGAAAAAACTCTATATGTATTTCAAAATTATTTCTGCAGCAAAATACACTTATCTTTTAATTCTATTTTCCCAAAAGCTTTTTGAAATGCTTCATATTTTACATCTCAATGTATTTGGAGTTCTACAAGACAGTATTATTTTTATTATTTTAGTCTATACTAAAATTTACTCTCCAATTTACCATATTCATCTCTCTATTGCTCTCTGCATTATTATTCTTCTATTATTTATTTGAAAGTCAAAGTTACAGAGACAGCGAGATCTTCCACTTGCTCGTTCACTCTCCAGATGGCTGCAATGGCCAAGGCTGGGCAAGGCCGAAGCCAGGAGCCAGGAGCTTCATTTGGGTCTCCCACATGGGTGGCAGGTGCCCAAACACTTAGGCCATCTTCCCTGCTTTTTCCCAGGTACATTAGCAGGAAGGTGTATCAGAAGTGAAGCACCCGGGACATGAACCAGCTCCCATATGGGATGCCAGTGCTGTAGGCAGTAGCTTTACCTGCTGTGCCACAACGCCAACCCCTAGTATTTCTTCTAATTATGTATGTTGGACAACACATTTTCTTAGGTTTCTTTTTTTTTACTTGAAATACATATTTGCCTTCAATTTGAGGGTATTTTCACTGAGTGTAGGATCCTGGACGAGCAATTATTTTATGTTTGTATTTTAGCTTTGTCTGTCCATTGCCTTCTCATGTCTTGTTGGTGTTGAGTGGGTCTTATTGTTCTTCCTTAATATGCCTCCTCTGAGAATTTTTCTAGTGTTTCTTCTTTCTTGAGGTTTTACTAAAGTATGCCCTGTTCAGTTAGTTATCTCTGTTTTGATGTGTCTGAATTTTGTTAGAGTTCCTTGACTGTCTATTGATGTCATTCTTGGACTGCATATACTGCTTCTGTCACGATTCCCCCTCTTCTCTACTGGGATTTACCATCTATATATAATGGAACTTCAAAATGTTCATGGAAAAATGGAATTAAAAGATACTTTTATTTTGGTGCAATTTTTAAAAACATCCTGGAGTAGTTGTTTTCAATAATACACTTTTTTCATGGAATTTTTTTGAAGACTCCTTGTGTATACAGAGTTCAGATTTTTTGTGTCAAAATAAACTTGCTTTTTAAATTCCATTTTCCATGAACTTTTTGAAGTAGACTTGTATGGTTTTTCCTTCCTTTCTTCCCTCTTGCCTCCCTCCCTTCCCCCCTCACTCCTTCCTGCCCTCCCTCTCTCCATCTCTTCCTTCCTTCCTTCCTCCCTCCCCCCTCCTTCCCTTCCTCCCTCCCTCCCTTCCCCCTCTTCCTTCCTGCCCTCCCTCCCTCTTTTCCTTCCTTCCCCCCTTCCTTCTTTCCCCACCTCCCTCCCCCTCCCCCCTCCCTTCCTCCCTCATTCCTCCCTCCCTCTCTTCATTCCTTCCTCCCTCTCTTCCTTCCTGCCCTCCCTCCCTCTCTTCATTCCTTCCTCCCTCTCTTCCTTCCTGCCCTCCCTCCCTCTCTTCCTTCCTTCCCCCCCTTCCTTCTTCCCCCCCCCTCCCGCCTCCTCCCCCCCCTCACTCTCTCATCCTCTCTCTGCCCAATGTATCTCTTAGGCACTCTTCCTTGCTGTTCATCTCTCTCGTGTACATATGTGTATGTTTAATCTTCCCCCCTCCCTCCTTCTCTCCTCCCTCCCTCCTCCCTCCCCCCCCCTTCCTCTCTCACTCTCTCACCCTCTCTCTGCCCCATGTATCTCTTAGGCACTCTTCCTCTCTCTGTTCATCTCTCTCATGTACATATGTGTATGTTTAATCTTTTCCCCTCTGCTTCAATTTGGTTATTTTTCTGCTGGCCTAATTTCTAATTTTTAATCATTTCTTCTGCTGTTAAACCCATCTATTAAATTTGTAATTTTAGTCATTGTCTACTCAGTTCTAGAATTATTGCTTGTCTGTTTTTAAATAGATTCCAATTCTCCATTTTGATGAAAATATTTATTAATATTAACAAGCTATTACTATAATAAGGTGAAATATTTATTAATCCTAGGTATTCAAAGTCTTGGATTACTGCAGTGCCTGGGCCACCTCCCTGTCCCTCTCTAAAGTATTCTTTATGATACTTTTTTAAAATGAATACTTTTTTCCTCCAGCTCTTCAGGCATGCTGGTCGCTTTTTTACTGAATTCTAGAAATTTTTGGGGCTCTGAATGGTGTGGGTTTTCCTTTTCAGAGAATTTTTTTGGTTCCTTGCAGGAAGACAGCACCTTAATGTAATCAGGAACTGATGTCTTTTCAGACTGGATTTCAGGCTTGGTGAGGGCTTGCCTGTGTCTGCTTGCTTGACCCTCAGATGACAAAACTGTCATCCTCTCAACTGAAAATCTGGATTAGCCCCGGACGCCCCTCCTTTGTGGTGGCCGTGGACTTCATTTCATTTTCCCCACCACTCTGAGAATGTCCCAGCTCCGCCTGGCTTTGCAGCCCTTTGGATGCTGTTTGCAGTTAGTTTCCTGGCTCCTGCCCATCCCAAGCAACGTTTAGGAATCAGAAAATTCCTTGGGGAGAAATCACATGCAGATGCCTGGCTCCTTTCTAAACGGCCCCTTTCTCTAGCCCCAGGTCCCCTGGGTTCTGGCTGTCTCGGCAACTTCTTTGAGCTCTGGTTTTTCGTCTGCCCAAACCACAAGGCCACAAGGCCGTTGTGGTTCTAGAGCAATGTTGGTGTTCTGTCTCAGCCACACCCCCTGAGAGCCTGCAAATGCCCGGAGGGAAACCAGCAGGGAGATTGTGGGTTTATGTACCACATTTCTCTTCTCTCCAAGATCTTGGCCCCCAACGTCCTGGTTGCCTTTATTGCTCTCTGATGACTTTTAACAGCTGTTTTCTGCAATATATTTAGCTTTTATAGTTGTTCTCTGCAGGACAGTTAACCTGACACAAGCTACTCTGTCACAGACAGAAGGCAAAGTCTCCCGAGATTTATTTTTAAAAGTGGCTTCCAGGACATGTCCTGAGGCCATTGCGCATTTCCCACTATCTCCTGCGTCTTTCTGAGGCATCCCTGACAGAGGGCTGGCAAGGCCTTTTGGTGCCTTCAGCACCATTGAGACTAAATTAGTAAGCTCCATGGAGTATGGTTTCTAAGTATTAACTGCAAGTATTTTACAATTGAGACGAATGTGCTGAGCATGATAATTCTCCATCAGACCATTTAGTTGACCATCACACTCTAGGCGATGGTGTTGACAGTCTTTATATTGTTCTGAGAGTTTCAACTGCACACACACATGTACATATACACACATGCACACACATGTGTGCACGCATGCACACACACACTCTCCTCTGGGAGTGTCGACTGAGCTGCTGTTCTTTTTGTTTTTGAAGATTTTATTTATTTAGTTGGAAGAGTTACACAGAGAGAGAAGGAGAGAGAGAGAGGGAGAGAAGTCTTCCATCTGCTGGTTCACTCCCCAAATGGCCCCAGTGGCCGGAGCTGAGCCAATCCGAAGCCAGGAGCTAGGAAACTCCTCCAGGTATTCCTATGTGGGTACAGGAGCCCAAGGACTTGGGCCATCTTCTACTGCTTTCTCAGGCCATAGCAGAGAGCTGGATCAGAAGTGGAGTAGCTGGGACTCGAAGGTGCTCATATGGGATGCTGGCACTGGAGGTGGCGGCTTTACCCACTAAGCCACAGCGCTGGCCCCGGAGCTGCTATTCTGACTCCACTTCTAGGTTGCAACATGACTGAGGTTGAGCCTTAAGCCTCTTTCTATTCTTGGCCTTAGGGTCTTCCTTTGGAATAGGAGGTGGGGGTGGGGAGTGGTTCAGGAGCTGACAAGTTCATGGAGTCATTCTGGCTCTGAGGGTTGATTCAGCCAATCTGTCTTCTAAAGACTTAGACAGGAAGTCTTGGTGGAACAGTCAGACACTTAACTGGCTCTGGGTAATGGATTGTCACTTAGGGCTGGAACTCACCCCTGTTGCTGTGGGGACAGCTCTCTACTAAGGGGCAGGGGGCTGGATGAACCAGGCTGGGGCTGGGTCTCCGGATGGGCGGGAGCCCTGGACAGTGGGCCTCATGGAAACCTGCATCCAGTGTAGGCAAAGAGGGACAGGAACCATCTTCTGTTGCACCTGGTTCCTGCAAACCTGCATCATCCAACAATGTAAAAAGGGAATTTTAAATCCAGAGGTGGCTTTTGCCTATGAATGTCCAAAAACTTCTGATATTCCTGAATATTCTGTCTTGGAAGAAATGTCTGAATAACACTGACCCTTCATTTGCCCAGTGATAGTGTCCAGATCTTGGGTTCAGAGCCAGTCTCTGAGCTGTTACTGATCCTGTGCCCCCACCTCCCTTGTGTGGCAGTGGGGATATGGGGAGTGGGCACCTGCTGGCTGCTCTTTCACATTCCCCGGTCAGTTGACTCCTGGATGGGACTGGCCAAATAAAAACACTGGGAGGAGACCGAGACAAGCAGGTAGAAACCTGTGTATTTCTTCCTCTTCCTCTTTTGCCTTGGAGTAAGTCATTGGCAGAAACTCCAACTTCCACAGCTCTCCTCCTGTTGGAGGAGACTGACTGTGGTTTTGGCATTGGCCAGGTGACCCCGGCTTAGGCAATTGTGTGCATGTGTATGTGTGTATATGTGCACGTGCATATGTGTTTATGTGTGTGCATGTATGTATGTGTATGTGCACACGTGCGTGTATGTGTGTGTGTGTGTGTGTGTGTTTTGTTCCTCCAAAAAAAATGGGTGGCAATAGCTTCCTGGTATGTTCATCTCTAGAGTCCCGGACACCCTCTGCTATTCTCCAAGCTTCTTCATGATGGGCAATGCCAGTAAGTGCTATGAAATACCCCTGGAGGGCTGCAGCTTTCTTATTTAGATCCTAATTTAGTTGGTAAACACTATACTTCCAAAATCTTTTACTTCCATATCTATACGAGGATACTCCCCCCCCCCAAAAAAAAAAAAGAAAAGGAAGTGATGTATTGATTTCAGTGCAAAAAAATTTGAAAGCCAAGAGTAGTTTTTTTTGTAATATGAATTTCCATGGACTTTTTGAAGACCCTATTTAGATACAAGTTCAGGTTTTTTTTTTGTACCAAAATAAACTTGTCTTTAATTCTATTTTCAGGCAATTTTTCTGAGTCGCCTCATGTAATGTAAGCACTACCGAACACAGTTGCCTCCATTCCCTCTATTACCTTCTGCAGAACACGGAATCATCCATTCATTCAATCAACACGTATTTATCGAGATACTTCTCAGCATACTCGCCCAGGGATGCAGCAGGACACAGAACAGGCAACGTCTCTGACCTCATCGAACTCACAACTGTGAGAGCAAGACAGCCTCAAGTCTTTGGAATCCAATGGCTGGGAAGGAGATGCTACTGTAACTTCCTGACATAGGATACAGATGGAACTGGTTTTATGCCTCAGCCCTGCCAATTGCTGTAAGCTGTATGAACATGGGCTCCTGCCTGTGCCTCAGTTTCCTCTTCTCAGTAGTTAGTCTTCTAGTCCATGCCACTCCCAACCATTTTATATGTTCACTGAACTGCTATTGTTACTAGCTGCATTGGATTGTTGGTGATTAAATGAGTCGCTATTGGAGAGAGAGAGAGATATCTAGGAAACGAACCCATTCCACATGAAGAAAAGCTCAGGTTCACTAGCCATCAGGGAACTGCAAATAAAAACCACAAGGAGGATTCACCTCACCCCATTTAGAATCCAAAAATAAAATAATAAAATAAAATCTGGCGAGGATGTGGAGAGAAAGGTACCCTAATCCACTACTAGTGGGAATGTAGGCTAGTACAACCATTATGGAAGACAGTATGGAGATTACTCAGAAATCCAAAAGTAGGTCTACCACGTGACCCAGCCATCCTACTCCTGGGAATTTACTCTAACGAAATCAGCATATGAGAGTTACCTCTACACCCATGCTCACTGCAGCTCAATTCACAATAACTATGATATGGAATCAACCCAGATGTCCATCAACTGATGACTGGGTAAAGAAAATGTGGTATATATGCACTATGGAATACTACTCAGCCATCAAAATATGAAATTCTATTTTTGCAATAAAATGGGTGCAACTGGAAAGTATTAGGCTTAGTGAAATAAGCCAGTCCCCGAAAGACAAATATCATGTGTTTTCTGTGATATGTGTCAGTTAATAATAAAATACTAAAAGATCTATAGGAATGAAATGAACATCTTGTGATATGGTTGTTGTTTTTAGCCCTTATTTATACTCCTGTGGAGCTGTGGTCTTCCTATTTTTCACTTGTTGAATATTATGGTTAGTGGTGAATTAAGTCTGTGATTATAGAGGGGATTGAAATTATGTCTTTGCAAAAGTTAGTGAAAAAGAAAGTAAGGAAGGAGTGGGATTGAGGGAGGGACAGGGGAAGGGATGGAAGTACGATATGATCTTAGAACCGGACCCATGCAGTACATGAAATCTGTTCTCTTTATCTTCATAAAAGTAAAAAACCAGAAGTCCAACAACAACAAAAAGATTTAGTATGAAAGTGGCTCCCAGGGGAGCGTACGTTCAGCACTGACAGTCAGGTGGGGAAGGGAAACGGGACAAGAAGGGCTGCCAGACTCTGGGACAGACAGTTGCTCTGAGGAGCACCCAGCCATCAGGCGAGGGATGGCCCAGGCAGATTCTGTGAGCAGCAGCTGTGTGGCCACACTGTCCTGCTAATGGGCATGGGGACATTTGTGCATTTGTGCCCTCTTTGCTGGGCCAAAATGTCCCCCCCCCCCCCCCCCGCCGCCGAGGGCTCACTGGCTAGCAGTCCTGCTCGGGTGTCTGTTCAGTGTCACTGTTGCCCTCATTGCCATCGTTGCTGCCAGTGTTTGCTGGGCACCTGCCATGTTCCAGACATTGTGCTGTGGTTTCTTAGGGCAGAGTCTGGGTAGCAGTTTATGCCCAGTGTTTTTGTATTTCTCCACATCGTTAACACTAAAACTTCCCATGACTCCCAGGGTGGGAGGGAGAAGTGTGTGTGTGTAAACCTGCACGTGCCACAGGACCTCAAAGCTGGGTTTTTTTAAATTGCCAAAGACTCAAGGTTAAGGTATGCTGAGTATGATTTTAGCACTAATTGTGTTGTAATTTTGGGGGGGGGAGCCTGTCATTTATTCAACCTATATTTATAAAATACCTACTCTGTAAAATGCTTTATAATTATATTTACCTGGTAATCACTTCCACAGCATTTCATTCAGTCCTTTGAAGTTGACCGATGTGTCATTATTAATGGACTTAATCCTTGTGCATAAATATGGGTACAGTGTGATGTTTGGGTACATGTTTATTTCATGCAGTGATCAGCATAGAATAGTAAGCGTATCTGTTTCCTTAAATATTTATCACTTTTTGTTATGAAATCATTCAAAAATCCTGTATTTTGAAAGCTGCATTATAGTATTGCTAACTCTGGTCACCCTACTGGGCAGGAGGACACCAGAACTCACTCTGCCTATCTATCTGCAGTTTTCTATGTGTTGGCTAATCTCGCCCCAGCCCCAATATTGACATTTTTGGACAATTAGGCTTCCATGTGCACTACAGGGGCACAGATGTTGGCTGCAGTCAGTGTTCAAAGGACCCTACTCCCACCTTGTTCTTCAGCCACATCCCTGAGGCTGCACGGGGACAGTCTCACAATGCAGCCCCCGACACCCCACGCCCACTGCCTGCAGCCCCCTTGTCCTCCCCGCATAGCCATGCCCTCAGTCCTCCTTGCAGCTCTGTCACCTCTTTGGGTTCAGATTTAAATGAATCACTTACTTACATTTTATTCATAATTTTTAATCATTCTACAAACAACAGTCTAATAGCATTAAACAATGGCAGAATCTAATAAAAACCAATCTTACCCTCATGGAAATCTTGTTAAGAACAGGGCTGCTCTTTTTTGCTAAATTGTTGGAGATGATTTTGTCTGGGGCTGTTTTGTTTGCATTGTCCAGGAGAGGAGGGGAAGGGATAGGATTAAAAGGTGGTCTCACATGAGCAAACAATTTTTAGCTACTTTCCCGAGTTTACAGATAAAGAAAAAAATGAAGCCCAAAGAAGGAAAGACACTCTTCCAAAAGGCATACAGTAGATGGTGGCAAGAACTAGAGCTGTGAGGGGCCGGCGCTGTGGCATAGCGGGTAAAGCTGCCGCCTGCAGGGCCGGCATCCCATATGGGCACCGGTTCGAGTCCCAGCTGCTCCTCTTCTCATCCAGCTCTCTGCTGTGACCTGGGAAAGCTGAGGAAGATGGCCCAAGTCCTTGGGCCCCTGCACCCGCGTGGGAGACCTGGAAGAAGCTCCTGGCTCCTGGCTTCGGATCGGCGCAACTCCAGACGTTGCGGCCATCTGGGGAATGAACCAGCGGATGGAAGATTTTCTCTCTCTCTCTCCTCTGCCTCTCTGTAACTTTGCCTTTCAAATACATAAATAAATCTTAAAAAAAAAAAAAAAGAACTAGAGCCATGGCCTTGTGCTCTCAGTCCGGCCTCCCCCTGCCATGCTGGGGAGGAAAGTCCCAGGTTGGATTTCTGGATTGTGCCTCACATGCCTTCAAGGAAGCCACACTCAGATGAACAGCCGAGCACTGCTTCACCCAACAGGGAGTCCCCCCGCAGGACACTGGCGGGCTTGAGGGATGCAGAAGAAATGTGTCTTGCCCCCTGGAAAATTCCAGAAGTGGGGTTCACTCACAATCAGTGAAGTGCCGTCTCACAGAGGGCTGGCCAGGTTTTTCCACAGCAGACCCAAGTGGCGTCCCTTGCAGTTCTGTTCAGTGCCACCAGCAGGCACAGAGACAGGCACGGTAGTGGACAACCTGCCCTCAGGGTGAGCAAAGCGATAGGACCTGCAGCTTCACAGGCCAGAGAAAGAGAAGAGGGCAGCCCGGGCAGGAAGCCTCCGTGCGGCTTATCAACACATGCTGGCATCCCTCCCTCTTGGAATGAGCCCCGCCGCTAATATTAGTCAGCATGCCAGCTTTCGTGTAGCACTTCGCAGTTCACCACGTGCTCCCGAGCCCAGTATCTCTTCTCGGTGTACACTGTGGCAGGTGGGAGAAGCCGGAGAACAATGCGAGCCGGCTCCTTTGACGTAAGCAGCAGCCTTGATGTCCCTGGGAGTCGAGCCTGGCCAGGGGCTGGGGTGGGAGGTGCTGGCTTTGTTCTGCCGCAGAACGTCCAGCAGAGGACAAGCCCCCGAGGTGCTGTCTCCCCCTGACACCTTGCCCACGTCCAGCCAGCCGGGGCCGAGTGGTCCTGCCTGGGACTTCACTTCTCCTTGGGCTGTGTGCTGGGACACCCTTCCCAGCCCCTGCAGGCCTCTCTGTGCAGGGCTGGGCCCAGTTCTTCAGCCCTGCTGGACCCCCCTCCCCCAGAACAGAACTGTCACCACCAACTCAACTTCACCAATGGCTGTGACCCTGAGATCCCTGCTGCTGTGTGTGTGCTCATCCACAGGGAACTCTGCAGGTGGTGGAGGGGTTAAGTGTTGGTGTGTGCAGGAAAGTGCAGTTTGTTTTTTCCCCTCCAGTTTCTAGAACTGGATTAATTTTGCTTTCTTGCTGATGGCAGGGAGAATGGCAATAACAAAAACACACACAGACACCATCACTACCCCCACTGCTCAAAACCAGTGTCTTTTTTATTAAAAAAATGAATCGTAACAAAAATATAAAAAATTTATTAGAGAGATTGGGGGTGGGCACCCATCATCTGGTTCACTCACCAAATCTCTCAGCACCCAGAGCTGGACCAGGCTGAAGCTGCAAGCCAGGAATTCTACCTGGGGCTTTCACACGGGTGGCAGGATCCTGGATCCTTGAACCGTCACCTGCTGCCTACAAGGAAGCTGGCATCTGGAGCAGAGCCTGGCCTTGACTCCAGGTTCTCTGATCTGGAACAGGGGTATCCCAACTCATGGCTCACCCTGTAAGCCAAAGGCTCGTTGCCCAAACCTGTTTTTAACCTTGACAATGAAAAGTCGCCTGATTTCTTTGAGTTTAAAGTACCTCCCTCCCTCCCCACATCCACCTTCCCTCATGCTCCAGTTAATAAGAAATCAATTAAAAATCCAAACTCCCCTTCAGGTCTATGACGTCCTTCCAAGCGCCCCACTTTCCCAAGAAAATGTCTGGGTTCAGGGTGTCCTGGCTTTGAAGGGCTCGCCCGTGGGCTCCTGGTCCTCCTGCTGGCTTGATGCTGCTCCCTATCCCCTCTGGGCAGCTCTGTCCTCCCTTAGCTCCTCTGCTGTCTTCCTGGCACAGGCTGAGCACCATGATTGATCTTGGGGGCCTGGGCCTAGGGACCCTCTGTCTCCTAGAGCAGGAGGTGGTGAAGAGGGGGCGATGCCATTTTGGGCCACTTGTGCCATAGTGGATGCCTTGCAGGTGAGTGGTTTTTCTGCGGATACTCTGGTTTCGCTGGAGGACCCATGGGAAGCCATGAGAGCTGAGATGCCCCATATGCCTGTCACTCGGACCCCGTCACCTCTCCTACCCGCAGGGGGTTGCCACCACTAGAGGGAGCCAGAATTCACGTCTGACCGCTTCACCTTGCAGCTCCTGCCCTGGCCTCTCCCACGGGGCTGTTGCTTGGGTGCACATCTGGATCACACCCTGCTTCCGTGTCTCGGGCTTTCTCTGACGCCTTCTTCCTCCTTCACTGGGCACCAAGCTTTTTCTTCTTGCCTGGCAGAAGGGTTGCTGAAATCCCATTTCCAAACGTAATTCCCCAGGTCACCCCCCACCCCAACCATGGGCTCTATGACAGCGACGTCAGTGTGGCTCCATGGCCCCACAGACAAAGTCATTTAGGCTTCAGTGAACCTCCCACAGCCCCAGCCCTCCCCACTGGGACCTTGTCCCTTGTCCCTGCTCCATGTGGCCGCGGGAGTGACTCTAGGGCTCCAGGCCGCTTTCCTAGCTCAGCTTCCTTATGGGCCCAGCCCACTTACAATAGAAACATTTGCCAACGACTGAGCGAGTGAGTACTCCAAATAGAATTTTGGCAAGTGGCTACGGTTTCGCATTTACTAGCTCCATTTCGGAGTCCCTCTTTGCATGCATTCAAACAAGGGAATCCTGAGAGTGCATTCTTCAGAAGGTTTCCAAAAATATTGCAAGTTTCTGTTAATGTGGGGCCAACCCCCAAGTGCACAGGCAGAGGCGGTCTGTGTTTTGTCCCTGGTGCTCTCCTTAGGATCTTTGTACCACAGAGGGGAAGCACAGCACGGGCAGCTTGAATGCCACGGCTCTGTAAGAATCGGTTATCCTGCAGAATTGAATTTAAGGCAAGGAGAGGGGCCCATGCTTTGTGTTGGGTAGGAAACACACAGTTGGTCCCCCACACCTCATCCCCAGATCTCTGTATGGTTCAGTGCTTGGCAAGGTTCTAATAAACTGTATTACCGTTTAAACCAGCTGGTCTCTGGCTTTGTTGCTGTGTTGGGAGAGTACCTATCGAGTCTTGGCAGAGCTCAAGGAGCCCCTGGGGGTCACAGGACAGAAAGATGAAGGCACAGGGCTTCGGGTTGGATCAGGGCGCACCTTGCTCTGTCCTACCCCTCCTCCTGGAGCACCCCTGGCTGCTTGGCCTGCTGGACCCCACCCTTCCCTCTGCATCTCACCTAACCAGCCCATCACCCTCCAGACAGTGGGGACTGAGCTGAGACCCTGCCCTGCTGGGGATGCACCTGCTGCCCCGTCTGGACCCCGCAGGGTCCTTTCAGCTCCATGCCCTCTCCCCTCTGCAGCCATGCTCGGTGCCCCTGCACGGTGGTCTCTCCCCTCGGCAGCCTGCCTGTTGGATCTGTAACATCTACGCCTCTAGTGCATGCAGGCTGGCCCCACTGCTCTCTCTCTCTGTCAGGGCCTGAGCCTGAGCCTGGCTTGTTCTTCGGTATTGGGAGATGAAGCTTGGGTATTTCTCTCTGTTCTGCTCTCCCATGGTCCACCTTGGGTCTCTGCCCCTCATTACGGATCAGTAACCTACAGCTGGGTGACAGATGACAACTTTCCTTCCCTCCATAAACTAAAGCCCAGCTGACACTGGTTTGTTTGTATCTGAATCACACTCATCATTCAGAAATGGTTAGACCCAGGCGAATCTGAACCAAATCTCACTAATTCCTGCTCCTGTTACTCAGCCAGCACTTGCTGCCCACTCTGCCTGTGAAGCAGGGGCCTTGTGGCCGCGAGAGGAGGAATGGTAGACTTATCTTTACCCTGGCCATGGGCTTCCTGAGTCTTTTATTTTCACCCAGGTACAATCATAAAAAGAATGCGATCCAGTCTCAGAAATACAGTTAATAGACCATTTTTCCTCAGTGGGGCTGGAGCAAATTCTGTAGTAAGTGATGACTTTTTTTTTCTCCCATAAAATAAAAACTTTGGAGTTTTTCCTGTAGATTTTTGTTGGACAAAACCATGTTTCTTCTACTAGCGGAGTGATGACGATGATGATGATGATGGTGTGTAGGGGACAGCTGGACCATCAAGACTGGCTGGAGCGGGGCCGGCGCTGTGGCGCAATGGGCTAAACCTCTGCTTGCAGTGCCGGTTCGAGTCCTGGCAGCTCCACTTCCAATCCAGCTCTCTGCTATGGCCCGGGAAAGCAGTAGAGGATGGCCCAAGTCCTTGGGTCCTTGTACCCATGTGGGAGACTTGGGGGAAGCTTCTGGCTCCTGGCTTCAGATTGGCACAGCTCTGGCTGTTGAGGTCACCAGGAGAGTGAACCAGAGGATGGAAGACTCTCTCTTTGCCCCTGCCTCTCTGTAACTCTTTCAAATAAATAAATATATATATTTAAAAAAAAAATGACTGGCTGGAGCATCTGTCCTCCTCGTAACTGACGTGGCCACACGGGGCTTCAGTGCCTCGCCCCCCTGCAGTCCCGAGAATGCCCCAGCCTGGGATGCTGGTCAGTGGAGGTTGTGTTGACACGCTTGTTAGGGGGCCTCGTTTCTCATGTTGGGGGCCACCCCCTTGCTGCTCCAGTCTGGCTCCTCGCCCAAGTCTCCTCGCCTGGCCAGGGAGAGATGACTGTTTTGTGTGCCTGTGTGGGCACACAGAGAAACACACCCACGCCGACTGCAGAGAAAGTTGCTCAATCAAATCGTCTTGTTTACATGGCACCAAGGGCCAGATTAATCCGTCAGTGTTCCTAGGTGGACATGACCTCTAGGTGGACATGACCAGCTCATTGTTTTGGTGCCTGGGAGGCACAGATTTAGGGAACACCATCAAAAGCTTCGGCCATTTTCCCTGGAGACTTCCTGCACAGTCAAGGCTTTAACAACCACCTCTAACGGCTCGTCCCTCACCTGCATCTCCTGGAGGCTCTCAGAGCTCCCAACTTCCTGCTTGGCATCTCCACGGGGATCCTCCGCAAGTGTCTGAATCCAAAGGAGTCCCTAACAGATCTCCCGGCATTCCCCCAAGGCCGGCCCTTCTCCACTCTCTCCATCTTGGTGGCTGGCACTATTATCTGCCTCGTGCCAAAGACCAAAACCCAGGAGCTGTCTGTGGCTTTTCCTTCTTTATGACCTCCTCCTGCCTCCTGCCTAAGTCACCAGCAAGTCCTGTAGACTCGGCTTCCAGAATACTCATCAAATCTGCTCACTTCTTGTCCCTGTGACCCCCATTGCCCTTGGAAGTGAGAGGCTGACCTTGCTGACCATGGCCAGAGCCTCCCCACAGGTTCCTCTCTTGCTCTCCCCCTTCTGCTTCATACTACAGCCGTCTTTTTTTTTTTAATTTAATTTTATCTATTTATTTTTAAAGATTTTATTTATTTATTTGAGAGGTAGAGTTACAGACAGTGAGAGGGAGAGACAGAGAGAAAGGTCTTCCATCTGTTGGTTCACTCCCTAAATGGCCGCAATGGCGGGAGCTGAGCCAGGAGCTTCTTCAGGGTCTCCCACGTAGGTGCAGGGGCCCAAGGACTTGGGCCATCTTCTATTGCTTTCCTAGGCCATAGCAGAGAGCTGGATTGGAAGAGGAGTAGGTGGGACTAGAACCGGTGCTCATATGGGATGCTGGCACTGCAGGCGGACGATTAACCTACTGTGCCAAGGCTGGCCCCTGCCTCTCTCTCTCTCTTTTTTTAAAAATAAATCCTGAAATACATGCATAGTTTTTCATAATGTACATTTTCCATGAATTAAAAAAAAGATTTATTTATTTGAAAGGCAGAGTTACACACAGGGAGAGGCAGCACGCGAGAGAGGTCTTCCATCTGCTGGAAATGTGCTGATCTGAAGCCAAGAGCCAGGAGCCTCCTCTGGGTCTCCAATGCGGGGGAAGGAGCCCAAGCACTTTGGCCATCCTCCACTGTTTTCCCAGGTCATAGCATAGAGCTGGATCAGAAGTGGAGCAGCCAGGATTCGAACCAGCACCCATATGGGATGCCGACGCTGCAGGCAGAGACTTTACCTGCTATGCCACAGCACAGAAGTCTTTTTTTTAATTTTTTTTTATTTTTTATTTATTTTTTTGACAGGCAGAGAGGACAGTGAGAGAGAGAGACAGAGAGAAAGGTCTTCCTTTTGCCGTTGGTTCACCCTCCAATGGCCGCCGCGGCTGGCGCACTGCGGCCGGCGCACTGCGCTGATCCGATGGCAGGATCCAGGAGCCACGTGCTTTTCCTGGTCTCCCATGGGGTGCAGGGCCCAAGCATCTGGGCCATACTCCACTGCACTCCCTGGCCACAGCAGAGAGCTGGCCTGGAAGAGGGGCAACCGGGACAGAATCCGGCTCCCCGACCGGGACTAGAACCCGGTGTGCCTGCGCCGCTAGGCGGAGGATTAGCCTAGTGAGCTGCGGCACCGGCATAGCACAGAAGTCTTTTGGAATGCTCCTATAGCTCTCCTTTCCAAAACTTCTCATTGATCCCCTACTGCACTTATAATACGCTCTGAGCCCCTGACTTGCTCTAAAGCCTCTGGTTATCTTTGATGAGACCCTGTCCTGTGCCTTCTCCCTCTCCCCCACATCCCAGCCTCAATGGCTTTCCCCCATTCCTGGGCTGTTCCAGGCTCTTTCCCACCCCAGGGCTCTTGCTCCTGCTGCCCCTTCTGCTGTGATCACTGTCCTCCCTCTGACCTCAGGGCTGGTTCCTGCCCAGGGTCTCAGATTCAACGTCACCTCTTTAGTGAGGCCTTCCCTGCCCCGTCCACCTGAGTGTGCTCTCTGCCCACTCAGAGCACCCCCCACCCCCACCAGCGTCTGCTTAGTTTTCTGTATGTTGGTTCACATTTTGGAACTCCCATTTGCCTATGGCCTGGCTCCCTCCCTGGGCCATGCCTCCAGGAAGGGCAATGCTGCATCTACCTATGGTTTATGTAGAACTGGCAGAGTGCTGGGCCCACAGTCCCCATCCTGTGCCTACATGTGTGTTGAGTCAACCCTGAAGACCTGAAGAATGGGCTAGTGTTACTGCCCAGTTTACCACACTGGGTTAAAAAGAGATCCTGAGGTTGAGGGTGCTGTGCAGATGACACGACTACTAGAGAAAAATACCAATATCAGAGGTTAACCGAGTCCATGGGAAGGAACAAGTATGGGGGGTGGGTGGGCACTTGGCACAGCAGCTCAAGTTGCCATGTGGGAGACCTGCTTCCCATACTGGAGCCCCAGGGTGAGTTCTGGCTTCTTAGTCGCCAATCTAGCTCGCTGCCAATGCATCCTGGGAAGCAGCAGATGATGGCTCAAGTCCTTGGGTCCCTGATACTCATTTGGGAGACCCAGATGGAGTCTGGGCTTCTGGCTTTGGTCTGGCCTAGTCCTGACTGTTGCTGGCATTCGGAGAATTCAACCAGCAAATGGAAGATTTCTTTCTCTGTGTGTGCCTCTGTCTCTCTGCCTTTCAAATAAAATGAAAATGAAAAAAAAAATCTAAAAAGTATTCTAAATGATAAGGCTTTTTAAAAATTTTTATTTATTTTAAAAGATGCTGTGCCTGATGGAAAAAAAAAAAGCAGCTCCATTCTCCTAATTCTAGAAGGAAAGTTTTCAAGCCACTTCATTTTTGCCTGGACTGCTAAGGAGCTAAACTTGGTACTCGATCGTCATGCAAAATTTAGCTCAAACTTTTCTGTTAAAAATAGGTAACATTTTGTGAAAGCACTAGCACCCTGCCTGACACAGAGAAAGCCCCAGCTGAAGTAGGCGGGTCCACACGAACCCTCTCAGATCTTATGAAATCTCTTATCATTTTCACTGTAAACACCTTAGATCCTTTCGGCAATAAATAAATAAAGATTTATTTATTTGGAAGTCAGAGTTATACACAGAGAGAAGGAGAGGCAGAGAGAGGCAGAGAGAGAGAGAGAGAGAAAGAGAGAGAGAGACATGTGTCTTCCACCCGCTGGTTCACTCCCCAATTGGCCGCAATGGCTGGGGCTGAGCCCATCCGAAGCCAGGAGCCAGGAGCTTCTCCCACGTGGGTGCAGGGGCCCAAGAACTTGGGCCATCTTCTACTGCTTTCCCAGGCCATAACAGAGAGCGGGATCGGAAGTGGAGCAGCCGGGACTCAAACCAGCGTCCATATGGGATGACGGCATTGCACTTGGCGGCTTTACCCGCTGCACCACAGCGCCTGCCCCCAGTTTCGGTTTTTAATGTCATAAAATAAAAACAGTGCTAATGGCCCCGAAGTGGAAACAGCCCGAACGCCTATCAGCAGATGAATGGATAAATAACATGTGTATGTTCAGGCGGTGGATCAGTATTCAGCCATGAAGGTAAACGAAGCTCCGACATACACTACAGCACAAACCCTGAAAACACAATGCTAAGTGCAACAAAGCAGCCGCAAAAGAGAACCCACGGCAGGATGCTACCCTAGGCAGTGTCCAGGGCGCACAGATCTGGAGAGCCGACAGGGACGTCAGCGATCGCCCGGGGCTGAGGGGTTTCGAGGGGAAGGGGAGTGGGAGCGGGGACGTAATGGACGGGACTTTGTATATGGAGTAATGACAACGCTCCACGAAGCCTAATGGCGTATGAATGATCTTTCAGTAAAGCTGGTAAAATGTTTCGTTTAATTAAGTTAGAGCGCCCTGGGCTCCCAGGCGATAGCGGCCCTGACCAGGCCAGGAAGTGGCGCTCCACCAGAAGCTGACTCCTGGCGGACCCGGGTCGGGGTGCAGCCTCGCCCCCTCGCTCCCCTAAAACCCTTCTCCCCCTTTCCGGGGCCATGACCCAGAGGGAAGGAGACCGTGGCTTCACCCCCAGGAACCAGGCGGCGTGGGACTGGGTGACTGGGGGCGCGATGAGGGGCAGCCACGGAGCCGCGCGCGCAGCTCCCCAGCCGCAGGTGCGGTGCTGCGGGAAGCGGAGGCGCCCTGCGGGTCACCGCGAGGACAGGTGGGGGGGGGGGCGTCTCTCTTGTCACGTGACTGCGGCCGATAACGACGGCACGGAGAGCACGAGGTGAGTGCGTTCAAGCCCCTCAGGGCAGGTGCAGGCGGCTGAGGGAGGCCAGGATCTGCGAAGCTTCCTGCGGGGGTGGGGGAGGCTTCGCGCGGGAACCAGGAGCCCCTGCTCGGCCTGGCAAAGCGGTGCAGAGGCCTGGGGTTTGGGGCAAGCCACGTGGCTTCCCCGACTTGTGGCCGGCCTGCCCAAGGCCGAACGCGGCGTGGTGGCTGCTCTCAGGCCAGCGGCCGGGCTGCGACGCCCGGCGCCGGGGCCGCTCTGAGGCGCCCGGGGCAAGGGGCTGAGCGCCCGGGCGTGCGCGCGCGCTGCAGGCAGCTCGGGGCGGCGGCCGCCAGAGGGCGTGCGCGTCGGTCTCCTTCCGCAGCTCCGGGCTCCTGGGCCCGCGAACCGTGCTGGGCGCAAGCCAGGGCTGTGAGGGCTTTCTTCACCCTTTGCATGTGAGGAGGTCTCAGCAGTAGCTGGACCCCAGAATCCTCAGCGTCACTGCAGGAGGCTGCAGAATCCCCGTGGGTGGGGGGAATGGAGGGTGGTCTTAGCTGTCGTCGTTGGCCCCAGCACAGGCCGTACTCCGATGCCTTCAGAGCTGCAGAGGTCTGGGCCTTGGCACCACTTTGGGCAGGGGACAGACGGAGGAGGCCGGGAAACGCACGCTCCAGAAGTCTCCGGTGTGGCGCCCTGGCGCTGAAGGGCAGCCCCCGGCCCAAGCTTGTCGGGAGTGGCGTCTTGGGTGGGCCTGGGGCGAGGAGAGCAGATGTGACTCCCATGGCCCCGAGGCCGCCTCTCACTGGTGGGGGTCGGGCTGGCCTCTCAGGGTGGCTGGCTGAGGGCTGCCGCCTTTGCAGAACAGGGCTCAGCCTGAAGATGCAGTGTGTAAGCCCCGGCCCTCAGCCCCCACCTCCATGGCCGCCAAGCTCTTGACCCATACCCGAGACCTCTCCTGCGTGCTGCGGAAGCCCGGAGGCTTGTGTTTCGTGCCTCTGTGTGTTGAGGCTTGGGTCTGGCAGGCAGTCGCTGGGCACAGGCGGCAGGCGTGCGGGATGTGCCCTGGGGGACCGGGTGCTGGCCACAGCGCTGACGACCCGGGCTGCAGGAAGACGCCGCCCGATCTGCAGCCGGAGCAGGTCAGCGCGGGCCTGCTGAGGCGCCTGTCGCCGCAGCTGCGGTTAATGCTGGTGATTACCATGGTTACCCGCAGGCTGGAAGCTCTGACAGGCAAAGGCAGAGCGGGAGAAGGATGTCGCCTCCCGTGCTCCCAGCCACATGGCTGCCTTGCAGGAGCCCTGGGGCCGGGCAGGGTTCTCCCGACCAGCAGATGTGCCTGGCCCAGAGAGGGCGCTCGGCCAGGGCTAGGCCCATGCACGTCATTCTTCAGCAGGTGCCGGGGCCCGAGGAGCCTGGGTGCTGGGCGCATTCACAGTGGGAGGGGGGCAGAGAGGGCTCTGGGCCTGGGCCTGGCTCTGCTCAGTGTCAGGGAGCCTGGTGCGGAGAAGGCAGACGAAGCTGGACTGAGGCTCAGGGAGCTGGGAGGGGGCAGCAGCTGGGGAGCAGGGTGCAGGGTTCAGCTGACTCCTGAGAATCTGGGAGTGGCTTTCCGGTCCTGCGCTCAGGAGCCAGCTCCGGGCTGTGATCACCCCCTCTCCAACTAGCGCACTGGCCAGGGAGCCAGGACACCTGCTTTGTCTGTGTTTACGGGCTCCAGCTCCCGCTGGGTCCTGGTCTCCCCATCTACAAAATGGGGTTAATGATTACTAATCCCCCACCTCCTGCAAGTCTATGGGGAGGATTCCTTAAACGAATAATTTCGTGCATTGAAATGAGCCGGCAGATTTCAAGTCTTTGGAGAAAAGGCCTTATTTATTATTATCATCAACTCATTGAGCAGAAATTCCATCTACCGCCTTTGCCGCCTCTCCAGTGCTGTGTGAACCGAGAACCTCATTACCCCTGTAAGATGATGGGGCCCGGCCCAGCTGGCCAGTCCCAGCCTGGGGGTTAAGCCAGGAAGGGCACCCCTGAGCTCTGGGGTGGGTGGGGCATGAGGAGTGTGTGGGGGGATCCTGGGGTCAGAGAGGGAAGAGCAGAGCGGGAACCGCAGGCGCGTTGCTGCAGGAGCGACCCTGAGGTTCGGAGCTGGTGCACGGCGGCCGGAGTGGGAGTAGCTGGGCAGGAGGAAGCCGCAGGCGGTGGGAGCAGGCTGCCCGAGGGCCGGGAGGACTGTTGTGCAGCTGCGTTTTCCTTGGCGCGTTATTACCCCGTCTAATCACTTTAAAAATGAGAAGACACAGATGACACACAAAAAGAAGGAAGAAAGCGAATTAGATCACTCCGATGAAGTGAATACAGTTCCGACACCCGGTTCCCAGTCGGCGTCTCGCACAGGAGGGCTCCTGAGGGTGATGGGACGTGTGGGCTGGGAAGGCTGTCACCTGTTTGCTAAACACCTGCAGGACTGCCCCCCCCACCCCTGTGTGTGCACGCATCTCTGCTCCCCCGCAGGAGCAGATCCTGTGATTTACGGGACAGGCTTTTACGCTCCCCACTGATTTTAAACCTGTTCTGCCCCTGATGGCAAATGAAACAGGAGTGAGAAGTCCGAAGTCTGTGTGTGGTTCCGGGAAGGCCTTGGGGCTGGAGCAGGAAGGGGAGGGACATGGCCAAGGCAGCAGAGACAGGCACTGGCTGAGGCCGCTGTCCATCAGCTGCGTGTGCCCGGCGCACCGTGGCCCTCGGCCTGGTTACCAGGGGTGACTTCCTGTTCCCAGAGTTCCTTGCCCTTCAAGGATGGTGACTCTCAGGGAGGGGGCATAGGAATATGTATGCATTTTGCAGTCAGATGAGCCAGGGCCTGCTGGTGTCTCCTTGTGTGTTTTTGGGGCTTGGCAGAGACTTCTCCCTCATTGGAGGCCGCTGATTGGCCACAGCCATCCTTCACCCAGCCTCCTGCATGCCAGCAGCTCCGCCTTTATCCCCAGGGCCCTGAATTCCAAATGGCCTCAGCCAACTGCTGGCCTGTGGTCCAAGGGCCACCGACTCCCATAAGTCCTGGCATCCATTCAGGCAGGGGGTGGGTGGGCAGGAGGCAAGAGCAGCACTCGCCTGGCATAGCCCCCCACCCACCAAGCAGGTGGTCCTGAGTGACATGCTGACCAGGTCTGGCAGAAGCACGACCCAGACTTTGTCCTCCTGGGGTCCAGGTGTCTGATGGCCTGCAGATGGCAGCAGCTGTGGAGTGTCCGTTCCGAAGGACACCCTGTTGTTCTGGGGGTGTGGCCTTGGGCACCTGCTCCTCAGCATTTGGGAGCTCTTCCTAGAGCTGAATTGTGGCCCTGGAACTCACACCCGCTGAAGGCTGGGCTTTCCTTTTTTTTTTTTTTTTTTTTTTTTTGAGGGGTTGAGAGATCGAGAGGGTGCTCCCATTTGCTGGCTCAGTCCTTAAATGCCCTCAGTAGTCAGGAGTGGGCTGGGCTGAAGCTTGGAGCTGGGAAGACAATTGAGGTCTCCCATGTGGGTGGTGGGGACCCAGTTACTTGAGCCATCACGGCTGCCTTCCAGGGTCTGCATTGGCAGGAAGCTGGAGTCAGGAGCAGGAGCCAGGCATGAAACCCAGGCACGCTGACATGGGAGGGCTGGTGTCTTAACCAGGTCTTTTTATTTTTTTTTAATTTTATTTATTTTATTTGAGAGTTAGAGTTACAGTGAGAGGGAGAGACAGAGAGAAAGGTCTTCCTTCCATTGGTTCACTCCCCACATGGCTGCAATGACCGGAGCTGCGCTGATCCGAAGCCAGGAGCCAGGAGCTTCTTCCGGGTCTCCCACGTGGGTGCAGGGGCCCAAGGACTTGGGCCATCTTCTACTGCTTTCCCAGGCCACAGCAGAGAGCTGGACTGGAAGTGGAGCAGCCGGGTCTTGAACTGGCGCCCTTATGGGATGGCGGTGCCACAGGCAGAGGATTAACCTACTGTGCCACGGCGCCGGCCCCTTAACCAGGTCTTAATCACCAGGTCCAGGGCCTGCCTCAGCTTTGCCTCTGAAGCGTTTCCGTCAGGTTTTTCTGCTCTGTTGTCAGCTGCCTCCCTCTGGGCCCGGGGGAGGCTGTGGAGCAAAGGCTGCTGCGTGCTGGGGACACGGCGCTGGAGGGAAGGCTGGCTCACTGGCCGTCGGGCTGGGCCTAAATTAACACAGAGGAACTCGGCTGGGAAATGCAGCGTTCTCCAGTTAGGTACGCCCTCCACACAGAGGGCTCAAGTGCAGGCGACATCATGTCCTTACCTGCTTCGCGGGCACGATGGCTTCCTGCTGCCCCCAGAGGAAGCTCTGACCGCTCTGCACTGCCAGCCAGACCTGCGGGCCCTCCAGCTCCTAGTACCGCCTCATCCCTGCTCGCCATGTTCCTGCCACCCCGGCCTGCCTCCACTTCCTGAGCACCCCAGGCGCTTTCTGGCTGCAGCCCAGCTTCTGAGAAGCCTTCCCTCTCTCTCCCCGGTGGATTCCTCCCCGGACTTCAGGTCTCAGCTGAGATGTGGTCTCGCCTTGGAGAGGCCTCCCTTGGCAAAGCTCCTCCTTTCTCCTTCGGATTACTTGTCTCTGTCCTGCACAGGCAGTCTTCCGCTCTCTCGTTTTGGGCCTTTCTACTTCTCCTGGACCGTGTCAGTTTGTTCACCTGCGTCTCCCAGTCCCTCGTGGAGGAAGGGCGTGCAGGTGCTGTGTAGTGAGTGCTCACACAGTGGGTGACGACTGGATTGAGGATGTCTGGATTCCAGGTGACTTCAAGCTCAGGCTGGGGCAAGCATGGGGTCCTGTCACTCTCCACTTGGTGTTCTGGAGTTCTGGGCTCACAGATGAGCTGAGTGTTGAGAAAACAGCACGTGTTTGCAAGAAATTCTGCCCTCAAGCTGGGGGCTTTCAGGCGAAGAGACTCAGGATCTGACCTCTTCCCTCCCTTTTCAACTTGTGATTTTGGATTCCTCCACTTGGCATTTATTGATTGATTTATTTGAGAGGCAGAGGTCTTTTTTAAAAAAAAAACATATATTTATATTTTTGAAAGATAGGTATACAGAGAGAGGGAGAGAGGGGGTGGGGGGGAGAGAGAGAAAGAGAGAGAGAGAGAGAGAGAGATCCTCCATCTGATGGTTCACTCCCCAAATGACCTCAAAGGCTATGGCTAAGCCAGATGGAAGCCAGGAGCTGGGAGTTTCTTCTGGATCTTGCATGTGGGTGCAGGAGCGCAAGCACTTGGGCTATCTTCCACTGCTTTCCTGGGTGTATTAGCAGAGAGCTGGATCAGAAATGGAGCAGCTGGAACATGCCCCTATGGTGGTGGCTTTACCTGCTATGCCATAGCGCCTACCCTGAGTCAAAGATCATCCATCCACTGATTCATTCTTCAAATGCCTGCAACATCTGCAGCTGGGCCAGGCCAAAGCCAAGAGCAGAGAATGTGTATCCTACAAGAGTGGCTGGCATCCACTTACGTGAGTCGGAAGCAGAGCCTGGTCTCGAACCACGGCACTCTGATATGGGCTGTGAGCATCCTCAAAGGGCATCCTAACCTCTGCACAATACCCACCTCAGAGTCCGTCTTTCACATGGAGGAGGCAAGGCTTGGAGATCCCGAAGAGCTGTCCACAGATACCAGAGGCATCGGTATGGTGGAAGGAGAAGACTCATTTTGTGTGTGTGGAGTGGGGTGCCTTAAAGGAAGTGGCTTCTACACTACTGAAGTTGGTACTGGAGCTTCCCCTTGGAGAGAATGGGGGACAGGGTGGCAGGTCAAGTGGCTCAGCCTGAATTGTCCACACGTCTGCGATGGGGCGGCTGCTGTTGGCTGGGGGCAGGCAGGAAGAGCAGGTGACTTCTGTTTCCCAGGACTTTCTTCTTAGTGTCCCTTGCCTGTAAGCTCTTCTCTCTGACTGACTCTCTCTCTCTCTCTCTCTCTCTCTCTCTCTGTGTGTGCCTCTTATGGTGGGTTGGATTTACCGAACACCTCTTCAGTGAATAGTCACTCTCTTTCAGGATGAGGCACACTAATTTTCTTCTTTCACTTTGATCATGGCCATGTCCCCGGCGCTTGGAAGTGAGTGTGCCAAGGCTGGGGATGTTTCTGTTTGACCACGGGTGTGTCTGCCCGCAGCAGGAGATGACTATATACCCTGGGTAGCCATAGTCCCAGAATAAAGAGATGCAGGGTGCAGACCCAACCCAAGCCCAGCCACGCTGAGCCAGCTGCAGCCAACCTGCAGACTCAGGAGTGATAAGCAGTGTCTGTTGCTGGGAACTACAGAGTTTTGTGGATTATCTGCTGCACGGTGTTACTGTAGCAAGCCCAGCGGATGGCTGTGCTGCTCTTCGTGTGGAGCTGCTCCAGTCCTCTGCCTGAGATGCTTGCTTGGTTGCACACTTCTGAGGAATCGGAGGTTCAGGACAAGCACTCCCTCCCCCTGCCCCTCGTCCTGGAGTGTGCATCGTCTGCATTTGCAGGACAGTCAACTACACTTACAGAATTCTCTCCTCCCCCGTAAGCCACTTCTGCAGACTTGCAGACCCACCTGTCTTGGACAAGGGCTGTTTTGCTTCCGGGAAGATGTCAGGTTGACCGGAGGACTGAGAGGATGGGCCTCAGAGAGATGGAGAGGCCTCTGAGGCTGCAGCAGAGGGCGTCCTGCTTAGCAGTGGGGTCCTCCAGAAAGAGCAGCGAGGGAAGTGGCTGATTGCTCAGGCTCAGGAGGATGCAGCAGACTCAGCCGGGGTCAGGTGAGCCGCTACAGAAGCACCGCCCCCTGCAGCCCACCGCACAGGTGTGCTGTAAGTACTTCCCACTTCCTCTGCCTCTCCTCTCTCACAGCAGCTCGGAATGAAATCTCAAACAGTTCGGCAGAGTTTGATGGAGAGAACAGTAAGCAGACACAGGCTCAGGCAGAAACAGAAGTCAAAAAACCCTGGAGAAAAGCATGAATGGGCTTGAAGAGAACAAAATAAAACATCAGAGACATTTATACGGGTCTCCCCTACCTCTCAGGACAAAGCAATTATGAGATAAGGGAGGCATGGGTGGGAGAAAATTCTTTCATTTTTCACATTGCAAGCTAGAGAGGTCCAATAGCCTGTTTATGAAGAACAATAAAGAAGATCCATGAACTCAGTAAAGAGGTTGTTACAAATAGATCGGACGGTTTTGTAAGGCCAGGATTTTCTGCCTGCTTTTTGGGTAAAGCTGTCAGCTAAGTATTAAAAGTTTTTTTGTTTTTGCTTTTGCATTTTTTTTTTTTTTTTTGCAGAAAGCAATAACTGGCACCGGCAGTTTGTTACAATTGGCAGAGAAAGTTATCACTTTTATTTAGGATTTGGAAATGCAATCAAAGAGGGGCAGATTGGAGCTTGAATTAAATGAAGCTTAAACAAGCAAAAAGAAAAATCTCGGCTGGTCTTTTAAACAAACAAACACAAAAATTACAGCTCCTTGTTGTTAATTTGAAGCTATAAAGAACTTGACACTCACACTTGGTAAAACGGTGCCAGGCAGAATGGTTGCTACTTTTTTGTGTTAAGTACTGAATGTTCTGATCATTTTTAAAAGTAAAATCCCATTGTTTTTGGAAACTCTACGGTGGGGCTTGGCCAGCTCGCTGGGTGGGAAATCACAGTGAAGTTTCATTCTGTTGACTTCAGAGGAAATGATTTCTTCATGGAATAATTTAGGTAACGTAACCCGATCCCCTGGGGGGATCAGGTCTGTTGAGCTCCGCGTCTCCACCTTCGCTCTGATTTATGAGTCCTGAATGTCACTGTGTCCCGCGATGTTGTGCAAGCATCCACACCCAAGAAGGGCTCCCGTGTTATTATTTCAATTTTGTTTTGATTCATCCTGATAAAGCTTCCCATCATCAGGTAGCTTCCTCTATCTGGATCATGGCTCTGAGAATTAGAAGAGAAGCAAAACGTTCCCCTGAGAAGACAAAAGAGAGATCCCAGAGGCTGGTGCTGTAGCATAGTGTGTAAGGCTGCCGTCTGCAGCGCTGGCATCCCATATGGCCACCAGTTTGAGTCCCGGCTGCCCCACTTCCGATCCAGCTCCCTGCTCTTACACCTGGGAAAAGCAACGGAAAATGGCCCAAATACTTGGGCCCCTGTACCCACATGAGAGACCCGGATGAAGCTTCTGGCTCCTGGCTTCTGCCTGGCCCAGCCCTGGCTACTGTGTTGCTCTTCCTATACCTCAAGCACTTTCTCATTCTCCTTTCTGGCCTGAGGATTCATTCAAGACTTAAGTTCTGTTCAGAGCAACACTCTTACTTTAAAATCCAGAGTGCATGAGAAGGGCGAAGGGGTCCTTCTATGGGCAGGGGTGGTGCCCATCAGAAGGGCCAGTTGGCAGTCATCCCAGCAGAGCCAGAAAAACTTTGAAAGCAACCCAAAGTCACAGATGTGGTAGAACACCACGCAGTGGCATCTTGGTCCCTCAGTGGGCCGTGTTACGGTAGTGGGTATGTTCCTTATTCATGACTTAAGCAAGTTTTAATTTTTATGTTTTAATGTTACACATCATCATTTTACACATTGTGATATTTGGATACATGTATACTATATGCAGTGATCAAATCAGGCCCATTCATAAAAACCATCACCTCAGACATTTATTTCTTTGTGCTAGGAACATTCAGAATCCCTTCTCTTGGCTACTGTGAAATGCCCAATCAATACTGTGAACCACGGTCTCCATACTGTGCCATAGAACACGGGTAGTCATAACTTTTTAATGACACAGTTTGGTTCTATTTGGTAGTGGGGTGAATACTCGCCCAAAACTCGCTTTGGTCTCGGGGCTCCATGTGGTTTAATTTATGGTCCTCACTCTGTGTTGCAAGGGAAGGCACGGGGTTCCTCTTTGTTGTAACTCAGCTCTGTCAGAAGTCTTCTCCCTCCAGATCCTACCCGGCGCTGGGCCTTGGTTTAGTTCACCTGCTTGGGGCTGTGTCTCAGTGGCCACTGAAGATTTTGAACCACACTCTGGCCTCAGAAATTCGAGCTCCCAGGGACCTACACAGACCTGTTATTTGCTGTCTCCTGTAAGTACATTTGCAATTAGAAATGTTCTCTATACCCTTTCTATCCACCTGTGTTGCATAGAAGTAGTCTAAGAAATGGTTTATTCTGGTAGCTGAAATTTTTTAAACAGTGATCGGCTTACACCCTCAGTACCCCCTTTCCATTCTGGAGCCCGCCCAGTGCCCGTCAGTGTCCAGTGGTGCACACAGGAGCGTTTGGTTACAGGACACAGAGCAGGGGGAGGAGGCAATGCAAACTGCGTATTTCCTCAGTGAAACATTGTCGCAATAAGAGGTGTATTCCTTATTCATGAGTTTTCATAGAAACACTTGATATTTAAATCCTGAAGTATGAGAGTGCTTTAAAAAGTTCCTAGGAAATGTATGCTAGGAAAAAGCTATGCATGGATTGCCAAATTGTTTTTGCACCAACAATAGACATTGCTTAATTCTGTTTTCTGTGAACCTTTTGAAATATATTCTTATATGTTATTTCAATTCAGACAGACCTGCAGTTGAATCTTGCTTCTTCTAGGTTATAGCCTTGTTACCTTGGCCAAGTCCCTTAACCTTGGTAGGTCTCAGTGTCCTTGTCTACTAAACAGGGAGAGATAGCTACCTTGCAAGCACTTGTAAAGTGCTTAGTGCATTACCTGGCACATAATAGGTGCTCAATAAATTTTAATTCCCTTTCTCCCTTCTCCTTTCTCCAATTCAATCAGGCCTTATGATAGATGTGTTTCCTGTGCAGTGTAAAGCTTTTAAAAGTGCATATAAATCAATTAAATAGGGCAAGGCTGTAACTGATCACATAACATTTATTTAAAAGACCCTGGGCAGAGAGGAAGAGCAGGGGTTTGCAAACACCTTTAGCACGATCCTGGGAGACAGCTGTTCAGGCGGGGAATCCTATGACAAGGCTTGTGCACGCTCTGCGTAAATTCTGCGAGAAAGGGCAGGCTCAGGTGCTGGGCTGTGACGTCCCTGGGAATGCAGAAGTCAGAAGAGTGAGCCCAAGTGTCCTGGCTGCTGGGCAGGCCCAGTAGGAAAAGACAAAAGGATCAGAGTAGTCACTGAAGTGGCTGGCTGTCTTCTAAGTGTGAGGTCTGTGAATTAGCCTCTCAATGAGCAGGGAAGATTAACCGCTCAAAATCTAAACTCATCGCTTTCCTGTAGTGAACAGATGGATGCATATTCCCAGGTAACCTTACCCCCTCTGGCTGCCTTGGGGCATGAGCTGAAGGGCCCGGACCTTGAGGCTTAATTTGATAACCTTGGAGGCAGTCATTATTGGGGTGTGGGAGATGGGAGTGGAAAGAGATTGGGATCTCACTCATCAGCCACACTTAGGGATCAAACGAGAGGTGGTTCTACCACAGACCTTAGGCCGCCTGTCTGCCAGGGTCAGGAGGGGCTCTGTTTGCTCACACACAGCCCCTCCCTTCTCTGCACCCTGGCTGGCTTGTGCTTTAGAGTGGAATTGAGGCCGGCACCGCGGCTCACTAGGTTAATCCTCCGCCTTGCGGCGCCGGCACACCGGGTTCTAGTTCCGGTCGGGGCGCCGGAGTCTGTCCCGGTTGCCCCTCTTCCAGGCCAGCTCTCTGCTGTGGCCTGGGAGTGCAGTGGAGGACGGCCCAAGTCCTTGGGCCCTGCACCCCATGGGAGACCAGGAGAAGCACCTGGCTCCTGGCTTCGGATCAGCGTGGTGCGCCGGCCACGGTGGCCATTGGAGAGTGAACCAACGGCAAAGGAAGACCTTTCTCTCTGTCTCTCTCTCTCACTGTCCACTCTGCCTGTCAAAAAAAAAAAAAAAAAAAAGTGGGATTGAGAGGCAGAATTCCGCAAAACAAGCCACCCTGTAGCTTGTGGTTGTGCCTGCCTTCCTTCAAGGTCAGGTTCAAGGACTTCCTCTGTACCAAGCCTCCAGGCCATCTCCATCCTTGTGCTCTCTCCAGGGATGATGTGGGGACTGTGGGGGGCAGGGTAGGACTCATGCTCTCTGTGCGAGAGACGCCTCTGCGTGGCTGTGAGCAGAGGCACCGATGACCTTTGTCCTAGACTCTGTCTTCTGTGATATTTGTGTAGCAAAAAGCCTTGGAAGGTAGAGATAGTGTCTCCCTCTGGGCTAAACAGGTGTTTTTGTTGTCCAGTAAAGATAACGCCTCTCTTCAGGGCAAAGGTCAAGCAGGCTTATAGCCATGTTGGGTTTCCTAAGTGTGAGGTCTGTCAGGTGTGTGTAGCATTCACTTGGGTCTCCTCCCATCACCCCCATGGGACCCAGCCACACAAGAAGAGCCGGTGCCAGTCATCCTCATGCTGCTTGCTGGACTGTGAGTGATGAAGTGCTGTGTTTCCGGCCCTGGAATCTCATGGCTTTTGCTGGCGTCCACAGTGCTGTAGCAGGCTAACTTGCTGACTTGCAGGAAGGATAAAATCCAAGATTCTTTACAGCTCTTGCTAGCTGATTCCTCAGAAGAGGAGACCAGAGGCTGTCCAAGCCTGGGGGCAAGGTTATACCTGCTTGTGGGTGGCTGTTGTCACACATGGTCCCAACCTGGGCCACAACATTTCTCTTAGTGAGCTCTTGTGTGTGCTCTCTCTATCTCGATGTGTGTGTCTCCATCTCGATGTGAGTGCTCTCTGTCTCGATGTGTGTGTCTCTCTATCTTAATGTGAGTGCTCTCTATCTTGATGTGTGTGTTTATCTCGATGTGTGTCTCTCTGTCTCTATGTGTGTGCGCTCTCTATCTCGATGTGTCTCTCTATCTCGATGTGAGTACTCTCTGTCTCGATGTGTCTCTCTATCTCGATGTGAGTGCTCTCTGTCTCAATGTGTGTGTCTCTCTATCTCGATGTGTGTGTCTCTCTATCTCGATGTGTGTCTCTATCTCGATGTGAGTGCTCTCTATCTCGATGTGTGTGTCTCTCTATCTCGATTTGTGTGTCTCTCTGTCTCAATGTGTGTGTCTCTCTATCTCGATGTGTGTGTCTCTCTATCTCGATGTGTGTCTCTATCTCGATGTGAGTGCTCTCTATCTCGATGTGTGTGTCTATCTCGATTTGTGTGTCTCTCTATCTTGATGTGTGTGTCTCTCTATCTCTATGTGTGTCTCTCTATCTCTATGTGTGTCTCTCTATCTCGATGTGTGTGTCTCTCTTCTGGCCTCCTCTGTACTTCTCCCCGTAGGATGTTCTGCCTCTGTGGACCTTGTGAGAGGATGAGGTAAGCATCCCCCCCCCTTTCCTGGGTGCAGGGTCCCTGGGCTCTCACATACTCTGTCATCTTCTGGTCTACATGGAGAGGTTCTAAGGCCTTCCCCTTCCCCCTGTCACTTCCATCTCCCAGTCCAGCAGGCGTGGCCCAGAGTGTCTTCCCTTCTTCCCATCCTATCCTTGATGGTCCCCTTGTACTCATGCCTGGCTGCCTTGCCTTGGTAAGTTTGGGTTGATTCCCCCGTGAGGAAGTGGAGAATGTGCTATGGGCACCAGCCCCGATGGCAGACCCACTGGGGAAGGCACATTTGGAGTTCTCTTTTTTCTCTTCATGACCTGCCTTAGGTGGCAGTAACATGAGCACCTGTCTTGAGTGTCAGCCCAACTAGGAGCCTCCACCTACCAGGGCTGGACCTGCCTTGTCTGTGCACCGCACCTGCCCCTTCCCTGGCACACACTGGAGATACACAGCAGCTCAGCTGAATGCACAAAGTGGGAACAGATCCACAGTTGCTCTGAAAGGGGTGGCCGGTGACCTCCATGATCAATTTCTTCTCTACTTCTTCATTTCATTTTTATTCTTTTATCTACATCATGCTATCGCACCTGCCTCAATTGGCCCTTCCTCTTGGAAAATATCGTTGCTATAGTTGTGATCAAACCAGCTAGCCGTGGCCGAGCATGCCCAGTCCTGGGCCTGGTTGTGGTCGTGCAGAACAAGGCTCAGAGCTCAATCTTCAGGGGTGCGGGGAAAGGAAGTGCGATGAGATGGCCACCACAGTGGCACCATGGAGGGTATGGAAGCCCAGAAAAGAAGAGGCCAGCCCAGCCATGTGGTCAGAAGAGGCTCCTTGGCAAAGGGAGGCTTGTGTTGGCCCCGAGTCCTCAGCATTGGTCATCCCTGAAGTTGATGAGATGCTTGCTTCTTTTTTTAAATATTTATTTTATTTATTTGAAATTCAGACTTATAGAGAGATAGAGAGTTAGAGCAAGAGTGAGAGCGAGAGAGAGAGAGAGAGAAAGAAAGAGGGGGGAGAGAGGGGGAGATCTTCCATCTGCTGGTTTATTCAAAGCCAGGAGCCAGGAGCTTCTTCCGGGTCTCGCACGTGGGTGCAGGGGTCCAAGCACTTGGGCCATCCTCCACTGCATTCTCAGGCCATAGCAGAGAGCTGGCCTGGAGGAAGAGCAGCTGGGCCTTGTGCTGGCGCCCGTATGGGATGCCGGTGCTGGTGGCAGTGGCAGTGACACTCACTATGCCACAGTGTTGGCCCCAGTACTTGCGTCTTTAGGGTGGCCTTCCACGGCTCTGCTCGTCTTCCCTAGTGTCTCGACTTTTCCTTCCCCGTACCATCTTCCTCTGTTCCTCAGTTATGCCAGAGAGCAGACAATCACTTTGGCTCAGTTCTTTCCACACAGAGGCACACATTTCATCTGTTTGAATGGATAATGGAATGGATTAACGGACATGAAGGTTCTGGAAGGCTAGAGACTTTCAGCCTAGACTATCATGGGCCCCTCTTAGCTTTCATTCAACTCAGTGAATCTCGCTCGGTGGGTTCCTGTCATGTTAGACTCAGAGCCAGGCCTGTGTTGGGGGCTGGCAGACAGCGGTGAAGAGAGCGGGCAGGCCCCTGCTCTGGGCAGCGTGCTAGTGAGGGAGACCAGTGAGCAGGACGTGCACGCTGTCAGCACGCTCTGCAGAGAAAGAGCTGCGAGTGAATACTAGAAGAACCCGACTCAGCTTGGGTGGCCAGGGCTGGCCTGGCTGCGGAGGAGACATTCCTGTAAGGCTCCCAAGAGTGAGTGTGGTGACCTGGGCAATGAGAGAGGACATCACTGTGGGTGCAGTAAGGCGAGTCGAGTGCTGTAATGCAGCCATGATACAGCCAGTTGGGCAGAGAGAGCAGAGTGAGTGGAGGGGGATACAAACAAAACTAGAAACCCGCCCACCACACAGACGAAGAGAACCTTCATCTCAGGAAGACCTGAGGGGTGGGTTGAGCTGGGTCCTCATGTTTGACTGACATACTGGGGTTCTCACTGCTTGTGGTGGTTACCCTGGGGTGAGACCAAGGAGGGTGCATGGCCGGGAGACGGGATGATGGGGACTCACAGGTGGCTTTCCAGGCCTGCGGTGACCAGGGAGTTCTCATAGGTCCCCTCTCCCCTGCAGTCCCACAGATTTGGAAATGCATTGCCTACGGGACTCCCTAGACTCAGCTTCCCCTGACTGAGCCTGTCACTCAGATGGCGCCTGTCCTGTAGTTCAGAGGTGCAGTCCTTGTGACGAGGTTCAGCGGGCAGGACCCTTGGGGCAGAGTTCAGAGGGCAGAGGCATCTGTCACGAAGCTCAGAGGTCATGGCACGTAGAACCCAACGGCTTTTCGTGCCATGGTTGAGAGTAGCTCATTTCATATTTTCAAGCATTTCCCCAGTTGAATGAGTGGTCTGTGGGTGCCAGGAGCCTGCTCATCTGTCAGTTTTGACAAACAACAGAGTGTACATTATTTATGCTAAAAATAGTCGGTACAAAAGACAAGGCTCTGATGGCAGCACCAATGAAGACTTACAATTCCGCAGGCCCCCTTTCCCGGGAGGTGATTGACAAAGTAATTTTCTGTTGTACTTTAATAAACCAGAACACATCATGCACACCAGCGGGTGTTTGAGGCCCTTTTACATCACTCGGGCCCTGTCCCCAGCCTCTCGCCCAGGACAGGCCGTTGAGACAGCCTTTCTTGGGGCCATTGTTAGAACAGTAGAGTCCAGCAGTAAGAGTGGCTCTTGCACTGCCCAGAACACCAGGAGCCCAGCAGTCTGCAGCTCTGGGTTGGTTGTGACCAGCTCCTGTGCCTGGAGAGGCTGGGAGCAGAGAGGCCATGGCCAGGGAAACTTGAAATGTGAGTCCATGTTCTATTCTCTCCTTCAGGACCACGGCCATAAGAGCTACCACTTTATTTATTTTAATTGAAAAATAATAACAGTATACCTTTATGGTATGCAACATAATGTGATAATATGTGCACATAGCATGAAATGATCAAATCAGACCAATCAGTATATTCTTCACTTCATATACTTTTTTTTTAAAGACTTATTTATTTCTTTGAAAGGCAGAGTTACAGAGGCAGAGAGAAAGAGAAAGAGAAAGAGAAAGAGAGAGAGAGAGAGAGAGAGAAGGGAGAGAGGTCTTCCATCTGCTCGTTCACTCCCCAAATGGTCACGATAGCTGGAGCTGGGCCTAGCCAAAACTAGGAACCTGGAGCTTCTTCCAGATCTCCCACCTGGGTGCAGGGGCCCAAGGACTTGGGCCATCTTCCACTGCATTCCCAGGCCATAGCAGAGAGCTGGATCAGAAGTGGATCAGCTGGGACTTGAACCAGCACCCATATAGGATGCTGGCACTGCAGGTGACGACTTTACCTGCTATACCACAGTGCTGGCCCCACTTATCATTTCTTTGCGGTGAGCACATCTAAAATAAACTGTTTCAGCAATATTGAAATAGACAGCACTACACCAATTATTAACCAGAGCCACCATGCTGGGCAAATGGCCACCAGAACCAGAGTCCCTCCTATGTAACGAAACATCTACCTTCCCCTGTGCACTCCTCGCCCCTGCATTTCTGGTCATCACCATTCTACTCTCTGCTTCTGTGAGTTCCACTTCGTAAGATCCCACAAGCATCTTTGTTGAGTGCCACTATAATGAAATACCTGAGGCTGGGTTATTTTCTCACAGTTCTGGAGGCCAAGTTCAAGGTGCTGGCAGGTTTAGTTGTGTGGTCAGGAGGCTGCTGCCTGCTTCCAGGATGGTGCCTTAGTGCCCCATTCTCCAGAGGGCAGGAGTGCTGGGTCCTCACGTGGCGGAAGGCAGAAGGTTAAGCTGACCAGCATGGGCTGAAGCCACTTTTTTTTTTTTTTTTTTTGACAGGCAGAGTGGACAGTGAGAGAGAGAGACAGAGAGAAAGGTCTTCCTTTGCCGTTGGTTCACCTCCAATGGCTGCCGCGGCCGGCGTGCTGCGGCCGGCGTACCGCGCTGATCCAATGGCAGGAGCCAGGTACTTCTCCTGGTCTCCCATGGGGTGCAGGGCCCAAGCACTTGGGCCATCCTCCACTGCACTCCCTGGCCACAGCAGAGAGCTGCTGAAGCCACTTTTATAAGGGCCTTCCCTAATCCCATTCTTGGGGCGGGAGCCCTTATAGCCTAATCCTGCCTTGAACTGCCTCTCCTACTGCCATGTTGGCTCTACTAGAATTCAGCAGGGGACACGTCAAACTGTAGCAGTGTGTGACTGAGAACATGCAGTGCACAACTTTCTGTGCCTGGTTTATTTCCCTTTGCAAGATGGCCTGTGGGTTCATCTGTGTCCTCACAAATGACAGAATGTCTTTCTTTCTTAAAGGCTGTCATAGTATGCCATGGTGTTTATGAAGACACCAATTTTTTTTTTATTTACTTATTTGACAGAGTTAGACAATGGAGAGAGAGACAGAGAGAAAGATCTACCTTCCGTTGGTTCACTCCCCAAACGGCTGCCACAGCAGGCGCTGTGCTGATCTGAAGCCAGGAGCCAGGTGCTTCTTCCTGGTCTCCCACGTGGGTGCAGGGCCCAAGCACTTGGGCCATCCTCCACTGCCCTCCCGGGTCACTGCAGAGAGCTGGACTGCAGAGGAGCTGGACTGGGATGCTGGCGCCGCAGGCGGAGGATTAACCAAGTGAGCCACGGCGCCGGCCTCAACACCAAATTTTTGAAACCCAGTTGTCCACGACCGGGTACTTGGGTTGTTTCTGTGTCTTGGGTATCGTGGGCTCATGCTGCGTGAGCATGGATGTGTAGACGCTCCTCTGGTAGACTGACTGCAGTTCCTTTGGAGGCATGCCCAGAAGTGGGGGCCCTGGATGACAGGGCAGTTATAGCTTTAGTTTTTCAAGGAACTCCCCTACTGTTTTCCAAAATGGCTGTGCTCATTCACATCCCTGCCCACCGTATGGTTGAGCTCACCAATGCCTCTTTCGTCTTTTGCTACTGTAACTGCCAGGGCTCCCTGGGGGCTTTCCAGGACTTCCAAGGGGCCAGCCTTGTGCTGGGTGCTTTACTTGAACCATCACCTGTAGCTTTTGCACCCATGCTGAGCAGTAAGTGGTGGGTGCTACGGAATCCAAGGAAACGGAGGCTTCTCATTGGCTCGGGGTGAGATGCGTGGCTCCCGCGTGTATCTAGGATAGGGGACAGGGAGGTCTGATTCTGCAGCTGTGGGCTGGACACTGATTTTTTTTTTTATCACAGCCTCTTGGGGGCAAGAGGAGATGGTAAGAACAGTTTTAGGGAGGAGAGAGCGATTCAAGGTGGCAACCAGAAGGTTTCCATGAGATGCTTGTCCGTTTTTTGAAAGGCTCATGAAGGAGGCACTTGTATATAAATGGAGCCACACCACCCCTGAATCCCTGGGGCCTGTTTGGGATGTCAGAAGTGGGACAGCCACTTCCTTGGCTTCAGTTGATGGGAGACAGACCAGCTTAGGCAAGCTGCCTGGGTCTACCAGCCACACACAACAACCCAGCAGCACACAGTAGGTGCTTAATTATTTATGGAATTTGTTCAAGCCCCAACTTAGGGAGCCCAGCCTGTCCCATGTGTGCGGTTGTTGTGTCTCTCAGGCACAGCCTGGTGCCTGCCTTGTGTGCCTCTTTTAGGTGCGCGTTTGTGATCTGGATAAGCAGGGCTGAGCTTGGGCTCTGCTTTCCCAAGGGACCCATCTACTTACTCAGTGGCTGGGACCCTGGCTCTGAGGTCCTGGGGCACTGAGGACAGGCCAGGAGTCTGAGGCTAGGTTGTGTCAGCTACAGATTTGCTGGTACTTGGAGAAACTGCAGCTGCTCAAGGGAGCCAAACCTTTGGAATCTTCTTAATGGTCTTTGTGGACAACAGGTGGAAGAGGGGCTCCTTTGCTGGCTGTGGGGAAATGGCCCTTTTTATTTTTCTCCCCTGATTCTAGGGGGAGCTTGTTGGAGGGAGGAGAGAGCCAGGCTGGCTCCTCCTGTGGCCGGATCTCCAGCTTTGCCCCAGGTTTGCCTGCCGGCTGCAGATCACGGCCTGATTGGAACTGATCCTCCCCCAGGCGCTCAGCACCAGGCCCGTGAGGTGGACAGACTGTGATGTGGCAGGAGACACCTGTGTCAGCCTCTCTTCTGTGCCTGGTCTGCCGGGCCCTGATGCTCCCTGATATACAGCATGGGCCGAGGCCTGTGCAAGCCAGGGTGGGGGCCCCTGGTGGGCAGGACTGAGGCAGGGATGGTCTTTGATGCCCTTGAATCTGGAGAGGAGGCCTGCCTGGCCACAGAAGACGCTAATTCCATGCAGGAGGTCTCTGGTCAGTGGAAGCCCCCTGTAGCGCCCAGGGCACTGAGCGCTCTCTCAGAGCCAGCTCTCTCTGCTGCAGGCCAATCTGGGAAGGTTTTATCATGGCCCCTGGAAGATGTCACCAGGAACCTCAGGCTTTGCTTCAGCTGTCAGTTGGCTTCCATTAAGCACCCTCCCTGGACCCAAGACAAGGTGGAGATGGGCAGGGGTCAGAGCGCTGCGTCCTGGTCTCAGGCCTACTATCAACCAGACAGTGGTCTTGAACACAACTTTCTGGGCCTCAGTGGCTCTCTGTATGTAAAGGAGAGGACTGGGTGCTAAGATTTCCCAGGGCTCTTCTCTCTGACGTTGCACTTTCTTTACCCTTGTTGGGCTCCTGCTCCCAGAACCAAGCAAGGGCTGGATCACACACAGCCAGCATCATGTCCCAGCCCAGAGCTCTGAGTACACAGGGGGCCCCCAGCCTTCTTTCTGCCTGCAGAGACCTAGGGTGACAGGAGGCACCTCACCTCCACCCTTCCCAGAGGCTGACCTTGCCAGCTCACTCACTGGCTGCTTGTGCACATGGCCCTGGGCTTGCTGGCTCGGAGGGTGCAGATGAGAGAGAGAGAGAGAGAGAGAGAGATGCCATCTTCCCACTTGGTCATGTGGGCACCCCTGTTGGCTTGTCTTTGTGTCGTCAATAGTGTCACTCTCCATTTGGCCAGCACTCATCTTTTGGAGGTCTGTGGTGTAGAGGTTCAAGGTCTCTACTGGGGCTTCAGCCAGGAGCAGATTATCTTGAAGACTCTTGTTGCTCAAAGTGGCATGGGCATCCCTGGGGAGCTTGCTAGCAGGCTCTCACCCCCCACCCTGGGTCTACTGAATCAGAATGTGGGTTTGAGTAGGCCCAGGTGATTGGGAATCACATGGATGTTTCCCAAGCCCTGGTGTGGGGAGGGCCTTCTCCCTAGGCAGGAGGCCCAAGACTCCAGAGCCTCTGCATAGCCCATGGCCAGGATTCCCTTTTAGGTGGTCACCTTGCTATTGCTGAGGGCTGCAGGTGAGACATGAGTCTCTGGGCTCTTCTGAGAGTACTGGGGCTGAGTGTTGACACCCCCAGAGTGTATCTGTGTGGAGTGAAAGTCTATCCTCTTCTTCGGGCCTCTATAGTCCCTGATTTATAGAAGGTTTCCATGTGCTTTCTATGCCTATTAGACTATGCCTGATAATGACCAAGCTCAGTCTCTCCCTGTGAACACACACACACACACACACACACACCCCTATATATGGGTTTTTACCCAGATAACTGGGCTTCAGATAAAGTCCAAGAGCCCCTGAATTGCTATACAGAATACGAATTTATATGCATTTTCCTGGAGCCAGAGCGAGAGTGAGAGAAAGAGAGAAAGAGAGAGAGAGAAAGAAAATGAATCCATGGCTTTTCTGGATTCCCCAAGGGGTCTATGACCTAAAAAAGCCAAAGGACCTTTGGTCTCCATCCAAGTCTGCTTGGGATTTGTTTAATACCTTTCTGTTTGGAGACAAATCAGGGACTAACTGAAGGGTTCTTTATGGAAACGGCTTCTGTGCCGCCAGTTAGGCAGGACTTCACTCTCTCCGCTCCTCTAAATTTCTCTTTGTTCTCCCTATTATCTCTATCAAGGGTTATTTTCAGGGCTGATTGGAAGCAGAGAGTGGGTCTGGCAGCACAGTGACAGGAGAGAAGGCTTGCTGGAAAAAGCATGGGCGCGCGTGGAGAGCAGGCACAATTAGCCCGTGGAATTGGCCCATGTTCCTTCCTCTCCTTCCTTTTCTGAGTGAACCAGTGAAGCCATTTTCTAGAAAATGGCAAAGAGCAGATTCAGGCTTGCAATTTCCTTGTCTCTGCACAGATGGATGTTCTGGGAGAGAAGCCATGTCATCGTGCTCCGGACGGCCGCGGGCGCTCTGGCCTCGGGGTCTGATTTTCTATTCATCCTCCCAGGGATTTGCAGGGCTGTGGGTGGGGGGCACCTCTGGGCTGCCAGGCCAGGTCTGCAGCACAGAAGTGAGACCACTGCTGGTGACCTTGTTCATCCTCGACTCCTGCACCTTTAAACCATGTGGCTGCAGGAGGGATACCCACGGTGCCGGTGATTTCCCAATTTCTTTCTTTCTATGCTTTAAAAATGGCTTTTTAATTTCTTATTCATTTATTTTATTCAAGTGGCAGACACCTTCCCCTTGTCCTCCCTTCCCCCCAAAAGACATCCTGTCAGCTGGTGCACCACTCAAGTGGGCAGGAGAAATCATTCCAGATCTCCCACATGGATGGCAGGGGCCCAACTACTTGATCCATCATTTGTTGCCTCCCAGGGTGTGTATTATCAGGAACCAGGAGTGAAACCCATGCACTGTGATGTGAGATGTGGGCATAACTGTCATGCCAAATGCCCAGCCTGCTCCCAAGTTTCTGACCCCATCATAGCTTTACCTCTTTTTGTTTGTTTGTTTGTTTTTATTTTTATTTACTTATTTGAAATGCAGAGAGAGAAGAGAGAGTCAGCAAGCTCCCATCCACTGGTTCATTCCCCAAATGCCCTCAATAGCTGAGGTTAGGCCAGACCAAAGTCAGGATCCTGGAATTCAATCTACGTCTCCCATATGGGTGTCAGGGACCCCAGTATTTTTTAGAGCCATCCCCTGCTGCCTCTCAGGGTGTGCATGAATAGGAAGCTGGAATTAGAAGTGGAGCCAGGACTTGAACCCAGGCACTCTGATTCAAGGTCTGGGCGTCCCAAGCAGCAGCTTAACGGCTGTACCATAGTCACGCCCCTTGACCTCAGTTTTTGGATGTTGATACCGTTTGGTCTTGAAGGTAGAAATGGAGCTCTTTTGCCTTTGAACTGTGGTTCTTCTGAGAATATGGCACTTGTTTCTCCCTGTCTTCCTCACCTCATCAAATCTTCCAGGCCTTTTTAAATAATCAGTGCATTTGACCGCTCCCTAGCACCTTGCTGGATCTTGCCTGTTATAAGGGCAGACTTGGCCAACATAGCATCTTCACTTCAGCCAATCAGCTTCACTGACTGCCCCGCAGAGCACCTGTAATCCTATATCTGCATGTTTGCCAACAGGTTTGCCACCTCCCTGACCTTCCCACTTGAACAAATTATGGTCCTTTCCACTCCCACTTTCCTAACAAGTTTAGCATCTCTCACCTGGAATGAATCTGTCCCATCTCCTTGCATGCCTGGATTCTTCGTTCACCTGTGGGGGGACTTCGCAGCCTCTGGCGCCCTCATTTACTTGACGCTCAGCTGATGCCATTGTGGGGACACCTGGACCACTAGAAATGTCTTCTTTGTGCTGAGCCCAGATCTGCCCCCTAATCTCTCCCCACTGACACTGTCCTCTGGGTTTGCTCTGTAGCTAGGAGCGTGGGCTTTGAAGTCAATTGAGAGGAGTTTAAATTTCAATTCTCTCATTTACTAGCTGTGTGACCTCAGGAAAGCCACTTAACCTCTCTAAGCATGAGTTTTCTTACTGTGAAGCAGGGCTAATAATAATACTTATTTCAGAAGGTGGCTGTGAAGTTTAAACATCTTTGAGGCACAGAGTGGGTGTGCATTCAGGAATTGTAGCTCTTGTTATAATTTTACTTTCTACCTCTCTTAAGCTTCTCATTTGGCCTTAAATTGCTCTTATTTGGTCTCATTTTTCCCATGTGTGTCTGGTCCACTCAGCCAGACCGAGCTCTTGGTGGGGACGGTGACAGCTTCATCTCTCCCCATCCCACTCATTTTAGGAGGGCTGGGGCAGCGTGCATGCTTCTCAGTGGGTGCTTGACTGATCCACACCAGTGGGAAAACACTTGCTCCAGAAATAGCTGAATTCAAGCAACTTGGCAAGTAGTTCAGATTCAGCCCTGGTCAGCCATGCCTGGTGGGTTTGCACTACTTGGGATGGGGTAAGGGGTTCCTCTCTACCTACAAGGGCCTTGAATTCAGTTCCCAGAGGAAATGGGGACACTTCCTGAACAACACTACGTCTAAAGTGGTGCAAGCATGCCCCTGTCAGCCTGGCACAAGTGATGGCACTGACAGTCAGAGAGACCACGTGAGTACTTGGAGAAGCAGCCAGCCCCTTCTTGGAATCTACAAGGGAGGTCCTGGGAGCCATGAGGAGGAAACTCTGGGGGCCAGGTTGGTCTGGGGCATTGTACATGGCTGCATCATGAGGCCACACAGGCTGTCATCAGAGGCAGGTACGTGGAGCCAGGGGCCCAGGCCTGGTAAGTCCAGGAGTTGGGAGGCTCCTATTAAATGTCACCATGCTCACTGTAGAGCTTCTTGAAGGTACTTCCCAGGCTGCCAAGACAGATGCAGAACCAAACTCCAGGGGCAGGTTGCCAGGGGCCCTGTTCCTGTGCTCTGTCTCGTTCTGCCTGCCTTCTGCAGGCCCTGAGCTAGCGTTAATGTTTGCCATGCTGGTGAGAGCCTACAATGGGTTCTTATGAGCATCGGAGCCTCTGGGACTGAACTCCCTGAGGCAAGGCCGTGGTTTAGCATGGGATCCAGCTGGGTCCTGGGAAAGAGGACCTTGTGCAGGTGAAGCACTGATGATTTTGGCAAAGAAAACAAGTCTTTCCTGGTTTCTGTGCTACCCAGGTCTCTTGCAGCAAGTGGGTTTGTATTCAGCTAAAACATTTAGTTTTTTTATTTATTACAAAGGAAATTGGATCAGGGGAACGTTAAAGGTGGAGGAGTGAAATGGACAAAGCAGAACTCCCAGAAAGGCACAACCTTGTGCAAGCGCTGCTCACAAACCAAGGAGAAAAGCAGCTAATGAGAATGTGGCTCTCCCCGGGTTCCAGGATGTGAATTCCAACTCCTTCCCTCTTAGGACTGCCTGACATGAACAGAGAGACAAGCTGCAGCAGGCAATCATCCTGGGGCACCAGCCGTGTCCACCAGCCCCATCTGTTGTGTGTCCGCCTGGGACGGGTCCGCTCATTTCACGGTGACACTGGAACCTGGCCCCTGTGGTGGGACAACCGGGGAAGATCATTCTGCCCACAAAATGAAAGGGCACCAGCCAGGAGGACTGCAGTCTCGGCTGAAGAGCCACCTGAGCCCCAGCTCCAAGCTGGGAGTAGCCCCAGCGGCTGTCTAACATCAGGGAAGCTGCTAGGAGACAGCGGGCTGGATAAGCCCTTTAAGAGCAGGGCAGAAGCAGGACAAGACAGTGCTGCAGGGCTCCAAGGACATTAGGCATTGAAAGCGCCTGTGCTATGCAGACAGAGGGAGGAGACCTGGAGGCCAGGATCCCTGGAGGCTTGGTGGGGGCTGTCATCAGGAGAGGGGGCAGCAATGGTGGCACAGCATGGCAGGTGGCCCTCCACTTTTTCCTCACAACAGCTGAGTGGAGAACACCCTGAGGAGCAAGCAAGGAGCAGGCCAGCCTGCAAGGAGGAAGGACCCTGGGACCCTGAGTTACTATTTGAGGAGAGTCACCCAGCAGAGCAAGGGGCTGTTGCATTGTGAAACAAGTGATTATTGTGTTCGATGTTGGGGATTTGAGGTTGTTTGTTACAACATTTCGTTTACCCCTGATTTCATGGCTGCTAACCCAGCCTATGGACATAACTCATAAACACATTTTTGAGAACCACTTGTGTGCTATGCAGGCAGTGGGGGCAGCCTACTGTGCCCAAGCAGCGCAGACAGAGAGCCTCCAAGCACAAGGATGGGGATGAAGCCCCAACCAAGCTGGGTGTGTCCCCACCAGGCCCAGGTTCTAGGAAGAGGACATGGACCTTGCTTGGTTCAGTTGCTGATCTGTACCTGTCAGTCGTGGGCAGAAAGGGCCAGCCAGAGTGACAGCCTGGCCCTTAGACTTCAGACTTTGTACAGTGCCCTTGGAAGATGTCACTTCTCACACCCAGCAGGTCGCACTGTTGTGTGGGACTTAGATCACTCCGAGAGGCCCCTGGAGGGACACCAGGGCAGCTTCTTTCAGTTTTTGAATGATAAACACACACCTTGGCCCTCCTGGCTTTCACCTGGACAAGAGAGAGATGTGCATTAAGGAAAGAAATGGCATTATACCTCCAGCCTGCTCGGTGGGAAGCAGCAAGGGCAGGCAAGTGATGGGCTCGGTGTCCTGCTGGGGTAGTGCTGGCAGCAAGCCTGGGAGCTGCTTGTGTGTGTCCCCCGTGTCCCCGCCCCCACCTCGGCCATCCACCAGCTTCTCTCGGGGCCACCCTGGAGGCTGCAGCACATGCATCTTTAATTTTTTCAATTAACAACAATAGAGAACAAATGGAGTGGCGTTTTAATTATTTATAATTCATTTAGGAATAAAATCTTTGTAAACTAAAGGAAAGGAAGGGCCGTATTATTGGTTCTTAAAATTAAAAAAGGAGAACAATGAAAGAGAGGAAACCTATTCATCGAGCTGATTTTTCCAAAGCTTTCGCAGTGGTCCCTGCAGTGGAGACAAGAGCGCCCCCTGTCGCAGTGGGATCACCTCTGTGCTAGTGGTCAGAGGGCCACCCGTGCTCTTTTGCCTTTGCCCTTTTCCTGGTGGAGCCACTGAGCCACTGAGCCACCTGCAGCCTATTGCTCTCCCCTGCTGTATCCACAGATTCCCTGCCTGAAGTCCTCAACTGACCAGGGCCACCGGCATAGAGGCATCCCAGACCCTATGTATTGACAGGGACTTACCTTCAGGATATGCACAAACCTGGCTACTGAGGCCTCCTGCCTCTGCAGGACTTATGGGAAAGGTACATGGGAAACGCTCGTATCTACACACACATGTGCATCTATGCATTCTCTCCCAGGACAGCCAAGAATTCCAAGTTGGGGGGGGAGTGTAACGAGAGCACCTTTGGGGTTTACATTTTATAGTTGAAGTGTCCCGGTCAGAGAAAAGGCAGCCAGGATGGGCACAGGAGTCAGAAAGGGCTGTGCCTGAGGACAGTCTGGAAAGACAGGGAAGATTGAAATAAGCATGAGTGAGGAGCCCAGCGTTGGGGTACAGTGGGCAAAAGTGCCGCCTGCGACACCCACATCCCATTTGGGTGCCGAATTGTATCCTGGCTGCTCCACTTCTGATCTAGCTCCCTGTCAATGCCTGGGGAAGCAGCGGAAGGTGGCCCAAGTTCTTGGAGCCCTGCCACCCATGTGGGAGTCCAAAAAGGAGCTCCTGGCTTTGGCCTGGCCCAGCCCTGGTAGTTGCAGCCACCTGGGAAGTGAACCAGCAGATGGAAGATCTCTCTCTCTCTCTCTCTTTCTCTGTCTCTCCTTCTTTCTCTGTAACTCTGACTTTCAAATAAATAAATAAATCTTCAACAATTAAAATCAATGCAGGTGAGGAAATGCAGGAGCAACAGTGCAGAGTGGGTAGGAATGAGGCTTGGGTCCCACAGAGTGGATCTCGCAGGCCACGGTAGAGGGTTTGGTGCATGTTGAGGTCTGGGTTCCAGTTTCTCCCCTGGCCTTCCTTGTCCCTGCTGTGGACTTGGACCCTCACATGGCCCTGTGCTGTCGCTTACCTGGGCTCCCTGCTGTCTACCTGCAGGCATCTCTTTGATGTGTTGGCCCTAGGCCACTCTCCCTTGCTTGACCTCTTGAATGCCCCTCATCATTTCTGGGGTGAAGTGAAGCACCCCCAGGGGCAAACTGGGCCCCCCCGAGTTCTGGTTCTGCTCCTTCCTGCCCATCACTGCTCTTCTGTTCTCGTGCCGCTGTGTGTGCGGTTTTCCTGGTGCTGGCAGAGAGGGACGAAGGCTGTCGCAGGGATTGCACGGGGAATGGCGGCGTCTCCCTCGTCCTCTGCTTGTCAGCTCAGCCCAAAGCTGAGATGGAACACTCTGCATTCTTAACAGGGAGTTTGCCAACTGTGGGAGGCCTGGCATTTCCTCAAGGAAGAGCAAACCCTGGTCCCAGCGTCCTCACTTGACCTCCACTCCGAGCCTCCTTCTCCGTGAAAGAAGCCAGGAGTGGGGAAGGCCTCCAGGAGGGTTCCGTGTGGGCCGCTGGTGTCTGGATCCTCAGGAGTCAGGGTTGCCAAATGCAGCAAGAGAGGTCCTGGGAGAGCCTGGCCCATGACCCTTGAGTTTCAGGTCTCCCTGCCCCCAGGGGCTGGTTTTGATTCTACCCTGGAATGCTCTCCTGCTGCCTACCTAACCTCTGTTTCCAAAAGAGAGAGTGGGAGGAGTGTGAGAGAGGACCCCGTTCCCTTCCCTCCCTGGGCAGCAGTCATCAGCCTGTCTGCTCAGGGGCCGTAATGAGATGTGGGCTGTGAGACTGAGTGGAGACAGTGGGATCTGCTCAAGGTGCTGTTGAGTGAATCCCTAGCCATCGAGGGATGATGGCAGAGAGCGACTGCAGGCTGTGAATGCACAGACAGCCCTTTCACGATTGCACCTCAAACAGACGGCTCAAGAATCCGAGTGTGGCCAGCAGGAATGCCTTGCGTGCCCATCCTGGTGTTCAGGTTGGGCATCTGAGCCGATGTCAGCTGTGGACGGGTGTGATGACAAGGGCAGGAGACATTCACCAGACAGAGTGGAAATAAGCCCTAATACAATCAAGCAGTCAATCCAGGAACTGGCAATAACTGCACAGGTGCAGTTCCAGACCTGGGATCAGGATCACAAGCAAGGTCTGTCACGGACATCTTTATGCTCAGGGCCCAGGTTCAGAGGCTTGGCCTCGGCTCCACAGATGGGCACAGAGGGCAGGGTCAGGTGCACACCTGGGTGGATTCTCCAGTCACGGAGAACAGCACAGACGAAGGCTCAAAGGCTGCCACACACCGGCCTGCTCTCTGTCACAGAAATCAACTCACCCCAGAGCTTCCCGCTTGCTGTTTCTGGCTATGGCATCTCAGAGGCTGAGGCATTTTGTATTCTCAGGGCTAACAAAGGAAACTCAGTGCTTAAAGACTGCTGCCTGTTCCCAGCTCCCTGGCCTGCTCCAGCCCTGGGAGACTGGCTTGTTCCCTGGAATGGAGACAGGGACTCACGCTCTGTCTGCATGGTACATTCTGTGCAGGGGCAGGGGGCCTGAGGTTGCCATGACCGCCCTGTGCTCCCCCAGCCGTGTGAGGAGGCTCCTGGTGAGGGCTCTCAGGCAGAAAGCCCCCGTGCTCAAGTGACTTTCCCAGGGAGAGCACACACCTGGCTTTGCCCTGTCTGGGAGCAGTGCCCTGCAGAGATGTCAGACTCAATGTAAGCTACACGCTCGTCAGTAGCAGTGGTGGAGGAAGACTTCCAAAGATGTTGATGGGGATTGGTTGAGAAGGGTACAATGAGAACGAGCTTGAAGTGGCTGCCAAACAGGGACTATAAACATGATTGGGACAACAGATTAATAATGCACTGGCTTGCTACCAATTTCTAGTTCAATCTCTGCTCTGGTCCAGTTAGGAGCCCCTGTTTCTCCTGGGTGTTCCTGCGCTGTTCTCATGGGTGAGCTCTGGATTTCACGTTCTGGCCTGGAGAACATTTTGTGTCCCCGCTTCTGCACCTGCTCAGAGGTCCTAGGGATTAAATCCTCGTCGTCGTGTTGCTGAGAAGCTCCGCACCCCTGGAGTCTTTCCGCACATGTGATCCCCCCGTTTTGGACTGGACTTCCTGGCCAGCTGGTGCCACATTATGCGCTTCACACTCGAAGGCTCTGGGCTCCCCCGTTGAGTGCATCTTTAGAATGAAGCCTAACCCTGCATCCTGCTCCTTCTTTGGCATACCTGGTCGTAGGAATTCTCGTGTGGACCATGTGCAGCTTCACTAGCATGGCACACTCCAGGGTTTCTGGCTCAGCCATTCCACTTTCAGTATCACCTGGACTCAAGTCCACCAAGGTCGTCTGTGGACCTGTGATCTCAGCTCCTCAGATCCTGTGCACGCGGAGGTCATTGCTATGACCTGCAGTGGGATCGAGGGACATGGACAGGGACTTTCTGCTTTTCTGCCACATTAGTCAGCTCCTCGATTGGCTAGGAATTCCCAAAGGACTTGTCTTTCCCTCCAGATCAGCCCTGTAGGTTGCAGCTATGCCCTTTGAACCCCGAGTTATTCTAGGGATATTTATCCAGCTCAGTTTCTGAGTGTCTGTGAACCAGTGAATGCCCTGGGGTTGAGGTCTGCCAGTGAGCGTGTGTCTGGGGTCTCTGAGGCTTTCTTAGGCATTCAAGGTTCAGCCAAGGGAGAAGAAAACCTTTGTTCAAGGCTGGGATGAGCAAAGCCCAACACTATTAGCTGTGAGCCTTGCCTGCTTGGGCAAGGGTGGCCTGACGGGAGCTTTATCTTAAGTAACAAAAACTTTGAGCTACAAACCCACAGCTCCTGAGCCACCTTCATTCATCTTTGGCTTCTCCTGTTTCTCCTTGTATCTGGCATAGAGTAAAGCAGGGTTGTTTGGAAAGGGAGAAACTCAGTAACACCGGAGATTGTGCTCTTTATCTGAAGTTCTTGTACTGATTGCAGTCTTTCTCTCCGGTTTTCAAGATGCTTCCTTGAGAGGTGCCTCAGACTATGCAATATTGTTCATTTATTGTATTATTTATTCTATAACACACCTTGAACCTCCCCGGAAGGTTTGCCGCAGAGGGAACTGACTGATCCTCACGGCCCAGAGAAGTTTATTCTCTTCTGGCACCTGATGTAACGTTTCTGGTGCAGACTCTGTAGCAGAGAGAAGGAGCCTGGAGTCTGGATGGGGACTCTGGAGCTGAGATTTGTGGCTTTAGCTCTGCTACCAGCCCACCGGGTGACCCTGGGTAAGAGACTCATCTTTTTGATTTTGGTGTTTTAAAAAACAATAGCTGGCATCGTGGCTCACTTGGCTAATCCTCCGCCTGCGGCGCCAGCACTCCAGGTTCTAGTCCCGGTCAGGGTGCCGGATTCTGTCCCGGTTGCTCCTCTTCCTGTCCAGCTCTCTGCTGTGGCCCGGGAGTGCAGTGGAGGATGGCCCAAGTGCTTGGGCCCTGCACCTGCATGGGAGACCAGGAGAAGCACCTGGCTCCTGCCATCAGATCAGCGCGGTGCGCCGGCCATTGCAGCCATTTCGGGGGGTGAACCAACGGCAAAGGAAGACCTTTCTGTCTGTCTGTCTCTCTCTCTGTCTAACTCTGCCTGTCAAAACAAACAAACAAACAAACAAAAAAAACCCAAAAACAAAGAACATTGATTGAGTTTTGGAGTAGTAGACAGGTACGTTGTGTGAATTATCTCATTGAAGCCTTATAAAACCCTGTGAGATCGGTGCTGTTCTTGCCCCCATCTCACAGGTGAGGAAACAGAAGCTCAGAGGCATTAAGTGACTCTCGCGTTCTTGCAGCTGAGAAGCGTCAGTCTGGGTTTGTGCCTAAGATGCATGAGTCTGCAGCCAACCCCAGAGCCCTCTTCACCCCTGACTCTTCAGCTGCCCTTTGGGAGCCCTGCTAACTGGGTAAGGTGGGAGCTTGCTGCAAACCCTGATGCTATCCGAGCAGTTGCCATTTTTCCTATCAAGTGCACAAACACTGCTAAGACCCATTCTGAGCCGGCGCCACGGCTCAATAGGCTAATCCTCCACCTAGCGGCGCCGGCACACAGGGTTCTAGTCCCGGTCGGGGCGCCGGATTCTGTCCCGGTTGCCCCTCTTCCAGGCCAGCTCTCTGCTGTGGCCCGGGAGTGCAGTGGAGGATGGCCCAAGTGCTTGGGCCCTGCACCCCATGGGAGACCAGGAGAAGTACCTGGCTCCTGCCTTCGGATCCGTGCGGTGCGCCGGCCGCAGCGGCCATTGGAGGGTGAACCAATGGCAAAGGAAGACCTTTCTCTCTGTCTCTCACTGTCCTCTCTGCCTGTCAAAAACAAAAAACAAAAAAACCAAAAAAAGACCCACTCTGCCTTGGGTCCTTGGATTAAAAGACTCCAGGAAGCCCTTAACAATGTGCTGCCTGTAATTCGGAATCCATTTCTATTTCTATTCCTATTCCTTGAGTGAACATAATACAAGTATTTATATGTAAAAATACATATTTTACTACTTGGTAAGATTGGTTCCCCCTTACCAGGCATCTCGCCTTCCTGCCCTCCCCAAAGGGGCTGTCTTCTCCAACAGCCCCGCCGCTGCTGGGAGCTGTAATTCTGTTTGCAGTGGTGGCCCCTGGAGATTTTTAAGCATGGCAGTGACATGATGAGATGGGTGATCATGGATGATCAGTCTGGAGGCAAGGAGGAGGACACCTTGGGGCAGGTGGCGTGAGAGCAGGGAAGAGGCGTGGGCTGTAGTTGAGATTCATTTTGGAGATCACATTGCAAAAGTCTGAGCATCCTTCCTGGAATTCCTGGCTGCTCCATGCTCAGTCTTGTGCTGGACCCCGATCACGGATGATTCACCTGACTCTGGATCCTGGGAGCCTGCAGTTTTCCTTCCTGGTCCTCTCTTTCCCTCCCTTTCCCATTCCGTTTTTTGGCTTAAAAATGAGAAGCAGAATCCAGGTGCATTAGGCCTGGGGCCGTGTTGGGCTGGGTGATCTGGCCCACTCTGTGTTTGCCCTTTCACGTGTTCCTGCCAGAGCGTTGGAGCCTCTTGGATTCAGAAAGCACACATACCCTAATCGGGGCGTCCTCTCGGCTGAGAACAACTCCTGCAGGCCCCTGGTGAGTCGTGGCTGCCTTTGCAGGCCCAGATTTGGAGCCCAGGGCTCTGAGGGGAGTGGGCAGGTGCTTTGTCCTAAGTCCCCGGAGGCTGGGGGTGGGACCAAGGGCTGCCAGGTGCACTCTAATGATTGTTTTCATGGAAGAACATTGGACTCTGTGCTATACAATTTTCATCCTTTTTGCAAAATGGATGATAATTTGGGTCTGTCTTGACTGCCGGTTTTGCATTGCTAATATCGGTGGGAGGAGGGTTTTACCCAAGTTCTCTTAAAATATGAGAATTTCGGTCCAAAATATGTGAATTTTTAATTGCAGTCTTGGCAGCCCTGGGTGGGTTTTGTGCGGAGCAGCTGTTCCTTCCTCCCTGCTCCTCTGCCTTGCATCCTTTTCCTTTCAAGCCTTTTCCTGGACTAGGGCTGCCCCCTCTTCCACTTCCCCACTACCTGTGCACAGCTTCCCGCAGCTGGACTCAGCGCTGCCTCCTGCTCCGGGGTGGGATCCGCTACTGCACCTCAGCCATGTTTCCATCACAAAGGCTCTTTTCCAGGGGCTTCCGACTAAGTCGTCCACGTTTGCTTGGTCTTGGAACCGGGCCTTCTGGGCAAAGTCTCAGACCTCGCTCAGCCTTGTGGGTTTGTGCGAAGTCTCATTACCGCCAGTTCGGCCATTGTCCTGGTTGAGAAAGCAGAGGGGGCGTTCAGATGCCGCTTATTCCTCGTGTTTGCAGCGCAGGGGCAGCAACTGTTCCAGAAACTCCCTCTGCTTCTCTGCTCCTGCCCACCCCACCGGCGATCAAACATGCAGTGTGCCGGGGTTGTCAGCAAGCCTGAAAATGTCCGTTCTTTCCTGAGCTCCTTAGCTTTACACAGCAACGTGGGCTGACATTTAAAATTAATCTACGCGGTAAAGTTATTAGCGTTTGAATGTTAGCACTGGACTATCACTGTGACCTCTCCTCCCACGCCGGCGTTTGTTTGATTAGGATTCCCAGGCTGTGTCAGAGCTGAGTGCAACGTAGACATACTTGCTTTTTATTAATTCTGCTACTGGACCTCGCTTTGGGAGATCTCCAAGCACTCTCTAGGAGCACTCTGATTTCTCAAGGCTATCGCTAGAGGAGCCGTGAGCCAGCTATTGCAAATGCCAAATAGGCTTCTTCTACCCAGAGACAATGAAGACCCAGAGAGAAGCCAACAGGAGTTTTAATAGCTGCTAGGGAACCATTATTGGGGGCTTTGGCTGCCGCATAGATTAAAATGGTTGCGGGGCCTGGGCCTATACCCACATGCTTGTGCTTGTCCAAATGGCTGTGCTATTTAAGGTCAAGGTTACTGGCCATCAGCCGGCCAATATCAAACCAAGGTGCTCAGAGGGGAGGCTGCTCCATTGGCTGTACCCATCCCCACTGTGCTGTGATGGATACACGTCAGTCTCTGACGGGTGCAAGAGAGGTTGCAGGAAGCATGTTCACCAACTTCTCTGGCAGACACAATCATTAGCATTCTAGCCTGAACAGCAAGAATAAAGGAATGGTGGCAACAAAGTGGGGGTATGTTGAGGAAACAGTGGGGTGTGATTTAGCCAGGGCAGAGGTGTCCCAGCAGGAGCAGTCACAGCACAGAGGTGGAAGGTTCTGCAGGACCCAGTTCATGGAGACCTCAACTGCAATAAAGTGGAGAGGTGGAGAGCCTAAGCAGAGAGTCTTTTTAATTATTTTTACTTGAGGGGTGGGGAAGAGAAAGGGAGAGAGAGAGAGAGAAAGAGAGCAACTTCCCATCCATTCTCTGGTTCAGTCCCCAAATGCCTGCAATGACTTGGGCTGGGTTGGATTCAGAGCCTGGAGTCAAGAATGTGATCCAGGTGTCCCAAATGGGTGGCAGGATATATATATATATATATATACACACACACACATATATATATATACACACACACATATAAATATATATACACACACACACACACATATATATATATATATGAAATAAAGCCATTGCTGCTGCCTCCCAGGGTGCACAATAGCAGGAAGCTTGATTCAGGAGCAAGAACTGGGATATCAAACCCAGGTACCGACTTGAGACATGGATGTTTGACTGTTAGGCTGCATGCTCACCCTCGGGAAAGTCTTTTGAGTCATTCTCAGTAAGACACCACTACTTACGATGCCACAGTCACATGGCACTTCCAGAGAATTAGTGTGACATCAGATTGGAGGATGGACTGAGGGGAGACATTGGAATCAGTCACATCTGAGTGACACCTCCTGTTCTTGAGCCTTGCTTGGTCCCTGGGCTTCTCCGCCTGCTGGTTTTCCTGCTGCCTCTAATGCTCGTACTCCTCGTCCTTCTCCAGCCCAGGCTGCCCCTTATAAATTAGTGTCTTCTGATTAACATTGATCTCTGCTGCTTGTCCTGTCGAGTCACGAATGCCATCCCTGTGCTGTGACGTGCAGCAACTCATCTGCCCAGACACCAGTTCTCAGTGCCCAACTGGGAATCCACATTGCCTGTCCCCGTGAGACACCTCCAGCATCCACATCTGTGAGCCATCTTGGAAAGCTCTGTGCTGAAATTTTTTGGCAGTCTTGCTCTGGTTTTAGAACGTGTCCTGCCTTTGCTCCCTGTGTTAGTCAGTCAGCCTTTTGTCTACATGATCAGTTCCAAGAGGAGCTGCATAGGAAGGCAGAGAGTTTATTTCAGCTCACATTTTGCAGGTTCACAGTCCAAGATTGGGTGGCCCCTTTAATCAGGTGGTAGATGAGGCTGGCAGAGTGTGTATGTAGGAATGACCACAGGGTGAGCCAGGAAACAGAGACAGAGAGCGAGAGTGAGAGTGAGAGTAAGAGAGGTAGTATGAACTCAGTTTATATAACCAACTCTCTTGCTAGAGCTGCCTTCCAAGGGCATACTCGCAATGGCCCAAGGACCTCCCACTAGGCTTACCTCCGGTTACCATAACTGGATTAAACCTCCACTATCTTTGGTACTCACGACTTTGGGGTTTTAACATCTGTGTAAGTTGAGAAGTCAAATCTTGTTTAAACTGTAGCATTCCACCCTAGGCTTCCCCGAATTCTTGTTCTTCTCACATTTGACATATAATAAACCCAGCCCCCAGAGCCCCAAAGTGTGAACTCAGTCCAGCATTAATTCAGCATTCCAAAGTCTCATTCAAGATTCAAGGCAAGGCCCTCCTATGAGCCCCGTTGTAAAATAAAATCAGGTTACACACTTACACGAAACAATGGTGGGACAGGCTCCAGGGTACGTATTTCCATTCCAAAAGGGGTGGGAGGTGGGAAATAGAAAAGAATAATCAGACAAAAGCAAGACCAAAAACAAACTTGCAGCAATCTGTGCACATTTCTCACATTGCTGCTACCTTGGTCTTCCTGGGGCCCTCACTGTGGCTTCATTCCCATAGCTTCTCTAGACGTTACCCCATTAGGGGCTCCATACAGAACTCTAATCCTGTGGCATTGCTTGACCTTCCGGGCTTTACCATAAAATCTCAGTGGAAGCTGCCACAATGCCATACCTCTTGCATCCTGCATGCCTGCAAAACTAGCTTTCCATGGATGACGCTGAAGTCTACTGCCAGCGCAAGGTGCACCTGGCTGCTGTGGCCTCAGAGTACTTTTCTGGAAGGCCAGAATTCAGAGTTGGCCCTGAACAAACAGGACAGCCTGGGGCTCTTTCCTGAAAGGATTTTTCCCTGGAAGACCTTTGAAACAAATTTGTACTTCCAAGGCATCTAATGGGACTTTAATGTAAGGGGCTGCCTCAAAAGACCTGTGGGGTTCTTCTCCCTTTGCTTGGCACTTTGGTACCAGATTCTCTCTTATCTGAGCTAATCTCTTTAGTAAGCAGTTTTTCTCCTGTACTCTCCTGTCCCAAACATGCTGCCTTCTCTTCACTCCTCTGGACAGGCTTTGAATTTTCCAAATCTTTCTGCTCTTCTCCTTTTTCTCCTGGTTTTCACTCTAAAACTTAACAGCAGCCAGTGACACCCTTGCCACAGCCTAAAGGCTTTTCTGCTTTGAAACTTCCTCCTCCAAACCAGCTAGTCCACTGTCCTAAGTCTAGCCTTCCGCAGAATCTCAGGACATGGACACATCAGAGCTAGGTTTTCTGTCGTGGCCTAACCAGAGTGACTTGTAGTCTAATTTCCAATAGGATCCTCATTTCATCTGTAACTTTGTAAGCATGTCCTTTGCATCCAGATTTCTGTAATCATGCTGGTATTCTAGACCCCCAAGATTTGCCTGTAACACACTGCTTGTAGCCCATCTTTGTCTGGCAAACCAGTTCCAAAGGCTTCAACAGTTTCAGATATGGTTAACAATAATGACCCCATTTTTTGGTACTAATTTTCTGTATTAGTCAACTTTTTGTTACTAGATTTAAAATACTTAAGGTTTGGAGAGTCTCAGTCCAAGATCAGGTGACCCCATTAGTCTGGCATTTGGTGAGGGTGGTGCATATGGATTGTGCAGAGGGAGGATCACATGGTGAACGAGGAAGCAGAGAGACAGGCAGCCTGCTGGTTCTGTCCTTACAAAGACACCGTGATTCTTTCATGGGGCCTCCACCCTAATGGTCTGACCCAGTCTAATCTCATTCCAAGGCACCACCTTCAGACACCATAATAGGATTGCATTCCTCCTTAATCCATTAACTCTGAGAATCAGACCTTTGTAATATGAACCCAAACCGTACTATGTCCCCTCTGTTCTATCTAGTGCATGTGAGTTTTTTTCTTCCTTTTGAATTCTTAAGCTTGTGGACACCTCTTGGGTTTTTATCAGCACCTCTCTGTTCACACTGTCCACCTCTCCTTTGCCACCCTTTCTCCTCATCTCTGCCCATAGAAATCCTTCTTGGGTTCAAAGAAGGTTCAATTGTCACCTCCTCCAAGAAGCTACTCCTTCCTCTGCTATCCATGGCTTTTCACTGGGTTGTCTTGATATGTCCCAGGTTATGGATATGTACCTGGAAATGAACTCTGCTCTTTTGCCCTTCCAGTTTGCTAGGTGGGTATTGATTAAGGCTGTAGGACCAGACCGTTATCCCCTGGATGTAAGGGATGAGTTTCATTCTAAGTGCAGGTCGTATCTCCCGTTAATTGTCACTTGGTAAGGAGAGACCTTCAAAGCACATGTAGGTGGCTCACAGAGTGAGGCTGGTGTAGCCTTGAGATGAAAGAAACAAGAAGCCCAAGAGGTTAGGAAGCAAGATGGTACATGGCAGGAGAAGACAGGCCTGCAGGTGAGAGCCGAGGAACCTGGGCAGGTGTGTGCCCATAGGTGAGTCAGGTTGAGATGAAAGAGCTGGAGTGGTGTAGTTTCAGGGCCCTGGGAGGGAGGTGGCCTGGAGGACTGGGGAGGAATCTGACTGCTGGGGGTGTGAGCTTTTGGATCCTAGGTTCCCATTCTCTCCCTCCGTGTTTCCTTCCCTTTGTTCCATCAACAGATAGCAGAGCCAGATGGCAAATTCACATGTGTTTCAACTGGGTTTAGAGAAGCCTACCCTGGTGTTTGCCTGTCCTAATGATGCCAGCAGCTCACAGGGGGTGGGCAGTTGTGCAGCTGGAGGGAGGGGTTCCAGAGGAAGGCAAAGTTGGCTGGTGGTCCTGTCTCACACCAGCACTCTTTCTAGAATATCTTTTGGGCAAAATGCTAGGTGTTTCTTCTAGGGAAGGCAATTGCTTTATAGTGTCTGCCCCCTCTGCTCTGTGTAGCTTCTTGAGGATCAGGAGCTCTGTCTACAACTAAAATACCCAAGATCAGGTAGTCCTGGGATTTTGGTATCTCTGTCTTCACTACCTTTCTCTAAGCCCAGAGCCCAATTCCTGAGCCTCTCTCTGAGAGGTTCAATAAATATCCTTAATTATCTTCCCATATTTCCTGCCTCTCCTTTCTGCAGAAACACACGTTTATTATGGAATGAATAGAATTTATCAGTTTGAAAACGAGAATTCCAGGAGAGATGAAAGTCTATGTAGCGCTGTAGGTGCTGGGTACGTGTGTGTATGTGTGCATGAGAGAAGGAGACCAGAAAAGAGGTTCCTTAGTGGTGAGTTTAATGGCCAGGTGGGGAGATGCAAACCTGTGGATGACAGGGCCCTCCACACGCTCCCTCTTCCTTGGGCAATGCTGCCTTGCTGGCCTCTGTTCCTCTGTTTGCTGTGGGTCTGTGAGGGAACACCCCCCAGCCTCTCTTCACCCATGCACATGCTTTGTTTCTGGGGAGCAGAAGGCTCCAGGAGGGCAACTGTGCTGTGCGTGACCCATCCTCTTCTGCGTGTCCCTCCGAGAGACACTGAAGACACTGTCCATGACCTTAAGTTTCCTGGAAGGGACAGACCACATTGTTTGGAACAGGGTAAGCCATTTCTTGGACCTCCCTTCCCTGCCTCGGTTCTGAGCCTTGCACATGGTAAGAGCCCATTTGAAAAAAGAACTCTAATAGGGGAAACATTCCTTTTCTTTCTTTATTTTTTTTAAAGATTTATTTATTTGTTTGAAAGTCAGAGTTACACAGAGAAGAGAGGCAGAGAGAGAGAGAGTGAGGTCTTCCATCCTCTGGTTCACTCCCCAGTTGGCCACAACAGCTGGAGCTGCACTGATTCGAAGCCAGGAGCCAGGAGCTTCTTTTGGGTCTCCCATGCAGGGGCCCAAGGACTTGAGGCATCTTCTACTGCTTCCCCAGGCCATAGCAGAGAGCTGAATCAGAGGAAGAGCAGCCAGGACTTGAACCGGCATCCATGTGGGAAGCTGGCACTGCAGGTGGAGGCTTTACCTGCTACACCACAGTGCTGGCCCTGAAACATTCCTTTTCTATCCATTTTCATGTTGTCTGGAAAATGTTCAGCAAAAATCACTTGAAGGCTTTTATACTTAGGGTGTGAAGATTTCTCTTCTAGTCCTATGACTGATGGGTGAAAGAATCCCATTTTGTATGAATAGAAAATGATCCAAGTTATTTAAAATATCTAACAGGTAAGATGCATATTTATTGTGTGCATACACAGGAAAACCCAGACAGGCAGTGAGCCCTGGCGTCTACACTTGGCAGTTATCAGTGGAGTGAACGAGGGCACCAGAACTGTGGCTAGGAGGACGTCTTGAGTCCTATTTTGGACCCCATCACCTAGCTGGCGGCTGGCTTTGCTTTGAAGTTCCCTTTCGAACCCTGAGCTGGTTGTTTTACAGCACCTGCTTTTCTGTCTGGTTCCGGAGCACTAGCGCATCCTGAGGACCTTGTGAATTCATGCGTCCCCATCCAGACACGAAGATGTGTTAATTAGTTATTTAATATGGCTACGGTTATTTCCCAAGGAAAAAAAACTCCACAAACATGACAAGTAATTGCTATTAATCTTAATTATTATAATAACTCTCCTATAAACAATAACTGTCTAGCTATCCTATCACGTGTTCATTTCATTACTGACATGAGAGATCTTTAAAATCTCATGATAAATTAATGCTTGTGCCATTAGCTTCAGCATGTTGGCCATGGGGAAGAAAAATGATTGCTCAGTTTATAAAACTGTTGAAAAAAAATTCTCTTGTGCTAACTCTAGCATTCTAGATTTCTTGTCTTAATATAACTGTTACTTCTTATAAGCCAAAGGAATTTGACTCCTTCTGTATGTAAGTGGCTTTTGTTTTCTAATTGGCCAGAGTGTACCCACATGTCTGTTTTCTAATGATGTTTACGAGAATTGTCAAAGGATTTAGTGACTAGTCACAATGATCCAAATGCCTATGGTGTTGACAGGTTATTATGATTATTTTTGCTGTAGGCCACAGTATATTTGAAATAGTTAGTGGAATGTGTTTATCTGGTATCTCTGGCTTTACTGTGAGTGAGCTGAGAGGTTGGAACACCTTCCCTAAGATACTTGGTGAATCAGCTACAGAAACAGGACAAGGGTATGTGTGTGTGTGTGTGTGTGTGTGCACACGTCAGCATGTGTGTGTGTGTGTGTGTGTGTCCAAAGGCTGAGTCTCCCAAATATCATCACAACAACTGCTGATAAGCAAAGCTGAGTGTATTGTTTACAGTGTGTCTCAGTCCACATATTCCTAGACTGGGTGACTTAAAGAGCAAGCATTTATTTCTCAAGGTCTGAATGCTGAAAGTCCAAGATCAAGAGGCTGGCAGATCTTGTGTCTGGTTGAGAGCCCTCTTTGGTTTGTAGACAGCCCTCACCTTACCATGTTTTCATGTGGCAGACAGCAGGAATGGAGGAAGGCAGCTCTCTCTGGTCTCTTCCTTTGAGAGCTCTCACCCCATCCATCAGGGCTGCACCCTCGTGATCTGATCACCTCCGGAGCTATCACAATGGGGAATGGGCTTCCACATATGAACTTTGGTGGGGGAGTGACACATACGTTCGGACCACAGCACCGTGACCAGAGAGCTCCAGATTGTCAGAGTCTGGTCACATTTCACAGGGGGACAACCAAGGCTGCAGTATTCACTGAGACTGAAATCTTATTGAAGGTGGGTCTTCCAATGTGGAAGCTTGAGTAGCACCAGGTAAAACCCAAGAGTTCAATACTGGTGTCCCCTGCAAGGCGTTTGAGGGGACCTTTTCAGTGCCATTTGGTAATTTCTACTCAAGCTTATGTATCTTCCAGAAACTTCTTGGTTTGAATAAGGTTTACTTTGTTGAGCAAGTGCATCCTGGAAAAGTAAAGTCACATTAATGCAGATGTAGGTATGGTCTGATTCTTAGTATGTATGTATTTGTTGTTTGTACATTTAGTTATTTTTCTAAATTCATCTTTTGATGCCTGTGATTTTGTATTTATACCACCACAGGCTGCTGTCTCATCTTAGCTATCGTGGGGGTGAATCCCACTCCCCCACCTCAGGGAGTACCACTCCCCCACCCAATACTCCAAAATGGACCCTGAGATTTCCTGCCCTTGTACCAGCAGTTCCCAGCCACACTGGAAAGGGAGTTTTGGGCCCTTGCTGGTGAGCGGGCAGGATACTGAGCAAATGTCAACACGTTTTAGCGACACCCCATTTTGGCGGGAGAAGGAATGGAATGGTGAGCTGAATGGGTTGCAGGAGTCACAGCATCCACATCTGCACCACTGGGAGATTCCAAGTGCACCTCAAAGTGTAGCAGCTCTGCCTCTGTTTTATGCCAAACAGCAAGTGAATCAGTCCATTCAAGCAGTGACACAGGTCTGAAGCGAGTAGTGTGATCATTTGTATGCACTGTGGTCCCATCACTGTGCTGGCAAAAATTCCAACACTTGAAAGAATGCCACCCAGCCCCAAATTAGAGAATGGGCACTGCTTCAAATAGTCTGTTAAAATATTATTTAGAATAACTCTAGCTCTTGATGTATATTGTCCACGTTTCAATAGCATAACCTAGTGGGTTAATTTCCCACCTGTGGGAGAGTTTGCTCTGAGAGTTCTTGAGTGGCAGGTGACATCTCTCCAAGTGGTGGTTCACAAGTCCAGACATTGCCCATCATTAGGTTCCACCATTACTTGAGACCTTAGTCTTCTGTTTCCAGGTGGCAGGAGGGGAAAGTGAGAGGAGAGGTGAAGCCACACACTTGTTGCAAACCCCAGCTTGGAAGTGAGGCATGTCTCCTCCATATATATTCCTTTGGGAAAAGTGGGAGCACTCCCACTGCAAGGGGTGAGCTAGGAAATGCAGTCCCTAGTCTGACAGCTGCCTCGTGGTGATGGATTCATGTTACAGACTGGGCAACATGGAACTGGTAGACCGCTGGTTGTCACTGCCAGTTTGTTCCCTAGATATCCAAAGTCTGTGCACACTCTTCTAAGGTCGTTTCACTTCTCCTACCCAAAGTCCAGTCCCTGGGATTTGTACCGTCAAGTTTGGAACAGCTCATTGTGACCCCGTCACCCGTGAACCAGAGCTGTGCAACCTGTCCTCTCCTGCCACGGAGCCAGAGGTAATGCTGGAGCAGAGGCAACAGAAGCACCAGCAACACCCCATTCACACAGGAGAGGAGGGGAGGGGAGGCCGCAGAGCCACCCCTGCCCAGTGGTGTCTAGCCCTGGTTCTCTCCTCCGGGAGAAACTCCCTTGCCCACCATTAGTGCTGTGTCACTGCCTCCATTCTCAGGGTTTTTCTTGTCCGTTATCTTTTGTGGGTCTGTCTGAAGGTGGCACGGGGAGTGTTCCTTTCTTGTTTGTTCCTTCCTGGTACAAGTTGAAGGACTTGCCAATTGTTTAATAATCATATGCTTTTTTTTTCTTTAGTAAGGCACTTTGTTTAGTAAGCAATGCAATAGACTTCTCACTTACTTGCTTGTAAATGGTTGTGTTTGTCCGTATCCTCACCTGAGATTCTTTCCTAAGCACCATTATTAATCCAGCCTTGTTTATTTGCTTATTTTCCTTTCTTTGTCTCCCAGCTTAATGGCAGTTATCCTGAGACCATTTGCAACAGGCTTGGGTGAGAAGATAACCTCCTTCATTTCCCTCTTGCTGTATGAGTGAATCTTTCTGCCTAACCTAGAAATATTAATGAACCTTTGATGCCCAAAGCATTTTTTCAGTCTTACCTCTCAGAGTTTGTGCTCTAGCAGCTGGACCTGATTTCTAGGTTCTCTCTGTTCCCTTTCATTTTTGCTTCCAAACCAGCCACTATTTTTCCCGAGCCCATATTCTTTCTTCCCCTCATTAAATTTTGCCTCTTTCCAGCCACTTCCCAGAAGCCATACACAGTAGGCACTTGGTCTGTGTCCCTAGCAATGGCAGGAGACAATGCTGAGTGTTTTGTTATTGCACAGCTTGGGTCTCTATCTTTCCAACCTGTGATGTTTATTGTTTTACCCTTGCTGTGCCATTACTGGGGACAATACACACTCTCTGTGTTTGCTGTGGTGGCACACTGCTTGTTCCTCTGTCAACACCAGCTCCTGCTAAGCCAGCCTGCTCCATGTCACCGCCCCTGGCCTCTCTGGACTATGATTATCTCTCTCTCCCATGGGTCCAGTGTCTGAACTCAAGTTTCTGGGCTTCTTGTGATTTCTCAGATGTTCTTGGCATTTTGTGGTTAGTATCATTTTATTATTAGCAACAGATTATGGGTAATTTTTCAATTGATCTTTGCTGTTTACAAAGTGTACGATTAATACACAGTATAGATAAGGCATTGAGTTCTGAAAATGAGTGTAGACAAAGAATGTGTGTAAGCAGTTCCCATTGCCCAGTTCTGACTGATTGAAATTCCATGAGGACTGATTGATTTTAACATCAGGTTGGAAGCACATTCGCAAGAAGAAAAGTTGCAGAAAATGCTCTTGAAAATGTTTTTTGGCTTCAAGTATTTTTAAGTGCTTATTTATTTATTATTAATTTTCATCTACTTGAAAGGCGGGGTCGGGGAGAGAGAGAGAGAGGGAGGGAGAGGGAGAGAGATTGAAGTCTGGGAGAGAGAAAGAGATCTTCCTTTTGATGGCTATTCCTCTAAATGCCTGCAACAGTCAGGGTCAGGCCAGGCTGAAGCCAGGAGCCCAGAAATCTATCTAGGTCTCCTACATAAGTGGTAGCACTTGAGTCATCCTCTACCACCTCTCTGGGCACACCAGCAGAAAGCTGGATTGGAAGTGGAGCAGCTAGGACTTGAACTAACGCTGATATGGGATGCAGGCATCCTAAGTACTGCATCACAACACCTGCCTTGCAAATGTCCTTATAGTGAAATCAGGCGATACACACTGTAGATGTTGCGTACAACACAATAGCATTAAATGCTTTTTTTTTTCAGTAAACAACTGAGCCACTGAAATCCAGTCAATGGATGAAACACCAATAAACATGAAATAAAACATTTATATTCTCTTGTTACTGTGGCTCTCTTCTTTGGTAAATGAAGCAGGAATATATTCACGTAAAAGTCTGCATTTTATAGTTAGGCCAGGAGGTATCTCGTGAAGTCTAGTTTCATAGTAGAATTTCATATACTCTTACTATCCTACTTAATTTAGCCAGCTAATGTTCAAAGTTTGCTGAAATGGAGTCTTTGTTCGTGACTAGAGTTATCCAGACAACATGAAGAGCTCCGTACTGGTCATGATATGGGATGCTATACTGTGGCAATGGGCAACCCTCACCCCTCACCTAGGAAAGTCCTATTCCTCAGTTGGTCACAGTCTGATGTGGCTTGGGATACTCTTCTAGCAGTCCTACTTCCATCCAGGACTAAGGATCTGGACTTCTTCCCTCTTGCCAATGCTGTCATTTTCAATGTGTGGCTTTCATGGTTGCTGTGGAAGGGGTAGGGTGGGGAAGAGTGGGCAATTGTGCAGAGAGCAAATCTGCTTTTTAATTTCTGTAGAGTCCACATCACAGGGCTCCAGTGTAGCTCCAAGGATGGCTGGGAAGTGTAGTCTTCTCCTGGGCCCACAGAATGAGATGAAATTAGTGAGCTAAGTTTAGCTAGTTTCTGCTTTGGAATCATAATGAGATCCCTCTACATGAGAGGTGGGGACAAGATAGGGAAGAGAGGAGCACAGCCTTTTAGAAGCAGAAACTGCTGGCTCCTGGGAGAGACTGGATGCTGGTGTGATAAGTGGGAGAGGAGCCCACCGTGTTGGTACCAGCCTTCTGGGGGGAAGGGGGAGGGCTGCTTTTGCCTGGAGTGGAAAGCAAACAGAAGGGTCTACTGCAAATAATGCCAGCTCATGCCCCTCCTATGTCTTTCTCGTGTCTTCCCTTTGTAAGAAGTGGGTGTTTCACACATTCACACCATGTTGAGCTTGCAATGAGACAGTATCAAACCATGAGAAATGGAGAGAGGTTCCACTGGCTTGCTGGATTTGCTTTGCCTTGTGGCATGGTGGGCTAAGATTTCTTATGCTTCCTTGGTGTCCCTGTAGGTTACTCAAACTCTACTTTAGTTCCTATAAGAGTTGGTAAAGCTGCCAGGCCTGTCTTTGCTGAGCTTAAATTTTCTTGTATAATTGCACTATTTACTTATCGGTCTTTGCATGGCTGAGAGTTAGAAGTCTTTTGATAATGTGAATGGTTAATAAAACACATCCTTGTTTACATTCTAAGGGAGTGGGGTGCACCACTGCTGTCTATCCATGGCATTCAGTGAAAAGGGGCCATTTGGTCATTTTTTGATTAACTTGAGTCTTCCTGCGCTAAAGTGGTGCTATCTGTCCTTTTTTGCCAGAGCCAGAGCCAGAGCCAGAGCCAGAGCCAGAGAGAGAGGTGGGTGCTGGGTGAGGGTCACCCTGAGTGGAGAAGACACACTGCAAGGGCCAGGTCAGGCATTTTCTGCCCCCATTTGCATGTTGTAAGGGACCCCTCATGTGGTCATAGATAGGGTTGATGGAGCAGTGCCATGCTGGTGTCGTGGCAGGAACTGGTTTTTGTGTGAAGCATGGTTCTCAGGTGAAATTGTTTGGCCATGCTCCAGAACCCAGGGGACCATACTGGGATTCTGCTGTTGGAACCTACTGTTAGCCTCCTTGTATTCTCACAGGGGATCATGAATCCACTTCAAGTCCCTGTGTATGCATGTCAGCTTGGACTATGTCCCTACTTTTTGAAGTGTCTGGGCATTCCCCTTTCTGGAGGGTATGGTTTTCTTGCTAGTGATTTCCTTGGGGGAATCATTAGTATATAACCTTGTCATGGAGGTGCAGCGTCCCTTCTCTTAGGGATCGTAGTTTTGATTTTAGTCAATGGACTGTGAGTCTGAGGGATCATGACCTTTTAGGGTGGACTTCCCTCAACCTCCTGATCCTCTACCCTTGTTTGCTTTTGATTGCATGAAGTATGCAATGCCCTTAGCAACTATGCAACTCTGTGTTCCTAAGGACACAGAGGCCTCAGCTGATCCCCATTCTAGGTAGGGGGAATGAATGCCTCTTTTATAAGGGGAGCCTCTGGGTGGCACATCACTGCACCCACTTCCCCACTGTCCTTGAAAAGGCAGCTGAAACTGTATTGGAAAAGATTTGAGCTGTTTGACATTGACCGTGTAACCACTCATTTCTAGACAGGTTGTTCAAGTTTAAGCACCAGTAGATTGGTCATGCATATTTCCTTTTCTTCCTCTGTAAGCCCCATTAAAATGACAGTAAGGAAGTAAAAATTATAATGCTATGAAACTAAAGCAAGTAGAAATGGAGGGAACACTGGGCGTGTGATCACAGCAAGCGTCTAGGAAATAGAATTGGGATGAGTAGCAGCTAACTTAATGAAGGGGAGGGCGGTGCCGTGGGATTTGGGCCAGTTTGTGCTTCTGGACGAAGGGTACAGAAGCTGGAGACGAAGGGTCTCATTTTCTCTCTGTGATTGAGACATTCATTCATTCATTCATTCATGTTTGCCCTGATTCATTTGTCTCATCATTTAATAAATATTTCTTGAGCTCCTTCCTCCTCTTGAGAGGAAGCTGGGCAGGGAATAGCAGATGGGGAGGTGAAGGATCATGGCTTTCACATACTTTGAGGTTTAATTGGAGAAGATACTGTCCTGGGTGATCAAGGCTATGCCAGACATGAGCATAGAGAACCGGGAGAGCCAGCTCTGTGGAATTTTCTCTTGGTGGCTTCCAGAAGAGTCTCATCCCACCTGAACTTAAATACAAAAGTCCCATGGTGGGAGGCTCTAGTGTCTTCCCCGGTTGGGGACCTGTGTATTTGCATAGACACAGCTGAGCTGAGAGAGACTCTGGGTACCTTCTGGTCTTGTCTCCATATCCAGCTGGTTGAGGTCTCTTGTCTTAGCCTGGGTCAGGTGGGGAAAAACAGGCCAGGTAGAAGAGAAAGAAGGGAAGGAGATGAGATGAGAAGGGGAACGTGGCTGAGAGGGAGCACAGGAGAGAGCAGATGGAACTGAATAGAGGCCGTCACTGAGAGATGACTGGGGAGGGCGAAAAAGGGACTTTGGTTTCAACACTGTTTTCAAATACTGTTGAAGTGCTTTCTTCGTTTTTATTTTCCATCTTGATGGAAATTTTGTTATTTTTACACTGTCACAGAACAAATGGAACTGTGACTTAGAGATCACAATGTATATAGCTATTTTGATGTACTTTTGACAATTCTATCACATTTCTGACAGGCACACTTTTTTTCTCCCCTGGGAAGTTGGGAGGGGGTTCAGGCTCCTGGATACTCTGACTGTGCTCAGGGCTGCGGCCAGGATGGAGCCGTGCTGGCCATGGGGAACCTGCTGAGAAGCCAGCCCTGATCTTGGTGAACCCCAGCAGTGAGAATTGAATTTTTGTACAGGGACAAGGAGGGGGTTGGGTGAAGGCAGAGGGGGCTCCTTGGAACATGGGGCGGTCAACAGGGGCCTCTCAGTGCAATTCAAGGGCCACTCTGCCAGATCATAGTAGCTGTGCAAGGAGGGGAGTCAGGCGGGAGATGGCGGGGGAGGTTCTGCTTGGTGATGTGTCGCTCCCCCTCTTCGCAGAGGAACGACACAGGACCCTGCACTGTTCTTTTGTCTGCTCAGCCCTTCCCGGGTTTGCTGCTGGTCCTTCCCGGGTTGGCTGCCGACCCCTCCACCTCCGTGGAGGGGCGGCTCCCCCTGCCACTTTCCCCACTTCCGCAGGGGAGCGGCACACTGCCGGCCGGCCGGCTCTCTCGGGGGCTGCTCAGGTGTTATCCGGATGTTCCTGGTGCATGTTGTCTCTCTCCTCCTTTATAGTCCTCTTCCACCAATCCCAACTCTGCTACCCACACGCCGAGTACGCTGCTCTCCTGCAATCAGGAGCAGGATCAGCTCCTGCAGGTCATCACTCAAGTTGGCGAGAGGCAGCTGTGTAGAAGCTGTTTCCTCCTCTCCCAGCGCCATATTGTGGGAAAGCAGATGCATAAAATAAGTCTTAATTCCAGTAACAGTCTAGTCCGAGTTGCTCCCCACAGTGATGAGATTAGAAGCAGGCGCGGACAGCTGGGGCAGGGGCCCAGTGCTCTCTGAAAAGCAGGGGTTCAAGCTGGTACTTCTGCTGAAAGGGCAAAGGTGTCCCAAATGGCCTTGGGCTCTGGTTGCTGAATGGACTGAGCACCAGTGAGGCCTGGGGACTGTGGGGAACCATCTTCTGGCAGAAAGCCCCCCTCCATGTGCTGTATTTGTAAGGAGTGGTCTGCTGGAGTATCAGATTGCTGGGCTTTTCCCACTCACCGTGCACCCACTCCACTGACCTGGTTCTCTGAATCCTCGCTGAGCCCACCCATTCTGCAACATGGTAGTGCAAATAGCATGACAATGGCCTGCAGGGATACAGGGCTCTGTGTCCCTATCCTCCTGCACTGCCTTGTTGAATCTCATCACAGTGCTGTGAGGTAGGGACTACCTGAGGCTTTCGGAGGTAAGCTTCACTGTTTCCCATGCCTGATTCCTCTGTACTATTTGAGCCCGTGGTGGGCATGACCTTCATCTCAATCACTTTGTGTCCTGGGGTGTGAAGCTGATGGATTGTCACACCTGCTCTTCTCTAGAGAAAATATCGTCCAATTTGATTTCTGCCAGTTTTATATCCCTTATTCTGTGTTCTAAATGCTTCATGCAGCCTCCTGACCTGACCCATGAGTTGGTCCCTGAGGACTGGAGATAGCTTTTTGAATGCCAGAATGAGAGGTTTTCCTAGACCTCTGGAGGGAGAGTCCATCACCAGCTGCTGAAAAAAGTGTTCAACACAGAGGAAATCCAGGCCTGGGGCTGGTCTGGTCTATGAGGTCTCCTAAAAGAGCATTGGAGGCTGGCACTGCGGCTCACTAGGCTAATCCTCCACCTTGCGGAGCTGGCACACTGGGTTCTAGTCCCGGTCAGGGCGCCGGATTCTGTCCTGGTTGCCCCTCTTCCAGGCCAGCTCTCTGCTATGGCCCAGGAGTGCAGTGGAGGATGGCCCAAGTGCTTGGGCCCTGCACCCGCATGGGAGACCAGGAGAAGCACCTGGCTCCTGGCTTCGGATCAGTGCGCTGCACCGGCTGCAGCGGCCATTGGAGGGTGAACCAACGGCAAAAGGAAGACCTTTCTCTCTGTCTCTCTCTCTCACTGTCCACTCTGCCTGTCCGGAAAAAAAAAAGAAAGCGCATTGGAGTGGTGAGAAATGGCTTCTAGGTACAAAGAATAATCTTTTTTAAGATTTATTTATTTTTTTGAAAGGATTCCAGAGGGGGTGGGGCAGTGGGAGGATGGAGAGGAGGAGTGGGAGGAGGAGGAGGGGGAGATAAATCTTCCATCCGTTGATTCACTCCCCAAATGGCTGCAATGGCCAGGGTTGAGCCAGGACAAAGGCAGGGGTCTGGAGCTTCTTCTGGGTCTCCCATGTGGGTGCAAGGGCCCAAATACTTGGGACATCCTCTGCTGCTTTCCCATGCCACTAACAGGGAGCTGGATCAGAAGTGGAACAGCCATAAGGGATGCTGGTGTTGCAGGCATTGGCTTTACCTGCTATACCACAGCACTGGCCCCAAGAATGATTTCTAAAGTCCATAACACAAATGCAGTGATCTGTTATGACCTGACTCAGATATAGTCGCCATGTTGTGGTTTGCGGGAATCAAGTAGCCCATTGGAAGTGGTCCCCGGTGGGATTAATTCAACATAAGACATATGGTAGATACGTGGAGCACCCAGCAGTGCACTTAGGATCCTTCTCCGTTTGCACAAGTCAATGCAGGATATGTGCTAAGACACCTTCACATCCTAGGAGGTGACATAGGATCATATTGGGTACCTCCACTCTAAAGTCAAACCATTGAATTTTACATCCTGACCCTGACCTTGGAAACATGACTTCAGTTCCCTACACCCTGCTTTCCTCAATGCAGTGAATGGTTTTCCTACCATGTGGCATTAAGTGTATAGGTAAATGAATGTTTACAGAGTGAACACATATCCCCGCACATTCAAGTCACCAGCACCCTATACCTCCCTAGGGTGAGAGAGGGTACACTGCCGCCCATTCATAGAATAAGCACTAATCTGACTTCTAGCTCCATACTGTAGTTTTGCTTTCTGTGAATTTTACATGGACTCGTGAATAGTCAGTGTTCAGTTTTCTTCAATGTCATGTTTGTGAGATTTCTCCATGTTGTGCACAGCTGTCCTCATTCCCATTTGATTTGAGAGCATTCCAGTATGACAGTGCTGCTATTTCACATCTTGTGCTACACTTGTGCACACATTTTTGTTTGGTATATATCTGGGAATGCAATGGTTGAGTCATAAGGTATACCTATGTTCAGCTTTAGTAGGAAAGGTGCCCCCCCGCCTATAACCAGCAGTGAGGGAGATTTGCAGCTGCTTCCGGTCTGCATCAGTACTTGAGATCTTTTTTCTTTTAGGGCAGCCCTTCCAAAGGGTGCAGAGTGGCTCTGCATTTGGGATACAATTTGCATGGCCACCATGGGGTTGTCTGTAGAATTAAATATGTCAATATTGGAAAGCAGTTGGTATCTGCACAGAATGACAGTGTGTCAAGGTTAGGTTGTTAGGGGTCTTGGGAGATCAGGGATGTCCCCAGAGGCCACCTCCCCTCAAGGAGTCCTGGGACACATTTATTGCCCCACTTTGAGCAGGAGCTGTGGTACCTGGGATTTGGCATTGTCAGTGTGTGCAGCTGAGATTCTTGGAAATGAGTGACCGAGGAGACCAGGATTCTAGGGACTGAGCAGATCCTTTGCTTCCCCCAGCCTCTTAATGACTGATTCCCTGAGAAGAGATTTCCCCCCTGGATCCAACTCAGAGATGGCCGCAGAAGTGCAAGCGTGGATGCTAAACTGTGATGTAGAGCTTTCTCTAATAAGGTGGTCTGAGACTGAGTCAGCACAAAGCACTGCGTGTTGGGGTCCTTAGCATCCTGCATTGTGAAGTGTCTCATGCTGCACAAACTGGGGCCTGGAGGGGGCCATGGAGGGGCACTGGGTTTCTGTGGAGATCAGTACGCTCAGGAAGTGCCACAGGGGCCTGATTCCTTGCAGTCCTTCTCATTCCCATTCCAGCCTACCTCTATCCCCCTCGTCATCCCTGCACGGAACTGTGGCCAGGGCTGGGGTGCAGTACCTCCAGTTCCCTTCTGTGCACATTGGCATCTCCATTCTCACCACTTCTGCCCAGGTTCACAGGATGGCCTTGTGCCTGGACTCTTGGCTCCTAGCTGGCTGCAGAGGTCTCTTTCCAAGACAACCTGGGTGCACTGGTATCCTCATGCTGCTGAGACAGAGCACTACTGGCCAGGTGGCTTAAGTAAGGCTTTTATTGTCTCACAGTCCTGGAGGCTGGAGTCTGAGATCAGTGTGTTCGTTTCTTCAGAGACCTCTCTCCTTGGCTTGTCTGTGACTTCACAAGAGCTTTCCTCCATGCCTCGCTGTGTCTTAATCCCCTCCTCGTATAAGACTGTGGTCACTTTGGACCAGGGCCCATCCACATGACCTCATTTTACCTTAGCCAGCCCTGTGAAAGCCCTGACCCCAAATGCAGTCACATTGGGAGGTACTAGGAGTTAGGGCTGCAGCAGGAATTTTGGGGTCAAACATCATTCAGCCAAAAGCAGTGATCGTGCGCTTTTCGGCAGCTGTCACATCTCAGACATGATTCTTATTTTGCTTCCTCGCATTTGCTCATGCTCTTTTCCTGGCTGTAGGCACATCCTTTAATCTCCGTCTCGCCAAAGCCTGCCAGCTCAGTCCCCGCCTCTCCCGTGAAGCCTTCTGTCTTCAGAGCCCACTCTCCTTGGACTCCCATCACACTTCCCAACTGTTCCGCTTGGTTGAATGCTTAATCCCAGTTTCCTTCTGTTCACTGTCATTTCAGTGGTTGGGTCGCATCTATGCTACTTGACTGTGTGCATCTTGAGGACAAAAGTCATGTATTTAATTTACATTTACATGTATTTACTGTCAGATATATGGCTGGTAACAAATAATGTTATTGATTGTTTAGCAACCAGCTTCCATATGCCCCTCAAAGAGCTGGGATGCTAAAAAGGATCTTTCCTTGCTGGAGGAGGGAGAGCTGTGATCCCTGAATGGCTTCTGGAGCCCCTGGCATGGGTATTTTCACTTTAGGAGGCAATGAATTCAGGGACCCGGGAAGGGTTTAAACATGAGTCTTAAATTATTTGCTCAGCTTTGATTTTTATTTTACAAGATGCTAGGGCAGTGCTGGGAGCTATTTGCAGAAGGGGTGCGTGAGAGAGATGAAGAGAGACTAGGAGTGGATTTACCTAGATGTTGCCTCATAGAAAAATATGTGTGCACTGGGCAGGGTCTTTTCTGATGTGGAGGAACGAGGAGCTCCAGGTTCTGCCCCTGGGCTCACTGGAGGGAGATTTGATTTCTGTTCTGGTGTTTTTGTCCCTCTGCTGGGGATGCACTGAGCTAAGCCACTGTTGAAAATGGCCCCTCTGAGGAAGAGAAGGCAGATCAGCTATTTATAGGCTGAAGTCAGACGCGACCCACCTTTTCAGCCTGTAATTTACAGTGCATGATGAGAAAATGAACTTCTATTGCTGCAGGAATGTGCAAGGACAGGAGACGGATTTTTCAGTGGCTCGGGGTTTGGCTTACGTGCTTATGAAATGTCTGTGAAAATGGCCAATTTGCTTTGCCAGAAGATGATTTTTCTTGGTCTGCAGTCACTGATGCGAATGGTGCCCACGTCCTGTCTCCCGTGGGGACTGATGGCGCACTCACATCATGCATGTGAGGCTGGTGTGGGGAGGGTCGTGTCTATGTCAGGAGTGGGGACAAGAGGTACAGGAAGGAATGCAGAGGGATAAGATATTTTATGGTTTAAGATGGTGCCTCGGTTTTACAAAGCAGCAAATGCAATGACCTCCTTTGGGGAAAGGGTTGGTCTAGATGGACCTCTTGACCGTAATCTTGGCTACTGTTCACACTAGAGCTCCTGACTTAAGTCAGAAGCCCGTGTTTGAGGATGCTCAGAGTTGAAGACAACTTTCCATGGATTAATGGACTATATTTCTGGAGTTCTCTATAAAACTCAGTACATGCTTAGCCAAGTAACAGAATTTTATCAAACATAAGCTAACCACTGAGCTCCTGACCTATCATCATTCCAGGCCTCCCAGCCTCCATTCATCTCCAAGTCCTTGTATTCACCAGGGTGCTCACTGACGGTGTCTGTGGGCTGTATCTGCATCTGTGCTTGCTCCTCAATCAAATCAGCTTGCACTTCTGACATCATCCTGTGGTGTGAGATGAGGTTTCCCGGGGGTGTATGTAGAATTGGAGGGGAAGAGGCCAGAACCTTGGGGAAAACCAGCAGATGCAGCTGTACCCATAGAGGAAGTGGCAAATGAGCAGAGCCAGCTAGAAAACACAGGAAGCTGGGGTTGTGGCAGTCAAGTTGTTGGAGGGTTTCCAATAGTTTTAAAAGCAGAAGGATTTGGTAATTGGGAGGTCACAGGTAAATCTTGGGCCCATCATTTCATAAAAGTGTTGGAGTGGAGGCAGCTGGTGGAAGAATGAATCGGAGATGAGGAAGTGTAAACAGAGGATGTGGCTAAGGAACTCTCGCAGTACGCTGATTTAGAAAAAGGCTTTGATTATGTTATTCAAACCTTCTATATTGTCACTAATTTTTGTTCTTCGTAATTTGTTAATTGTTGAGAGAAGTGCTAAAATTTCCCACTGTTGTCAATCTCACAAGGTAATACTGTCAATCTCTGCTTTGTATATTTTGTGGTTTTATTATCAGGTGAGAACAATGTTAGAATTATGATATCTTCCTTGGATATTCTTTTTATTTTTGTGTGGTGAATATCTTTGTCTCTAATAATGCTTTTTTCCCTGAAGCTCCATTTTGTCAGGCTTCTTTTGGTTAATATTTATCATCTTTCCATCTTTTACTGTCCTTTGTTTTGAATATTTCTCTTGAAAATAGCACATAACTAAATGCAGTTTTTCTATTCAGTCTGACAATCTGTGTTTTAATGGCTGAATGTAATCCATTTAATATCTTGTGATTACTGATATGTTTGGATTAATGCTACCATTTTTTGCTTTGCTTTCATCTTTCTTACTTTTATTTAATATATGTGTGTGTGTATGTGTGTGTGTTTGTATATAATTTCCCATGTTTAATGGTCACTTTTGAAATGATTTCATGTATACTTGTACACTTTCCTAGTGGTCCATTTAATCAATACCTCTATAATCCTCATGAACAATACAAAGAATTCTGCAAGTTTAGCAGTTCTTTTTTCCCTTACATGGTCTTCTTTCTCATTTCTCCTCTTCCCAGGCTCTATCTGGGAAGTTGATGTACTTGATATTTTCTGAGCATGCCTGCCATCTCCCCATTTTTGTTCCTTCTTCCTCTTGTCAAATCCCCTGCAAGCTGTACTCTTGTCACGACTCCCAGGAGAATGCAGGAGTGAGCTTGGTAGGCTGAGTTTTCCCCATTTTCTCAAACATCCAGATGTAGTCTCTTTTTCAAGGTCTAACACAAATCTCTCCTCTTCTCTGGTTCTTCATTTTGATTTCTTCAGCTAGGAGGACTCTACCTCATCAGTGCCCCTGTAGATCCCGGGCCCTTCCTGGTGACAGCCTGCTTACATCCCCTTATTGCAAATGTGTTTATTCCACCAGATTAAGAATTTAGGGCAGAGAACATGTCATGAAGGAATGTGAAAGGGGTTGGTATTTACATCAGTCTGAAAATTGTTGAGGAGAATCATAAAGACTGTCTTTGCCAGTGGGTGGCCTGTAGGCCTCACGGTAGACCAGGAAGCTTCTACAGAATGTCTTTGAGCCCAAGGGCGGGGCTTCTCTTCTCTCATCTGTGGGAGAACTGCAGAATTTGTTCTTAAAACTTGGGTACAACAATGAGGTTTCACCTCACCCCGGTTAGAATGGCTCACATACAGAAATCTACCAACAACAGATGCTGGCGAGGATGTGGGGAAAAAGGGACACTAACCCACTGTTGGTGGGGATGCAAACTGGTCAAGCCACTATGGAAGTCAGTCTGGAGATTCCTCAGAAACCTAAATATAACCCTACCGTTCGACCCAGCCATCCCACTCCTTGGAATTTACCCAAAGGAATTTAAATTGGCAAACAAAAAAGTGGTCTGCACCCTAATGTTTATTGCAGCACAATTCACAATAGCCAAGACCTGGAACCAACCTAAATGCCCATCAACGGTAGACTGGATAAAGAAATTATGGGATATGTACTCTTTAGAATACTATACCGCAGTAAGAAACAATGAAATCCAGTCATTTGCAACAAAATGGAGGAATCTGGAACACATCATGCTGAGTGAAATAAGCCAGTCCCAAAGGGACAAATACCATATGTTCTCCCTGATCGGTGACAACTGACTGAACACCAAAAAGGAAACCTGTTGAAGTGAAATGGACACTATGAGAAACGGTGACTTGATCAACATAGCCCTGACTGTTAATGAACAACTTAATACATTATCCCTCTTAGTAGTTTTTTTTGTCTGTTCTACTTAATATGACTGGTTTAATTCTGTAATTAATACACAGTTATTCTTAAGTGTTGAAATTTAACTGAAATGTGATCACTGTTAAACATAAGAGTAGGAATAAGAGAGGGAAGAGATGTACAATTTGGGACATGCTCAAGCTGACTTGCCCCAAATGGTAGAGTTAGAAACATACCAGGGGACTCTAATTTAATCCCATCAAGGTGGCATGTACCAATGCCATCTCACTATTCCAAGTGATCAATTTCAGTTCACAATTGATCATAATGAAAGGACTAAGAGTCAAAGGGAGCACATAAACAAGTCTAGTACCTGCTAATACTAACCGATAGAATAAATAAAGGGGAGAGTGATCCAACATGGGAAGCGAGATACTCAGCAGACTCATAGAATGGCAGATGTCCTAAATAGCACTCTGGCCTCAGAATCAGCCCTAAAGGCATTCCGATCTGGCTGAAAAGCCCATGAGAGTATTTCAGGCATGGAAAGCCAAGACACTCTGGCAAAAAAAAAAAAACAAAACAAAAAAAAACAACAAAACCTAAATGAAAGATCTCTGTGAGTGAGATCCCAGTGGAAAGAACAGGTCTTCAAAGAAGGAGGTACCTTTCTCTGAAGGGAGGAGAGAACCTCCACTTTGACTATGACCTTGTCTAAACAAGATAAGAGTCAGAGAACTCAAGGGGCATCCATAGCCTTGGAAACTCATGACTGGAGCATAGGGAGATTACTGATGCCATAAACGGGGTGTCAATTTGTAAAGTCAAAACAGGAGTCACTGTGCACTTACTCCTCATGTAGGATCTCTGTCCTTAATGTGCTGTACATTGAGGCTTAATGCTATAACGAGTACTCAAACAGTATATTTCACTTTGTGTTTCTATGGGGGTGCAAACTGTTGAAATCTTTACTTAATGTATACTAAACTGATCTTCTGTTAAAAAAAAAAAAAAAAGAAGAAATTAGCAATTCCCAACTTGACTCTCACTGGGATTAAACATGACAATAGGTCTGATCTGATTTCATCATCATTTAAAAAATCATCTATTATTTTTCACTTTATGTTTCTGTATGGGAGCAAACTGTTGAAATCTTTACTTAATGTATGCTAAACTGATCTTCTGTATATAAAGAGAATTGAAAATGAATCCTCATGTGAATGGAAGGGGAGAGGGAATGGGAAAGGGGAGGGTTGCGGGTGGGAGGGACATTATGGGGGGGAAGCCATTGTAATCCATAAGCCGTACTTTGGAAATTTATATTCATTAAATAAAAGTTAAAAAAAAAAAACAACTTGGGTACAGGGGCCGGCGCTGTGGCACAGTGGGTTAACGCCCTGGCCTGAAGCGCCAGCATCCCATATGGGCACCGGTTTTAGTCCTGGGTGCTCCTTTTCTGATCCAGCTCTCTGCTGTGGCCTGGGATAGCAGTGGAAGATGACCCAAGTCTTTGGGCCCCTGCACCCATGTGGGAGACCTGGAGGAGGCTCCTGGCTCCTGGCTTCGGATCAGCGCAGCTCTGGCCATCTGGGGAGTGAACCATCGGATGGAAGACCTCTCTCTCTCTCTCTCTCTCTCTCTGCCTCTCCTCTCTCTGTGTAACTCTGACTTTCAAATAAATAAATAAATCTTAAAAAACAACAACAACAAAAAAACCCACAAAAACTTGGGTACAAAGAAGCACTGAAATAGACTTACCTAGAAAGCAAAGCTTTCTTGCAAGAGGGAGGTGCTCTTGACCTTGGCCTGTGAGCTCTGGGACCCTCCCACCTTATCTCTAAGTGGATGAGTTTGGCCACTGCCCTTCTCTGGGACATCCACAAACACGAGAAAGAAAGGGATGGATTAGAAGATCCCCAAGGAACTCTTTGTCAGTCTTTGGAGACTCTTCAGACAGGACTTTCCTGGCTGCCATCTCCCTTTCTTCTTGTGTCGTCATTGCTTGATTGCTTTTGGTCCCTCTTGTGATGTTCACAGAGAATCAGCCAATGAACCTGTCCTCTTGGTCCTAATCACTAACGATCAAGGGTCTACAGAGGCTGGACTTCCACGAGCTCATGATCACTTCCTGGAGTTTCTCTGACTTCTCTAAAAGAGAGACATGGAGCAAAGAGAGGAAGCCTGAGAATGTTCCAGAATCTAACAAAGATGAGGCTGCACCTTTGTGGTAAGGCAACAGTCTGAGCCTTCCGGAGCCTCACTGAGCTGGAGCATGTCTTGGGCTCTACCTGTAACTCAGAGTAGAGGCTGGACTGGAACTTGCCAGAAGCTTTTATGAGCTTTGATACGAAGCGAAGACTGCAGGAAGGGCCCGTGGGCCCGTGCTTTGTGCCCCTAACAGAGAGCAAAGTAGCTTCTGCATTTTCCCTCCAGTGTTGTGTGTGACATTGGTTATTTGAGGAGCTGAGCATTATCTGCCCCCAGAGATGCTTCATCCTCTCCATCATCACCTTAGTGAACAATGAGCTCTTTTTTTAAATTTTTATTTATTTATTTATTTATTTAATTTTTTTTTAACAGCAGAGTGGACAGTGAGAGAGAGAGACAGAGAGAAAGGTCTTCCTTTGCCGTTGGTTCACCCTCCAATGGCCGCCTTGGCCGGCGCGCTGCGGCCGGTGCACCGCACTGATCCGATGGCAGGAGCCAGGATCCAGGTGCTTTTCCTGGTCTCCCATGGGGTGCAGGGCCCAAGCACCTGGGCCATCCTCCACTGCACGCCCTGGCCACAGCAGAGAGCTGGCCTGGAAGAGGGGCAACCGGGACAGAATCCGGCGCCCCGACCGGGACTAGAACCCGGTGTGCTGGCGCCGCAAGGCGGAGGATTAGCCTAGTGAGCCACGGCGCCGGCCAAACAATGAGCTCTTGAGAGAAATTTGTACCCTGGTTGATTGGTAATGCCAAGATCCCTGCATGCTACCCTTCTCTTCATGAGCACCTAGGAAAGTGGAGGAGCCCTGTGAATGCCTTCTGAGTCTGTGAGCACGTGCTGGGCTTTCCCTGCCTGGCTCACACTCCCTCTTCTCCCCTGAGAGTGCATGACGGGATGGCAATGTGAATGCTCTAAGCTTCCTGCCGCACAAACTGAGGGCTTTGTCCTAAGAACAGCAAAGGCTGTTGCCTGCAAGAGCAGCTTCCAGCAGCTTCTCTGTGCCTGGAGTTGGCATGGGGGCAAAGGCATTGGCTAGAGAAATTTCCTGTGATTACCAGGGTGGAGTTAGACCCTCAGTGGTGCAGCACCCTGCCAGGCCTGCTGAGCAGCCTCCCTGTTCCAGGGCCAGGTTTTCCTGTCTTTTCCAGAATTGTAAAATGGGGCTTAATGATGGACAGGTTTGGGAGGAGCAGCCTGGAACCTGGATTCTTTGACTCTCATCATGGGATGAATTCTGGAGGGCAGAGGTGGCCAGCCACCCGGTGGTGGGACCTGTCCTGTGTGCCACACAAGCCCTATGCCGTGGCACCTTGCTTCAAAGATGCTGTGTCTAGCAGGGTAGCCAGAGGAACACCAGGGATGGAGGCAGAATGTGATCGGTGCAGTGCAGTGTGTCTCAGTCTTTTAAACATATGTCTGCTTTGGAGATGCATGTAAATCTTGAAACTTCTTTTAAAGTTTGTGTTTCAAAAGCAATACAGTGTGTTTTTTTCCTGGTTTCCAAATATGAAATTATAATATTGAATATATTTTAAAAAACTACATATGTCCTCCCTGAGATGTTTAAAAAATTTTTTATTGAGGTATAACATACATATATGGTGTAGTATATGAATTTTCACATACACACACATTTGCTCAAAAACCAGCCAGATGTATAAGGCGTATTTCTACCAGTCCAGGAGGCTCCCTCATGCTCCTTCAAAGTCAGTCCTCTCCTCCCATTCAGAAATCACCACTATTCAAGCTTCTGTCGATGGAGAGTAGAATTACCTGCTCCTGACCTTTGCATACACCAAATTCTATGTTTACAGGTTGTCTCTGGCTGCCTTTGCTCATATCACATATTGTGTGTAGCAGTAGTTTATCCTTTTCTAGCCCCCCCACCACAATTCATGTTTCCATTTTCTCATTTGAGACCCCTGGTGTGGTAGCAAAACAGCTGTCTTTGGAGCCAGACAACTTAGAAGGACGCAACTTCTTTCCCTCCTGATCTTGTGACCAGAAGCTGGTCACTTAACCTGGAGCCACAGTTTCCTGAGTGCGGATGGGGTCACTGCGCCTGGCACCTGGTGCCAGTGTGTGGCAGAACCCCTGGAAAGGGGCCTGGCACAGAGAATGCACTGAGTGAGTGACAGCCAGGATTACAAAGGGAGACAAGGGTCCCCTGACTGATGCCCAGCTGTCAGGGAGGCATCAGCCAGGCCTTGCAGGTGGATTTCAGGGCAGTAGGAAGTGCTCTGGGTGGGCATCATGGGAGCAAGGACCCAGAGGGACGCCAGTGCGGTGTGTTGGAGGACAACAGGAAGAGGCGAAGACAAAGTCTCCAGGGTACCCGTGAAGACAAAGCCTGCAAGGAGCCCAGTGCCAGATGGAGGCCCTGCCAGCCTGAGCTACTACAGCAGCCCAGAGACAGAGAGATTCTGGGCAGTGGAGGGCTCTGGAAATCCACATGGGATGAAGCAGGGCTGGAGCTGGTCCTTGAGTGACCCAGAGAAGAGGAGGGGGCATCTGTGTGCCGTGGACAGGAAAGTAGGAGCAAGGCAACACAAGTGGGAAAATCCAGGATAGATTTTGGGAGTGGTGGAAAAAATCCAGCCCCACTCCCCTGTGAGGTTACTTCTGCTGCTCTGGCTAAGGGGTCCTGAGCATTTACTGGGGGGCCAGGCACTGTGTTAGACTGAATGTCGATGTCCCCACTCAATCTGCATGTGGTTCAGTGAAGTAGACCCAGTGGTCTTCATTTACGGGAGAGGAGTGTGAGGTCACCAGGACTAAGTCGTGAAGTCTGTAGCCTTTCCCCCAGGGTGGACATCCCAGGTGCTGCCTCACACGCCTGGGGCTGTGGGGCTACTCTCTCCCTGGAAGCAGCCATTCGACCCTTCTCGGCACCTCGGAACTGGGTAGCCTCATAATTGGGTAGACAGTTTGTTCCAACTCAGCTTCCCTAAAGGGCTGTGCAGTTGAGAGATCCTGGCTGTGGCTATGCTCCTGAAGTTTGTAAAAATGTCTACATTCTTGATAGAGCTTGGAAGCTCTTTATTTTTCCCTCCCAGCCACTCTGGTCTGGCTTGAGAAGAGGATTTGGGACCAGCTGTGTTATGGGCTGAACTGTGTCTTCCCAGCCCCCAGGAATGTGTCTGCATTTGGAGGGAGGGTTGGTAAGGAAGTGATGAAGTGAAAATGAGGCCGTTAGAGTGGACCCTAATTCAACATGACTGAAGTCCTCATAAAACGAAATTGGGACACAGAAACACAGGGAGGAAGGCTATCTTCAGGCCACAGGGAGAGCCCTCAGAAGAAACCTATCTTGCAGACACCTTGATCTTTGACTTTTCGCCTCCAGGGCTGTGGGAAATTACATTTCTATTGTTTACGCCACCAGCCCATGCTACTTTATTAGGGCCACCCAAGCAGACTCAGAGAGCACTTCATTTATGTTCTCTGAAGCCCAGAGAGAGGAAGCTTGGAGGGTTTGATAATACCAACAATGGTAAGCGTCCTTGTCAATGCACAGGGCAGCTGTAAGTATTGAAAGGCCATTTTAGGGGTCAGGCAACTTGAGCATAAACATGATGACATGTTTCTTATCAGAAGAGCTGCATTTCTCTTTGAAATTTCCACCATGCTGGAATGCCAGGAAATTTCGTTCATGAGTGCTGGTTGATGATACAGGTTCATACAAACACATGAAGCATAATTTATCTGCTCATTTCCTGAGAAATGCTCATGCCCATTTTCTTTAGACTTTGGAATCAGGGGAGGTGGAGAAGCAGAAGGAAGACCTACATTAGGCCTCAGTTTCCTTCTAAACACAATTTGAAACAAGCTGTGTCTAGGTTCCAGGGGCAGCCAAGAGCTCACCGAGGATGTAGCCCACAGATATTGTGTCAGGATAGCCCTAAATTTCTCCACTTGTGGTGCATCTGGATGAGTTAGAGAGCCAATAGTTTTGATCAAATGCCCAGCTCTGCTCAATTAGCAAAAGGATAATGAGAATTGGACAGTAAGGGGGAACTTGAGGGAGGAAGGAAGGAGTGGGTCTGGGGAAGGGGTGGTGGGAGGAGCCAGCGGCTTCCGCTCTGTTGGAGTGGGGTATTCTTTTAGCTTCCTGGGTAGGGCCTGAGCTGTACAGGGTTGGGGTAGGGGTATGATCCCTGGGTTCACACATGAGGCTGGAGTTCCTGGAAGCAGCTTCTGGCCATGACTATCCCCTCTCTTGGGTGAGGTTTCCTTCTCCCAAAGCACTTTCACTTGTGTCCATCTTAGTTCCTCTTCCAAGTGGTCCAAGGGCAGACAGGCAGGAAGGTGAGCACTCATTGTTCAAAGAAGCTCAAAAAAGCTCAAGGAAGGTAGGAGGGGGTGGGACGGGAGGCCCCCCTGAGGTGGTGGAAAAAGGGTGAGGGGCCAGGAGGGCCAGGCCATGGTCTTCCTCTCATTTCCTGGACCCTCCAGCTGTGGATGCAGGCTGTAGTTTGGAAACATTTTTTCCCTGACTTGGTTTACCTTTGTCTTCCTCCTTTTTCCTTTTCAACTCCCCATTTCCTTTCTTTCATCTCTCCCTCCTTGTTATCACCTTCCTCCCCTCTTCTCTTCTCTTCTCTTCTCTTCTCTTCTCTTCTCTTCTCTTCTCTTCTCTTCTCTTCTCTTCTCTTCTCTTCTCTTCTCTTCTCTTCTCTTCTCTTCTCTTCTCTTCTCTTCTCTTCTCTTATCTTCCTCTCCAATCCCTTTCTGGTAGACCTTCTTCCCTTTCTTTTTTCTTCACTTCCTTTTTATTTCCTCCTTTTCATTCTTTTGTCCTCCTAATTGTTCTCAGTAATATTAATTAACGACCCCCTCTAAACCAACACTTATTGGTGTTTAGCATTTACTTTACCAATCATTGCTCTGGGTATCATTGAAAAAGGGAGATGTGCCAGTCCTCATAGGGATCTGGAGTGGAAGAGTGATGATTAAATGAGTAGTTAGGAGAGGATGGAATTGGAGTCTTTAGAAGGTCTAATGAATAAGTCTTTCTCTTACAAGATCATCTGAAACAACTGAACAATTAAATAAAATATAAGGCAAATGGGAAATCAAACTATCACTCAAATTAATGAGGAAGCTGCAATTGGAGGAATGTAGTGGGCTTCTTAGTACTGAATCTCAGGGTCTAAACAGCTCATCTACCAGACCCAGGCAGCCTAGACTGGGGCAGGTCTCCTACTTGCCAAAGAAGAGCCTGCTTCTGGATAAAACATGGATCAGTAGCCACACACAGGATGGCTTTCTGTGGAGAGCTGGCTTACATGATGAAGAAGCAGGAGGAGGAGGGCCAGGGCTTTCCAGACCCATGTTGCCCTTCCAAGGTCACTAATCAGAATAAATGCAGTATAAATGAGATAAGCCAGGATGTGATGCTGGAGGAGACAGGTGTTCTATGGAGGAAAACACCAGGAATGGGGATGAAGTGTCTCCTCCAGCCCAGCCTCCCACTGTGCATCACCACTCACGGCAGGTGTGTTTGTGTGTGTGTGTGTAGTGTGTATTAGAGTGCACAGTGTACGGAACCCAGTGTATAGAACAGAAGGCCTTGTCTCACATGGCAGAAGTGGCATTTAATTTGAGACTTCAAGGATTGCTCCCTCCTCCACTGTGGATAAAGTGCTAAGCATCATCTACAACAATAAGCCACCTCACTTCTCTACCCTTCCTCCATGCAGAATAAACTCCAGGGAAGTCTTTCGTTCAGTTATTTTGTCAACAAATATATATTTAATGCCTATTAAATGCAAGTTCCTTCACCAGACAGGAGAAGTAGAAAGATTAATAGGATGTGGCTTCTGCCCTCCAGGAGTGTTCAGATCAGCATGCCAGGTGAGGCACACTCATCAACAGCAGGAATGCCAGGTAGGGATTGGGGAGCCTCTTACTGGTTGTTGACACAGGCAAAGAGCTCTAAGTGAGCTGTGTTATGGTTTTGCAGAGTTAATATGGGAGAGAAAAGCCTTCTTGGGAAGGGGAGGGAGTGGCATTTGAGCCAAGTCTTGAATGGTAAGCAGGATATAAGCAAATAGATACTGATTTGGCCTTCTAAATAGAAGGAACAGCATCAAAAAGGCTTGGAGGCAGGAATTCAAAGGCTATTTGCAAGGATCAGTGAGTAATCCAATTTGCCTAATATACTATATAAATAGGAAGAGGGCAGAAAAAAAAATCAACTTTGGAAAAATGGTGGGGTCCAGGCGCTTGAAAGTCCATGGAGTGGTTCATCTCAACACTGATTAACAATGGGGATTACAAGAGTCCGTAAGCTGGAAGTGTGACATGATCAAATGGGCATTGCAGATCAACCACTCTATTTGTGGTGTTATTTGGGTTGGGTGGAGCGTAACCTGTAAATGGTAGGAATTTTGGGCACTTTGAGGCATGATCTAGGTTAGAAGTTCTGATTGTTGGCAGTGGGAGTGAGAGTAGATCAGGTGAGGGGAGCCTGGGAGTTGACCCTGATCTACAGCTTTCCCAGCAGTGCTCCAGAGCCTGGGAACTCAGGATGGGGAAGAAGCAGAGTGGGTAGCTTACTCCTAATTGGGACTGGTCAAGGCAGATGCAGAGAAAGCTCATGGGGTGTGGAGTGCAGACACCCCCCGACCCTCGGAGACTGCAGGGGCATTCCAACAGGACTGGATTTCATGCCAGGTTCCACGTGATGTGGGGGTTAGCAAGGAAGAGGGCTGAGCAGGCTGGCTGCACTCAGTGAAGTCCTAAAGGAGAATGAGGATTTGCAAGCCGTCTCAGCCATGGCTTTCTTCACCTCCTAAAAGTTCAGGTCTACCAACGATGGAGACAACGAGGAAAACAAGACCTAGAGAAATAAACTGAAAGACAAGATACACTCAGGATGGTGGAGAAGCCAGATCAGGACGGTGTTCAGAACCCCTCTGTACTGGTCTCTACCACGGGATGTTGTCACTTCCCTCCAGAGCTGCCAGCATTCCCCCATTATTGTGTGGACTTCATGACTTTCTTGTTCTCAGAAAGAGAAAGGAGCTTATTAAGTGAAGTGGCTGCCAAGTGTATTTTAAGATGAACAAAGCCCAGATCATTTTATTCCTCACCACATACCATACATAATTGTATGAAGGGCAGGATTTATTTGGTTTGCATTATGATTTCCCCCCCAAGCTTAATTACAGTGTTAAAAAGGCAACTACAACTTGAAAGAAACAAGCTCCGCGGTCATGGAGACCAGCATGACCATTCTGAGTTTGAAACACAAGTTCTTTGTGAGGGGAATTAATTGTATATGAAACTTTGGGGCTTATGTAAAACACATTTTTATGAAAATAAAACTTGAACAGTCATTAAAATGAATAGTTGTTTTAAATAAGACTCAAACTGCACAGTGGTGCCAAGGAATTTTAGTTGCCTTCTTTATTGGCTTTGTTTTGGGTTCAACTCTGCATTTACTAAGACAATATTAGGGCTCTGGGGGTAAGTCTTAGCTTATAATTGGGAATCAAATGTATAATTCCAATGATAGATTATCAGGGGAGGTAAGGAAATGAAAAAGCTTGTATAGCATTTTGGTCCAAATAACTTCATGAATAAGTAATTCTAGGTTGGAAACACCCAACGTGTTAGCAGGAAGTGTTGTTGCCTGATAGTTTGGCCTCAGACCAAGCAGCCAATTATGGCACTTGGCCTTCCAGCTGTGGGACACTCCCTGGGCAATCTCTAAATCAGACATGTGAGGTATAGGTCTTTTTTTTTCAGCTGCCAGCCTTGACATGGGGCATGTTTGGCTCAGGGAGAGGCCAGACAGAGCTGAGGTCTTCACAGCAATGGGCTATTTTGAAGCCTGAGCTTGGACGAGGCACTTGGACAAGTGGCTGTGGAATTTGAGGGGCCCACGGAGTGTTGTGTGCAGAAAGGTGGAGGAGGAGGAGGAGGTCTGGTTTGAAAGCTCTGTTTCCTGTGTCTGTTCCTGTCCCCTCCTGGTGGGGAGGGAGGCTTGGAGCAGCCCCGAGCCGTGTGGGACCAACTCCTGTTTTGGGGAAGTGAGGACGTGATGTCCTTTTTTTTTTTAAACTGGACAGAATCTGAGTGCATGGTCCCTGATCCTCAGGAGAATGCCCTCACTGCTTTCCACGGCCCTGGCACACACTCGTGGTCCCTGCCTCACTCACTCACTAGCATTGCTCCTGACCTTCAGGGCATGTTTTCCTTCCTGCTGTGAGATCCAAAGAGCATACATGAGAGGAGAGGAGAGAAGCTCTTGCAGTTGGGTGTATGCCTGCTTAAGGAGAGCCCGTCATTCCCATAGAGCTGTAAACACTCAGCAGTACAAGGCCTCATCCAATAGAGCAATGCCCTTCTCTACCCACTTCTCTGATTCAAGCAAGATCTGGCCTGGCCTCTGGAATGAGAGGAGGTGACTGCTAGGCAGCAGAGAGCTCCCAGAGAGAGAGGTTCTTGCGAGCGAGCGCCAGGGGCCCCTGCCAGTGGCTCTGAGGAGATGGGCTTGGCTCTGCAGGGGGCTCTGGATGCACACTCACTGCTGGGAGTCACCATTTCTCTGCCATGGTGAAGGTGTTTGCAGATGGTGATACGATGCCATCAGACACACAGATCCTGCGGCAATGATAGTCCAGGCCCTTGGAATAGAAAAGATGCTAAGTGACCCCCCTTTTCCTAAGGAATGCGGCTGACCTCCTCATGGCCATGGTCAGCTCCCTCAAAATGAATTCCAAGGTGGCTGCCTCTCCTGCGTTCTGTATAGGGAGAGCCAAGGTGAGGCAGGAAACTCTACAGGTGCATGGCAAGACTTGTCAAATGATTTATTTCTTATGGTGCAGGCACTTTCAGACCTAAAAGTTCTGAAGTACACTTTGGCCTGGGCCCCAAATGCATGACTGAAACCCCAGAGTCTTGACACTTCCTTTCCTTTTCAATGGCAAGGCTCAGTGAATCAATTCAAACCCATTAAGATTTTCAGAGTGACAGGAGGAGAAAAATCCTCCCAGAGAACACTCTTAGGAGACTGTGACTGAAGACCATTTCGTTGAACTTGGACCATTTTCTCTTTTTTAAAATCCCATCAACTGCAATCCCTCCTTGAGGCCGAGCATCTGGCTTTGACTTTGCCATTTCTTGGCACAAAAGCAGAGAGTGGAGGCTTGTAGATACATGAATTACATAGTTGTTAGGAACACCGTGCTGCTCCATGTTCAAGAGGTAACACGGAAAGCGTTCGCAGTTTCTCTGGGTTTGTAAATCTAAAGAGATAATTGCCCTTCAAAACAGCAGGGGTGAGCATGAGGGGCAGAAAACGGCATGGAGACCTGGGCTGTGCTCCTCACTCGTTGTGTGATTCTTGTTCATAGCATTCTCAAGTGAGGTGTGTGTGTGTGTGTGTGTGTGTGTGTGATGTCTTAAGCAAACTGTTTTTCTATGGGAACACAATTGAATTTAAAAAATCTAAATTAAACACATCTTCTCCGGGAGAACATCTGTTGCACAGAGTGAAGCCCAGTCCATCAATACTGCTGCCTGCAGAGCAATGAAGTCATTCCCATCTAATCCCTGAAACCAGAAATTAAAGGTTTTTCTTCACATTGTACTGTTCCCTTCCAGAGAACACAAAGGACACTGACATCTTCCAGAGCTCAGGTGGATAGCTAATGGGCTGGAGAAGCTTTCAGCTCCACTGGAGTGACAGATACAGGGAAAACTTAATTACAGTCAGGATTCAGCGGGTTAACTGGATAAACAAGGAGCCTCCATATTTCTTGGTGTCTGAGGAGCTATTGATTTTAAGATACACCATAATTTTGTGTACCTTTGAGGAAAAAAAAGTACTGCCAATTAAACCGGCCATACTGCTTTATAACTTAGCACCACCATTTTATACTTATTGAAAAAAGCTCTTTGAGGCTTATTTAGACATCCGTGCATATATTAGTGTGAAAATAGAAGTGAAACAAGGTGGCTTTGCAACATTTCTAAACCGCCTTCAGCTGGTCTGCGACTCAGAGCGGCTGCTCTCTGTGGTTGCCCAGGCAGTGTCCCTCTCTGTGACATCAAGAGCAGCGATGAGGAGTGTTTCTCCCCACGTTGCCACCCTCTTGATGGGGAATTTTCTTCTCCCCAGACTGTCACCCACTGACCAGCTTTCGAGCTGGTGCTCTTTTGATATTTCCAGAAGGTAAGAACCTAGCACTCACAGTTTTTCTCAAACGGTTCTTAAACTGTTTGTTGAAAGACAGAATTTTAACCCTGCCACTAAAGCAGCTCTGCTTTGTGCTCACGTGTGGGCAGTGGTGGTGTCATGGTCTCCACCTTGTTTGACAGCAATTTAAGGTGCCATCACCAATACTGCGCTGGGCTACCTGGTAAGCTGTTTCCTAACTCTCTAACCTCCCATGGCCATTATTTGCAGAACAGCCTTGGATATAACTCATCAGTTAGATGTATGGATAAGGATGCCTGATACCCTAATGGCTCAGCCTTGTAGGTTTATTCTATAGAAATGAGAAGCAAAGGGAGAGAATGGAGGCTATATTCTTACCTTTAAGACTCGGTAATTGCACCCATCAGTAAAATGCATTTCAAGGAATGATCCAGCTTAAATAGCTTGTATACCAGAAAGTCTTACTCAGCACTGTTGCTGTGCTCACATAATGCCCGCTACTTGGCTCTGTCATAGAAGGTTCTGCATTGTATGGTGTCTCTCTGTTTATGTGGCTGGCATTATATCCTTGGGAGTGCAGCTACACCTTACTCTTCTCACACACCATGCGATGCTTAGCCCTTGATAGACTTTTAGTGAAAATTTGTCATAAGATTGAGAATGGAGGGAACTGGGCAGGCAATGCTCAGGGCAAGGGGAATGTCCATGGTGTTTGGAGAGGGTGGGCCTGTGCTGTTTGGCTGCAGAGTGGGTTTCTGAAAGGAAGCAGTAGAAAGTTAGAAGATCAGGAACAGTTGCTGTCAGGCCGCAGAGAGCCTTAAGTACAACCAAGGGATTGCACAGAACCTGACAAAGATTATCACAGGGCACCTGTGTAGGTATAATCTGATGCAGACATTGAGTCATAGATGACAGTGTGTCAAAATGAAATGGTTGCTGTTAGTCATACACCAGATAGAAAGCCTAATATACCCAAAATCTCAATAGAGGAAGTTTTCCATAATGGCACCCGCCCACCCATCCAGCCACGCATCCACCCACCCATCTACCCACCCATCCACCCAGTTATCCATCTATCCATCCATTCATTATTAGCTTCCACTGAGATTAATGGCTGGTGACCATGTACCAGGCAGGGAGGACATAAGTGGTGCCTAAGGCCTTCTGTCTGGAAGGATATGGCCATTTAGTAGGGGAGACAGATATGTGCATATCCATATATATAAGTCTAGATATATAAAAGTGTATGTAAGATATAAAAACAGTAGGGGTTCAGTGTATTATATTCAGAGTACTGTGGTATAGAAATTAGAGTGACCATCTTTATGTGGGTGGGGCAAAGAAAATTTTGCAGGGCCAAGATGATGTATGACTGAGGCCAGCACTGTGGTGCAGCAAGTTAAGCTACCTCCCCCAAGATACCAACATCCCATATGGGCACTGGTTTGAGTCCCTGCTGGTCCACTTCTATTCCAGCTCCCTGATAATGTGCCTGGAAAAGCAGTGGAAGGTGGCCCAAGTGTTTGGGTTCCTACCATTCTCATGGGAGACCCCAGATGGAGTTCCAGGCTCCTGGCTTTGGCTTGGCCCAACACTGGCTGTTGTAGCCTTTTGGAGAGTGAACCAGGAAATAGAAGACAGTCTCTCTCTCTCTCTCTCACTTTCTCTTCTCCCTTCTTTCTCTGCCACTCTTTCAAATAAATAAGCAAATATTTAAATAAATCTTTAAACATTTTTATTATCAAGGATGAAGAAACTGTCCCCTATAAAAATATTTTCCACAAAAGAGTGGCATCCCCTGGTAAAAAAGGGGTGCAGAGAATGGTGCATAATCCATTTCCATCTTGAGAGTCACAGCATGTGTTAGTGGATTCAAGGCATGTTAAAACCAGCAGTAAAAACAAACCCCAGCTTGTTTGGGTGGGTCTAATATACCATTTTCTAAACTTAGTTGACTAGTGAAATATACTATGTCAAAACCCCTATTGTGGGGCATCGGATTCTGTCCCGGTTGCCCCTCTTCCAGGCCAGCTCTCTGCTGTGGCCAGGGAGTGCAGTGGAGGATGGCCCAAGTGCTTGGGCCCTGCACCCCATGGGAGACCAGGAGAAGCACCTGGCTCCTGCCTTCGGATAGGCGCGGTGCGCCGGCCGCAGCACGCCATCCGCGGCGGCCATTGGAGGGTGAACCAACGGCAAAGGAAGACCTTTCTCTCTCTCTCTCTCACTGTCCACTCTGCCTGTCAAAAAAACAAAACAAAACAAAACAAAAAAACAAACAAACCCTATTGCAATCTTAACATCTGCTAATATCTCAACACCTATTAATAGCTTATACCTATTAGTATCTTAACATTAACGTTTAGAAAGCAGGGCTTATGGCCTGATTTGGATGGGGGCTAATCGGAGGGAAAGGGGTGTGAACTTCCACTACTCTTAGAGTTCTACTGAGAATTGGTATTTGTTGTATGCATTGTAGTGCCTGTGCTCATATCCATGAGTTGTGCTTTTTAGCATCCAAAATTCTTTTAACAAACACCAAAAAAATATGGCTTGTGCCTCAAAAGCCATATAAGTTTATGTGGGAATAAGTATTGCATTGAGACCCGCTGTTATTAATTACACTGTAAAATGCAAATGATGTTTATGAAATAATTTAGACGGGAAAAATACATACACATCGGGCACTGTGCTCAGTGAATATATCTACTGAGTAGAATAAGCGCTTCTGAGACATTTTGGCTGGTTGCAATGCTGTCTTAGACTTTAGTTTTATATGTAATTTTGGTACCAATGCAGAAATCACTTGTCAAATTACCTGGAGATGCTTTCCTCTCAGTAGCTGAATATTGCCAAGCTCGAAGCAGAAGGACCCCTATTGTTATAATGAAAAAGTTCAGCTTTAACTGAGCAATAACAATAAATGTTCACCAATAAACTTCCTCTGAAAAGTCTATTGTGTGGAAGATTTGGGATGATTTTGGATTTCTGATTATCAGTATTCTGGATGGGACTTCCCTGTCAAACATGTTTGTAGAGTTAAATCTCACACACCAAGCCTAACCCAAAATCTGTTGCTGCCTATAGGCCCATGGGCAAGCTCAATTTATACTTATTGCTTGACTGGCCAAGAGCACTCAAGGATGGCCATGGTTGTCGTCCTCATCTTCAGGTGCCCAGTGCCTTCCTTTTACCCCAGGAGGAGCCCACAGCAGAGTGTAGCGTAGTGTTGGAGTCTGTGACTGGAAAACATCCCACGTGGGTCATTTGAGATGTGGTTTCAGGGCTGACACCATTTCTCTTGCAAGTGTTTGGGTAAAGAGAAGCGCTTGAGAAATATTTGTAACACGAATGAGTGAAGGAATGCACGCATGCCAGGTCCCCTTGAGCAGTGGTCCGACCTGAGCCTTGGACACGTGGGCGGGCTGACTGGTTGGTTTCTGAGGCAGGACACCCCTGCCCCTTTGACTTCTACACAAAACCTCACCAGGTGGTAGTCAGCCAGTCCTTGGGATAGGTAGATCCCCAAACTGAGCTTTTCATGCTCCTTCGGAAGAGCGTTCCCCTCTGCAGCCCTGCAGCCAAGCCCCTCTGTCTGGGAAAAGTGCCAGGGAGGAGGAGTCTGGGAGCCAGCTTTGGACGGCGTCTGAGAGTAATGAGAAAAACACATCTCCATCTCGCTGCGCACACAGCTCCTTCTGCCTCCGCTTTGCCTGTGTGAGCTTGTGGGAGAGGCTGAAAAGCACATTCTTTAAATTCTGGCCCTTAAAAGGAATGCGTCTGGGCTGAAATGTCAGCTTGGCTGTGCCCAGACTGCAGGACTGTTTTTTTTTTTTTTTTTTTCCCTGGCTGACTTTTTGACATGATAAAACCCAGCCCCTTTCCTTCTACTCTGGGGATGGTTCACAGAACTGATGAAATTTCAAGCCCTCACTCAGCCAAACTGTATTGGATTTTTATCACAATACAAAGATTTTACAAATTGCATTTCTACCCTTCCTCTTTAGCCTCTCCCTACCCCCACCTCAAGACCACATCTTATCCGAACAGGGCGCGTTAGCTATCCAAGGAAGTCTTTGCTCTGGACCTTGGGGTCAGCCGAATCACATCCATTTCTCTCCACCTTTTAAAACGCCAATCGGAGCCTCCACCTCTCTGGCCCGCAGCAGGCTGGGTCGTGCCGTAGGTGGCCAGAGGATGAGCTCACCCCCTTGTCTCCCTGCCCGGCTCACAGCTCATCTTGCTGAACTGTCACTCGCTGAGTTAAATCCAAGTTTCCAAAACATCATTCTTCAGCTATTTATTTTCATCTTTGGAGATTTTAAGCATTGCTTCTTTAAATGTATTCCAACTTTGCTTAGAAATTTGGCCCTGCTGACTTCTAAGACCTCCTGAGTTTAATTGCCTGATATTCCTTGACCCAAAATCACTTCTTTTTCTTTGCACTTGGAAGGACAAACTGTCACTCCCACAGACAAGGAGCCTCTAACTGGCTTTGCTCATCTCTTGTCCCAGATTTTCATGTGAAGACTCTGTGGCTTTGAGCACGGGACTGCCGTGTTCAATCTGGTGGTTTTCTGGAAGGAAGGGCTGATCAGATATTTATGTGGACAAACATTCTTTGGAAATCTACACTATGAAGGACGCATAAAGAGGAGCTTGCACTGATAAGAAAGCTTAATTTATCCACTTATTTGCTTGGGTGTTCTGTGTCCTGGCACTGCAGTAGGATCTATAAGAAGGATGGAATTTGCCTTTGAGGGGTAGAGACACAAATGCAGGTAAGATAGACATACTCACCGCAGGGTTATATCCCAGTGGGACAAGGGAATCACAAGTCAGGTCTCCAACTCATGGGAAGGAGGAAGAGAATGAACTAAACATAGTGAAGTATGTTTCCTGAGCATTGATACTGAGTAAAGCCTCCTGAAGGGTACAGAGAGGAGAATGGAAGAATGAGGCTGATGCAGTCCACTGCAGGTACTTGTCCAGGGACAGACAAGTTGCCGAGCTTACGAGGCGTGGTTGGCGCCACGGTCCCACTGCCTACTTAGCACCCGGTCATCTCCTCTCACTGTGTGGTGGGCAGGTAGCCCCAGGGAGTTACAGTAGTTCTAGAAAGTCTCCACGTCCAGCCACACCTGGCAAGGATGACCAGGAAAAACTGACAGTCACCTTAGCCTTGGCGACCACTTTCCACCCCTGTACCTTTCTCCCAGCTAGATTCCAGGCAACTCCTCTTTGTAGGTTCCTAAGTGACTTTGATTTTCAATATAGTTACAAGTGTGTTGGGCCTTTTAATTTAATGAAATAGCTTTTAAATAAGGGCAGAGACACTGGAGAAGAGGGCATGGCAGATTTTCACCTCATCTCCCCTGCCATTAACCGCGGGTCCTTGCTTGCCTGCTCACGTGAGCACTGCTGGGAGAATGGGAGGCACGTCTGCAGGAGGAAGGGAGAGCGCTGTTCAGAATCCACATTCAGGGAGCTGAGTGCTGACTTCCCTTGACTTTTCAGTGGGAATAGCTTTGCGTCCCAATGCCCGGAAGTGGGCTGTCGTATTTTCAGTTCTCTCTAATCTCTCTCAGTAGGTAGCAACTGCTAGTGAAGGAATGTTTGTGAATGTCCCTGAAAATGTCCTCTGGAAATCTCCATGTCCTCTTTCATGTCATGCCTTCCTCTTGCCTGTGTGTGCACACACACAGCCACACGTGAACATATGGTGGGATCCTCAAGAGGTACACAGTAGGACGAAGGTGCAGGGATTTTAGAAGACCAAGCATGGGGCTGGTGCCGCGGCTCAATAGGCTAATCCTCCGCCTGCAGCGCCGGCACCCCGGGTTCTAGTCCCAGTCAGGGCACCAGATTCTATCCTGGTTGCTTCTCTTCCAGTCCAGCTCTCTGCTGTGGCCCGGAAGTGCAGTGGAGGATGGCCCAGGTCCTTGGGCCCTGCACCCGCATGGGAAACCAGGAGAAGCACCTGGCTCCTTGCTTCGGATCAGCAGGGTGCACCGGCCGGAGCGCTCTGGCCACGGTGGCCACTGAGGGGTGAACCAACGGAAAAAAAGGAAGACCTTTCTCTCTGTCTCTCTCTCACTGTCCACTCTGTCCACATAAAAAAAAAAAAAAAGAAGACCAAGCATGGAAGGTACAGCAGTGCTGTGGCAAAGCCCTGGTCTGGAGGTTGGGACACCTTTGTTTTGGTTCTTGTGTTTATCTCAATATGGCCCTGGGCAAGTGACTTGTTCATTTGTGTGTGTGTGTTTTTTTTTTTTTCTTACTCAATTAGGATTTTGACAATACTGTCTGTAAGAGCTTTCCGTGATTCAAAGAATCTTCCTTTAAAAAATTTTTTTAAAGCTTTATTTATTTATTTGAAAGTCAGAGTTACACACAGAGAGAAGGAGAGGCAGAGAGAGAGAGGTCTTCCATCTGCTGGTTCACTCTCCAGTTGGCTGCAACGGCTGGAGCTGTGCTGATCCGAAGCCAGGAGCATCTTCCTGGTCTCCCATGTGGGTGCAGGGGCCCAAGGACTTGGGCCATCTTCCACTGCTTTTCCAGGCCACCGCATAGAGCTAGATCGGAAGTGGAACAGCCAGAACTTGAACCGGTGCCCATATGGGATGCTGGCACTTCAGGAGGTGGCTTTATCCGCTACACCACAGCGCCAGCCCCCAACATCTTCCTTTTTATCTCATTGGCCTCTTCTGATATGAGACAAAGGCTAGAGTTTGACATGATCAGAACTTAATTTCCATTGGAGCCAACCTGGGACCTAGAGTGAGGGATCAGTACTGCAAGTCATGCCTTACAGAGGATATTGAGGCCAAGTTTGAAAACTGAGTCCACCTGTGTTGTCTGTCAGTTAGCTCCAAGGAAAACCCTGGAAACCAGGTGGACTGCCTCATGGAGCTGTCATGTGGGAGTGAGACATTAAGGAACCAGGGCCACTAAGTGCCCATGCTTGCAGGGGCCTTTAATTATTTGCATAAGTGGACTGACTTATTTAAGGGGAAGGAGGATGGAATGAGTCCTGACCCTTTACCTTTCATGCTGGAAATTGATGTTTTCCTTTTATGGACAAAATGTTTTCCTTCCTCAGTCACCTTCCATGTGCTTCAGGCACTTAAACCAAATCCAGAATTTATCATTTCACACCTCCTTAGCCCTAGTGCAGGAGGCTTTCAAGCAAAGCTGGGAACACGGTAGTCTCCACAGATTGTACCCAAGGGTCAGGTGAGCCTTGCATTAAAATCTGTAACTCTCCCTCTCAAGGGGAGAATTGGACTCACTGTGAACTCTGAGAGATGCAAATAAATCTTCCTCTCTTATATTCAAGAGTCAAGTATGGTCACCCAAACTAACAGCCTAAGTATAGGCACTGAGTGGACTCTGCAGGTGAAGCTGTGAGTCCTACTGGGAAGTGTGTCCTGTTCAGGCCAGGTGTCTACGTCAGCCCACCCATTGTCTGATTCCACGATTTTTGTGACTTTGTGGTAGCTGAAGGTTGGAATATGTCCCAGCACAACTCGTATCTCCTAATCATGAATTTCCATCCATCCCTCCAACCACCATTCATCCACCATTCATCTGCCCATCCATCCGTCCATCCATTATCCACATAGCAAAGATTTGCTGTGCATTTACTATGCTCTGGGTACTATACAGATTGTGAGAGTAAGGTGGCTTAATGGACATTTGTTTGTACCTCAGGATTTATTTCCCCCCTTTCTCTACCATAAGGAAATCTGCCCTGCCTTTGGTTTAGAAATGATTTCCTCTCTCCCCACCTGTTGGTTAGGCCTTGATTAACTGGAGCAGTGAATCCCATGGACACAGACCATCTCCACAAAGGTCATAGAGATCCATTTGGTGAGAGTCCCATGACTTAATTTAGGTCATTAAGGACCATCTGGAATCTTTATTTGGAAGGGGGGAAGAGAGAGGGGAGAGGATTGGGGTGGAAGGGAGGGAAGGGGAGAGGAGAGACCTTCCATCTGCTGGTTCACTTCCCAAATGGCTGCAGTAATCAGATCTGGATCAAGCAAAAGCTAGGAACTAGAAATTCCATCCTGGTTTGCCCCATGGGTGGCAGGAGCCCAAATACTTGGGACATCATTTGCTGCCTTCCCAAGTGCATTAGCAGGGAGTTGGATCAGAAACAGAACATCTGTGACTCGAACCGGCAGTCTAACATGGGATGCCAGCATACAAGTTATGGTTAAACCCAGTGTACCATAGTGCAAGCCACCCAAAAGACTTCCATTTAAAGCAGAGACATGGGACTAGTGCTGTGGTGTTGCAGGTAAATCCGCTGCCTGGAATGCCAGCGTTCCTTTTGAGCAATGGTTCATGTCCTGGCTACTCCACTTCTGATTCAGTTCCCAGCTAATGGCCTGGGGAAATCAGTGGAAGATTGCCCAAGTGTTTGGGACCCTGCACCAATGTAGGAGACTTGGGAGAAGCTCCTGGCTCCTGATTCCCACCTGGCCCAACCTTGGCTGTTGTGACCATCTGGGGAGTGAATTGGTAGATAGAAGATCTCTCTCTGTCTCTAACTCTGATTTTCAAATAAATAAGTAAATCTTTTTTAAAAAGGCAGATATGTGGCCTGTCTCTTTCTCTGGATTAGGACCCAAAAGTATGTCTGGGGCTTGGGCTGCCATCTGGCAACAGTCAGGGAGATCTGTAGAGGAGCATCAATGCCAAAAAAAGTTTATTTGAAATATCAGGAGTGAAAACACAAGTGCAGCTCACATCCCTCAAACCTTTACATCCAGCTTTGTCTGAGGCTACATCTAATTCTGTCACAGAGGCTGATACACTCCTGTTAATGTTCAAGCTGGTCTGAAATGGATTCAGTTGTTTGCAGCTGAAAGTGGTCTATCAAATACAGAGGCAGTGTTTGTGTAGAGGTTAGGAGCTGGGATCCTAGGCTAATTAAAGAACATGGATCTGGGGGCCAGGATGCTTGGGTTTGAATTCCAGCTTCATTGACCATGGGGGTGTGGAGTCTTCATGCCTCACTTTCTTTACCAATAAAGTAGGAATAATATTCTTACCTCATAGCATTGATACAAGGATGAAGTAGAATGTGAATGCACTCGAAATGGTGTTTGATACATAGGTAATGCCACCATCATTTTTAAAAAGGGTGAATAAAGTGGTGACAGAAACTTGGTTGCCATCCAGAGGAGCTAGGAGCTTACCATTTCCCTTTGACTGTTACCTCCATGCAGAAATGGGGCCAGATCATGGCCACACCAGTCATCACAGGGACTACTAATCTGAGTAGAGTTCTCAGCACCTATTGGAAGGACTATGTGAACAAAATGCAAATTTTTGCTGTTGCTTTAAACCACCAAGTAGCTTCATAACTATGTACATAAATAATGTCACTTGCATCAGGAGTGGAAGCTATCAAGCTCACTTGTAAACCATGGCACAATAAATTTGTCATGCTGCTGCTGAGTGTCTTTTACTTGTTTAGATGTTTTTCTGACTTACAATGGGCTAGTTTTCTCTCTCTCTCTCTGTCTTTCATGTTGACTGTATCTGTATGTCATGATGACATAATAGATGCCATGGTCATACCATGGTTGATTGTCTATAAAGACAATGCAAAAGGAGGCTGTCACTGTGGCATAGCAAGTTAAGCCTCTACCTCACAGTGTGACATCCCATTGGGGTGCCAGTTCAAGTTCTGGCTGTTCCACTTTCTGACCCACTTCTCTGCTAATATTCCTGGGAAAGTAGAGGAAGATGGCACAAGTGCTTGAGCCCCTGGGCCCCTGCTTCCATATGGGAGACCTGGAAGAAGCTCCTGGCTCCTGGCTTGGGCCTGGCCCAGCCTGGCCAATGCGGCAATTAGAGGAGTAAACCAGTGGTTGGAAGATCTCTCTCTCTCTCTCTCTCTCTCTGCTTTCAAATAAATAAATAAATCTTAAAAAAAAAGAATAAAGAAGGCAATGCAAAGATGTTGTGTCACTATGACATGGTGTACCTGCCATAATAATTGGTATATTTGTGAGTCACTCTGATAGATGATACCTATATGCCATTATGACAAGGTACCATTGTATTATTTTTCAATAATGATGACATAGAATGTCTGTTACAGTAGTCTGGTATATCTGTTAGTTCATAGTGTAACTGTTTGTCACTGTGACACCATGTACCTACCATTTGCAATGGTATGGTGAATCTGTCAGTGGCGGTGCTAGGATATATCTGGCTATCCCAGTAGCATAAGGCTCTTGTTTTTTTATTTTATCTGGTTAGCTTTCCAGTGACCCCACAGATCAGTTCTGTGTGTTTGTGCATGTGGCTTTTACATGTGGCATCTTGTTAATTGTCTTCTAGCCAAGCTACAGCTCCAAACATTTCCGATGTCGTTGAACCGAACTTCCTTTCTCTGCCCTGCAGAATCGATTCTTCCTGATCCAACAAATGGCTCATCTTGTTGGTATTATCTTGAATTGTCTCGCCAACCTCAAACTTGAGTTCCCTCTGAGTCTGTCTCTGCTTTTTATTCTGTATACTCAATGAATCACCAAGTATTATGGAATCACTTCCTAATGATTCCCTAATGTGCCTCTCCTCTTTATCCCTGCTCCTGTTACAGCTCCAGATCAGGCCTTCCTGCCTCAAGAAGTACCTGTGGCAATTCTGTTCTCAAACCTACAGGTAGACTGGTCGCTAACACAGGTGAGTAATGTCATTCCCATTTTCCAAGATCTGAAAATCAGCAGTGGCATTTTACATTTTCCAAATACAGTGAGATATTATATTCTCGTTCCAGGTACTCCGAGATCTGGTCCCAGCCAGTTTTTATCCCCTGCCTCCCAACATTTCCCTTTGAACTCTCAATTTCACAGCCTCTTCCTTTGCTGCCTTTTATTTATGACCCTCTTTGCACCAGACAGTCCTGCTCCTGTGCAGTAGTGAGGAACACAGGCCTTCGTGTCAGGCTGCCTGAGTGTGCATACGCTGGCTCTATAACCTGAGAAGGATGTGACCTTAGGTAATTATCTAATCTCTCTTGTTTCAGTTTCTCCATCTGTAATATACCTACCTTCTAGGGCTGTAGTGAAGATGAGAAGAGTTAATTCATGTAGAGGACTTAGAAAGCTGTCTTGCCTGGACCCAGCACTCAGAACATTAGTCATTATGAATGCTGTTAATCATTTTTATGCTTCCATCTACATCCAGATTAAATGAAGTCTTCCCTGAATGTCCTTCATCAAATATTTCCTAAATACCCCAGCCAGACGTTGAATCTTCAGTGGGGTTGCTTTTAGGCAACATTTTCCATTTTGTATTGCCATTGTCATATATACTCTAATACACCATAAGGTACAGCAGTAAAAAAAAAAACATATGTTAGATGTCTTCCTCAGCATCTGGAACAATGACTACCACAACATAAGTGCTTGATAAATACTAATAAGTGGACCCATGAATGGTTGCTTCTTACCTTTGAAACTGTAAAGATCAGAACTTGTGGCTCAACTGAAATCATTCCACGCAGAGGCCCATGGCACGTGCCTAGAGACTCCTGCATGTCTCCTAGGCAAGGATTAGTGGAATATTTGACAGGACAGACTCTGACGTAGCAGGATGAATGCTGGGATAAGCAACCAAGATAGGAGCACTCACTGGTTTGTACCAACTGACTCAGGCCTGCCCTAGGCCACCTGTGAGTGTGAGGATGCTGCGAACTCAACTGCTTTCCACAAGAAGGGATTTGTTATCTCAGATAAGAAATCTGAAGGTAGGGTCTCTCCAAGCCAGTACTTTTGTATCTTAACCCATGAATGGAGATTTGGGTTCCTGTCATCTTTTGTTTGATGTGTTAAGGACCTGGCATTGTCTTCAGACTGTTCCCTACCTGATAGACTCTTAATACTTGTTAAACTAGAACAAGAGTGTGCCTCTTTATTTATTTATTTATTTATTTGGAAAGGCAGAATTAGACAGTGAGAGAGAGACAGAGAGAAAGGTCTTCCTTTTTCCGTTGGTTCGCCCCCCAAGTGGCCGCTACGGCCAGCGCATTATGGCCGGCGTGCTGCACTGACCCGAAGCGAGGAACCAATGCTTCCTCCTGCTCTCCCATGGGGGTGCGGGGCTCAAGAACCTGGGCCATCCTTCACTGCACTCCCGGGCCACAGCAGAGAGCTGGACTGGAAGAGGAGCAACCGGGACAGAATAAGGTGCCCCGACCGGGACTAGAACCCAGGGTGCCAGTGCCGCAGGCAGAGGATTAGCCTAGTGAGCTGCGGCGCTGGCCGAGTGTGCCTCTTCTTATCAGCAAGGAAAACTATCCAGAAGCCCCAGCAGATCTCATCTTACATATCATTGGTCAGGATTTGGCCACAGGACTGCATCTAAACGAACTACCAGTAATGAATGCAATGTCCAAGTTGGCTTTTTTTTTTTTTTTTTGACAGGCAGAGTGGACACTGAGAGAGAGACAGAGAGAAAGGTCTTCCTTTTCCGTTGGTTCACCCCCCAGTGGCCGCTGCAGCCAGTGTGCTGTGGCTGGTGCACCGCACTGATCCGAAGCCAGGAGCCAGGTGCTTCTCCTGGTCTCCCATGCGGGTGCAGAGCCCAAGCACTTGGGCCATCCTCCACTGCACTCCCAGGCCACAGCAGAGATCTGGACTGGAAGAGGAGCAACTGGGACAGAATCCAGTGCCCTGACTGGCACTAGAACCTGGGGTGCCGGTGCCGCAGGCGGAGGATTAGCCTATTGAGCCACGGCACCGGCCCAAGTTGGCTTTTGCCAATCAGAATTTTTCCAAGTCAGGGGAAGGAGCTTTGGTCCTGGAACAAGTCAAGGCTCTTCTGGCAGGGAAGAAGGGTATTGGCTTCTGGGTAGACAACCACAGATAACCACCATATTATTCTTCATAAAAAGGAGAATCTTCCACAATTTCTAAAAATACCTTTCACTTCTTTAGATTTTACATTAAAAACAGAACATCACCAAAAAAATCATACTTATAAATAACACTGAATATGACCCAAGTACAGGCCAGCCTATGGAATCTCTGCATTCATCCTAGAGGTTGTCCAGCTCAGCCCTTCCCAAATCCCTAAAGTTATTCAGTCATTTGACCCTTAGGGTAGTTGCTTATGATATGAGACAAACAATATAAACATACATTTCCTCGAATGAAGTCTATTTCCACTGGCTTTAGCAACATATAATGTTCTCTGTGCTGGTGTTTCTTATTTCCAGTTACTTATGGGGCAGTGCTCCAGCAGCTCTCATTGTCAATTAGAAAATCCTAAGAATCTCGGCAGTACACCCCAAGCCTTCTGTGACTGGGCTCACTCCAGCTCCCCAGCCTGGCACGCCTGCCCTGCTAAGAGCCCCGACTTTGCAGCCACATAAACATACAGGGGCATGTCATGTTTCTCTACTTTCATTTTTGTATTTGCCTTTCACGTTCTGTCTGTCTGGCAACTTCTGCCCATCCTTTAAGGCCTAACTCAAATGTCACCTCCTGTATCAGGAGCATGACCTTGCCTGGGCTTCCCCAGGCTGGTCCCAGGCTGGTCCCAGGCCTTTGCCAGAGTGCAATCCCGGCACTAAAGCATCCCTGTGCTGGAGCCGTCATCAGGTTGATGTAATTACCTACTCCGCTGGAAGCGGGGCTCACCAAGCCAGAGGGGTTCCTCTCCTGCTTCCTGCCTCTTGCTTCAGGCATAAACCTACCTGGCACATGGTGGGAGTTGGGGTGGCTACACATGAGCTTTCCTAGTTTTCTTCATAAATTAAAGCTAACTTGGTAGATGTGTTACTTATTACCCTCCTTCAAGACATGTTCCAATTTGAATCATAAGCTGATCATTTGTGAATAGATGAGCTATTTTCAAATGGGCACATTTCTGCACATTTACCTTGACATATACGCACTAACGGCAGCAAGAACCATTAGTGAATTCATTATTTTTGAATCCAAGTTGCACTTCTACTGCTAAGGTTAATCATTGATTTGTTTTATTCTGTGATTAAAGCCATTAGCTACTATTAGCAAATGACGATGTTTATGCATGTTTGAATATCAGCTGGGTTGCATTTCATAGCAGGGGCCCAGGCTAAATTAGTACTCTCTGGGAGTGACATCCAGAAGGGAGATACAGAGGCTTGTGGGAGGTAGCCAGTGAGGTTTCCTTGTGATAGAAGGATAATCAGAATCTGATTGCCTTTGCAAATTATTCATCATGACTGCAGACACTGGCCAGAATTTACCTTTAGTTGGATTTAGCCTCTGTTCATATCTGACTTTGAATGACCAGAGATTTCTAGGCAGGAATTCCTGAGGGTCACAGGAGTCCCCTGGCTTCTGTGTCCATGGACTCTGCTTTTAACCTCCCTTTCTCTGGGAAGTGGAATGGACCCCTTTGGTCTTTGAGACAGCTGGGAATGGAATTTGCAGACCAGAACAAGGCTTCACTTGCAAATGAGATGAAGGCACTGAACGTTGCAGCTGGTCATGTCCCTGCTTGGAGGAGGGTGGGTCTGAATGCACTTGGCACCAATGAAGCCAACTTTCTGGGAACACCCCTTCCCTCACACGTTCTGTGCTACTTAGGGGAGGTGAACTATTTTTTTTAAAGATTTATTTGCAAATCGGAGTTAGAGAGGGAGAGATAGCCAGAAAGAGAGATATCTCTCATCCATTGGTTCACTCCCCAGATGACCACAATGGCAGGGCCAGGAGCATCACCCAGACCTCCCACACTTGGGCCAACTTCCACTGCTGTTTCCAGGCTATTAGCAGGGAGCTGGATTGGCAGTGGAACAGCAGGGACTTGAACTGGCTCCCATATGGGATTCTGGTGTTGCAGGTGGTGGCTTTATGCTACAACACTGGCCCAGAAGGTGAACTATTTTTTTAACAATCCCGCAATCTCAGTGGCTAATCCTCATATCCAGTGTGGGGTTGCCGGTGGCTGGGGCTGTGGAGTCTCTTCTCTAGTCAGGATCTTTCCTTCTGGTGCCTTTTCCATCCCCTGGGGCCTTGGAGTCCCCCACAGTCTCCTCTGGGGTCTATCGGTTCCACCTGTATTCCCACTGCTCAGAACTCACATAAACTCAATGGCAAGGAAGGGCGGAAAGTGCAGCCTGGCAGCTCTGGCAAAAAAGAGAGATGGTTTGGAAACAGACTCACCAGGTGTCTGCTCCACTTTCCTGGCTTCTTTCTAGCAGGTGCGGCTCACGCATTGCTTTCAAGGCCTATTTTCCTTTGGTGTCCCAGGAAGGCTGTGCCAGGCTCAACCTGCCCTGAACGTCCTGCAGCATTTGCCAGACAGAGGCCGAGAAGGTAGCCACAAACCTGAGTTCCAGGGGATCGAAGGGCAGGGACATCCCCACCAACTCCCCACGTGGTGTGGGGGCCCAGGGTAAACATTTGTTGAGTGAATAACCGGCTGACGGGTGATTTTTAGTGAACCTAAGGTTCTTGTCATCTGACTTTGATGTACAGTCGTTTTAGAAGGCTCATCTCTTTACCCTCTGCACAAGCCTTCCTGATTGTTATCTACAGCTCATCTTTCCCAGGGAGACGGTTCAATTAAGACACCTCAAAATGAGCCCCTGATTCAAAGGTACAGCTGACTGCACTCTGATTAACTTCCTATTCATCAGTCACAGAGATATATGATGGGAATTACCAGGGCAGGTGGGAGGGAGGGCCGCCAGGCTGGTGGGGAAAGGAGGCAGCAGCTGGATCAGGGGTCTAGGGTACAAGGAAGATGGGGAAAATGTCTGGGGCAGGTGGGGACCCCCAAGAGGAGAGGAAGCCCCAGCGATGGGACAAGATCACACACAGTCTCCGAGGAACTGTTTTTGATGCCTTAGCACTGGCGTTTCTGCCTCTGTAGTTAAATGGGAACTTCCTTATGGTGTGAAAAGGAAAATAAATATTAGATGGTGGCGAAAATGGATGGCCCAGAAGGAGGTTTTGAGACCTTCCCATTTGACCTCCTCTCTGCCGTGTGACTTGCCACCTGTTTGGACACGTGACTGATGGCGCCTCTGACCCAGTCAGCCAGCTGCCCCCTGGTCAGGAGTTGGAACAACCTCACGATAATGGGTGCATTATTTTAATAATCAGGGGTGGGGAACCTTTTCTTCTGCTAAGGGTCATTTGGATATTTAGTAGATCATTTGCGAGCCATACAGAGTTAGCAACTTATAAATTAGTCTGATAAAGATATATTGAATTTTGAGTCCCACCTGCGGTTGCTTTGGCAGGCCCAGTCTGAATGATGTCACCAGCCTTCTTTGGCCCATGGGCTGGACGTTCCCCACCTCTGTTTAATTGGTGTACCGTCCTAGTTTCTGGTGTTTTTCTGGTCTTTGCTCATGTTCCTCAGCTTATGGATGATCAACCTGCTCTCTGTCTTCCTGTTCTCTGGGTCTTCTCCCCTATGCACTGTCTTTGTGTCCAAATTTTCCCATTCAATAAGGACACAGCTGTATTGGATTAGGGCCCACCCTAAGGAGCTCATCTTGATCATGGGCAGAGTCTGTTTCCAAATAAGGTCCTGTTTACAGGAATTAGGACTTCAGCATCTTTTGGGGGGAGATGCAATTCAACCCATAACACTTACCAAAGCTCTACTGACAATGCCCCACCCCTTGCCTAAGCCTCGGACCCTCCCCAGTGTAAGAAACCTTTGGCCCAGGGTCCACTACTTGTCTTCCAGCTCCAGAAAAACATGGGGAAATAGCTTGTCTCCTCACCCCTTATCCACTCCTCCCCCGGGGTTTCTGCCCACAGAATGACACCTTTATCTACACAGTTCATGTCCAGGTTTGGGGGTATTCTTGGGGACCTCCTCCTCCTCTCATCTCTCATGTCAGTTTTCCATCAGACCCTACAACTTTGCTCTCCCTCCTCACATATCTCCAGCCCCACTGCCATTTTCCTAGGTTAGCTTCCCATGACGCTTACCTGGACGACTGCCCCAGTTTCCTAACTGGCCTCCTTGTCTCCAGTCCTGCCCAACTCCATGTGTGAAAACGTGACCTTTCCATAGTGAAATTTGTTTATAATCTTATTCCCAGCTTGAAACTTCTCAAGGTTTTCCCTCTTGCCTTTGAGATAGATAAGGAAAAAGTCTTCAGTGTGTTTTACACGCCCCCTTATAATCTATCCTATTTAACTCTGCAGTCTCATTTCTCCCCACTCTCTCTGCAGTGACTTCGAGCTACAGCAGTTTCTTCTGCCCTGCATCAAGACCTTTTCACCTGCTGTTCTTCTGGAAATTTTTTCTCTTTCCACTTCCACATTCTTCCCGTAGCTATTTAGAGTTAATACTTTGGTGAGACCTCACTTCCTCTATCAAAATTTCCCTTAATTGCCAAGAGTTTCCCCAGAGTTCCCTGTTCTGTTACAATGAGTAGGGTGGAAATCACACTCGACTCATTCTTTTTTTTTTTTTTTGACAGGCAAAGTTAGACAGTGAGAGAGAGGGACAGAGAGAAAGGTCTTCCTTCCGTTGGTTCACCCCACCAAATGACCTCTTTGGCTGTCATGCTGTGCCTATCCGAAACTAGGAGCCAGGTGCTTCCTCCTGGTCTCCCATGCGGGTGCAGGGTCCAAGCACTTGGGCCATCCTCCACTGCCTTCCTGGGCCACAGCAGAGAGCTGGACTGGAAGAGGAGCAACCGGGACAGAACCAGCGTCCCGACCGGGACTAGAACCCAGGGTGCTGATGCCTCAGGTGGAAGATTAACCAAGTGAGCTGTGGTGCTGGCCATCGACTCATTCTTGTATCATCAATTCTAACACAATGGTCAGCATCAAGGCTGGCTTCATGGGCATGGGACAGTGCAGCCATAAAATGTCCTGTGCTCAGGATAGCCTTGTACTTAGGTTTGATGCTGTCTGCTTATTGACTTGAAAGTCTTAACAATATCATCTTTGAACTTGAACTTTGCAATTAAGTCCAGTATGCCATTATGCATGCGCTGGGGGTCCCACCTACCCATTGCATCTCAAAGGTAGATTCTTTGGAGCTCAATCTCCTTAACACATCCAATAACTTTATTATTTTTTTAAAAGATTTTATTTATTTACTTGAAAGAGTTACACACACACACACAGCGGGAGGGGGTCTTCCATCTGGTGGTTCACTCCCCAATTGGCCACAACGGCCAGAGCTGCGCTGATCCGAAGCCAGGAGCCAGGAGCTTCTTCTGGGTCTCCCACGTGGGTGCAGGGGTCCAAGAACCTGGGCCATCTTCCACTGCTTTCCCAGGCCATAGCAGAGAGCTGGATTGGAAGTGGAGCAGCCAGGTCTCAAACTGGCGCCCATATGGAATGCCAGTGCTTCAGGCCAGGGCGCTAGCCCACTGCGCCACAGTGCAGGCCTGACCCAATAACTTAAAAAAAATTGTTATTATTTTAAATGTATTTGTTTATTTGAAAGGCGGAGTTACAGAGATAGAGGGAGAGACATGGAGATAGAGAGGGAGAGAGAGAGAGGTCTTCTATCTGCTGGTTTACTCCCCAAGTGGCTGCAATGGCCAGAGTTGGGCTAGGCTGAAGCTAGGAGTCTAGAGCTTCTTCCAGGTCTCCCATGTAGGTGCAGGGGCCCAAGCAACTGGGCCATCTTCTGCTGCTTTCCCAGGTGCATTAGCAGGGAGCTGGATTGGATGTGGCCTAACCTGGTCTTGAACTGGACCCATATGAGGTGCTGGCATCACAGGCAGTAGCTTTAGCTGCCAGCCCCCACCCAGTAGTGTTTGCTACCCTCTGAGCCTGGTGTGGGGAGCCTTGGAGAGGACAGGGCACTTATGAGAGTCTACACTTGCCCATGAGAATCCCTAAGGGATGTCCATTCCGGTAAGATGCTGGTTCCCTCCAGTACTTCTATTAACCTTGCTAACCCTTCCTGGATTATGCTAGCTCAGGGAATGACCACTGTCCACACAGTCATGACTAGAAATGTGGCTCTCCTCTGTGACCCCCTCTTCTCTCTTACCTGTTATGTCCAGTTGTCCACAGACCCTACAATTTTGTCCTGCAATTTTCCAAAGAGATCCAGAGACTGAGGAAGGGAGACCAAGCTTTTTTTGGAACAAGTGGCCCTGTGTTTTCACATTGCAATGAATCCTGAAAATTTTTTAAAAGACAGAGTGACAGAGAGCAGAGAGAGAGAGAGAGAGAGTGAGAGAGAGAGAGAGAGAGAGAGAGATCTCCCATCCTGCCATCTGTTTGTTCACTCCGCAAATGGCATAAACAGCTGGAGGTAGGCCAGGCTGAAGCCAGGATCCAGAAACTCTGAGTCTCACATCTGGATGGCAGGGACTCAAATACTTGAGCCATCATTTTCTGCTTCCCAGGCACATCAGCAGGGAGCTGGCTCAGAAGTCGAGTAGCTGGGACTTGAATCAGTGTTCTACTATGGGATGTGGATGTTGCAAGCGGCCGCTTGATCCGCTGTGCCACACTGTGTGCTCTAAGCCCTGCAAATCATATAGCTGGCTGTCTCTGCTGGGCATACAGCAGGAGCTCAAAGATGGTGAGTTTTTGTCTTCTTAAATCTGTCTCTAACACACCCATGTTCCTTCCTTTGCACCTCCATGGCCCTAATCAGGGACCAAGTCCTGCGCTCAGGCTATTTCAGCAGCCCTTTGCTGTATCCCAGGTGCCTAGAAGAGGGTTTGGCACAGAGCAGGACATCAGCTGAGACGTGATGAATGAAGGAGCTAATTGAATCAGTGAGAAAAATGGTCCTGAAAATAGCCCAGTGTCAGTTCTGCAAGTTAAAGTGCTTTGTAACAGCACCTCCCAGGCCCACTGTTGTTAAATATCTCTGGGAATTATTGAATCAATTCTGCATTCTGGCCCCTGCCAGAAGGTGGCCAGAACCTTGGGCTGATCTGCCCTTCACCTTGGGAGAGCCCAGCTGCAGGCAGCAGGTGCACAGCTGGGGAAGCACAGAGACTTCCAAGGTGGGAAGTGGTTTATGAGGCATTTGAATGACCCAGGGGCAAAGTGAACCTCCAGAAAACGAAGAGCTGCTAGGTGTTCAGTGGTGTTGTCTGCAGGCCTCCTGTAAGGGCTCCTTGCAGGAGGAAGAGGTGAGTCTTGCACTTGTAGTCTACATATGAAAGGGAAGGTGGGGAGGGGAGAGAGAGAGAAAGAGAGAGAGGGAGAGCGAGTGAGCAAGCTAGAGAGGTAAGAGAGGGGTTTGGTTTGGCTCTCCTCCTCTGCCTCATTTTACCCAGTGAGGACCTGGACTCTGGGAGGTTTGCAGCAGTGCCTGGGAGTTGCCTCTGAAGAAGCTGTGTGTGGAGGCCTGTGCTCTGGCTGCCTGGGTCTCTGCTACATCAGCTTCACTACTTCTCAGTGTAGACGGACTGATCCGCTGGGCTGAATGTGCTTTGCCTCTGTCTTTGTCCATTTGGACAACGATAGCAAGAACACCATAAACTGGGTGGTTTAGAAACTGCAGGAGTATCTTTCTTACAGTCCTGGAGTCTGGGCAGTTCAAGATCAAGACATCGGCATATCCAGTGTCTGGCAAGGTTTTGCTTTTTGCTTTATGGATAGTGTCTTTTTGCTGCATCCCCCACCTGGCAGAAGGGGGAGCTACCTCTCTGGGGTGTCTTTATAAGAACACTAAGCCCATTTAGGAAGACTTCTGACTCACAGCCTAATCATTTCCAACCATCTTTGCCTTTAAACAGCACCAGGCTGGGCTTTGGGACACAGCATAGGAATTTGGGGAGAGTATAAACATCAGGGCCCTAGTGCCTTCAGAGATTCACCGTGCAATCTAGGATTCTATCTGGGCAGGCACCATACTCACACCCTTCAAGGCATCAGGTACATCTGCTAATGTTCCAGTGGCTTTCGCCACTGGGCAACAGCCAAGACAGCCATAGCAACGATGCCCACAGTAGTACACACTGCAGCCACCTTCTGTTGATAAAGTTTTGAGAAGTATACTTAGTGGCATATCTACATTTATATCTACATATACATGCAAAAGATTTGTTTTATTTATTTGAAAGCTAGAGTAACACTCATATATACACACACATACACATACAGAGAGAGAGAGAGAGAGAGAGAGGAAAGACACAGAGAGAATGAGATCTTCCATCTGCTGGTTCATTCTCCGAATGGCTGCAATGGCTAGGGCTGGGCCAGGCCAAAGGCAGCATTCAGGTCTCCCACATGGGTGGCAGATGCCCAAGCACTTGAACTATCTTCTGGTGCCTCCCAAGGTGCAGCAGTAGGGAGCTGGATTCGAAGTGAAATTGTTGGGACACAAACTGGCACCCTGATACTGGGTGCTGGCATAGCAAGCAGGAGCCCAACTTGCTGTGCCACTAACTGACCCCCTAGTGGCTTTTATATAAACAATGGACTGTTTTATTGGAGGAAATATAGATTTCTATGGTCCATTCAGTTCACAGCAAAGCAAGTTGTGTCTGTCAACTATGTTTGACATGTATCATTGCTTTGGAGGGCAGGCATGGTCAGTGAGGGGAAGGCATTTGACGCTGGTGGCTCATGATGAGTGCAGTGAGATGAACGTTTTTTGTGATTGTAGCAGCTGTAAACCCACAGGTGATCAAGGTGCCAGCTGCTTTTTGTCCTGTCTACTTCCTTTACTAACATGAGATGGAATTCCAATGCTGCAGGCAATTTGAAAGTTCTTCCCAGGGTGTTTATGGGATTCACCACACGGTTACCCTCCCTGCAGGCTGCCTCAAGCTAATGACTGAGCATGGCAGGTACACTAAGGCAGCCCATCTCTGCATGATACAGGACAGCTCCAGGAGCTGGTGTGGGCTCAGGTCCTTCCAATGCCCTTCCCCACATTGCTTGAGGCTGTGCTGCAGTTCCAGGCCCTTCTTCCCTACATCCTCCTTCCTTTCTTCTTTCCTGTCAGAGGTGTCAGATCTGTGTCACAGGTTGGAGTCTCCCTCATTCTTCTTCTCCCTCCTCCAAGGAGTATCTTGCATATCTAATTCCTTTTGGTGTCTGCTTCTCAACAACCCCCATGAATGATTGTCTTCCTCATCTCTCTGTAAAGTAACTTTTATGTTTCATGCTAATGGTGGGTTGTCAGTGCTAAGGATGAAACTGTCAATTAAAGAAGTAGAGGAGACAGAATTGGAGAAGGGAGAACAGATAGAGGCCTGGGGTTTTAGTATCTACAGAAATTGTGGAAACTGACTATGCCTCAAACTCAAGCTAGAAAGAAGTGGCTACATAAGCCTGATGTAAGTGCTAAACATGTCAGTGACCTGGACTGTGTTCATTTAGCAACACCACAGTGAGAGGTGACTCTGAGCCCATAGATGTAGGGCCAGAATCATTGATCAACAAGAAGTCATCTCCTAAGCACAGCGGAAGTTTTAAGCAACTTCAAATGACTTTAGGTAGAAGATACCATTTTTTTCTTGTTTTAAAATGTATTTATTTATTTGAGAGAGAGAGAGAGAGAGAGAGCACGCGCACCTATCCACTTGTAATCTCCCCAAATTCCTGCAATGTCCTAGACTGGGCTGGGGCCAAAGCTGGGAGCCAGGAACATGATCCAGGTCTCCCACATGGGTGGAAAGAACCAAATTACTTGAGCCCCACTGCTGCTTCCCAGAATATGTATTAGCAGGAAGCTGGAGTCAAGAGCCAGAACTGAGAATCAGACCCAGGCACGCTGATGTAGGACATAAGTCCTTTACCACTATGGTAAATATCCATTGCTGGAAAATAACTCTTAAAATAACAGAGACTGAGTTGGTCTCCCACTCTGGTTAGTTAAGCACTTGGTTTAGGTTAAAACATAATACAGAAATATAGGGTAATAGTCCATTTCTAAGCTCCAAGGGTTACAGATGTCCAGACAAAGCCATGTGCACGCTCGTCCAGATCGGCAGGTTCTCTAGTGGAGTCACCCATGTTCCCAAGAACAGTGTCTGAGGCTGGAATTCGTAACCAAATGCACAGTGTGGCAGTGACTGTGCTTCTTGGTGGGACAAATCACATCTGAGTAAGGGAATGGCACTTTGAGATGGAGAACACAACTAAGGTGTCCACACACTGCCGGTGGACTGCTCAGGTGGTATCCTGGACATCAGTGCCTATGTATGCAGAGAAGGTGCTGAAGAACTGGGGTGGGTCCTGCACAGATGGCACTGTGGGATTTTCAGGTCCCCAGGGATAGGTAGGGCTGGACCATTTCCTCAGGTGAGCAGGAGGAGGTCTCCTGAGGCCCTCTGCCTCCCGCTTTCCCGCTGATATGCCTCTAAGGACCACGGAAAGCTGTGTTCCAGGAGGCCTGAGGGTAGAACCTGAAGCACCCTACAATGATACACATTTGATGACCTACTCGTGTGTTTTATTTATTTCTTAGAATGACAAGATGATTTTGTATAATTTAACATAACTCTATGAATGCCCACATTATAATTTGTGAAGTAGTATCAGCCATTAATGTTTTTAAAAAATACTTAAAATACCTCTCAGAATGCCACCAGCTAGGAAATTCTTGCTAATTTTTGAAAAACAAAAGTGATACATGTATAAAAAGTGGCAAAGTCTGAGATAAAGTCAGTTCTTCCAGGCACTGCTACATGTGAATGCAGCCAAGGTCAGAGGATGGAATAATAGCCTAGAAACACCCTCCTCCTTAAACAAAAGGAGACAAAAATAGGCAAGTGCATTTTCTAGTCATTGGATAACAAGGGCTAGTTCAGGACAGAAATCTTGGAGTGAAGACAGACATGTGAGGGGAGCCCTGTGATTGTCCTGGCCAACTGCCTGGGTTTCCAGGCTGCAGCACAGTGATGGGGTGTCCCGTGGATCCTGGAAGTCTCCCTGAGTAGAAGAGATAGAGCTGAGACTCTGGGGTGGTCCAGGATGTCAGGGAAGAATATTAGAAAGAAGGCAAGAACATAGAAGAAAGCTGCACGGAGAGAGAAAGAGCTTTGGAGATGTCTAGGGGGACCCCCGCAGGGGTTCAGCCAAGTAATGATCAGCCTGGAAAACATCTGCTGCAAAAGAGCAGGCAGAACAATTCTTGATCACACAGGGCCAGGAAAATACTGAATGAGCCAGAGTGAAAACATTGTAATGCACAGGGCACCAGGTAAAGTGTTCGGCTTATAAAGTATTCAGTTGTTGCCTCAGTGGTGGGTCAAAATTAGTGCTCTGTTAAAGGCTACCCTAGTCCTGCCTAAAAATGCCTTGAAAGAAAGCCTTGAAAGGATCCAGCTGTTTCCAAGCAATTTAACTGGGTCCCACTGCAGTGCTAATAAATATTTAAAGAATAATATCAAGAACCAAAGAAGATAAAATTCACAATATCTGCAACCCAATATAAAAAAGCTAGATATGCGAAGAATCAGAAAAATGTGATCTGAATGAGGAACACAATTAAGCAATCACTCTAAACAAAGTCAGAAAGGATGGATGATAAAGGAGAGGGCAGTGACAGCTGTTCAGCTGTTACAAATTAGCTTCCTGTGTTCAAGAAGAGAGAGAAGGGATTTTCACGCCTTGACTTGTGGACCGCATCCATTCTGGACCCTATTTTCTATGGTCTGAATACTAAGAATAGTTGTTTCTTGTCTTTAAAATTTAAATTTTAAAGAAAAAAATCACAAGACATTATGGCCCACAAAGCTTAATATATTTACTATTTGGCCCCTTGAAGAGCAGCTTTTCTGACCCCTGAGGTCACTGAGACAATTTAAAAGACTCAAATGGTACTGATAGAGATGTAAAGTACAATATCTGAGATGGAGAAGATCTTGGATAGGTACAGCAGATACAATACTGCAGAAGAAAAAATTACAGAATTTGAAGACATAGCAGTACAAATCATTCAAAGTTAAACACAGAAGGGTAAAAGATTAAGAAAAGAAACAGAGCTTCTGTGAAGTATGGGGCAACATTTAGAGGTCTGTTTTGCATGTAATTGGAAGCCCAGAAAATAAAGAAAGGAGACAGAAAAATTATATGAAGAAATAATGGGCAAAAATTTCTCAATTTGATAAGATTAAGCCCATGGTTTCAAGAAGCTCAACAAACCTGAAGTACAAGAAACGTGAGGACAACTATACTAAAGCAAAACAAGTGCTTAAAGCCAGTAATAAAGAATATCGTACATTTTGTAAAAGACAAAAGCACATTAAGTACAAAGAAAGGCCAGAATGATGATAGAACTCTCACTAGCAACAGTGAATGTCAAAAGACAGCAGATCAATATCTTTGAAGTATTAAAATGAAAACTATTGTCAAGCTATAATTATATGTCCAGTGATAATTTATTTCCAAAATGAATTCTAAACACTTTTATAGGCATACAAAAACTTAAAGAAGTTATCACTAGAGACCTGTACTGTAGGGTATGTTAAAGAATATCCTTCAGACAGAAGGATCACGGTACCAATGAAAAGCTGTATGTATGTGAAGGAAAGAACACAGGAAATGAAAACTATGTGGATAAACTTAAGAGACTTTTTCTGTTAAAAATCTTTTTAGTAGGCAATTGAATAAAGTGAAAGTAATGAGATGTTATTGAAGGGTTTATCACATATATAGAAGAAAAATAATAGAAAAACCAGAGGAGGGGAAAATATTCTATTCTATATGAAGTGGCAATAATTGGTTGAAGATATGTTGTTGTAAATTAAAGGTCTGTTCCATTGGAGGGATCTAGCTTGATGTGGCTGTAGCCATTTTGGTTTAACTGTCATCTTGTCTTCTCAGTGACCTTGGCAATCATCCCAAACAAGTTGTTAAGATAGTCTGCCAAGCATTTCATGCCAGGCAGCAAAGCCTAGAATGTCTCTTATCTGGTACCTAAAATGTTAATATTTCTTGAGAAAGTCCAGGCACATTCCAACTGGACATGGGGCATCTTTACCTATTTTAGCATATAAACATTTTTTCTTCTACCTTGAGTCGTGAAGATCTTTTTCTCTTGCTCTCACCTAAGACGTGCTTCTGTCTGTAGGTTCCTAACACATAACACTCTATGTTATCCTGGATTTGTCCACTTCTTTCTCAGTTTGGTTCTCATACACTGATTTTACCCCAAATAACTATAAAATATAGAACAACTATTAAAAGAACATCACAGGTAACTATGAGATAAAAATATGAGAAATAAAATAGTCATAAATGCTTTATATATAAAGTCACTGAAAACCAAAAGGATGGAAAAAGATAGTCTATTTAACTAAAAATATTCAAAAGAAAGCTGGATATTTCGTATGATGAAATATAGAGTAAGCGCAGTGTATTATAGGGAATAAATAAGATCTGTTTCTAATGAAAATGAAGGTATTATGTTAATAGGAATAGCAATAAAAATACTTATGCAACCCTAAACAGAGCTCAAAATTCATGAAGCGAAGACTGAAAGAACCAAAGCAGAAGTGAACAAATCTAGACTGAGATTTCACATCATTCTCTCAATAATTGATAAGAAAAGTACTCAAAAAAATCAGGAATGATATACAGGCATCAAATAACACACTAAATCTGATCAATAAGAGCAGAATAGAGATTCATTTCAAATGTACATGGAACATTTACCAAGAAAAACTATATCCTAGACCATAAAACAAACCTCAACAAATTTATATTCTGTCCCATAAAACAATTCTCAATGTATTTAATAGAATTCAAGGTATTTAAAAGAATTCAAATCATGCCAACCATGCTGTTTGATCAGAATGGATTTAAATTAAAAAATCAATCATGGGGCTGGCTTTGGTAGTGGTTAAAGTTGCTGCCTGTGGTGTTGGCATTCTACACTGATACCATTTCAACTCCCGACTGCTCTACTTGCAATCCAGCTCCTGCTAATGTGCCTGAGAAAGCAGTGAATGATGGCCCAAGTGCTTGGGCCCTTGCACACACGTTGGAGACCCAGAAGAAGTTCCTGTCTTCTGGCTTCTCTCTGGCTCAGTCCTGGCCACCGTGGCCATTCAGGAGAGTGAACGAGCAGATGGAGGATCTCTAGTCTCTCTGTAACTGCAACTTTCAAACAAATAAAATAAATTAAAAAAAAATGACAGCAACACATTTGGAAAATCCCCAAATATTTATTAATTAAATAGCATCTTAAAAATATTCTTCAAAAAGGAAGTAAATTAAAAAATATTATTTTAATTTTATTTTCTAAAAGAAAGCATTTTCAGTGGAATGAAAATGAAGATTCCATGGTGAATTTTATGGAATGTATCTAAAATAGTACTTAGAGGGAAATTTATAGTACTAAGTGCCTATATTAAAAAAGAAGAAGGGACTCAAATCCATGATCTGAATGAGGGTCAAGTCTGTTCTGCTGCTTTGTTCTGTCAACGATGTTTGATGGAGCACAGGGGTGTACATGCTTTGTCTAGGGTTACTTTCATGCTACAACTGTTTCACACTGAATTGATTAGTTGAATCCCAAAATAAAAAATACTGACGCTCTAGCCTTTCATGAAAAATTTTCCTGACCCTTGGTTTAAGCTTCAACCTTAGCACCCAGAGAAAGGAGGGCAAATGAAACCTGAAGTAGGCAAATGAAAGAAAATAATGAATGTAAGAGTAGAAATCGATGAAATATGAAAAACCCAAACAATAAGGATAATCAATAAATGTAGAATATGGTTCTTTGAGACTATCAATAAAATTGATAAACCTCAAGTCATATATATATGTATATATATACATATATATGTGTGTATATATATGACTTGAGGTTTATATACATATATACATATATGTATACATATGTATACATATATGTGTATATATATGGAAGTAATAACAGGTATAAATTGCCCATATCCAAAATGAGAGAAGGAATGTCACAATGTTCTACAAACATCAGGATATAATATGAGAATATTGTGAAAAATATTATGCCAAAAAGTTTGGCATTTAGATAAAATGAACAGATTCTCAAGAGACACAAACTAGTAAAGTTTATTCTAGAAGAAATAGACATCCTGAAAGTCTTGGTATCTATTAAATAGATTCAATATGTGTGTAACAGAAATGCCTACAAAAACCACTTTGAGTCAAATGGCTTCACTGGTGAGTCCTAGAAATATTTAAGGGAAAAAAAAGATACCAATGCTACACAAATTCCTCTAGGGGATTGTAGACACAGATGCACTTCCCAACTCATTTGGTAAGGCCAGCATCACTCTGACATCAAAATGAGAGAGAAGCTCTACAAGAAAAGAAATTCTCTGACCAATATCCTTTATAAAAGTGAATGAACGCCGGCGCCGCGGCTCACTAGGCTAATCCTCTGCCTGTGGCGCCGGCACACCGGGTTCTAGTCCCGGTCGGGGCACCGGATTCTGTCCCGGTTGCCCCTCTTCCAGGCCAGCTCTCTGCTGTGGCCCAGGAAGGCAGTGGAGGATGGCCCAAGTACTTGAGCCCTGAACCCCATGGGAGACCAGGATAAGTACCTGGCTCCTGCCATCGGATCAGTGCGGTGCGCCGGCTGCAGCGCGCTGGCCACGGCGGCCATTGGAGGGTGAACCAACGGCAAAGGAAGACCTTTCTCTCTCTCACTGTCCACTCTCTGCCTGTCCAAAAAAAAAGCATATGACACTCATGATAAAAACTTATAGCAAAATAGGAATAGATGGCATCTTTTTTTTTAAAGATTTTTAAAATTTATTTATTTCTTCTTTTTTTTTTTTTTTTTTTTTTTTTTTTTTTTTTTTTAAGGGAAAGGGTTTATTGGGGGAACACCCTACAGACCGGAGTGGAGGGGTGGCGAAGGAAAAAGAGAAAGAGAGAGAAACAGAGAGGAGAGGAGCTAGCAAGGAGAGAAGATAGAGCAGAGAAGAGGAGAGAGGAGAGCAGAGCCAAGAGCCCAGAGGAGGAGGCTAGAGAGAGGAACCGAGAGAGAGCAAAAGATTTTTAAAATTTATTTGAGAGGTTGAGTTACAGAGAGAGGGAAAGACAGAGAGAAAGGTCTTCCATCCACTGGTTCAGTCTCGAAATGACCACAATGGCCTGAGAGATGCTACCTTTTGTAACCTGATAAAATGCATCTAGAAAAACCTATAGCAAAAAAACTTAATCCTGAAAGAATTAATACCTTCTACTTAAGATTGGAAACAAAGGAAAATAACTGCTCTCACAAGTTTCATATAGAATTGAACTTGTGAAACTAGCTCGTGTAGTAAGGCAAGGAAAAGAAATAAAAATACCCAAGTTGGAAAGCAAGTAGTAAGATGTACTTTCTTTGCAAATGCCATAGTCTTCTATGTTAAAAATCCCAAGGAACTTACAAAAAAGCTGTAAGAGAACATACGATCGATATAAAAATAATTTGTTTATAGTCCACATACTGCTATATGTAGCAGTGAATATTCAGAGAATTATATTAAAATAATTCCATCAATAGTAATATCAAATAGGAAATATATAGAGATAAAATTGACAAAAGTTGAGCAAGCTGTTCATAAAAAACTACAATATTGCTGAGAGCATGGAAGAAGGCAGTAATAAAAAGAGATGTAAACTATATCCATGGATCAAAATGGTTTAAGATATCAGTTCTCCCCAGATTGATGTGTAGATTCAACATAATTCCAAATACATCCCAGTAGCCTTCTTTTTTTATAGAATAGCCAGTTGGTTCTAAAATTGGTATGAAAATGCATAGGATTTAGAATAATCAATAAAACTTTGAAAAATGGAAGCAAAATTAGGTTTGAATATGTGGCATAAGGTTATAATAACCAAGAAAATGTGCAGTATTGACAGAAATACACATTGGTAAATGGCACAGAACAGAAGAGAGTCATGGATGCTCATATACCTTTTTGACTTGTTTTGAAAAGTGTTTTCTATTATAATTTTAAAAAAGATTTATTTCTGCCGGTGCCACGGCTCACTTGGCTAATCCTCTGCCTGTGGTGCCGGCACCCCAGGTTCTAGTCCTGTTTGGGGTGCCGGATTCTGTCCCAGTTGCTCCTCTTCCAGTCCAGCTCTCTGCTGTGGCCCGGGAAGGCAGTGGAGGATGGCCCAAGTGCTTGGGCCCTGCACCTGCATGGGAGACCAGGAGGAAGCACCTGGCTCCTGGCTTCGGATCAGTGCAGTGCGCCGGCCATGGCGGCCATTTGGGGGGTGAACCAATGGAAGGAAGGAAGACCTTTCTCTTTGTCTCTCTCTCTCTCACTGTCTAGCTCTGCCTGTCCAAAAAAAAAAAAAAAAAAAAGAGATTTATTTCTTAGAAATGATATAAAGAGAGAGGGAGAGACAATGAGAGAAAGACCATTCATCTATTGATTCACTTCCCAAATGGAGTGCCATGTGATGTTTCAATATGGGTGTGTATTAAGCAATGTCCAATCAAGTACATGTATCTATTTCCTCATTTGATCTTTCTTGGTGGTGAAAACATCTAAAATCTTCTCTTTTTTCTTTTCTTTGTAGAGAAATAGATAGATGATCTGGAGTCAGCTTACTGTGCAGTTGAACCCTAGATCTTCTTACTCCTATCTAGCTATAACTTCAGTACCTATTAATCAACCTTTCCCTGTCTCTACCTCCACTGTCTTCCCCCGCCCTCTGCAAACCATCATTTTCCTTTAAACTTCTATGAGATAGATTTTTTTTAAAGATTCCACATGTGAATTGAGATCATTTGATATTTATCTTTCTGTGCTTGGCTTATTTCACTTAATAATGACCAATGACCTCCAGTTCCATGTTGTGAAGGACAAGATTACATCCTTTTTTTTGGCTGAGCAATATTTCATTGTGTTTAGATGGGCTATAATCAACAAGACAAAAGATATGCATGAGCTGACAAGGATAGGGAGAAAAAGTAACATGAAAACGTTATTAGTGGGGATGTAAATTATTGTGGGGAGCATCATTGTGGGGAACAGCTCAGAGGTCCCTTGAAAACGTAAAATAGAAATATGATATGATCCAGCAATCCCACTACTGGGTATATACCCAATGGAAATGAAATCAGTCTGTTGAAGAAACATCCACATTCCCATGTTTATGGCAGCACTATTCACAATAGCCAAGAAGTGGAAACATCCTGAGTGCCCCTTCACTGATGAATGGGCAAAGAAAATGTGGTATAGACACACCTATATTTGGCCAACTGATTTTCTGAGGGCTAAATGCAATTTAATGAAGGAAATGACATTTTTTCCATCCAAACAGCCCCAGAACTGCTGCTAAATGCAGACACATGAATCTTGAGCCTTTCCTCACACCATGTACAGAAACAAACTTGAAATGTGTCAGAGACTTAAATGAAAGCGCTAAACTACAAAATTTTTAGGAGGAAGCATAGAAATTCTTAGTGCCTTTGGAGTGGCCAAATAGTTCTTAAATATGCCTTAGGGGGAACAAATTGCAATCATAAATAATTAACAAATTATAAATTATCAAAATTAAAAGCTTTTATTCTTCTAAAGAAAAGGCAAGCCATAGAGTACAAGAAAATGTTTATAAAACATGTATCCTACAAAGGATTTTAGTGGGGACTATATGAAAATTCCTCCTACTCAACTATAAACAGATAATTAAAAAATAAGCAGAAGAGTTACACAATTTTTTTCATAAAAAGATACATTAGTGGCAGATAAGTACATGAAAAGATGCTTAACATCATTAATCATGAAGGAAGGGCAGTTAGAACCACAGTGACATGTTCCCACATACCCACTTCAATGGCTAAAAATAAAAAAGACTAATAATTGTTGGCAAAGATGAGAAGCAACTAGGAACCTCAGAACTGTTGGGAAGAATGTAAAATTATATAACCATTTTGGAAAAGTTTGGCAGTTTTGTGACATGTTAGTTGGGCACCTGTTATGCAACCCAGCCATTCTATTCTTAGAAGTTTATTGAAGATAAATGAAAGTACATATCGACACAAAGACTTGTACACAAAATTTATTTATTTGTGACAGATCAACCTTAGAAACAATCCAAACTTCCTTCAATGGGTTAAATAGCTAAATAAATGTGATATATTCATATAATAGAATACTGCTCAGTGACAAGTGTAATAAACCACTGATATGTGCAACAATATTAGTGAACATCAAAATAATGTTCCATAGTGGAAGAAGCAAGCAGAATGGGCACATACTATATATTTCTAGGTATAAATTCTAGAAAATAAAAATTAATATAGTGACTGAAAGAAGATCAACAGATAACTGGAAAGTGTGAGGCAAGCCTGGATTACCAAGAGATAAGAAGAAAGGTTTTGGGATGGTGGATATATTGATCATCTTGATTTTGGCTATGGTTTCCCATGTCTGTATATCTGTTAAATGTTTCTGAATTGTGTACAGCAAAAATATCCTCATTTATACATCAGTAGTACTACAGTAAATTTGTAAAAGAAGCAAGTTATTACTGGTTTACTGAAAACAAGAATACCTGAATCAAAATTGAGGAAACCAAAGGGGTCAGGGTTGTGGCCCAGTATGTCAGCCTTTGCTTACAATGCTGACATCCCATATTGAAGCTCCAGTTTGAGTCCTGTCTGCTCTGCTTCTGATCCAGCTCCCTGCTGTGCACCAGGGAAGGCAGCAGAAGATGGCCCAAGTGCTTAGGCCTCTACATCCATATGGGAGACCATGGAGAAGCTCCCAACTCCTGGTTTCAGCCTGGTCTAGCCCTGACAGTTGTGGCCATTTTGGGAGTGAACCGATGGATGAAAGATCTCTTTCTATCTCTTCATCTCTCTCTGTACTGTACCTTTTAAATGAATAAATAATTATTTAAAAATTGTGAAAAGATAAAGAGGAAACTAGGCAAGTCAATAGTCATAAATTGAGATTTTAAAATATCCATAGCTCAGTCACTGATGGAACAAACGGACGGAAGTCAGTAAGGACATTGAATGTCTGAAACAATGTCATCCAAGTTGTCCTATTTGATGGTCATAGAAAAGTCCTTCCAGGTTCTTTGAAAGCATATGCAATAGCCATTAAGCCATGGCATATTTTGGCCTGTAAAAAAAGACTCAGTAAATTTCAAAGGGTTGAAATTATGTAAATAGAAAGTTCCCTAATTTTTCAAAATAAATCTGTGCTTATAAATAACCAAAGAGTCAAAGCTGAAATTACAGGAGAAATAAAATTTTTCAAACAAAATGACGATGAAAATATAAACTAACAAGATATGTGGGATATGGGTAAACTAGTTCTTAAAGGGAAATTCATACCCTTAAATCTAGAAATGTTTAAATCAGTGATTTAAACTTTTACATAAAGAAACTAGAAAATGAAGGCCAAATTTACATCACACTCATGAAAAGATAAAAGTCCATCTCAACAAAGCAGAAAATAAGAGATAAGAGATAAATATAGAAGTTAAAACAAAAAGCAAGCAATAAAGATAATCCAAAGAGTTAACCTGATAAGGACAGTATGAGAAAAGGAAATTACAGACCAATATCCCAATACACAAGAACACAAAAATCAGCATCAGCAAGTTGTCAGTGAATCAAATCCAGCAACGAAAAGGATCAACTCTGGTTTGCTCCAGGGAGTCAAGGTTTGTTCAGCATTAGAAAGTCAACCAGTGTCAACCACTGTGCCGTGAGAGCAAAAACACTCCACATGAGTATCTCAATAGCTGCAGAAAAGAAACTGCATTTACGGTAAAAACTGTCGACAAGTTAGAAACTTAGGGGAGCTTTTTCCGTCTGATGAATCAATCTTTGAAAAAACTTACAGCAAGCTTCAAACATTACACAGTACACAGCTAAACACATTTGCTTTTCTCCAAGGAATGAGGCTAGTCTATCTTCTCTCTTCACTGTTAATCTATATTATATGTGATGCCGTAGTCAGTGCAATAAGGTAAGAAAAAAATCAGAGAAGATTGGAACAGAAATATGGCTCATTATTTCTAGATGACATTATATTGTATGCAGAGAAGTCTAAGAAGTACAAAGGGAAAGCCAACTGATGAGTTTAGCACTTTCTAGAATCAAAATTTAATGTGCAAAATTTAGTGAAACAATGAAAATGAAATGGAATAAAAATATTAGTTAAATGTAATCAAATTAAAAATATAAAATACAAAATACATAATATGCTGGAGTTATACTATTACTATAAAATATATAACAGAGATATTAGGAAGACCTAATAAATGGGGAGATATGCTATGTTAATATATTGAAATACCCCATCTTATTAAGATATTTACTCTTACTAACTTGGCCTGTACAGACAACATACTGCCAATGAAAATCCTACCAGCCATTTTAATAAAAAAGAAATTAACAAACTGAGTTTAAAATTATATGGAAATTATAATGATCTAGGTATTTAACATTTTTTGACAAAGTAGAACAAAGTTGTAAGACTTATTCTACTTGATTTCAAGATGTAAAAAGCTATAGCAGTCCAAGTCATATGGTATTGTTCTACAACAGACAAATGGATAAATGGTACAAATTTAAAATATCAAAGTAAATCTATATAAATGCAGGCAATTGATTTTCAACAATGATGACAATGTCATTTAATGGGGAGGGAAAAGTCTTTCTAGTAAATACTTTGGGACAACTGGATATCCATATATTAAAAATAATTCCATAAACCTCAAACCCTAAATCACACCATACAAAAAACTCTTCAAGATGTATAGACAATTAAATGTACAAGGTAAAATGAAAATGCTTCTAGATGAAAACATGGAAGATAATGGCTTGACCATACAGCAACCAAAATTTCTTTAAAAGACATTGAAAAGAAAAAAATTGATAAACTTGAATTCATTAAGATTAAAAACATTTGTTCTTCCAGAGGCATCCTTCAGAAAGTTCAAAGGCAAGCCACAAGCTTGGTAAAAATATTTGCAAACCAATTTTGAATAGGACTTTCCAAAGGAGGAAGTATGAATGGCCAAAACACACATTAAAAAGTTCAGCATTATTGATCATCAGAGAGTCACATCCAAACCACAAAGAGATGCCACCTTACATTCACTAGAATGGTCAGAATTTAAAAAGTCTAACAGTGTTAGAGAGGATTCCAAGTCTCTGTCACTCTGATAAAATGATCTGACCACTTTGAAAACTACTAGGATATTCTTTTTTTGTTGTTGGTATTTTAAAGATCTGTTTTATTTATTTGAAAGGCAGAGTTACAGAGCAAGAGAGGGAGAGACAGAGAGAGAGAGATCTATCTTCTGGTCCACCCCCTACATGGCCACAATGGCCAGGGCTGAGCTAGGTGGAAGCCAGGAGCCAGAAGCTTCATCTGGGTCTCCACATGGGTGCAGGGACCCAAGGACTTGGACCATCCTCCTCTGCTTTCCCAGGCTCATTAGCAGGGAGCAGGATTGAAAGTGAAGCAGCCAGGACTCAATATGGGATGATGGCACTGCAGGAGGCTTAGCCTACTATGCCACAGCACTGACCCCCTAGGGTATTTCTTATGGAGACACTTATGTGACAACTGCATTATATCCCAGCAGATTCACTGCTAGGTATTTCTCAAAGAGGAATGACAGTGCACAGAATGTACACAGTAGCTTCAGGTATAATAGAAGGAACTGGAGATAACAGGAACAAGATACAACCATGGAATATTATTAAACAATAAAAAGTGATCTATGAAAATGTGCAACAACATGGATGAATCTTAAAAACCTATTGGGTGAAAGAAAAGAAAGACCTGAAACCCTGTAAAGAAAGTTCTAGAACAGACGATGGAAATCAGAACAGTAGTTGCCTTTGGGGTCTGGACAGTTGACTGAAAGAGGCATGGAACTAACTTTCTAGGGGTGAAATATTCAGTACCTTTTGCTTAGGGTAGCAATTATGCGAGTGTTTACAGCTGTCAGAATCAAAGTGTACAGTTAAAATCTATGTATTTTATGAATATTTTACCTCAATTAAAAAAAAATCAAGTAAAATTGCTACTCCCTGTCTCCTTGACTCTCTCTCTCCCTATATATATGTGTGTGTGTGTGTGTGTGTATATATATATATATATATATATAAAGTCTTAGAAGTATATATTTTTATATGGATAGCTGGCCTGTGAGGCACATTTGCTGATGGTGTAAATCCAGGCTCAGCCAAAGGGAAAGTATCTTCTTGCTCTCTCCAGGCCCTGAGTGGACTGGAGGATGCTGACCGCTTTGGGCAGGGCAGGCTTCTTCCTTGAGTCCACCAATTCGCATGCTCACAGATATGCCAGAACAGTGTTTAATCGGGGTGTGCTGTGGCCAGTCCAGTTGACCCAAGGAGTTAACGGTCACAGCGTCCACTTAAATAGAAGGGTTCAGTGCTCACTAGAGGTCGTTTTGCCACAGCTCACTTCATTCTCCAAGCAGCTAGATTGTGCTATCAGAATTTTTTTCCCATAAGGGACTAAGGGTACTGCATTTCCTGATTCCTGCTAGTCTGCAATTGCACGTCTGACACCTTTGGAACTTGAACAACACCTTGTTGGGTCTACAGTTTTTGGATCACACTTTTTTTTTTTTTCCTCCCTCAGAAACTCACAGATACTGTTCCGTTTCATTTCTGGATTTCAATGTTGCTGTAAAGAAACATGCAACTAGCTGTATTTATCTGCCATTTAAGTAAATGTGGTTGTTTTTGGTTTGTCTTTTGTTTCTTTTTCAATGTGTTTGAGGAAGTCTTTCAATTTTTCCTTTTTGTGTTCCATAATTTGCTGGAAGTGACAACATCATTTTCTTGGATTGTTTTTTCAACGTGCAGATTCCGTACTCTCTTCATTGGAGGAAAGTTTTCTTTCTCTGTTGTGTCTTTAATTTGTTTTCTGCCACTTGTGTCTCTACTAGAGGGATATCCGTTACCTTTGTTCTATTATTAGGATGACATCTATTATCTTCCAATTATTTTAATACATTTATCCCAAGTACAGGTGGCCAACCCTGTCTCCTTCTATATTTTGAACTCCAGGGTCTCTGAAGGAAGCCTTGCTAACAACTAAGGTTTATCAGAGCAAGCCAGGACACCACCGTTTCTACAGAGACTCCTTAATCTATAGATTCTCCATTCTACAGAGAATCCTCTGACCCGAGGAAGCAGCCCGGCTCTGTGACCGCTTCCTAGAGCAGCCCTGTTTTCCTTTGTCCCCTGTGTTATTTCATCTACTCCCCATCCCAGATGCTCCGTCTCCTTTCATCCCAAATTCAGATCTCAGAAAAGGATCTGGTACTGCTCACCACACTTCCTCTCTCAAACTAGGTCTCTGACTCCCTAAGCCTCAACCCTTTCCTAGTTTGCAGACCTCATACAAGGGTGTGGACAATTGAGGTTGTTTTCCTGGAAATACTGACGGCACCTACATGTCAGATGGTCTCACCTACCGGCCTGCCCGAGCTCCTCTCAGCCTGCTGGATTCACTTCTCAGTCTCAACCTCTGTGGCTCTGATTCCGGTTAAGTAGCTGTCCTTGTCATCCAGGGAGGGGCCCCCAGGAGCATCTGCCTCTGATTTCTACCTGGCTGCCTCTGAAGGGCACCTGCTCCTCATCCATCAGGTAGTCTCCCACCCTGCAGAGGACTAATCTCCCTCTCAAGCGAGCTATACATTTCCAGTTTATTGGAACCATCTAATATTTGGATGGAGCTTGATAAAGTGTTAAATTGGGGGAGGAGAAACCCGCAGACACACTGAGAGCTTTTCTGTTAAGGAGTAATTGCTTTTATCACCTTTATGGAAAAACTGATCATTAGCCTAGCTATGTGAAACACTTTTCCCCCTTCAATTTATTTTAAGGATTGCTGAGATCCTAAAATACCTCTCACAACAGTCATTTCCAGCATTGGTTATGCACTAAGAGGTGGAGAGGTGGGTGGGCTTCCTTCCCTTCTGGAGCCGAAACACCATCTCCTGCACTCAGTGTACTCTCATTTCAACTACTGCATCTTTAAACGTGCGGTGGACTTCTTGCTTCTTCATTTCCCTCAGCCTCACCAGGGAGTGAGCTGTTCACATGCCTGTCTCTTCCTCCATGCAGCTGATGATGTGTGCTTAATTCTTAATTTGACCTTCTTTCCAGCAACCAGAATATGTGAGAGTACAGAGGAGGCCTCAATATTTACTGAATGCATCCAGGAAAAAAAATTTTTAAAAGGATCCTTAAAATGCTCAGGCAGCCGAGGACTGGTGATTTCAAGCCAATTCCTACTTTTTTTTCCTTACAAAAACAATGCTTTGTTTCTGATCGGTGGTTTCAAAACATAAAAATCTCAGCCAGTGTGGTCAGTCCGTCACTCTGACCTCCGCATTGAGTATTTCCTCATTTGTATGGTTGGGTTGTTGGAAACACAGATCAGAGGGGAATGGAATGATGATTGTAAGTCAGGTTCCAGTGATCCCAATTTGAGAAGGCCTTCCAGACCACTGGGTGGCAGAGCCTGGATATTAAGTGTCACTCAAGCTAACTTGCAAAGAGGATAGATTACTCTTGCTAGGTAAACCGTAACTTTTCATTCCAAAGCTGTGCCGCTTTGAAATTCTCAACCCTCGTGCCATTGCAGGGCCTCGCGTGGAATAATAATTGTATTTCTCACAGGACACTACCAAGTTTCTGTCTGACCTTTAAGAGGAACAGCTTTTAATTTTCATCAAAGTATTTCCTTTTGAACTTTAAGGAAGGGTTGCTTAAGAGCCTGACAAAGAGATGTCTTGACTGAAGCCAAAGGTTGCTCAGTATTTATCAGAGTGGACCTCACCGTGGGTATTAATGAAGTGGAGACGAATGGGAACACGTGGATCGCGTCACAGTTTGTCAGGGGGAGTGTGGCTGGAGGAACAGTTCATTATCAGTACCGTTCTGGGGGAGCTTAAAGTCAGCTAAAGTCAAGTGCATGAAGTTCCCTTTCGGGGTGAGAAGGATGATGGGAATGAATCTGATAGAATCCCTGTGCTGCAGTAGCGAATAAACACTGATTTGTGGAGTTATTCTCCCTTAGAAATGAGGGAGAGTCTCGTTGCATCCTCTGGAACTGAAATATGATTTAAGGTAAGCAGCATTATGATTGCTGCTCCAGCCATTAAAGCTATGATGTAGCTGCACATTCATCCACATGGAGAGATAGTCATATTATGTTAGTGTAAGGATCCTATTTTTGTTTAAAAAAAAACTATGTATATTTTCACACAAAAGTCTGAAAAGACATATTTGCATAATCATAGTAAGAAATAACTAAGAAAAAATAAACACACCAAAAAAATAAGCAGGGGCCGGCTCAGTGGTGCACTAGGTTAATCTTCCGCCTACGGCGCCGGCATCCCATATGGGCGCCAGGTTCTAGTCCCGGTTGCTCCTCTTCCAGTCCAGCTCTCTGCTGTGGCCCAGGAGGGCAGTGGAGGATGGCCCAAGTGCTTGGGCCCTGCACCTGCATGGGAGACCAGGAGGAAGCGCCTGGCTCCTGGCTTCGGATCGGCACAGTGCACCGGCCATTGCAGCCATTTGGAGGGTGAACCAACGGAAGGAAGACCTTTCTCTCTGTCTCTCTCTCTCTCACTGTCTGTAATTCTACCTGTCAAATAAATAAAAATAAAAAATCTTAAAAAAAACAAAAATAAGCAAAGCATACAAGCATGTAATTCATGAAAAAGAGATGGCAATATTCAAAAGTCAGGGACTATTTATTTTATTTTTTTATATATGTGTACATTTACTAGAGACAGATTAAGCATGCCAAAAGTTTAATAACAATTAGAAAATCCAAAAACTGAAATTGAGAAGGTTGTTCTATATAGACGATTATATACATATGTACAGAAAATCTTTTACTCAGCATTAAAGAATATGAATTATTTTCATGTTTACATTGAATGTTTATAAAACTGACCATGAATTAAGTCATAATACAGAGTAATATCTATAAAGTTTACATAAATTGATATTAAAGACTAGAATCTCTAAACATAATGCAGTTAGATAATAAAGAAAGAAGGTTTTAAAAATCTATTTACAATTTTTTAACTTATTTGGAAGTCATAATGTATAGCATAAAGGTTGGCCTTCAGCTTTTTACTGTTTTTTTCTTTTTGAGGTAACATATTTTTAACTTACATTAGAGTCAAAGGCTTAATGCTCTTCTAAATAAAGAGTACAAAAAATAAAAGCAAAAAGTCCATGGTTGAGCAGGAAAGTAGGCAAAGACTATAAAGAGTAATCAAATAAAAAGATGCTTGATTTTACTTGTATAAAGTAAACTCATATATTCCAAGTTGTATCAGGGAATATTTTAAACTTCATTTGCAGTCACAGAAACTTAAAGGGGCAAGGGGGTAGCTTTATTTTTGATTAGGGTGCAAAAATGCTTACAAGAAAGGAATGCCCAGTGTCAGTGAGAAAGAAGACCGTGCACATCTGGGGGCAGTGTATTTTGGTACATATTTCCAAGAATATATTTTTCATAACCTTGAGGCATAATTAACACAGAAGAATGGGTATGGAGAACACTGTGCACAAGGTACACAAGTGAACATTAGTTAAAGTGAACCACCCGTGTACTCATGAAACCATGACAAGGTACTGAATGACCACATCATCCTCAGAAGTTGTCTCCTGCTTTTCTTAATTCTTCCTTCCCTTCCCTTCATGTGCCGTACCCCACCTCCCCCAATTCTAGGCAACTGCTGTCAGTCATAGATTAGGTGCATTTCCTAGGGCTTTACAGGAATGGAACCAGTACTGCATGTACCATCTCTTTTGTCTGGTTGCTTTCATTCAGTGATTATCTTGAGATTGGTCCATGTTGTTGTATGTACCTGTCATTCATTCCTTTTTATTTTCATTAAAAATCGATTTCCTTATGTTATTGAGCCTTCTTTTTTTTTTTAATGTTTATTTGAGAGGCCGAGTCAGAGATACATATACACACAGAGATAGAGAGAGAGATAAAGGGAGAGAGAGAAAAAGATAGAAAGAGAAATGGATCCCATATCTGCTGGTTCACTCTCAAATGGCTGCAACAGCTGGGCTGTGCTGAAGCCAGAAGCCAGGAACTCTAGCCGGGTCTCCTACATGGGTGGCAGGGACTCATGGACTTGAGCCACCATCGGCTGCTCCCCAGGTGCATTAGCAGGGAGCTGGATCAGAAGTAGAGCAGCTTTGAACTGGCACTCCATTGAGGTTCTGTTTTTGCATGTTGCTATCAAAATGCTCAACATCATTTGTTGAAAAATAATCTTTTCCAAACTGAATTGCTTTAGAGGCTCTGTGGAAAAGAACAACAAAACAAAAACAATTAGACATAAGTGCTTCTATGTCTGTCCTCTCTAAATTTATCAATTTATCCACATTTCTATTTTTATGCCCATACTATGCTATCTTGATTACTGTGGTTTTATAATTAGTATTGAAATCAGACTTTGTTCCTCTTTTTAAAAGAGTCATTTTTGGCTATCTCAGATATTTTGCATTTCCATATAAATGTTAGAATTAGCTTGTCAATGTCTAGAAAAGGAAATTTATCAGGGTTTTACTGGAATTGGATTGAATTATACAGCAATGAGTAGAATCGATTTCTTAACAGTATTGTGTTTTCTGATTCATGAATATGATTTATATCTATTTATGCCTTTAAATGTTGTCAGTAATGTTTTATAGTTTTCAATATAAGAGTATTTTGCAGATCTTCTGTCAGACTTCTCTCTAAGTATTGCATATATTTGGATACTGTGATAAGTGATATTATTTAAAATTTAGATTTCTTGTTGCTATTAGATCAAAATAAAATTCACTTATTTATTGATTTCGTGTCCTGCAACCTTGTTAAACTCATTCATTCGTTCTAGTAGTTCTTTTGCATAATCCATGGAGTTTTCTATATGGAATTTATCTGTCAATACAAAGAGTTTTGCTTCTTTCTTTTAAATCTGGTTTTCTCTTTTTTGTGTGGATTCACTGTCCAAAATTCCCAGTATTAGCTGTAACTCTGGTTTTTAGTAGTTGTTTAGGGTTTATAGCAGGAGTGAATAATCATCTTTTGTGAAGCACCAGAAGGTAATTATTTCAGGTTTTTTAGGCTCTATAATCTCTAGCACAACTACTTAGCTCTGCCATTATAGTGTGGAAGCAGCTGAAGATGAATAAATACAGATAAAGTAAACATATAGATACAAATTAGTGAGTGTGCTTATGTTCTAATGAACTTTTATTTACAAAAACAGGTGCCGGGTTACTTTTGGCTTGTGTGCTATAGCTGCTGACTTGTTTATTGTGTGTTTAATTTTTACTATCCACTTGGAAGAAATATATCAATTCTTGGGTATGAGAACGTTAAATAACTTTATTTGTATGTCCCCTTCCTAGTCTTTATGCTACCATTGGTTTATATTTTACCTGTAATTATGTTATAAATCCAACAACGAGTGTTATTGTTAGTCAGTTATCTTTTAATAAGATATAAAGAATAATTTTATAAAGTTTACTGATATATTTATCATTTATCAGGCCCTTCATTCCTTTACATAGATGCAGATTTTCATTAGTAGCATGTTGCTTCAGCTTGAAGGACTTTCTTTAATATTTCTAGTACTAAAGGTTTGTTGGTGATAAATTCTTAGTTTTCATTTCTGAATGGTATCTTCCCTAGTTATACAATTCTAGCTTGTCTTTTTTTCATCCAGTATTTGAAGATACTTTCCCATTGTCTTCTAGCTTGCCTATTTTCCAATGAGAAATCTTCTATTAACCTTCTTCCTCTTCCATATGTGGTGTGCATTCTCTGGGTACTTTTAAATTTTTCACTATCACTAGTTTTAAATAAGTTGATGATGATGCGCCTTGGTCTAATTTTCTTCATTGTTCTTGTGCTTGGCCTTTGTTGATCTTCTTAAAATATAGATTGATATTTTTGTAAATGTGAAAAGATGGGAGTGTTTTTATTTTACTTTTGTAATTGTTCAGTGAACCAATTACTTTCATTTTGCAATTAGACATATATTAGGTTACTTGAAATTTCATAAAATCTCTGATTCTGTGTTCACTAGTTTTTTTTCCCGCTCTTTGGTTAGTTTCTATTGCTTGTTTTCAACTTCAGTAGTATTTTATTCTGCAGTTTCTAATCCTTTTAATACAATCCTGCATATTTTTTATTTCAAAAATGGTAGTTTTCATCTTTAAGAATTCAAATTGTGCTTTTTTCTATATTCTATGGTTCTACTTAATCTTTCCTGGGGCTTCTTGTGCATATGAGTATGACTAAAACGATTGCTTTCATGTTTTCTCCTAAGAGTTTTGTCATTTGTGTCATTTTTAGTGTTGTCTTCTTAATTCTCCAGCCCCACACTCTGCTCTGGGAATTGTATTCTTCACATGTCTGACAGTTTCAATATTTTTTTGCCAGACGTTTTTTATTTCATCTTATTGGATGTTGATCATTTTTGTACTCCAGTGAACATTTATGAGTTCTGGGACACAGTTAAGTTACTTGGATATTGTGTATCATTTTGGATTTAAAAGTCTTTTTAGGGTGGTAAAAAGTTATGGGTTGAGTGTGTCCCCCAAAGTTCATGTGTTGGAAATTTAATCCCCATGCAACCATGTCGAGAGATGGAATCGTTAAGAAAGGTGCTTAGGTTACGAGATTCCTGACTCCATGAAGGGATCAATGTCAGCATCATGGCTGTAGATTTGATATTTCAAGTTCCACCCTCTCTTGCTCTCTCTAACCATATGGTGCTTTCTGCCGTACTACACTGTGGCAAGAACCCCCTTACCATATGCAGCCGCTTGATCTTGGGCTTCCCAGGACTGTGCGCCAAATGAGTGTATGTTTGTTATGAACAAGCTAGTCTGGGCTACTTTGTTATAGCAGCACAAAATGGAATGAGGTAAACCAGTATAGGCCTTAATCTAGGGCTAATACTGACCTGTGAATGAGGCAATAGCCTTGTGATTGCTCTCCCTGGAGTACTGCCAGTTATAAAGTTTTCCCCTGCGGCTAGTAGAGTATCTCTGACTCTGTGTGAGATCCTGGGATTGTTCTCTCCACTTGCTGACTGGGCCTTTTGCTGGCCTTCGGAGTTTCCTCACTCACTTGTTGACCTGAATTCAGCTGAAGACCGGGGGAGACGCTGTTTCTCTGGGGAGCCCTTTTCTCTCAGGTACTCAGCCCCATAAATCTTAATTTCCTTGGTTTTCTCGAACAGACCTATGTTTACCAACTTTTTTTTCTTGACTCAGGAAGCATGTGGGGCTCTGTTTGGGATCTTTTTTCCTGTACTACCACCTGGAAACTCTGTCTACTCAGTAACCTGGGGCAATCACAGGACTCATCTAATTTATTTTGCATCTCCCAGCGGACGTGATTCTGTGCAATGTCCAATGTTATTATTATAAAATATCTGTTATTATTTCATATTATATTACTGGGTTTTTTGTTTGTGGTGAGAGTATGAATCTAGTCCTGTTACTCCATCTTGATAAGAATCAAGTTCCAATTTTAGTACATGTGTTTTGGTTTATAACTTGGAAAATATATTAAAAAATCTTTCAAGGTTGACACATTCACTAATCCAGTGACTTCACAACTTGGAATCAATCCAGTAATATAGCCATGGATGTACTCAAAGGTTACATAGAGAGATGATGGCAATAGATGACTATTGATATATAAATCATAATAACAATCGTTATTTTGCTTGTAAGTGTATTTAGAATATATTGGGGACTCAGTTAAATGTTTTTCATGAGACATTTAAATAAAGTATTTAAAATAATTAGCTCTTTATGTTAGATATTATTTCCATCCTCATTTTTAAAGACAGGTAACTGAATTTATAGAATTTATACACCTTACCTATGATGGTGGAGATAGAAGTTAACTTTGAACACTTCTGCTCTAGAGCCCACATTCTCAGCCACAAATTTTGAAATTTTTTTTTATTTATTTGAGAGGTAGAGTTGCAGATAGAGAGAGGGAGAGACAGAGAGAAAGATATTCCATCCTCTGGTTCACTCCCCAAGTGGCCACAATGGCTGGAGCTGAGCTGATCCAAAGCCAGGAGCCAGGGGCTTCTTCTGCGTCTCCCACATGAGTACAGGGCCCAAAACACTTGGACCATCTTCAAGTGCTTTTCCAGGCCATAAGCAGAGAGCTGGATTGGAAGTAGAGCAGCCAGGACATGAACCAGCACCCATATGGAATGCCGGCACCACAGGCAGAGGCTTAGCCTACTACATCACAGCACCAGCCCCTTTGAAATATCTTTTGTATCATTTAGGGATATTCTAAAATTCCAATAATAAATGGGTGAGTTAACTTAGCTTGCATTTATGGAATCAAATTTATGCAGTCATCAAAAATTATGCTATAAAGTAATAAAGTAACACTGGTTATCCAGAGAAAGCATGGGTAATCATAATTTTATTCCTTTTTTCTGCCCTATAGTCTTCAGATTTCTTGACTTTGCTTATAAATAAAGACATGTATAAATAGGCAGGATTGTAGCCCTAAGTGATTTGAGATACATTTGTACTGAGTGTGTTGTAGAGACTGGGCTTTGGGCCTATGTTTCTGATGTTTGTAGGTTTCTTTATCTTTTTCCATCTTTCATTATTTTACTCCATCTGTAGTGATCTAGCTCATGTTCAAACTATTCTGGGAGAATTCTCTGGTCCTAGCCACCATTCTTCTGAGCTCTTGCAGCACATTTTAGTCTGGAGAACATCATTATAACCAGAAAATGATGGCTCTGCCTTACATTCCAGTCTTCCAAGTCTGATAATGAACTCCTTGAGGGCAGTGTCAGATTCTCCATGGTCACATTGCTCATTTCCTGGTTAGAGGCCATGTTGAACACACATGATTAGAACAAGCCCTCATGGGAGCAGAGGACCACATACATGGTGCAGAACTGCTTTCTTGGCTGTTGGTTCCTTCCTCTCTCCACGAGGTGGATGGTTGGTGGGGAGGGCAGGTCGTAATTCCTCTAGTTTATAGGGAAGTGTCCTGAATCATCAATTGGTAAGCAGCTTCCCTGAATGCCACAACCAGCAAGTGGAAGAGCAGAGATTAGAATACAGGTGTCCCAAGTGCTGGCCAGGGTTCTTTCTATTCCGGCAAAGGTTGAGGGGCCGGTCATGAAGCTCCAGTTCCAGGGCCTGTGCTTGTCCATCCTTCCTCGTCTGATTTCATCTCTGGCTCCCCAGCTGCCTTTGGCTGTGTTCCTTCTGGCTTAGAGGTGTGCACGTGACTCGCAGGTCAGCCACTGCCCTATGGGTTTATTTTCCCAGTCGGTCAGAAGAAACAAAATGTGTACCTGCCCTTGAAAAATAGACATGGACTCTGTTATTGGCCATCTTCCCTAGGCCCCAGGAAATGAATTCTTAACTGCCCAAGCCAGAAGGAATGTGCAACTTCCTTAGGCAGAGTAAGGCACTCCTTTCTCTCTTCAATGAATGAAGAGCTTTTCTCTGGGAAGTTCCTTCCTGAACGCCCCACTGTTAACCCCACATACTGTCCAATGCTGACACACATTGACCCGGAGTTTATAGACCTTACAGCTTAAGTGGATGCTTTTCTGAATCCTGGGAGAAATTTGCCACTGATTCAGAATGGCACTGCATGCCCCTGACACTCACCTTGGCAGACTGGACAGGCTGACTGCAGATAAAACAAGGCACTGGGGCCTCAGCCAAGGAGATGGATTTGGCCAGAAGCAGTGGTTTTGGTTCTCAGCGAAGTGATAGTTGCTGCTCGACCATTTTGCCCTTTCTGAACCCAGCTCAGAGGAGGGCCAGATTCATTCATCCCTTTCTGCAGCAGTAGGAGCCGCCCTGGTCTGTTGGCTGTCAAGGCCCACGTTCAGAAGCACTTGCCTTCTTAGTTGGTCTTATCCTGATTTTCCCCTTTTCTCATCACCCACCAGAGTCAGTGCTTCTGTCTTTGGGTAGCCTGCAGTTCTTCTGGCTTGTAAGGGTTTGCTCCATTGTTCTTTGTACTTCTCAGATTCAAGTTCTGCACACCCTTTGCAACTTGACTCAATTCCCATTTCCTCCGTGAAGCCTTCTTGATAATTCTTCTCCTTCAGTCTTCTCCCAGAGAACTAATTCGAGGATGTTATTATATTTGGTTGTTACTTTATCATTAGACTGCTTTCTTCTCTCATTTCTTCATAGCTAGGTAGGGCATGTCTAAATAGACCATAATTACTCAAGGTCAGGGTGTTCCCTGTGACCCAGCATGGTGCAAACACTAATTACTTGATAGTTTGAATTTCTAAGGTGTTTTGGAATCCCTGTGCTTTAATTATAGGATCTCTTGATACTGTAATCGTTCAGATGAGAGATAATGAGAACTCTGGTCATGGAGTATCGAATGAGGTAGTCAGGGGTTAGTATAAATAGTGCTTAGAGTTCATGGCTATTGGGGAGCTTAGGAAAGGGAAAGTCTAGAAATATCTACACTTTGGGTTGAGTAGGAAAGCATAGAGAGAGGAGTATGCATGTATGTGTTGAATGTGTGTACATGTGTGTGCATGTGTATTATATGGTTATGCGCCACATAACAACAGATTGGTCAATGACAGACCACATATACAGCAGTGGTCCCCTAAGATTACATTGTTGAGTGAGGTCAGAGCTGTCCTAGTTTGTGTAAGTGCACTCTGATCTTTCCCCAATGATGAAATCACCTAGTAAGGCATTTCGCAGTATGCATCCTTCTGTTATAGCAATGCCTGGCTATATATATTGCGTGTGTGTCTGTGTATGTGTGTGCATGTGTATGTGTGTGTGTGTGTGTGTGTGTGTTGAGGTGTAGAGGAGCTGGGAAGATTCTGTATTCCATTTTGGATTGGCTTCTTTGCAAATGCATGGAGCGCAAACCTTCCCTTGGGCCAGAACAGGTGTGGCGCAAGCTCCAGCCAAGAGAGTTGTAGACACAGAGCTGTTCCTTAGGGATTCTGGTTTCTTCTGTGAAGTGGCCAGCAGGAGAGAGCCAGAGCAATGAGCCTAAGCCAGAGTCCTTAGTAATTCTGAGAGGCAAGTCAAGAAAATCGATGTGGTGTGAGTTCCCTGGCATCTCCGACTCCCCGTGCAGATCACCTTTGGCAGCTTGGTCATGGGCTGCTGGCCTGTGATACAGAACAGGATGGCTTTTTCCTTGAGACAATCAGCCATATTAACTTTAATCTTATTAAAGGTAAGATATACTTGAGAAAATAAATGTCATTTAATTTTAAGAACATGCACTATAAAACTGTGCCCAGGAACCTTTTTATTCTAGTATGTTCTATCTTGGATGAGATATACTACTTAATGAAGAGCTAGTGGAGTTACCATTTCTTCTTTGAGTCTAATGACTGAAATTCAAACAACTCAGCAATCATTTCTCATACCTCAATCTAATTTTATATGGAAGAGACAATATTATCTGGAAGGAAGGCAAAACACATAATTCAAGTTTAAATTTAATAAGGGATGGGAATTTGGCAATGAGCAGGACATTGCTATAGTGTGAGTCTGGAGCAGCTCAAGCTTTCTTTTGGGCTAGGTCCAGGTCATCTTGAACAGGGGAGTGAGGAGTTCAGCTCAATGACATCCAAACTAGGGCAACTGCTTTTGCCGTGGTACTGTAGACATTGCCTGTGCAACTCCTGTAGCCTCCATGTGTCAGAATTTGAATCCCTGAACTCACTCCTACTTTGCTCTGGCACACTGCAAATCACCATCTTGGATTTCTTCAGTCCCTCTACAGCTGTCCTAACAATCTCTTAAGTACAAAAGCCGAGACACCAAGCTGTTTATACCACCATTATCTAAAAAGAGCACAAAGCTATGAGCAGGCAAGATTATCAGCCCCAGGCAACCATAACCATATCCTGGAAAGCTGCTTCACAGAGTGTTACGTGTTGTAGAGGGTGAAGGTCAAGTTCTGCTGGGATGCTAGTTTGTCCTTGGGTAAGACTTCCTTGCCATTATGTAGCTTGGTGTGGTCATTGTTGTTCAGCTCTCTGAGCCCAGAAACTCAATGGCCAAGCCAGAGACAAAGACACGAACTGTGCCCAGGTGTGCTGTTGTGCAAGTGTGGATGGAGGCATGCGTGGACAGTGGCAAAGTCCTACTTGGTGAATGCGATGATTTAGCTCACCTCCCAGGCAGCCCTTTCTCTAATGTTTCTGGAAGGATCAGTTATCACCTCAAACTGTATGGTGACCAAAGAATGAGACTCCTGGTGGATCTGATGAGTGATTCTCCACTCACAGAGGAGGCCATCTTCTGGGCGCCAAATGTTCATGTCCCCACTGTGCCTCTCTCCTTCAAGACCAATTCACATTCTGGATCTTTGAGCTGTTTTATGATTTTTTAAAATTTTAACATTTTATTGATTCTGAGTGACAGAGAAAGACAGAGACAGAACCAGAGCCAGCCAGAAAGACAGTGCTCCCATCTACTTGCTCATTCACCCAGTCCTGAATTACTGAGGATGGGCTAGCACCCAAGCAGGAGAACTTATTCTAGGTCTCATCCATAAGCGGCAGGGACCCAAGTATTGAGCCATCACCTGCTGCCTCCCAGGGTCTGCATTAGCAGGAAGCTTGAGTCAGGAGTTGGAGTTGGGAATAGGATGCAGTACTCCGACATGGGACGTAGGCATCGTGCCTGGCACCTTAACTGTGAGGCCAAATGCCGGCCCTTGAGTTACCATTTTTAAGCTCTGACTCCCTGACATCACCCCCCTATGATGCTGGGGTCTAGCATATCAGGCTCAGGCTATCAAATGAAACCATGCCTTCCTTCTGTGGCTGAATTAGCTCTTTCCTCCGGAAGTGACTTCTTAGTTTCACGTCCACAAGTTCCCTTCATTTACAAATTTAGAGATAATCTGATCCTCCACCCCCACCACTCCTTACATGAATAAGACTGCAAAAATAAAGACCACTATGACATGGGAGCTGCAGAAACTTGGGAAAAATGGGACACAGACAATCCCATGAAAGAGAGGGTTCACAGTTTTACATAGAGTCTTCTGACAGATGTAAAACATGTGTGATTGTGGATAAACCTGACCTGACATTATTTAGGGAGGTTTTGGGTGCCATCATTCCCCCTGACATTATAAAAGTGTCTTCATCATCAAAGAAAAAAAAAAGATTAACCTTGATTTTTAGATCCATGAGCCCCACAGTCAGGCCTGAGGAAGCACTCAGTCCAGCTGGGTCAGAAGAGGCTGGACCCAGCCCTTGGCCAGGGACACCAGGCTGTGTGGTCAGAAGTCTCCACTCTCTGGGGCCAGTGCCATGGCTCACTTGGTTAATCCTGCGCCTGCGGCACTGGCATCCCATTTGGGCGCTGGGTTCTAGTCCCGGTTGCTCCTCTTCCAGTGCAGCTCTCTGCTGTGGCCTGGGAGGGCAGTGGAGGATGGCCCAAATGCTTGGGCCCCTGCACCCGCATGGGAGACTGGGAGGAAGTACCCGGCTCCTGGCTTCAGATTGGCATAGCTCTGGCTGTGGCGGCCATTTGGGGGGTGAACCAATGGAAGGAAGACCTTTCTCTCTGTCTCTCTCTCTCTCACTGTGTATATCTCTACTTGTCAAAAAAAAAAAAAAAATACACACTGTGCTCCAAAAGAAAAAAAAAAAAGGAAGTCTCCCCTCTCTGTCTAACACAGCATCTTGGTGCTGCAGGCTTGTTAGGACCGTGGCTTGCAGATTCCGGCTCCGGGCATTCTCGTGGTCTGAGGTCAGTAGCTGGAGGAGGGGTCGGGGACTCCTGACCCCTGAGCTCCTGGAAGGCAGGTGGTGATGGAGAAGTGATGAAGAGCTCTCAGTTCCAAAGAGGAAACACGTTTTCACTGAGGCCCCACCCATATCTTAACTCTTTTTTCCAATGGATCCAGCTGTTACTGAGCTTTCTCTGCCTTTACCATTCCACTCTGTCTGAGCAAATAAACCTTTTGTTTACTTACCTGATCAAGTCGGGTAATGTCAATGAAAGCATTTTGTAAAATGCAGAAAGCTGTAAACTTGTAGAGGTCACTTGTGTTTATTTTGCCAACACCTACTTTGCAGGACCTCACAAAGGTATTAGTTTATAAAACAGTTAATGCCGTCAGATTCTAACATGTGTCTGTGTGTTTGGGGAGGTGCAAAGTCAGGTAAACAGGAAACAGACTGTGAGTTGACAAATCATTTTGCCACATTGGAGGGTTAAGTATTTATTTAGTGGGTGATTGTCATTGAGCAGAGGCCCTGGGCTCCTACTTGGTGCTTAATCAGTGGGACTCTTATCTAATTCCCTTGGACTTTTATACTTTATTTCCAAAATGAAAGGGGTTGGCTGGGGTGATTACCAAAGGCACTTTACAGGCAAAATATTGGTGATTCACCAAACATTAATTGAGATACTTCATTCTCCTATTCTGAATTTTTTTAAAGATTTATTTTATTTATTTGAAAGAGTAACAGAGAGAAGTAGAGACAGAGAGAGAGGTCTTCCATCTGCAGGTTCACTCCCCAATTGGCTGCAATGGCCGGAGCTGTGCCAATCCAAAGCCAGGAGCCTCCTTTGGGTCTTCCTACGTGGGTGCAAGGGCCCAAGGACTTGGGCCATCTTCTATTGCTCTCCCAGGCCACAGCAGCGAGCTGAATCAGAAGAGGAGCAGCTGGGACTAGAACCGGCACTCATATGAGGTGCCAGTGCTTTAGGCCAGGGCTTTAACCCAGTGCGCCACAGCACTGGCCCCTCCTATTCTGATTTTTTAAAAATTTATTTGAGAAGCACACACACATACACACACACAGCAAAAGAGATATCCCAAAAGTTGCCAAATGCCTGAGAGCTACAAACTCCATCTAGGCCTCCCATGTGAATGGCAGGGACCTAGCCACTTGAGCCATCACCTACAGGAAGTTGGAACTGGGAGCCGAGATGGGGCTCAAACCCAGGTCCTAGGGTGTGAGATGTAAGCATCCCAAGTAGTACTTCCACGTCTATGCCACATGCCTGTCTCTCATGGGTTTTCATCACAGTTTCAGTCAGATTATTAACGAACAGTGACTCACAGCAAACACATGTTGCTTTGGTGCAGTAGGCACCACTTAGAGATGGGAAGCCAGGGGAAGGGTTGGATGGTGGTGAGGAGTCTGATGTTTGTGGTGTTTTTTTATCAGAAGGTCTGGTTTGTAAGCAGAAATTACAAAAATAGGCTCTGGGGTGAGTACCCACAGTACACAGAGAATTCCCATTTCATGCCTGCTCAGCACGTGGGACGATATCTCTACGTGAAAGACGGACGAGGTCAAAGACAAGAACATGCTACAGTAAACACAGAAAGCTTGGCTTCTCAGGGTGTGGAGATGGCCTCAACCCATAAAAACGATCACAGAAATCTAATTCAAGTACTTTTCATGGGTCTGAGCATGTAATGTCCCCTCACATAAAGGGAGACCCTGGAGGAGCAAAACCAGGATGAGGTTCTTTATTTTTATGCATTGTGGGTCATCTGCTGAAGAAAGCTGAAGAAGTTATGGGGTTGGTTAGACTTAAATTGTGGATAGGAAGTACCCACAGATTGAAACATTAACTCAAGGCTCAAATTCTCCTGTGCCCTGCTGTGGTAATTGAAATGGGGTTTGAAGGATATGACCGAGTTCTGCTATGTTCTACCGCCTGGCATCGTCAGGCTGTGTCTGTGCCTCACATGGGATGGCATGCATGTTCTGGTATATTCCATTGCATGTCATTACAAGGCCATACTATGCCTTATATTTAATGTCATATGTATTCTCCTACATTCCATTGCATCTCATTTTAGGTCATATCTGTGCCTTTTTTGTGGTATCATGTATGACAGTGAGAAATTACATGTCACCCTGTTCCAGGTGTCCATAAAGTGTTGGGGAGTACAAGTTAGTATGCATACATGTGTACACATATATATGGTAAATATAGAATAAAGTTCAAATTGGGAGGGATGACATTTTTTATAATGGTCAGGAAGCCATTTGGGATGCACGTCTATCATATTGGGGTGCTTGGATTTGAGTTTCAGTTTCTTTCATGGTTCCAACTTCCTGTTGATGTATACCCTGTGAGTCAGTAGGTGATGGCTCAAGTAGTTTGGTTCTAGCCCCTCATGAAGGAGACCCAATGGAGTTCCAGGCTCCTAGGTCCAGCCTGGCCCAGCCTAGACTTTTGTGGACATTGGGGGAATGAACCAGCAAATGGAAGTTCTCTGACTGTCTCTCTCTCTGTTTCAAATAAATACAATTAAATTAAATTTAAGAAATAAAAATTGAGAAAAATGTGTTAAACAGGATATAGGTTGAAGGTTTTATTTATGCTTTATGGCAGATTTACAAATTTCAGTTGACCCCTCCTAGCAGCTGTTGTTGACCCTCGCAGGGTTGGATCATTTACTGAAACTGCATGTCCCTGTCCCAGGCCATGCCTGCATGTGGCACTGAGCAAGGGCTAGTGGTGTTTACACTGAGATGGCCTGGATAAGACTCATATTTTGGAGAGCAGGCTCAATATAAGATCCAAACATGGTATCCAGGGTGCAAACCACAGTGTTGTTTATATCTGTTGGCAGCACTGCACTAACAAAAGATAGCGTTTCATCCAAAGACTGTTAAGAACTAGCTATGACAGCGTCTGTGGGAGATTTTTAAACAAATGCAAGGCATGGCCTTTGCCCTGAGGAATTTAGATTTTGTGAATTCAGGAAGTTGCTGGTGTCTTAAAAACACGTTATAGAGTTTAGTAAACAGTTGAGAGAGAGGCTGGGGAAACAGATGACCAGGGAACCCAACCTGCCTCTGGGAAGAGGTGGAGAGCACTGTTTATTCTGAGAATTTTCCCAAAGTGGAATTCTGAGAATCCAGTGTAGGGCAAGAAACAACAATGATGCAGGAGAGAAAATACATGTCCAGTCAAACAGTGTTAGAAAGGTTTGAAGTGGAGCCCCCTTCTGTGCGTCAGTCTTCTGGTTGTCCTCAGGATGGACATGGGCCATGCTGATGTTGATGGGGGTAATTGGTCTTGAGCAAGGGTAGAAAGGGCACCCAGCGGGCCGGTGCCGCGGCTCACTAGGCTAATCCTCTGCCTGCGGTGCCGGCACACTGGGTTCTAGTCCCAGTCGGGGTGCCAGATTCTGTCCCTGTTCCCTCTTCCAGTCCAGCTCTCTGCTGTGGCCCAGGAGTACAGTGGAGGATGGCCCAAGTCCTTGGGCCCTGCACCCACATGGGAGACCAGGAGAAGCACCTGGCTCCTGGCTTTGGATCAGCGCGGTGCACCAGCTGCAGTGCACCAGCCGTGGCGGCCATTGGAGGGTGAACCAACGGCAAAAGGAAGACCTTTCTCTCTGTCTCACTCTCTCACTGTCCACTCTGCCTGTAAAAAAAAAAAAAAAAAAAAAAAAAACCACGCCAGCAAAGGAGCCTGAAACAGGTTCCAAGATCTTTGACTGGCTTCTGGAAATGGCCACATTTGAAGATTTTATCATGCAAAAGGATATTTTTATTTTGTTAGTATCTATTTCTGCACAGCTCTGGATATGTAAGAGTTTATAGAACATCAGGGAAAGAGGGAAATAGGAAGTCCCAATATTTACCAAGCACCTACCATGTCCAGCCCCGTGTGTGATCTGGCTCAATCCTTATAATTATGCGTGTGGCATGTGTGAGGTATGTATTATCCCCGCTTTATAGATTAGTCATTAATTAGGACAGCCGCCAAAATGGAAAGCACGGTCGAACAGGTTGAGAGCTGAACTGTCAAACACGAGGCCCTGGCTAATTGGCGGGTTGTGGATGGATATTATTTGGCTGCTGGGTCTCGCTAAGCTACACATTGACTTTGGCTCAGAAGAAACATCTTTGTTAAAAGCAAATTTATCTGAAATAAACATCACAACATTATGTTTTAAATCTTATGTATAAAAATTCAAACACAGAGTACACATATAATTTCCCCCTTCTTTTTAGGTCTCTTTGATTTTAAAACTGCCGTAACAATCACAGTCCATTTTCAAGTGTTGATGATAACAATACCATCCTGAATTTTTATACAGACTTTTGCTTCCAAGGACCTTGAAGTGCTAAAAATGTTGTCATCCATATAGGCAAACCTCGGGAATATCTAATTTAGCAAATGTCAGTGATAAATTCTTCTGTTGCCATTCTCCATGTCTTTGAATATATTAGGACGCCCTGGAAATAAGAATGTTTATTCTACAGCAATTGACTGTGGGTAATATGGTTAGTTGGTATAATTCCACTTGTATTTACTGTTTATCTTTTAAATAGCTGCTGGGATTAAAAAAAATCCTGCATATTGCCTTCTGATTCTAAAGTGGTAGGTATTACCCGCTGTCTAGTGCTCTCCCCGGGTGGCCTAAGGAAACACCTGGTGGTCTTTACCTAACCCCAACCTTAGTGCAGCCGAACAACATTTCACAAGCAAAACTTGAGGAACCGGAATACAGATTGGAATTCTAAAGGCCAAACAAGGCAGGGCAGTTTCTGTGCAGATAGAAAGCAGTGGGACTGGAAGGTCATGGCAGTGAGTGAGGATGCTGGGAGCAGTAGGTTGCCGGCCTGGCCAGAGGCTCCCCGGGGGAGAACCAGGCTGTCCCCTGCCTTGTGCTGATGGGGAAGCCATTCCACTTCGCTGGGAGATTGTGAGCGTTTCCATCTTTGCTCTTTATTTCCATCTTCAATGACTTAATTAGCTAAAACTAAACTCTGTCCACAATAGCACCATTATGTTTAAGAGTCAATTAAATCCTAGGCAGTGTCATTAAGTGGAACGATGCAGATGGCAGGACCTGAGGGGGCATGCCTGGCAGCTCAGGATGTGTTCAGGGCCCAGCCCCCAGCGGCCTGAACCTCTGCCTTCGGCATCCCCACTGTCCTGGTTGCATACCCTTTGCTGCATTGGTGCCCCCACACCCTGTGCATGTCTTTCTTCCTGGTGCACCCTGTACTCTGCTGAATGCCACCTGCCGGGGATGACAGAACCCCAGTTACACTTCAGAAAAGGCTTTTGTGTCTCAGCCCATGAAGGCAGAGACTTGTGTGGATGGCAATCCAGGATGGGGCTTAATTGCAAAGGTGCCTGGGAGCATGAAGAGGTGGGGAGTTCATCAACAGGAATTTTGGCCAAGCCCTAACTTGGGAATGGGGTCAGGGTGTTCAGTGAGCTCCCAGACCACTGAAGCAGCAGCTGCGGATGCTCAGCATTGGTCAGGGACTGGCACAGCAGCTGGGGCTTGGCCCTCTATGGGTGATTCCAAGGGGAGCACCTGCTGGGTCTGTGGGGAGGCACCAGATTTGCACTGCCTTATCCAGGCAGAGCTCGGATAAGTTAAAGGGCAGGGCAAGACAGGGATTGTATCTTACAGTTTAATGTTGTGCTCAAATGGAGATACTTTGGATGTTCCGGGTTGTGCTGGAACCAGGGGTGTAAAGCAAGGCCACTCTGAGCCAAGCTGGTGGGTGGTCACCTGACCCAGAGCGACTCCATGTGACAGGCGACACAATCAAGACTCTCCCTCTAGGACTAACCCTGACTCTGCAGTGTGCAAGGGTCCCAGGGTACACAGGAGGAAACAGGGAGATTGGGGCTTGCAAGGAGGCTGCTGGGTGGCCCAGATGCAGACAGGCAGGCACTCATGCTGCGTCCTGCCAGCTCTGCCCCAGAGCACCCCCGGCTTTGATTGTGTTGTTCTTTTCTGTCTGGCATCACAAGGCCTCTGTGTCTGGCCCCTCAAGGACCCTGGCCTAGGAAAAGGCTGTGAGACCCTCCCGGCACTCAGACTTGTGGCTCATGAATGCTCTAACCCATCAGTGCACCAGAGGGGCCTCTCCACTGTCTGCCGCTTTGCCTGGAAAATTGTCCCCTGGTTGAAACGCAGCAGGCAACCTTTCCTCCCCCAGAGTACCCCCTTCCCTGAGGTTCTCACCCCATGTCCGCCCCCCACCCCCAGTTCCAACAGCGCACGGGGCATTCATGTCCCCGGAGTCATTTTCCAAATGAACAAATTGTGTTTTCTTCTTCATTGAGCCTGATATTTGAGCCAATCTGTGTGGCAATTTCCTCCTCTTTGTTTTGCTGACCCTGAGTGCTCTCAGCCCCACCGTAATTACGGGCCTCTCCTGCCGCTGGGAGTGTGGCGCCCGCTCAGCCACAGTCACGATTTTGCTGAATGTGGAGAGACAAAGGCCTCCGTGGCTGGGCTTTGTCTCCCTTTCTGATGTTACTTAGTTACAGAGTCTTTTTTTTCAATGTTGAGCTAGAATTTCTGGGTGTCACGTGGGGAACCGGCCTGGGTGACACTTACCTGCGCAGCACTCAGCGCTCACCTGTGCAGCTCTCACCTGTGGCTCCTCCTGCGTCCTCTAAAGGCACTGGGACAGGCCCCAGAGGCCCACTGTGCAAGGGACAGCAGCACTCCAGGTGCCTGCTCGTCTCAGTGTCACCTCCACTATCACTGCCTTCCACGCATTCCCCACCATTGTGTCTCTGTCCTTGGGGATGGAGGGAACAAAAAGAATTGTCAGCTTAAAAAGCACTCCCCTTCTAGGAAGAAAGGAAAGGAGGTGGCTGGATATGAAGGGCTGAGATCTCCCCAGCCTGTTTGTCTCTCCTCTGTCTTGTCCCCCAGCCAACTTGGTTAGGTGCAGTTGTATTTTTCTTGGCTGCCCTGTGGCTGTCTGCCCATCCCCCCTATTCCACAAGCCCACAGATTTACTAAGCACCTGGCTCACTAGTGGTAGCTTTGGGCTGGATTAGGTCCCTCCCCAGATTCTTGTGTTGGAGTCCTAACCCCCAGGAACTCCGAATGTGGTTGCACTTAGGGACAGGACCCTTAAAGAGGCAGTTGACACAAAAATGAGGACAGGTGGGAGGGACTGGAACACAGGTAGTCTGTGCTCTCGCAAGAAGGGAGTTGAACACAGAGAGACACAAGCAGAGGACACAGCAAGAAGACGGCCATGTGCAAGACAGGAAGTGAGATCTTTGGAGGAAGTCAAATCTGCTGACACCTTGACCTTGGACCTCTGCCTCCAGAACTGGGAGACGTTTTTCCATTGTTCAGCTGCCCAGGCTGTGGTAGTTTGTGAAGACAGCTCTCACAAACAAACACTCCTGGAGACCCAGCAAAGCGTAGGGACTTCTCAAGTTGCCCAAGGCCTAGTGAGGGACTCTGAGGCAGGCAGCTCCGGGCTGGCTGGCTCTTTCTTCCTGTTGTCCAGCCTACCAAGCACAAGGGGAGGGAGTGGAGGCCTGAGGACAGGCCCTGCAGGGCAGAGACCACAGAAGCCTTCTCCTGGTGACTTCACCAACTCAGAGCAGGGGAGCGGCACACAGTGGTCTTTCCCAGTGAGTCCCAGACATAGTCTGGTGACACTAAGGTGCTAAGTAACCAGGGGCACACTGACTCTATGAATACCAGTGCTTGATTTTATTTTCTCCTGAGATTTATTAGTTACTTGAAAGACAGATTTACAGGGAGAGGAGAGAGGGAGATCTTCTGCTTGCTGCCTCACTCCCCAAATGGCCACAATGGCCGTGGCTGGGCCAGACAGAAGCCAGGTGCCTGGAATTCTTTCTGGGTCTCCCATGTGGGTGGAAGGTGCTCAGGTCCTTAGGCCATCTTCCACTGCTTTCTCAGGCACAGTAGTAGGGAGCTGGATCAGCAGTGTATCAGAAAAGTGCTCCCTATGGGGGCCGGTGCTGTGGCATAGTGGGTAAAGCTGCTGTCTGCAGCACCAGCATCTCCTATGGGTGGCAGTTTGTGTCTTGGCTGCTCCTTTTCTGATCCAGCTCTGCTGTGGCCTGGGAAAGCAGTGGAAGATGGCACAAGTTCTTGGGCCCCTGCACCCTCATGGGAGATATGGAAGAAGCTCCGGGCTCCTGGCTTCTGGCTTTCGGCTTCTGGCTTCTGGCTTCAGATTAGTGCAGCTCTGTCCATTGTGGCCAATTGGGGAGTGAACCAGCGGATGGAAGGCCTCTCCCTTTCTCTCTCTCTCCCTGTCTTTCTGCCTCTCCTTCTTTCTCTGTGTAACTCTGACTTTCAAGTAAATAAATAAATCTTAAAAAAAAAAAAGATGCAGAGACTATCCTGCAAAAACATATATATATATATATATATATATATATATATATATATATATATCTCAGCGTGGACTCCAACCAGTGCTCATATGGGGTGCTGGCATCTGAGGGTGGTGGGTTAACACACTGTGTCACAACGTCAGCCCATGTTCGTGATTTTTGACCTTAGGCATTGAGTAGGCTGATTCTGCTGTGGGAAAAACAGGAGAGAGAAGCCAGGGCTTGTCCTTCATCTGAAAAGTCACAGGCGGGGAGTTTCACCCATCCCGGGGGGGACTGGAGGAAGGTTCTGGATAAGGTATGAGTGGCTCAGACCACAGCTGCTGCTCTCGGAGGTCAGAGCTGAGGAAGATCAATGTAGGCTAGAGCAGTTCATTTAAGTAGCAATTAGTTATAATTAATCAATTATGTAATTGAGTAGCACTTAATTATTTACTGCCTCGTTCGGTTTTCCAACTACTCACAAATGTCAGCTTTGTTTCTGCAGCCAGAGCCGAAGCTCCCTGAGAACAGGGACGGGCTCGGTCATGGGCATTGGAGGCCCACATCGCGGGGCAGTGACCCGAGGAAAGCAGCAGTCATGGGGCGTCTCTTTGAGGTCAAAGTGGCGTGATTCGGCTGAGAAATGACAGTTGAGCGAGTCAGCCTTCAGAACGGACACAGAATAGGGAGGGACCCCTGCAGCTTAGAGTGTGCGTGGATACTCGTCACGTGGGCTGGGAAAGAGGAGAGGGGAGCTGGGGAGACAGGCGCCTTGGGAACTATTGGTGACTTGTGATGCTCACTCCTGAGCCATGCGTCTAAGGGGATACCCTGTGAGGGCAAGCGGGCCTTGCTGGGTTTCTTGAAGGTTCTGAGCTGCCTTCCTGAGTTGAACCTCAGCAGGTCCACCTGCTGCTCCGAGACTTCGCACCACGGGCTTTGGGATGTCATTGGAATCCAGACGGAGCCTTTGGGCTAATTAAACCTCAGGAGCTGTTCAGGCTCCAGTGGTGTTATTCTTCGAGGGAGAAGAGCTGCCCCAGTGAAATCGGCTAGGAAGTCAAGGATTATGCAATGAACGACTTCCTGCAAGTAAGTGTAGGGTGTCTCAGGGTTTTAGGCTTATGGGGAGGGAGGCAGTGTCAGGCTCACCCCAGATGGCAGCAAAATGATTCTGAAGTTCCTCAGAGGACAGACCCCTCCAAGTATGCTTCCTGGGATTCTGGGCTTGGTGGGGGAATCCAAAAGGTGACCTCCTTTATTCCAGGTGTTCCTGGCTGGTTCAGCTCTGGCTCATTTGCAGCGGATTCTGGTGCTTCTCTCTCCCTGTGAGGTCAGTGCTGTTATTACCTGTGTTCACAAATGGGGCAGAACACCCCGAGACTTGCAGACTGATTGCTTTCATTATCTGTAATTGGATTCTTTTGCACTTGGAAAGAGAAGTATAACCAGGGTTTAATTGGAAGAGCATCTCAGACCCAGGGTGACACAGGATGGTAAACATTAAAAGTGCTACAGCTACGTGGGTGGCAAATGTTGAAGTCACTTATGGTGTTTGTAAGAATAGCTTCACAGACTTGAGGGTGTTTGGAAGTTCTGGGCATGTCAAATTTGGGGATTATTTTTGTGCCTGTTTAGACGCAAATGTGAAATCAGATGTTTGCAAGTGAAATTATAGAAGAGACCAAACACATTGCAACTCTCATGTGTGGAAAAGAAACCTACAGAAGCCAGGAGACCCTCGGTGTAGGCAGATTTCTGGGAGCTGGCCTGCGGCAGTTTGGGAGGTCTCGGCTGTTGGATTTCGCCTTGCCAGCCTCTCTCTCTGCTTGGCTGCTTTCCAGCTGCTCTTGTCTCGTGTCTCTGCACGGCACACTCCCACTGCACCTTTAAGGCTTGGTTTTATGTCACTGCTCGGAAGCTTGGCCAGCAGCTGTAGAAGAGTTTGCTGCTGTGTGTTCAGGGCTCCCACAGAACTTTGTTGATCAGTGAGCTCCCAAGCAACCCAGGTTAGAAAGAGCAAGGTGGGGGTGGGGAGGCAGATGGGAGGGGTCACCGATGCAGGCTTCCAAATAACAGTGAAACAACATTATTTTCAGGGGAGCAGATGAGCTTTGTAAGGAGTTACATTGGGATCTTGGAGTCCAGCATGCATTTGTTGGGCATGGGAATAAGTCGAGAATCACCCTAGAGCTTCTGCATGTCTCCCAGGACTTTGTCAGTTAGCATTGACCACAGGCCTTAGGCAGGCGGTGTTGGCTCTTAGCCTATCTCAAGGAAACCTAAAACCAAGAAAACAGAGAACAGACTTGCTGGAATGACTGCCTGAGCCCATGAGGACCCCAGGTCCCTTCTTCCCTCTGGGAAGGCCTTGGCTGACTCCTGGGCAGGCACAGGCCTGGGGTTCCCCAAGCCTCATGCAGATTACAGAGGCTACTAAACCATTTTACGGATCATCTAGTTACTGCTTCCAGGTACAGAAGCGCTGGTCTTCCTGCCCACCCTGGATTTGATTTTCAAGGAAATGTCTCAAGCACGCTCTCCCACTTAGCTCTCCAGGAGCCTGCTTTCGCTCCGTGCCCTCGGGTGGGCTCCTCTGCTGATCTGTGGCTGGCCGGCTGGCAGGAAGAGGGCTTGGTTTTCACATTCCCCGAGATGAGGTGAGCGCTGCTTCCGGAGGCCAGGGCTCCTTGTGGGGCAAAGTGCACACACAGGTCACTGGTGAGGACCTGTGCTCCCCTAAAGCTCGTCCTTTGATGTCCAAAACCCCCATTTTGAATTCATGAGAAGAAAGAGGACATCCTCTCAGAAAACTTTAAAAAGAATTTAACTGTTTCATCAGGATTCACGCTGGCAGCTCAGGCAGTGGATCCTAGACGAGGCCAGCGGTCCAGCTCACTGGTCACAGGGGAGAGTGGGCATCGGCCACCCAGAGATGGCTCCTGCAGGCATGGAGGGCTGGCTTCTTCTGTGCCATTCAAACTCACAGGTCAGGCACAGGACAAAGGCCACCAGTGATGAGGGCATCCTATAGCCGCTGAACACGTGAAATGCAATTTGTATGTGATAACCTGCAGCAGGTACACGCTCTGTGCAAAAGAAATAATGCAATTGAAATATTATTTTAGTATGGTTGCATACTGCAATGATAGTATCTTGAATATACTGGGTTAACTCTAATATAATATTTCTCCTGTGTTATTTTACCATCTTAAGGATGACTACTAGAAAATTTAAAATTATATGTGATTTGCGAACTTTCTCTACTTTCACTGGGACCAAGCAGTGCTGGTCCCAGTCCTCGGGCACAGAGGTGGGAGTGATGGGGGAAGCCCAAAGGATGGAGGCAGGGCTTGAGCAGACTTTCATTTTGATTCACTTACATTTTAGGGTCTGATTTAATGTTCTATATTTTTTAGTAGAATTAATGAATCAGAGAAATCTCTCAGAGTTCCATCTTATTTTTCATCTTTTAAAAAAGTTTATTTTTATTTATTTAAAAGGCAGGGGGAAGGGGAGAGAGGGAATGAAGAAGAGAGGGAGAGAGAGAATATCTTCCATCTATAGCTTCACTCCCCAAATACCTGCAACAGCCAGGGCTGGGCCAGGCCAAAGCCAGGAGACAGGTATTTGGGGTTTCCCATGTGGGTGACAGGACCAAGCCTTTGAGCCACCACCTGCTGCCTCCAGGATGCACATTAGCAGCAAGCTGGTGGGAAGTGGAGGCAAGACTCCCTCCCTGGAGCTCCAGGATGGGATGAGGGAATTGCAAGCGATGACTGAACCTGCTGTGCCCCAGTGCCAGCTGCATTCTCCATCTCTTCTACACTGTGGTGGCTTTCTATGTCCCCAGCGCATCTTCTGCTACTCTGTGCTACTCCTTGTGTCTGTGCCTGAAGAGTCATCTTGAGGCTCCTGGGCTCGCCAAATGCATTATTTCAGAGTCAAATTCATGTGTGTGTGTTTTTTTAAGATTTTATTTATTTATTTGAGAGGTAGAGTTATAGAGATAGAGAGAAAGGTCTTCCTTCCGTTGGTTCACTCCCCAAATGGCTGCAACGGCCACAGCTGTGCCGATCCGAAGCCAGGAGCCAGGTGCTTCTTCTTGGTCTCCCATGAGGGTGTAGGGGCCCAAGCACTTGGGCCATCCTCTACTGCCCTCCCGGGCCACAGCAGAGAGCTGGATTGGAAGAGGAGCAGCCAGGACTAGAACTGGCACCCATATGGGATGCCAGCGCCGCAGTGGAGGGCTAACCTACTGCGCCATGGCACCGGCCCCCATGTTGTTTTCATCAGTTGTGTTTGGCTGGCTCTTTGGTCTCACCAAACGTGATTTCTCAGGGTGATGTTTGTGTTCCATCTTTATTTGGTCAGCTCGGGTGGCACTGGTTCCTACTCAAGCAGAACTAAAGGAGTTTCCTTGTCCCCAGTAAGTGATCAGTGAGATGTCTACCACAGCTGTTGGCTGCAGGATTTAGAAATGGCTTTTGTTCCACGTCTTCAAGAAATTCATTGAAAATATATATTGTCAGAAAACTCTGCATGGGTTTCAAAACATCTTGTAAAAAATAAATGTATCTCTGGATTCCATTTTACTGAACTTTTTGAAGTATCCTCATATTTTGCAACAACTCTTGATTTACTGAAATAGAACCAAGAGTTTTACAGTTGGCACTGGATTCTAATGGAAATATAAATATAAATATGAATTAATAACAGGACTGACATTATGGCATGACAGGTTAAATTTCTGCCTGCGATGCTGGCATCCCATACGGGTGCTGGTTCAAGTCCGGCTGCTCCACTTCCAGTCCAGCTCTCTGCTAATGGTCTGGGAAAGCAGTGGAGGATTTTGCAAGTGCTTGGGGCCCTGTACTTACATGAGAGACCCAGAAGAAACTCCTGTCTCCTGGCTTCAGCCTCGCCTAGCCTCTGCAGTTGTGACCTTTGGGGTGTGAACCAGCAGATGGAAAATCTCTCTGTCTCTCTTCCTTTCTCTCTCTCTATGTAACTCTCTTTCAAATAAATAATAATGATATGACTTAATAAATATAAATCAATAAATATATAAAATACATTTATATGTAAGTAAATATAAAAATTATTTTTTAAAGATTTATTTATAAGACAGAGTTAGAGAGAGATGTAGAGCCAGATTGAGAGAGAGAGAGGTCTTCTATTTGATCGTTCACTCCTAAAATGGCCACAGTAGCAGGAGCTGAGCTTATCCTCTGCCAGGAGCCAGGAGCTTCTTCTGGGTCTCCCACATGGGTGCAGGAGCCCAGGGACCCGGGCCATTCTCTACTGCTTTCCCAGGCCATAGCAGAGAGCTGGATTGGAATTGGAACAGACGGGAATTGAACTGGTGCCCACATGGGATGCCTATGTTGCAGGCCAGGGCTTTAACCTACTGTGCCACAGCACTGGCCTCTAAATTTTTTTTAATTGAGGTGGGAGTTTGGCACAGCAATTAAGTCTGTGCTTGGGATGCTGCAGAGTGACATCTCATATAGGAGTACCTGGGTTCCAGTCCTGGTTCCACTCTCCATTCCAGCTTCCTGCTAATGCACACCCTGGGAGGCAGCTGGTGATGGCTCAAGTAGTATGAAAGCCACATAGGAGATTGAATTCCTGGTTCCTGGCCTTGTCTGGCCTAGCCATGATGTTGCAGGCATTTGAGGAGTGAACCTGCAGATGGGAGATCTCTTTGTCTGCCAGTCTCTCTCTCTGCCTTTCAAATAACTAAATAAATTTTTAAAAATATTTATTTGAAAGTCAGAGTTACACACAGAGAGAAGGAGAGGCAGAGAGAGAGAGAGAGAGAGAGAGAGAGAGGTCGGTCTTCCGTCCACTGGTTCACTCTCCAATTGGCTGTGTTGGCTGGAGCTGTGCCAATCTGAAGCCAGAAGCCAGGAGCTTCTTCCGGGTCTTCCACATAGGTGCAGGGGCCCAAGGACTTGAGCCATTCTCCACTGCCCTCCTAGGCCATAGCAGAAAGCCGAATCAGAAGTGGAGCAGCTGGAACTCAAACTGGCATCCATATGGATGCTGGCACTGCAGGCGATGACTTTACCCGCTATGCCACAGTGCTGTCCCCTAAATAAAAATTTTAAAAGTTCTGTACTGCACAGAAATCAACACAACCATCCTTCCTCCTTTATGAATACATGAGAAAAGCAATTGTTACCCAAGGCATGGATGGAGAGAATTCTAAGCTTCTCATTAAAAGGACCTTTGCCATGGATATTCTGCCAATGTCTAGAGTCCAACTGTAACTGTAACTGTAACATTGTTCTTCGTTAGACTTTTCCCTGACAGAGGTCTAAGCTGAGTGAGCTGTGAACACCAAGTGTTGTTAGGTTTTTTTCCTGCTAAGGCAGCCCAAGGGAGACTAAATGCCAAAAAGAGAAAGGACCCCTTGAAGTGCAATTAAAAAAAAAATAAAAAGCCCACTAAACTCTAAGACAAATATAAGAAGTCCCAATAAAAGCCCCATTCCTCCTTGATGATGATTTGGCTGATTCTTGAAATGTTTAAGTGTCAGATTCTTTGACAAACATATTCTGGGGCTGCTGTTTGGTCAGATGCCTTCGGCCAGCTCACGGATGCTCCACCACGGCTGTGCAATCTGAACGGTGGGTGCCTGAGGGAGAACAGCAGCCAGAGGGGGCCTTGGGAACTCACCAGGGGTCCCTGTGGGAGGATCCCGGGCTTCTGCATTTCAGGATTCCTGGGCTGTGCGCCAGTCCCTGCACAGCTGCGGATTGGGAGGGCAGGTTTTTTGGTCTTGCTGTTCTCTTTCTCCATGTCTTCGTGACCCAGGTCAAAACACCTATTAAGGACATGGTGCTCACAAAGAAAGCACAGCCTCCTTCTATCCTGACCGATGCCTTTACTTTAGAGCAATGTAAAACACTTGGGAGGGCTTCAAAATGCTCATGGAAAAATGGAATTAAGAGTTTATTTTGATGCAAGCATTTTTTTGCAAGACCTGTATAGTTTTCTCATAATATATACTTTTCATGAATTTTCTGAAAACTCTTGTAATGATCCACGGAGAGCCCTGGAACGTGGGGTTTTGCTCAGGATCTCAGAGGCACAGAGAAGGTGCACACCCTGCGCTGCTTGCTCCGTGCCCCAGTGTGGTGGACACCCAGCTCATTGTTGCTGACTGCATGAATGAGTCGTCGAATGGTCTCATCCGTGATGATTTCAAACCCAATACCATCCTCTGCAATCATGCACTGGAACAAGCAGCACTATTAATACTTTTAGTATTAGACTAAATTTCCAGAAATGATAGTACATCCCAAGTATTTCTTTGTCTGATTTTTTTTTAAGATTTATTTTATTTATTTGAAAGACAGAATTACAGAGATAGGTAGAGACAGAGAGAGAAGTCTTCCATCCACTGGGTCCTCCCCAGATGGCCGCAATGGTTGGAGCTGTGCTGATCCGAAGCCAGGAGCCAGGAGCTTCTTCTGGGTCTCCCATGTGGGTTCAGGGGCCCAAGGACTTGGGCTATCCTCTATTGCTTTCCCAGGCCATAGCAGAGAGCTGGATCGGAAGAGGAGCAGCCAGGACTAGAACTGGCTCCCATATGGGATGCCTATGTTGCAGGCCAGGGCTTTAACCTGCTGCGTCACAGCGCTGGCCCCTTCCTGGCTCTTGGCTTCGAATCAGCACAGCTCTGGTAGTTGTGGCCATGTGGGGAGTGAACCGGCAGATGGAAGACCTCTCTCTCTGTCTCTCCCTCTCTCTGTAACTCTCTCTTTCAAATAAATAAAATAAATCTTTAAAAATATATTTTATTTATTTGTTTGAAAGGAAGATTTACAGAGAAAGAAAAGGGGAGACAGAGAGATCTGCTGGTTTACACCCCAGATGGCTGCAACTGCAGGGGGCTGGGACAGGCTGAAGCTAGGAGCCAGGAGCTTCTTTTGGGTCTCTCACAATCGGGCAGGGGCCCAAGCACTTGGGTCATCTTCCAGTGCTTTCTCAGGTGCATCACTAGGGAGCTGGATTGGAAGAGGAGGAGCCAGGACTCCAAGTGGCATCCATGTGGGATGCTGGTGCTGCAGACAGCCGCTAAACCTGCTGCACCGCAGCGCCAGCCCCCATGTTTATTAGATTTTCAGAACAGCATCCTTCATCCTAAAACCTCAGGGTGCATTTGAATAAAATTACAAATAATTAAAATCTTTAAAAGAAAACCATAAAAACCTTAAAAACAAAAAAATGATATTTTATGGTGAAAAAAGCTAACGTATCCATGATTATAATGCTATATAATCATGTATGTAATTATTACATAAATAATATATAATCATCTTAATGAACCATGAAATTTCAGCCACTCCTTTCCCCAACACATCTCTATTTATAGGCCTGAGGTGGTTGGCAGGGGGAGAAGATTGATTTCGGGGAGGGTTGGGGATTAAGCACAGTGTGTAACTTGGAAGGGCCTGCGTGGTTTACTAATTTAATAGAATCTGAACTGAATGAGAGACACCAGCTCTGGGCTCAGAGGGGCCCTTAAGGGGATTTCTTGGGCCCTGGAGATGGTTCTTCTCTGCCCACTGTCGCCTTCTCTGCTTTCTACTTGGGCCTTCCTGCCGACTGCTCCCCTCCCTGCCTGCCCCCAGACATACACGCGGAGCCCCTTCCGCCTGTCTGCCTCTTCCCGTCCCCTCATATCCCAGGAGACGCCTTGCTTTCCTGCTTCACCCCGGCAGCCCCTGCAGCAGTGGCAGAACTGCAAGGTGCATCGGCACTGCTGCTGGTGACCTCTGCTCCCATCCCTTGCTACTCCTGGTCCCATTTAGCCTGAAGCTCCACGGCGGGCACCTGGGATGGCCTCTCCTCCCTGGATGTCACCGTGTTGTTCCCAGTGGAGGAAGGCCTGGTGGGCTAACCAAGGCCAGGGAGGACACCTTGGGACGGGGGCCACACCTGCTTCACGGAAGTCCTAAGTCTGGCAGCCGTTCTCCAAACTGAGCGTGCACTCACATTCACCAACCTGGATGTCTGATGCTGGAGGTCCAGGCCTTGATGATTTACAATTATTAGTGAGTTTTCACATCAGGCTGGTTTAAAGAAATTTATTAGAGCAAGCCACAATTTCAAGACTGTGACTGGCTTCCAACCTGAAACTCCGGCAATCATCGTAAGGTGCTTTGCTGCTTACAAAATGCTTATCGAATGCTGTTCACTGCTCTCCCATCTAATTATAGAGAGGCTGAGCGACTTGTGCAAGTGGAGAACAGGCTTGGAGCCCAGGTCCTTTGCGCTGTCCCCAGGGCCTCCCAGCTCCAGGCCATTCCTTCTCTCTCTTTGAATTCTCAGAGAGGCCCTTCATGCCGTAATGCCGGCAACGGAACACAATGTTCAACAGCTTCCAGGAGGGCTGATGGCGCCACAGCTCCTGAGGAATCGTCCTCACAGGCTCTCGTCTTTGATCGATGAGGCGCACTCTTGTCTCGCTGGAAAGGAGGGCAGGCAGCGATTCGCAAGATTAAGCATCCTTCAGTTTGGACCCATCTCTGGCTGCTGGCGGGAGAGACAGAGAGAGGCACACGACGTTGGCCTCTGCCCACGTGTCCTTGTAGGGAGGACCCACCCAGGGAGACCCCTCACATCTCTCCCAGCACTGGAACAGCGGAGGGCTTCTCTTCTAAATTTATGTAGGCTGTGCTCAGGTCCAAGAAGGCGAAGATTCCTGTGTCTCCGAGGGCTTTGGGTGACAGTCACAGCCTGGCGGAGGCTTCACCCATTGACTGTGCACGCCCTCATGAAGGCTGCCTTCAATCCTCAGGTGCAGCCTCTTCCTTTCTCTCTCTTTTTTTTTTTTTAATTTTTTGACAGGCAGAGTGGACAGTGAGAGAGAGACAGAGAGAAAAGTCTTCCTTTGCCGTTGGTTCACCCTCCAATGGCCGCCACGGCTGGCGCGCTGCGGCCGGCGCACTGTGCTGATCTGATGGCAGGAGCCAGGTACTTATCCTGGTCTCCATGGGGTGCAGGGCCCAAGTACTTGGGCCATCCTCCACTGCACTCCCTGGCCACAGCAGAGAGCTGGCCTGGAAGAGGGGCAACCGGGACAGAATCTGGCGCCCCGACTGGGACTAGAACCTGGTGTGCTGGCGCTGCGGCTCACTAGGCTAATCCTCCGCCTTGGGGCGCCTGCACCTCTTCCTTTCTAACTACTGGTCACCAAAATCCGAGTCTACTCTTGCAGTGAGATAATAGGCACATGACACACTTCTCGGTATGGGTAGGACAGAAACGCCGCGCTCTGTGGAGCGGTCCCTCGGGAACCCCTATATTGGAGCTCACTGGACAGTGTCCTCCCGCAGGTTGTCAGGGAACTTTCTGAGCTGCCCCGGAGCCGCTGGGTCGTGGAAGCTGCCTGAGACTCCTGGTGCTGCAGCCACATTCAGGAAGAGCAGAACAGCCAAGAACTGTGTTGTAGTTCATGGTTCTGTTTTGTCTTCTTTGGAAAATACCAGGGGTGAGCGTCTCAGAGATATCTGTATGTTCAACAGTGAGTCTCCTGCCATACGAAGAAATCGAAACAGCAACTTCTGTGTGAAGATAGCTGGGGCTGAAAATAATTCGAGACGCACCACCCGATCCAACACCTCTGTGTGGGACTTTAGTGTGCGTTTGTCATCTTATCGGGCACTCAGAGCAGGCCCTACCTGTCCCGGTCGCACCTTCTGTGCTACAGTGAAAGCAGAGCTGGCCTGGCTTCGCTGATGTCTCTTTTAGGGCTTGCTTATCCTCGGGGCTCTGCGGGGAGCTGATGATCCTTTCACGGGATGCAAATGCCTCCAGCATTACACAGGATGGACAACCGCTGACCTCGTGGTGGCTGCTGTCCTGCAGAGGGCGAGGCCGGGGTTATTCACAGCTTGGTAATTGGCCCTGATCCTGAGATCTTCATCTTCAGCAAATGCAGGCATCGGGGGGCAGTTATAGATCAACGCAGGGGCACTGAATACACAGGCCCCAGAAAAAAATCCAAATCAAAAATGGATTTGTGTTTAGCGTGCCTTGTATATCCTGGTCTGGTTATGAATAATTTAGCCTTCCCCAGGCTGAATAGACTATATTTAGCAAGCCTATTTTGCTTATAATACATCCTATCCTTTTATGAAGCAACATAAAGCATAAGAGAGCTGCTCAGAATTAGGGGTGACTTCATTTTGTGGGTGCAGGGGGACAGAAGTGTGTTTGCTACAGTCTCATGCTGCTCATGTCCTTGGGACAGACAAGACCAGAGGGGCTCAGGGTGCTTGTAACTGGCAGTGGCCTTGGCCTGTGTCTCCTCTGTTGTACGTGGGCCAGGGCTAGTCTGCCTGTGCTGTTGGTGGCTCCTGGCTGGATCATCAGTCTTCAAGAAGGAGTAGTGACAAAATCTGAAAGGTGTGAGAGGTTCTACTTCCCTCCTGTCTGGTTTCAGTCTCAGGAGGAAAAGTGAGGTAATTCGAGAGGTCTGTGCAGACGTGTGCAGGCTGGAGGGGAGCCAGGGAATAAGGCAGAATCCCAGGTCAGGAACAGCCGGGAATCCTCCCATCTCCTAGGTCTGAGAAGCAGCGATAGGGAGCAATACCCACAACCCAGGACAGGGGGCGCTGTATAGACTGGCTGCCTCATGAGGTACAGGCTTTGGCTAGGGACTGCCTGTGATGACCACATAGGGAGGAAACTGAGAGGATATATTCCCTGACCACATCACTTTCCTCTCTTTTCCTCATCCCCTGCAGAGATCCCATATTGGTTGCATATTAGTAGAAAGTTAGAAGCAAGGGAGCCCTGATTTAATTCCTGCAGGTCAGCCTCCCAGGGACAGGGGAGCGGAGAGGAGGTCTGGAAGAATCCCAAAGCACTCTGTAAACACCTGTACAGACAGGATCAGGGCACTTCTCTGGGTTACACTGTATTATTTCTTTTCTTTCTTTTTTTAAAAAGATGTATTTATTTATTTGAAAGGCAGAGTTACAGAGAGGGAAAGGCAGAGAGAATGAGAGAGAGAGAGAGAGAGGTCTTCCATCTGCTGGTTCATTCCCTACAATGACCAGAACTGTGCCCATCTGAAGCCAGGAGCCTCCTCCAAGTCTCCCACATGGGTACAGGGGCCCAAGGATTTGGGCCATCTTCTATTGCTTTCCCAGGCCATAGCAGAAAGCTGGATTGGAAGTAGAGCAACCGGGTCTTGAACCAGTGCCCATATGGGATGCCAGCACTGCAGACGGTGGCTTTCCCGCTGTGCCATAGCCCAGACCCCAACACTGTGTTATTTATAAAAGGCACCTCTTAACTTGGAAACATCCAATTCTGACAATGAAGGCATGGAGTGGTCCATCAAATTTGTTAGCTATCACCTGTCGCAGGGATGGACCACAGGATAGGTGCATGTTTATGGGAAAGTGGAAATAGTAGTAATAGGGCTCGATGGCCCCCAGCTTCAGGTCTGTGTAACTGCTCTGGCAACCACATGGTGTGAGAAGGGGGAAGGCCCTGGAGAAAGAAGGTAGAGTTGTTGGCCTTGTTCTGGGACTTGCCAGAGGTAGATTCTCAACCCCATTGCTGGCTGCCAGGGGTCTCCTAGGAATTCATCCCCAAGTCAGTTTCTCAGAAGGTAGAACACGTTTTCCCATAAAAAGCCAGGCTATGAAAACTAGTTAAGATTCTTGACCAGGCTTCAAAAGCCTATTTAAATGCCGAGTGGTAAAAACGAGAGTGTTTGTTAAATTGTTTTCTGTTATTTCCAGTATGTTTGAGCTATATCACATGTAAAAATAAGACAAATTAAAACATGTATTCATAATTTAATACCCAATCTTCTGACCTCCCTGTGTCTTGTGGAGAGGGAGAGTCAGTGGAGCTGATGGAGGAGAAGTAACAAAGGAAAATGAGTCTCCTCCCCTTTCCCCCTTTTTTTTGGGGGGGGTACCACCATGAAACAGGGCAGATATGTCCTGGGCTTTCTCCCATGTTCCTTTCTGCAGCCTCCCCCTGCTCCCACCCTGCCTGCTGCCCTGCTTCCTCCCGGTGACAACTCGATAGCTGCCTTGCCTTCTCCCCCAAGAAATCCCCTGGGGGCAGGGCTTTTGGAATCTCCTCCTTCCTAACTAAGCTGTGGCCAGTGGTGCGAAGTGGCTAGAAATTGTTTCCATTACCCGTTGGTGCTCAGTAAACCATCCAACATTGCATTGGCTTAGAACAGCCCCTTTTTTACTTCCTCGTGCTTGTGTCAGAAATTTGGGTGGGATGGAATGGAGAGAGTTGACCGCTGGTGTGTGCCCCATGATGGCTGTTTTTTTTTTTTTTTTAATTAATTAATTTTTTTTTTTATCAGAAAGGCTCATGTGGCTGCTCAAGTTGGTCATAAACTTGGGGCTTTGGTTACGGCTGCCAGTTGGGTTCTTGGCTTGTCCTCCATGTGACCTCTTCGCACAGCTAGCTAGCACTGGCGTCCTCACAGCATGGTGGCCTCAGAGTAGGTCAGCTCGCTACATGGTGCCTGATTCCCTCCCGAGGAGGGGGAAGGGGCTGGTGCTTCCACAGAGAGACCAATAAGTGCAGTCACACTGCCACATGCTGTATTGATCAAGGCAGTCATAAGCCAGCTCGTGTTCAATTGAAAGGGAAAAGGTTGTCACCTTATGATGAGAGTGCTTGTATGTCACATTGTGGGGAGGAATCGATGTTGGCCGTCTTTGGAAACTGTCTCCTACAATGGATTCAGGTGGGTTTAATTTGCGTTGGGGCGAACTGTCAAAAACTTTATGTGGCATTGAGCAAAATCTGAAAACCCATTGATGCTCCTTCCATAAAGAGGTGATCCCTTCTCCTTGAACCTGAGTGGGTGGATGTGTGGCTGTTTAATAGAATGCAGAGGAAGTGACCCTGGGGACTGCTAAGGCTAGGCAGAAAGGACTGTGTGGTTTCTGTCTACTTCTCTTGGAATGTGTATTCTGAGGCCAGATAAGAGTCTGACCACCCAGAGACTACCATCTGGGGCTCTCTTCTGCACCATAGCCCGGCTCCCAGCCAAGAATCAGAGTTATCTGTCCCCATGGGAGTGAGCTGTCTTGGACATCTGGTCCCACCAAGCCTTCACATGATGCAAGCTCACTACCATCTCTACCAGTACAGGGGAGACCTCACATCAGACCATCTGGACAAAGGCTTCCCACATCCCTCACCCATAGATGGTGAGTAAAATAAGATGGTTATTAGGAGTCATTAAATCCTGAGAGTTGCTATGCAGCAATGTTACAGGAACACTTCCTCCACTCCCAGGAGGTGTTTCTCTTGGAAGAATTGAAATAAAGCAGTGAAGTCAAAATTCAGGTAGTGGAGGGAAGATGTTTGGGATGGGTGGGGTTGTAATCAGAGTAGCTGGGACCAGTTGTCTGGCTTTCCTCAGTAGCTCCTGCCTTTTCTCTTTCCTTTTCCTAACTGTGACCTCACAATCGCAATACAAACCACTTCCCATTCTGAACTCTGATACTCTCATCTGCAGACAGGCCTACAAATACCTCTTGGAGTTCCTGTAAGGCTTAGTTGAAGTAACATTCAAGAAATGTTCTAGGGGTAGGCATTGTGATGCAGTGGATTAAGCTGGTGTTTGGGACATCTGCATGCCATATCAGAGTGCTGCTTAGAGTCCTGGATTCTCTGCTCCATATTATCTCCATCCTTACCCTTCCCTGGAAAGCTCAGCACCGATGGGCACATGCACGCTCTGGAGCCGGGCTGTGAAGGCCTTGAATGGGGCAGGCCAGCGCAGCACCTTGTCCCCAGGACAAAGGAGAATGGCGGGAAGGGGCTCCTTCTCCCCCCCTCTCCTGTGCCTTCACTGCCCTTGCTTTCTCATTTCCTCTTCTCTCCCCTCCTGAAAATGATGACAGTATGTTCAAGTTGTGCAAATCAAAGGAATAGATTAGAAACAGGAGAATAAATGTGCTTAGCAGACCCAGGAAATCTCCTGGGGATTGGAATTGATTACCCAGAGTGTAACACAAAATGATCATTTTTCTGCATGTGGTGAACAATGGGAATGAAGTGGAGGGTTTGAAGTACCTGCCCGCTCCAATCCCCCTAATCTGATGGGTTTTCTCAGTGGTGGAATGGAGTCAGGGGGCGAGCAGGCAGGAACCGGGCCACCTCCTGTTGACCTCCTTCTGGAAGGGTTGATGGTAGAGGGAAAAGGGAACCTTTTTCAGCACATAGAACTACCTGGTTTAATTTAACGAGGAGACTCTGGCTGTCCTGCGAGATGCCAGTGCCTTTGGAAGTTGTGTAGATGAAGGGTTTTAGCTTTTACCCAGGAGGTTGCTGAGACCCATAGCATACACCCTGATGTCTCTCCCTGGGGGAGAAAGGACCTCTTCTGCTGCATTCTGTGTGGACCTAACACAACCCATGGTTGCTGGTGAGGGTCGGGGGGAGGTTCCTGGCTTGGACCTTAGCAGGATCCAACAGGACCAAAAGTTACTTCAGTTTTTGGAGAACTCTGATGCCAGGATGGGTGCAGGCTGGACGATGCTTTGTAAGCTAGTGGCTTTAGAGTTGTGTAGCTCTCTTCAGCCTGAGGTGAGAGCAGCCACGGGAACCTGGCTTTATTTAATTCTGGTCTCTTCGAGGTAGGAAGCCACCATTCGTGGTTAAGCCACTTATTCATCTGACCAGAAGATTTCTATCTGCTCTTCTCATTTTCATCTTGAAGGTTAAGATTTATGTCCTTGTACACCCTCAGGGCATATCTAGCCTATCAAGCTTGTGACTTGGGCATTACATATTTTAGCCTTCTAACTTCCCTTGGTCAGGGAAAGTTTGTACAATGCCCAGCTTGCACAACTAGACATGGAAAGGGAAAACCCTAATAATAAACTGAACCAGTATTTTGGATGTGTGCAGGAGCCTGGGTATCTATTTTTGGCTCTTTGGATCCTAAAACTAAGTTTCCATTTTTCTTGAGCAGTGGCTCTCAAACTGGAGCATGCATTAGAATCATCTGGAAGGATTGGGAACCCAGATTGTTAGCTCCCAACCACAGAGTATCTGATTTAATAGATCTGAGGTGGATTCCTAAGAAGTACCCAGGTGATGCTGGTGCTGTTGGCCTGGAACCACACTTCAATAACCACTTCTCTGGAGTCCAGTTCCCTAACCCAGAAGACTCCGTATCCAGATGTTAACTACTTGGTTTTTCTTTAAAATTAAAGACGCTTTCTAATTTGGATACTTTATTTAAAAAAATATGCTTTCTTATTTAGTAGTGCAGGTTGGTCCCCAAATGTATGGTGCCAGAACTTTCTTTTTTTTTTTTAACTTTTATTTAATGAATATAAATTTCCAAAGTACGGCTTATGGATTACAATGGCTTCCCCCCCATAACGTCCCTCCCACCCGGAACCCTCCCCTTTCCCACTCCCTCTCCCCTTCCATTCACATCAAGATTCATTTTCGATTCTCTTAATATACAGAAGATCAGTTTAGTATACATTAAGTAAAGATTTCAACAGTTTGCTCCCACACAGAAACATAAAGTGAAAAATAATAGATGATTTTTTAAATGATGATGAAATCAGATCAGACCTATTGTCATGTTTAATCCCAGTGAGAGTCAAGTTGGGAATTGATAATTTCTTTTTTTTTTTTTTTTTTTTTTTACAGAAGATCAGTTTAGCATGCATTAAGTAAAGATTTCAACAGTTTGCACCCCCATAGAAACACAAAGTGAAATATACTGTTTGAGTACTCGTTATAGCATTAAATCTCAATGTACAGCACATTAAGGACAGAGATCCTACATGAGGAGTAAGTGCACAGTGACTCCTGTTGTTGACTTTACAAATTGACACTCCTGTTTATGGCATCAGTAATCTCCCTATGGTCCAGTCATGAGATTCCAAGGCTATGGAAGCCTTTTGAGTTCTCCGACTCTTATCTTGTTTAGACAAGGTCATAGTCAAAGTGGAGGTTCTCTCCTCCCTTTAGAGAAAGGTACCTCCTTCTTTGAAGACCTGTTCTTTCCACTGGGATCTCACTCACAGAGATCTTCCATTTAGGTTTTTTTTTTTTTTTGCCAGAGTGTCTTGGCTTTCCATGCCTGAAATACTCTCATGGGCTTTTCAGCCAGATCGGAATGCCTTTAGGGCTGATTCTGAGGCCAGAGTGCTATTTAGGACATCTGCCATTCTATGAGTCTGCTGAGTATCTAGCTTCCCACATTGGATCACTCTCCCCTTTATTTATTCTATCGGTTAGTATTAGCAGGTACTAGACTTGTTTATGTGCTCCCTTTGACTCTTAGTCCTTTCATTATGATCAATTGTGAACTGAAATTGATCACTTGGACTAGTGAGATGGCATTGGTACATGCCACCTTGATGGGATTGAATTGGAGTCCCCTGGTATGTTTCTAACTCTACCGTTTGAGGTAAGTCAGCTTGAGCATGTCCCGAATTGCACATCTCTTCCCTCTCTTATTCCCACTCTTATGTTTAACAGGGATCACATTTCAGTTAAATTTCAACACTTAAGAATAACTGTGTATTAATTACAGAATTAAACCAGTCATATTAAGTAGAACAGACAAAAAAAAAACTACTAAGAGGGATAATGTACTAAGTTGATCAAGGATCTAAAACTAATTCCTGGAGCAAGGACAGTCTATTCAATAAATGGTGCTGGGAAAACTGGATTTCCACGTGCAGAAGCATGAAGCAAGACCCCTACCTTACACCTTACACAAAAATCCACTCAACATGGATTAAAGACCTAAATCTACGACCTGACACCATCAAGTTATTAGAGAACATTGGAGAAACCCTTCAAGATATTGGCACAGGCAAAGAGTTTCTGGAAAAGACCCGGGAGGCACAGGCAGTCAAAGCCAAAATCACTATTGGGATTGCATCAAATTGAGAAGTTTCTGTACTGCAAAAGAAACAGGAGAGTGAAGAGACAACCAACAGAATGGGAAAAAATATTTGCAAACTATGCAACAGATAAAGGGTTAATAACCAGAATCTACAAGGAGATCAAGAAACTCCACAAAAACAAAACAAACAACCCACTTAAGAGATGGGCCAAGGACCTCAATAGACATTTTTCAAAAGAGGAAATCCAAATGGCCAACAGGCACATGAAAAAATGTTCAAGATCACTAGCAATCAGGGAAATGCAAATCAAAACCACAATGAGGTTTCACCTCACCCCGGTTAGAATGGCTCACATACAGAAATCTACCAACAACAGATGCTGGCGAGGATGTGGGGAAAAAGGGACACTAACCCACTGTTGGTGGGAATGCAAACTGGTCAAGCCACTATGGAAGTCAATCTGGAGATTCCTCAGAAACCTGAAGATAACCCTGCTGTTCGACCCAGCCGTCCCACTCCTTGGAATTTACCCAAAGGAATTTAAATTGGCAAACAAAAAAGCGGTCTGCACCCTAATGTTTATTGCAGCACAATTCACAATAGCCAAGACCTGGAACCAACCTAAATGCCCATCAACGGTAGACTGGATAAAGAAATTATGGGATATGTACTCTATAGAATACTATACCGCAGTAAGAAACAACGAAATCCAGTCATTTGCAACAAAATGGAGGAAGCTGCAACACATCATGCTGAGTGAAATAAGCCAGTCCCAAAGGGACAAATACCATATGTTCTCCCTGATCGGTGACAACTGACTGAACACCAAAAAGGAAACTTGTTGAAGTGAAATGGACACTATGAGAAACGGTGACTTGATCAGCATAGCCCTGACTGTTAATGGTGCCAGAACTTTCTGGAAATGGTTTTCTTCTATCACTTTTCCAAGCAGTTCCCTGTACTCTGGGATCCCATAGATGTGTTTGGAGTCTCTAGTGTCTCAACCAACACAGCCAATGTTACGGAAGAGTGGAACTAATTCTCCCTTTCCAAACCTTACACCCCATTTGCATTCTTCCCTAGACTTATTTCTTCTTGAACTCAAACATCTTCGTGGTTTCAATCTAGAGTTCTATTTTTCTAATGGTCTGCAGAAAATATGGTCGGTGTTTTCTGTTACTCAAGTGTAAAGGAAACCTATAAAACACAAAACTCATATGGTAGGCAATTGTGCATGTGTAGATCAGTACTCAGACAACCTGAACCATACACGTGCATGCACACACAGCCCTGCTTCTTTGGAGACATCTCTGAGTCAGGTCGAATGAATAATGGGCTGTCTGGGTATCCACGGCTGAGCCAGTGAAGTTTGGCCTCACTGGGATTTGGTTATCAGCATTATAACGCTCCCCCTGGGTCATCCAGGAGTGACACTGGGACACTCATTTTTGGGGCATTTGGAGTTTCAGCCTCCTCTGTGGTCTTGGCAATGGCTTGGCTTTCAGATGTGCATGGCTTTTCCCCTGACCCCTGCAGAATCACAGGACATTTTCTAAATGGTTGACCACCAAGTCACCACTTCTTGTTAGTGGTGGCAATTGCTTGATCTGTGCGGAAAAACTGTCCTTCTTAGTTTCTCAATCTGTCACCTGTGCAGTGATTTATTACCTTCCAAAGCTGCAGTAATTGTATAATGATGCAAAAATAATGACAAGCCATTCTGATAAACTTTATTACCTGTAGCATCTTGTATTCAAACTGCATTCCAGCATAGGCTATAAGATTACAGAGCACACCCGTGTGGCTAGCAGCCAGCAGGGAGGCTGGCTTCTCAGACTTGAGAAGAAAGGAGAAAAAGAAAGGGGTTCAAACTTCCTAAATGGAGGCTGAGAGAAATTGGGCTTAGCTGAGTTGATTCCATTTGGAGCACCTATGTTAAATGGGATCACCTTCATTTTTAATCCAGAGAATTCTGTATTTACTTACTTGACTACTGTATTTTATTAAAGGTTTATTTATTTAATGATTTTACTTATTTATTTGAGAGTTACAGAGAGAGGGAGAGATAGCGATAGAGATCTTCCATCCATTGAGCCCAAATGGGCTCAATAGCTGGAGCTGCGCCGATCCGAAGCCAGGAGCCAGGAGCTTCCTCCAGGATTTTCACGTAGGTGCAGGGGCCCGAGCTCTTGGGCCATCTCCTACTGCTTTCCCAGGCCATATGGGATAATGGTGCTGCAAACAGAGGCTCAGCCCACTACCCACAGTGCCAGCCTCTATTTATTTATTTGAAAGGCAGAGGCAGAGTCACACACACACACACACACACACACACACACAGAGTGAGTGAGAGCAAGAGCATGCTCTTCTGTCCACTTGTTCATTTTCCAAAGGAATACAGCTGGAGTTGGAGCCGGGCCAACCACAACCAAGAGCCAGGAACTCCATCTGGGTCTCCCATGTGAGTGGTAGGGGCCCAAGTACTTAAGCCATATCAGTTGCTTGCCCAGGTACATTAGTAGGAAGCTGGATCGGAAGCCAAACAGCTGGTGGGACTTGAACCAGCACTCTAATAGGGGAGCTGACATCACTAGTGGCAGCTTAACTGGCTGCACCACAGTAGCAACCTCTAGTTGACTATGTTAAATTATGAATACAGAATTAGCTCTTAAAATCATTAATAAAATATATGTTCCTGTTAATATATACACATGTATAGTGCAGCTGAATCCCCATTTCTATTTTTTCTACCCATCTTCTGAGCATCTCCTTTTTGTCAAATGTCTGATTATGTCCTCAGTGTTCTCACAGGCTCAGCTGTAACTTGGCTTGAGCTGAGAGGTAAGGCACTATATGGTGCGTTCTAGTGCTGTGGGTATAAAGGACTTGGGAAGGCTGAGTTATGAAATAACTTTCAGATTTGCTTTTCATTTTGGAGAAATCTATGACATTAAAAAGCCCTTCGTGTGGAATTGAGAACTGAGAGACAGAATTGTAGTCAAGAGTGTCTGATTAGAGCTTCTTTCAGTAACAAGAGCTTGCCTGATTTGGGGCTGTAGTGAGGGGTGGTCTATTATTTTCCTGAACCAAAGAGTAATGAGGCCCCTCCGACAGTTGGCTGAGGGAGCAATGATAATGGATGGGAGCCCTGAGTTCTCTGCCCTCTGTTTCATGGTGGTCTGTTAGTGACTGCAGGCTATCCCTGTTTCTTTAATGATGCATTCTCTTGGGGTTGCATCAGTGGGTTTGGACCAGGTCTGTGTCCTGAGCATGGGGCCTGAGAAGGACTAAAGTCGAGTACTGACCAATGTCCATTTTCCTCATCTGCAAAACCTCATAGTTGGACTACATTTCCCAGCCTCCTTTACAGTCAGATGGGACCATGTGACTTGTGGTAACCAATGGAATGCAGGCATTTTTAGAACTGGTCATGAAATCTCCCTAGCACTATCTTCCCTTTCTGTCTTCCCACCACCTGCCAGTGGAGGATGCCAAAGCAGCAAGACCAAAGGAACCAAAGGAACCACAGGTAGAAGCTGCTTTAGGGGTTTGGATCACTGCCTGGAGGAGGGATTGTGATGTGGCTGGGAACCTTGAGATTTCAGAGTGGATTCATAGCACAGCACCCGGCACCGTATTCTGATATCCTCCCTCTGAGAGCTGTAGGAGAGGTCAGTCCTCTGCCCAAAGTGTTCTTGTGGAAGAGGTTAGTCCATCTGCTGCATCTCAGATTCCTGCAAAGAGGTCAGGGTCTTTCTGGTTGGTGATGACTGTGTTTTCCTCCTCTGAGTCTTTAAAATTGGAAAGCATATCAGGGTGAAAGTCAAATAGTCCAAACTCTGAGACTGGCACGGCCCCTTGAGGGGACACTGTGATTTCAAGGCCAGGACAAGTTTTCTTAATCTCATGCTGCTGACACCTGTGCTTCATGGTTCTTTGTCTCATCTGGGTTTCTCTTTGCACTGTAAGGAGTTTAGCAGCATCCCTGCACCCAAGACCCAGCTGTGACAATCAAACATATCCAAAGACATCTATAATTGTTTCTTGGGGGGCCAGAACCTCTGTTAGTTGAGAATTGATGGACTAGAGAAAAAAGTCTCAAGAGCATGGATTTTCTTCTTTTCAGGAATGCTTTCCTGTTTGTTATCTATACTTCATGCTTTGCCTTGAAATGCTGCTTGCCTCCTTGTAGCACACGAAGACCAAAGCCATGTGTTCTGGCATTCAGGGCTCCCCTGTGAGAGGGAATGTGTTTCTTTCACCAGTTTTCCACTTTCCTCCATATAATTATCTGTTTCTGCAAATCAAACTGACCCAAAAATTTGTGGCTTAGCAATAATTGTAGTTCCTGGGGGTCAGATTTCTGGAGTGGTTTGCTGGGCACTTCTGGCTCAGGTTTCTCAGGTGGTTTCAAGATGTTGGCAGGGACTGGATTCGTCTGAAAGCTGGGTTGGGGCTGGAAATGTGTTTCCAAGATGGCGTCCTCTTGTGACTGCTGTCAGGAGGCCTCAGTCCTCCACCACATAGTCTTCCTCACAGGCTGCTTGAGGGTCCTCACAAGATGGCAGCCAACTTCCTGAAGGCAGGGGATCCAAGAGGAAGTGAGAGAAGACAAGGAAGGGGCTTCAGTGAGCTGGATAGCTTTGTCCCAGGAGTGCCACACCACCACTTCTGCTTCATTCTGTGCACCAGGTGAGAGTCACCAGGTTCAGCCATATTCAAGAAAAGTAGTAGAAGATGGCCCAAGTTCTAGTGCCCCTGCCACCCATGTAGGAGACCAGGATGGAGTTCTAAGCTGCTGGCTTCAACCTGGCCCCAGCCCTGGCCATTGGAGCTATTTGGGGAGTGAACCAGCAGATGGAAACTCTCTGTTTCCAACTTTAACTCTGCCTTTCAAATAAGTAAATTTTTTAAAAGATTTAAGCATCTGTTTATTATGTCAGCTAACATAACTTAGCCAATATATTCACCTTCTGCTGGACAACTCTGGGAAAATGACTTACCCATCCTTACTGTAGTTTCTTCATTTATAAACTGGAAAAATAGGAGTTGTGACATTTTAAGTTGGTAACAATAGTTTTTTTTTTTTTTGGATAGGCAGAGTTAGTGAGAGGGAGACAGATATAGACAGTGAGAGAGAGACAGAGAGAAAGGTCTTCCTTCCGTTGGTTCACTCCCCTAATGGCCACCACAGCCGGCACTACGCTGATCTGAAGCCAGGAGCCAGGTGCTTCCTCCCAGTCTCCCCTATGGGTGCAGGGACCCAAGCACTTGGGCCATCCTCCACTGCCCTCCCAGGCCACAGCAGGGAGCTGGACTGGAAGAGGAGCAACCGGGACTAGAACCCGGTGTGCCGGCGCCGGCTGATAACAATAGAGTCTTAATAATACCTTCAAATGGTATCTGTGCCACAGTATGTGCTCAGTTATGTTACCTAGCTTTTTTCTTCTGATTATTAATTAGAATGAAACACTCTGTTGTGCAGGAAAGAACTTTTAGCTTCCCACCAGTTTCTCCTTCCGATTTACATAGACTTGCTGAGGCCCAGCTGGGGCCCAGTGGAAGGAAAACCCAGAAGGATGGCGGGTGGGGCTGGGTTCTGTAATTGCCCTCCGTGAATGAGGGTTGTTTCTGGCCATGAGCTTCAGCGGTCGCATTCACTGGGCAGAGCCTTCTGGTGGCCGGATTGCGCTCACCCAGGGCCCTGGGGGACAGCTAGTCTCCCTGAGGCTGGCAGGTGCACAACTGTGCAGCCACTCAGGGCTCAGTGTCCCTGAAAGCCACTCCGTGGCCTTTGCCTCGTGTTGCCTGCATGCCCCAGGCTTTCGGTTCTTGCTCAGCTCAGCTCAGCCCTAGAGCAGGAGGAGTACCGCCCCCAACTCCTTCCCAACAACTGCCATTTGTGCTTGGCTCCGTCCATTTGTTTGTCTTCCTTGCAAGATGGTGGAGCAGCCAGCTTTGTTTCAGCGGCTGAGCTGGGGATGGCAGTGGGTGCTGGGGAGGGAGAAGTTTACTGAGATTTTTGCATCGCAGTCCATTTTCCACTGACTCCCATTTTCCTCTTTGGCTGTGGCCGGCGCTGCTGAGGGCATTCGTAACCGTCCTAGCGGCATTATTGAGCTGGGAGCTGCACGTGGCCAAGTGTTTGCTACCTCAACATTTTGGCTACATGTGAGCAGGCTGGGGATTTTCTGAGGTCAGCCGCGGTCGTGTGATCAATACAGCATTTCAGAGAAAACTCCATTTTCGCCTGCAGCAAATTCCCAGCGTTGCTTTGCCTTTGTAAACAGCATCTTAAGCAATGCTGATTGTAAATCATCTCCCGGCACCTCCGCTCCCCTCATGCCAGTGTTTCCCCGAGCTGGTCTGAAGGTGGGGTGGGGGGAGAAGACCCTGAAGCCCAAGGGGTGAGGTGGCCTCGCCCGAGGGCACAGTGAGTGCGGGGTGGGGGGGGGCAGGCTAGGATCCCAGTTTTCCTGCTTCTGGCCCTGCCCTGCGTGTTCCGCAGGGCCTCAGTTAGCCCCAGGCCTAGAAGCTTCCTTGACCTGGATCTGCCCCCATCTGATGACACTAAGGGGTGGGCGGGCTGCAGGCAGCCACGCGTCCATTCGCCTGCATGCTCACCGCGCCGCTGTCTGGGCAGGCTGGCGGGTGGTCACATTTTCCTCCAGACCTTAATTACCTGAGAGGAAAAGAACATTCTGTTGTAAGTCCATTGAACCGGCCTCGCAGCAGCCTGCAGGCAGATGGAAGCTGATGATGGGTCTTGCCCAGGAAGGAAAAAAGCCAGGCGTGAATGGCCCAGTGAGGCCTGACCTCATGCCCCTGCGTGGGTCTGGAGTCCCGGCCCCAAGGCCTCTCATCGACCCCCCGGGAGAGGCGCCTTCCGAGCTGCAGTCAGTGTGGCAGAGGCCAGCACTCATCTGCACCGCGTGATGCTGAGGAGAGGCCGCTCCTGGGAAGGCTAGCGCGACAGGGAGCTGAGAGCAGGTCACAATCCCAGGAACCAGCCGCAGGAGAGAGCAGCAGGGCTGAGGGGCTCCCGGGGTCCCCTTGCCCAGCCCTGAGAGACACCCCTGGGACAGCCTGCATATTCCTGCACTGCCAAGGCTTTCCCCAAGGCCATGGCTCCTTATGCACCCAGCTAGAACGTGGACCCAGCTTTGTTTAGTACCTGACATGGCTGTGTCCCTTAGCCCAAGCTACCATGTCACCGTCTGTGAATGGCAGAGAGGAGTGGCTCAGTAGCACATACAGGGGGTGAGCAGAGGGGAGGCACTGCTGCTAACCCAGTGGGCAGAGCGACGACAGGGGAGGGAGGCATGGAGAATAGGCAGGAAAGAGCGCTCTATCAACCCAGGAACTAAGATCAAGGACCTAGAATGACTGGATTCACTTAGGCTTCAGTCCATGCTGCAGCCAGTACTTAGCCTTGCAAAAACCAATCAAGTTTTCAGGTGTTTGATGACCCGATTGGTAACTTCTTGATAGCTTCCAGCAGCCCAGAGCAGGCACGTTTACACCATGGGCATTGGCAATGCCTCCAGGAGCCAGGTGTTAAACCTTTACCAGCACAGTCCTGGGTGCCGGTGAGTGAGTTTTCTTAGCTTGAGGCTACACAGCCCCAGATTTCACTAAGCCTTACTTGCTTCCTATCAGTGACCCCCAGGCAATGCAACTCCAGCTTTGGCTGCCCTGAATTCACTTCTGCCTGCTCTCACAGGTGACTGGCAGGCTGCAGAGGTCTGCCCCATAGGGTGGGAACTCTGTCCTCCCAGTTAGGGAGAGGCCCCCACCACGCTTCAGGCGATGGCTGCTCTCCCTCTTGGTGCTGCTTGTCAGAGCTGGGCTGAGCTGCTCTGACCTCCAGCCTCTCTTGTTTCTTCCTCCCCTGCACGTGTTTCTGCCACCTAGTCCTAAAGCTGATGACCACCCTCAGGGTGCAGGTGCCCTTCTGTGACTGATGGAGCTGCCGTGCAGGTATATGGATATCAAAGGTGGTTTTACTGTGTTTGACATGAGTGCCAAGTAGGAAAAATATTTTCTGGATATAGTCTGCCTTTTGCATGAGTTTCCTATGGGGAGTCTAACACAGTGGCCCCCAGATGGCAGGCCTGAAACAATGGAAAACTTACTGTCTAGCTATTGTGGAGCCCATCCCAGAAATCCAGCATCCAGCTGTTAGCAGGGTTGGTCTCTTCTTGGGGCTGTGGGAGAGTCTGTTCCACACCTCTGCCCCGGGGTCTGGCAATTTGTTGGCAGTCCTGGGCTTTCCGTGGCTTGTTAAAAATTTACCTCCTTCTCTGTCCTCATCAGAACATGCCATCCTCCCTGTGTACATGTGTTTGGGTCTGGATTCCACCTTTTTATAGGACCCCAGTCATCTTGGATGACAGCCCACGCTAATGACCTCATCTGAATGACGACGTTGTCCATGATCCTATTTCCAAATAAGGTCGCATTCCGAGGCCTCCAGCATGGGTTTGGGGGAGGGCCACAGTTCAACCTGTAATGGACTTGTTCGTGTTGGCTCTCAAATGGAGAAAAACCACTTAATGGAACAATCTTTTTTTTTTTCTCCTGTCTTGTTATAAATCTTGTTTTTGTCTCACTGCAACTTCTGATGCGAATGAGACAGACAAGTGCTCTCCATGCTGAGCTGATTTTGTCTCCTCTTTGCTGTGTAAAGCAACTCCCTGGCTCACGTGGGTCTTGTCTTCCTGTGTCCCCTAAGGGCTCTCCTCCTGTTTCCTGGACATGGCAAAGCCGTGTGCCTGGACCAAGCTTTTCCTTCCCAGTGATCTCAGCGGTTGCTCCCTCAGACCCTGGGGCTTTGTTCCCCAGCGGGCTTCACTTGGATTCTCCGGCTCTGCCTTTTCTGGGCCCTGCCGGCAGAGCGCGAGCACTGGTGAGATGGACTGGTTAGTTCTACCCAAACCAGGGAAACGGGTGCTCCTGCTCCCTGGGCTGTTGGAAGCTTTGCTTTCAGCGGTGTGCTTCCATTCGAGCAAACCTGTCCCAGGCTGGGAGGGGCGTGGCTGCCCATAGAATAGCACAGGAGGGTTGATTGAGCCATAGTCCTGCCTGTTCCCTTCGTGGAGAGGTCACGGGAGAGGCGGGACCTGGGGAAGGAGTGGGGACAGGACCCTGTGGGAGCAGCTGCTTGGCTGCCAGGAGCTGCTTCCCTGGCGCACATTGCAAGGTGCCCCTCTCAGAGACATGCCTCTTCAGCCTTGTGGGACCCTCTGTGCCCATATTCACTGGCAGGTGCCGCTCCTTCCAGGATGGAAGCTGAAGGGGCCCTGGGCTGACTGCTGAAGCTCAAACTGGTCTTCTGAACTCCCAGACAGGGTGTTTCCACGCCATCGCATCTGAGTCACCTGTTTCTGCATTCACCTGAGGACAAGGTTGGCTATACAGGGGTGGAATGGGAGGGAGAGGAGAATGTTCTGGGAAAGAAACAAAGGGCCGGATGTCAAAGTTGGTAGGGAGTGTGGTGAGACACAGGTATGGGAAGGTGGATCTGGCTGTGAAGGTGGATCACCCCTCCAGGGTAGGGTGAAAAGTGTGCTGTAGAGTAATGTATGGCACTTGTGGCTGAGAAAACCAGGTTTATCCTGAGGGCACTGAATTAAGGGTGATGTGCACGATCTCTCTGAAGTCATGTGGAGAGTGATTTGGGTGGAAAAATCACAGTCAAATGTGACTTCAGCGGTTGGTGCACTAATTCAACCGTTCACTCACTCACTCATCAGCTCCTGTCTCCTGTCTGCATTTGTGGGGAGCAAGTTTGGAGAGGTGGCCTCCTCTTAACACCTGGTGGAGGCTGCTCTTTCTTCCGTGTCCTGGAGATGAGGCAGCCCTGGGCTGGCCTTGCTCCAGGCTGAGTCTTGTGCATTTCTCTCATTCTGAAAAAAAAAAAAATACTGGGAGATTAGGAGGCTTTCAGCTGTGTTTTCTGCCTCACAAGGGGAGCTTTGTTGGAAGAAGTTTCAGAGTGCAAAAGTCGGACTGAATACAATGGAGACACAAAATGAAATTGCTCTTTACAAGAAATACAGGTTCAATAAAACGGAAGTACACTTGTTTTAGTGCTGCAAATGTCCCGAGGATTTTTAAAGGCTACTGAGTAGGTTAAGTGAAAGTGGAATTAGGAAAGGAGAGCAGGAAGGCGGGTCAGAGAGGCATGTGGGCTCACAGGTGCGTCCCCACCTGTGGGATTGCGAAGCATGTGTTGTAAAGACTTAACAGAAGGTCAGCACGTGGGGTAGAAGCTACAGTGGAGCTGGAGCCCGGCCCCATCTTTGCCCGTCTCAGTTCTCTCTGCACCTGTCTTCTCAGCCCTGCCTCTATACTGACCACAACACAGCCACGTGTTCAGGCCCCCTGCCTGGGAGGTTGGGACACCCCATTTGTTCTTGTGGTTAGAGACCAGGGGAGAGAGAGGAGTGAAAACAGAAGCCTCCGCACACTGCAAAATGGGAGGGTCCCTGGCTGGAGTCTTTCTGGGACCTGGGTGAGTCCTTTGTTACAAGAGGCATGGGTCAAGAGGCATTCCTTAGGTGTTTACTGCATTTGCACATTACGTACCGGCTAGGCTGACAACCAAGACGGGAGCTGCAAAAGGGCAGTTTTCAGGGGTAGAACATTTTGTTTGATTTGCATGGTGCACTCATTTATTTTAGTATAATCCTTTAGATGGAGCCAGCCCTTGCCTGCTAACACCCAGCTGTTGCTCTGCTTGCAATTCATGTGAGGAGCAGAGACCCACGTATATGAAAGGGCTGTGTCTCTTCCATTCAAGGTGTGAGTCAAGGCTCTGGGCACAGAGTGTCTGGGATGGCAGGTGCCTGGGAGAGCCGCGGGGAGTAGCTGGGAGGCTTTGAGGCTGTGCGTTTGCTCTCTGAAGTCAAAATGGTTAAAGCACCATTGAACTTGTGCCTGACGCAGCTTCTATTTGTGAGAGCTTTTTGGACTTTGGTCCCCAGACAAGTTGGAGTTTAGAGAAAATCAGTGATTGGAATGACTAAAGAGGATGCTTTCAAAATGAATTTCCAGTGTTGGGTGTAAATTGAGATGAGGCAGGGGCGGAGACCAATTACTCAGCCTGAGATTCTCTTCCGAGCTGACTTCATCCTTCCTCTGATTCATCGGCAGCCTGCACCTAGGCTGCAGAGACAGGAGCTGGAACCCTGAGCAGTTTGCTGGGTCTTACATTTCCTGCTTATGGGTCCTTGTGTCCTTTCCTTAACTCACTCAATTCATTCAACAAAGGTCTGGTGAGCACCTACTATGTGCCTGGCACTGTCCTAGATGCTGGGCATACTGCAGTGAATGAAAAGAAACACAAACAGTTCTTTCCCTGATAGAACTTACATTCTAATGTGTGGATGGATGAGGATGGGGATATGGATAATAAAATAAATTAGTAAATTCTGTGGTATGTTGGAAGAAGATCGAATTCTATGGGAATGGGATACTGCGTACTATGGAGTGGGTGGGGGGGTGACAATGTTAAAAAGGGTGATCAGGGAAGATCTTGCTTCAGTGGCTTTGCTGTGGGGGAGAGGTAAGGGATAGTAGTGTAGATTTGGGGGAGGGGGATATTCCAGGCAGAGGGATGAATCAGTGCAAAGACTCTGAGGTAGGAACAGGTCTTCTGTGTCTGAAGTAGGCAGCAGGTAGAGAAAAGGATGGGGCGATGTGCAGAATGGGAGGGTGGCTGGAGGGAGCCTCAGGCTTCCACTGTGAAGGAACCACTTCGGGGCTTTGAGCAGGGGCATGTCACAGGCCAGCTTAGCTTTCAGGAGGGTCATCCTTGCAGATGGTAGGGAGCAGGGGCAGAAGCAAGGATTCTGTTTGGAGCCTGTCACAGTGAGATAGGTGAGATTTGAGGAGCGTTTGGGCCATTGTGATACAGTGGCCATGGGAAGAAGTAGCAGCTGGATCACGGGTAGGTGTGAAGGCAGAGGAATCATAGTCCCTGTGAAGGTAGGGCAGGTTGGACGTGGATTCTGCCCGCTAGGTGCACCACTTACAGAGTCATCTCATGTGTCCTTTGGCATCTTGATGAAGAAGCTGTGGCTTTTCCAGGGTACAGAGTTTGCTGCCCAAGTAAGGGAACCCCTGGCCCCTCCAGCTTATGAAGAGTGGACGTGAGCAGCCCATGGCCATGAAACCCCACACCTTTCCCAATTGGAGGAGGATCCAAAGATTTGGGGTCCTGTAGATGCTCTGCCTGGATGAGATCAGCTGTGACTCAGCTGGGCGTGGCTGAGGATGGAGCCTCTCTGGCGCCCTGGAGGTCTCCGTGCATCCTCATGTAGGGTGGGGCTGCAGATAGGGGTGCTCCTCTGGGCCTTCCTTCCCTCCCCACCCACCCGTGCTGTGCCCTCCCTCTGCAACTGGCCCGGAGCAGGAGCCTCTCAGCCCTGCTTCATTCTTTCACCAGAGCCCAAACCACGTGAAACTAAATTCTATTTCCGAAAATGAACAATCGGCCCAAGGAATGAGAAGGCTGATTTGGGTCCACATTCCAAAGGTACATACATATGCAACAGGAAGTTGAGTGCATTTTCCTGTTGGTCCAGAATTGGTGGCCAGGGCAAAAACTGAGGTCAAAGACATGCTAAGTCTCGTGCCTGCTAGAGAGACTGTTGACACTTGGGCCAGCACTGGTCCTGTTGTCACCGCTCTGCTCCCAGCATCTCCTCAGTTTACGGATGGAGGGGATGGCACGGGAGAAAAACGATGCTGGAGCCGTTATAGCACAGGGTTCGCAGAGAGAGCTGAATGCCTCACTTCCACCTTCAGTGCCTGAGTTAAGAAAAGGCTCGGCTGGCGCCGCAGCTCACTAGGCTAATCCTCTACCTTGCGGCGCCGGCACACCAGGTTCTAGTCCTGGTCGGGGCGCCGGATTCTGTCCCAGTTGCCCCTCTTCCAGGCCAGCTCTCTGCTGAGGCCCGGGAGTGCAGTGGAGGATGGCCCAAGTGCTTGGGCCCTGCACCCCATGGGAGACCAGGAGGAAGCACCTGGCTCCTGCCTTCGGATCAGCGCGGTGCGCCGGCTGCAGCGTGCTGGCCGCGGCGGCCATCGGAGGGTGAACCAACGGCAAAGGAAGACCTTTCTCTCTGTCTCTCTCCCACTGTCCACTCTGCCTGTCAAAAAAAAAAAAAAAATTAAAAAAAAAAAAAGGCTCAAGACAATCAAAGTACCTCCACCCAGAAGGAGCAGCTCTGTTCTACCTCCCATACCAAATGTCTGCTGAGATCGCCGACTTCCTCATGTAGACCTACGCTTGGAAGAACCTAGAGGGCACAGTCAGGCAGAGAGGGCAAATGAACACACAGTGGGCGGAGAACAGGCACCTGGGGGTTGGAAGGCAGCCCAAGTTTTCTGTGGGTCTGGTGGACAATGTAAAGGGTGGTCTTGGGGTGTGCTGCCCATTGGGGCATCTTCTGGACCCCAGCAGAAGAGGACTGGCGCATACTGTGGTGCAATAAGAGATAAAAGCTGAAGTTGGTTCTTTTAGGGAAGTGAGGAAGGGGTGGGAGGGGAGAGTCCTGCCTACAGGCTTGCTGGTGGGAGCTGAGGCTGCCCACAGAGGTCAGTAGCTTTCATTCCTCTCCTTTCTTCTTCACGCCCTATCACCAGAGGAGCTAAGCCTTGAGAGGTTGGGTGGCCTGAGGGACCAGAGCCCTCCCCACCCTGGGGAGCTGTTAGGGTCTTCATCAGTCTTGATGGGGGAAGCAGGTAGGGAGCAGAAGAGATTTAAATTGATCAGAAAGTTATGATGGGGATGAGGGATGAGATGATGTTTGAGTAAAGGCAGTGAGTCGAGAAGTCTCCTGTTTACATGCACCGTAAGGAGATGGATTTCATAGCATTATTGAAATGGAATTAAAACCAGAAATGTAGGGCATTCCAACTAGCCCAGCCCTGCCAGTGAGCACACGGCCCCCCCAGCCCCACCCAGGCTTCTCATCTGAGTGGTTCACATGGCGCCCTTGCAGGGGACATAGCTGCAGTGAAGATTCGATGTCACCCAAATTGCACAAACTGGCAGAGATGGTCTTCAAAAACACCAGGAGAGTGCTGACGGCTGGGTTAAATTAATGAATGAAGTGTACAAAACAAAGGAAATCTAAAGAAGACCTTCGGAAGCAGCTTGGAACTGGAACAACCCCAAGAGGAATCGGGCAGCTACCACCTCCCAGGACCTGATGCCCTTAGGAGAATCTCCCTGGGAGACTCTCTTGACTGTGAACTTTATGGGATTTTGAGCACGATGACCGGCAGTGGAGGCAGCCTCTGGCATCAGGGACATTCCCAAAGATCTGAGAATTGGCTGTGATAAGATCTTAGTGTGTAACCCTTCCTGTAACAGTATTGAGGGATTGTTTTGTTTTTTTTTTAAAATGAAACGCCACATTTTAAATTCCCAAGTTCCCCTCCTTCCTAACTGAGTGACTGGATTCTTGGCGTCTTCTGTGTTTTGGCCCTAGCACACATAGTTTTAGATGTCCGTAACCGTAGTGCAGACACAATGTTGGGCTCTTTTTAGTTGTAAACATAGACTTCCAATTACTGCTTTTCATAAATACAGGCTCTCTATTGTGAATGCCAGGCACAGTGAGCTGTGCTCATATGGCTCTGAGTACTTTTGAGGTTATAAATGCTACTGCAGTGGATACCTTCAGACACAGGGCGTCTCCCTCCTTGGAATAACATTAGGAAGATGACTGCTCAGAGGTGGTACCACAGAGTCAAGTGGGTGATGTCGCCTCTGGTGGCACTTTCCTGAGATGGTCCTGACTCATGCTGTGTGTCGTGGGGCAGGGGTGACTCTGCAGGTGTGCACGGGAGCCCTGGGGTAGCACCTTATGGGCAGAGACTCACTTTCCTCACAGGACAGGGTAAGCTTTGAAGGAACTCTTTAGGATCAAGTATGTGGGGCTGCATGAGGTTGAATTTTCATTTCTATTGTAGGGCATTTATTCATCTCTCCTTCCCACCCGTGATCAATTAGGGTTATATACAAAGAGTAGCCCGCCACAAAACCCAGTGGTCCCACATCTCGGTCAGATGGAGCCCAAGTCATTCCTTCACTTCAAATCTTGATTAAGAAATGATTCCTGTACCTGGACCCACGGAAGGTCTCTCGGAGGAGAGCAAAGGTGGGGTCACACCCTTTCATCACGTGTCTTCTCTGCACTCTGTGAGCTGAGCCCTCGCAGTCTTCTTCATCAGCCACATTGGGGTACTGACTCCAAGTCAGGCACTTTCTGAATCTTTCCCTCTCTCATTTTTTTTTTTACAGGCAGAGTTAGACAGTGAGAGAGAGGGAGAGAGACGGAGAGAAAGGTCTTCCTTTGACCGTTGGTTCACCCCCCAAGTGGCCGCTACGGCTGGCGCATTGCGGCTGGCACGCTGCGCCGATCTGAAGCCAGGAGCCAGGTGCTTCTCCTGGTCTCCCATGTGGGTGCAGGGACCAAGCACTTGGGCCATCCTCCACTGCACTCCCTGGCCACAGCAGAGAGCTGGACTGGAAGAGGAGCAACCGGGACAGAACTGGCGCCCCAACCGGGACTAGAACCTGGGGTGCCGGCACCGCAGGCAGAGGATTAGCCTAGTGAGCGCTGGCCTCTTTCCCTCTCATTTAACTTTCACTGTAATCCCATGAGGCAGGTGATGAGATTCCCATATGTATGGAGGAAACAGGCCCAGGAGTTAAGTGACTTTCCCAAGCATATGATATTAAAATGTGGCCATATTGGGCGCCAAAGTGGAAGGTGGATGAAGACAGAGCCCCCAGCACTAAGTTGTTGATGTCGTGTGTGCATGTATGAGGCCGTTAGACCAATAAACAGATTAAAGCAGATCTGGTGGTGGTACTGAAAGTGAAGAAATGAGCAGCCATCCTAGTCTAGGGTGGATGGAGTGACTTCCAAATGAGGAGCAGAAAGTAGCTCCAAACATGCAGAAATGGAAGGGCTGGCTGCTTGCGTGGTTGGTGTAAGATACGTGTTTCTGTTGAAATGTTGCCTTGTACATAGTGCAATACTTGTACACAGGCCGCAGTACTGTGACACAGTGGGGGTTATAGCAGGGCCATTCCTGACCTGGGGAGGCATGTGGGTGAAGAGGAATGTCGGGTCTCACTTCACATTTGACCTGGGGCCCTAGCCTCTTTTTGAGGGAGGTCAGCACTGGGGGTCAAACAGGCCCCAGAACATTCCAAAGTGTCAGTGCAGCAGTGTCTCCTTGTTCTTCATAAATATGCATTTTATTGGGTAAGAGGGTTGCTCTGTGTCCCCTTTGGTTCTGGAACACGACTGATGTTCATATGGTGAAACCCTGGCCCCCACTATGCCTGTGTGTGGAGATAGGGCCTTTCAAGAGGTAGTTCAGGTTGATGAGAGCCTAAGGGTGGGGACCTGATCCAATAGGGTTGGCGTCCCTAGGAGAGTGCACGTGCAGTGGAAAGGCCACATGAAGACCATGTGAGACCGTGGAGAAACTAGCCCTGTCTGTCTCTTGATCTTGGGACTTCCAGCCTCCAAAATGAGGAGAAAATAAATTGCTCCATTGAAGCCACCCAGCTTACGGCATTTTGTTATGGCAGGTGCACTAGCAGACCAATTCCAGGGGACTTCAGAAGGTCGTGGAAAAATGGAAATAAAGGATGAGTTTATTCTGTTGCAAAAAGCTTTGGAATTCACGCATAGATTTTTTCGAAATACAAATCTGCCATGAATTTTTTGAAGACCCACTTGGATAAATCTTAACATATCTTCTCAATCTACCAAGTCTTTCTAGCATTGTTGGATATTTGTTCTATGCAGCTTTTGTAATTTGTTTTCCTGTTGTGCATGGTGCTATGATGAAAGTGTTTGCACAGACATCGTTACCACATTGTGGATAATTTTCTGAGTTAATTCCCAGATTTGGAATTAGTGAAACAAAGGATCTCAACAGAGGGGAAACACATTTTGCATGTCTTGATACACATTGCCGAAAACTTTTAAGTAATTCAGTTATCACCTTTCCTGACCTGGATACAGATTTCAGATATCGGACCAGCAAACGTGAAACAAAACCACAGTTTTTCTCTCCTGGATACAGTAGACAAGTTCATGCAGTGGAAAGGGTGTTTTGTCTTTCTGTGTTTGTTTTGATTTTAAGCTAGAAAGCAATGGCTGCCTCTGGGAAGTAGAAGATGATATAATGGGTAACAGATAATTCCAGTGTCCTGGAAATTGTGACCGTTACAGTGGCACTCTGCAGGGTGTGGGCCTGGGTTGCAGCATCCAGGCTGCCATACCTTCACTGCCAGCTGGGGACCCTGTGCAGGGGAGAGAGGGGGCCTCAACTTCCTTCCTGCAGTGGCATGAGTAAGGACTGACTCTTTCATTTAGGAGCAAAGAGTCCCACTGCATCGGAGCAGCCAGGCCACTCCTACCTCACAGTTCACAGTAGGGCCAGCTTGAGTAAATCAGATGAAAGATATGCAGACACTTCAAGGAGGAGGCTCTTCCTCTTTGCAGGTGGGAGACACCTTTGCTGCCCTCCAGGGGGCCCTGAGTTTATTAAGTTTGACCCCCTCACCCAGGACAACACAGTGTTTTGAAGAGAATTAGCATGTACCTGGTTTCTGGGTTCATCTCAGTTTTAAGGTGATGAGCTAAAAGGTAGGACTTTGTCTTTTATTAGGAATGTGCTTTGCTTTAACTTTGTTCTTTAGCGTGATATCTTATACAGTTCTATGTCACACACGCTGCTGTTATATTGTTTCCATATAACTAAATCTGACACCCCATTTGACAGTGTCAGCATTCACAGTGGTTCCTCAATGCGTTTGACAGTATCAGCCCTTAAAATGTTTTCACAATACTTACATGTAGGCACATTTGACAAGATCAGCAGTTGAAATGTTCCACAAAACTATGTATTCACAGTTTCGAATACCAGCAGCTACTGTTTTCACAATATCTGTATATGGTGACTGTTCAGTCACTCAGTACACCCTTTGTGTTATTTTGAGTGCGTATGGAGCACCAGGCTCTGTGATAGAGTTTTCTGACATTGAGCACAAAGATCATTCAGATTTAAATGACACTTTCATAACACTCTTGGTTCACTGAAAATAAATGATTAATAATGAGTGTTCATTGAACACTTGCTACGTGCCAGGCATAGAGCAAGTGATTTTATACAGCAACTCATCTAATCCTTCCAGTCAGCCTAAGCCGTAGGTGGATCAATCCCATTTTATAGATGGTGAGACTAAGGCCCCAAGTGGGTAAGCAGTTTCTCTGAGCACAGTTAGGAAGAGGCATAAATGGGATTTGCATCCATGTAATTCACCCCCAGTGGTCTTGGGCTTTCTCTCCTCCCTGTGTACTCTTTGCTACATCATCATTATTGTGATAATGTGTGAGTGAGGTGTTTTGGGTGCAAGATAAGGAAAGCATCCATTGCCAGGGATACTGAAGGAAGGATTCAGGAGAGGGGAATCTTGGAAGTGATTCTAAAGATTTAAAGGGAATTGAGTGAAGTGGTGAAGTTGGGAAAACCAAAGGATGTCTAAATGCAGGAAGCTGGAAAGACGGCACTGCTTGGGGAACAGGATCAAGTATGGAGCAGAGGATGTGTGAGACAGAAGAAAAGATTTTAAATGTGTCAAGGAGAAAACATTTTCCTGTGACATGCTGGGGCAGGGTGGTCCCAGTCTTCTAAACTAACAAAGGGATGGTTAACAGGAGGAAAGGCACACACAGTTAGTTAATGTTTATGTGAACAGCAGTTCTCAGAGAAATGAAACTGAGAAGCAGATAGACTTGGGTTAATACACCACTCTAACAAAGGAAAGGGGAGTTTCACGGGTTGAAAAATTGTGGGGAAGTGACCTAGGAGATGGGTGGGGAATTCAGTGGAAGAGCAGGGCTATTTTAGTAAGACCTCCTTATGCAAACTCATCTCCTTGCCTGAATCAGGCTTCCCTGCACAAAGGGAAATCCATGTCCTGCTTTCAGGCAGATAAAGGGAACTCAGAGAACTCTTCCCTTCCCGAATCTGTGGCTTCTCCGTGGCCTTCAGCTCAGCAGAGTCCTTTTGTCATACTGACACCCTGTGGGGTGGCGTATTCGGACCCCTTCAGATGCCATACTGAGAAATTGGGGTTTTATTTCTTAACGAGAGGTCTTAAGCCTATGTGACAGGGTTGCTCTGGCTGCAGTTGGAAGATAGATTCAGAAGGGGAGATACTGGAAGCAGTAAGCAGTATCCAGTGCGGGCTCTGCCTCAGTGACTGGGAGGGTGGGTTGGGGTGTGGGGGGGGAGAGAGAGAGAGAATGAGTGAATGAGTGTGAATGAATGAAAGCTGCCCTGGGATTTCCTCCCTTCTCTCCAGCCTCTGGGAGGAAAGCTGGGATTTCAGTTCTCCTCTGGGCAGCTGCTGTGCGGAGGCTGCTCCATCTGTGCAGGGCTTATCGCTGCTGCTTCCAAGAGGCAGAGCCCCAGAGAGCTCTTGAGCTACAAGGCCCACCCGGGGAGCTGTACGCACCAGCCTCCCCCCAGCCTCTTGAGGGATCTCAGAGGAGGCTGCTCTCCGGAAGCGTCCCTGCCTGGCGCACCCTTGCCCGCTTAGCTGTGGCTTCTTCTTGCTCAGTGCGATTTCAGCTACACACTGCGAGTGCTCTGGGGGACATCCTTGGGAGCTTTACCCCTCTCATTCATTCTGGAGCCCGGGAAGCAGCCACAGACACACAAACAGGGCTGGAGGAAGACAGGGACCCCTGTCTACTTCTCTTTTGGCAGAGACAGGCAGAGAAGGCTTCGCTGCTCGCCCTGGGCAGCCCCAGGAAGCCACCCCTTCCTTGAACCTTTCCTGCCCCCAGATCCCTGGGAGATGGAAAGCCCTGCGTCTCTTTGGCTGGGCCAGCTGCTCCCCTCCCCGAGAGGATTGCTCTCCAGAGCTGGGATCATAGCTTAATGATGTTCCACCAATCAGGGGAAGGTAATTGATTGTTAAGTGAAAATATAAATTGTAATTGAATCCGTCACATTTCAGTTTTTCATTATCGTGTGACAAGTCTCTTAGCATGTGGACAAGAACTGGGGGACTGCAGGGATGGGGGAGGGGTGGAGAGTGATGAGGACAGTTGTCCTCTGTTCTCATGGGCAGTATGACAGGGGGAGTGCAAACTGCCTCCCAGGACTCTTGCACATGAGTGTGCAGAGGTGTGCACACGCTCATCTCTGCACTGGGTCAGGAAATGCCAGATCGGGGAGCTGGTATGGACTGCAGATAGGACCTCGGCTGCAATGTGGGTCCAGTTTGGGCTTCGGATTTGTATTTCTTGCTTCTTTCTGGAGTTCAGTTTCTTTAATAAGCTCATGTGGTCGCAGGCAATGTGCCAGATGCGCTCACTGCATTGATTTTATCTAATATTAAGGACGAAGTACAGCATGGTGGTTAGGAAATGGGCTCAGGAGCCAGACTGCTTGGATGTGTTCAGTTTTTCTGCTGATTGCTAACTGTGTTGCCTTGGTTAAAATCATGTTAGTATAAGCCTAGGTATGTAGAAAGCAGACCCAGAGGCCAAGTGTGTGCTGCGGACAAGCTTACTGGGAGAGGGGAGGGTTAATTCCAAGGTAGCAAGAGTGAGAGACACAGCTGTGTGGCTGTCACAAGAGATTTCTCCCAGAGGTGCTATATGGAAAGATTGTACCTTGCAATAGTGCACTGTGTGGTGGGAGTAGAAGGAAGAGAGGTAATTTATTGGTCGGATCTTCCCTGTTTCCTGTCTCTTATTGGTCTACACTTCCTGTGTGGGGCATCAGTTCCCTTGAATTTCTGTGTTGTGTCATCTAGCCCCTCCTGACAGCTGCTGGGGAGAGACATGAGTGAGGTCCAGTGTGCCATCCTCTGTCACTCAGTTCAACTCAAACCCTTCTATGAGACTTTTCCCCCACTCTGTTTAAATCTCATATGATAAAACAATGCCATGAAAAGGAATGCAACTCTGTAAAACAATGTACACACCTTGAACCTGATTTTATCTCCACTGCATGCTGATACTCAATGTGTTGAACAATATCTTTCCGTGTTTTTGCACATCTATAATTTTTATATTTAATTTACATAAAAAATGCATAGATCCTAAGGGTGCAATTTAATGACTGTTGACAACTGTATACTCTGTATAATCACCACTGAAAAACAGCATGTGAACCATTTCCATCATTCAAGAAACTTCTCTCATTCTTTCTTCAAGTCTTCTCTGCTCGAGGCAACTTCTTTATGATTTCTATCATCGTAGGTCAATTTTATCTGTTCTTGAACTTCATGAAATTATACAGTAGGAATCCTTTTGCTTCCTGATTATTTTGCTTAGCATCCTGCATTTGAGATTCATCTATATGATTGTGTATATTGGCAGCTTGATGCTTTTTTTAAGAAAATGATTAATTTATTATTATTTGAATGGAAGAATAACAGAGAGGCTGAGAGAGAGAGAGAGAGAGAGAGAGAGAGAAAGGTCTTCTATTCACTGGTTCACTCCCCAAATGGCCGCAATGGCCAGAGCTGGGCCGATATCAAGCCAGGAGCCAGGAGCTTATTCCGGGTCTCCTAAGTGGGTGCAGGGGCCCAAGCACTTGGGCCATCTTCTGCTTTCCCAGGCCATAACAGAGAGCTGGATTGGAAGTGGAGCAGCCGGGACTTGAACCGGCACCCTTTACTCGCTATGCCGCGGTGGCTTTACTCACTATTCCATAGTGCTGACCCAGCTTGATGCTTTTTATTCATGAATAATATTTCATTAGATGACTATACCAGGATGCACTCTCTGTTTTTCTATTGAAGTGCATTTGGATTTCAGTTTTGAACTGCTATGAATTGTATATGTTTTCATTTGTTTGGAGTATATATATAGAATTAGAATTGCTGAGTCATAGGGTAGATGTATGGTTAGTTTTATAAGAAAACAGTGAACAATTCCCAAAGAGGCAGTGCTGTGGTCCAATACCACCAGCAATGTATGGGAGTCCCAGTTGCCCCATATCCTTGGGAATATTCCCTTGGCAGTTTTGATTTCGGCCGGCGTAGAGGATGGGAAACGGTGTCTTATTGTAGTTTCAATGTGCATTTTTCCGATGGCTAATGATACCAAGAAGAACAACTTTTCATATGTTTTTTGACCATTCTTTCACTTCTTTTGTGTTTTTTTTTTTCCCCACTGAAAATTAGATTTTCTCTTTCTGGTTAACTTTATATATTCTGGATATAATTTCTTTGCCAGGATCTTTTTAGTTGACAGTTTGCCTATGTATATTGTTAACTGCAGATTTGGATTATCAGAAGGTTTAGACTGTAATGAAATCCAATATTATTTTCTCAAATATTTTGTGCTATTTGTGTCCTTTCTGAAAAAAAAATCTTTTTATGGCCCAAATTCTTAAAAGTATTTTCGGATGTTTTCTTCTCAGAGCTTGACTATTCTGGCTTTTCTATTTGGTTCCATGATCCATCTTAAATTAATTTCTGGACATTCAAAGGGACAGGTAGTAAGATTGCTTTTCTTTTTGAAAAGAAGATATCCAATTTTTCCAGCACCATTTTTTAAAAAAAGATTTCCTTTTCTCAATTAATTTTGGGATTTGGTTAAAAAAATTAAATTACTGGATGAGGGGGCTTCAAAAATTTGTGGGAAAATGGAATTTTTAAAAAGTTTTATTTATTTATTCAAAAGGCAGAGTACAGAGAGGCAGAGGCAGAGAGAGAGGTAGAGACACTGAGAAGTCTTCCATCTGCTGGTTCACTCCCCAGATGGCTGCAACGGCTGGAGCTGTGCCGATTCGAAGCCAGGAGTCAGGAGCTTCTTCCAGGTTTCCCAAGTGGGTGCAGGGGCCCAGAGACTTGAGTCATCTTTTGTTGCAGGAGAATGGAATTAAAAGATAATGTGAATTTTTCATTCACATGTGTTTATTTCTAACTTTTCTGTTCTGCTTCATTGATACATTTCTAGTTTCATGGTAATACTATATTCTCTTTCATACAGTAGCTTCTTAGTGTTACAATGCATTTTGGATTAAATAATAAATCCTCCAGTTAATTGTTCTTTTTCAGAAGTGTCTTGGGGGGGCTAAGACTGTGGCACAGCAGGTTAAAGCCCTAGCCTGCAGCGTCGGCATATGATATGGGTGCTGGATCCAGTGCTGACTGTTCCACTTTCTATCCAGCTCCCTGCTAATGCACCTGGGAAAGCAGTGGAGGAAGGCCCAAGTCTTTGGGTCCCTGCACTCACGTGGGAGACCCAGAAGAAGCTCCTGGCTCTTGGTTTTGGATTTGCCCAGCTCTGGCTATTGCAGCCATCTTGGGAGTGAACCAGTGGATGGAAGACACCCTCCCTGCCGTATCTGTTTCTCTCTGTAAATCTGTCTTTCAAATAAATAAAATAAATGTTTAAAAAATTTTTTGGAAACAAGCCGGCGCCGCAGCTCACTAGGCTAATCCTCTGCCTTGCAGCGCTGGCACACCGGGTTCTAGTCCTGGTCGGGGCGCCAGATTCTGTCCCAGTTGCCCCTCTTCCAGGCCAGCTCTCTGCTGTGGCCCGGGAGTGCAGTGGAGGATGGCCCAAGTGCTTGGGTCCTGCACCCCATGGGAGACCAGGAGAAGCACCTGGCTCCTGCCTTTGGATCAGCGCGGTGCGCCGGCCGCAGTGCGCCAGCCGTGGCGGCCATTGGAGGGTGAACCAAAGGCAAAAGGAAGACCTTTCTCCCTGTCTCTATCTCACTGTCCACTCTACCTGTCAAAAAAAAAAAATAAATAAAAATAAAAAAAATTAAAAAAAATTTTTTTGGAAACAAAGTGTCTTGGTTATTTTAGATCTTTTGCACTTCCATTCAACTTTAGATTAAACTTGTCATTTTCTTTAACCACACTGGGTCTTCCAATCTTAGAACATGATGTAGCTTTCATTGGTTTCAGTTTTAACAAAATCTCTCCTAGCAATGTATTACTCTAGTAACATTTCTGCACATTTTTGTTCAGTTTATTCTTAGGTCTGTGTTGTTTTATGCCATTTTAAATGTTATTTTTGAAATTTTCAACTTTTGAAAATACATGAAAGTACAATTGATTATCATATATTGACCTTGGATTATGTAACTTTTCTAAATTTACTTTTTAGTTCCAGCAGCTTTTTAATGATCCCTAAGGTTTTCTATGTACAGAAGCATATTGTCTGCAAATAATAAGTTTTACTTCCTTTTCATTTTTGGAGAAAGCTCTCTCTCCATCTATATTTTACCTTTTCACATGGGTTGGAACTTTGAGACAATGTCAAAGAATGGTGAGAAAGTACATTTTTGTTTTGTCCTGATCTTAGAGAACAAGTATGATATTTGCAGAGTATTTTGGATCTCTTTTATTAGTTTGAAAATGTTCTCTTTAATTCCTTTTTTGATAGGAGTTATCTCAATAAGTTTAAATGTTGTCATTTTTCTACACTTATTTATTTCTCCCTTATTCAAAATAGTGTGTTACACTGTTTGACTTCTGCATGTAAAACTAAATTTATGTAACTGAGATAAGTCTCATCTTGATGAGTTATCCATTTTACTTATTGATGACTGCAATTTACACGCATGTTTTTAAGCATGGTTATGCCTATTGATGATATCAATCTATAGCTTTATTTTCTTGAAATATCTTCGTAAGCTTTTGAAATCAGGGTTATGCTGGTTTTATTTATTTTATTCATTTGAGAGAGAGAGAGAGATTGAGAGAGAGAGAGAGAATGAGAGTGCAAACGCATCAGCTCTGGCATCTGCTTGTTCACTCACTCCCCAAGTACCTGTGAGGGCCAGAGCTGGAGCAGTTGCTGAGAACTTAACCCAGGTCTCCCGTCTGGGTTGTGCTAACCCAATCATTTGAGGTGTTTCTGCTGCCTCCCAGAGTCATTGTTAGCAGGAGTCTGGAATTGAGAGTAAAAGCTGAGATGGAACGAAGGCATTTTTACTGGAGTCTTTATCATCAGGCTAAATGCCCATCCCCTATGCTGGCTTTACAATACAGGTTGGGATTTATCACCACTTTCCTTATTTTCTGAAATATTGTTTGTATTAAGCTTGGAAGGACTTCTTTCTGAAACGTTTAATAAAATTCACATGTGAAAATAATTTTCATGACAAATTAAATTTGTTTTATAGCAATGGAATGATTTACATTTATTATTTTTCCTTATGTATAATTTAGGTTGAGCTTTGAACAGATTTTCCCCTTATATCATCAAATCTATTGGCATAAAGTTGTTTATTATATTTATTATTTATAGGATCTCTGGAGATAGTGTCTTTCATTTCTGATATTGGCATTTTTCATTTTTTTCCTTCATTTCCTGATCATTCAGTCTGAGAAGGTTATCAATATTATTAATCTTTAAAAAACACAAACTTTTGACTTGCTGATTTCTTTGTTGGTTGTGTTTCCACAGCACTTATTTGTGTTCTTGTTTTGTTATTTCTTTTACTTACTTTAATTACCTCTTATTTTCCTAGCTGCTTTTTAAAAATGTTTTATTTATATAAGGTGAACAAATGTTGTGTATTTCATATACAGATTTAAGAGCATAATGATTCTTCCAACCCTACCCGTCCTCTTGTCCATCTCCCAACCTCTTTCCCTCCTTCCTTTCCTATTTTTTCTTTTAATTTTTACAATGACATACTTTCAGTTTATTTTATAATTACCAGCATAACCCTCTACTAAATAAAGAATTCAACAAGTGGTAAGTAGAAAAAACACTGTTCCTCATGAGTGTTGACAAGGGCTATAAATAATAATCAAATCTCAAAATGTCATTTTCACTCACATACATTACTTTTTTGTACTCTGTATATCAGTTAACACAAATCAGGGGCAACATATATTTGTCTTTTTGGGCCAGGCTTTTTTCACTTAGCATAATGATTTCCAGTTGCGATGATGGCTGGATGATGATATTAATGCTGTCTATTTTTTTCTTTTATAGCCATTCATTCCTTCTAAACTCTGCTTTAGGTATATCCTATACGTTTTGAAATCTCTCACTTAGATAACATACTACTACATAATCTAAGGGTCAAAGAACACGTGAGAAGGTGAAAAGAAATATTTCTAATAGAGTTGTTCATCTGTTTCCATTGCATTAATTTGTGTTCCTATTTAATTATTTTATTTCTTTGATCTACTTTGGGCTTAATTCATTCTTTTTTTTTTAAAGATTTATTTATTTATTTGCAAGTCAGAGTTACACAGAGAGAGGAGAGGCAGAGAGAGAGAGAGAGAGATATCTTCCTTTTATTATTTATTTATTTATTTTGACAGGCAGAGTGGGCAGCGAGAGAGAGAGAGACAGAGAAAAAGGTCTTCCTTTTCCGTTAGTTCACCCCCCAATGGCTGCTGCAGCCAGTGCATTGCGCTGATCCGAAGCCAGGAGCCAAGTGCTTCTCCTGTTCTCCCATGCGAGTACAGGGCCCATGCACTTGGGCCATCCTCCACTGCACTCCCGGGGCACAGCAGAGAGCTGGACTGGAAGAGGAACTGGGACAGAATCCGGTGCCCCGACTGGGACTAGAACCCGGGGTGCTGGCGCCGCAGGCGGAGGATTAGCCTATTGAGCCGTGGCACCGGCCAGAAAGAGAGTTCTTCCATCCAATTGTTCACTCCCTAGTTGGCCACAACTGCCGGAGCTGCACTGATCCGAAGCCAGGAGCCAGGAGCTTCTTCTGGGTCTCTCACATGGGTGCAGGGTTCTTGGGCCATCTTCTATTGGTTTCCCAGTCCACAGCAGAGAGCTGGATCGGAAGTGGAGCAGCCAGATCTCAAACTGGCACCCATATGGAATGCCGGCGCTTCAGACTAGGGCATTAACCCACTACTCCACTGCGCCAGCCCCTAATTCATTCTTGCAATGTGTCCAAGAACATATGAATTAGGGACTACCAAGGTAGAAGTCAATAAAATCCATCCTGAGAAAATAGCAAGCCCTTTCCAGTCTGGCTGGTCATGTGGAAAGATGAGTTAATCCAATGTGTGGTTGAGTTAGGCCTGGGTTTTATCGCAGCTTTGGTTAGATTCAGTTCATGGCTGGCTTTAAATGTTCTCAGAGTGTGATCGAGTCTTATCCTTCAGCAGGGCTGAGCTCTATGAGATGAGACTCGGGGGATCTCATTAAGAGTTCCAGTTTTCTGAGCAACAGAAGCCTGCCCATTTTATATCCCTTCTTTTAGGGTTCACTGAAGAATCCACTGTCTTCAGTCCTGCCCCTGGCTTTCTGTTCCTTGTAAGGTCTCTTTCCATCCTGATGCCAACTTCCAGCCTTGGGAGGACTTCCAGTGCACCAGCTGCAGAGCCTCAGAGCCTGGAAGCGATTTTGCCTGGCTTCCTGCCTGTCTGGTCCTGGCCTTCAGTGGCCTCCTCTGGGTGGTTGTGAGTCTGTGTTGTCTTGGGGAGGTTTTCTCATCTCTCTTTCCCGGCCTCTCCCTACCTGCAACAGATCACGCATCCTGCACTTACAGGAGACTTGCATGCCTTGGGAGAGGTCGTCTGCTTTGTGTCTCTGCCTTGCCCCTACCCTTTAATGTCCAGCTCCCATATACTTGGTAGATAATACAGGTCTGTGGGAAAGATTTGGGACATGCGTGCAGAATTGTGTGTAATAGACTCCATGGAAATCCTGTCTCACCAGTTCAGACATGGCCACGAGATATCTATAAAACATTTGGCTCCTTTCTTCCTTGTCTATGCTAGATTCCTCCTTCGACCACTATTAAGGTTGAGAGAAGCAGTGAATATCTACTCTCCAAGAAAGAACTCATTGCTTTCAAGAATTTAATTCATTGAGGTTTCTTGACCCCATCAGCTCCCTGCTAGGTTTAAAAACTATAATTGTGCAATTTATCTGGTTTCTTCTAATGTTAAGATGGGTGTGGTGCTCCGCTAGAACTTTACATCCCATGCGGACAGCTGTGTTTTATAGCTCTGCTCTCTGGATGCCTTCACTGGGGTAACAACAGGTTTCCTATCTGATTGTGAAAAGATTATTTAACTCCCACCATAGATTGTTCTGTTCTTCTGACATCCATATGAACGCAGAAATCAACACTCATAAGCAAAGTTTTTCACTTTTTCAGGTCATTGCTCCCGACATTTAGAAAGTCATATTGGGAGGCATCCTCATCTGAGTAGGCTGATGTGGGGCTAGGGGGTGTTTAGTGGAGCAGGCACTTTCCCTCTTGTGTTCAGCAGGGATTGGAACCAGCTCCGCACAGAAGAGACCAGTGCATTTCCTGTGCCCCATTCTTCTGGGGACAGGTCTCCTGTCTGAGGAAAGTAGAGGCCAGTTTCATAAAATAGAAGGGCTCTTCTAGGTCCCTTCTATTTTTGAATTTTCTGAAATTGGTGAAACTGATCTGAATGATCCTCAATCTTCACAGCCCATTTGACGCAAGAACACCTTCTGCTTTGTCTGGGGTTTAATTTCTTCTTGAGGCTTCTTCTGCCTTGGTTTAGGGTTCTGCTCCCCCTTTCCATGATGCCTTGACATGACACAGTATCCTTTGGGAGGAACGCTTTAAAAGCATGAGACCCTGACAAGGTATCCTGGGGGCAGAGGGATTCATTAATTAGGAGAAGATGGTGAACGTGCACCTTGTCAGAAATCACAGTCATGCACAGTATTGCAGTTACTGTAAACCCTAGAGTTCTATTAGGAAGAAACGCTGTAGACAGGCAGGCTAGAAACCAGAGCCACTTCTCATAGTATAATAATGACAATTATAATTAATGAAGAACAGTGGGTAGCTCTTCGTGCTCAGAGATGTGCGCTTTCACTTAGGATGTGCTCAGTGTGTGTGTGTGCTTGGACTCAGGCAGGCTACAGAAGCCACCCCTTTATGCTCTCTTGTTCCTTGGCTCACAGTGTCAAAGCAGCTGTCAGGGACTTGTGATGATGAAACGCGGAAAGCTAAAGCCAGGTCTATTTCTTGTGCAGGATAAAAGCCTTTTCTTTAGTAAGTAAGATGTCTAAACAGAGCTATTCAAGTTTACAGAGACACCTTCCTCACAACTGTATCATAACATCATACAAATAATTGGGAACTTTTAGGTTAACATGATTGAGATGCTGGTGATATGGAGCATGAGCCCTTACTCATAATATTCCACAAAATACTGTGATTGTCAACATTACTATTCATAAATTTCATAAATTTTTTATCTACTTCCCCTGACTTTTTTAAAAAAATTATTTTATTTGAAAGACAGAGTTATAATGAGAGTTGAGTCAGAGAGAGAAAGAGAGAAAGAAAGAGAGAGAGAGAATCTTCATTTACTGGTTTAATTCCCAGATGCCCACAGTAACCAGGTCTGGGCCAGACCAAAGCCAGGAGCCAGGAGCTTCTTCCAAGTCTCCTATACAGGTGCAGGGGTCCAAGGACTTGGGCCATTTTCTGCTGCTTTCCCAGGCGCATTAACAGGAAGCTGGTTTGGAAGTGGAGCAGCTGGGAGTTGAACTGGTGTTCATATGGAATGCTGGTTGCTGTAGACGGCAGCTCAACCTGCTACACCACAGCTGCCAGCCCCTTCCCCTGACTTTTTAGATAGTCTTCAGGAAGCCCTCAGCATATGTTTACTTTCATGAGTGTGGTCTTGAGAATTCTATTTGTTGCTGTCACTTGGACATCTAATACACAATTGAGACTCAACAAGTTCTGTATAGAACTGAAGACGCTTTCCCAAACTTCCTATGCCCCAACCTTCCTCATTCACCTTTGAATTTTTTTTTTACTTTGCATCCAAAGCTTTGATAATCCTGTTGCTTTACCTATACCCCGTACCTCTGTCTGTCCATAACATAGATGCATGTGTGGCAGGATGTGCACACGTGTGTGCACGTATATGTGTATTTGTGCTGATGTATATGTGTATGAGTGGATGTGTGTATATGTACTTTATGCCTATTTCTCTACCATCCTCACAAAAATATGAGTTCTATGAGCAGGGTCCTTGTCTTAGGATGCTCTGAATATCTCAAGGAACATTGAAAGAAGACAGTGGCATTGCAGCTGGGAATTAAATATCCTCTGTGCAGGCGGCACCCAGCTCCAGGGAGGCAGACTGACTTAAGTAATTTTACCAAAGAAACAAGTTCTTGGTCTAAACAGATGCGGGGATATTCTTGGTCATGATAAAGATCATGCATTTCTTATTCTTTGGACAAACGTTGCCTGCTGATAGCCCGAGGTGCGTATCTGGCCTGTCCAGTATTTTAAAAATTTTGTATTACTTGACAGTGTAAAACAAAATAGATTTTCTGAAAGTCAGAGCTGTCTGGCAACATAGAAGTTTGCATTCCTGCCTGGCAACGTGAGGATATTGTTGCCCTTGAGCCAGGGCCCTACTGCCCAGTTGGCCAAGGAAGATTCGTTCTTAGCCTGATTTGCTCATTTGTGTTACCTGCTTGGTGTCTGGGCCTGGGATCCTGGCCTCTCTGGATGTCTGCATGGCATTCTCACCAGCAGGCAGGTAGCAAGAATGTCCCTGGTGCCCTTCCTTTCTCACCAGCCTGGGATCAGTCAACAGTCCTCACAGTCCTCAACAGGTGCATGAAGAGTTGAGGGCCAATGCCTGGTCCCCGTTAGGGCCTGGCCATGTCATGGGACAACCTGGAGTTTTCTTTGTTCGCTGGCTATGTCTTAGACTTTTGCAGAAAAGCATGGTGCGAAGGGGTGACCTGCTAGTGTCAACCATAGCTCCTCTCTGGGAGAAACAACTCAAGATTCAAGTCCTGTTAATTTAGTCCTTGTGGCCCAGCTAACACTGTGTGTTATAGCCTTCTTTGTCACCTACAACCAGAACGCATTCTCCTTTCTTCCCTGGACCAACATAACACTCATGCCAGGTATGCGGGTCTTTGCAATCAATCCTTCACCCCCTTCATAATTTCGTGCTTGGGAAGCTGGGTCCTTTCCTGGAAAAGAAAAAACCCTATGGGTCACACTCAGGGTGTCAGTCATCCCATGGTCCTGTTCTCTCATCTATGTGGCCAATTTCCTGGAGATTTTTATATTTCTCAAGGGTGGCAGGAGGTCAGACTCTGTGAGAAATTACTCCCTAAGATGAAGTTGTGGATCGGAATTTCTCTTAATGTTTACACAACCACACCACATCGCTGTGGAGTCCAGGAGATTTCCCTGGGGTTGGAAATGCCTATTCATTTGGTTATGTCGGCAGGTTATTTTTAAGTCACAGAAGGAATACAAATAGCCGAAACAAAACCAGCACTTGAATAGCGAACATTCTGGCTCAGCAGCCCGGCATTCCGCACTGTGGTCACATCCCAGCCGTCTTCTCATCTGTCCAATTGTTGTTTTAGAACCTTCCAGTGATCAATATGTGTAACTCCTGTCTGGGGAGATTCCTGTAATGAACAAAAGGCATTGGCTGCATAGGATGCCACTTTCTATGATTACCGGCAATTTGCTCGTTCGCCACGAAAAAGCCGAAAGTGGGTTTCATGAAATGTCTGCCTTCAGAATCATTAACTGTGGATTAAACTCCACATTTTTCTCTGGGCAAATTCTGTTAAAAACAAATAACAGAGGGAATAACAGTGCTGACCACGAGGTGACCGCAGGGTGACACGGGCTGAGACAGTCTGCGCGATGCGCTCACTGTCAGGTTCATTGGAAAGCAGAGCCATTCACCAGCCTTTGCCCATCCCGCGCTGCCGGTCTGGGTGGCTGCTGTGTGTTTCCCTGCCGAGACTCATCCTTTATGTTGATTTCTATTAGCGAATTTATAAATACAGCCCAGAGAATGCTACCTGTCCCTCAGCTCTTGAACCATCATTACGATCCAGAATGGTAGATCCTTTGTAGGAGTCACCTTGGTTCAGTTGGGGAAAAAAAAAATTACTGATGTGCTTTGAAAAGGTAGAGTTTGAGTTTTTTTTTTTTTTTAATATAGCTGAATAGGATTTTAAGAAAGCAGAATTATAATGTGAGTGAAAAGAAAAGCGAGAGGTTGGGTCAGAAAGTGGGTTATCAGCACAATGCAGAAAAGGAAACTAAATGCTAATAGACTGCACACATGCCCTTCCCGCTAGATTAGAGACCAGGAGGGCGCGTGCTGAATGTGGCCCATTGTGTGGCCACAGGGTCTGGGCTATTATCCCCTCTACAGTCCCTTGTGCCACCGCAGGTTCCTCTTGCTTCTCTTATCGGGGCTGTGCATTCAGTCTCTGTAGCTTGATCTCTTCCTCACTCTTCTGCTCATACAAAATGGATTGATCTGCTGAAAGAGAGGGGCTAGGAGAGGGGCTGCCTCCGGAGGGAAGGAGAGGATGTGGAGACAAAAAGCCTGGGAGGCCAGGTCCGAGGATGGGGCAGGGAGCAGGTGTGAGCTGCTCCTTGTGGTGCTGGGGACAGCCCAGTCAGCAGCCTTGCTTTCCCCAGGCCCTGAGCTCAGCCATCTGGAAAATGGTCTTGTCCTTTCTGCGCTGGAGAGCCGAAGCACTCAGGTGTTGAACAAGCAGCGCTGACTCCCCTCCCTGGGGATGCCGGGCCTCCAGGGCCAGCCTTGCTGGCTGTCTTTGCCAGGCCCTTCCTGGGAGACCCACAGCTCTGCTTCTGAGCTGCCCAGCCGGAGCTGCACGGTCAGCCAAGAAGAACAGGGACCAAGGACGGAAGCCTGAGGGGAGCGAGCCCCACCCCACCCTGCCCCAACACAGCCCACCCAGAAAGATGCAAGGAGTCATCCCCTGGGGGCTGACTCCAGGGTCCAGTTCGGCCTGACCGTAGTGTCCCTGATCCGGGGACCCACACAAGGTGCTAAGACCGAGATCTCAGCCAGGTTCTCCCACCCTGCGGCTACCAGACCTTGGAAAGTGACCTAGCTCTTCCAGGTGGCTGTCCTCATCTATAAAATGGTTACAAATTCACAGTGTTGCTCTGAGGATTCTGTGGGTTACTTCATGGAAATGACTTGGACTTGTACGGCAGTGCCTTAGAAAGTTAGCCTCCATCACCTATGATCGGATCCTGATCATCACAAATCTATGCTATTCCCTCATTGCCCATATGAACAGTATTTATGATCATTTTTATAATCAATTTCCAGGGGAGGTATCGGGGAGAACAGGCAGTTTTGGAGACCTCACTCTGATACATAGTATTTGTGTGACAAATTTGTCACACATACAGTATTTGTGTGAGTTTTTGGTGCGTTATTCTTCTTTGCAGCCTCAATTTTTCCTGTCTGTGAAGGGGCAGTGGCTAAGAACTGGGATTATTGGGAGGATAATGAGATAATGATTATGAATTACCTAGTACAGGGGCTGCACACTGCAGAGCGTGGTACATGGGGGCTCTTCCTTTCCTACCTGCCTGTGTGACCAGCTGTGTGGGCCTGGATGCCGTCTGGTGGTCAGTTTCTCTCTCCCTCTGGGTGTGGGTGTGGTTTCTGCAGCCGCGTCTTTGGTAGGTGTCCACGGGATGGAGGCTTGAGGCTTCCTTAGTTCCTGCCCCTGAGAGTGAGTCTTCAAGTACTGCCTCTCTCTCTTCTGGAACTGAGCTGCCTGGTCTTGAAGCCCCTAAATCCAGAGGTGGCCCATGGTCAGAGACGTAAGAGATCTGAGGTCATCCAGGCTCCCCACCAAGGGAAAGTGAGGAATGAGGCCTCAGTGTGTCTTGGTTTCCCCGGCTGTGATGTACACCAGGGCTGGTCCCCACAAACCTGTCGCCTGTGCTGTGTGTTGGTTCTGTGGCTTCCGAGTCCTTGTGCATTGCCAAGCTCTCCTGTCTGCACTTTGCTTACCCCCAGGACCCTCGCAGAGTCGTGTTCTACTCTAGAGTAGACGTTCATGAGAAAGAATGGGTGAATATGTATGCTCTGGGAAATCCTGTGTCTGGGTTAGGGGTGTGTGAGATAATCCCGCTGAGTATCTTTTTGTTTTGCCTTTGGAATGGAAGCTGAACATCGGAGTGAAATCACAGGCAAGTGCTCGAAACTGCAGACCTGGAAGGGGAGCAGAAGTGGCAAGAAGCAGTGTAAACAGACAGCAACAAGGGCCTCGGGACTCCTGGTCTTACCTCCTCGTTCGAATCTCTTCTCCCTGGGAATCAGATAAGGTGACCTGAACTGGGGTAGCACAAAGAGGTGTTTGAGATTTCTCCAGGTTGCAGGTACTGTCCCTTTAGTTAATAAGGTAGTAGTGCCTTGGCCTTGGTGGTTTTACCTGTCACTGGTGCTGCTCTGGCCCAGAAACAGAGCCCCATGCTTGGTTATGCAGTGGGCCCATACCACCCCAGGGTGTGCTATTCATGGTCATGGTCATCCTAAGTTTCTATCACCTTTCTCAGAATTTTTCAGCTGATGGCCATAAGTGGTCCTGAGAAAGCAAGGCCCCTTTATTTTATAATGCCTACAAGATCACTTTGTTGGCCAGTAAGGGGCTGTGAGATGGTGTATCCTCTTGCTCTACCCCTCAAGCCAGGCCAGCTTCCTCCCTGGTCCCCGCTCTGCTCCTATGGCTCCTCATTCCAAGTCCCCTGCACAGTACCATTTGTTTTCCCTCAACCCCACCCCCCGACCCCTCTTGCTTTCCTTCTGAGATTTCCACTGCAAGGATCGGGCAGGTCAAATCCATGGCCACTAGAGGAGGAGGCAGGGCTGTAGCTGCAAGTAACTGTAATGCACATTCAGTCTCGGTTCTCCCGAGTTGAGAGGGATGTGGAGGGGCTGAGTGACTCCCGGGATGGATTCACGTCCGACCTCTGCTCTTTCCTGTTTCTCAAGTCAGCACCCCTCCTTCCTCACACAGTCTCTCTTGTCCACTCCTCCTGGAGTTGGGGGAACGTCAACGCCTTCCCTTCCAGAAAGAGTGTCCAGCCTCAGTTTACACTACTGCAACTCTTGCCCTGTCTCCCAGAGAGCAAGGGAGGCTCTCTTCTGTGTGCATCTTAATGCCGGGACTGTGGGAAAGGAAGTCTTGGATGAGACATGCTGATGACGTGAGGAGGCGCGAGGCTCTGTCATGTGCTCAGGACTTTGCTTGTTCCCCAGGCTGGGATGTAGATAATTCGCAGAAGCAAAGCCAAACTAACGCAGGAAAGGTAATATTTCTTTTCTTTGACGGGCAGAGTTAGACAGTGAGAGAGAGAGAGAGTGTGAGAGAGAGAGAGAGAGAAAGGTTTTCCTTTTCTGTTGGTTCGCCCCCCAAATGGCCACTATGGCTGGCACGCTGTAGCCGGCGCACTGCGCCGATCCAAAGCCAGGAGCCAGGTGCTTCCTCCTGGTCTCCCATGCGGGTGCAGGGCTCAAGCACTTGGGCCACAGCAGAGAGCTGGACTGGAAGAGAGCAACCAGGACAGAATCCGGTGCCCCAACCGGGACTAGAACCCGGGGTGCCGGTGCCGCAGGCAGAGGATTAGCCAAATGAGCCACAGCGTCAACCTGGAAAGGTAATATTTCTAGATTGGGCACTCTGAGTGCTAAGGACTTGAGGCTCCAGGTCCTGGCACACCCTGATACTTAGAGCTTTTAGCCTTTGAGAAAAAGCACATCTTTTGGGAGGATCCTTCAGCTAGGAGCTAGAGACTTTGAGTCCTGGCTCTGTGACTTCTCTGCCTGAACCACCGTTAGTAGTGAAATACATTTTGTACATCAATTATGTTATCTGAAAAATGGGATTATAGTGTTGTCTAGAGAATTGAGGTTTTTTTTTTTTTTTTGAAGCTGAGTTAAGATAAAAAGATAAAGCATGAGAAAGAGTTTGAGGATTGTGAAAACATTGGGTGAAAAATGCTATATCCGTGGCAGGAATGTTTTTCTTTTCTTTTTTTTTTTTTTTTAAAGTAAATTTATTCTTTGAAGGAAAGAGAGGAAGAGGGAAGAGATGGAATGGAGTTTCCCTCAGTGGGAGAGCTGAGCCAGGTCCAGAGCTAGAGCCAGAAACACAATCCAGGTCTTCATTGCTGCCTCCCAGGGTGTACATCAGTGGGAAGCTGGAGTCAAGTCTGTAGGATATAGGATGTGGGCACCTTGACCTCTAGGCCAGGTGCCTACTCCCAGCAGTGATTCTTACCCTGTCTCCCACTCTCCCTCTCAGGCAGCAACATAATCCAGCAGTTCTAGATTGATTTTTCCCCACTAAGGATACATAAACATTATTTATGTTTGATAACTTTAATGTCGTTTAGTTCATCAAATTTGGTACTAAATATTCTGCTCATCCTGACCAGGTGTGGGCAGCACATTGGCTGCCCACTGGTGAAACCCACTGGCCCAGCTGGAACTAACTGGGTCAATCCTTGACCCTTGAAATGCCAAGTCTAGTATAAGGTGCAGGTGCCTGCTTTTGGCATTGTGCTACTAGTATCTCAGCCACTGCCCCCAAGTGACTCTGGCTTTCTCTGGTTCCCTTCCCTGTCCTTGTTAATTCTCATGGGTTAGGACTCCAGTGGGGACATGAGATTGGAACGCTGCAGCCCCTGGCTTCCTCCAGGTACGTACTTGTGGATGATATCTTTGTCCAGCTCCAGAGCCAGCTGCTAATGAACTTGGACTTCCCGGCTGGTGGAATGGTACCTCTGTGGAGAGGCTCTCTCTGAAAGAGCCTCTTACCTCCCCTAAAGAGCTGGGAACTGGAACCCAGTAGATGATAGCCTCATTTACTTGAACACTTCCCTCCTTTGATTTTCTACAGGGTCACTTGCCAAAACAAAAGACTGACTCCAAAGACAGAAATGCTCAGCATCCATGGATCTGTGGGTGCGACACAGCTGATGGAGTCTTCCCTACACTTTCAGCAGGTCGTGTCTGAATTATATAATAAAAGCATTTCTGAAGCAAATACTATTTGAGACTAATTTCTGGAGGCTCTTGGTGGGCAGAGCTGTGGTGTTCTTTTTAGTCTTAAAAAAGAAGACTTAAGGGGACGATGATGATATTTACTTTTCAAACATGGAGCAGGTGCCTTGGGGAGGAATTCCTGGGTGTGTTGATGGCTGCAGGGGACAGACAATTTGGAAACAGGAGAGGTGGGAGATAGGGGTTTGGGTTGGAAAATTGAATACTCCAATTCAGTGACTCCAGCCAGGCTGTACAGTGGAACCACATGGGAATGTTTTAAAAGAACAATTCCCATACCTCTCCCTAGATAATACCCACTCAGCTTGTCTGGTGTAGGGTCTGGGAATCTGTGTTTTTTGGGAGACCCATCCTATAATCAGGGAATCAAAATCACCATGGGATGGATGTGAGAAACTCTGTTTTTAAAAACTGCTTGCTTTCTGAGAGGCAGGCAAATTCCAAAAAGGATTGGCTAGCTCAAGATACTCCAAGAAATTTGGAGGCTGTCTTGGGGCAATGCACCCTGACTCTCACTGGAGAACTCCTGTAGCCACCTACACAGGTACTACGTGCAGGGAGTGCCTCACTCAGGGGTGGGGTGACTTAGGTGACCTCAGGGACCTTGTCTGACTGCATCAACAGCTAAAGCATCACTTTTGTGCTCCAAAGCAGTCTGGCTGATGTGAAGCCACATTGAGGTTCATGTCTGAGGTGAGTGGAAAGAGGTGATGGAGAGAGAGAGAGAGAGAGAGAGAGAGAGAGAGAGAGCTCCCATTTGCAGGTTTACTTCCCAAATGGATGAATCGGAGCAGAGCTGCTGGGGCTCAAACCGGTGCTCTGATATGGGATGTTTGTGTTGCAAGAAGGGGCTTATCCTCCTGTGCTAAAATGCCGAAGCCCCTGCACTGGTGATTTAGTTCCACAAAATCTTTTCCCCTGATTTAAGCCCCTTGCATCTAAGCATCAAGAAGCTTCCTTTTGCAACCATGTTTAGTGTGGAGCTGGGGCAAGAGGGGACAGAGGAAAATTAACAGTCCCCTCTGAAGAGCTGAGCCTAAGAGCAGTATTAGCTTCATGTGATGGGAGCCAGATCCTGGCCTGCAACCTTTCATTTAGACCAGGAACTGGGTTCCCTGGGCCTCTCACAGCCCCTGCTCCCAGCACCCTCAAAGGCCTTCGTATCTGTTCATTGTTGTTGGTGGACCACACATCTGTGGGAGTGGGGCAATAGGATTCGTCCATATTAGGAGGCAATGCACATAATCTAATCATTAGGGATTGCGAGATTCAAAAACAAAGAACAAACCATGGAAAACCTGGGTTTAAGTCAAAGCTTTGTATCTTTTTTGTCATGGGCCAGAGATCATGGACAAGTTCTTTGTCATCAAATGTCTCTGTTATGTTGGGGTAATAGTGCATCATTGAGAAATCAAAAGAGCTGGGTAAAAGTCTTTTTAGTGCTATGTGAGTGGCAAGAGCTAAAGAATTGTAAAGGGTGGTTATTGTTACGTAAACTCTGGTTTTGCAAGAATTACAGAAATCTGGTATCTGAGAGAAGAGGGTTTTATAAAATGTTTCTGACCTTTAATTTCGCAGGAAAAATATCTCTTTTTTTCCTGTAATTTTCCATTTGAATTTTAGATCTCATGTCTAAAGCTTTCCCAGCTGAGATATTTCTGCCAAATTTTAGATCACCTTAAAGTCAGCTACAATTTTGATTGGGATAATGTGGAATCTATAGATCAGTTTGGAGGAAATTGACATTTTGACAATACTCAATCTTTCTGTCCACACAGCAATCTATCTCTTGATTTGAGTTGTCGTCAATGTCTTTGAGCTATGTTTTGTACTTTTTTTTTTTTTTTTTACAGGCAGAGTGGACAGTGAGAGAGAGATAGAGAGACAGATAGAAAGGTCTTCCTTTGCTGTTGGTTCACCCTCCAATGGCTGCCGCGGCTGGCGCGCTGTGGCCGGCGCACCGCGCTGATCCAAAGGCAGGAGCCAGGTGCTTCTCCTGGTCTCCCATGGGGGTGCAGGACCCAAGCACTTGGGCCATCCTCCACTGTACTCCTGGGCCATAGCAGAGAGCTGGCCTGGAAGAGGGGCAACCGGGACAGAATCTGGCACCCCAACCAGGACTAGAACCCGGTGTGCCAGCGCTGCAAGGCGGAGGATTAGCCTATTGAGCCGTGGTGCCGGCTGGTTTGTACTTTTAAATGTATGGACATTGCATATATTTTGTTGGATTTGTTTCCATTTCATAATTCTGGTTTCTATCTTAAAATAGATTGTTTCTTAAATTTTTAACTTCTGGTTACCTAGAGCTAGGAAATAAAATATAAATGCTCTCTCAAAATTGTTGTTTATTTATTTTTATTTGAAAAATAGACACAGAGAAAGATCATCCATTCTCTGGATCACGTCTCAAATGCCTGCAACATCTAGGGATGGGCCAGGCTGAAGCTGGGAACCAAAAAGCCAATCCAGGTCTCTCAAGTAGGTGGCAGGGACCCAAGCACCTGGGCCATCATCTGCCACTTCCCAGGGTGCACATTTGCAGGAAGCTGGAATTGGGAGCAGAGCCAGGACTTGAACCCATGCATTTTTACATGGGATACAGGGGTACTAAGTGTTATCTTAAATACTTTGCCAAATGCCCACCTTCAGTTTTTAACTACAGAGCTTTTTTCTTACAACATATTTGTTCTAGTAATTTTGGGGGTGGGTAGAATTTGTAAGATTGCTTCCTACACAGATAATTATATTATCTCCATTTAGTGAACATTTTATTTCAGGAAATTTGTTTTAAATTCCACAATTTCATTTGGTTCTTCTTCTTTTTAAAAAAATCATTTCTATTTCTTTGCTGAGATTTTTGATGTTGTTATTGGCTTTGTGGACTCTATGTGCTTGTGCTCAGTTCTAGTAGTTGTAACAGCCAATTGAAAACCCTTTCTTTTCTAATGTCAACATCTGGGTTACCAGGGGGTCAGCCTCCATTTTGCTGTTTTACGTATGTCTAGTTATTTCCTGTTGTATCCAGGACATCTTCAGTGATTTGTTGTGGGCACTCTACATTTTTTTGGTTACATGCCACTGGACAGTTTTTCTTTATTTCAGCAGAAAGTTTAACTGGGATAAAATTCTGAGTTTTAGCTGGGTTAAAATTCTGAATTTTGTCTCCAACCTTGTAAGTAGTAGAAAACTTGTCTGATTCTACCCTTGCCTATGTTTCTTCACGTCTTCCCCATGCATGCAGAGTTCAGGGGACAGTGGAAGACTGGTCAGAACTAAGCGCAGAGCATAGGGCTCTTCATCCTCAGTCTGTTTCTTTTTGTGTTATACTTCACCCGCTTTTCTGTTGCGTTATGACCCTGAACTTGTCCTCTGGATTTCTCTCAAGCTTTAGCAGCCCCACTGCTGCTGATGGAAGCCTGTGTTCAGATACATCAAATGTAAAAATGGTACATTAGTCCAGTGCTACCCTCCCCTCCATGCAGTCTTAATTTCTTCCTGTTTCATTGTTCCTTTGGACCTTCATTTGGACATTTTTAAGACATTTCTCCCAGTTCATAGTTTTGTCTGCAGGAGGTTGGTCCCACAGGAGATGCTTGATCTTATTTTGAAGGAGAAAACTGCTCAGTTGGAGGATGGGAGTCCAAGACAGATGCCTATGAATGGCTTCAGAAACATGACATGAACAAGGGCCCATGTGTGTATTTATTGATCCTACAAACATGCGTTGAGCATCTGCTATGGGCAGGGTTCTTCAAAAGACAGAGCATTACATTGACTGTATACTTTCCGTAGTCACCCAGACCAAGAGCCAATTGGAGGAAACTGAGTTCAGAACAGAACCCAACAAAGCAAAGGTGAGCCACGATCAAGCTTTATGAAGGGAGATTAAAGTTGTCTACCTTTGTGCTTTCCTATTTGGCGCCTATTGGCCACTTAGATCTGTTGAATACTTGAACTGTGTTTAGTCTTGAATCAGATGTGCTCTAAGTACAAAATAAACCCCAGATTTTAAAGATCTATAAAAAAGAAAATTCAAATATCTCATTTATGTGGAAAAGCACTGATTTGGGTATATTTGGAGAAATAGATATATTATTACAATTCACCTGCTTATTTTTAGCTTTGTAATGTACCTATTGGAACATTTACTATTGCATATTTGCTCACATTATTTGTCTAGTGGACAATAGTAGCCTAGATCAGGGGTCAGGAAGCTTTTTCTTTTAAAGATCAGATCCTCAATATTTTAGATTTCACAGGCCATATGGTCTCTGCTATAACTGCTCAGCTCTGCCACTGAAAATGAGCATAGGAACCAGTGCTGTGATATAGTGGGTAAAGCCACAGCCTGCGGTGCTGGCATCCCTACGGGTGCCAGTTCGAGATCTGGCTGCTCCACTTCCAACCCAGCTCTCTGCTATGGCCTGGGAAAGCAGTAGAAGATGGCCTCTGCACCCGCATGGGAGACCTGGAAGAAGCTCCTGGCTCCTGTTTTCAGATTGGCACAGCTCTGGCCATTGCGGTCATCTGGGAAGTGAACCAGTGGATAGAAGACCTTTCTTTCTCTCTCGGCCTCTGCCTCTCTGTGACTCTGCCTCTCAAATAAATAAATAAATCTAAAAAAAGAAAGGGAGCATAAATAATACAAAAACAAAGGAATATGACTATAATACACTAAAACTTTATGGACATTGATATTTGAATTTTAGATAATTTTCATATGTTTCTAAACTTCATTCTTGTGATTTTTTTTCCTTTTGCCAATGGTGTAACAATACAGAAACCATCTTAAGACATACAAATTCAGGATTAGGTTTTGTCCTGTGGGCCATGGATTAGACCATCATTTTGATGGACCTCAGAAACAAGTTTATTTGGAAAGCATCATGTTGAATAAAATCTATGGAAGACTGGATCATTGCTTGTGATTCTTCACGGTCCTTGCATTAGGATTACCTAGCCATACCTTGTCCCTGATGACTTGTAGTTAGCAGAGTTGATGGGAGTGTATTTCTCATCTCAATGGTATTGAACTTGCATCAGCAGTGTGGAATGTAGGGAGAAGTGGGACTTGCATTGGCTGATGGGACGTAGGTTAGAAGTGGTGGTGTGCCAGGTACAGGTTGAAGCTTCCGAGGAATTGTATGTTTGCGCTCACCTTCTGTAGCAGAAGTCATAACCATGGAGCAAGCTTCCTCTGGATAGCTGTTGCCCTTTCACTTGGAAGCCAGAGCAGGCACAGTTGAAAGAGACCAGAGCCCAAGCTTCTGCTGAAGTGTGCCAAGCCCAGGCCGATCTGCAGCTTGAAGCAGAGCCACCTAGCCATGCCCAGAACAGAGCAGCAAATTCGTAACTGACCGGCCAACAAGAAAGAGAAATACTTACTGTTCTGTGTTCCTAGGAGTCTCTGTGTGTTCATTGCCCAGCATTTGCTGATCACTGCCTTTTCTACTTCCTTCCCTTTCACTGTATCCCACTGTGCACCTGTCAGCATTGCTGAGCACCCACCTGCCCATCAGAAGTGGCACATGGCTGCTGCACTTCAGGGTTTCTCAGCTTAAGGTATTGTTTATTTTGTGCTGACAATAGGAGAAAGACAGTCAGTTAATCTAGATGCAATTTAATTTAGAAATAGCTCAAATCTAATTTTACTCACTTCTTCATTCCCAGGTTACTCTTTCTGCTTCCTTTGGTTGTGTGTGTTTCAAATCATTTCCCACTGTTTATTTTTAATTTCTACTTTATTTTAATTATTTAATAGGTGACATCTGTGCAGTGCTTGTCATTCATTGAGCATTTATTTTCTGCTTATAGAATCATAAAAATATTTAGTCAGCTGCTTCAGCGGTGCCACCACTCTTCAGACTACAGACCATGGGCTCCTGTCTTCTCTGTCCAGGTGCACAGGAGGACATGATTCTCAGAGGTGACCAGGGTCCTCTGAAAAGCCCAGTAAGTGGCAAGTGAAGAAACGTGCCTTCTTTCAACTGGTCTTTTGAACAAATGTATGCCTTCTTAAATGCCCCTGGTTAGCATAAAGTACATGAGCTGCTTGGTTGCTGGTGTTAGGGTCCAGTGCTCAGGACTGTCCGTGTTTTTCCAAGCCAGATCACCTTTTGGGGCTGGGTCCACTGGACAGAATGGTCAAAATGTGGATCTGTAAGGCTATAGCTACTCACATTCGAGGGACCTGACTCTTGAAGCCACGTGAGTTCCAAGCTACGGATATCACAGAGAATAAAAGGTTGAAAGAGATGAAGAAGAGACTCCTAGAAGACAATTAATAATATAGTGAGGCCCAGCATCATCCCATCCATTCTGAAAGCATTTCACAGTTTTCAGTTTAGGAGGAACCAATCCTGTGATTTCTCTGCTAAAGTCTTTGAATCTAGAGGTCTCAGTCCTGTCATCCCTAAAATGGATTGGCTCAATTAGGCAATCTCTTAGGGCTTTGATATCCTGGGTATCGGATGAATTCCATATTCATAATCTAATTTGAATCACATCAAAAGTTGAAAATGTATGGTTTCATTTTTTTCTTATAATTTTCTAAAGGGGCTCACGTCCTGCTAACACTTTGTACCAAGTCTGTTGTGATTTTGAAAATGATGGTGCTAAAGATGCATTCTTTTGGAATAGGTGCTGAGGAAATGGCCCCTGGACAAGAACCATGTTACAGTTATACCTGCCACTCACACCCAGGGAGAACCAGTGTGTAGCATTAGTTAGCTGGTCCTCTAGCGCTGTCTGAACAGGACTTGACCAGGGGAATGGGAAGAGCCAGCGTTTGGGGAGGGACATGGGAGTGAGAGTGTATTTGGTTGGGTTTCAGGGGGAAGGGGAATCCACTGGGGGAGAACCTATGGAGTTGTCTGGGGCTCGATATTATTCCTTAGAGCCCAGCAGTGAGGTTTCCAGACAGACCAGAACAGTCTGCCCTAGAACAGATGGCAACTGAGCTGGGAAGATGATGCACAGGAAACAGCAGGAACAAGCAAGAGGGACTCTTGCCTGGGCTCCCAGCCTCCACTCCTAGCCCTGTACAATCTGTTCTGTTCTCCACAGAGCAGCCAGCATGAACACTGCAAAACTTACATCAGACTACGGCTTCCCTCAAAATCCTTCAACAGCTTTCTTCCACGTGGAGAACAAAGCCAGTCACTCTGTATCACCCACAGGCCCTCCTCCATCGAGCTGTCTCCCCATCCCGACTTTGCACCCTCCCTGCCTCCTTCTTGCTTGCTGTTTTACACTCCTCAGGCCTTCCCTTTGTTCATTTGATGTACTGTGCAAACTCCCACCTCGGCCTTGGCACTAGGTGCGTTTCCCCTGGAAGCTTCTTCCTTCAGAGGTGTAATGGACCTCATTTCTCACTTCATTCAGATCTCTGCCCAAAGCTCATATCCTCAGACCATCAGTGAGTGCCCGTCCCTTGATGTATGTCCAGCTGTGCTTTCCTTCCAGCCCATACCCCTGCATCATCTAGTGTGTGTGCTTACTACTTCCAGTTACTGTGTCTCCCGCATCAGAACATAGGATCCTTGTGGGCAGGAGCCTCAGTTGCGTTTCTCTCTGCTGTACACTCAGTGTCAACAGCAGCCCCTGATATATCACACATCTTCAATATAGAGGGCTGTGTGCGTGACACGTGGTGTTGATGTCTCCTTGTCAGGCTACAGCCTATACATGCCTGAGAGTACTTGGTTTGTTGAAATTTCATCCTGCTGGTTGACCATTTGCACTGACTAGATAGGTAGGTAGATACATAGATAACTTGCTGTACTGATTCTGCACAGATATATGTAGTATGGAAGAATGAATGGAAGAATTCATCTTAATATCTTACTATTTATCACATGAAGAACTAGACAACAAGCCAGTCTAAGGAATTGCTTCTGACTTTTGAAGATGTTCTAAAAGTGAGCTGGGGAGAACAACTTCTACAAGGTTTCAGGTATGGCTTGTATATGTGACTCTGTGTGTGTGTGTGTGTTTAGGAGAAGTTACTCATTGAAGAAAGTCAGAGCTAGGTGAATCCTGATGTTCTTCAATGTCTTGCAGCCATTTCTAGTCCCTCACTTTTTTTTGTTGTTTAAAGATTCTACTTATTTATTTGAATGGCAGAGTTAGACTCAGAGAGAGATCTTCCATCTGCTGGTTCACTCTCCAAATGGCCACAACGGCTAGAGCTGGGCCAACCCAAAGCTAGGAGCCAGGAACTTCTTCTGTGTCTCCCACATGGGTACAGGGACACAAGTACTTGGGCCATCTTCTGCTGCTTTCCCAGGCACATTATCAGGGAGCTGGATTGGAAGTGGTGTGGCTGGAACTTGTACTGGTGCCCATATGGGATATGGCGTTGCAGGTGGCTGCTTAACTCGCTATGTCACAGCACTGGCCCCTAGTCCCTCATTTTCACCTGAAAGCATAATTTTAACTTCTTGTTGCTTATGGTTCTTTTTTAAAGTTGTATTTCTACTGCTCTGTCTTGTATTACTTGTGTCTGGAATACATATTTAAACAGGAAATCGAACATTGGTATCACTGATGCACCCGAACATGCAATCGATGCTTCCAGGCTAGATTCTTTATTCTTAAAAGATTATGGCTTATAGCAGATGCAGTCAGAGAAGGTTTCCTGGAGGAGGCTAGACTTGAACTGGACTAAGGTGCAGTTCTGAGGTTCTGCTTCCACACTCTTGGGGATACATGTCCAGTGAGCAATGACACCTGCCACAGTGCAGGTCCCCTGGACTGCTGGAGCCTTGCCTCCACCTGCTTTACCCTCACCCCTCATGCTCTAAGAAGGAAGGGAGAAGTCACACAAACCCAGCAAACTTCAGTCGCATCCAAGTTTGTTTAGACTCCAAAAAGATGTAGACTAATAAAGCGGGGGCTTGGAAATATAACAGATAAATTGGGAGCAAATGTTGGAAAAATGTTAAAAGTAAAAATTGTTAAAATGTGATAGTAGCAACATTTTGAATTTCTGTTTTCTGTACTCATCACGTCATTTAACCTGTTTTGAGCTGGACATGGGCAATTATTGTACCTCTTCTCTGGGGGATCTAGGAGCGTTGGGTAAAAGCAAGTGGTATTGATAAAGGATCTTACGATCCAGTGTGGGGAGGATGCCCATGGAAAGCTGAAGCCTCTGAATGGCCAAGGTCAATTTAGTCCCAGGCCTTAGAAAAGCTTGGGTCTTAAATGATACATGTGGAGGGCTGGCGCCATGGCTTACTTGGTTAATCCTCCACCTGCAGCGCCAGCATCCCATATGGATAGCGGGTTCTAGTCCCAGTTGCTCCTCTTCCAGTCCAGCTCTCTGCTGTGGCCTGGAAGGGCAATAGAGGATGGCCCAAGTCCTTGGGCCCCGGCACCCACATGGGAGACCAGGAAGAAGCACCTGGCTCCTGGCTTCAGATCGGCACAGCGCCGGCCATGGCAACCATTTGGGGAGTGAACCAACAGAAGGAAGACCTTTCCCTCTGTCTCTCTCTCACTGTCTATAACTCTACCTGTCAAATAAAAAAAAATGATATATGTGTGTTCTTGTGTATGTGTGCACTTGAGACTTAATCATTTAATTTCAAAACCTGTAGGAAACAGGGAAGGAATATTAGTCCTTGAAGCCTATTTGAGAGTCTAAAATTGTGCCATCTAAAAAAGACCCTTTATTTACACCATCTTTGCCTTTTAAAGGTATATTGTATAGTCAGCTGTCTTGGTAAGCTGTTTTTCAGGTAAAGAATATTAACATATTTGGCTTGGTTTCTGCAGTTTCTCAGTGCTGCAACATCACAGAATAGAGGCTGCCAATCATTTATGGGGCTGCTTGGATGAAGGCGTCTGATGGAGGCAACAGTCTGTAACGGAACAAGGTGCCTGTGAATTTGCGACTCTCCTGAGGCCTGATGGGTTTTCCCAGAGAGGGTTGCAGAGCTGCAGCTCTGGCAGCTCATCCCCCGGGCATGCAGGTAGACTAATTAAGCTGCTAGGCTCCTTGGAGTAATGTCACCTGTTCTTTCCTTGTGTGGCTGTAGAAGGGTGAAAAGCCACATGGGGTCTGTCAGTGTCATGGGGCTCATGCCAAATCCCTTTGTTTTTCTGCTCCAATAATGTTGTCAACTCTTGGGGTCTTTTTGAAGAAGCCCCCTATGAAAAGGGCTCATCTTGGCTTCCTGGGTTCTGAATAAGCTATGAACTGAAGAGTTAAAGTGTTTTGTTGGAGGTCATGGGCACCGTCCAAATGGGCTTTTTAATTCTAAGTCCAGAACTCTGCAGCTTCATCCATCCACTCCAGGCAGCACTGAGAAGGGCACAGCTCTGCAGAGAGCGGGCTGTTCTGGGAGAACTCTTGCTCCCCGTGGACTGACTGGCTCCCACAGCAATGAATCCAGAAATCAGCTGGGCATCCTTGGTTATTTTGCTCTAATCCACTAACTAAATAGGTGGTAGGAGACCAAAGCCTCTGAACCGTGGAGTTCCCTCCACTTGGACAGAGACAGTAGGAATGGAGACAAAGTGTCCTCTGTTCTTAAAAATCGCCTGGAGCAGGGAGGCCGCCCTTGCTGGAAGACCAGGCTCTCAGTCCTGTCTCTCCTACTCCCTCTTCTCTGCAGCCTCCTTCCTGTTAATGCAGAGCTGCTCCAACTCTAACCTACTGTGTTAAACATCAGTGCCCATGTACCAGAGGCAAATAGAGGGAGGCAGAGCAGGAAAGTGGCTCTTAGACCCTCTCTCTGCTGTGTCTCTCAAGGCCTCTGCCATGCCATGGACTAAGATTACCTCCCATTTACAGGAAGGTATCAGTCTTCTAAGGGACCTCCTGGAATTTTCTGTCCCACACTGTAATTCACACTGCATGCTACCACTGGACTAATGTTCTGAAAACACCACTCTTACGGAGTCACTCAAACTCTCTAAGTCTCCATTTCCTCATTGCAAAATGGATATGTTTATGTTTTCCCTGCTTGGCTACCTCACATTGTTGTTGAAAGGATCAAAAAAGACCACGGTGGAGAAGTGCCCTGGAAGTTGAAAAGCACTGTGTATGTGGGAGGGGACCCACTCATCGGAAGGACCCCCTGTCTTCCTGTTGCTGTCAGACCAAGTTTTCACGATGGGGCTCAGCGTTCAAGGTCAGAAGTAGGCGTGTTCTAGACCCCTCTTCCACCCTTTCCTTGCAATCCTGGCTGTTTGCTGTCCCGAGCACACCCTCTGGGAAGTCTTCCCTGACTACTCCTGTTGGCATAGCTGAGTTCTTACAGGTTCTCTGGTTAGACTAAATGGTTTTTAGTCATGGCCACGTGATGGAAATACTCAGAGAGGTGTGACATGGTAGTGATGCATGTATCTCATGCAGTTGAACTGGAGTTGAGATCTCTTGGAGTGGGATCAGAACGGCCGGCCATGTTTTCTGAAAGCTCCCTGCTGACACTAAGATACAAAAGGGTCCACTTGGAGGGCCATGGGGTCCACATGCAGATGCATACCTTACATTCCTCACTGAATCATGTTGTTCACAAGAGGGCAACTTCCCCTGCAAATCACTGCGAATTTTTCTTGCTCCACTTCCTCCTTCTCCCTTCTGCAGTGTTTGTTGCCTCTGTGGGACACGTCTGGTTTCTACGGGCTGTACTTAACTGAATCTGCTTCAGGTCACATTCAGCTGCACCTGAGTGTGAACTCAGCAAGGTCTGGCCCATGCTGCCTGGTGAGCTCTGGCATGAGTTCTGTCTCTGTGCGCCAGTGGGATTCAAATGAATCGGGGGTGCATGGTGAGCTGGTGAGGGTCAACAGGAAGTCTGTTTGTTCAGGGACCCTCGAGCATCTTTCTTAGGGGGCAGGATTGATGTTTCTGCGATTGTGGGAGTCTGGAAGCAGCAGAAGTAGATATTTAAACCTAAGCATCCAGAACGGATATTAGGAGGCCATGATAAGGCACTTTTTATGCAAAATAAATAAATAAATAAAGTAAAATAAAAAGAAAATCCAAAGCAAATTAAAATAGAAAAAAAAAAAAAAACCCTCCCTGATGGGTACCTGCGTTCCAGGCTTGGTTGAGGACGAGTGCCCTTTAGCAAAGCCCTGCAGTTGGCCCCTCATCAAACAGCACTCACCGACCTCCCACATGCTCCGAGCCCCTTGTTCCAGGAAGCTAAGTGGCGTTTCTTTGTGGGATTTATGGTTTCCATTGTGGAAGGGCGCCAGCAGCACGTAGAGCTCAAGAATGGGATTCCTATTTTCAACACAGACATTTGCAATTACATTTAATTCCCAGACACCAGGCCCACATGCACACCGGGAGACACCGTGCCTGTCTGTGATTATACACCCACTCAAGTCCGCCCTTCCTGTGTGGGGGTTGTTTTTGTTATGATAATTCTTTCAGCCTGACCCACTCTGGGCAGCTTCAGGTTGCTTTCAGTTTTCATGGATGCTCTAGTTTCATTGCTGTGGTTCTTTTGTGCAGATGCTAAGCATTCCGGGCTGGGGCGGCTGCATTTTTCCTGTCTTCCTGAGGCTCTGATGCACTTGCTCCTCTGGTCTCTTGGGGCTGTCCAAGTGCTGTTGCTTTAGGATAGCTCCATTCCTGGTTCCTAAAATGCCTTTCTCTGTTGAAAAAAAAAATGCCGATATGACTGGATTAGGTTGCTGATGCTCCTGGACATCTGGTATCTTCTCACACATAGGAAATCTCAGCCTGTCTGTTGGGCTTCATATCTACTCTTCCCTATCACCCTTTACATCTCACTCCTAATCAGTGGTTTGGCATAAACTCAATAAAAGGCTTGGCTTGAGAGACACACTGTTGGCAGTGACTAAGGCAGCTTCGAATGTCAATGGCGCCTGTTACAGATATCTTTCCTTGCTTCTACCTGGACTACTCATATCCACTAAGTACTTGGTTTTGAGGGCTAGCAGTCAGTGTCCAGTCATGAATATGGCACCATAGTTTGTAGTGTGGTCATCTTCGGGTCTGATCTCAGTTCAGCAGTGGAATTCAAACATCTCATCTACAATTGGTAGACTGGTGAGGTGGGTCAGACAGCAAGGGCAAGTTGTTTTGGTTTAGTGAACAGATCCCAGCTGTGGTCAACCAGTCTCTTTGTGACCTGTGTTTGCATGGATACTCTTCATTTGTCCTGGCATTGCATGTGCCTGGGGGTGTGTATGGGCTGCAGTCATCTTATGGCACCTGCTGCATTCCAGAAGCATGCTGGGTAGCAGGGGAGCATTTTTACATTCGTAGGTGCTTTTTACAGCTGACCTTTATTTCAACAATGTCTCCTCCCTTTCTCAGGGTCAGTTGGCATGTGTGTGCTGACTGCAACCCTTGTTTCCTGGTACTGGAGGTTGTCAAGGACACCTGGTTTCTTCCTGTTAGGCACAGAAAGAGAGGCACAAGGGGCCGTGGGCGCAGCAGTGAGCATCTGAGTCTCGTGGAGATGTTTCAGCGAGTGTGCTGGGAAGACATATGCTTGCTGTTATTTTTCCATAGTTGGGAACAGAGCCAGGAGCACTTTATTTCATTCATTCTTTTGTTCAGCATGATTTAGGTTGCTACTGGGTGTCTTTTCCATGTTTGCAGATCCATGGGGGGTAGGGAAGACAGAGTTTATGACACCTCTTCCTTCTTTCCCAGGAGACAACACATGCAGAAGGACACAGACACAAAGACATACAACACGAGTGAGGAGATCACAGCCCCAGATGCCTGATGCTTGTTCAGCTGGGCAAAGGGTGCTGTCAGTCTGGAGAGCCGATCCTCCAGGTGAGGCCAGGATCAAGGCTTCGGCCCCATGTTCTTTCACAGGCTGAGCCTAGCTGGACACACTGTGCACGGAGATCAGCACAAAAAGGAAAGGAACTATTTGTGTTTGTGTTGAGTACCAGGGATTTGGAATGGAGAAGACAGGGGTCCATCTGTTTTGCATCCATGGTGCAAGGCTCAGAAGTGTCTTCGATGACTGTCTTTTGAATGCATCCTACAGTGTCTGGGGTTCAGGCCCAGAAAAAAAAGATACATTTGTTGCACATAAACATTGTTTTCTGAAATAAAAACAATGGCTTCATTTACCCAGTGCCATGTGACTCAGCAAGAGGCCTCACTTCCACCCAATTTTGTGCCAGCAGGGATCCTAACAGGAGGGGAGATGGGGGAAATGGGGAATTCATTTGGAGGACTGAGATTTAGATCAAGGCTGGATTCATGAAAACATTTCTGTTGGGTGTGGGGGCAGAAGTCTCAGCTGAACCACAGCTGAGGTTAAGTCATGCCTGGGGTTCTGCACAAGAGACTTCAAGGGTAAGTGGCCTGATGCACGTGCGGCCCCTCCTGCTTCCCCACTGAGCAGATAGTTACTAGGAAATCAGGAAGGAGGAGGGCAATTTCTTGGACTGAATTAAAAAGCCATTTTATTTATGTGAAAGGAAGAAGGGGAAGAGAAAGGGAGAAACACAGAGAAAGAAACAGAGACAGAAATCTTCCATCTGCTAGTTTACTCTTCAATTGCTCACAACAACAAGGGCCAGGCCAGGCTGAAACCAGGAGGAGCTAAGACTTCCGTCTAGGTCTCCCATGTAGGCGTCTGGGATCCAAGGATCTGAGACATCACCTGTTGCCTCCCAAAGTGTGTATCAACAGGAAGAATGGATAGAGAGTAGAGTCAGGACTTGAACCCAAGCACTCTGATAAAGGATATAGAAGGTCCAGGCAAGGGTCTGTACCGAATGCCTGTCCCAGGTTACATTTTTGATGGATCCAAGTGTCCTGGGAAAGAAAGGGGAGACTCATCCCCCTCCCCTCCTCCACCCGCACTGGGAAGTGAGTCTCTAAGAGGTATCTAGTTTGTGATCTTTTATTCCCGCATGTAATCTGTCTGGCTGTAGCTTTTAGAAATCACTTCTATTTAATGCACTTAATTGCTGAGATTGCTGTGGGTTTGCTGCAGTTTTTTAAGAAAATCTGTACAGGATGTGGAAAGATTGACAGTAAGATGTTTATCAATTGAAAATCATCTTCACAGATGCACAGACCCAGTTTCAGCTTATAAATACTGAATTCAGAGGCCCAGGAAATGGTTGAGAGGCTGTTGATGTTTTCATTTTTCATGGATGGAAAATAATGGAAATAATAATCATCAATATGAACTTTTGAATACTGACAATACATTATAAGCACTCCGAATTTTACATCGCATTGAACAGGCAAAAGTGGAGAAATTGAAATTTTGCTCCTGGGGACCCTGTGACTCCAAGGACTTGGTCCTCTCTGCTCGTGGCAGTCATCCATGCCCAGTCCAGTCAAAAAAAGTTCTGGAAAGTTCTGGAATGATTCCTCCTCCTGAGCTCCTGTTTTGGGGAGAATCCTGCTGGGATTTTCAGTTGTCATTCATGGCCCACCTTAGGAGGAACCTGAATGTGAGAAGTTATGGGGGCCTCTTGTCTGGCAAGTGAGCAGAACTGTCACTGACTCTCAGGCTTGAGAAAGTTGGAGCTGCCAAGTGGAGAAATGACCATGGCAGCTACAACAAGCAGGCCTCTAAAGCTTGGCCCGGTTCCCCAGCTGCCACACCTGACCATTTGTTACTGTGCACCTAAGGACAAGTTTCCTTTCTTATTTGCAGTTCCTATTATATGAGCTTACTGACCTTTTCCTAGAGACATCTGTATCGTTTCTTACAGAAGTCAAAGAAGTGACTTGGCCATTCATTCACAGAGTTCTCTCACCCTTCAGTGAGGTATCATTGCAGAGTGCTCTGAACTGAAATGTTCCATATATAGCATCCGTATCGGCTGGGAGGGGATGGGATGCCATCCGTTAGGGGTCAGCAGATCTGCAGACTATGTCCAGACAATTTTGTCAGTGGAGGCTCTTTGATGATCTTGGAGAAATTCCACCTCTCAAAGGGCATTTGGAAAAGTCCGAGGGGTCTTTGGTTGACAAGATTACTAGGGCAGGATGGGTCTTGTATGTGAATTGTTCCTCATCCTGCATGAATCTCAATAGTCTCACTGAATATGAATGTAAATGAAAATGCTTTTGACAATTAGCTGAGCCTAGATCCTAACTGTTCCACAGAGAACACAAAATGTTTGGTGCACAATTTCAATAAGTACTGGCTCTCCCAGAGAATGTATCCACCGTGTAAACTGAGAGGATTGTGTTTCATTGTGTTCTGGAATTTACCAAAAATTATTTGCATCATTCTGATCATGGCAAATCATGATCGCCCATGGGAATGCCTCTCAGAGTATCCGGTTGCCCTACAACCCACCAGTAGCAATCTGCACTTGAAGCTCTCTAATTCCTGGTGAGTCTATGCAAAGACACAAAGCATCTGGTCACTTTGTAATGTCATCTAGGTTAGTCATCATTGTGAGCTTTTACAGATTGAAAAAATGGATTTTGTCATATTTCCTTTTCCATGTATTTTCCCACAACTTTATATTTAAGGCATTATATTTTTTGTTTTTGCAGGTTGTTGCTTGGTGCTTCTTTTACCTAATTAGACAGTGATGTTGTGATACAAGGTAAGGTTATACTTTGTTTTGCCCACAACTTTACCAAGAGTTATTTACCATTTTGAAAAATCAACTCCCTGATATAAACAGTGCTCATGATCATTCGAATCACAAATAGAAGACACTTGAATCAGTCTGCATTTTCATATGTCTTTGGTTATGATGATTCTTCCAAAATTAGGTGTGAACATCTGATGATTTTATTGCTTTCTATAGTCAAGCTCATTCACATATTGAGATATATATTTTTAAAAATTGCTTGCTTATTTATTTATTTATTTGTTTATTTATTTTCATCTACTTGAAAGGCAGAGTTAGAGCAAGACCAAGAGACATTGGTTCACTCCTCAAATGCCTACCATAGCTAAGACTTGACTAGGTAGAAGCTGGGAGCCCAGAACTCATCTGGGTGTCCCACATGAGAGGCAGGGGCCTAAGCAATTGAGCCATAATCTGTTGTTTTGAATGAATTAGCAGGAAGTTTGATTGTAAGCAGAGTAGCTGGGACTTGAACTCGGCACTTTGATATGGGATGCATGCTTTCCAAGTGGCAGTTCAGCCTGCTGTGCTACAATGCGCATCCCACAGTGTATATTTTATTGAAAATTATTTCCTTTCATCTCTTCTTTAACTTATGGTTAGGACATGATATGTCCATTTTTAAGATGATGTGTGAGGAATGTGTTGTTCATGATTTTAATATGAAGGATAGCAAAGGGGCATCACTAAAAGCTTCTTCTAAAGGGAGAGCAGTGACTCTCAGATGGCTCTGACGTGAGCACTGCGGGAAGCCAGTTTTCCCAGCACCATTTGTTGAATAGACTGTCCTTGCTCCAGGAATTGGTTTTAGATCCTTGATCAAATATAAGTTGGCTGTAGATGTTTGAATTGATTTCTGGTGTTTCTATTCTGTTCCATTGGTCTATCCATCTGTTTCTGTACCAGTACCATGCTGTTTTGTTTATAACTGCCCTGTAGTATGTCCTGAAATCTGGTATTGTGATGCCTTTGGCTTTTCAACACATTTGATATTAAGTGCACAATGATACCCTGTTGTCCTGTGTGTATTTACTAAGAACGCAGGCGTTACCCTGTACCTCCTGCAACCAGGCAATCAACTTTGCCTATCCCAAGCATTGACTACCATAGGCATACTATGACTAATTCTAATCACAGACCTTGCTTGTTCCAACAGTGCCATTTGTGGTTGCAGAAGCTAATTCATGGCCACTTATGACATTTAGTTGTATATCTTCACCCCTGTAACAATTACTCATTTTTCCTTGTTTTGTATTCCCTTGATGATTTTTGAGTACTGGACTGTTACTTGTTAGACTGTCCAATAGTTTGGGAATTTCTGATGTTTTCTCAAAGGTTGAAGTATGTCTTTTTGGTAGGAATATCAGAAATGATGCTGTATTCTTTTCAGTGGGTCATCTCAGAAGGTACATGTTGTCGATATTCTCACTACTTGTAAAGATAAAAAAAAGTTAACTCTGATCACTTAGCTAATATATTGATTGCCAAATTTCTCTATTGTGAAGTTAATTAGTAAGTATTTGGAAGAGGAGGTACTATGTACTCTTCTTATCAAAACTTCTCCTTATAACATTAACATTGATCAGTGATTTTTGCCTGAATCAAGTATTACTGTAATGGTTGTCAAATGACAATTTTCTGATTCCGTCTTTCCTTTGACACTTAGGAACTGGCACTCTAAGGTAGAAATCCTATGAGTGCATGTGTGTGTCTGAATTGGCTGATATATTCCTAGTTTATTCCATGGGCTATAATCCCTTCTCATCATTGTCTATTTTGATGTTCAAGTTGTCTCTGAATTGACTGCTGAAGTCCCTGTCAAGCTGGATCCTGTGCCATTTGTACACATTAATATTATTCCAGACAAGATGGTCAACCTGTTATGGCCCCTGTCCCAGCCCTGGAATCAGTAATTTCTCTTGGAATCTTTTACTTTTTTAAGAAAGCAAGATCTGGATGTATTCACGGCTACTAGGGTGTCTTGTGTCCTAGCCTTCTCAGCAGGCAGAGCTAGAATATTTACATCTATGGATATCTAAAACTATCTATGTTAATGAATATTTATGTATTATGCACAGCAGTAACTCTAGATACAACCTAACGTTGTATGTTTGTACTAGTCTTCCTTTCCACATTTGCACTCCATTCTCCATAGCAAGGCACCTGGCTTCCATGTTCTCAGGTTATTTAATCTCTCAATCACCTTCTGTGTACTAATGTCCTGACCACAGGAGGCCTCTCTTCCCAAGCACTTTTTTTTTGACAGATAGAGTTAGACAGTGAGAGACAGAGAGAGACAGAGAGAAAGGTCTTCCTTCCATTGGTTCTCTCCCCAAATGGCCGCTTCTGCTGGAGCTACGCCAATCTGAAGCCAGGAGCCAGATGCTTCCTCCTGGTCTCCCATGTGGGTACAGGGGCCCAAGTACTTGGGCCATCCTCTACTGCCCTCCTGGGCCGCAGCAGAGAGCTGGACTGGAAGAGGAGCAACTGAGACTAGAACCCAGTGCCCATATGGGATGCTGGCGCTGCAGGCGGAGGATTAACCAAGTGAGCCACGGTGCCAGCCCCCCCAAAGCACTTTTATCTCACAGGGCTCCACTGCTGTAGAGGAATTCTTCCTCCTCTAGCCCCTAGAGCTGCCCCATGTTAATATTTATGAACTTGTGTATAAAGGAAATATTCTATTACCTATAAATTTCATTTCAGGATCATTTTAGAATCAAGGGCTGTATTTTTATGGTGCTGTATATATTAAATATGTATTTTAATGATGTATAATGTCAATTTCAGTATTCATGTAATGACTGTTTCTTACATGTTATATCTTTCATGGGTTTCAATTTTATATATCTGAAAAGGTGCTTGATTTTGCCTTTTTGGTAGTTTTGTTGGTTATAAACATTGCATAGAGTTTTCCCCTTCAGCATTTTGAGTATGATACTCCCCTCTCTTCTGATGTCTAAGATCGACTGAGAAGTTGGCATTCAGTCTCAATTTGATGATCTTTTTTAAAGATAGGATTTATGATTTTTCTCATTACTTTTAATGTTCTGTAGTTTCACTTTGCAATGTTCAGGTGCAGGCTTATTTGTATTTTCCTTATGTGAGAAGTAGAGGGTGCTTTATTCTCAAGATTTCATGTTTCTCTAATTCTTGAAAATTCTCTTCCTAATATTGTTTTTGCACTGTTCCCTCTGCTTTCTTCTTGGGAAACTTCCATTCATACTATGTTGTGCCTCTCAGTTTATCCTCCACGTTTCTGAGTGACTATTTCATCTTTCTAAACTTTTCTTCTCTGCACAGCCTCTGGGTAAATTTTTGGTACTATCTTCAGCTTCAGTAATTTGTCTGCACCTCCATTTTCAGGCTAGTTTATTCCATTATTGATTTAAACAAATCATTCCTATATTTTACTTTGATTTCCATTTCTAGAATTTCTAGCTGATTCATTTTCATGTTTCATTTTTGTCTTTTCAACATAGAATTTTTCTATTTAAAGGATGTTATTCTTTCATTAATTCACCTAGATATATTTACTTTCCATACTTCTGTAAGGGGATCTGGATTAATAATGTGTTTCAATTGTTCATTTTGTTTGCTTTTATTCTTAGTGTTCTAGTTCTTTAAATGATTTGGAAATTTGATCTATGGCTTCATTTTCAGGGAGAGATTTTGTTTGTTATTTGTAATTCTCTTTCTTTTCTCTTGTGAATGCTTCCTTCTGTCTGGGTTGTTATCACATACTCCTAATAACCTAATCCTGAACAGATCCTATAATGGTGGTTCTGGTTTCCTGCCCAGTTGTATGACAAGAAATTACTGATCTTGTCCCTGAGCTAGTGGGTGCCTTGGTTGATCCCTGATGTTGGGACTGGATTTGTACTTGTGTGCTTCCATAGGCTTGTAACCCATTATAAACCATAATCCCTTGGAGCACTTGGGGACAGCTCTTTCCTTCCTCTTGTCTCAGATTGTGTGTGTGTGTGTGTGTGTGTTCACGCGTGCACACACAGTAGTTGTGGGGAAATCTTAAGCTTACCTTTAGGCAGTGAACCTGTTTTGAGTTCTCTTCTATCCTAAAGGAATTAAACCACAGGTTACTACTGCCTTGGTCTGAGCATGAAGCCCAGTGGTTCATGATTTCAGAGCTGTTTGTGTTTGGGAGTTGCTGTTGTGGTCCTGATGCATGAAGACATTTACTTGATTCTCAGCCCGGCTGTGTTTTTGTTTTGATGTGTTTTGAATATAGTATTGCTACATGTTTGCAGCCAGGATTCTAATGTCAAGGTATAAACTTACAGTTATTTTGATTGAAAGTTTCCAGTTTCCATGAAACAAATGTAACGTTCCAGTAGGGAATAACAGATTTGAACTTCTAGAAGCATCTGGCACATGTTCTTAGGTTAGACATTTAGGAGAATTTGTGTCCAACCCTCACTAAACCACAGAGACCCAAATATGCACCATTACTGTGTACCTTGCTTATATCTCAGTCCAAGGAATTTTTCATGGCAAGTGGATGCCTTTCTGTGTGGTTCATGTGCAAAAACCTTCTCTAGTATATTTTCCTCTCTTGATGGAGCTCAAAGGGCACAATCAATCCATGGATTTTCAGTTACTGGAAGTAAACTCAGATTTATAAATCCAGCATTCCTTCACATGAGATCATATACATTCATGATTATTGGGAAGGCAATTGCATTTTTCAAAACCCTTGCAATGTTTTCCCAAGGCCATCCTTCTAGATCCTACAGGGCAATATACTCTTTGCTGACATTGGTGTGGAATAAGAAAGTTTTCTTACTACTAAGACTGCATTTATCTCTTTGTAACTGCTATCAAATGGGCACAGCTGATAGATACTCTGACTTGAGAACTGCTCAGATGTAGGAGGCTGTTCAGTTTTCTACTCTTAAATTTTCTCTTTTTTGGGTTAAATCCTCCTATTTTCTTTAGCACTCTCCCTTATAACTCAGATTCCCCTGGATCCCTCATAATCTTTGTGACACTTCATGATAGGTTTTCTGTGTCCTCTTGGCCATTTGTTTGGTGTAGAAACTTTACATTAAGAATGGGAAATTCTAAAATTGTGAAAGGATAAGAAAGGAGGACTCTTTGCAATCTTGCCCTAAGCTTTCCTTGGCTGTGAAAATGATTCAGTTGGCTCCATGACTAGTTTTGTGGTCTAATTGCATGGAGTGATTCCATTTGTTTACAGTCGGGGTTACGCAGTCCGTGTTTCCCCAGATGTGTGTCCAGAATCCTAAATTTCTAGTGTGGGCTGGTAAGCAAGTCAATGCAATTCTACAATCTATCTTCACCCCTACTGCAGCCTGGGAAGGGTTACTTGCAAACCACTTCTGTAGACAGAGTAATGGTGTATTGATTGCTGAACAGGTGGTAAGGGTGCAGTTTGATTTTTAGATGTAATTCTGTTTTCTGCCTTTTGGCTTATTGCTGGGGGGTGTTTTATGCTGTAATTTCATTGTAGGATAATTTCCATTTCAATGCTTAGCAGGAGTTTTGACTTTTACTTTGTGTGTGTGTGTGTATGTGTGTGTGTGTGTGTAACACACACTAATATGGTGTACTGAGGTTATATGAGGATGAAGCAAAGCAAGATTATGATGTGATCTGATAAAATGAGGACCCTAAGAGATAAGGACTAATTCATGGGACCTAAGTAAGTTTGTGTATTTTAGTTTAGGTTGAATGTTTCAAGGAAAATTTCCCAAGACATGCTCTTGGAATGCCATAACCCTGTGAGACACTCTGTATATAAGGAGCTCTGAGATCATATAATCTGGGAGTGACATATAATATGTCTCCCTCTTGGAAAGATCCTTTCAACTGATCATATGGAAAGCTGTGAGACTTGCAGCAGTAAAGAATGCTTTTATAACTTTCTTACTTAACATTTACCATGCTTATTTGGTCATGGAATGGCTCAAAAAGAAGATTCCAATACCCATTAACATCTTGAAGAATTAACATGCCATCTGACACCCTATGGAAATGCTTTGCTAAGCTATGTGGCTTACTTATGAATGTTTCTGTTCCGTGCATTCACTCGTAATCATGCTGAATGCCTGTTGGGTGCTTCTATAGTCCAGGAGACATTTGCTTGCCTCTTGTTGGATAATCAGTTTGAGAATTCCTCCTACCGGGAACATCACCAACTCTAGAGCCGTGTGGTGTCTAACAAAGATGGCATCCAGCATTTTGTGTCAGGAAATGGGAAAGAGCACAGAGAAAAGGTGTCAAAATTAATCACTATGCTTTCTGGTGGAGATTTTATGAAAATGACTTATCTGAGTAGCTAGGGAAAGAGTATATTAGCTGGAGCCAGTCAATTCAGCAAAGGCAAGGAGGACGCCATTAGTGGATGGAAGGTGGATGGAATCCAAGGTGCTTCGTGCCTTGGCTGATGCAGGAGGGAGGAGTAGTGATAAAGAAGAAAGGAGGCCGGCTGGTGAAGGACACTGTGTCCTCACCACGGAAATTGAAGAGTTATGAATGGCACTGAGAATCTTCCAGGAAGGACATGATGAGATGTAAACAGTCTTCATGGACCAAGCCCCTTTGCCTACTTTGAGGCGCCTATGAGGTGGTTCCTACCCTGAGCAGAGACTGCAGGGACAGAAGGTAAGAGCAGGCTGGGAGAAGAATGTGCGATTGCCAGGTGCTGAGGCAAGAATCCAGCTCATTTTCCTTGCTAGGATGGTAGAGACTGGGGTCCAGGTGTTGCTGAAGGGGACTTCCTCTCCAGGCCTCATAAAAATTGACTTCCCCTCCATCCTAGAAACAACACTGGGGTTGTCAATAAAGTTCTTAGCTGGAGGCTACCCAATCACCATCCAGTCATTACGAGATAAAAACTATTGATCATTATTTGTCTGACACTCGTTGGAAACAGCAGGCCTCCTGCTAATATCTTTATTCACTTCTAAGGCTGTCAGCCTATTGACTTCGTTTTCTTTTCTTCTTTTTTTTTTTTTTTTTTAACCAGTTGATTGGAGTGTGAGGTGCAGAAGAAATTACTTTTAACCAAATGATAGAGAATTTGTTCATGAAGCATTTGTAGAAGAGCGTGGAAATGTCCTCTCTGTCCAGAGAAGGGGCTGGGAATACAGCTCTGTGCTTTCTGTTTGTCTTACAATCTCTTGAGAATAACTTAAGCACAAAGGATATGAGAATGGAGGAAGCAAGGTTTAGTGAATGACCCAGAATTGGCCATGTGACCTCTCTGTTCTTGGTTTACTCATCTTGGGTGAGGAGTTGGCACCAGATATCATCTTATGTCTTGAAACTGTGGTAACCGCAGGCAGGGCCTGGCATCTCTACAAAGGCTGCTGAGCCCCTGGTGTACATGCAACCCGAGCAGACAGAAGCAGCCCCTGGTCTCTGGTTTTCTGCAGTGAGCCCTGTCTGCACTGCAGCCACTTGCAAGGGGTTCTTATGTATGCAAGCACATAGGACCTTCCAAAGGTATGCTCTCGTTGGAAACACAGAGCCACTAAAGAGCCAAAGATCCTCTCTTTCTTTAAAATTAATGTCCTGTCATCATAGAATGAGAGGTAGCCCCTTGATCAAGATCAATCATTGGGAGGTGCATCAACAAAATAATCAACAGGTGAGAATGGAAACTCTTAGACACAAACCTGTGGAGGTTGAGGAAGGATTTTTTTTTTTGTTATTGTTTTGTTAAGAATGATTGTGCATTGATTACAGAGTTCAACCAGTGGTCTTATGTAGAACAAACAGAGCAACAACAACAACAACAATTGGCACTCTTATTTATGATGTCAGCAATCACTCGAGACTCTTGCTATGAGCTGTCTAGGCTATGGAAGCCCCTTGAGTTCACTGACTCTGAACTTGTTTAGTCAAGGCCATATCACAGTGGAGGTTCCTTCTCCCCTTCAGAGAAAGGTGCTTCTCTCCTTGATGGCCTGTTCCTTCTGCTTGGGTCTTGTTCACCAGGATCTTTCATTTAGATTGTTTTTTTGCCACCGTGTCATGGCTTTCCATGCCTATGAGACTCTCATGGAGCTTTTAGCCAGGTCCGAATGTCCCAAGGGTTTATTCTGAAGCAGGAGTGCTGCCATTCTATGAGTCTGCTGTGTGTCCTGTTTCCCCCGCAGGATCATTCTCTCCCTTTTAATTCTATCCTTCATTATTTGCTTACACTGGTCTTATTTGTGAAATCTCATAGACACATACCCTATCTTTTTGATCGGTTGTGTATTTATACTTATCACTTTACCAAGTGCATTGGCATTGGTACCTGCCTCCTTGGTAAGATTGAGTTGAAATTCCCTGGCACATTTCTAGTTCCACCATTGGAGGTAAGTCCGAGTGAACATGTGCCAACCTATATATCTCCTCCCTCTCTTATTCCCACTCCTATGTTTAACAGAGATCACTTTTCTGTTAATTTTAAATGCCTAAGAATGATTGTGCATTGATTACAGAGTTCAACCAGTGGTCTTATGTAGAACAAACAGAGCAACAACAACAACAACAAAAATACTAAAAGGAATAAAATAGTAAGTTGTTCCTCAACAGTCTAGACAAGGGCTGATCATGTCATTGTCTCTCATAGTGTCCATTTCACTTCAGTGGATATCATTTTAGATGCTCATTTAGTTGCCATCAATCAGGGAGAACATATGATATTTGTCCCTTTTGGACTGGGTTATTTCACTCAGCATGATGTTTTCCAGCTTCCTCCATTTTGTTGTAAATGCCCGGATTTCATTGTTTTTTTACTGCTGTATAGTGTTCCATAGAGTACATATCCCATAGTTTCTTTATCCAGTCATCCGTTGATGGACATTTAGGTTGATTCCATGTCTTAGCTATTGTGAATTGAGCTGCAACAAATATTGAGGTGCAAATGGCTCTTTTTTTCTCCCCTTTAATTTAATTTGGGTAAATTCCAAGGAGTGGGATGGCTGGGTCCTGTGGTAGTGCTATATTCAGGTTTCTGAGGACTCTCCAAACTGTCTTCCATAGCGGCTTTACCAGTTTACATTCCCACCAACAGTGGATTAGTGTCCCTTTTTCCCCACATCCTCGCCAGCATCTGTTGTTGGTTGATTTCTGTATGTAAGCCAATCTAACCAGAGTGAGGTGAAACCTCATTGTGGTTTTGATCTGCATTTCCCTGATGGCTAGGGATCCTGAGCATTTTTTCATGTGTCTGTTGGCCATTTGGATTTCCTCTTTGAAAAATGTCTGTTAAGGTCCTTGGTCCATTTTTTTATTGGGATATTTGTTTTGATTTTGTGGTGGTTTTTTGATCATTTTATAGATTCTAGTTGTTAATCCTTTATCTGTTGTGTAGTTTGCAAATAACGTCTCCCATTCTGTTGGTTGCCTCTTCACTTTCCTGACTATTTCCTTTGCTGTAAAGAAACTCTTCAATTTGAGGTAATCCCATTTGTTTATTTTATCTTTGATTACTTGTGCCTCTGGGGTCTTCTCCGGGAATTCTTTGCCTGTTCCAATATCTTGAAGGGTTTCCCCTATGCTCTCAATTAGTTTCATGGTGTTGTGGTGCATCTCTAGTTCTTTGATCCATGTTGAGTGGATTTTTGTATAAGGTGTAAGGTAGGGGTCTTGCTTCATACTTCGACATGTGGACATCCAGTTTTCCCAGCACCATTTGTTGAAGAGGCTGTCCTTGTTCCAGGGGTTAGTTTTAGGTCCTTTGTCGAATATGAGTTGGTTATAGATGTTTGGATTGATCTCCGATGTTTCTATTCTGTTCCATTGGTCTATCCATCTGTTTTTGTACCAGTACCAGGCTGTTTTGATTATAACTGCCCTGTAGTATGTCTTGAAGTCTGGAATTGTGATGCCTCCAGCCTTGCTTTTATTGTAAAGGATTGCTTTAGCTATTCTCGGTCTCCTGTTTCTCCATATGAATTTCAGCATTGTTTTTTCTAGGTCTTTGAAGAATGACTTTGATATTTTGATTGGTATTGCATTGAACTTGTAAATTGCTTTTGGGAGAATGGACATTTTCATAATATTGATTCTTCCAATCCAGGAGCATGGCAGGTTTTTCCATTTTTTTTGTGTCGTCTTCTATTTCTTTCTTTAGTGTTTTGTGATTTTCATCATAGAGGTCTTTGACATCCTTGGTTAAATTTATTCCAAGGTACTTTATTGTTTTTGTGGCTATCGTGAATGGAATTGATCTTAGAAGTTCTTCCTCGGCCCTGGCATTATCTGTGTATACAAAGGCTATTGATTTCTGAGCATTGACTTTGTATCCTGCTACTTTACCAAACTCTTCTATGAGTTCCAATAGTCTCTTATAGGAGTTTATCGGGTCCCATATATATAGTATCATGTCATCTGCAAATAGGGATAGTTTAACTTCCTCCTTTCCCATTTGTATCCCTTTAATTTCTTTTTCTTGCCTGATGGCCCTGGATAACACTTCTAGGACTATATTGAATAGCAATGGTGAGAGTGGGCATCCCTGTCTGGTGCCAGTTTTCAATGGAAATGCCTCCGACTTTTCCCCATTCAATATGATGCTGGCCATTGGTTTATCATAGACTGCCTTAATTGTGTTGAGGAATGTTCCTTCTAACCCCAATTTGCTTAGGGTTTTCATCATGAAAGGGTGTTCTATTTTGCCAAATGCTTTCTCTGCATCTATTGATATATTCATATAATTTTTGTTTCTCAATTTATTAATGTGATGTATTACATTGATTGACTTTCAAATATTGAACCATCCCTGCATACCAGGGATAAATCCCACTTGGTCTGGGTGAATGATCTTTCTGATGTGCAGTTGTATTCGGTTTGCCAGAATTTTGTTGAATATTTTTGCATCTATGTTCATCAGGGAGATAGGTCTGTAGTTTTCTTTCTCTGTTGTGTCTTTTCTGGGCTTAGGAATTAAGGGGATATTGGCTTCGTAGAAAGAATTTGGGAGGATTTCCTCCCTTCCAATTGTTTTGAATAACTTGAGAAGAACAGGGGTTAGTTGTTCTCTAAATGTCTGGTAAAATTCGGCAGTGAAGCCATCTGGTCCTGGGCTCTTCTTTTTCGGTAGTGCATTTATTACTGATTCAATTTCTTCCATGGTTATGGGTATGTTTAGATTTTCTATATCTTCACGGCTCAGTTTAGGTAGGTTGTATGTTTCCAGGAATCTATCCATTTCTTCCAGGTTCCCCAATTTGTTACTATACATCTCTTTGTAGTGGTTTCTGATGATTCTTTTTATTTCTATTGTGTCAGTTGTTACATTTCCATTACTATCATTGATTTTACAGATTTGGATCTTCTCTCTCCTTTTTTTGGTTAGTTGGGCCAATGGTGTGTCGATTTTGTTTATTTTTTTCAAAGAACCAGCTCCTGGTTTTGTTGATCTTTTGTATTGTGTGTTTTTTTTTTTGTTTTGTTTTAATTCTGTTTATTTCTTCTCTGATCTTTAGTATTTCTTTCCTCCTTTTGGATTTGGGCTTGATTTGTTGCTGTTTTTCTAAATCCTTGAGGTGCATGGAGAGTTCATTTGTTTGGCTCCTTTCCAGCTTCTTGATGTAGGCACCAATTGCTATAAACTTTCCTCTTAGCACTGCTTTTGCTGTGTCCCACAGGTTTTGATAGGTTGTGTTATTATTTTCATTTGTTTCTAGAAATCTTTTGATTTCTCTTTTAATTTCTTTGATGACCCACTGTTCGTTTAGGATCATGTTGTCCATTCTCTATATATTTGCATATGGTGTAGAGATTATTGGGTTGTTGATTTCGAGTTTCACTGTGCTATGGTCTGAGAAGCTGCATGGTATAGTTTCAGTTTTTTTGAATTTGTTGAGGCTCCCTTTATGGCCTAGCATATGGTCAATCCTAGAGAATGTTCCATGTACTGGGGAGAAATACGTGAACTCTTTGGCTGTGGGGTGGAAGGTTCTGAAGATATCTATTAGGTCTATTTGGTCTATAGCGTCAATTAACTCTGTTGTTTCCTTGTTGAATTTCTGACTGGTTGATCTGTCCATTGGTGAGAGTGGGGTGTTGAAGTCCTCTGTTACTATTGTATTTGAATCTATATCTCCCTTTAAATCCTTTAGTAATTCTTTCAGGTAGCCTGGCGCCCTGTAATTAGGTGCATATACATTTATAATAGTTATATCTTCCTGTTGGATAGATCCTTTAATCATTATATAGTTCTCTCTCTGTCTCTTTTAATAGTTTTTATGTTAAAGTCTATTTTGTCTGATATCAGGATGGCCACACCAGCTCTTTTTTGATTTATGTTAGCTTGGAGTATCTTTTTCCATCCTTTCACTTTCAGTCTGCATGCATCTTTGCTGATAAGGTGTGTCTCCTGAAGGCAACATATAGATGGATTCTCTTTCTTGATCCAATCAGCTAGTCTATGTCTTTTGCTAGTAGAATTAAGACCATTCACATTCAGCGTGATTACTGTTAAGTACTGTCTTTTCCCATTCATGTTTCCTAAACGAGCTGTTTATGTATTTTGAACTTTGTTTGTAGGTTACTCTAGATTCGCATTTTTTTGTAGTGAAGTTCTTGTTTTTGTATTTCTGTGTGCAGCACGTCTTTGAGCAAGTGTTGTAGGGTTGGACACGTGGGTACAAATTCTTTCAGTTTCTGTTTGTCTTGGAAGATTTTTATTTCCCCTTCATTCATAAATGATAGCTTTGCAGGGTATAGTATTCTAGGTTGGCATTGTTTGTCTTTTAAAACTTGAAATATATCATGCCATTGTCTCCTTGCCTGTAGTGTTTGCAATGAGAAGTCTGGGGTGAGTCTGATTGACTTACCCCTGAATGTGATTTGTCGCTTTTCTCTGGCACATTTTAGGATTTGTTCTTTGTGTGTCACTGAGCTGAGTGTTGCCACAATGTATCGTGGTGAATTTCTCTTCTGGTCTACCCTGTTCGGAGTCCTGGCTATCTGTTGAATTTGCCTGTTGTTATCCAGCTGCCTTTGTTTGAAGTTTTCTGATATTATTTCGTTGAAAACACCTTCCAGTCCATTCTCTCTTTCCACCCTCTCAGGGACTCCTATTATCTGAACATTACACCGTTTGATTGAATCTTGTAGGTCTCTGACCATATTTTTAATTTTTAAATTTCTTTTTCCTGCGTTTGAACTGACTGTATTATTTCTGGAAGTTTGTCTTCGAAGTCTGGTATTTGGTCTTCTATTTCATCTGTTCGATTTCCGAGGGATTCCACGGTGTTTTTTATTTGGTCAATTGAGTTTTTCATTTCCAGTATTTCATTCTGGCTTCTCTTTAGGATCTCTAATCCTTGGACTTGTTTTTCGTTCAGCTCTCAACACTGTTTCTCATTATTTCTAAGTATTCTGATTATTAATTTTCTGAATTCTTTTTCTGGCATAATTTAAAATTCTTCTTCAGCCTCTGTTATGGTTGGTTTAGCCTGCTCCATTGGTGAGTTTATATGTTCTTCTATATTCTTATTGTGGGTTTTTGTTTTGTTTTTTGGCATTCTGTCTGGGTGGTTTTTCAGGTTGATTTCCCTCTGCTATGGGCTGCTGTTGAGTCTGTACCAATATCCAGTGTAAGCAGGCTGCTCTGCCTTCTAGAGTTTGTTTGTTTATTTTTTACTTATTTATTTATTGTAACTTGAGTGGGCTGGTGTCAGGGCTTTGAGGTGCCTATCTCTGCCCCTTGGGGGGCCGGTTTCCTTGTTCCTATGTTTGCCCTTACATGTCTTTGCCTGGGGTTCATTGGTCAGCCACTCTATTTCACTGCACCTCCTTCGTGAGGAGTGTCAAGTAGCTCCAGACCACCTTTGGATTCCGCCCCTGCTGCTTCCTCCTTCGGAGCAGAGGACAGCCTCCTTTAAGCCCGAATGTAAACAAACAAGATGGCTGCACTCTGCCTGCTGCAGCTCTGATTGTGGGTTGGGTGGTCCTAAGGATCCTGGCGTTATTGATCCCTCAGTTTGTCCCCCTGGATTCTGCCCTCTTCCCGCAGGTGCTATTCAATTTTTTTTTTCTGGTAACTTGAGTAGACTGGTGTCAGGGCTTTGAGCTGCCCTCCCTCGCTGCCCGCCCCTGCGCAAGGAGTGTCGTGTTGCTCCACTCCACCTTTGGGCTCCGCCTCCGAAGGTTAGTGTGGAGGCAGAGGCAGTTCTCCTTTAAGCCCAAATGTAAACAAACAAGATGGCTGCTTCCTGCCCCCTGCAGCTCTGACTTGGGGGAGGGATCCTCGCTTGTTTAGTCCCTCAATTCGTCCCCCGGAATCGCGCACTGTTTCCGCAGGCGCTACTCACTCTGTTCCGTTTTCTATTTCCTCTCCCACTCAGTTGTGCATGTCTCAGTGTCCGTCCAGGGTGGGTTGGGGGAGGGGAGGCAGCGGCTGCTACAGCGGTGCTGGGTGAGCGCCCTGTCTCACCTCGGCTTCCAGCACTGGTGCGTACTCACTCCTGCTGGTGTCCTGCTCCTCAGGTGTCCGCATCCTCCTCGCAGGTCCACCCTGTCTCCCCCATTTTGGAAGAGCTTCCCTGTCGCTCCCCCTCTTCGTGGAGGAACGACACAGGACCCTGCGCTGTTCTTTTCGTCTGCTCGGCCCTCCCAGGGTTTGCTGCTGGTTCTTCCCGGGTTGGCTACTATCCCTTCCACCTCCGTGGAAGGGCAGTTCCCCCTGGCCACATTCCCCACTTCCGCAGGGGAGCGGCACACCGCCGGCCGGCTTTCTCGGGGGCTGCACAGGTGTTCCTTCAGCTAGATGTTCCCCTTAGATGTTCCTGGTGCATGCTGTCTCTCTCCTCCTTTATAGTCCTCCTCCGCCAATCCTAACTCGGCTGCCCACACGCCGAGTACGCTGCTCTCCTCCAATCAGGAGCAAGTCCTACAGTTTATTAGTTGAACTGGAGGCAGCTGTGCGGAAGCTGTTTACTTCTCTCCCAGCGCCATATTGTGGGAGAGCAGATGCATAGAATAATAATACTTAATTCCAGTAACACAGTTCAGTCCGGATTGCTCCCCACACTTCCCTTTCCCCAAAACTACAAATTCTCACCCCTCTTTGAACCTTCCCTTCCCAGACCATTGGTGTGCTCCCTCCCTATTCTGCCATCTTGGAGCACTCCTCCGAGGAGGGATTTTTTTGTTTGTTTGTTTTTTGTTTTTTTTTTTTTTTAAAGATTTATTTATTTATTTGAAAGTCAAAGTTATACAGAGAAAGAAGGAGAGGGAGAGGGAGAGAGAGAAAGAGAAAGAGATCTTTCATCTGCTGGTTCACTCCCCAGTTGGCTGCAATGGCCAGAGCGGTGCTGATCTAAAGCCAGGAGCCAGGAGCTCCCACCAGGTCTCCCACGAGGGTGCAGCAGCCCAAGGACTTGGGGCATCTTCTACTGCTTTCCCAGGCCATAGCAGAGAGCTGGATCAGAAGTGGAGCAGCCGGGACTAGAATTGGTGCCCATATAGGATGCCAGCGCTTCAGGCCAAGGCATTAACCTGCCATGCCACAGTGCCAGCCCCTAGAGGGGAGATTTCAATGTGAGGGTTTCTGGTTTCAGAGAGCTCAGCTTCTAGTTGGGTGATGAAGATACTCACATAGAGCTATTAAAGATTGTATGAGAATTATGGATGAGAGTGATCAAGAAAGCTTTCTGATCTTTGAAGCATAAATAGGGTTAAAATATTTTTAAAATTTCTTTTCAATGTTTTATGAGAAGGAGAGAGGGAGAAAGCAAGAGAGGGAGGGAGGGAAGAAGGGAGAGAGAGAGAGAGAAAGAATGAATGAATGAATGAATGAGTGAATCTTCCATCTGCTAGTTCACTCCCCAAATGCCTGCAATAGCTAAGGCTGCATCAGGCCAATGCCAAGAGTCAGGAATTCAATAGTGACCTCCCACATGGGTGGCAGGAACTCACGTACTTGATCATTACCTGCTACCTCCCAGGGTGCACATTAACAGGAAGCTGCAATTGGAAGTAAAGCTAATACTCAAAAGCAGGCACTGGGACACAGAGCAGAGGCATTCCCAGTGACATCTTCACTGCTGTGCCAAGCATCTTCCTCAGACAAACAGGATCTGAAGAAGAGAGGCAAGGACGAGCACGTTCAAGATGATTGGACAGTGAAGACACAAGTTGGGCTAGGGCAGAAGAGATCACTTGGAAATAATGGTTGAGATCCCTTGAAGGGTGCTGGTCACACCATGTGTACTTTGCAGATTTATTAGAGGATAATGGACATAAAATAAGCTTCACATCTTAAAGTGTACAGTATGGTAAGGTTTGACTTCTGCAGGCACCCATGAAATGATCAAGATAATGAACTATCTACAACCTACAAAATATCTGGGGAGCCTTTTCTGATTCCTTTCCTGTTACTACTCTCTGATCCCCACACTTTTAGGCAACCCAGTAATCTGCTGTCACTATAGATTAGTTTGTATCTTTGAGTATTTTATATAATTGAAGTATAATAGTAGGGACTCTTCTGACTAACTTTACCCAAAGGCATGGTTATTTTGATAATTTTCCATGTTTTGTGTGGATGGATATTTCATATCTTTTATTACTGGGTAATAGTCTTTTGTATGGGTATATTACTATTTGTGTATGTATTTGCAAGTTGAAGGACACCTGGATAATTTTCAGTTTTTGCATTAATGAATAAAGCTGTTGCGAATGTTTGTTGGTAAATCTTTACATGGTCATATGATAGTGTTGTTCAAGGATTGTATTTCTGATTTTCTTTGTGCTCATTCTATCAGTTATTGGAAGATGAATGTTGAAATCTCTGACTATAATTGTGGATTAGTGTATTTCTTTTTGAACTGCGTCAGGTTTTGCTTCATGTATTGATAAACATAAATTGGAGAAACACTTAGGATTGTTATGTGACTCTGGTGAGTTGACTTCATCATTGCAACGTGATCTTCTTTATCTTGAGTAATAGACTTTCCTCTGAAATCTACTTTTTCTGGTAATATAGCCATTTCCAATTTTATTTTGGTTAATGTTACAGTGTATATTTCCATTCTTATACATAAAAATGATTTATGAATGTGTATATATATTTTCATTCTATGTTTAAGCTATTTATGTCTTCATATTTAAAATTTATTTTTCAGAGGCAGCTCAAATTTGCTATTATATTTTTAGAATCAAGTTTGAGAATGTGCCTCTTAAAAACACTTTTAGTTTGAGATAGAGGATCCCATGTGGTTGTAAAAAAGAATATGGAGAAATTCTGCATTCCCTTTCTCCAATTTCCCTCAATAACATCTTGAAAAACTACAGTATGGCATCACAACCAGGATATGTTCATTGATATAGTCTATCTAATTTGTTTAAATGTCCCAAGTTTTAATTATACTTATGAAGGGTATTCAAAAAGTTAATGGAAATGCACATCATGAAAAACTATACAAAGATATCAACACTTTAAGCCAAAATAATTTGTCTTTTAATTCCATTTCCAATGAACATTTTGAAGTCCCTCGTATGTATGTGTGTGTGTGTGCAATACATTTTTATCACATGTGTAATTTACTGTGTTCACCACCATAGTCAAGATATGGAATAATTCCATCAACATAAAAATCTTTGAGTTGCTCCTTCCCTATTACCTGCCTTTAACCCCTGGCAACCACTAATCTTTTAGGTCTTTCTGACATTCTGTCTTTCACTATTATGATATTAGCTTTGAATTTTTTGTAGATGATATGTATGAAATTGAAATAATTCTTCTCAGTTCTTAACTTGCTGAGATTTTCATCATGAATGAGTATTGGCTTTTGCCAAATGCTTTTTCTGCATTATTTTATATTATCATATGAAATTATGGGTTCCATTGCTTCATTTTTGAATGTTGAGACAATCTTGCATACCTAGAATGAACCTTACTGGGCCATGATACCTAATTATTTTTTATTTATCTTTGGATTTAGTTTGCTAATATTTTGTTAATGATTTTTGTGTCTAAGTTAATAGGAAATACCAGTCAGTAATTTCCTTTTTATGTACTATCTTCTAGTTTTGGTAACCTCTGATTTTTAATTGGAATGTTTAGATCATTTACATTTAATGTGATATTTTTGTATGGTTAGGTGTAAAACTGTCATCTTGATTTTTGTTTTCTATTTGTTTCATCTATTTTTATGTCTCCTTTTTCTCTTTTTTACTTCATTTTGGGTTATTTTAAAATTAGTCTGTTTTAGACTTTTTTGTAAAGCCAATATAACTGTATTTTTTATAATTTTGATTTTTTTAAGTTTATGGAACACATCTTTAAGTTATCACAGTCTACCTCCCAGTAGCAATTACATTGCTTCAACTATGGTAGAAATCCTTATCATAGTAATTCCAGGACTCTGGACTTTCATCTCTACCTACTTAACTCAGGATGTCTGTTGGGCTTTGCCTAGGTTCCCTGCCCTTGAGTCATAGCTTAGAGACTCTCAGGGCAGAAAAGCTGGGAGATCACAAGGCTCTCCTCACCTGCTCCTCCTCCTTTAGACATCACCATCCTCATTGCCTGATGGGCTGTGTGTTGAAAGCCATCGCTCTGCATAGGTTGCTTATTCTGTTTGTTTAAGTTTATTTTATTTTGGATAGGTGGATAAAGAGTCCCCTTGCTCCATCTTAGGCAGAAGAAATCCTGCATTGAAATGCTGACGTGGATTCTTTGCATTTCATTCACAAAGTGCTGCTCCTTTCAGAAAAGTCTCTGCTGTGATCCCAAGAGAAGGAAGGCAACAAGGTTCTGTGGTCCATGCTAGACCCTTCTCTTGAGAAAGACCCAGCTCACATCCTCAGACATGGCAGATGTTTGCTTGTGATGGTAGAACCCAGTAGGAAGAGGTGATTTGAACTAAGGGATTTCATTATATGTGTATTCAGTCTCCATTCCACTTAGATTTTTCTGTGAAGGAGACTAAATATGAGACCATGAAATCTCATGTTTCACATGTGTCGGTAAACAACTCTATATCAAAAGCAAAGAGCATTGGAGGAGAAGAAAGGGCATCGGGTGTTTAAAGAATTACATAGTATTACATCCTGGAGGGTCTTCAAGAATAGCCCCTTGCCTTTTGGCAGTTAAGATTCTAGCACCTCAGTTCTACATATTCTGGCGAGTGTGTGTATCAAGGGACTTAGTTAGGCTCCTATAAAAAGTGTGTGAAGGAAGCAGAACTTTCGATCTTCTTCCATGGGATCTGACAGCTGCTTCTGCAGTGGTTGTCTTTGGAGCTCCACCTCCTGATTCCTGCATGCTCTCTGAGCTGGTTTCCCTCTCCTGCCCCTAGTCTGCATGTCCTCTGAGTAGCTGGTAGCTGGCCTCCTGAAGGCTTTCTGTGTATTCCACTTCTCTGGGTGAGGGTAAGACACATTTCCCCCTGAAGTTTCTCTGGGCAGGCTTTAAAGCTACACAATTAACAATTTCCCTGTTCATTTTCCCTCCCCTTGTGATCTTGGCCTCTGACGGTGGATGGATGGCTGTATCATAACACTCTCTCTGTATCATTTGTCATGTCCTGGCATGGTGACAACAGCTTCTCTGTTTCTAGAAGGCCAGGAGCTAGAATGTCAGGCAGGAAAACTAAATAACTTTTACCCTTAGGACATAGTTCCTTCTTCGGAGAGCTGCAGGCCACTGAAAGCTGCTGTGAGGCCACTGAGCTACTGAAGCATGCAACATTGCCAGCCTTGTATGTGACCGTGAAGGCTTTGTTATGATTGTGCCTAGTTTTAGAAAATTGATTTGGAAAAATGACATGGAAGCTTAGCAGACAGTAGGGTCCATCCTCTTCCCCAAAGCAATGAGTTACAGTGCTCTGGAGTCTTTCTGTGAGATGCTGTTTGTTAATGGAGAATTCTCCCATGGCCAAGATTGACTGTAATTAACAGGACAAAGGGTTTGGTATGGAGGATAATACTAACAATGATATTGACAGCAAATACTTGGGTAGGGATTGCTATGAGCCAATTCCAAGTCTTATAGTTATACAGGTTGAACATCATGAATCTGTTCCAAAATCTGAAACTTTTCTGGACCTGGACATGCTGTCACAAGTGAAAAATTCCACACAACTCATGTGATGAGTTGTGATCAGACCAGGGGCACTAAAAAATATTGTTTAACTTTACCTTCAGGCTTTGTGTGTGAGGTGTTTGTCAAACAAAAAAAAATGAATTTTGTGTTTTGACTTGGGTCATATTCATAAAATATCTCGTTATTTATATGCAAATATTTCAAATCCCCCCCACCAAAAAAAAAGAAAGAAGCCTAGGACACGTAGGGATCCAAGCATTTCAGATAAGGAATATTTGACTTGGTCAAAGCCTCAAAAGAACACGTTGAGCTGGGTACTGTTGTCATTCCTGTATTAGATGAGAGAAGTCAAGTGACTTACTGCTGGTGGCATAGCTAACACAAGGTAGAACCTGGACTCACACTGTAGCATTCTGTTGCTAGGGTCTGTGCTCTTAACCTTAATGACATTCTGTGTGCAATTAATGACAAAATTTTCCTCCCTAATCAAACCACAACATAGGGAGAAGTGAGATTTTAGGCAAGGAGAAGGCGGATCTCCATAGTGGAGTGATGAGGAGAAATTCCCTTGTCCACTGAATGAGATGGGAACTTAGTAAATGGGGTGTGTTTCTGAGGACTTTGCTACTTTTCCAAGCCCCTTGGCTTAGATTCACTTAGTTCTTGCCAGTGAAACCTGAATGGAAATCACATGGTGGCTAAGTAATCGTGTGGTTTCCCATGCTCCTCCCCTCCGCCCCACCTGCTGGCTGTTGACAACCTTGAAGAGTGGCCTTAAAGTCACAATGAGATGGAACCATAAGAGGAGAGCAGCCTGGATCAGTGCAGGGAGAAGAGCTGCCCTGGAGACCCACCAATGCCCATTCAAGTTGGAGTTTTCTATGGACTGAATTGTAGCCTCAAATTTATTATATTGAAGCCCCAATCATCAGTGTCTCAACGTGGCTGCATTCAGAGACAGGGACTGTGAAGAGGTGATTAAATGAGGTCAGAAGGGTGAGTCCTTGATCTGGTAGAAGTAGTGTCCTTGTAAGAGGTTGCAGAGAGTGTCTCTCTCTCTCTGTGTGTGTGTGTGTGTGTGTGTGTGCGCACATGCACTGAGGTAACCTAAACAAGGTTACAGCCAGAAAGAGGCCATCTGTAAGTCAGCAAGAAAACTCCTACCAGAAAGCAACCCTGTCGCACCTTTCTCTGGGATGTCCAGACTCCAGAACTCTGGAAAAATACATTTCTGTGCTTGAAGTTGCTCAGTCTGTGGTATTTTGTTATGGTTGTTCAATCAGACTAATAGTAAATGAGAAATAGACATAGATTACCTTAATCCACCAATATTTCAGAGCAAGACGAACCCATCCTGATGAAAATGTAGGTGTGAGTGTCCCAGCTGCCTTGTGCACCTTTCCGTTCCCTTCCTCTTGGGAGAGGGATGGGCTCTCAGGTCTAACAAAGGGTGATATTGTCTGAACAACAGGGATGCAACCATTTTCCTCTTGCTGTTATTCAATTTTTTCTAGCCTTTGGTAGACACCACATAGCACACAAGAGGAACACAAAAGATGGGGTGGGGAGAGGGCTTGGTTTTCTAACGTGAAATGAGGGGTTAGTACTGTGTGGCTCCTAAGGGCCCTTGATTTGTGACTCTGTGATGATAGGCATGTGCTGGGGTGTTAGATAAGACTTTTTTTTTTTTTTTTGGTTGCCAGGAATTACAATGAATGTCCAAAGTTTGAGAAAAATGTGCCAAATACGCTTACATTTTAAAGCAACATGCTACATGGATTGCCAAAGCACTTTAAAACAGGTGACCTCCAATTGTTCCTTCTGCCGGTGTGAGCTTATTGCTCACTTCCAGGATATAGAGAAAAAGACCTGGAAAGAGGCAGCCATAATAAAGGATCCCTTTGGGGAAAGTTGCCAACTGGTTAGTTGACACCACTTCTCCCCAAGTCGGAAGAGGTAGAGTCGTCCTCTTGTCATCAAGAGTTCTCCCAGGAGGCTTATTGTGAGTACTCGGGCCTTTGGTAGACCTGGGACTGTGTTCTGGGGGTCAACTTGGGCAGGGGCAAGAGAAAGAAAAGCAACCAGGCTACCATGGGAATGGCCTGTTCTTCCACGGTGTAACCAGGTGCAGGATTCACATTTCTTGTAGAGCTGAGGAAATTCCAAGGAAGACATGTGCACAGGGCTCAGCTACCCAAAGGGACTCATTGGAGATTTGAGGGTATGAGGGGGCCCTAAGAGAGGGATGGGCCACACACAGGGTTCCAGGACTGGGGGAGTGCAAGGCTCCTGCAAGGGGATAGAGAAATGGAATTGCTGAAAGTCATCCCATGGAGGGAAGAGTTTTGGAGACTGACCACATCCTGAGAATGTCAATGTTGGATTGTATCTGTGTCCTCCAAGGATGAATGTGCCTGCCCCTGCCTTTCCCTCCTTCCCCCTTGCTGTTACTCTTGGGGTCACAAATCAGAGCTGCAGAGTAGGGGAGGAGGGACCAAAAGGAAACAGCAAAGATTTTGACTTCTCCCCTTAGGCTTCCAAGACTGGTCAGATAGTGGGCCTGCCCAATGAAGTCCATTGGATTAGACTTTGTAATTCTAATATTACAGAGGACTGGACTTTTATTTTTAAGTTTATTTTTGTCTGAGAGGCAGAGAGACAGAGATTGATTGATTGATTTTCATTCTGCTGGTTTATTCTCCAAATGCACTCTGTATAGTCTGGATTAGCCCAGGCTGAAGCCAGGAGCAGGAATTCTACCTGGATCCCTTATGTGGGTGGCAAGGACTCAAGTACTTTAGTTTTGCTTCCTCCTAGAGTGTATGTGCATTAGTAGAAAGCTGGATGAGGGTGGAAGCAGGACTCAATTCTAGGCACACTCATATGGCACAAGGACATCCCAAGAAATGGCTTAACCTGCTGCATCTCAATGCTGGTCCTGGGACTACACTTCTTAATGGATTTTTATATATATATATATATATTTTTTTTTTAGTGTTTTTCTTTTTTTTTAACTTTTATTTAATGAATATAAATTTCCAAAGTATGATTTATGGATTATAATGGCTTCCCCCACATACCGTCCCTCCCACCCACTACCCTCCCCTTTCCCACTCCCTCTCCCCTTCCATTCACATCAAGATTCATTTTCGATTATCTTAATATACAGAAGATCAGCTTAGTATACATTAAGTAAGGATTTCAACAGTTTGCTCACACAAAAACAAAAAGTGAAAAATAATAGATGATTTTTTTTTAATGATGATGAAATCAGATCAGACCTATTGTCATGTTTAATCCCAGTGAGAGTCAAGTTGGGAGTTGACAATTTCTTTTTTTTTTTTTTTTTTTTTTTACAGAGGATCAGTTTAGTATACATTAGGTAAAGATTTCAACAGTTTGCACCCCCATAAAAACACAAAGTGAAATATATTGTTTGAGTACTCGTTATAGCATTAAATCTCAATACACAGCACATTAAGGACAGAGATCCTACATGAGGAGTAAGTGCACAGTGACTCCTGTTGTTGACTTTACCAATTGACACTCCTGTCTATGGCATCAGTAGTCTCCCTATGCTCCGGTCATGAGTTTCCAAGGCTATGGAAGCCCTCTGAGTTCTCCGATTCTTATCTTGTTTAGACAAGGTCATAGTCAAAGTGGAGGTTCTCTCCTCCCTTCAGAGAAAGGTACCTCCTTCTTTGAAGACCTGTTCTTTCCACTGGAATCTCACTCGCAGAGATCTTTTGCCAGAGTGTCTTGGCTTTCCATGCCTGAAATACTCTCATGGGCTTTTCAGCCAGATCCGAATGCCTTTAGGGCTGATTCTGAGGCCAGAGTGCTATTTAGGACATCTGCCATTCTATGAGTCTGCTGAGTATCTCACTTCCCATGTTGGATCACTCTCCCCTTTATTTATTCCATCGGTTAGTGTTAGCAGGTACTAGACTTGTTTATGTGCTCCCTTTGACTCTTAGTCCTTTCATTATGATCAATTGTGAACTGAAATTGATCACTTGGAATAGTGAGATGGCATTGGTACATGCCACCTTGATGGGATTGAATTGGAATCCCCTGGTATGTTTTTAACTCTACCATTTGGGGCAAGTCAGCTTGAGCATGTCCCAAATTATACATCTCTTCCCACTCTTATGTTTAACAGGGATCACATTTCAGTTAATTTTTAACACTTAAGAATAACTGTGTATTAATTACAGAAGTAAACCAGTCATATTAAGTAGAACAGACAAAAAAACTACTAAGAGGGATAATGTATTAAGTTGTTCATTAACAGTCAGGGCTATGCTGATCAAGTCACCGTTTCCCATAGTGTCCGTTTCACTTCAGGAGGTTTCCTTTTTGGTGTTCAGTCAGTTGTCACCGATCAGGGAAAACATATGGTATTTGTCCCTTTGGGACTGGCTTATTTCACTCAGCATGATGTGTTCCAGATTCCTCCATTTTGTTGCAAATGACTGGATTTCGTTGTTTCTTACTGCAGTATAGTATTCTAAAGAGTACATATCCCATAATTTCTTTATCCAGTCTACCGTTGATGGGCATTTAGGTCGGTTCCAGGTCTTAGCTATTGTGAATTGTGCTGCAATAAACATTAGGCTGCAGACTGCTTTTTTGTTTGCCAATTTAAATTCCTTTGGGTAAATTCCAAGGAGTGGGATGGCTGGGTCGAACGGTAGGGTTATCTTCAGGTTTCTGAGGAATCTCCAGACTGACTTCCATAGTGGCTTGACCAGTTTGCATTCCCACCAACAGTGGGTTAGTGTCCCTTTTTCCCCACATCCTCGCCAGCATCTGTTGTTGGTAGATTTCTGAATGTGAGCCATTCTAACCGGGGTGAGGTGAAACCTCATTGTGCTTTTGATTTGCATTTCCCTGATTGCTAGTGATCTTGAACATTTTTTCATGTGCCTGTTGGCCATTTGGATTTCCTCTTTTGAAAAATGTCTATTGAGGTCCTTGGCCCATCTCTTAATTGGGTTGTTGGTTTTGTTTTTGTGGAGTTTCTTGATCTCTTTGTAGATTCTGGTTATTAACCCTTTATCTGTTGCATAGTTTGCAAATATTTTTTCCCATTCTGTCGGTTGTCTCTTCACTCTCCTGACTGTTTCTTTTGCAGTACAGAAACTTCTCAATTTGATGCAATCCCAATAGTTGATTTTGGCTTTGACTGCCTGTGCCTCCCGGGTCTTTTCCAGAAACTCTTTGCCTGTGCCAATATCTTGAAGGGTTTCTCCAATGTTCTCTAGTAACTTGATGGTGTCAGGTCGTAGATTTAGGTCTTTAATCCATGTTGAGTGGATTTTTGTATAAGGCGTAAGGTAGGGGTCTTGCTTCATGCTTCTGCACGTGGAAATCCAGTTTTCCCAGCACCATTTATTGAATAGACTGTCCTTGCTCCAGGAATTGGTTTTAGATCCTTGATCAAATATAAGTTGGCTGTAGATGTTTGGGTTGATTTCTGGTGTTTCAATTCTGTTCCATTGGTCTATCCATCTGTTTCTTTACCAGTACCATGCTGTTTTGATTACAACTGCCCTGTAGTATGTCCTGAAATCTGGTATTGTGATGCCTCCGGCTTTGTTTTTGTTGTACAAGATTGCTTTAGCTATTCGAGGTCTCTTGTGCCTCCATATAAATTTCAGCACCAATTTTTCCAGATCTGAGAAGAAGGTCTTCGGTATCTTGATTGGTATTGCATTGAATTTATAAATTGCTTTTGGGAGAATGGACATTTTGATGATATTGATTCTTCCAATCCATGAGCATGGAAGATTTTTCCATTTCTTGGTATCCTCTTCTATTTCTTTCTTTAAGGTTTTGTAATTTTCATCGTAGAGATCTTTAACGTCCTTGGTTAAGTTTATTCCAAGGTATTTGATTGTTTTTGTAGCTATTGTGAATGGGATTGATCTTAGAAGTTCTTCCTCAGCCATGGCATTGTCTGTGTATACAAAGGCTGTTGATTTTTGTGCATTGATTTTATACCCTGCTACTTTGCCAAAATCTTCTATGAGTTCCAATAGTCTCTTAGTAGAGTTCTTTGGGTCCCCTAAATAAAGAGTCATGTCATCTGCAAAGAGGGATAGTTTGAGTTCTTCCTTCCCAATTTGTATCCCTTTAATTTCTTTTTCTTGCCTAATAGCTCTGGCTAGAACCTCCAGAACTCTATTGAATAGCAGTGGTGAGAGTGGGCATCCCTGTCTGGTACCAGATCTCAGTGGAAATGCTTCCAACTTTTCCTCATTCAATAGGATGTTGGCTGTGGGTTTTTCATAGATTGCTTTGATTGTATTGAGGAATGTTCCTTCCAAACCCAGTTTGCTTAGAGTTTTCATCATGAACGGGTGTTGTATTTTATCAAATGCTTTCTCAGCATCTGTTGAGATAATCATATGGTTTTTCTTCTGCAGTCTGTTAATGTGGTGTATCACATTGATTGTCTTGTGCACATTAAACCATCCCTGCATACCAGGGATAAATCCCACTTGGTCTGGGTGGATGATCTTTCTGATGTGTTGTTGCATTCTATTGGCGAGAATTTTATTGAGGATTTTTGCATCTATGTTCATCAGGGATATTGGTCTGTAATTCTCTTTCAGTGCTGCATCTTTTTCCAGCTTAGGAATTAAGGTGATGCTGGCTTCATAGAAAGAATTTGGGAGGATTCCCTCTTCTTCGATTGTTCTGAATAGTTTGAGAAGAATTGGAGTTAGTTCTTCTTTAAATGTCTGGTAGAATTCAGCAGTGAATCCATCTGGTCCTGGGCTTTTCTTTGTTGGGAGGGCCTTTATTACTGTTTCAATTTCTGTCTCAGTTATGGGTCTGTTTAGGTTTTAGATGTCTTCCTGGTTCAATTTAGGTAGGTTGCATGTGTCCAGGAATCTATCCATTTCTGATAGGTTTCCCTGTTTGCTGGCATACAAGTCCTTGTAGTAATTTCTGATGATTCTTTTTATTTCTGTGGTGTCTGTTGTTACGTTTCCTTTTTCATCTCTGATTTTATTGATTTGGGTCTTTTCTCTTCTTTTTTTAGTTAGTTGGGCCAGTGGGGTGTCAATTTTGTTTATTTTTTCAAAAAACCAGCTCCTCGTTTGGCTGATTTTTTGTAATGTTTTTCTTGATTCAATCCTGTTGATTTCTTCTCTGATTTTAATTATTTCTCTTCTCCTACTAGATTTGGGTCTGGTTTGCTGTAGGGTTTCTAGATCCTTGAGGTGAATTGAAAGCTCATCTATTTGGTGCCTTTCCAATTTCTTGATGTAGGCACCTATTGATATAAACTTTCCTCTTAACACTGCTTTTGCTGCGTCCCATAAGTTTTGGTATGTTGTGCTGTTATCCTCATTTACTTCCAGAAAGTTTTTGATTTCTCTTTTGATTTCTTCTATGACCCATTGTTCATTCAGGAGCATGTTGTTCAATCTCCATGTGTTTGCATATGCTCTATGGATTCCTGAGTTGCTAATTTCCAGCTTCATCCCGCTGTGGTCTGAGAAGCTGCATGGTATGATTCTAATTCTTTTGAATTTGCTGAGACTTGCTTTATGGCCTAGTATGTGGTCAATCCTAGAGAAGGTTCCATATACTGCTGAGAAGAATGTAAAATCTTTAGCTGTAGGATTGAAAGTTCTGTATATATCTGTTAGATCCATTTGGGCTATAGTGTCGTTTAAATCTACTGTATCCTTGTTGATCTTCTGTCCTATTGATCTGTCTATTTCTGAGAGTGGAGTATTGAAGTCCCCCAGTACTATTGTATTGGGGTCTAAGTCTCCCTTTAAGTCCGTTAACAAATCTTTTAGGTAAACTGGTGCCCTGTAGTTAGGTGCATATACATTGATAATTGTTATATCTTCCTGTTGAATTGATCCCTTAATCATTATGTAGTGTCCCTCTTTGTCTCTCTTAACGGTTTTTGTGGTAAAGTTTATGTTGTCTGAAATTAAGATGGCTACGCCTGCTCTTTTTTCATTTCTGTTGGCATGGTATATCTTTTTCCAGCCTTTCACTTTCAGGCTGTATGGATCTTTGTTGGAAAGATGAGTTTCTTGTAAGCAGCAAATAGATGGGTTTTGTTCCTTAACCCAATCAGCCAATTGGTGTCTTTTAAGTGGACAGTTCAGGCCATTCACGTTCAATGTGACTAATGATAAGTGGTAACTTTGCCCTGCCATTTGCCAAAGATAAGTTCTAATATATGCTTTGAATTCCCTGTGATCTTTTGCTGTGAGCTTTCCTTCCTTGGTTTCCTTCCTTTACCTTCTTTCATATTGATGACCGTGTTTCTTTGTTTCTGTGTGTAACACATCTTTAAGCATCTTTTGCAGGGCTGGACGAGTGGCAACAAATTCTTTCAATTTCTGTTTGCTATGAAAAGTCTTTATTTCACCTTCATTCACAAATGATAGCTTTGCAGGATATAATATTCTGGGCTGGCAGTTGTTCTCTCTTAGTACCTGGGCTATGTCTCGCCATTCCCTCCTAGCTTGTAGAGTTTCTGATGAGAAGTCAGCTGTGAGTCTGATTGGAGATCCTCTGAGAGTAATCTGACATTTCTCTCTTGCACATTTTAGGATCTTTTCTTTATGTTTCACTGTGGAGAGTTTAATTACAACGTGTCGTGGTGAGGATCTCTTTTGGTCGTGTTTATTAGGGGTTCTGTGGGCTTCCTGTACTAGGATTTCTCTGTCCTTCTCCAAACCTGGGAAATTTTCTGCTAATATCTCACTAAAAAGGCCTTCTAATCCTTTCTCCCTCTCCATGCCTTCAGGAACTCCTAGAACCTGAATGTTGGGTTTTTTAATAGTATCCTGAAGATTCCCGACAATATGTTTTAGAATCCTAATTTCCTCTTCTTTTCTTTGGTCTGACTGTATCCTTTCCTGTTCTCTGTCTTCTAAGTCCGATATTCTCTCTTCTGCTTCACCCATTCTGTTTGTAAGGCTCTCTATTGTGTTTTTTATTTGATCTATTGAATTCTTCACTTCAGTCACTATCCCAGTTTCCTGTTGTACTAGTTGTTTCGTTTCATTTTGATTCCTCCTTAATATTTCATTTTCACGAGAGAGATTTTCTATCTTGTCCATTAAGGATTTCTGTAGTTCAAGAATTTGTTTTTGAGAACTTCTTAATGTTCTTATCAATTTTTTGAGATCTGCTTCTTGCATTTCTTCTATATCATCATCCTCATAATCTTGAATTGGGGTGTCTTTTTCATTTGAGGGCTTCATGGTGACTTCCTTGTTTTTATTACCTTGGTTTTTGCGTTTGTTATTTGGCATATTGGAGATATTTGGTTTCTTCACTGTGGTGCTTTTTCTTGTTATACTATGACTCTAGATTAAGTGGACTATCTGTTTTTGATGGAGCCTTAGGGCTTGAGATGGGTGTGGCCTGAGAGCTCTGTTTGGTGTGCCAAAGGTGACACTCCCAGGTTAGGCATGGTAAACCTCTCTATCTCTCTCTCTTTCTTTTTTTTTTTTTGATTCAAAAGGGAAGTTATTCTGCACAGCTGAACGAAGTTGGAGGTAGTTAGCAGGCAAATGATATACCCACAGGAGCCAGAGATCAGAAGCTCTTTCCCAAGGACCACACAGGGTTATCTGTTCGGCCCTCAGAGTGGGCTCAAATTCTCCTTCAGTCTCCCACTGGGTTGCCAAAGTTACGGAATTATAGCGTCTCTGGAGAGTGCTCACGTGAATTCCGTGAGTTCTCTCCCCCACCGTCTCTTTTTTCACAGTCTCAGTTCAGTAGCACCACAAATTTACTAGGTCCTAATCTCCTGTTAATTTGCCCCGCCCAGAGTCAGGTTTTTCTGCTAGGCTCAGGGCCGGTGCAGACCTGAGGTCGCTCTGCTTACGATGTATGTCCAAGATGGCGCCTGCTCTTTGTCTTGCTCGCCCTTGAGAGGTGAGCAGAGAGAGAGAAACCCGTGTCCGTGCCAGTCACCCTCTCTCTCTTCCAGTTAGTCTGGTGAAGTTCCCCCCCCCCCCCCCGGGGGTCGTTCCCTCTAGTCTCCTCTCTCCGCTTGCCTGCCGGTGTCTCGGGCTATTGAGGTTCGGCTCACCTCGCGTTCCAGCAGCTCGGTCCCGCGGCTCGGCTTCCGCGCGGTGGGCGACCTTGTTCTCCCAGTAGGTCCTCCGATTCACGACCACTCAATCCAGAAGGGTTTCCTCTGCAATATTTTCCTGGTTCTTTTTTCTGAGGCTACCGTAACTCCCCTTTTATTAAACTAAATTTTCCCGGACTATCGGTGCGCGCCTTCACTATTCCGCCATCTTGGCTCCCTATATATTTATTTTAAAGGCAGTGAGACAGAGACAGAGAGAGGTCTTCCATTTGTTGGTTCACTCACAGAATGTTCATAACGATCTGTCCTGGGTCAGGCTGAAGCCAGGAGCTGGGAACTCAGTCTGGGTCTTGCACATGACTGTCAGAGACCCAGATACTTAAGCCATCACTTGATATCTCTCAAGATGAGTGTACGTAGAGCTGAAATTGGAAGCAGAGCCAGGTCTTGAACTCAGGCACTCCAACATGGGATGTGGGTATCCCAAGTACCATCCTAACTGCTGTGTCAATTGCCCACCCCCTTACAAAGGCTTTTTAAAAATGAAGATTTATTTATTTGAAAGGCAGAGTTTCAGAGAGAGAGGGAGAAACAGAGATAAAAATCTTCTGTCTGCTGGCACACTCCCCAAATGTCTGCAATTGTCAGAGCTGGGCCAGGCTGAAGCCAGAACTGGGAACTCCATCTGGGTCTCCCACATGGGTGGCAGGGGTCCAAGTACTTGGGTCATCTGCTGCTGCTTTCCCAGGCTCATAAGTATGGAGCTGGATCAGAAGTAGAGAAGCTGGGACTTGAACTAGTGTTCATATGGGGTGCTGGAGTTGCAAAGCCAGCTTAACCTGCTGTGTCACGTCACCACCCCTTTTTATGCTCCCTTTAAAGATATTTGCTTTTTTATCTGAGAGTTAGCAAAATGTCCTGGGACTTGTTTGGCCATTCATTTAGGTGCAGAGAGAAATTATTCCACTGAATAGGCTGAAAAGGGATTCAGTGGCAAACAGTTCTTATTGTTCATGCTCTATTGAGTCTGGTTCTTTCAATTAGTCAGTCACATGCATATTGTGCCTCATTTTCCAAAATTTACCATACACAGGATCTTCTTGACACCAACCCATCTGTCAGCTGGCTGGACAAACATTATTGCACATAACCTATTTGGGACCAAACATCATTTATGTGCTTTATCCCTTGATGGGCCTCAACTATGGCCACTACCATCTGGGACTAACTATGTGCTACTGATGCCCTTATAGCAGGAGAATCCAGCCTGTCAGCAGACAGGAGTCACCCCAAGAGCTTGTCCTACATGAACTATGTGGACATATAAAGAAGAGAGAACACCCTGGCAGCCAAGATAGAAGGAGTGTTCACACTCATGAGTCTCTCCCTGGTGCTTGTCATTGTTGTCCCCTACTCATGACCTTGCTATCTGTGCACTGAATCTCCCTGTGGCTCCCAAGTTGTATCCTACATTCCCTATTTTCTGGAGTTTCCTTAAGCTGATCTCAGCACCTCAAATATCCTACTATTATGTCCATTGTCCAAATCTTGACTTGCCCCCATTTCATCTCAGGTACCCAGAGCCCTTTGCTGATGCCTCCCATGAGAGTACATCTGTCCTTAGTCATTCTGTGTACTGTGGTCCTATCACATGTGATGGCTTCTGTCCCTTTTAGTCTATGAGCTCTTTGAATATAGAGATATGGCTTCACTTATTTTTATATGATCTTTGTGCTCATTAAATATCTGTTAAATGTACTTAAATTGCAAATGTTCATTTGTGGGTGAATTATAAAGAACATGTGTGATCTGGAGCATCAGAAATTCTGGCCCTAGCAGTTAAGGTACGAATCGGGCTGCCCACATCTCTTCTTGGAATGCCTGAGTTGGAGTCTGGCTCTGCTCTTGAGTCCAACTTCCTGTTAGTGTGTACCCTGAGAGGCAGCAGGTGGTGACCCAAGTGGTTGAATCTCTGCCACTCACATGTGAGACTTAAATTGAGTTCTCAGCTTCTGGCTTCTGCTCGGCCCAACCCTAGCCCTGTTGCTGGCACTTGAACAGTGAATCAGATGATGGGAGCTCTCTTCATCTGTTTATGTCTCTCTAGATCTCAAATTTAAAAAAAAATAAAATTAAAATGTGAGAGGCCTCGGACCCCCTTCCATGTTTAGCCCTGACAGTGTTTCATGACTTGTGTGGCTGCATAGAGAACCAGATGTGTATTCCTTTTAATTGACTTCCAAGACCTGTGTGAACTCAGAAGGCATATATGTGTACCCTGATTGGAAAAAGAGCGAGGAGTTTGGTGATTTGGTTAACATACCCTGCAGCCACTGTTTTTTGTCAAGAAAAAGCTAACTGGGGAAAAAAAGAGACTGGGTGTTTGTAATATGGGTCAACAGGGTTCTTTGATGCCACGGAGGAGAGAGTCATCTAGTCTACCAAGACCTGCAGTTGGCTATAAGTGATCCTCAGAGTCCAGGTGGAGTTGGGGAGTTTAACTCCAACTCACAAATCTGGCAGCTTAGCGCTCAGGGAATGGCTTTGAGCTAAGTGATGTTTAGCATGCCCTACATGACTAGCATGATACTTTTCTTTTTTTCTAGGGATTGGGGGTGGGTGGTAGGTGGATCTCCCGTCTAGTTTGGAAGGAGGAATATGTTCAAAGGCAATGGCGTCTACAATTACTTTGCCTCCAGTTGTACTTGGTACCTGGCTTGGGATGGGTAAGGCATTGAAGGCCGAGTGGCCGGCAGTCTGCTGGAGTATGTGGCTTCAGCTTTCACAGGGTCAGGCTCTGCTATTTTGCTTGCCTGCTACTTCTGATCATTTTTCTCTTCTGCCTTTTATTTTTTCCCCCAGACCTTTTGGTGCTCAATGATTTTTGATTAATTTATTTACCATCGTTGGGTGATTGATGCTGTTTGGTGCTGCTACTTTGTAACTTTCCAATTCTTCTGGTTGTCAATGTGACAGCCCTTTACTGATGAATTGGACCCTGTACCTTGCTCTTTTCTTTCTCCCTGTGTGCCAAGGCTCTTGGTTTTCAGCAAATATAAATATTTCTAAATGTAGATTTAATGATTGAGAGCACCCAACAAAATCCAGGAAGAGCTATGACACTTTCATATGCCTTTATTTTTACTGTAAAATTTAATACATGTTTTCTTCTCTATCTGTTCTACAATAGAGTTTGGGGACCTTATTCCCTTTTTTGGAATCCTGCAAACTAATTTTCTGTTCTTCTGGTGTCTCCTTCAATGCATGACTCCCCTTTTTCCCCTTCTCATCTTCTATTCACCTCCTTGGTTTAGCTGAGCTCACTTTCCTCTGAGCTGAGATGGAGCTGAGAAAGGGTGCTCACATTATTAAGTCATTATTTGTCTCACTCTATGAGAAGCACTTTTTATTGAGCACTTTTCCATTTTATGTTATTCCTCAAAGCTTTCATTATTTAATAGGATAAAATAATTCACCAATCGCTGACTTTTCCAAGGCAAGGTATGAACATTGCAAAGATGAAGATCCCTATCCTTAAGGACCCACAGTTTGGTGGGGAAGACCTGTGTGAACTTGAACTCTAACTTGGTTTTGTGTGTGAGACTCTCTTTTTTATCTACACTAGGAGTCCTTGAGACCGGAGCCTGTGTATTCTCCCTTTGTCTTCCCTACAGTGGAAAGAGTTCAATATATGACAGAGACTTGGTTAAGACCCATTGCCATGGATTGTTCTGTGAACATGTCATCAAGTGTTCTTTTTTGTTCTCTGTCTCTGGGTGAGTCAAGTGATTGGACAGAAAGGATGTCATGAGGCTCTTTCTAGATTCCTGGAGCATATTCTTTTGAGTTGGCTCGTAAATGTCTTTGAAGTGCCTGCATCTGTGGTGTGGTCCCTGGGATAGCATAGCTTCCCACAGCATCCCAAGCATGAGGTATTGAACACAGCAGGTTAAACATGAAGGGTTTATAACCAGCAGGCATCCTATATACTTCATTGGCGTTCTCCATGATCTTGGATCTGTCCTCACTGTGTGCCTCAGTTTCTGCCATCTGCCAAATGGGAACACTGATTCTTAGTTGGTTCTTAAGGACCTGTAGAAGAAAAGCATTAGCTATTATTAATGTACTTCAAACTCCTTGGTGACACTAGCTGCATGAATATAGATCTTTCTTGTTTTAAACAAGTGATGCTAAACAAAACCAAGGAATATTAAATTATGAATTTACAGAAGAGATAAATTATGGAGGTAGTTATTATTTAAATTGCAGAAATATTTCTCATTTTCAGCCCAGGGTTCCTTTACAGAGCAATCTGTCTTGTGCTTTTAAAAGAGTAATTCAATTTACAAAAATTTGATTTGCATGCAACTTTTTAGAAACATTTATCATGTAAAGTGAGACATCATCTGACTAAATTAGAGAATTTACCAATATGTGTTGGCTTAAGATGAATATCGCTTCCTCCAAAAATGTGGATATTGGCAAAACGAATCTCCCTTCTCAAACTGAGACCATCCAAGTCCAGTTTGGAAGCGTTTGGTCTGAGAGTTAGTAGTCATGGTGAAAATATAAGGGGTCTTCCAGAAGTTCATGTAAAATACATAATATGAAAAAAAAACTAGGGCTGGATTTCAGTTTTATTTTTTACACCAAAAAATAAGCTTATCTTTTAATTTCACTTTCCACAAGTGTTTTGGAGTACTCTTGTGCTTGGATTCCTTCGCTAAATTTGTCCATAGGTACTCATGACCTCAGGGAAGTTAACTGCACAAGCCTTCGGTTTCTTCATGTGGTTATGATCCCTTCCAGCTGTAGGGTTCGTTAGGAGTGCTCATCTCCAACATAAATAATATGGTCACATGAGACCAGAGCTGGCCCCGTGTCCATGTGTCATTCATCATTATCAATGGGTAAATCGAGCCCTGATCCTCAGTTCTGAGCATCCCAAAACATTGCTTCAAGTTAACAAAATCGGGCCAGAAATCCTTCTTACTTTCTTCTTTACTGATGTGACATCTTATAACCATTTCTTGCATCTTCAAGTCTGGTGAGGTTGGGTCATGTCCATGAACTTACTGTGATCCCTCTGGCCCAGGGGAAGGAGCCACATAGACTGTAATGTGAGTTAATTCTAGGCAATGGCCTCTACATTTCAGTTCACGCTACCACGCATGATAGTTGCAGGTATTGAAGAGATACAAAGACACAGTGGCAACCCCTCCCCTCTCCGCAGATCCCCTGCACAGGCCACCAGTGGCTTGCCTTTGTATTTTCTTCCTGAGTCCTGTGACTTCTGGCTAGGGTTCCAGCCTTGCGTCAGCCTCTGATGTCTGCATCTCCCTTCCAAAGTCATGAATCATCAGAGGTGCTGAGGTTTCTCCAGCCTGGGTTCCTGGCAGAGGTGCTGTTTCTCCCTAAAAGTAGAGGGAAGGCAGCTGCGAAGGGACACCATTAACATGCTGACGGCACCACCGTCCCTGAGGGGTTTGGCCTCAGCCGTTTTCGTCTAATCAGGAAATCATTTTTAGAAAGATTTATCAGTGTAAGAAAACAAGCTCCTGAACTAAATTAGGATCTGGATTATTCCTCCCCCCAAACCCTCATTCTGTAGCATGAGGCAGATTGGTGAGCCATCGTGGTGCTGTGTGTGGTGAGTTTCTTACAGGTGTCTGCACCCAGAAGGGCTGCATTTTTGGAGCAGTAGTTTGGGGGTTTGGTGCTGGGCTCTCCTTCCTTCTAACTGGGTGAATTTCTTGGCCAAGCAGCCCAGGCTTCAGGACTCTTTAATCTGATTTTCTTTTCCTTTCTTCCCCCCAGTAATGAATTCACTGCATGTCTCTGGGAAATTAAGGCAATCCATTATACTGTTGTCTTCCTATCTTTGCAGCAGGGATAATAGTATTTAACCCACCTTTGCAGTTTACTGAGTGGCCTGTCAGGGGCTCTTCTTTAGAAGGACAACTTGAAAACATTTTAATAAATGCTCCTTAACCGAATGCTTTAAAAATACATGGGTCAAATGGCAAACAGCTCCTAATAACTAGCTCTGCACACAAGGCTAGCCATCCATCACTCTTGGCTACTTCTCCTCTTCCTCTCTCCACCTGCTTCTGATCCACCAGGGTCATGTTTATCTACATTTGGGGTGAGAGTCTTTGGGGGAGCTTAGAGTTTTGTGACAGGCCAATGGCTGCCGGTGGTACAAACACAGCTATGTTTTATGCTGGGGGAGCAGGTGGGCTTCAAATCCCGTGATGTCTTCAGCAAACAGCGCGTAAGGACAGAGAGGTGAGTGCCCAGCCCAGTGGGGTTGCACAAATGACTGTGTGGGACTGGACTCGGGTTATCCATTATACGCCTGTGGTTTCATTTCCAATGAAACTGGGGAGCTAATCACACTTAGCGGTGGCCACCTGTGCATGTCAGGCTGATTTGCTCATAATCACCATAATCTTATGAACCACAGGCCTGAGACCTGTGTGTCGTTCCTAGAGAACAGGGTAAAACGTGCTTTTTAACTTGATCTCTTTTCCTCCTCTTCTGTGAAGACAAAGGGGATCCCAGACAGTCGACAGCATGGGGAAATGTTGCTCCCCCTCTTCATGGAGGAACAACACTAAACCTGCCTAGGCTTCATATCCGAGTCACGGCACCATTATGTCGCTCCCCCTCTTCATGGAGCAACGACACTAAACCTGCCTAGGCTTCATATCCGAGTCATGGCACCATTATGTCGCTCCCCGTCTTCGTGGAGGAATGACACAGGACCCTGCGTTGTTCTTTTGTCTGCTCGGCCCTTCCCGGGTTTGCTGCTGTTCCTTCCCGGGTTGGCTACCGTCCCTTCCACCTCCGTGGAAGGGCGGTTCCCCCTGCCACATTCCCCACTTCCGCAGGGGAGCGGCACACCACTGGCCGGCTCTCTCGGGGGCTGCACAGGTGTTCCTTCAGATAGATGTTCCCCTTAGATGTTCCTGGTGCATGCCGTCTCTCTCCTCCCTTATAGTCCTCCTCCGCCAATCCCAACTCGGCTGCCCACAAGCCGAGTACACTGCTCTCCTCCAATCAGGAGCAGGTCCTACAGTTTATTGGTTGAACTGGAGGCAGCTGTGTAGAAGCTGCTTTTCCCTTCTCAGCGCCATATTGTGGGAGAGCAGATGCATAGAATAAGTCTTAATTCCAGTAACTTAGTCTAGTCCGGGTTGCTCCCCACAGGGAAAATGCTCGCCAGAGTCCAGCGTGAACCCATCTTAGGATCAGAAGGCAAAGCCAAGGCTAAGCCCCATTGTGGGCAGGGCTGACTGCTTAAGTGGTCCTGGCAGCCAGTTGTGCATGGAACCTCTAGTGTCCCTCTTCCCTACATTTGGAAAACCCAATACTCAGCCACTAGACTCTGAGTCCTTTTGGTCTGGGCCTCTCTGCAATTTTTCAGAAAGACCATCATGCCAACTCTGAAAAGAATATTTCTTCTGTGCTTGTGCTGTGTGCTGACTGCCTGCTCCTCTCACTGGGGTGGGTCAGGGTGGGGAAGTCCTCTGCTAATAAATGATCCCCCCATCCTCCTGATATGGCGATTTCCTGCACAAAAGACTTTATTTGTAAGAACACCCCATGACTCAAAGGAAAACCCAAGGAAATCTGAATGTTCTCCTTTCTCCAATTCATAGGAAACCTAGTTGACAGGACTTGGAAAAGATGAGTTGGAAGGGTTCTCAATGGAAAACAAAAATCTGTGATTCAGGAATTGCTCCAGTTCCACCTCAAAAGAAGCAATCACATGAGGAGGGTCAACCAAAGGCTCAAGGAACACAACACTTGTGCTTCACACTCTGAACTCCTGGGACAGGCACTCCAGAGAATCCACGAGAGACTGAGCTCCCTGATCAAGCCAGCAAGCTGTTGGATGGAGGTGTCTCTCATCTCCACAGTGAGACCAGGGATCTAGACCACAGAAGTGATCCAGCACTGTGCATTCTCTCTCTCTCTGGATTTATTTAAACAATAGAAACCATTCTCACCCAAATACCTTATATGAATTCCTATAGGGCAACATCACTCAGGTCAGGTGTTGAGATCTGGAATCTCCCTGTGTGCCTCCTTCCTGGTATGTGCATCCCCATGGTTCCTCCTTTCAGCCACTCTCCGGGTGCTTCCATGGGATCCCAGAACTAAGGCCATGCATTGCGCATCATGCTTGCATTTTACAGATGCAGTCATGGAGGCTGGAAAAGAGGTTTAGGCTTGCATGGCACATGGCAAGTGTTCAATAAATATGTCCGACACATCAGCTTCTTGACTGTGAGGCAGAAGAGCTATGCACAAAGAGCCAGGCATGTGCTGTGGATGTCGAGGGAAGGAACTTTTGCTCTCCTCTCAGTTTTTCCTATACCAGCAGTGCCCTTGCTTCCTCTGGGCTCTCACTGTGGTTTGCCTAGTGTAGCTGGGACTGGGATGGGTCTGCAGGAAGGGACTTTCCTTGAGTGCTGATGCAGGAAGGAACCTGGCATCGATCTATTGCAATTATCAGCTCAATGTGTTTCCCTTGAATTTTTAGACAAACCAAGGTACTTTACAAGTGCAATAGAGCTTCCAATTAGGCATTTAAGTTCCCCATTTCTATTTCCCTAATGACTTGACTTGCTCTCTTGCTTTATGAAATGAAAATAGCTTTATTTGGGCATGCGAGTGCAGCTGATTGCATACTTAATATGCTTTTGCAACAAGTTCCTGTTCTGGGGAGTATATGCAATGCACAGCATAATATATTCCCATGCTTCTTTCTCTGACAGATTCACGACCATTTACACCAGTGCCATGTCTACACTGATTGGAGGGCGGTGCAGCCTATGCGGAAAAGTCCAGAAGGCTGGGGTTTTAAGCCTTTAGAAGCTAAGTTGTCCTTGAAAAGAGGACATGGTCTCTAAGGCTCTAAGCCCAGTGCACTCCCACTAAGGTGAGGGAGTACACTGTGCTTGGGAAGTTATACGGTGGGAAGCAGTGATGGGGCCAGGGAAAATAACACAAAAACATCAAAACCAAGATATGCAGGGCCAGGAAAAGGCATTGAGGCAATATCAGCTATGTTTTAAGGAGAAAAATAGCAGAGGAAGGACCTCTCCAGACCTAGCACTATAAAGTACAGGATCAGTGGCCACGTTTTCTTTCTTCCCTGGGGAAATGGGCCTGAAAATAGAGACATGCCCATTTCCAGCTTGACCTGTGGCTTTGAGTATGGCACAGAGCCGACCCCAATTTCCAGAGAGCCAGGCCAGAGGTCGTGCCTTCTTTGGCTTTCTGGTTTGCAGAAAGCATCAGATCAACAGTGGGTCTTACAGTCTTTCTCATGCCTGGATAGCACCTTTGAGAGTCAGTTCAGAAGGTCTGCAGTCTCCTCTCTGCCTCTCAAGTCTTTCTCTGAGCCCTGTGCAAGGCCAGGAGTTTCCAGAGGCCATCACAGCCCTCTGCAGGCTGTTCATTGCAGCATAACCCCATGTCTGTTCTCATGTAGTGTGTTAAGGGCACATGCTTCTCTTCTCTGGCTTTCTACACTGAATGGCTGGGCACAGGCTGGTGTCCCAGAACAGTTGTCACTTGACTGTCAGGAAGTGGGAGCCTAATATTGAAAAGGCTGGAGCCGGTGCAGCCTCTTTGTCATCTTGGCAGGCAGCAGCAGGTGGGGATGCCCCGGGTGTCCTGTTGAGACTGTCTAGGTGGGTCAGCAGGGTTTTCATATGAGTTGTTAAATGCAGAGCTCTTGGGGCTGCTTTGCAGAGTGGGGAATAATCTATCTCTGTGTGGTTATAGCTGCCGCTGGCTTCCTTGTCTAAGGTGCCCTTGATTACACCTGCCATTACAGAGGAATTGGCCATGACTCTAAGGCAGCTGTGGCTAAAGCGTGGACATGGGAAAAGAGATCTCCATGGCTGGACTCCTCCTTATTCCTGGGCACACTCTGGAGCTTCCTGAAGCACACCACCTGCTCGGCAGTGCTGGCTGGCCTGCTGATGGGAAGGCCTGCTTTCTAAGTCTGAAGGAGACCCCGAGGTCATTGTGTCCATTCCCCTGCCTTCAGGCAGGATTAGAGATAAGCTGCCCCTGCCAGAGGATAATCTCTTCTACTTGTAAAAGCTTCCAGAGCAGACCTGAATCTCTCTCGAGACCATTCATTGCAACTTTTAACAACTTTCACCATCAGGAAATTCTCCCCCATAGCTATCCTAAATCCCTCATGCTGGAGATTAAGCTCCTTTTCTTATTCTATCCTCAGTAGCCACTGCCAAGACTTAGCCTGCACTGCCTGAGAACTCTTCTGATACCTGAAGATTGCATGAAATCTCGCCTGCCTGTCTTCCCCTGATGAATAATCCCAGCTTCTTTTTCTCCCAGGCCCTGCTGCCCGCCTTCTCATCACCCTGGAGGCTGCCCTCAGATCTCCTTGAAGTACCAGTCTTCCTGGTAGGGAGCCCAGACTGGGTCCAGGACTCTGGTAAGTTCCTGGCCCACTGTGGGCATAGTGAATCTTTCTGGAACCAGGTGTGGGCTAGTGCTTGGGCGTACGCAGGTGTGTTGGATGGGTCTTGGAGGAGACAGGAGTCTCTGTTTGGCTCATGGCTCCTGTTCTGCCCCCCTGCCTCTCAATTCTTCCAATTTTCTCCATATCTAGTTTCCAGAAAAGAAATCTCTCTCTTCCTTTTCATTCCATTAATAAATGAAACAAAAATTAATGAGCATCCTTAGTGTTCTGGAAATATTCCAGTCTTTGGGCTTCTAATAATGTGCTGTGGGTCATGATTGCGTTTGGGGTGTGTACTTTGATTCCCTTAGTCCCTGGGGCTGCACAGGCAGGACCTACCTGGGCCGCGGAGGGCTCCTGGGCTCTGGTTGCTGAGTAGTCCCATTGCCTCCCCTCTGTACTGCATCCTTTCCTGCCTGTGCTGTGTGTGGTTGGAAGGTCTATTCTCATCCATAGGGCACAGAGATAACAAGGCAGGCAAAGCTGTACTCCAGTGGGGGTGTGGTAGGCAGACTTCTGAGATGGCCCTCAAGATTCCCTGCCCCTGGTGTGGATGCTCTGGGTCACACCCCTCCCCTTGAGTGTGAATGTGATCTGTGAATATGATGGGAATATCAACCCCCATGATTAGGTACACCACATACCCCAGGTGACTTTGAAGGAAATTCTCCTGGGTGTACCAAACAAGTGATCCCTTCAGAGACAGTGAGCTCCTGGTGGAAGATACTCAAAGTGTCAGAGGGATTCTAAGTGAGGCAGCCTCTCTGTTTCTGATGTTGAAGTTGGAGGGGCCACATGGCAAGGAGTGGGGCAGCCTCTAGAAGCTCAGGGTAGCCCCTGGCTAGAAGCCTGTAAAAAAGGGGGGACCTTAGTCCTACAACTACAAGGAACTGAATTCTGTCCTAATTGTGTGAGCTTAGAAGAGGACCCTCAGCTGTTGATGAGGGTGCAGGTGTTGATTTCAGCCTTGGAAAGCCCTGAAGAGAAGGTTCAGAAATTCCGTACCCAGACTCTCACCCACACAAGTACCACAAACCTAGCAGTTCAGCACAATGCCTATTAATCGGCTCACTGCCCAGGTCAGGTCAGCACCCTGGGCATGGAGAGCTGCTAATGGTTTCCCCTTTGTACTTCAGACTTTGAACCTTGCCAGAGGGACTTGAGTATAGAAATTGTACCTTCTCCATCTTTGTTCCTAGCACCTGCTCCATTGCACCTGGACTTTGAGCATAGGACATACTTGATAGAGTCTTGGGAACAGAAGATGAGAAAATTTGGTCTGAAGCTAGTGTTGATTGAACTGACAGGCCAGAAGCTACTTTGGCCACTTGTTCATCCCTTGGTTTCTTTCATAAGTATTTCTTGAGCTCCTACATATGCGTCCCAATCTGTGCTGGAGGCCGTGTGCATGCCCACACTATGGGTTGAAGGTTTTTGTCCTTTCCCTCTGGTTCATGGATTGAAGCCCTGGATCCCAGTGGGATGATCCTAATTGGTGTGGTCTTGGGAGGCAATGAGATCATGAGGATAGATCCCTCATAATAGAATTAGTGCCCTCATAAGAAGCAGCAGAAGAAAGCTGGCTTCCTCTCTCTGCTTTCTGTCACATGAGGACACGATGGGAAAAGGGCCATCTGTGAACCAAGACACTGATCCTCGCCGGATATACCAGGTCTGCTGGCACCCTGACCTTGGACTTTTCTGGAAGCATGACACATAGATTTCTGTTGCTTAAACCACCCAAGGTATGGTGTCTTGTGTTATCAGCCCACACCACTGAGTCACACAGTTAGTATGCCCCTCCCCTTTTTACCCTTTGAGGAATTTATATTCTTAAAGTGGAGACAGAGTTTAAAGAAAGTACAAAAACAGTGAAGCAGAGAAAACAATAACAAGTGGAGGTAAATGCTATGAAGGAAATAAACAAGGAAACTAAGTGCTTGGGCCTGGGGACTCCCAGAAGGACTAACTCCACGTTTCGAAGGTATAATTTAATGAACAAACAAATGTAGGAATCAATAATTTCCCTACTCCTGGATTTGCTGTATTCTGCTGAATTTCTCTTCTTTGAGTCAATTTCTCATGAGAGGCAGACTGTGAGGGTGGGTGGGTACTCAGGAAAGGGGTTTCAGGAGAGGGTAGCAAGCTCTGATTTGCATTTTATAGCACTCTGGCTGTGGTGGGGACAGAGTGGGCATGTTTCAGGGAAGACTACTCCAGTGGTGGAGCACGGAGCCTGCAATTAAGAAATGAAATTAAGAAAGTGATGGATTTGCAGGATATACAGGTGATGTAGAACGTGAAGATTTGCAGGGTGAGGGAGAAGGGCGTTGCTGTGGTTTCAGTATTTGTCCCCTGATCTCAGGGATTTGCTCCCTAAAGTCTGTTAATAATACTACGAGGGTGGAAGTTTCATCCAGCTGTGGTGTATAGAGGTAGGGTCTTTGGGAGGTGATGGCATTGGGTCATTAGGATGCATACCCCGAGCTTGAATTCTGGTGGCCTTAGGTGAGACCACATAGATATAGTCATGTATGCACTCTCTGTGTCCACTCCATGCCTCGGGACCCTGCCAGCAAAGATGCCACCAGCAGAGGCTGAATCAGTGAGGCCCACCTGGTCTTAGACTGTGAACCTCCAGACCTATGAGCCAAAATAGGCCCGACTGCCTCAGATATTTAGTTTTGATGACAACACCCTTACTGTTACAGAGATTAAAGGTCAAGGTCAAAGGCTGTTCCAGGTCTTTCTGGTGTGGGCACCTGGCTGGCTAACCATGCTAATTTACCACAAGAACTTAAGGATGGAGAAAGAGTGGTTGGGAGAGAACTGTAAGAGTTTCAGTTACAGATGGTTTTGTTGAAGGTGTTTGTCCATTAGGTAGTATGTTACACCTGTGATGTGTTTAGGACCACGTGTGGGGCTGAGTCAAAGGTGTGAATGTTATTTGCACGTAGACATTGGAAGCTATGAAAGCAAAGGAACAAAGAGGAGAAATAAGGACCAAAGTTAAAGAGGGGGGAAAGAGAGGAGCTGGCAGGGGGAAATGTTGAATATTCAGCAGAAGGGGCCGTCACGGGAGAGAATGACTGCTTAAGTGGTGGGCTGGGTCTGGCCCACAAGTGATTGCAGGAGGCACGGCTCAGGGAGGGTGTGCAGGAGGAGGCTGCGTGCCTGTCTGATGATTTCTAGTCTCACTGTAGGTCAGAGGAGATGAGAGGCCATTGTTGATTGTCACCCTTTCCATATTTTGTTTTTAAGAAGCGAAACTCAGAACACAGAAATTCTCCCAGGAAGAAGCTGACAGTGCTTGAGGGGATGCTGATATGGGAGAGAAGGGGAGGGGGCTTGAGGAGGGGGCTGTGTGTTTCCCGTAGTTTCCAAGGAAGGGACAGGTAGAGATGCAGGTGGTGTGTGTGTATGGTGTGTTTGTTATGTATATGTTTGTGTGTAAGCAAAAGGGTCAGAGTTCACATTTGCTGCCTTCTATGTTTTATGTGCATTTGGAGGCCGGGTCCTCTCCTGGGCATAAGGAAGGTGGAAAAGGGTAGGTGAGGGGAGAGTGGAGATGCTTGGAGCAGCCCCTGTGGACACTGTATGCAGGAGCAAGTGGCCATGCCTGCATGGGAGGGTCTCTGCACATGGACCACAGGGATGCTTGCAGGCCACACCAAGTGGCTGGGCTCAGTGAGCTGCTGGGTGTCTTGCGGAATCTAAAAGTGAGCAGCCTGAGAAGATCTGAGCTTCTGCCTGCAGAGCACCTTCTAGGCCTCCCAGAGTGAGGACAGCAGAATGGCAGTGCAGGGAGCAGCCCAGCTACCACTTCCCGGTGAAGAGTGGGGAGGAGAGCACCTGTGAGCTTTTAAAATAAGCACACGCGAGGCTCGTTTTCTGTCCCTGTCTCCGTGTTGCTTGTCTTACCACCTGGTCTTCCTCCTCCCCAAATCTGTCCCACACATAATTAATGACTGCAACAGCAGGTTCTTTTCATGTAACTGAAGACACTTTTCGGCAGCTTTTGGAGCTCTTGTGCCTTTCTTGGCTTCCCAGGCTGAGCTGCTCACCTTGTGTCTAAGACTGTGGCTCCTCTACCTGCAGCCCAGGACTTGGGGAAAGGGGTTCTGGTACAGGTCAGGGGTAGCCTCCTTCCTGGACAGAGTGAGAAGAGAACAGTGTGGAAGGACACAGGTCTCCTATTGCCTTTACGTTATTTTGGCTTTGGCTCTGTGGCATTGGTTGCTACTGGTAGGATCATTGGTTATGCAAAAGCAGGTAGCGTGGCAACCCTGGCTGCAGGGGTCCTCCTCGGGGGCTTGGTGGACCTGGGGGCTTACCAGCTGTCCCTGGGACCCAAGGGACATTTGGATTTTCCTGGCTACATCCGGAACCTTGGCTGACACTATGGGAATAAGATTCTACCACTCTGGAAGATGGATGCCTACAGGTTTGATTGCAGGTGCGTTTGCTGATTTTCACCAAACTTGAATTAGAATATTGAATAGACCCCATCAATAGGAATCATGTCCTCTCCTGGGCTCATGAGGAATTACAAATCTCCAAAATTCCACTACTTTCAGTGTATTAAAGAAACAAGCACAGCATTTTTTTCATAGTGTATTGTTTCACTTTAAAAAAATGACACTGAACTTGATAGGGGAAAAATTAGTTATCACCGTTAAGCCACACAAACGAGAAAAGGACTTAACAATACCCTCGTACAGTTAGATTCTTATGAGCTGGTGTTGCATCTTCTTTCTGTATCTGAGTGAGAGCTTAAAGTAAAAAATGCTGGGTGTCAACATTGGTGGCCCTGAAAACTCACACCCTACCCAGAGCAATAGGGTGAAAGAAAAATCTGCTGATGAGATTTAGGGTATTTTGCTCATCTTAGAGCACAGACCCACTTTGAAATTATGTTAAATGCAATATTAATGAAGTTAAAGTTTATCATAAATAAAGAAACCCTGAGACTCCACAGTTTTCTTCAGAGTGCCTTCTTAGTGTGTCACGAGAGGCAGTCCAAGCTGAGCAGGCAGCACAGGGGGAGTCTGATGACATTGGAGCTGGGGCAAGAGATGAATGAGGGGGGAAGGAATTGAAAAGGATGCTCCTGGGGCCAGATTCGAGGCAGAGCACCAGCTCACATGTTGCAGCTGTGTGCTGTCTGAGGCCAGGCACACTAGAAGTAGAGCCCCAGAGGGGGATTCTTGAACGTGTTCAGACAGTGAGGGAAGGGCAATAGGGCAGGGAAGACAGCTGAGGAAGCACACAGGCTCAGCTCTGCAGCAGCCTGCCTTGGGCTTGCAGCAAGCCCTGGCGTATGAGGTACACCCCAGGACTGGAGTCTCGTTGCCCAGCTTTCCTAGAGCAGGCACTGGTTTTAATTCCTGCTGATGTTCCCACTTGGACCAAGGTCAGTCTCAGGAGAGAGCACCTGCACAGAAGCACAGGCCTCTTCACTCACTGACGTCATTCATTCACTCATTCGTTCATTCAATCATACCTGTTGTAATTAGCTCTTACCATCTATCTTTGCATTTCTGACTGTTTCAGGATACGTTTCTGTAAATTCTGAACTAGTCATTGAAAGTCCAAGGCTTTTGTTCCTTCAGAAGTGCCAAGCCAGCTCTCTGTTACCTTTGGCCCCAGTGCATCAGTGCATTCTTGCCATTTGCACCCCATGTACAGAAGCTTGTAAGTCTCCGTGGGGTGGAAAGTAAGAACAGGAGAGCACCGTCTGTCCCAGGGAGAGGGACGAGGAAGGAAAGGGTGAGGAACCGAGAGGCCGAGAGCCCTGGGCAGAGCCCAAGTCTTCCAGCTGCTGTGCATGACCACACTCGGGCTGGGGAGACATCAAGAAAAAGTGAGCTTCATGGATGGCTTGCACCTGACTGGCTGCATGACAGGTGCGGGATGGGCCCCTTGCGGTCCAAGGCCACCCTGGGAGCTTGCTACTATGCAGCCTCCCACTCGGAGCAGAGAGGCTGCTTTCATTTACTTCATGTGGGTGAGGCTCCTGAACTCACCATCGCACTCTGTAAGACGTCCCAGTGAGGCCTTGATGCTGTCACTCCCTACCTCGCCGTGGCCCCAGAATCCCCATCTGTTAAATGGAAGCATCTGGCTGCTTGATCTCTGAGCTGCTTTCCAGGGCTGAGAGCCTATGACGCAGTGGCTCCTGAGTCAAATAATTCAGAACAAAGAACCTAACCCCGAGGGGACATCAGAGTGTATTTCAAAAAGCTTGTGGAAAAATGGAATTAAAAGATACATTTATTTTGGTGGAAAGATGTTTGGAAAGGAGATGCAGTTTGTTCATGGTAAGTATTTCCACGGACTTTTGGAAGCCCCTTTCTAGCTGCGGTCTCTGGAGAGGTTCTGGATAGTCACTGTTTATCACCAGTGTGGCTAGAGGGGTGGTGATGGCTTGTTGCCCTGGTTTTGGGGGAATTGACCCAAGTAAGGGAGCAGCCAAAACTGTGTTGAAATCAAGAAATACTAAATTTGAAAGACTGGGAATTGAACCAAAATCCCAAAGATAAAATATTGCCTGTTTTGTTGTAACATTCACAGTTACACAAATATAAACCCGGCCTATGACCAGTTTGAAGAATACTTCAGAGTGTCAGTTTAAGAAGGATTTATTGGGCTGGTGCTGTGGCGTAGTGGATAAGGCTGCCGCTTGTGACACTGGAATTCTATATTATGCCGGTTTGAGTCCCAGCTGCTCCACTTCTGATCCAGCTCCCTACTAATGTGCCTGCGAGGACAGCAATGGATGGCATAGGTGCTTGGGCCCCTGCACCCACATGGGAGGTCCAGAGGAAGCTCCTGGCTTCCCCCTATCCCAGCTCTGGCTATCTGGGGAGTGGGCCAGTGGGTGGGTGATCACTCTCTCTCTGTCTCCCTCTCTCTAACTCTGACTTTCAAATAAATAAAAAAAATCTTTTACAAAAGAACTGTTTATTTATAAATTCAGTAAATATTTATGAGATTCCAGGCACTCATCCAGAGGCAAGGGACACAGCAGTGGATGACATGACATCATCGCCATGCAGCCTTCATTCCACACAGTAATGTGATGCAGTCCACTGTCCGCCCTCCGTAGTGTGCATGCAATACAGATAGCACCTTGTGTGACAGGAGCTGGAAATCATCACGTGGCAGGAGGGGAAGATGCAGCAGAGTGACCAGCAATGGGATGATTAGGTCACAGAGTCAGGGGAACTCTGTTCGGGGGCGTTTGTTCCATTAGCTGTCTAATGCAGCTGCTAAAATGTTCCAAAATCCTGGGCTCCGTGACTGACTCGTCTCGGTAAATAGGAGGACCTGTTGGATGCCTCCACTTCCAGCTGCAGGTGCAGCCCTGCAAGTCAGCGCAGGCCATCCAGGAAATTACCAAGCCACTGTGCTTGACCTTGGCCTTGTTTTGATAAATCTGCGTCTCTCAGATGGGATTCCCCATCACTGACTACTTCCAACCCCCTCCCCCCACCCCAGTCTGTGATAGTGCCGGGATGTGGAGACCAGCTGGACTTCCTCCAGCCCACCCACAGCGCCTGCCTGGCAACCTTGACTTGCCCAACCTGACCTTTGCACTTCCTTCTTTGTTTTAGACCCCTCTGCTGGCACTGACTGCTAAATCAGACTCAAAGGGAACATTTTCTGTGTTATTGATGTTCATCTTCCTAAGTTTGCACAGTGTGTGGCGTAAATGCTAATTTTTCTAGGTGAGAAAAAGTTTTCTTCCCAACTTCTGGCAATGTTATTAATAATGTAGCAAATGAGACAACATATTCTGAGGGCTCAGTCAATCCCAGGGAGGCGGCCTGGGCCTCCGAGTCCCCACGTGGTTCCTCCTGCTGACTGTCTCTCTCCCAGGCGGGTCGCTGCAGCGCGCAAGAGCAGAGGGCAGGGGAATTATGCATGAGCAGAGAGAGGAGATGCTGACCTTCTGTGTTTAAAGGTTAAAATGATTTCTTGGGAAATGGAACAAACTCACTAATCAGAGACTGTTCTGAATTTTTCTGCAGAAATTAGGCCCTATGGCTCTCTTCACGTGGTCTGTTTGTGAGGATATATGTACATATATTCAACAACTAAGTCAAGTTCAAATTCAATTTATCGAATGCCTAGTATGTTCACAGTTCTGGAATGAGTGAGACTAAAGGGCGAAGAGAGAGGCAAACCAAAACCTTTGGTCACTGCTAAGTCCAAACACTGGAACGCACAATGAGCAGGATTTCAACTTCTCATTACTTAAAAGGAACAGGATTGTCATTGTCATTCCATGGATTTTGTCAAAGGCAAAGGAGACCAGGCGTGTCATGATGTCTATCTCCCTCCAAAGCTCCAGTGCGGGTGGCGAAGCCCAGCTCAGGATGAAGGTCGTGGGTAGCACGAGATCTTAACCATTAGGCTGAACTGAAGAGAGGTGGGGTGTGTCTGTGTGTGTCTGTGAATGTGTGGGTGGCTGGGACAACGAAAGTCATTGTTCATTCACTCCTTCATTTAGTTAACGTGCATCAAGTGAATTCCTTAAGTTCGGGGATACAGCGAGCATTGAGATAAATTGGAAAGTGCTTCAAAAAGTTTGTAGGAAATGTAATTAGAAGATTGGTTTGGTACAAAAAAATTCAAGGGAGGGAGTGGTGGGCGTTTGGCACAGTGGTTAGGATGCTGCCTGGGACATCGTATCTCACATCAGAGTGTTTAGCTCTGACTCCTAGCTCTGCTCCTGATTCCAGCTTCCTACTCATGTGTACCCTGGGAGGCAGCAAATGATAGCTTGAGTAGTTGTGTCCCTGCCACTTATGTGGTAAAGGTCTGGACTGAGCTTAGCTCTAGGCTTTGGCTTGGCCCTGTCTCTGGGGATCCATCTTGGTTTCTATCTGCCTTTTGAATAAATAAAATAAATAAAACTTTAAAACATTTTGAAATCAATGAATAGTTTTGTTAAATATGCATTTTTCATGAACTTTTTGAAGAGACTTTGTTCAAGTAAGATGCTATTTCTGCCTTCTAAAGTACAAGCCAGTAAAGACAGAGACTTTTTCTGTCTTGTTCTCTGCTCTAATGCGAGGACGGAGCACAGTAGAAACAGAGTGAACAAAGAATTTTGTAGTAGAGAAGAAGATAGACATGAATATAAAAATCATGCACATCTTGCAGTTCCTAAATTGTGTTCACGCCTGCATGTGTGTATGTGTGCATCAGGGCTCAACGAGAGCACAAAAGAAGCAGAGTTTGGTCTTCCTTGTGGGAAGGGAATAGGATATGAGAAAAGGTTTTGCAGGGACTCTTAGATTTAGGCAACATAGGTAGAAATTAGCTCTGCTAGGTTGCACAGAAAAATGAATTTCTTAAAGAACATGGAGCTCGCAGAATATCTAGGAGTGTAGAAACTGCAGGCTTGATGCTACGGACCCAGGAATCATGTTCTAAATCACACAACTGACCTGAGGGGTCTGCAGGAGGCAACATTGCCCCTGCACTGGACACAGTTGTGATGGCATGCACTACTGACACTACACAGTTGGGCAGTTGGCCCCACCAGGAGTGGCTGGCATCACTGCCCCACTGACATCAGAATAGACTCAGGGCTGTGAGTCCTTCATGCTGCAGGTGTCAAGTTCATAATCTGACTGAGGTTGCTCTGACCTGGGAGGTTTGGTCATCTTGGACAACCTGACCCTAGCTGCAAAGGAGGCTGGAAAAATGAGCATCTGGTTTGCATTCTTATCCCCAAACTCATGAGGTGGGGAATTTGTGGAGTTTGGAAAAGTGTTCAAAGGTACCAGGTGATCAAGGAGAAAGACAGATGATTGTTACAAAGGATAGATGAACCTGGCCTGCAGGGGATGATACTATACAAAGTTTTACATGTCTTAATTAAAGATTCTTACCCGTAAACAATCCAGAGCCACTGATGGGTATTAAGCAGGGAGGTAACAGTCAGATTGCACTTGTGGAAGCTGACCCTTCAGGCAGAGGGGACGAGAGCTGGGGCTGGCAACAGCAGGACCAGTTGTTGGGGAAGAGGGAGTAGAGAGAGAAGGTTCTGGTAGGAGCTGAGGAGGGCCTGGATGGGCAATGTCATGGAACCAAAGAAGATGGGGTGGGATGTAATGGAGAAGGGGTGAGCTGTGAGGGGTACCCCCAGGGTTTCTTGGCGGGGTGGGCAGCAGGGGTGTGATGATGGCTGTAACTAAGGAAGAGGCTCGGGAAACAGGCCCAGTAAAGAGCGAAGGACTGAAAGTACAAAAGCAGAGGAGGATGGATGCTTTTTTTTTTTTAAATGAATGTATTTGAGAGGCAGACAGAGGGGGCCAGTGCCTGTGCACTGATTCACTTCCCAAAGGCCTAAAAATGGTCAGGACAGGGCTGGACCAGTGTCAGGGACCAAGGACTTGATCTAGGTCACCCATGTGCATAGTAGGAACCCAGTTATTGGAACCATCACCACTGCTGCCCAGGTCTGCCTCAGCAGGAAGCTGGAATCAGGTGTTGGAGCCAGGACTCAAACCCAGGTACGCCAATACGGAGCGTGGCCATCTAGGTAGGAGGCTGAACAACAGCTCAAAGAATACAGCCTGACGGGGGCCAGTGCTGTGGCACAGCGGGTTAACACCCTGGCCTGAAGAGCTGGCATTCCATATGGGCACTGGTTCAAGTCCTGGCTGCTCCACTTCCCATCCAGCTCTGTGCTATGGCCTGGGAAAGCAGCAGAAGATGGCCCAAGTCCTTGGGCCCCAGCACCCGTGTGGGAGACCCAGAAGAAGCTCCTGGCTCCTGGCTTCTGACCGGCTCAGCTCTGGCTGTTGTGGCCAATTGGAGAGTGAACCATGGGATGGAAGACCTCTCTCTCTCTCTCTCTCTGCCTCTAAATAAATCTTAAAAAAAAAAAAAAATACAGCCTGACTGAGATTGGGCTGGTCCTGTCCTCAGAGACCAGGGGGAGAGGGTGAAGCCTTTGTAGATGCATTTTTACACAGGGGTTCAGGAAGTTGGGGAGTTCATACCCGGGGGACTCGTGTTTCCCAAATTCCTTCAATATCAGACCCACTTCCCTAATCTGGTGTTTTGGGGAGTCTCCCCTTCCCACTGGGGTCAGCCTCAGGGGTCACGAAACCTTTTCTTAAAGGGCCAGATAGTAAATATTTTTGGCTTTGTGTGCTGAAAGATCTCTGTCTCAGACATTCAACTATGCTGTTTGCGAGTGAAAGCTGCCAGAGACAGGCCATAAATAAAAAGGTGCGGCCGGGTTCCAGTGACCTTTATTTATTAAAACCGGCTGGGCCACACTTTCCCGACCCCTGATCTGGCTGGTTCCGATGCTGCCCGACCCTCTCGTACACGATCTCACTGCCCTTTGTGCTTTTCCTCCGGAGCACTCATCTCAACTCTAATTAATTACTTGTCTAATTATGTGTTTACATGGACTCTGGTGTTAGTGTTAAGGCAGGGGTCACGCTTGTCTTGTTGTGTGGATTCCTGGAGCTGGCTCAGGTAGGGACGAGCATGTATCTCATGCTTACCTCGTGCCAGGCACCATGCTTTTCATGTATCAGTTCATTCAGACTGCCCAGTATTTCCAATAGGCAGACACAGCTATTATCCCCATTGTACAGCTAAGGAAGCTGAAGCTGAAAGTGGCTACATAACTTGGTTGAAATCACACAGCTGGAAAGTGGAGGGGCTGGGATTTGGACTCAGCGTGGCTCTGCTGAGTGAGTCTTCATGACACCATTCTGCCTCCGGATGAGCTGTGGGTGAAAGCTGAACCAAGTGGACTAGGGGCTGTGCACCTCATCTGGGAGGAAAGGGCGATGGCAGGGTGGTGTGCTTGAGGCAGAGGGTGGAGACCTGGCATTGCCATTGTGGGCAGACAGGTGGTGGCTGTGCCCTCTGTCCAGCTAGGGCAGAAGTCTGGCACGAGTGCCCTGTACAAGCTGTGGGCCTTCCTCTGGGCATGGGCGGTGGTTGGTGACAGGAAAGAGCAGGCTGAGGTCTGTATTGATTTGCAGGTGTGAGGCAGGTTAGGGGTTTGCCAAGAGTGTATCTGTAGTCAGAGAAGCCTTCTGAAACCAGACATTTGAGGCTGGATCAGATAGCCCCAGGGTCAGGCACTGGTGTGGATGCTAACTAACCTTGTGAATGGACACATGGCCTTATCTGGGCCTTAATTTTCTTATATTCAAAAGGAAGCCAACAGATCTCTGCTGCAGCAGCTGGCTGACAACAAAAGCAAATTCAACAGCAGGTGCTGGCCTGCAGTTGCAAGTCAACAAATTGGCCCGGCTTCTTGCCCACTGGGCTCTGTGAAAACAGCGTCTGGCCCATGATAGTCAAGCCATGCCTGGAGAAGCTGTATCTCCTCCTGCTTCCCTGTGTGCCTTTGCCTTTCCAGAATCTGCATTGAGTCACAGATCCAAAATTATGCAGCTCCAGTGAAAGATATCCTGTCCCTGGGAAAGTTGTCGAGTCTCCCAATCGAACGCAACACTGCCTGCGTTAGTGAAGATAGGCCTTCAGACCTCGGAAGGGTGGCATCCCCCTGTAGTCTTGTGCTGGTTAAGCCCATCCAGAAAGCTGCAACAGAGCATCATCCAGTTCATCCAATGGAAAGGAGTTAAGGGATTCAACAGAATGCATGCTGGGGGCCAGCTCTCCCTGGGTCGCCTGCATTGGTGTCTATCTTCTGAACAAGAGGCACAGGCAGCTTTGTGGCAAATGAACCATTCCTGAGTGTTTGCAGCTGCAACAGCTCTGAGAGATGGGGATGGAGCATCCCTCTGGGGCCACAGGCAGATTTGTTTCCTGAACCAGATGATGAAGATGATGTCATCCTTCAGGGCAATTGTTGGGATGCTTTGTAGCAGCTCCTTGTAACACTGGGAGCTTCCTGAGCTCAGATTCCCTTGGCCATGACATAAACTCACTGTGTACACAACATTCATCTTGCTCCACGGCAACCTTGTCCCCTTCGGAACCTGGCAAGCGAGGGGAATGGCTACATATGTGCAGCTCACACTTCCTTCTGTGCTGTGTGAGAGAAAGTTCTTTGTTTCTGATCCAGGAGTTTCATGTCTTTGGTCACCATTTGTGAAACTGTAACATGCCAGCTTGTTAGCTTGTAAGCAGAGTAAAATCTCAGCTGTTTTACGACTTTGGACAGAATGAAGATTCAGAAAATTATGTGATGAAGAATTACTGGAAAGAAGTCTAGCTAAGGAGAGAAGTCATAGAGCAGTCAATAAGTGTTTCCAAACATCTGAACAGCCCAGGTGAAGGAGTGCTTAGACGTCCGTGCATCTCCAAAGAACAGCACTAGGAGCAGTGTATAGAAATTTCATGGGCAATGATTTGATTGAATTCAAGGGAGTTGTTTTTTCATTAAAAACATTTATGAGAGAGAGAGATTGATTGATTCCCCCATCTGCTGGGTCACTTCCCAGATGCTCATGGTGGCACAACCATTGTGTACCAGACTGAAGCCAGGAACCAGGACTTCAATTCAGGTCTCCCAGAAGGTGGGAGGAAACCAATTCCTTGAGTTCTCACTGATGACTCTCAGGAGCTGCATTTGTGGGAAGCTGGAGTCAGGAGCCAGAGCCAGGAATTGGACTCAGGTGTTGCAGTGTGGGATGTGGACACCCTAACCTGCATCTTAACTGCTAGACCAAATGCCTTCCTCATGAGAGTAATTTCTAATACATGCAGTAGTGCACCAGGATTTTGACGTGATTTGGAGGGTAGTGAGCTTGCATTAGAACTTGCTGGAGATGCTTTAGCAAGGAATTTTTGACTGTGATTTATGGTAGAATAAATAACTCAGAGACCATTGCTGTTACTTGTTTCTGAAAGCTGATGATCTCCCTAGTGTTTAGAAATCCTAAGTTGGGACATTATTTTGCACTTTTGGTCTCAGGAGAGCATGCGGGAAATTTGGTGCCTGTTGTCAATTCCATGACTTTCATCAGCACCTTTGGCTTAGTGAGGGCAGGGGAGGGATGAGCAGATAGTAAGGAGACACAGTGACTCTTCGGAGATCAGGGACTCAGTCCTTCTCCTCCTCTGCCCTTCACTGAGGTAGCTTTGCCTTCCTGCTGTGTGATCCTCAGTAAATAGTAGTTGCCTATGTGGTGTGGGGGTATTTGCAGAAGGAATTAAACACAAAATTTAATCTTTGACTTTTTTGGTATATATTTTAATTCATTCATTTCACAAATGGTGATTGCAAACCTACATTTTACTAGAACACAAAGTTAAGGAGGCATAGTTCTTGCAATACATAATTCCTAATTTATTTGGGAAGATAGATCAATATCCAAATATAAGGATGTATTATATGGTAGGGTCTAAATTCATTTGGCCGGCGCCGTGGCTCCCTAGGCTAATCCTCCGCCTTGCGGCGCCAGCACACCGGGTTCTAGTCCTGGTTGGGGTGCCGGATTCTGTCCTGGTTGCCCCCCTTCCAGGCCAGCTCTCTGCTGTGGCCCGAGAGTGCAGTGGAGGATGGCCCAAGTGCTTGGGCCCTGCACCCGCATGGGAGACCAGGAGAAGCACCTGGCTCCTACCTTTGGATCAGCGCGGTGCGCCGGCCGTGGCGGCCATTGGAGGGTGAACCAACGGCAAAAGGAAGACCTTTCCTCTCTGTCTCTCTCACTATCCACTCTGCCTGTCAAAATAAATAAATAAATAAATAAATTCATGAGACTGTGTATTCTTAAGCATTGCTTTTGCCCCAGAATTCCAAAGAGAATCTTGTGGTCAGCTGCCCAGGCTCCCCATTGCCATAAGGCTGTGAGCTGGGGAAGAAGGAGAGTTTCTGGGGAGGGGGAGTCTGCCTCTTGAGTATCTTCAGTATGGGAAGGAAATTGATAAAAGAATGTTGTAATAAATATTATTATATACTATATGTTTGGAGACCTTTTTATATTCTTTGTGAAAGATGTGAGTTGAGAATGAAATTTCTTTTTAAATACTTTGGGTGACTAAAACTTCTATTTTTGAAATCAGCCTCACTCAAAATCCTCCGGTTACAAAGGATGTAGATAATTCTAAGTGATTATTGTCATGGTAGTCTTCAGGGCAGAGATGAACTGGAACCTGATTTCCAAGGACGGCTGAGAGGCCATGGGAGAGACTCATTAAGGAAGGATTGGGGGGTGTTGGCTTGGCACACACTTTCCAAGGGGTGTTCTTCATCTGCTCAGCATTCCTCCTATTTCCTGAAGCTTCTCGCTCACAGAGGAACAGCCTCAGCCAGGGTCACACAGAGATGCTGCATCCATCGTACCTTCCTTGAAGGGTTAGACTGTGACTGAATTCCCACAGCTCCCTCTTTGGGTCACTCCAAATGCAGCCCTGGCTATGAGAATCCTTGCCCCTCATTTTTACTCCTATAAAGCTTCAAGCATCACATTTAAGGCTGTTTCTTAAGTGACAAAGACAGAATTGCAGTCACATAGATGAATAAAATATTTATGATGAACCTAGGAAGTGAGTTTAATCACACACATCTCTTTCCTCTTGTGTATTAATTAATCCTGTTAAACCCCCCTCCCTCCTTGGCCCCCCTGCTACATAAGGATGGCTCAGAAAAGGAAGACAGGCTGAGGGGGTGTTTAAGGACCATCTTAAATGGACAGCCCCTAAATATTTCAAATGGAATCATCCATTTGGCAGATCCATCGTCAGAGAATCCAATTATGATGATTTTGTGATAAACATCCATTTTTATGTCCATGGAGCCTGCCCTTTCTCACAATGTTGGTCTCTCCGATCTTCCCTGCAACCATGGGAGTCAGGCAGGATGAGTCAGGCTTCAGTCCGTCACCATGAAATCCCAAGCTCCACCATCAGCATCAGCACCCTCTAAGTCATTTCCAAATTGTGTGGATATTTTATGCTAGAGGTTGAGAACACAACGGGGAGAGGTGTCAGGAATTATTATCCCCTTTCCTGGCTCTGGCAACTACAATAAATCTTTTTCCATCGTTAACAATGTGTTTCACCCTGAAGATGAAGAAAACCAACACCAGGACCAACACAGTCCATCCTACATTGAGCTGAGCTGCAGCAGATGAATCTTAAGCACTGAATCTCTGCATTTTCATCTCATTTAGATTCATCAAAAATCCCATAATTTCCCCAGTATCTTTTGATTTAATTTCCTTATGGTGAAGGGGGTATTTGACTCTGATGATTTAATGCTTATTCAAAATGAAACATAATTTCTGATATCCATTTCCAAAAAAAAAAAAAAAATGGATTCAGGAGGCAAACACGAGAAGTGATGGGGCAACTTTGGGGAGACGGTGATATCTTTTCTGACTGCAAATTTCTGCAAGTTGGTGAGAGAGGGAGGCGTGTGGAAGAACGAGGTGTGTGCATGCATGGGAAAGAGCGTCTATCATAGGATGGCTAGCGGTGTGCATGCGTGAAGTGCTTGACAGCTGAAGATGCAGCAGAAAGAAGCACGTGTAAGCGCAGAGAGGGCTTCTCATGTGAGCAGTTCTGTAGCCAGACTGCTCATGAAAATTTCTGCGAGTGGGGTCAGTTAAAAATCACATTGCCAACTCCCACTTCAGGCTGATGCTTTTTTTTTTTTTTTTTTTTTTTTTTTTCTTAACATAATAGAAGTTTATTTCTTGCTCCTGTGAAGTCTGCTCCAGACTCAGGTAACTATCCCTTTCAGTTATCTGCAACACAGCCACTTGATGTTGCAGGCTGCTTTGATTTCATGCTTCTCTCTTTCATTTTTCATTTTAGTTAATTTTTAACAGATTCAATATGATGTATGGATACAAGTCTAAGGACATAATGATATTCTCCCCCTCTCTCCTTCCCTCCTTCTTTCTACCTTTCTTTTGTTTTTATGATAGCATATTTTAAATTTACATTACAGTAAAAAGGTTTAGTACTTAACTGAATTAGATGTTTAACCAATAAAATGTAAAAAGACCCTAGTTTAGTAGGAATACACATAATGGCTATAAAAATAATTGAGTGGAAAAATGACCATTTCACCCTTATACAGGATTTTTTTAATCAATTAGTCATTCATAATTTCTTTCAATGAAATAGAATCAATGACAATGTAACACCTAAATATTTCCTGTGTGGGTAAAATATATTAATTAAGTTCATTTAGACTTTAAGCCATTTACTCTTTTTTTAAAATTTATTTAATAAATATAAATTTCAAAAGTACAGCTTTTGGATTATAGCAGGTATCCCCCCCCCATAACCACTCTCCCACCCACAAACTATCCTATCTCCTACTCTCTCTCCCATCATTAAGATTCATTTTTAATTCTCTTTATGTACAGAAGATCAACTTAGTATATACTAAGATTTCAACAGATTGCACCCACACAGACTCACAAAGTATAAAGTACTGTTTGAATCCTAGTTTTACCATTAATTCACATAGTACAATACATTAAGGACAGAGATCCTACTTGGGGAGTAAGTGCACAGTGACTCCCGATGTTGGTTTACCAATTGACACTCTTATTTATGATGTTAGTAATCACCTGAGGCTCTTGTCTGCCAAGGCTGTGGAAGCCTCTTGAGTTCACAAACTTTGACCTTATTTAGACAAGGCCATAGTCAAAGTGGAAGTTCTCTCCTCCCTTCAGAGATAGGTGCCTCCTTCTTTGATGGCCCATTCTTTCTGCTGGGATCTCACTCACAGAGATCTTTCATTTAGGTCATTTTTTGCCAGAGTGTCTTGGCTTTCCATGCCTGAGAAACTCTCATGGGCTTTTTAGCCAGATCCGAATGCCTTAAGGGCTGATTCTGAGGCCAGGGTGCTGTTTAGGTAAGCGATTTCCTCTTAACAGTGTATGCACAGGAATAATTTTATGCAGATTGCAATGCTGATAATTATATGCTACTTTTTTGTACTATATTAGTTAGCACAGATCAGGGAAAACATGGTATTTGCCTTTTTGGGGCTGGCTTATCTCACTAAGTATAATGGTTTCCAGTTGCATCCATTTTGTGAAAAAGTCAGAATTTCATTATTTTTTATGTATAACTAATATTCCATAGTGTATATATACCACATTTCCCTTACCTGATCATCAGTTGATGTGTATCTGGGTTGATTCTATATCTCAGGTATTGTGAATTGTGAGCTGCAATAAACATGGGGGCACAGATGACACTTTCAAGTGCTGATTTCATTTGTTTGGGTAAATTCCTAGGAGTGAGATGGCTGGGTCATATGGTAGATCTATTTTTAGCTTTCTGAAGAATCTCCATAGTGTCTTCTACATTGGCTGTACTAGTTTGCATTCCCACCAGCAGTGGATTAGAGAATCTTGTTCCCCATATCCTCACCAGCCTTTATTGTTTATTGGTTTCTGTATGACAGCTATTCTAACTGGGATGAGGTAAAACATCATTGTGGTTTTTATTTGCATTTCCCTGATGGCTAGTCATCCTGAGCATTTTTTCATGTGTCTGTTTGCTATTTGAATTTGCATGTTCAAGTCCTTTACCCATTTCTTAACTGGATTGTTTATTTTGTTGATGTTGAGTTTCTTGAACTTTTATAGATTCTGGATATTAATCCTTTATCAGTTGCATAGGTTGCAAATATTTTCTCCCATTCTGTTCATTGCCTCTTCACTTTGTTTCCTTTGTAGTGCAAAAGCTTCTTAGCTTGTTGCAAACCCATTTGTCTATTTTTTGCTTTGGTTGCTTGTGCTTCTGGGGTCTTTTCCAAGTACTCTTTGCTTATGTCAATAGATAATAAAATAGAAGGGTCTTGTTTTTTTTAATCTGTTCAGCCAGCCTGTATCTTTTAATTGGAGAATTTAGTTCATTTACATTCGAGGTTAGTATTGATAAATAACAACTTGGCTCTGCATTTTTCCATAAATATTCCCATTGTTTGCTTTGGATTTCCTTTGTACTGTTACTAGGAGATTTTCTACCTTCACATTCTTTCATAATGATGACTATTTTTTCTGTGTTCCTGTGTGTAGTACGTCCTTAGTCATCATTTGTAAGGCTGGACAAGTGGTGACAAATTCTTTCAATTTCTGTTTGTTATGGAAGGTCTTTATTTCACCTTCATTCATAAATGAGAGCTTTGCAGGGTACAGTATTTGGGTTGACAGTTTTTTTTTCTTTAAATCTTGGACTATGTCACTCCCTTTTCTCCTAGCCTGTACTGATGAGAAATCAGATGTCAGTCTAATTTGAGGTCCTCTAATGGTAATCTTGGGTTTCTCTTGTGCACATTGTGGGATCTTTTCTTTATGTTTTACTGTTGAAAGTTTGACTACAATGTCTCTTGTTGATCGTTTCTGTTCATGTCCATTAGGAGTTTTAGGTGCTTCCTGTAATTGGATATCCCTTTTCCCCCTCCAAATTAGGGAAGTTTTTTGTTATTATTTCACTGAATAGTCCTTATAATCCATTGTCTTTTTCCATACCTTCAGGAACTCCTTGAACCCATATATTGGATCACTTGATAGTATCTCATAAATTTCAATCACTGCTTTTATTTTTTTCCAATTTCTTCTCCTTTCTTTTTTTCTTTCTTTCTTCCTTTCTTCCTTTCTCCCCTCCCATCTCCTCCCCTCCCCTCCCCTCCCATCTCCTCCCCTCCCCTCCCCTCCCCTCCCATCTTCTCCCCTCCCCTCCCCTCCACTCCCCTCCCCTCCCATCTCCTCCCCTCCCCTCCCCTCTCCTCTCCTCTCCTCCCCTCTCCTCTCCTCTTCTCTCCTCTCCTCTTTCTTTTCGGTCTGACTGAGATATTTCCAAAGATTTTTCTTCAAGCTCAATATTCTTTTTTCTGCCTCACCAAGTCTGTTGTTAAGGCTTTCCACTATATTTTTTGATGTATTAAAGTGTTCATTTCTAATATTTCAGTTTGATTTCTCTTCAGAGTCTATCTCACAGGAAAATGTTTCATACATGTCCTGTATGGATATCTTTAACTCATGAATTTGCTTCTCATTACTTCTCAGTAATCCCATGATCATTCTTTTGAATTCCTTTTCAGGTATTTCATCAATCTCTTTGCACATTTTTTTTAAGATTTATTTATTTGTTTGAAAGTCAGAGATACACAGAGAGAGAAGAGAGAGAGAGAGCAACAGAGAGAGCGAGAGAGAGCGAGAGAGAGAGGGAGAGAGGTCTTCTGTCCGCTGGTTCACTCCCCAATTGACTGCAACAGCCGGAGCTGCACCCATCTGAAGCCAGGAGCCAGGAGCCTCCTCCGGGTCTCCCATGTGGGTGCAGGGGCCCAAGGACTTGGGTGATCCTCCACTGCTGTCCCAGGCTATAGCAGGGAGCTGGATCAGAAGAGGAGCAGCCGGGCCTAGAACCAGTTCCTATATGGGATGCCAGTGCTTCAGGCCAGGGTGTTAACCCACTATGCCACAGCACTGGCCCTTGTCTGCACATTTGGGGAGCTATGTTGTCTTCCTTGTTCTTGTTTCTTGTATTTGTGCACTTAATGTTAGGTATTTGTGGAAACACTTGCTATTTTTCTCCATTGGTGGGTTTTGTCTTTGAACTATGCCTCTGTGGCTTAATGGAATGTTTGCTCCTTCAGTGAATATTCAGAGACATATGCTGGGTGGGGCCAAGGAGCTGTGGTCAGTGCTCAAGAGTGGGGCAAGAACCCAAGTTGGGCATGGTAGATCTCTATTGTCACATGTCATATGTCATGGGAACATATGATCATGCCTGTTTTGTAATCACCGCCTTCTCTCTTCCTAGGTGATCCATGCTTGGGTTAGCCCACAGTGGGTACAGTCCTCATCCATGTTAATGAACCACACAAAGGATCTATGCAGTCCTCAGTGTGAGCATGGAACCCTCTGCAATGACCCACCCACCTAAGGTAGTAAGGAGCTCTGAGCCTTGTTCACCAGGCACAGTGTTTGTCCAGAGTCCCAGCTATACCCCATACCCTACCATATAGGATTCCATGGTCATAGCATATAAGGCTCCCACAGTCACAGGGTGCAAAAGGATTCGCTCTCTGCTCTGTGAGCCTGCCCCATCCACGGAGAGAACAGAGTCATTTCCAGAGCTGGCTGTCTGTGAGTGCTCTGCCTTGGCAGTTTGAGCCCTGTGGCCTGTGATAGATTGAGAAGATGGGGGCACCTCACTATCTTTTTTTTTTTTTTTTTTTTTGACAGGCAGAGTGGACAGTGAGAGAGAGAGACAGGGAGAAAGGTCTTCCTTTTGCTTTTAGTTCACCCTCCAATGGCTGCTGCGGCCGACGCACTGCACTGATCCGAAACCAGGAGCCAGGTGCTTCTCCTGGTCTCCCATGCGGGTGCAGGGCCCAAGCACTTGGGCCATTCTCCACTGCACTCCCAGGCCACAGCAGAGAGCTGGCATGGAAGAGGGGCAACCGGGACAGAATCTGGCGCCCCAACCGGAACTAGAACCCGGTGTGCCAGCACTGCAGGCGGAGGATTAGCCTATTGAGCTGCAGCGCCGGCCTGCACCTCACTATCATAAGTGGATACCCTCCCAGCCAGACTCAAAGTCAGTGGGAAACATGGATTTCTGCCTCTGGTAAAATCACCTGGCTACATATGTGGGAGCCACCACAGCCTCTACTGGTGTCAAAATGGTGCCTTCTCCCTGCCAGTTGCTGGATGCCCTTGTGGAAGGATGGGAAGACAAGAAATGTGCTTTCCCTTCACTGGATTAGGTTGGTACCCTGCCCTCCTCCCCTCCCGCTAGGGCTCCAGGCTGGACTCAAAGTCAGTGTGGTCCACAAGGTTCTCCCTTAGGCAGTGTCTCCGGTGGCATTGTCTGCCGCAGTCTGTCCTCACCTTGCTTTCTTTCTTTTTTTATTTTTTTAAAAATTTTTTTGCCAGGCAGAGTTAGACAGTGAGAGAGAGAGAGACAGAGAGAGAGTTACAGACAGTGAGAAAGAGACAAGAGGAAGGTCTTCCTTCTGTTGATTCACTCCCCTAATGGCTGCTACAGCCGGTGCTGCACTGATCCGAAGCCAGGAGCCAGGTGCTTCCTTGTGGTCTCCCATGGGGGGCAGGGTCCAAGCACTTGGGCCATCCTCCACTACCTTCCCGGGCCACAGCAGAGAGCTGGACTGGAAGAGGAGCAACCGGGACTAGAACCCGGTGCCCCAAATGGGACTAGAACCCGGGGTGCCAGTGCGGCAGGTGGAGGATTAGCCAAGTGAACCATGGTGCCGGCCCCTCACCTTGCTTTCAGAACCTGGGGTCTCCCCAGTCCCAGGCTGCGAGATTCACGTGTGGTGTCCCCACTTGCTGCTGTGTGTCTACAGTTTGCATGCTGCTCCATGCCAGTCTTCTTCTTTCTGTAGGATGTCCACTGCAAACTTGTCTCCAACTCTCCCCTGGGAATATACATCCTCTGTTTTTCTTCTGCTGTCTTCCCCTGGTCAGAATCAGCATGTCTTTTCCCTATTCAGCCATCTTAGAATTGCCAGGCTGATGTATTTTAAATAATTTATGCCTTAGAGTGAATTAATTCAAGTAGATTGTTTTCTTTCTCAGCTCTAGTTGAGACCACTGAATAAATGGAATTTTTGTCTTGGGGAGTTAATTAACTTTGTAATATGGATTGATTAATTAATTAAGCAACCATCTGCATGTTATTGTTCTTGGCATTGTGCTGGAATGAGGAGATAAGGAAGTTTTTGCCCCAGCCTTTGGAGAACTCCCCTACCATATATACCTCCATTCAGGGAAACAGATGTTTTCAGAATAATCTTCTGACATCAAAATGTTCTCTAGTTTGAGAAAACGCTGGTTCCTTCCATAATATTGCCTTTAACATTCACATAGTTGACACTCACTGTGATCCTTTGAGTCTAGGCATCATCCTTGGGTCTTGCAGGACGCGTTCTGGTAAGGCTTAGATGGATGCTCTTCTCCCATGTGGAGCACATCAGTGGATGTAGGAAGTTGTGTTCTGAAGTCAATGCAAGGCACTTGCTAGTATGACAGCCAGACATGTATCAAAGAGGATAGAAAGGCGGTGAGAACTGGGAAACTAATGAATGTGCCTGAGTGGTACTGGCAGGCTAGAGGGAGCCTGTAGATACTCTAGAAGTTTTTTTTTTTTTTTTTTAATGGTTTCTCCTAACCACTGATCAGGCTTTCCAAGTGCATTTGAAGGGCTGAAATAGAGTGGGTACTAAGTGCCACATGCATGACATTCTTTCTTTGGAACTCCGCATTCTGTAGTAAGAAAGAAAAGCAGAAACCAAAGACATTAAGATTCACATAAAAATGATGTCTATTATTTTGCTTAATCAAGTAAATAGAATGATGAGGTACTAACATAATATGATTACTTGACTTTTCTGCTTATAGATAAGGAAAAGAGTACTCATTATTTCAATTACCATTGAAAATATTTCAAGAATATGTTCATCTACCTTTCTGCTTTGGTAATGGAGTGTAGTGGATATAATGGAATAATTGTTTCCCTGAACCTCAAGGACCTCACAGTTTGATGTTTTTTTTTTTTTTTTTAATGAATTATTTACTTATTTGAAAGGCAGAATTGTAGAGAAATAGGGAGAAAGAGAGATATCAATCTATAATTCTCTGCCTCACTCCCTAAAATGGCTGCAGCAGACAGGGCTAAGCCAGAGCAAAACCAGGATCCAAAAGCTTCATCTGGGTTCCCTGCATGGGTACAGGGTGCAGGTACTTGGGCCATCCTTTGCTGCTGTCTGACAAATGAGCAGGAAGCTGGATCAGAACTGTGTCAGCCCGGCCATGAACCAGTGCCCATATGGGATGCTGGCATTGCAGGTGGTGGCACCCACTATGCCGCAGCTCCAACCTTGCATTTTGATGTCTTAATCCCATATGTTGTGTTATTTACAAACTATATCATGTGTGAAACTTACCTCCCCAAGGAGCCTATGACTTCCCTGGGAGCAGATTATATTTCCTATGTCTTGTTCTGCCCCAGAAAGCTTAGCCCAGTGACTTAGACATTAGCAATGATTTATAAAGAATAGTGAATCAGACTGGAATGATGAAGAGACACCGATTCTTTGGCTGCCTTAGTTTTCTGATGAGTGAATTGTCACAGATGCTTGTCTAATAATAATGGATGATGATCAATGAAAAATGTTGGAGCTAACACATTAAGAAACTGCAACATGTTAAAAATGTAAGTTCCATGTGAAGGCATGAGGAGATCCCCTTAAAGTTACTGTCTGGATGTCCTAAACAGCACTCTTGCCTCAGAATCAGCCCTTAAGGCATTTGGATATGGCTGAAGAGCCCATGAGAGTATTTTAGGCATGGAAAGCCAAGACACTCTGGCAAAACAGAACAAAACAAAACAAAACAAAACAAAACCCCTAAATGAAATATCTCTGTGAGTGAGATCCCAGTGGAAAGAATGAGCCATCAATGAAGGAGGTACCTTTCTCTGAAGGGAGGAGAGAACTTCCACTTTGACTATGGTCTTGTCTAAATAAGATCAGAGCTGGCAAACTCAAAAGGCTTCCATAGCCTTGGCAACTCATGACAAGAGCCTAGGGTGATTACTGATGCCATAAACAAGAGTGTTAATAGTTAAGTCAACAACAGGAGTCACTGTGCACTTACTCCCCATGAAGAATCTCTGTCCTTAGTGTGTTGTACAATGTGAATTAATGCTATAACTACTACTCAAATAGTACTTTACACTTTGTATTTCTGTGTGGGTGCAAACTGTTGGAACCTTTACTTAATATATACTAAATTGATCTTCTGTATATAAAGATAATTGAAAATGAATCTTGATGTGAATGGGATGGGAGAGGGAGTGGGAGATGGGAGGGTTGCAGGTGGGAGGGAAGTTATGGAGGGGGGGAAGCTACTGTAATCCAAAAGCTGTACTTTGGAAATTTGTATTTATTAAATAAAAGTTAAAAAAAAAAAAAAAAACAGAAAAAAAGGAGAAAGCAAAAAAAAAATTTCTGCCTGATTAAATGTGTGCTTTCCTCCCATTTGAAGTCCAAGGGGATAGGCACCCCTGAGGGCACTCTGATCTGATGGATGCACACTGCTGATTTTGGCGGAACAGTAATCACGTGGTTATGACCCACCCAGGTGGCTCACTTAGTGTGGGCCAGAGAGGTTCATCTGTCTCAACTCCTTCTCTGCCTGGTGAGCAGCCATGCTGGCAAAGGTGGAGTGTAGCAGCTAAGTCTAGACTGGGGAATCTGTAGGAGGGAAGGAGGGGGAGAGGGTGCTTGCATGGGAAATATTTTCTTACTGCAAGCTCAGTATTCTGCTAGGTGTTCTTTTTCTGCTGAAGGGAGACAGGATTAACACCAACACCCACAAGTGTAGTGATTTTATATATAGTACATATCACAGGCCTTATTGTGCAGGGCCCATGAGGGACAAACTATGTGTGGGCACAACATAGCTCATGCACAATTTCTCTCTAGAGTGAATACGGTTATCTTATCTTTGGGAGCATCAGGAAGAATCATACTCTGGGCTGGCCTGCCCTAATCTGTTTTCCTTTCCTTGAACAATTTCAGTTGTTCCATTTAGTTTTGTTTACTTGAAATGTTGTATATGAACGTTACCTGCATGCCTAGGGGTGGCAGGCTGTGGAAAATGTGTGCATTCTAACTAAATCCAAAAGCAAAATCACATCAACTCAGCCATGGACAACGAGGGACCATCTTTCACTGCAAGAAGTAATGGTAGGGAAGAAAGCTCTCTTCATCCTTGAAAAGATGAGGAGGGAAACATGTTTAGAAATGAAAACTCATAAAGCAAAAATCTTGTTTCCAGAAATGTAACAAAATTTCCAGCAGGATATTATAAGCAAATTTAATTTTGCATTAGTCCCATTTCAAATTATTATGTGTTCCTTATAGCATTGCCTCCTACTTTTAGTTTTTCTTAACAAGACCAGGCTTTATCCTCATCTGATTTAAGTGATATAAATTGAGGTTTTTAATCATATTAAATGAAAATGTATTGTGGTAAAAGGAAAAGGGGCATCAGCACAATCTGTCCATTAGTTACATCCCAACTCTTTCTTTTCAACAGCAGTACTTAACAGAATGACCTTCTGATTAATATGTTAAAAATGATTCGTTCTTCCTAAAACACTTAAGACAGTTTACAGTTTGCGAGAGTACAGATTGCTTCTCAAATAGATCATCTAATGATCAGAATTTATGGAAAGAAAAACTCACATGTAAACAAAAATAGATTTGGGGTTTCCATAATGTAGAAAATACAGGAAAGATTAAATCACGTTTTTGAGAGGTCAAACAAATCCACAAAATTAGCATAAAAGCTTCTAGTGATAAAATATCATGTGTTTTATGGTTTGGTGTAATTCCTAGCAAACCAAATAGGCTAATTTTAAGTGGTCTCAACAATATTCTCTTGCTGTTGAGAGATAGTTAGTATTATCATTTTGGGAAGCCTTATTAACCCTTTAACGATAGTTTCTCATTGAGTGAAGACGGGGAAGGTTCATTGGACGGCAATGGTGTGGTGGAAATAATCTTTCTTCCTACAGTGCACAGATGTCTTGCCTCTCATTGAGATAATCGATTCTAATATTATTAAGCACAGGCCCAATAAATCTGCCCTTGTATTTTTCTGATACAAATGCAATATACCTACCACTGCTCAATATCTTTCATATGTGAAGTAATAAAACTGATTCAATATGAAATCTTGTACTTTACATGTAAATTGGATTGCTATGGGCCATTAGACTCTTTACATAAACAATATATTTTGTTTAAAAGAAAAAAAAACTGTGCTCAGTTCAACATTTTGAAAGTTCATAATGTGCAAAATCACATTAGCAGAGTAAATGGTGTTGAGAAGGAGCTGGTGGCACAGCCCACAGAGGCATAACGGAGAACGGAGCCTTGACTTCGAGTAAAACAACTTTTCTCCCATGGGTGGTTTTAACAAGATGGCTGCCAACAGGTGAAAGCTCACTAATGTCAGGTGTAATTAAAAACCTTAATGCCAGAATCATTCTCTAAAGCATGCACAGTGCACCATGCCTGGGGGCTGAAGCAGAGTCTAAGCAAGGTAGCAAATCTTTTTGCCTTCCTCAGAAACTGGCGATTGCTACACAGGAAGGTGATGACATATTGAGGCCAAGTCTGGCAATGCAATGATGTCACAGGATCCATTTTTGATATTTGATAATAGCCTTCATTCTGCTGGGTCAGTATCTCATTCCTTGGCTTATTTATCTCCCATTATGTACAAAATCTGCACACCAGAATTCAGTAGACAAACCTTACCCAAGTGCAGTGCAATGTTTGCATCTTGGCCTCCTTTGTAACACTGATCCTTGTGCTCTGCCACAGCTGTCAGAGTAATGGCTTTTTTCCCTTTTTATCTGGGTTGGCTTTATTCCCAGATTCCAAATGAAAGAGACAGCATTTTACTTGACCACCCCATTCCTACCGTTAAATACTGTGCCTTCAGGCTCCGATGCGCTAATGGTCGATTAAAGTTGATAACAGTCTGTCCAATTTCCATTTTTTAACATCCAGCCTGCTGAAATTGTAATATTGTGAAAATCTGAAATCTTCGGGACCTGCCTGAGAATCTCTCTGGGTGTCAACACATAAGGATAAACAAAGAGGAAAAAAAAGCAACTATTGTCAACAGGCCTCTGCATTTGCAGAACTTGGGTTAGCTGTGTGACCTAGTCAGCCTTGTACAGAGTCTGAGTAGCAGATAGATCAATGGGTCTATCACACGGGATGTGGAGTGGATCTACTCTCGGTGTGGTTTGCATTGGCAGAAGGCAAAATCCTCAAAAACTCTTTAAAACACTGAATGGCTTATACATTTCCTTCATCACCTGCCTTACCCAGAGCTCAGTCCTTCTTGGTTTTATTAAAAACCTTCCTTCACTTGTTTGGCAGACACATAACTCATAGCCCCTAGGCTTTGTTGTTAGGGTTGAAGGGTCACAGAGCCACACATCTAATGGAAATATTTTTGGAAATCTGATTTCTCAGTGGATTGGAATAACAGAGTTTGAAAGAATCTCTTGTTTTCAAACCAACAATGGTCTTTCTTGAGCCTTAAAAAAGTAGGACTAAAACCAAGGATTCAGATCTACCATCTACCAGATGGCTGGTAGAACTCTGGGATAAGCAGTTTGATCCTAGTCTTCTAAGTGTTGGGAAAAAATGATAATTTCACAATGAGCCATGGTCCCTGTGTTTGTAGTATGTGGTCTGTACTCAGTTCCTCTCATTGCACTTGTCAGCTTGCCTTTGTTACCACGCTTGGATTCTTTCTCTGAACATGAATGATCTCCCAGAGTTCTCATCTTTGGTAGGCTAGTCTCATTTTTTCCCATCAATTGCTCAGCTCTGCGATACTTTTTTCATGTTGGGGAAGCAATTGCCCATTTTCTGAGTCTATGCTGCTAAAGTCAGTGCAGATGAGACCTTCAGAGTCTGCCAAATTTATCACTGCCGATAAATATGCCACTTCTGGGAATGTGGCTTCAATCTCCTTTTCTAGCCAGGCTGAAATGAAGACTGTGGAATCTGAAGGGCCACATGGTTAGTTTTTCATGTTAGAATCACAGCACGGAGGTCCTTTTTGGGGGGACAAATATTCTTTACATCTAATAACATATGTATTATTGGTTATAAACCAGGATTAACTTTCTCCAACCTGACAACTTGAATGCTAGCTCCTTCCCACTTCATCTCTCTCCTGTGTGGGGTGGGGGCTTCTCTTCAAGGGAATGGAATGTCCACATTTTCTCTTATGCAATTAGATAAAAGAAGAGGATGTAGAAATTCTACATCAAAAATTAATGTGACTCCAGATTCTTTTTTTTTCTGGTTTTGGACTATGGTAGCATAAAGCCTTCCCCCACATTAGCACTGATACTTCCCTTTATTGTTCTTTTTCTTCATGTTGTCGAAGATGCTGGTGTTTGATGTTTATTGCCGGGATGTTTTTGAACTCTGGGGAGCCCATACATCAGACAATGTGTGTAAATTAAAGGAAGAAAAATACTCCATCTTCCTGGACCATCTCTGTTTCCTGGAATTAGCTATCGATGTGTGCCTAGTGGAAGCTTTAGGCCATACACTTTCTCCCTCAAAAATCCGTTTCTATTTACATGTTTGCCCTGGTGTAATAGATTTTCTTCTGCCACTCCAGAAACCCATGAAAAATCCTAACAATTTAGATGATTGCACTATGAGCAGGAGTTAATGCTCATGTGGTACTCTATCGTGTGCTAGATAGATAATCTTGTAGGCATGTTACAAGGCGAACTCATGAATCCTTATGACGACTCTGTGATGGTAGATATCACTATTCTCCCCATTCCACAGATGGAGAAGTTAAGTCACAGGTGGGTGACATAAACTGTCCAAGGTTACATAGCTTGTAGGTGGTGGAGGGGAGATTTGAACACAGGAAGTCTGGCTTGGCAGTCTCTTCTGCTTAGATTATCCTAAAAGTGATCTTGTGAAGAGCTCCAGGTTTCCTGACCTTTGCCTGGGATGCCGGCCCTGAGTCTGGTGTTGGGATTATTATGGGATGTTGTGTCTTCCGTGTGCCTCTGAGTTGTAGCATCTCCCCAGTTTCTCTTGGCTGTTGCTGCTTGTGAGAGTTCTTAATTTTACCTCCAGATTCCTTGTGGGATATGAACCTGGCTTTAGTGGAATCTTCATGTTCTGTTCCTTCCAAAGGATCCACCCCTGATTTAGATCCAGCCCTGGAGTGTCTTCTACAGTTCTTTAAGATGGTGCTTTACAAAGCAAGGTGAGTAGGGAAGAGATAATAGAGGAAAACAGAAAATACTTAGAATAATAATTAGATGACAGCCAAAAAATAGTTTGTTATGCAATGTCGCCTGAATTGAGTAATTTATAGGAAAGAGCTTGAAAAGCCTTCAAGGCTCTCCTGTGGGAGGTGGCATTATGATGGTAATTGTTGCATCAATCTTTTTATTCTCACCTGGTCTCTGCTAAAGTTGAACACAGGAATAAACCAGTGAGTGGATTGGAAATCCTGAGGCTGGGGTGCTATTGAAGAACCCTAGGTAGTGGAGGGAAGCTGTCTTCTTGGGGCTTCTGTCTGTCTTGTGAGCATCTTAAAGATGAAAGGAGCATTCAGTTTCATTCCTAAAGGAGCAAGCAGAAATGGAAGGAAAAGACATGTGTGTGCTATCCATGTGAGGAAGGGGGAAGATCCAGTTCCCAAACTAAGGCCTGGCATGGTTGATTCAAACTGCAGGGAAGAGTTACAGGCCACAAAAATACAGAACAATTCCAACCCAGCAAAGGGGTTAGAGAGAATCAGAAACATTCCCAGAAATACAGCAGAGGAAGAGGTGAGGCTGGAGAAAAAAAAATAGGCCAAGTAATAAGTGCAAAAGGGGCTTGAAGCTAGTAATGACTCAAAAACGGCTGAGCTGCCAAACCTATTTAAAAATCCTCTTAGAGCAGAGAAGAAAAGAAACATGGACAGGAGTGGCACAGGGATGACCTTGAAGAATAATTAAACCAAAACCAAGTGAGGGGCTATTTTGCAGCTCAGAACATAGAGAAATCAGCGTTGGATGGCAGGATTCTGTAGGCATTAAGGGAGCTTGTGCTCTCTAAGCTAATTAGTTCACACACTTACAGTTATTTTGGGGAAAACTAATAGGGATCTAAGGATGCTAAGAAGAGAAGGGAATACAAAAGGTGGTTTCAATCTTGAACCAAGACAGAAGCCTTATGGAAATGTAGTTCAATACAGCTGATGTCGACATGCAGTGGGGATGTGAAGGAAAGACCCCAGCATTCAGAGGGTAATGGGATCGTTGGCAAGAACCATGATTGATTTTTTTTTCAAGAACAAAGCAGGTCCAACAATTGATTTTTTTCTTGTGCACAGGAATTGGCTGAATTTTAAAAGATAGCATAAATCTTTGAACTTTACTCACAGGTTTGGCACCAGGGTTCACATCATTTATTTCAGAGGTGGGGGAGCTTAGCTGTAGGGGCCCTTGCCGTGTGGATGGAGCGTGGATGGAAGACCACAGAGAGAGAAGGGTGAGGCAGATGGCAGTTTATCCAGATCATGGTTGTATGGGAAGTAAATCATCCAGGTTAGTGAAATTTTCAGATGCTTCTCAACTGGAGGATTTGGAAAGGTTCTCTGAAAATGCGAAGTCTGCTGGATGAGATTAGGAAATTATTAGATAAAGTTTGACTGAAGAGAAAACAGGATACTAACTCAATAATGCCTTTGTGCTTGAAAAGATTTTGCCTTGGATAGATGACTGGACTATGTGAATTCTCATGTTCTTTATTCATTTGGGATTTTATAATTCTAAGAATAGTGGTTATCATAATTTTGGAACTGTGGGAAGAAGCAGGCAAGAGGTCATGCAGAGGTTAATATGGAATTCCACGGAAAGAGCTCTCCCAGGCTCTTCCTGCGAAGATCAGAGGCTCTTTGACACTCTTTATTTTTCATTGCATGCTCTGCTTCAGTTCAGAAGTGCTATTTCTGGTGCATCTGCCATCACAAAGCCGTGCACTTCCATCCCACAACCCATAACATCTCTGATTCCCACGTTCCTCAATTGTTGTCCCTAACTTGAGTGTGACTCCATTTTAGGCAGGATCTGTCCTGTCAGAATGAAGGATTGAGAAAATGTTAAGCAAATAGAGGGCCAAAGCAATGCTTCATAGTCTGCTGTCATTATGGCTTGTTTAAAAAATTCTCTTGGACAAAGATACATAAATCTGGAAGATTCTGGAAAAGGAGAATGAAAAAGCGAATGTGCTTGATGAAACAAAAGATAGGCTAGTAGTTCCCATAGACTGTCCTGGCTTGAGACACTCCTAAGAACCCTCTCTCTGTGTATTGTTGCCCTGCAAGTCCTCTGAGTCAGTCTCCAATTTGCAAATGACGATTCTGAAACCCAAGTCAAGGGGAATTCTGGTTTTAGCTCTGACATGTAAAGAGCTTGGAAGTCATTGCTTCCATCCTTCCAAGAAGAAAGCTGAATGAACTGAAAATCAACACTTTTGGATCCACAGGAGAATGAGGTTGCAAAGCAAACCACCCCTTTGAAATCCAGGGAGACAGATGACAACTGCAAAATCACAGCTGATATCTGCTTACCTGGAGCAGAAGTCACTTAAATGGTAATTTTGATGAATTGCTGGAGGCTGAATGTGGACTAGTGTCAAAGCAAATAGCTTGTGGGACTCACAGTTTTGAGGTGGATCCTGTGGTTTTGTGGGTTTTAATTCTATGAACTCTACTAGGTTGTTATTGTGAAGAATCAAGAAAGATCTCCTGTTTCTGGCAGGTAGAGGCAAAAAGTCACCATTGGGAAATATAGGAGGTATTCAAAGAGTTCATGGAAAATGGGTATGATTGATGTATTTCCATTTTTTGCACCAACAATTTATTTTATAGTTCAATTTCTTTATGAACTTTTTGAGGTATCCTTGTAATTCCAACTCATCCTCTATAAAAGGCAAACACACCACTCCTAGGGGATGAAGATCTTGGCAAGGCCTTATCACACCCAGAGGACAGCATTTATCTGTCTTCAGCCCCCTCTAGACTTCTGTCTTACCTAAGGGGAGAAAGAAAGCCACAGCTACTTGTGAAGGTCACAACCCAGGGACACAGACTCACTGAGAGACTGAGATTTAATCGTAAGATTATATAATGCTTCCTTTCCCTCACATCTTATTATTATACCAACAGGGTTCCAGTACAAGAAGAGTGGATTACAGCTATGAAAACACAAAGACAACAGGGGAGACAAAAACAAAGGCTCTGGGGGATTTTAAGTCTCTAATATCCACTGCAAACATTAAACACGCCTCAGTTCCTAGCCAGATTATCATAAAAACCCCACTAATAGCCTATTTGCCTCAGTTCCTATTGTTCCATACATCATATCTGGTTTTCAACTAAACATTACAAGGCATGCTGAAAAACACTGAAGAAAAGAGTCTGAAGGTACAAAACAAGCATCAAAACCAGTTGGCTTAGATTTGACAGAGATGTTGAAATGATCGGAAAATATAAAGTAATTATAATCAATATTTAAGGGTCCCAACAGTAGTCTTTATAGTTACTATTTGTAGAATTATTTATTTAGTGGAGGATTAAACTTGTGATTACAAAGAAAATTAAAAGTATGTCATTAAAAGGAGAGAAAGGAAGGAAGAGGGAGGTGAAAAGAATCCTGATATTCTTAAAATGGTGTATATGAAATTTATGAACTCTGTTTCCTTCATATAAATACAAACATAAATAGAAAAAAGGAAAAAAACAGACAGCACACAAGAGCAGACTGGTATAAACATAAGGACAGAAACTCTAGAAAGAATCAAAGTAAATACTGTAAAAACTGCAGCAGAAGCTAGTACGTCTTTGATGGGCTCATCAGTGGAGTAGATACCTCTGAGGTAAGAATCAGAAAGCTTGGAAACTTGACAATAGAAGTTTTCAAAACTGAAATTCAAAGAACACAACAACAACACAGATATCCAAGAACCATGGGTCACATTCAAATGCTGTAACATGGATATAATTGGCATACCAGGTAGAAAAGAGAGAATGCAGCCAAAGAAATATTTGAGGTAATGATGACAGAATTTACAAACCAGTGACAAATATCAAATCATACATCCAAGAGAACACCAAACATTATAAATATAAAAAGAAAACTGCATGTAGGCATGTATTCAAACTATAGAAAACCAAAGACAAGGAGAAAAATTATGAAAGAAGTCACAGGAAATGTCATTTTTTTCTATAAAAGAGTATAGATAATAATATGGCAGACTTTTACACAAGCAAGAAGAGAGTAGAATTTGAGTGTTAAATGAAATAAATACCAATTTAGAATTCTATATCCAGAAAGATTATCTTTTGAAATAAAAGGGGAAATAGTATTTCTCCCACAAGCAAAAATAGAGAATTCATCTCAGTTAAAAGAAGTGTAAAGAAAAGGAAAATTATATATGTAAGAAATTTTAAAAATTCTTTATATTCTTTATTCTGGGTATAAAAGATAATTGTATGATGAAATAAGAATAGTAATCATTTATTGAGTGATATGGCTTATGTGTAAGTGAAGTGAATAGCATAAGGGACAGGAAGGATTTGGAAGTACTCTTTATGAAGTATCTTCACTAAACATGAAGGACTATATTTTTGTTTGAAAGTCTGCTAAGAGTAATTCAAACTATGCATTTCACACTCTAGGGAAATCACTAAAATGTCTTTAAAAGAATAATTGATATACTATGAGAGGAGAAATAATTGAATAATGTTAAATGCTCCATTAAAAATAGAAAAAAAGAGGTCAAAGGGAAACAAGGAATGAATAGGAACAGTTACACATGTAGAAGACATTAATCCTACTGAATCAATAATCATGTTAAATATCAATGGTCTAAATATACAAATTAAAAGAGTCTATATAAGAGAACAACAGTCAACAATATTTTACATATTGAGAAGCACTTAAAATAATGACTGAAATGTTAAAAGGAGAGAGATGGATAAATATGTATCATTCAAATATTACTCAAAAGAAAGCTGGCATAATGATAGTAACTTCAGATAAAGTGGAGTGCAGAACAAGGAAACTTATGGAATAAAGAGGGACAGTACAAAACAGTAAAGGAATCAATTATCCAAGAAGACTTAATCCTTAATGTGAACACAACTAACAAAAAGGGGCCAAAATATATAAGGCAAAAGCTGACAGACCTTGATGGAGAAATGGATAAATTTATTTCTATAGTAGGGTATTTTAATATCTTCCTTTTGGTAATTGGTAGATCAAACAGGCTGAAGATCAGTAAGGATATATTTGGAGCAGCATAGTCAATCACTTTGATCAAATTGACACAGAATACTCTATTTAATAACAGCATAATACATGTTTTTCTCAAGTTCACATGGACTATTCACCAAACAGAGTGCATTCCGTGTCACAGAACACACATAACGAATTTAAAATAATTGAAATCACACCAAGTATGTGCTCAGACCACAATGAAATTAAACAGGAAACCAGTAACTGAAAGACAGCTGGAAAATAATCAAATTTTTGGAAATTAAACAAAACACTTCCAAATAATATGTGGGTAGACGTCTTGAGAAAAATTAAAATCATTTTGAACTAAGTGAACATGAAAATATAACATCAAAATATGTGGGCTGCACTGAAATCAGTGCTCAGAAGGAAACTTTTAGCATTAAATGCATATTAGAAGAGTGAAGACTTTAAATCAATAATTTGAACTTCCACCTTAGGAAACTAGAGAAAGAAGTGCAGTTTAAGCCTAAAGCAAGTTGAAAAATAAAGTAATAAAAATAGAGCAGAAATCAATGAAACTGAAGACAGGAAAACAATAGAGAAAAACAACCAACTTTTGGCTTTTTGAAAACATCAATAAAATTGATAACCATCTAGTAAGGCTTACCAAGAAAAAGAAGAGAAGGCACAAATGATCAAAATAAGAAATAAAAGAAGATCATCACTACTGATTCCATAACCATGAAAGGATGACACAGGGATACTACGTGCAACTCAGTGACTGCAGATTGGGTAGACTAAATGTATCAGTTCTTTGAAAGACACCAAACACCAAAGTTTCACAAGAAAAATAGATGACATGAATACCCTAATATATATTCTTATTTTTAAAATTTAATTTAAGGTATACAAATTTCATGTATTTCCTATATACAGATTCGGAAGCATAGTGATACTTTCTACCCTACCTACCTCCCACCCACACTCCCACCCTTTTCCTTCTTCCTCTCCTATTCCCATTTTTAATTTTTACAAAGATCTATTTCCAGTTAACTTTATATATATAAGATATACTAAGTAAAGAGTTCAACAAATAATAGGGAAAAAAAAACGCAAAAAACACTGTTCCTCAACAGTTGAGACAAGGGCTGTAAAAAAAAAATCATTGAATCTCAAAATGTCTAATAATTTTTCAATAGGAAAGCAAAAAGTCCAGATGGTTTCACTGGTAGTTCCACCAAGCATTTAAGGAAGAAATGACACTAATTTTTCACAAACTCATCTAGAAAAATAGAAACAGGGAACATTTCCTGACTTACTTTATCAAGCCAGTGTTGCTCTGACACTAAAGCTCTAGATAAAGACATTTCAGGAAGAGAAAATTACATCACCATAGAAGCAAAAATCCTCCACAAATACTAGTACATTGAATCTAATAGCATATAAAATGAATTAAACACTACAACTTAATAGGATTTACTCTATGTTTGTAAGCTAGTTTAATATTACAATTAATCAATTTAATCCATCATATTGACAGGCAAAGAAAAATAATATAATTTGGTATACGAGAAGCATTTGACAAAAATCCAACAGTCAGTTGTGATGAAAACTTAACAACAAATAGGATTAATTCTGTGGCTGACATGCTGGTACAGTGGGTAAAACTGCTACCTGAGACATTGGCATCCAATATGGGTGCTAGTTTGTGTCCTGGCTGCTTCGCTTCCAATTCAGCTCCCTGCTAATGGCCAGGAAAAAACAGTGGGGGATGGCCTAGGTGTTTGGGCCCTTGCCACCCACATGGGAGACACAGATGAAGCTCCTGGATCCTGGCTTTGGCCTGGCCCAGTGCTGGCCATTGTGGCCATCTGGATAGTGAGCCAATGGTTGCAAGATCTGTCTCTTTAACTCTTTCAAAATAAATAAATGTAATTTTTTTAAAGTGAGAAATTCTTCAGCTTTATAAAAAACATCTTTATTTCCTCCTAACATTGGCAGCAAATCACTCCTGTCAGTCTGGTTCTGGAGTTCTGGCTAATGCAATAAGACAAGAAAAGGAAATAAAGTTAATTGATCAAGAAGAAATAAAGCTTTGTCCACAGAAGATGTGTTTATGTATAAAAATCTACATAACTGAAAACAAAACAAATACCTCTAAGAACTATCAAGTGGGTACAGCAAGGCTGTAGAACGAAATGTTAACACAAAAAATCAAATGCTTTCTTTAATGCCTGCAGTGAACATTTTAGTCTTGAAATTAAGATAAAAAATATTGACATACTGGCAAGGATGCAAAGAAAAGGGAATACTCGGACACTGCTGGTAGGAATGTAAATTAGTGCAGCCATTAAAAAACAGTGTGGAGGTTCTTCAAATTATTAGTAATAAAAGTACCACAGATCTAGCCATCCCATTACTGGGTATTCATTCAAAGGAAGTGAAATCATAATGTGGAAGAGATATTTGCACTTACATATTTATTGTAGCACTGTTCACAATATCCAGGATGTGGACTCAACCTAAGAGTTTATCAGTGGATGAGTGAACAAAGAAGCTGTGATACACACACACACACACACAAACATACTTATATACATACATATACACTCACACACACATACAGTGGACTATTACTAAGTCATAGGGAAGATGAAAGTGTGCCATTTGAAGCAACATGGATGGAACTGGAGAACATTATGTTGAACAAAGTAAGTCAGAGACAGACAAATATTGCATATTCTTTTTTTTTTTCTTTTTTTGACAGGCCGAGTTGGGCAGTGAGAGAGAGAGAGACAGAGAAAAAGGTCTTACTTCCATTGGTTCACCCCCCAAATGGCCGCTACTGCTGGCGTGCTGTGCCGATCCGAAGCCAGGAGCCAGGTGCTTCCTCCTGGTCTCCCATGTAGGTGCAGGGCCCAAGCACTTAGGCTATTCTCCACTGCCCTCCCGGGCCACAGCAGAGAGCTGGACTGGAAGAGGAGCAACCAGGACAGAACTGGTGCCCCAACCGGGACTAGAACCTGGAGTACTTTTGCCACAGGCGGAGGGTTAGCCTAGTGAGCCGTGGTGCTGGCCAAATATTGCATATTCTAACTGATGTGAGAAAGCTAAGAAGTTGATCTAATAGAAATAGAGAGTGTAATTGGAGTTATCAAAGCTTTGGAAGGATGTGGGAGGCAGAGATAGAGAGACTTGTTAAAGGGTATGGGGAGGCAGTTGGATAGGATAAATGACTTCTAATGTTTGGTTGCATGTTAGGACCAGTTATAGCTGTCAGCAATGAATTGTATGTGATGGGTCTTCAAAAAGTCTATGGAAAATGTTTATCATAAAAAAAATGAATGGACTTGAAAGTTTTTGTACCAAAATAAATTCATCTTAATTCCATTTTTCATGAATTTTGTGATGTACCGTTGCATTTCAAATAGCAAGTGGAAGACATTTTGAATATTTCCAACATGCACACACATACACACACATTCAAAGTGGTAAATGTGTGAGATGCTAGAAATACCAATTAACTCTAATCTGATAATTATATATTGTATACATGTATCGAAATATCACATTGTACTCAACAAATATGTATAATTAAGTCTATTAAAAATATAAAAAAACTGAAACCATTTACAATAATACCCCTCCAAATTAAAGGCCTACAAAATAGAGGTAACAAAATATGTGTAAGATCTATATGTGGAAAACTAAAACATCAATGAAAGGATTCCATGAAATCAATAAATGCAAAACTACTCTGTATTTATCGGTCAAGGGGAAAGTTAAGGAAAGCGCTAGGACTGAACCCTGTTTTTAGGTTCTCAGAGAGAAAAGAATTTTGAGAAAACAGGTTTTGATGCCTGTTCACAAAATGAACTTCTAAAAAGTAGTCAATTATTAATTTTCTTATTTATATTAACTTTTGTAAGACAATACATGTTCAGAGTAAAACATTTAAACACTTTAAAAGTTTATGAAAAATTTTCTCTATTCCAAGAATATATAGTTTGTCAATCTGTATGTTTTTTCCATATCTGTTCTAGTCACGCACAGTCTTCCAGAAAGTACAAGTTTTGTGATTAAGAGTGTAAGGAGAGTGCTTGCTGCCCCATCTGTGACATATTCATAAACCATGTGTATATGGGAACTTTGATTTTTTACTTTTCATTGTTATAGGATTTTTTTGCAATGAATAATTACTAATTTAATAGCCAACTAATTTATAGTGAACATGCGTAATTTCTGGATTTTATTGCCATCAGTTTTTGGTCAACTAATCTGGGAGGGGATCAGGATTGGTGAAAGTTGACTTGCTTTTTTTTGGGGGGGGGCATCTAGAAAAGATGGTAAGCGTGAGAAAATAAAGGGGTTTCTGACCTTGTCTGTCTCTTGGTACTCCAGGACTGCACAGTAGTGTGTAAATAGATGTCCCTGGGCCATTAGAGCTTCCCTGTGGATATCTCGATTCTGGAAGCTTCTTAGAAGCTTCTCTCTTATGTTTGAGCTAATTTTTTTTTTATATAAGAAATGCCTGAGTATATAGTTTTGCTGCAAATACAGTGTTTTGCCAAACATTGTTTTAAATTGTTGTCAAACAAATCAATAGGAATTATATCCTATGATATATTTAATGTTTTTGAGAATATTTGAAGACCTTCTTTCTGTGGGTGAAGTCAAACATCTTTTCATCTGATCATTGTTTGTAGCTCTTGCCTATTTTACTGCCGCACTATGATCTTTTTGCATTTTATTTGTTGAACTCTTTATCTAGTGGACCCAATATGCCTTTGACTACAATGTAAATTAAATATATGTTATCTTAAAAATAATAACATATTATTAAATTTTTAAAAAGCGGCAGTTGGAGCTGTAAGTTGCCCAGCAGAGCTTCAGATCCTGGGGCTCTAGTTTGAGGAATGAGCCTGTATAACCTTCCAGGGTCTGATTGCAGGTGGGGAAGTTTTGCATCCTTAAAAAGACCTCCCTGCTTCCCCACTCGTAGCAATGTCAGTGTGAAGTGAGAAGTGAGATGTACAGAGAGCACTAACATATTCTTACATTCATTATTTTTACCACCAAAACTTGGCCCTGATTAAAACCATTTCTGTCTTTCTATGTTCTCTGTTTTGAATATCTTGCAAACTATCATAGACATTTCACACATTGCAAAGTAAATTGCATGTCATTTACAAAGCTTAACACATCAGTCCAATAAGCAGGAGTTTGACATGCAAGAATGAACATGGTGACAGCACTTATACCGGACAGTTGTCCTCGCCAAGGTTATGGATGAAGATATTTCCCCTGGGAGTTCCATGCTCTCCTTGGTGGAGGCAAACATGAACCTGTTATTTCTGTCACACCACAAGCATTAGTGTGAGGCCCCTGGGCCTAGTGGCCTGTGCTGAGGCTGAGGATGAAGCTAAGCTTGGGACAGGGATTTGAAGAAGGAAATAAGGACATTTATTTTTTTTTTTTTATTTTTTTTTTATTTTTTTTATTTTTTTTATCTTTTATTTAATGAATATAAATTTCCAAAGTACGTCTCATGGGTTACAATGGCTTTCCCCCCCATACCGTCCCTCCCACCCACCACCCTCCCCTTTCCCACTCCCTCTCCCCTTCCATTCACATCAAGATTCATTTTCGATTATCTTAGTATACAGAAGATCAGCTTAGTATACCTTAAGTAAGGATTTCAACAGTTTGTTCCCACACAGAAACATAAAGTGAAAAATAATAGATGATTTTTTTTTTAAATGATGATGAAATCAGATCAGACCTATTGTCATGTTTAATCCCAGTGAGAGTCAAGTTGGGAATTGATAGTTTCTTTTCTTTTTTTTTTTTTTTTAACAGAAGATCAGTTTAGTGTACATTAAGTAAAGATTTCAACAGTTTGCACCCCCATAGAAACACAAAGTGAAATATACTGTTTGAGTACTCGTTATAGCATTAAGCCTCAGTGTACAGCACATTAAGGACAGAGATCCTACATGAGGAGTAAGTGCACAGTGACTCCTGTTGTTGACTTTACAAATTGACACTCCTGTTTATGGCATCAGTAATCTCCCTATGCACCAGTCATGAGTTTCCAAGGCTATGGAAGCCCCTTGAGTTCTCCGACTCTTATCTTGTTTAGACAAGGTCATAGTCAAAGTGGAGGTTCTCTCCTCCCTTCAGAGAAAGGCACCTCCCTCTTTGAAGACCTGTTCTTTCCACTGGGATCTCACTCACAGAGATCTTTTTGCCAGAGTGTCTTGGCTTTCCATGCCTGAAATACTCTCATGGGCTTTTCAGCCAGATCCGAGTGCCTTTAGGGCTGATTCTGAGGCCAGAGTGCTATTTAGGACATCTGCCATTCTATGAGTCTGCTGAGTATCTCACTTCCCATGTTGGATCACTCTCCCCTTTATTTATTCTATCGGTTAGTGTTAGCAGATACTAGACTTGTTTATGTGCTCCCTTTGACTCTTAGTCCTTTCATTATGATCAATTGTGAACTGAAATTGATCACTTGGACTAGTGAGATGGCATTGGCACATGCCACCTTGATGGGATTGAATTGGAATCCCCTAGTATGTTTCCAACTCTACCAATTGGGGCAAGTCAGCCCGAGCATGCCCCAAATTATACATCTCTTCCCTCTCTTATTCCCACTTTTATGTTTAACAGGGATCACATTTCAGTTAATTTTCAACACTTAAGAATAACTGTGTGATAATTACAGAATTAAACCAGTCATATTAAGTAGAACAGACAAAAAAAAAAAATACTATGAGGGATAATGTATTAAGTTGTCCATTAGCAGTCAGGGCTATGCTGATCAAGTCACCATTTCTCATAGTGTCCATTTCACTTCAGGAGGTTTCCTTTTTGGTGTTCAGTCAGTTGTCACCGATCAGGGAGAACATATGGTATTTGTCCCTTTGGGACTGGCTTACTTCACTCAGCATGATGTGTTCCAGATTCCTCCATTTTGTTGCAAATGACTGGATTTCGTTGTTTCTTACTGCGGTATAGTATTCTAAAGAATACATATCCCATAATTTCTTTATCCAGTCTACCGTTGATGGGCATTTAGGTTGGTTCCAGGTCTTGGCTATTGTGAATTGTGCTGCAATAAACATTAGGGTGCAGACCGCTTTTTTCTTTATCAATTTAAACTCCTTTGGGTAAATTCCAAGGAGTGGGATGGCTGGGTCGAACGGTAGGGTTATATTCAGGTTTCTGAGGAATCTCCAGACTGATTTCCATAGTGGCTTAACCAGTTTGCATTCCCACCAACAGTGGGTTAGTGTCCCTTTTTCCCCACATCCTCGCCAGCATCTGTTGTTGGTAGATTTCTGTATGTGAGCCATTCTAACCGGGGTGAGGTGAAACCTCATTGTGCTTTTGATTTGCATTTCCCTGATTGCTAGTGACCTTGAACATTTTTTCATGTGCCTGTTGGCCATTTGGATTTCCTCTTTTGAAAAATGTCTATTGAAGTCCTTGGCCCATCTCTTAAGTGGGTTGTTGGTTTTGTTTTTGTGGAGTTTCTTGATCTCTTTGTAGATTCTGGTTATTAACCCTTTATCTGTTGCATAGTTTGCAAATATTTTTTCCCATTCTGTCGGTTGTCTCTTCACTCTCCTGACTGTTTCTTTTGCAGTAAGGAAACTTCTCAATTTGATGCAATCCCAATAGTTGATTTTGGCTTTGACTGTCTGTGCCTCCCGGGTCTTTTCCAGAAATTCTTTGCCTGTGCCAATATCTTGAAGGGTTTCTCCAATGTTCTCTAATAACTTAATGGTGTCAGGACGTAGATTTAGGTCTTTAATCCACGTTGAGTGGATTTTTGTGTAAGGTGTAAGGTAGGGGTCTTGCTTCATGCTTCTGCACGTGGAAATCCAGTTTTCCCAGCACCATTTATTGAATAGACTGTCCTTGCTCCAGGAATTAGTTTTAGATCCTTGATCAAATATAAGTTGGCTGTAGATGTTTGGGTTGATTTCTGGTGTTTCAATTCTGTTCCATTGGTCTATCCATCTGTTTCTGTACCAGTACCATGCTGTTTTGATTACAACTGCCCTGTAGTATGTCCTGAAGTCTGGTATTGTGATGCCTCCGGCTTTGTTTTTGTTGTACAAGATTGCTTTAGCTATTCGAGGTCTCTTGTGCCTCCATATGAATTTCAGCATCATTTTTTCTAGATCTGTGAAGAATGTCTTTGGTATCTTGATTGGGATTGCATTGAATCTATAAATTGCTTTTGGGAGAATGGACATTTTGATGATGTTGATTCTTCCAATCCATGAGCATGGAAGATTTTTCCATTTTTTGGTATCCTCTTCTATTTCTTTCTTTAAGGTTTTGTAATTTTCATCGTAGAGATCTTTAACGTCCTTGGTTAAGTTTATTCCAAGGTATTTGATTGTTTTTGTAGCTATTGTGAATGGGATTGATCTTAGCAGTTCTTTCTCAGTCATGGCATTACTTGTGTATACAAAGGCTGTTGATTTTTGTGCATTGATTTTATATCCTGCCACTTTGCCAAACTCCTCTATGAGTTCCAATAGTCTCTTAGTAGAGTTCTTTGGATCCTCTAAGTACAGAATCATATCGTCTGCAAAGAGGGATAGTTTGACTTCTTCCTTCTTGATTTGTATTCCTTTGATTTCTTTTTCTTGTCTGATGGCTCTGGCTAAAACTTCCAGAACTATGTTAAATAGCAGTGGTGAGAGTGGGCATCCCTGCCTGGTGCCAGATTTCAGTGGAAATGCTTCCAACTTTTCCCCATTCAATAGGATGCTGGCTGTGGGTTTTTTATAAATTGCTTTGATTATATTGAGGAATGTTCCTTCTATACCCAATTTGCTTAGAGTTTTCATCATGAAAGGGTGTTGAATTTTATCAAATGCTTTCTCTGCATCAATTGAGATAATCATATGGTTTTTCTTCTGCAGTCTGTTAATGTGGTGAATCACATTGATTGATTTGCGAATGTTGAACCATCCCTGCATACCAGGGATGAATCCCACTTGGTCTGGGTGGATGATTTTCCTGATGTGTTGTTGTATTCTATTGGCCAGAATTTTATTGAGGATTTTTGCGTCTATGTTCATCAGGGATATTGGTCTGTAATTTTCTTTCAGTGCTGCATCTTTCTCTGGCTTAGGGATTAAGGTGATGCTGGCTTCATAGAAAGAATTTGGGAGGATTCCCTCTTCTTCGATTGTTCTGAATAGTTTGAGAAGAAATGGGATTAGTTCTTCTTTAAATGTCTGGTAGAATTCAGCAGTGAATCCATCTGGTCCTGGGCTTTTCTTTGTTGGGAGGGCCTTTATTACTGTTTCAATTTCTGTTTCAGTTATGGGTCTATTTAGGTTTTCGATGTCTTCATGGTTCAATTTTGGTAGATTGCATGTGTCCAGGAATCTATCCATTTCTGATAGGTTTTCCTGTTTGCTGGCATACAGGTCCTTGTAGTAATTTCTGATGATTCTTTTTATTTCTGTGGTGTCTGTTGTTACATTTCCTTTTTCATCTCTGATTTTATTGATTTGGGTCTTTTCTCTTCTTTTTTTAGTTAGTTGGGCCAATGGGGTGTCAATTTTGTTTATTTTTTCAAAAAACCAGCTTCTCGCTTGGCTGATTTTTTGTAATGTTTTTTTGGATTCAATCCTGTTAATTTCTTCTCTGGTTTTAATTATTTCTCTTCTCCTACTAGATTTGGGTTTGGTTTGCTGCAGTTTTTCTAGGTCCTTGAGGTGCGCTGAAAGCTCATTTATTTGGTACCTTTCCAATTTCTTGATATAGGCACCTATTGCTATAAATTTGCCTCTCAATACTGCTTTTGCTGTATCCCATAAGTTTTGATATGTTGTGTTGTTGTCTTCATTTACTTCCAGAAAGTTTTTGATTTCTCTTTTGATTTCTTGAATGACCCAGTGTTCATTCAGGAGCATGTTGTTCAGTCTCCATGTGTTTGCATACTTTCTGGGGTTTCCTGAGTTGCTAATTTCCAGCTTCATCCCGCTGTGGTCTGAGAAGCTGCATGGTATGATTCTAATTCTTTTAAATTTGCTGAGATTTGCTTTATGTCCTAGTATGTGATCAATCCTAGAGAAGGTTCCATGCGCTGCTGAGAAGAATGTGAAGTCTGTAGATGTAGGGTTGAAAGTTCTGTAGATATCTGTTAGATCCATTTGGGCAATAGTGTCAATTAAATCTGCTGTTTCCTTGTTGATCTTCTGTCCGGATGATCTGTCTATTTCTGAGAGTGGAGTATTGAAGTCCCCCAGTACTATTGTATTGGAATCTAAATCTCCCTTTAAGTCCCTTAACATATCTTTTAAATAGACCGGTGCCCTGTAATTAGGTGCATATACATTTATAATAGTTACATCTTCCTGTTGAATTGAACCCTTAATCATTATATAGTGTCCCTCTTTGTCTCTCTTAACAGTTTTTGTATTAAAGTTTATTTTGTCTGATATTAATATGGCTACACCTGCTTTTTTTTGGTTTCTGTTGGCATGGAATATCTTTTTCCAACCTTTCACTTTCAGTCTGCATGCCTCTTTGTTAGAGAGATGTGTTTCTTGTAGGCAACAAATAGTTGGGTTGTGTTCTGTGAGCCAGTCAGCTAAACGGTGTCTTTTAACTGAAGAATTCAGACCATTAATGTTCAATGTGACTATTGATACGTAGTGACTTTGCCCTGCCATTTTCCCGGAAATATTTTCTAGTATATGCTTTGAGCTTCCCATGCTCTTTTACTGGTAGGTGTTCTTCCTTTCCCTTCTTTCATATTGATGGCCGTGTTTCTGTGTTTCTGAGTGTAGCACATCTTTAAGTATCTTTTGCAGGGCCGGACGAGTGGCCACAAAGTCTTTCAATTTCTGTTTGCTATGAAAGGTCTTTATTTCACCTTCATTCACAAATGAGAGCTTGGCAGGATATAATATTCTGGGCTGGCAATTTTTCTCTCTTAGCACCTGTGCTATGTCTCGCCATTCCCTCCTAGCTTGTAGGGTTTCTGATGAGAAGTCAGCTGTGAGTCTGATTGGAGATCCTCTGAGAGTAATCTGACGTTTCTCTCTTGCACATTTTAGGATCTTTTCTTTATGTTTCACTGTGGTAAGTTTAATTACCACGTGTCGTGGTGAGGATCTCTTTTGGTCATGTTTATTGGGGGTTCTATGAGCTTCCTGTACTAGGATATCTCTGTCCTTCTCCAAACCTGGAAAGTTCTCTGCTAGTATCTCACTAAAAAGGCCTTCCAATCCTTTCTCTCTCTCCATGCCTTCAGGAACTCCTAGAACTCGAATGTTGGTTTTTTTAATAGTATCCTGTAGATTCCCAACAATATTTTTCAGGTTTCTAATTTCCTCTTCTTTTCTTTGGTTTGACTGTATGTTTTCCTGTGCTCTATCTTCTAAGTCCGATATTCTCTCTTCTGCTTCACCCATTCTGTTTTTAAGGCTTTCTAATGTGTTTGTCATTTGATCTATTGAGCTCTTCATTTCATTTTGATTTCTCTTCACTATAACACTTTCCTGTTCTACTAGTTTCTGAGTTTCATTTTGACTCTTCCTTAAAATTTCATTTTCACGAGAAAGATTTTCAATCTTGTCCATTAAGGATTTCTGTAGTTCAAGGATTTGCTTTTGAAAACTTCTAAATGTTCTTATCATAAATTTTTTGAAATCCGTATCTTGCATTTCTTCTATCTCATCATCTTCATACTCTTGGCTTGGGGTGTTTTGCTTATTTGGAGGCATCATAGTGTCATCGTTGATCTTGCTCCCTCTATTTCTGTGTTTGTTACTCGGCATAGTTAATTCTTGCGTCACTGTGCGCTTTTTTTTTTTCTTTTTTTTTTTTTTTTTTTATACTGTGTCCGTGTTAAGTGGACTGCCTGCTGTTGGAGGAGCCTTGGAGGCTTGAGATGGGTGGGGCCTGAGAGCTCTGCCTGGTTCTTCCAGGTTAAGGGTGTGCAAAGGTGACACCCTCAGGTTATGCGTGGTAAATCTCTCTCTTTTTATTTATTTATTTATTTTATTTATTCAGGGGGTAAGTAACACTGCAGGGCAGGGCTGTGCAGAATTGATGGTATTTAGCTTCCAGTCTTTGGCTCCTCTGGACTCCCACTGGGTTGCCTAGGCTACTGAATTGTAGTGACTCAGTTCCTTAACTCTCCCCCACTGATATGTAAATTCAAAGAGGAGGCCTGCTCTTTGTCTCTTGGGAATTCTTCAAGTCTTGCAGGCTTGTAACCTTTGCAAGGTTAGGGGGAAGAGAAACCCCGAAGCTTTTTTTTTTTCCTTCTTTCCGGTAGTGAGTTTGCTGCACTTTCCGGCCCCCCTCTAGATTCTGACCCCCGTTTCCCCACCAATGTCTCGGGTTATTGAGCTCACCTCCCCTTCCAGCGCCGATGTGTGGACGCCCTGAGCGTCTCAAGTCTCCCCGCTGTTTTCTGTGTGGCGTGCACTCTCCTTGGAGCACTGTCGCGCAGACCCTGGGGCTTCTGCGGCTGGGTCCCGCGACTTTGCTTCCGTGCGGTGGGCGACCTTGTTCTCCCAGTAGGTCGTCCGATTCACGCCTGCTCCATTCAGAAGGGTTTCCCCTGCAATTTTTGTTTGGTTCTATTTTCTGCGGCTACCGTAACTCCCCTTTTATTAAACTAAATTTTCCCGGACTATCGGTGCGCGCCCTCACTATTCCGCCATCTTGGCTCCGCCCCCGAAATAAGGACATTTAAAATTCTAGAGTGACTGCCTACTGCCTTTGAAGACTTAAAATTTAGGAAGGGACACAGATTCTTTTTTTTTTTTTATTTGATAGGTAGAGTTATAGACAGAGAGAGAGACAGAGAGAAAGGTCTTCCTTCCATTGGTTCACACCCCAAATGGCCTCTACGGCCGGCACTGTGCCAATCCAAAGCCAGGAGCCAGGTGTTTCTTCCTGGTCTTCCATGCGGGTGCAGGGGCCCAAACACTTGGGCCATCCTCCACTGCCTTCTGGGGCCACAGCAGAGAGCTGGACTGGAAGAGGAGCAACCGGGACTAGAACCCAGTACCCATATAGGATGCCGGCACTGCAGACAGAGGATTAACCAAGTGAGCCACGGCGCCAGCCCCTGGGACACAGATTCTTGAACAAATGGAAGTATTGCAACAAAAGTCAAACAGTGTATCAATAGCAGGAATCTCTGGAATGGGATAGGTGTGGGATTAGAGGGGCATTGGGACTGTGCTGGGAGGTACCACCCTGCATAGAGGTCTCCAGAGACCTTTTTCACCCTGATCGACAGGCTGTCTGATTCACTCTCCGGAGGCTCCATGGAGCAGGGTCACAAGCCCAAGTGTCTTTTTTTTGGAATCTTGCCAGATGGCGGCCACTGGCTTGTTTGGAATTAGCTCAGGACTAGATGTCCTCTCTGAAATCCTTTGCCTTAGTGACATTTCCCAAAATTTGACATTCCACATTTGAACAGTCATGTGCAACTCATTGACAGGAACTCCAGTGGGTAATCTGGAGGTCTTGGGTTTTGCCCTAATAGGCTTGCCGGATGGCATGTCCCTCTTCCTGGAAAATACTGGCTTTCATTTTTCTATTGCTCTTGTCTTGGTGAAGATGATATAATTGTTATTTTGGGTTTTCATCATTTCTCAGTGGAGTAATTCTGTTCTCGATGCCTTGCAAAGAGTTCCTTGGATTGTCCTGAAATAGCGTGATTGGAGGCCAGTTGTCCATCAAATCTATGAATGTGTACAAGGGCAGGCACAGTGAGTCAGATACCTCTGCCACCAAATGAATCACCTGAAAACCTTATTAGGAACTTTCCAGTGACAGGCCCAAATATATTTATTTGACATTACTGGGTTCTTGGGACTTTAGCTTGCTCCCCTCTGGAAGAAGGAGGACGAGGCTGGCTGCTGCCAGCTGTCTTCCCTTGTCTGCTCTGGGGAGCTCATGGCTGTGGAAGTGTTCTTCTGTAACTGATGCATTTGTATGGTGTGACGTTCAGAGCGGAAGGAAGCTGGATGTCTTTCAACTGTTCTGCAGCCTCCGAGTCAGAGCAACTCCCTTTATCCATCTAAAATGTTAGAAATTAACCTACTATTTATCCTGTGCCCACCCACACAGTGCAGGTGCAATGCCTTACCTCCAACTCTTAACATTGAACTCACACATTAAATGAGACCCCATCTTATAGGTGAGGAAAATGAGATAAAGCTCAAAGAATGTTGACTTAATTAATTTACCCAGTTTTCCACCACTAGAATGTATCAGAACAGCAAAAAACAAAACAAAATGAAACAAAAATATTCTCAGTCTCGGTCTCCAGGAGAGATGTCGGCCTTGGTTTTTTTTTTTTTTTTTTCCACTTTTTGGAAGTCTTCATTTGGTATAGACTCATTTCCTTAAGGAAGATGTACTAAGTGTGGAGTAAGACTGCCTCAATCATCAATGACATTTGATAACTAATGGAGAAATTTGGACTCACCATTTGCCTCTCTCCTTCCTTGGAAAACACAGATTTCACTAAATTCTCACACCATACACAATGCCTCCAAAACATTTTGCATATCCAGCTTCTATTTTTATCCTAAGCTGGCTTAAGTCATCTGTAGGTTTCTATACAGCCATTGTTTCTAGTTTTCAAAATGGACACTTGCTGTCTGCCTCCAAACTGTTTTATTTTTGTATGGTTTAGCTATTTTTGCATGTTATGAGGTTGCACTGGGAATTTATTTTTTCCCTACTCTGTGACATCAATAAAGCAAAACTATATTCAGTTCCAAATATAAAGAGATAGCTTTGTTGTTCCTTTACTAAGATCTTCACCCTTGCACTAATATAGTTTGATTAAGACAAGTTCAGCTCCATGCCAGGCTTTTTCATGTATCTCTCTGGGCCTCAGTTTTGATCTCTATCAAACAAGGATAGTTATGAAGCAGATGGGGCCAACCACCTTGAGGCTGTCGTGAGGACAAAAGAAGTTAATATAAATGAATGTGCTCCTAAAGAGCTTGAGATCTGTGCAAATGTAAGGTCTTAGGAATAGTGGTGTTGACCTTTGATTTTGGCCCCCTGCCTTCTGCCCTCACTCAAACAGCAACTCCTATTCACACTCTAGGCCAAGATGCAATGTTGCATCTCTCTGAAGACTTCCATTGCCATAGTCCATGCATAGTTTACTATGGAGGCCATGAGGAAGCATCCCAGGTTGAATTGCTTAAGTGACAGGTATTTATGTTCATTCAGTTCTAGAGGTCAGAAATATGAGATCAGGGGTCAACAAGGTTGGTTTCTTCTAAGGCCTTATCCCATGCTTTCGCATGGTCTTTCCTCTGTGTGTGTCTGTGCCCTTATTTCTTGGTCATATTGAACTAGAGCTCTTTCTAGTAGCCTTATTTTAACTCAGTTAGCTGTCTAAGACTATGTCAAATGTCGACACTTTCTGAGGTATTGGGAGTTAGTATTTCAACATACGAATTTTGGGATCATTGGGGTGACAAAATTCAGCCTACAGTGCCCCATTTTTTGTTTTCATGTCTCAATCTTCCAAGATGTCCTTCCTATGTATTTCCATAGTCTCTATATTTTTCTCTACTATGGCACTTACCAATGTTATAATTTCTTATTTACATGTTTATATTTCATACAAGACTCTAATAAATCCAAGTAGACCTCTATTGTATTGTCCCTTTATCCTTCATTTTTGGAGCACATAGATTACCAATCTTGTATATTTGCTATCGCTTGTAGCTCTGTGAAATAAAATCAGATATTTAACCCATATTTGTAACATCTCAAATACCCTTGCTTCATGTAAAACCTCCAAGAAACATATATTATTGATAAAGTTCTATTTTATAGTTGACTAATTTGAAACCAGAAAAGTCAAGTAACTTACTGAAGAACAAAGGGGAGATAATACTGATGATGTTGGGATTTGAACCTGTAGACTTCATGCTTAAATACAACACTAAGATACTGTTCTTGGTAGAGCAACAGTGTATTAGAGTTAACTCTGCTTTATCTGCTCTCAACCAAAGTCTCCAGCTAATCCATAGCCATGTCTTAGACCAAATAATTTCTTAGCGTTGCCTTAGAGTGACAAAATGGAGGAAGGTAGACTGAGGAGAGAGATAAAACATGAAAGTTATGTTTGGAGTCAGATGAAGGGACAAAGAAACAGTGCAAAAACTGGTAGGGGATGCAGCCTCGGTGAGATAGGATTCAGTCCACTCATTTTTACTTTGTAGATGATCAACTTCCAAAGTATTTTCCAATCTTCAAGCACTCTTCCTATGTCATTACATATGATTTTTCAAAATAGTTGACATTAGTTAAGAAGGCAGATACATGTCACTGGTAAGGCAATAGTTTTAGAGTAGTTAAGTACTTGGCCTAATTTCTAGTCACTAGGGCTCCCTGAAGTTAAATTCTAATCCTTCTTCCCTTCTGTCCCTGGGATGAAAGGAGTAAAGGGAGATCTGTATCTCAGGGGGAACACCTGCTATCAGGAAGGAAGAGGAAAAAGAATGGTGTGCAAAAAAGATTGAAGTGTACTGTGCAGAAGAAATGTTGAAGAAGCACCAGGAAGGTGCTGGTGGCAGAAATTAAGGGATTAGGGAATCTCAGAGTTAAAGTCATCCAGCATGATGACTCATGCAAGTGCTTCATTCATTTGAATGCTTCATGAGTCAGCAATTGTGAGTCCATCTGGCATTTTCCAAAGCATGTTCTCAGTGGTATGATATAGCCACATTTTACTCTATGTCCAGATGTGTTCTTTTCTCTGAGTGAAGTTTGTATTTTTCTATTAGTTGAAAACACCACATTTCTAGCTACCTTTTTTTTGTTTGTTTTACATCTGCCTGAAGACATACTACTTTTTGGTCTTTTCTCAGGATGGTGGTCGTGTGTAGTAGATGTGTTTGCAACACCAAAGCACATGTTTGTTCCTGCCTCCTTCCCCACACATCCAAAGTTTTTTTTATTGTAATGTAAACAGGGTTATTATTTTAAAACTACTATCTCTGAGACATGTGATCTTAATTTCCATCTTGACTTTCTTCTCTGAAGTCCTGCCATGGCATAGAATTAAAAATTATGTATATTTTAGAAATGTATCTAGAAATAGAAATAAGGTACCTTTTCCTTATGCTTTTCACTATTTCCTTCCTCTAATTTTGCTTCTGACTGGGAAATTGTGATGTTGTGGCAGCTCTGAGAAGTAGTCTATTGTAATAAGGATGTGATGTGAATAGTTAGAATGGCAAGTCTGCGATGAGGTCATTGACTCCCCGACAGGTAAACATCATGGTATTTGTCTAACTTCTCAGGATCTTGAATTCTCTGTTTTTCTTGCCAGAATTGACCTGCATGACTAGATTTTATTTACCAAGATGAGAGTAGGCTTTCTTGATGTGGGAGTGATATCCTGTCTAATTTCACAGAAAACTTTTTGGGAATCATGTGGTAAAAGAATGCTTGCTTTGAATGCTTTTCTCCCCCACCATGGCAGAATATCCTACTGTGACCACAAGTCTAGAAATTTAATTTTGATACTTGAAGTCATTCTATTTCTTTTTTTGACAAAATGGTTCAACACAGTATTAGTTTAGACAGCCTTAAGCCCTCTCTGTTGCTTCAACTTGCTACATGTATATGGAAAACTTGGAGACTTTCTACTTAGTGTCTAGGTTTTGGGTCAGGAATTTGGCTTTGGGTAGGCAATGTCTTCACCAAAATGTAAATGACCTACTACTAGCTCTGAGACCTTGCCAATTGCTTTGTCATCCTTGAATGCTCACCCCATTTTTTTTTTCTGACTGTGCAAATCCTAACTGTTGTTTGAGCTCAAGTCAAGGTGCTTACCTGTTCTGGGAAGCCTTCCCTGATAATCAAAACTAACAGTCCTCTTCCACAGTCTGATGGCTATTGTTGTCTCTCACCATAATCTAGCATTTATTATTAATTTATTTTTTCATGTTTAATCTTTGCCACTAGACTGTAAGCTCTTCAAGGCCAATGGCTCTATCTTTTTCAATCTTTGTAGGACTGGAATCTTTCTAGCACAGAGATTTGTTTATAGTAGGTGTGAAATAAATGTGTGATATTGGTTGATTTATGAGTGTGCCCTGTAATACAAGACATATGGAGTTCATTGGCTTGGTGCTTGAGTGTCACCACCCCCACCTTCAACCCTTTCTCCAAGTTATCCTCTTGGCCTGGCCCAGCTGAAGCTGTGGAAAGTAGATAAATCACCAAGCTCCTAGGTCAGACAGCTCTGAGACAAATGAACACAGCAGGTCGTTGCCACTATAATGATGCAGTGGCTGTGCTGTTTGCCAGTTTCTGGACAACAATAGATTGCCTTCCTTCCCTTAACTTTAATTCCATTTCTCATAAGCCTGAAATTGCACTTGATATTTTCCAACTTATTTTACCCCCTCCCTGCCCTAGTTCATGTCAGTGTTTCCTTAACTAACATTTTTATGGCTTGAAAATCAATTCTGCACCAGATATAAAGACATTCTCTGTCTCCAGCCTTTGTTCCAGCACTGGCCTCAGCCACCCTCTATTGGCCCACTGCTGTGGCATCATACTCAGTTGAGAGTTCCGAAGTCTGTGATTACTTTTTATTTGAACTTCATTTGGGTGTGGGTGTTTGTGAAGTAGAGTTTCTCAGGCCCCCATCTCAATTTATTTCCAGATAACAGAATCTTCGGAATTGTGACATTAACAAGACCATGTTTTAGACAACCATTGTAAATTGTAAGCCTCATTTATTTTATCCTGTTCAACTTGAAGATTTTGGAAGAAAGTGGAGATTTTGGTTTAAAAAAAAAAAAAAACAGGAGTTTGAAAAAGATTTCACCAATTATCAGTGACCAGGCTCAGATTACTATTTAAGATCCTTACACTTATGTTTTGATTATTTGGTTGATTTTTTCTTTATGGCAGCTATATTATATTAGTCTTTAAATTCAGCACCATGGACAGAGGAGATTGTAGCTGGGGATGATTGGAGCAAAACTCTGGGAAGTTTAGTAGGAAACAAGAAAGCCACTTGCATTCTCAATGGATGACTGTATTTAGAGGCACATGCACTGTCATTTGAGAAACCCATAAAGGAAACTTTGCTGCTCTAAAAGATCATCTTAAGTGTGTTCTTTGTAACAAAAATATTAAGACTTCAATTCTAGCTTTTGGATTTACTAAGTGTATGACTTTGGACCTGGTATCCTTTTTGAGGACCAGTTTCTTTACAAATACATTTGAGGTTATACTCTGATTTCTCTTCAGATTGTATAAATCTTTCACCTTTTACAAATACATTTGAAGAACTATTCCCTTAGAAGATGTAGACCACTTCTGAGAACTGGATTTGAATTTTGCCTCGACTCCTTACTAGCTTTGGGCTCTTGGGCAAGTTAGTGACTTGGGCAAGTTAGTGACTTATATTGCTGTTTTCTCATCTCTTCAATAAGAAAAACAGAACAAACATATCTCTTTAATTAAAATTACTTATTTTTAATAGAGAAAGAGAAAGAAGGGGTGACAGAGAGACCCCCACATTCTCTGATTCACTCCCCAAATGCCTTCAAAGCCATTGTTTGTCCTGGCCAAAGCTGGTAGTAACGACTCAATGAAGCTCTCTCATATGAATGGCAGGAACCCAATTACTTGAACCATCACTTCTGATTTCCAAGGTCAGCATTAGTAGGAATATTAGCTAGAATAAGGAGTCAGACTTGGGCATCAAATCTGGTTACTCTGACATGGGGTGAAGGTTTTTTTTTTTAAGATTTATTTATTTACTTGAAAGTAAGAGTTAAACACACAGAGAGAGAAGGAGAGGCAGAGGCAGAGGCAGAGAGAGAGAGAGAGAGAGAGAGAGAGAGAGAGAGAAGGTTCTTTCCTCTGCTGGTTTACTCCCCAATTGGCCACAACATCCAGAGCTACACTGCAAAGCCAGGATCCAGGAGCTTCCTCCAGTTTTCCCACACGAGTGCAGGGGCCCAAGTACTTGGGCCATCTTCCACTGCTTTCCCAGGCCATAGCAGAGAGCTGGATAGGAAGTGGAGCAACTGGGACTTGAACTGGCACCCAAATAGGATGCCAGCACTGCAGGTGGTGGCCTTACCCACTATGCCAGCCCCATGGGATGAAAGTTTCTTAACTGGTGTCTTAAACACTAGGATAAATGCCCACAACTAAACTTTAATTCTATTTTCCACAAACTTTTTGAAGTCCCCTTATACCTGGTACATAGTAAGTGCCATGTTAATATTATCATTAAAATTACTGCAAGCATCACAGGAGTTAATTTGTATAGAATATTAGAAACTGGGCATGCAACAAAGTCTGGCTATACTTTTCCCCACATCATTGGCATTTGAAATCACTCCTTAAGTTCCTTTGCCTTAAGTGATGCCCTCTAAGTCTTGTAAGTATGCTTGGAAGGGGATACATATGCACCTGTGTATGTTTTCATTAGTTCTTCAGTTACTGTGGAACAGGGAAGCATAAACATTCTGAGTGCTAGAGCTGGGGACAGTGGGCCAGGAAAGTAAGGGTGTTAGCTCGTTGGACTGTTTGCTGGTTTTTTGAGGAGGTGAGTATGAATTAGAGGGCTAAAAGGTAAGCATATGCATTTTCTTTATTATTAGAAGCAAAACACTTCCCATTATATATTATAGATACAGCATTTTTTGATTTGCTGCTTGAGGTTCTAGAATCTTCTCTGGAGTAGAAAGCGGCTCAAATAATGTGACTAGAGTTCCAGAAAATTATCCCAGTGGTCTACAGAATACTGCTTATAAACAAAGGGCATTCTGTTTTATTCAGTCTTACATTTATATACCAATATTTATACTGATCCATTGATATTCAATAAACATGCTTTGATAATTTAATCTGTGTAGGCATAATGCTAAGTATTACAGTAGAGAAAGATGATGTAGACTGAAGGTTGTCATCAGTGAATGGGGCACTAAATGTAAAAATCATTAATTATATGAATTAATGAATATTAAACACTTAATATTATGCCTGACAAATAATTGAGACTTAATATTTGTTAGCTGTTTTTATTAAAAGTTATTATTGTTGTCTTCATTATGCATACTATAGAATTTGGTGAATGATTATACAGATATGGGATTTATAGGATGAATGCGAGAGTCCATGTGGAGGGGTAACAGGAGATATTTTCAGAAAGGAAGTAGCATTTGAGGTGGGCCTGAGTCATGGAGAAATAATTTGTTCATGAACAAATGGAAAAGAAGTGGATCTCCAGCTGAAAGATATGGTATGAACCAAAAGATGATAAAGGATCACAAGAGACTGATTATAAGGAAACAGCAAGTACCTTGAAGGGGCACAAACATTATGTACAAGCATTGAAACCTGAGCCTGGGAAGGCAAGTTAGAGATCTATCTTGGTAGCTTTAGGTGTCAGGCTATGGACTTTGGGCCTTGTGGTGTGAGTGATGGGGCATTATTCAAACTGAGTGGTGTTGATCTGCTTTTATGATTTTTTTAAAGTTAAAAATAATAAAAGCACCATTAACCATTATTTCTATTCAACTTAATGAAATTTCCCTTTGAGAATTCCATCTACAGGATAAGCCTACCTGACCAGCTCAATCTTGGATAATAACAGCTAGATTTGTGATTTTGTATTTACAGCCTCAGCCATATTTTCCTAGGACCCAGAAACCAAACCTGGATTGAAAGCCCCAAGCCCTCAGCAACTAGGGTTGCATCTAGGGGCTGGTGTCTGTGCTGAATTTGTGCCAAGACTCCTGTTATTTATGGGAAATTAATATTTCACTTCTGTTTTATTCTCTTGTCTGTGAGTTTCTGTTACTGAATTCAGAAAGAAATTGGCTTGTCTCTGATTTCAATCCTCACCATCTGGAGCTGAGGAAACAGGATTGTAGGAGAGGGGGCTGAGGGGTAATGGCACTAAGGGAAGTGGTGTTGGAGATGACGAGATTCTTTATTGCATTTTATATTTTCTGCTCCTCCTTTCCCTTGTTTCTCCATCTTTCCTCTCTCCTTTCCCTAGACACACACACACACACACACACACACACTGTCCCACCCTGCTGAAAAACACAAATTTATAGGAAAGTCATCTTTGGCCTACAGTAGATGCTTAGTCTTTAGTTACAGGTCCTGTAACCGAAACAGTGGCCTCTCACATCCTTTCGAATACATCAAAAGTAGTTTTTGAGTTGGCTTAGCTGAGCAGTTCTGGTGATTGTGAGGTAGACCTTAAAATAGATCGTGACAGCTCAGCTGACTTATTGACCTGGTGATAGTCAGAAAATGTACCAAAATGATGAGAATGTAGAGGTTTAAAGCATCAATAGCAAGTGGTTGAATTTGAGAAGGAGATTCTGCAAGTAATTCAGCCCATTCCCAGTATTCCTACTTATACAAGGCAGCGTGAGCAGTCCTTTGTGTGAAGTGTAGCACCCGGGGGCCAGTGTTGTGCTGCAGCTCATTAATCAGCTACCTGGGATGGGTCCTGTCCCAGAAGTACCACTTCCAGTCCTGCCTCCTACTAATGTGCTAGGGAAAGCAGATGAAGATAACCCAAGTGCATGGGCCCCTGACACTTATGTGGGAGACAGTGATGGAATTCCAGGCTCCTGGCTTTGGTTTGGCCCTATCTGTGTGCATCGTAGCCATGTGGGGAGTGAGCCAGTGAATGGAAGGTCTCTCTCCATCTCTGACTCTGTCTCCTCTCTCTTTCTCTCTCTGTAACTCTGCCTTTCAAATAAAAAAAAATCTTTAAAAAGGGAAATGCTGCACAACAGAAATCATTTCTTTTGTAATAGAACAGCCCTTGTTTATTTAAGAAGTCAATATTTGAGCACCTACTATGTGCTGGAACTGTGGGAGACCTTAGGGAGCCAGCAGCAAACAAGTCAGGCAAAAATCTTTGTGCTCCCAGAGGTCACTTTGTGGAATGACCAGGAGGGGTCACCTCAACAGTCTGCTCTCAAGAGGATTCTCCCTGCTCACCGTTCTAACTAGATTTAGTGATGGGACATGGGTCAACCTGCATTCCTTTTGGAGAGATCCAAAGTGACAGATCCCAGCCTGTGGACGTGATTCAAGTAGAGGGATGAGGATGGAGGCTCTATTGTAGGGTGATCACTGGGGAACGTCCTCTCCTGTTGCTTCTCGCCTATCCTGAGTGTAAATGGAGACACTGGGAGACAGTGAAGACCAAGCACTGCAAAAATTCAAGGAAGGCTCATGGGAGTGTTGGAGAGAATACATTTTCTTAATAGGGGTTATAGAGTAGGTCAACATTAGATTGATTGAAAAATTGGGTTGGCCTTTGAGACAGAACAGAGATGTCTAGAAATCTACCTAGAGTGATAATGATTTGTCTTAGCCTCAAGGGTCTATAGCTTGTTGTTCCTTGGTATCCACAGAGGACTGGTTCCAAGATCCCTGTGGATACAAGAATCAGCAGATGTTCAACTGCCTCATATAAAATGGCATAATATTTGCATGTACAATACATGCATCCTCTCATATATGAGAATATTTCAAAACATTTATCAGGAAAATGGGATTTACAGAATGAGTTTATTTTGGTGCAATTTTTTAAAAATTGTATAATTTTTTCATAATATGCATTTTCCACATATTATGAAAATACTTTTTTACATCAAAATACACCCATATTTTAATTCCATTTTCCACAAATTTTTGTAGTTCTCCTTGTGTTTTTAATCTTATCTAGATTAGTTATATTACCACATACAACATAAACACAATGTAAATAGTCATTACACTGTGTGGTTTAGGGAATAATGACAAGAAAAAAAAGCCTGTACATGTTGGGGACAGATGCAGTTTTTAAAAAATATTTTCAATTGCAGTTGGTTGAATCCATGGATTTGGGACTTGCCAATTCAGAGGGCCAACTGTACTTATTTTTTTTCTACTCCTGCTTTGTGCTACTGGCACAACCCTTGGTATCTTTCTGGGATCCTTTCACTATCTTGTCTGCTACCAGATGCTTCCGGACCATAGTAGAAGCCAGTATCTGTACCTGGACCTCACCTGGCACAGTCCAGCCTTGATGCAGCATAGACCATTGTGTTTCTACCAGAGATCATGTGGCAGCCTGCAGTGCAGAGGCCTCTGTAGGCAAGCTATGCGGAGCTGGGCCTGCTGGCTCTTCTGTTTACATACACCAAATTTGAGATGGGCTATCATTAACCAAATGGAGAGCAGCTGTGCTTACTCAGAAAGTGTGCTTCCTCAGATTTGCGGACATGTTAGAAATTTTTTTAGCCAGGGTGTCTGGCTCTAGCAGCCTCACAAACATGTGAAGCAGCCTTAGTTACTCTTCTGGAAGATTCTCCACCTTTCTGGCTTACTATGTACTCAGCTGACTTAGCGATACAGCCTTAGAGGATCATGCCTGTGGGATGGGGTTTTCCCTGTTGAAAGGCAAATTCCACTAGTGAGAGCTCTTCTTAAGGGGCACCTCACTAGTGACACCTTCTTTAGTGTGAATTAAGGGTTGGCAGCTTCCTCTAGAAAGTAAACAAGTGAAAAAGGGAGCAGATGAGGGAGTTGAAAGTCTACAGTGAGAGTCCCTTTACCTAGAGGACACCAGGGGTGAGAACATTTCCTGGAGTTAGGTTGTAAGGTGCACCCACCTGATGCACATGGCAACAGTCATTTCATTTCCATTGTAAAGGAGCAGTGATTTGTTTCCCCATCCAGTCATCTGTGAATACTGCAGTTATTTCCAGGTTGTCATTGTTATGCTGCTTCTCTGAACATTCTTTTACGTATGTGTATGTGAACATACACATATATTGCTTTTGGATATGTCTCTAGGTAGGAGTGTGATTTCTGAGTCACAGTGTATGCCATTGTTCAGTGTTAGTAGATTCTGCCAAATGTGTTTTTCAAAGAGGTTGTATCTTTTGGTGTACCCTCCGGCAGAGTGGGCGTGTTGAAGTTATTCCACACCCTGTGCATGATTCGGTTTTCTCTCCTGGCCTCCTCCTCCACTCTGATGACTGAGGAGCGGTATTGATGGTGCTCTTACTTTGCCTTTCCCAGGTGGTCTTGTCGTGTGCCAGTTGGCCATATGGATCTCTTCTTTGGCGAAGTGATTGCTAAGTTATCTTTCACACTTTTACGAGGTGTGTGTCTTCATCTTATGATTCAGAGACATCTTTATGCCTCTCTATATGAATCCTTTGTCAGTTATTTGGATTAAAACCTCTTCCCAAAGTGTGGGTAGCCTTTTCACTCTTTTAAAGGTATCTGGTGATGAACGGAAGTTGTTAATTCTAATTTAGTCAAACATCAATCTTTTGTCTTCAGAGTTAGTATCTTTAATGTCCTGCTTTTAAAATACTTTGTCTATTCCAAGGTCATAAAAATATTCTCCTACTTTCTCCTAGGAATATTATGGCTTTTCCATTCTTATCTAGATCTATAATCCATCTGGAATTTTTTCATTGCATACAGTCTGAAGTAGTGTTTAAGATTTACTTTTTCTCATATGGATGTACACAGCACAATTTCTTTCCTGCATTTCAGGGGCAATTTTGTCCTAAGCCTCATGATGCATACACATAGGGCTGCTTCTGGACTACTTGGTTCTATTGTTCTATTTGTCTACCCCTGTGTCATACTACACTCTCCTAATTGCTATACCTTATAGTAGGTATTGCTGTCTGACATAGAGGACATTACTCTTCTTTTATTTATTTCAGTCCATTTACTTTGCACCTTTCTTTATTTTTTTTCCATCCAGTCCCATGAGATTGCCAAAGCCTTTGCGGCTTCCTCTACTCCTTATCAGGGGTTCTCTGCCAGGTATGTGTGCCAAGAATTGGCTATTTCTCCTGGTGGAAATAGGTCCAACATACCTTTTCTCTGTTTCCCTGCATGCAGGAATTTTGGCCCTTTATGTTCTAAATGGATTTTTCTTTTGGTATTTCTTTCTGAATTTCCCAGCTGTTCCGAAGGAGTATTGGTCTGCCCACAAGCTATTCGATCCTAGTGTCCTCAGTGGAAGCAGGTGTCCTGGGACCCTGCTAATTCACTTGTAAATTTGCATCAGAAAATCTACCAATGTGATTTACTGCATTGTTAAACAGAAGAGAAAACATGTTAGTACATTAATAAAGGCAAGAATAAAAACTGATAAAATTCAACTCGTGTTTATGATAGCCACTCTCTTGGAAAGCCAGCTTCTTCCATTTGATGAAACTCTTTTACTAAAAAACTGCAGCATACATATAATATTTGTCTCCCTTTACACTCACTCCCCTTAAGAGTAGTGCACACACACACACACACACACACACACATGCACGTTGATTATAAGGAAGATCCCAAACAACTACCGTGTCCTTAGAAGAGCCATCAGAATCGTGGAGCTGTGGTGGTCAGTGATGAAGCCTCTCCCACTCATTTTCAAGTTTCCTGACCAGTAGATGACTCTGCATACATTACCGTGCAAGGCCTGCCCTGGCTCCCCTCATGAGCCCCACTGAGCGGGCCTGCATTCCTCTGCTTGTAGATATGCTGCCCGCTGGGACCAGGCGAGGCCAGGCTGCCCTGGCCTGCCTCAAGGTGTTCGATGGGTCTTGCTGGTGAATGACAGGAAAAAGTGCATGATGGTCTCTGCTGCCCTCAAGGTTCTTTGAAGCCATTGAGAAAGCCACCTGGCTCCTTAGGTTGGATAGGAGAGTCAGGCAGTGACAGCCTCCCTTGAGGAGAAGAGGAAGGTTAAGAAAACACAGGTTATGAGATTATGGAAACAGACCAAAAGGAACATGGAGAAGGAAACTGACAAATAGGCAGAGGTCCTCAAAATCCACAGACTTTTGATGTGAGTCCAAGAAAGACTATTTATTCCCCCTTGAAAAACAAAGTACAAAGAAAACTATGCAACCAATAATGTGGTTTAGTTATATTTCCAGAAATAAGATAGACACAAAATATATAATGTATTTCTGTATCAGAAATAAGGAAATGGAAGATATACTGGAATATGAGATGCCATTTGCATTATCAACCAAAAAGCCATATAAGACATTTAAGAATTAATATGATGGAAAACCATATAACACACATGGAAAATGAATTCTTTTACAGGGCTTGTAAGACTTTAAGCAAAGGAAAAGGTCATACTGTGTGTGAGAGTGGGGTACTTGCTATGAGTATCGATTTCCCCAGAGCAGACTATGTTCCCCAGGCCGCAGGAAGGGTGAGTTGTGGAGGATGGTGAAAGGGAAAAGCAGAGAGAGACAGAGGCAGATTTTCCTGATCTCTCAGTTTGCAGAGGGTCGGGAGCAGTGAGTGGCAGAGCAGTCACCAGCAGGGGAAGCTGGAGGCAACACTGGGATTTGGACCCCATCTGACCGCAGACGACATGCTGGTGATGCCAAATGATGCAGGATTGCCAGGCAGGCAGTGAGCATACTAAACCCCACCCTGCCCTCCCCACAGAGCTGTCACAGGATCCAGTAACATCATGCAAGTATTCCTTGAGGAAAGTAAAAACAGTGTGCAGTTGTTGATGGACAACTCTGGCTGTCTTGCTGACACACACAAGTGAAGAGTGACCCACAGCCTGAACATCAGAAACACCCAGTTTTCCCATCTTTGAAGCCAGTCTTCAGTGCCACAGTGGAAAGCCTTGGTGGGGCTGGGGTTCACATAGAATCACCTCAACTTAATGATTTCAGCGACTTGAGGACCCATCTTCATCTCCAGTTTAGAATTGCACACATGAGAATTAGCCTCTGATTTTTGTCTCTGAACACAATAGGTATGGTCAGGCAGGCCACCTTCCCTGGATTGGGGGACATGCAGCAAATCTGTGCTTGCAGTAGACTGGGTGCTTCTATGGGAGAAGTTCTCTACTAGGAGCTGAGAATCATCAATTTAAGGAGTGACCATGCAAGCCTCTGGGTGTGAACAGGATCCAGCCAGCAGGGTTGAGAACAGGAAAGCCCCTTTTGGGGTATAATCTGAACATTTCATAATTCTGACATTTTCAGAAATAAGTCAGCTCTTTCTTGGCTTCAGACAGTCATTGTGATAAAAGAATTCCATAGTGATCATAGCTTACATTTAGAGGTTGAGACCCTTAGAGAAGAGATGCGAGAAAGATAAGGTCTTCTGTGTTTTTCTGACTGTGTTGTTTTTTAATGAAATAACTAAATATTTATTGAATGCTTCTTGTGTTTCAGGCCCTCAGCTGAGATGTATTTTTAAAACTATAAAATGATTGAAGTGGGTGTTTAGCCTGGTGATTAAATTTCCTGCGTCTTATGTCAGAATACCTGTGCTTGATTCTGGACTCTGTTTTCTCCAGCTTCCCTCTCTTTTAAAGCCTTATTTATTTACTTATTTGAAAGGCAGAATGGAAGAGGGAGAGAGAGGGAGGGGGAAAGGGAAAGGAGAGAGAAAAGAGCATTTCTGTTTTCTGGTTTAGTCCTCAAATGCCTGCAATAGCTGGAGCTGGGCAAGGCTGAAGCCAGGAGCCAGGAACTCCATATGGACTTCCCACATGGGGGGCAGGTACCCAGATACTTGAGCCATCGTCTGCTGCCTCCCAACATATACATTAGCAGAAAATTAGATAGGAAGCAGAGGCAGAGCTCCATCCCAGGAACACTGATATGTAATGCAGGCTACCAAGTAGCACCTTAACCTGCTGTGTCCTAATGCTCACCCCTCCACCTTCCTTCTAATGTACACATTTGGAGGTGGTCCTGATGGCTCAAGTATTTGGGACCTGCCGTCCATGTGGAAGATCTGAATTGAGTTCCTGATTCTGAGCTTCAGCTCAGTCACACCCCAGCCTTTGTGGATACCTGGGAAATAAACCAGCAGACAGGAATTTTCTCTCTCTCCCCCGCCCCTCAAATAAATAAATAAATTATATCTTTAAAAGTGTATTTATTTGAAAGACAGAATTACAGAGAAAGAGGGAGAGAGGGAAAGGGAGAGGGAGGGATGGAAGGAGAGACAGAGAGAGAAAGAGAGAGGAATCCTCTATCTCTGTTTGCTGTTCTCTTCCCAAATGGCTGCAATGGTCAGGGCAGGACCAGATCGAAGCCAGGAGCCTGGAGCTCTATCTGCATCTCCAACATGGGTGGTAGGAGCCATGCACTTGGACCATCTTCTAGTGCTTTCCCAGGCATTTCAGCAGGGAGCTACTTTGGAAGAAGAGCAGCCAAGATTTGAACTGGTGCTCATAGGGAATGCCAGCATTGCAGGTGATGGCTTAACCTGCTGTGCCACAATGCGGCCCCTAAATCTGCTTTTTTGAATTTTAGTTTCCACATCTTTACAAAATTGGAGGGATGAATTCCAACCTCAGTCACAAGGTCAGGCTCTCTTGGCAGTAGAGGATTGATCTTTTAAGCCACATCCCAGGTACTGGCTGACTCTTTTTTTTTTTTTAACTTTTATTTAATGAATATAAATTTCCAAAGTACGGCCTATGGATTACAATGGCTTCCCCCCCATACCGTCCCTCCCACCCGCATCCCTCCCCTTTCCCACTCCCTCTCCCCTTCCATTCACATGAGGATTCATTTTCGATTCTTTTTATATACAGAAGATCAGTTTAGCATACATTAAGTAAAGATTTCAACAGTTTGCTCCCACACAAACATAAAGTGAAAAATAATAGATGATTTTTTAAATGATGATGAAATCAGATCAGACCTATTGTCATGTTTAATCCCAGTGAGAGTCAAGTTGGGAATTGATAATTTCTTCTTTTTTTTACAGAAGATCAGTTTAGTATACATTAAGTAAAGATTTCAACAGTTTGCACCCCCATAGAAACACAAAGTGAAATATACTGTTTGAGTACTCGTTATAGCATTAAGTCTCACATTAAGGACAGAGATCCTACATGAGGAGTAAGTGCACAGTGACTCCTGTTGTTGACTTTACAAATTGACACTCCTGTTTATGGCATCAGTAATCTCCCTATGCACCAGTCATGAGTTTCCAAGGCTATGGATGCCCCTTGAGTTCTCTGACTCTTGTTTGGACAAGGTTATAGTCAAAGTGGAGGTTCTCTCCTCCCTTCAGAGAAAGGTACCTCCTTCTTTGAAGACCTGTTCTTTCCACTGGGATCTCACCCACAGAGATCTTTCATTTAGCTGTTGTTTGTTTGTTTGTTTGTTTGTTTTTTGCCAGAGTGTCTTGGCTTTCCATGCCTGAAATACTCTCATGGGCTTTTCAGCCAGATCGGAATGCCTTTAGGGCTGATTCTGAGGCCAGAGTGCTGTTTAGGACATCCGCCATTCTATGAGTCTGCTGAGTATCTCGCTTCCCATGTTGGATCACTCTCCCCTTTATTTATTCTATCGGTTAGTATTAGCAGGTACTAGACTTGTTTATGTGCTTCCTTTGACTCTTAGTCCTTTCATTATGATCAATTGTGAATTGAAATTGATTGCTTGGACTGTGAGATGGCATTGGTACATGCCACCTTGATGGGATTAAATTGGAGTCCCCTGGTATGTTTCTAACTCTACCATTTGGGGCAAGTCAGCTTGAGCATGTCCCAAATTATACATCTCTTCCCTCTCTTCTTCCTACTCTTATGTTTAACAGGAATCACATTTCAGTTAATTTTCAACACTTAAGAATAACTGTGTATTAATTACAGAATTAAACCAGTCATATTAAGTAGAACAGACAGGCAGAGTGGACAGTGAGAGAGAGAGAGAGAGAGAGAGAGACAGAGAGAAAGGTCTTCCTTTGCCATTGGTTCACCCTCCAATGGCCACCACGGCTGGTGCGCTGTGGCCGCCGCACCGCGCTGATCCGATGGCAGGAGCCAGGTGCTTCTCCTGGTCTCCCATGCGGGTGCAGGGCCCAAGCACTTGGGCCATCCTCCACTGCACTCCCGGGCCACAGCAGAGAGCTGGCCTGGAAGAGGGGCAACCGGGACAGAATCCGGCGCCCCGACCGGGACTAGAACCCAGTGTGCTGGAGCCACAAGGCGGAGGTTTAGCCTAGTGAGCCGCGGCGCCAGCCGGCTGACTCTTTCTTATAATAATATTCTTTTTTCTTTCTTTAAGTCTTACCCAGTGTGTTGCTCAAATGCCCCCACAGACTGACTGAACTAGTTGTGATTGTTCAGAAGGCAGTGAGCACTGCAAATGTGGTTGATAGTGTGCAAAAGTGATGGGGCTATGGGAGTATGGCTTAGCTTGAGAATAGTGGACTGACTTCTTTGGTGAGGATGAGGGGCTTCAACAGGCTTGGTGGTTGCTTGAGCATATTGTAGGACCACCAACAGCACATCCTCACCTGTTGGATAGAAACCTAGAATTACTTGAAGTTTAATTGTCCTTGATCACTGATATCCAGGCTTAAGCACTAAAGGTTTGGCATTAGTGGGACTCCAAGATGAAGACTATGGCTAAGTTAGAGTGGGCTGAATCTTGGAGGCTGAAAAGGGAGATCCAGTGATCAGCCACGTTTCTCCCTGTTTATCTGCCGCCTTGCTAGGTGGAGGTAGAATGCCATGTGGCAAACGTTTAGCAGAGGTGTTAGCAAGCTGTTTCCTGTTCAGGAAGTGGGGTGCACCAATGTCTCCCATGCAGTGTTATGAAACATGACACATTTAAGTGCTGTGGTGGACAGGAGTCCTGTCTTTCCTGGATGAGATACAACAAACGCAGGGGCATCTGATGTCCCCAACAATTATTTCATACCCAATTCCAGCTCTAATTTCTGTTCTGGCTTTTCCATTTGACCCTTCAAACAATTAGCCAAGTAGTGGGTAACACACAGTGGGCAAGGAGGAAACGAGATATACCAGGGGTTCAAATTCATTCGTGGAGGGTGAAGCCACCTGTTTTGCTTTCTCTGTTCCTAGAATACTCCTTTTCCAGACTTGTTCTACTCTGGGTTTGAAATACACTGGGAACTGGCTGGTGATTTCCTCCACTGAACACTCTTTGTGAGAGTTGTTTCTCATCTACAGCATGACAAGAAGACAAAGAATAAAGAAGTGACGTGAAGTTGTCCTTAGCGGTGGCCAGCTGACAGTGCTGGGAATGGCATCAGGGAATGGGGTGTCGAGTGGTTGGGCTGAGGGGTTATCAGTGCTGATGCTGATTGTAAATAGGAAGAAACCAGGCAGGGTCTTTGGGGGAAACATAGTTTGCAGGCATGCACATGTGTGCATTTCTCTGGGGCAAATCCCAATGGATTTGTATATACATCAATTTAAGGAAGCTAATCGTTGTTGGTGAGGCATGGGCTAGATTAAAGCTGGAAAGTTGGAGTACAAGAACAGCAAGATATCAAGATATATGCAGAGGAATCCAGTGGGATTGAGCAGCCAGCATGGTGAACATGGTGGTGAGGCTTTGGCGGGGATTTAACAGAATAGGCTTTGCCATACTAGAATTGCAAGAAGGCTCCTTCCTCTTGGGGGAGACCTGTGATTTGGTATGGGGCAAGAGCTGGTAAGCATAGGTAATGCTGGTGTACCCCTGGGTCCAGGCAGTGGTGTATAGAAGGGTGTGAGTATGGGTCAATGGAGAAGATTCTTATGTGCTTTTTTTCCCCCCAATTAGAACATTCTCTTGAGGGCGTTGAAGTCACAAACACGACTGTGATTGAGACCTTTCTCCTTTTATGCCTTGACCTGAACATGGATGTACAGGGCATCTGGATGAGAAGGGATAATCTGTTCATGACTAAGGTGGAGAAAGCTGTGGACAGCGTGGGAAGCTAGCCTGGCTTGCTATGTTGGGGCTGTCCTGAAGGGACTGTTTTGGAAATCAAGATTTAGGATCAATTAACAAGGAAGTTCTCTGATTAAGACTGGGAGGAAAGCCCTGATTAAATAATGATAAAACACAGTCCAACTTGGTGAGAGAGGTACCAACCACCAAACTTTAGGATTTTATATATTTAGAAATACGCTTGTTTAGGATTTCTCACTTCAGTCTTCCAGTTTTTAAATCATGCCATTTAAAAAGAGGCTTTTGATTATGGAGGATTTTGTGCATACACTAAGGCAGATGGAATCACTTTTACTGGGCATTTACCCTTGTACTCATTGCCCCGTCCTGATGGCCATTGCCCCCAGCCACACTGGCCCCATCTACACACCATCCATGCCTCCCCTCCCCATATGATTTTGAAGGAAATCCCATAAATCATATCATTTCATCTATAAATATTTCAGTGTGTTTCTCTAAAAGACAAAGCATTGCTCCCTTAATAAACAAGATAAACCTATTCCTCATCCATCCAGGCCTCGGGGGAAAAGGACCATTTGACATGTGAGGTCAGACTCAAGGCGATCCTGATTCTCCTTGGGAATCCAGACCTACTATGCCTCTTGAGTCCCTGGCCTAGAAACATAAAAAACATGAACAGAGTGGAAAATGATGCAATGTGTAACAGACACTGTGTTGCAACGGCCACTCGTAAGCGAGTACAAGATGGTCAGCTATCCAGGCTGTGTTAACTGGGTCATTTAGCTACGAGCACACTTACGTTACTAACTGCAGAGGAGGAGAAGAGAAATGAAGAAATTTAGCACAGTCAAGGGAAAAGAGATGGCTTTCATTGGGGGCACACTTTCATTGTCTCCACAGGGTGGCATGGATCTAGTTAGAAGCACAGCAACACACAAATGCAGTTAGCACAAACAGGAGCACTGATCCAGACTGAGTGTCCCTACTGGGGAACTACCCCTGGGTTGGACAGAGCCTTGTTGGCTGGACCTTTGTTGTAAGGGTGAGAGGGGCTTGAGTTCTGGAGGGGCACCTGCCTTCCCTCACACATAAACAGTGTTTGGTGTTCACGGAGGGAAGGGCTAGGGACAGGATGATCTTCAGGCTGTCTTCCCAGCTCAGGTGGGCTGCATTAATAAGCACAAGTTCACACTCACAACACCGATGTAATTAGTATTTTCATTCCCACTTCATAGTGAATATCCTGGTGTAGCCAAGCCAGAAGAGCAGGAGTCACACGGCTGGAGATGCAATCTAAGGACAAGACATTGACATTACTCTCTGCAGTGAAATATTTTCACTGATTCTATGAGGCACCTTCTGATGGGGCCATCAGGTAGTCCTGTTCCAGACTGAGCACCACCCTGACCCACTTCCCTGCCATGTGAGTCAAGCCAGTTCTACTATGAATCCATGCCTGAAAAAAGTGAATGTGTCAAAATGCTAATTATGGGATTCAAGTGCAGATTGGATGGATGAGATCCAAGTGCCCCAGTAGCTCTGGTTTTCTTTGTGATGAGTTGGGACTTCCAGTCTTCTAAGCTCTCAGATCTACAGAGGATTTTCCATCAGAAAGTGCTCCAAGCCACATGGAGGACAAACATCACAGGGTTGGAAGTCAGAAGGTATGTGTTGGAACCCAACATCTAACACTGGTTAACTGGTGGACCCTCACCTTCTCACTCGGAGAAGGGACAATAGTACTGACACTTGTGAGAGTGTTGTGTAACACACATTCAGTCATATAATATTTAAGATGATTTCTTGTTTTGCTGTTTATATTGTCATTATTTAAAAAGTCATTGGATTTATATGTCAATACTACACTGATGTGACTATCTCAGCAGTGAGGTGTTAGCTACTACACTCAACAGCTACAGAAAAAGTTTTCCAATCCTGTAATTCATTGACTGGTATAATTTTATGAAGACCATCATGGCTTCTTCCCTGTTTCCCATAAAAATAGTCTAAATATTCTTCCTGATAATCAGTAATAACAACACCAGTGCTAAGTTCATTCTCATTTTGATTTTCTGGTCCCAACCCAATTCTTCCCGAGTGGGCTGGCTACAGCTTTGCTTTCTCCAAGGACCCAGAATGTTCACAAAGCACAATATTTTCCTTTGAAAAGAGTTTTCCTAAAATTCAAGGATTATTAATGGATCCTTATTCCCCCTTGAAAGATACTGACCCAAATAACAGACACAATTTAAAACAGTACAGTCATATAATGACCTTCAAGTTTGTGCCTGCTTGTCTCTGCTCTTTCTGTTGTCCTTGGGTATGTAGAATGCATTTAGAAAGCCAACAAACAGTATTTAATAGTATATTATACTGCATTACTTTGTATATTCTTGCGAGCCTAATGACGGATTAGAGGTTGAAACTCATTTATAAAAGCCTATTTTTTAGTAAATAGTTTTTTTAAAGAAATAAAGTTCTTTTATTTGTTTATTCTACAGCACTTGAATCTATGTGCCAAGTCCTATGGAACTATGGAGAACACAAAGATGGGCATTTCAGATTCCCAGGCTTAAGGAGTTTATATCTAGGGAGTAGACAGGACAACAAGCAGATGAACTCAAAATGGGAGAAGACGGGGTGCGGTGAATTTTGTCTGGAAGGATGAAGTAGATTTACCAACTTGGTTCACTTATTACTGCTCCACAGCCTGCAGGGGCACCTGCTCCATGGCCTGCTTCTGCCCATCCCTGCAGACCTCACTTCAGAGTCTGCTGGCCTCAATACAGCTCAACTGGGGTGGGGGTGGGGCTTTGCTAATTCCTGTGTATTGACATCATCTCGCCTATTTGTACCTTCCCTGGCACAGATTGTGTTGTGTGTCCTTTGGATGTACGTTCTGAGAGATTCCAACATATTTACAGGAGTGTCTCTGAGAGGGAAGACTGAGGGTTGCCTACCTCGTCCTGCATCTCTTCTCTCCACCTGGCAAAGGTCCCATGGGTCAAGGGCTCAGAGTCCTGCTGGTATTGGAAAGATGGTTCAGAACTTCCTGAATCTCGGAACTTTCTTGACTGAGAAAGAAAGACTTGGATGCAATGCACCATCTTACTGAGGTCTTCACTGAGATCCTAATGTTTGCGCACCTCTGAGCTTGATCAAGCTGAGCCACACTGGAAGTAGGACAGGGGTGGCAGAGTAGAGGCCTCCAGGGCTGATTGTGCTCCTGGGGAACCAGCAGTTACCAGGACAAAATGTTATATGTTCAACCTTGTTCTGGGCCATGACAGAATCTTTGAGTGTAGATGGGGGTGGGCTGTGGCCTTCCAGAAGCCCAAACTGCACAGGTTTAATGTGTGGAGGTATATGATTGAGCAGGAAAAATTAAGATTTCCAGGCCACCATGTTCAGAAACTAAAGAGAATCAGAGGTTGGCAGGGCTAAAGGTGCTCAGATGAGTGGACTCTCTCTTGTCTGCCATGTTCAGAGAAGACTTTGGAAAAAGGGTGTTGTAGATGGATTGGAGCTAAGGCTCAAAGCTTCTGAGAGATTTTGATGAATCTGAGAGGGGATTGCCTGATGTCATTGTTTGCATCTCTGGATTCTGAAAGGTGGTGGTACTTTGGAGATGGTGCTTTGTAATGCTGATTGATCCAATAGTTTTGGATTGAGTCCAAGACTGGCTCTATTTCCAAATGTCCCTTTTGTTCCTTCTGCTGCTTTATTTCCCATTGTATCTCTCTTTCTCTGCCCTAAAAAAAGACATTAGACTTTCCTACATTTAATTAGAGTGTGTTTTTAAGAATTTATGGGAAATCATTTTTAATGACTCTCCATTGCAAAAACATTTATTTAACCAAATGTTGGGCATAGTGCATTCCGAATGAATGCTCGAAAACCACCCTGTGTGAAAGACTCTCCATCTGGAACAGACCCAGATCTTTTGCTGATCTCCACACCTATGTATCTAAGCATTGATGGACATATCACTTGGATAGCCCATAGATACCTCAAAGCTATTATTTCCAAGTATTTTCTTCATGTCTGCCACCCCTGTCCACATATTCAACTTAACCCTCCTTCCTTGAAACCCTGATAGCCAGAACATGAGGTGGACATCTCTTACTCCTCCCTCACCCTCAACCTAGAGATGGTGTCTGTTTCACCCTTCAGGTGCTAAGTCATCCGATCCCTGGTCTTCATTGCTGCAACCGCAGCCCAGAGTTCTCTCCACAATGCTTATGTTATTCAGGAGAACGTGAATCGTATAATTGCCCAGAAACAAAAATGCAACCATCAGTTCCTTGCTCAATAGCCATGTTGTGGATTTGACTGTAGGATGAAAACCAAGTTGATCATGACGTGCAAAGTTCTTACTTTCTTGAGCCCATTCTACTGTCCAGCCTCACTTCTTCATTTCCCCCAAAAACTGCACGTGATTTTGAACATGTCCCCATTTGTGTCTTGCTACCTTTGCATATGCACATAAATACATAAATATATAAATATAAGTATTATAATATATAAATATTGTATATATTATAAATATATAAATATAAGTATTATCCTTTTCTCATTCCTACATCTGGTCAAACCTGTCTCTGGGACCTGACATCATCGCTTTACTGAAGCTTTCTCCTATGACTGTAGCCAGGGTCACCCCCTCACCTGTGCCCTCTTGGATTACTACACTTTATTGTAATTATATTTGAACGTGCATTATGATGATCTGTCAGACTGAGAGGGAAGGGATTACTGTCTTATCCATCACAGTCACTTCAGTACCTAGCTGAATGCTTTCTAAGTGTTTGTTAGCGGTTAAAATAAAAAGGAGCTTAGATCTTAACGGATCTCTCCTAGCCTAATTCCTCTTAAATTCATTTATTTACCCATGCATGCATTTACTGCTTGTGCAAACATTTACTGAGTACCTACTATGTGGGAACTCCTTCTCTCTCTCTCTAGGCAACAAAGCCTTGATTAAACAGACATAAAAGAGAAACAGCTGCCAATCCTTCCTCCAGGAAGCTCTGCTCCACAGGCCTTCATTTAAGAATCCTGGAGTTTCATTTTCCTTTCGTCAGCTTTTTTCTTAATGGCCAAACTCATGGTGGCAGTGACAATGGATTCTGCATTAGTATTAAAAATTTATTCAATAAATAATGGATTAGAACCTCTGTTTAATAATTATTAATGCACTGCAATTTCAGTTGCACAAATCTCAAGATGTTTTAAACATAACTAATTGAAAACACAATTAACAGCAACTTGCTGAAATAAATCTGAAAGACAGAACACCCTTGGAAACCCCAGACTCTAAGAGAAAAATTCAAAAGCTGCGCCTCCCCGCACTGCCCCAAGAGTTGATGCTTGGCTCCAGCACATAAGGATGGTGGTACCTGGCAGAGTTTGGGATACAAAGAATGGTTTAATGGTAGCTTCTGTGCAGTGGCTGAAGCTACAGGTGGTGACCTCTTCCTTGTGCCAGGGACAGAGCGGTTGACTTGACCAGTGTGCTGATAGTTTGAATATAGTTTGGTCTTTGAACTCATGCAGGCATTTAAACCCCAATGTCATAAGTTAACGGTACTAAGAGACTGAAACTTAATCTAATTATGGTGTACGTGGACCTGGTGGAGGTTCTTAGGTCACTGGGGCCATGTCCTTGGAAGGTAGTGCTCATGAAAGGGTTGATTACAAAACCCTGAGTTGGGCTCAGTTGCTCTCTCTGCTTCCTGACTCACCATGTGATCCTCTGCACACATTCACCTGACGCCAAACCGATGGCACCCAATCTTGATCTTGAACCTCTCAAGCTGTGAGTAAGTGGCATTTTTTATCTTTAGAAAGAGAGTTGCCTTGGGTGTTTCATTGTAGTAATGAAAAGCCGAATAATGCACAGTCCTTAGAGAGATTGAATCAGTGACCTCATTATGCATAAAGTCAGACAAGTGAAGTCCAGGCTAGGGACTGGCAGTGCACTGGGGCTGGATGTTGTCTGAGCCGAGTGTGGCTGGGAGACCTGGACTCACAGCATCTAGCGCTGTGCTTGCTCCTGGGCCCTGAGGCCTCCCATGTCCTTTCTATGGCTCTGAAACTGGTTCTGCTTATTCTGACTCAGCAAAAATGATGCAAAAATTATCTGGCCCTTGTAACTTTCTTCAACAGCAATCAGCAAAGAGAGAAAAGGCATTAATGCAATCATAGGATGGACCTGGGCTGGTTGTTGGGCTCTGGGATCCTAGTGGGGCACCCAAGGAAGCACTGGACTCTGGGCTGGCCTAGCATAGCAAGAGTTAGCATCAAACTTCGTCCACTTTTGTCTTTTTGTAAAAATTGAATTTATTATTTATTTTTGTTTGAATAGGAGGGGTAGAGAGAAAGAGAGGCAGAGAGAGAGATCATTCATCTGTTGGCTCAGTCTTCTCTGGCCTACCTCCCCTACCCCCTACTACCAACCCCCACCCCCTGTCTGAAGGGTTATAACAGCCTGAGCTGAGCTGAACCAAAGCCAGGATCTATTCCTATTCTTTGTATGCCAGGAAGATTCTCATCTTCATGTTTGCTTTGTGACTGGGATACCCTGGCTTCCTTGTTCACATCAGTCCTTCCTAGGTTTTTCAGGTGAGTTTTCAATGAAACATTGAAAGGTAATCAATCAATAGCATGGCTGGCCAGTGATCAGACCCAGTGCGTCTATTATTGCCTTTCCACTCTCGACTTTATCTATTGTTCCTGCATTGTGGTCAATCCACTCCCCAGTGCTACGGTCATGCTTTCATCAGAATAATGTGGTTTTGGATTTCCGGGGGTTATTCCTGGCAAACAGGAGGTAGTTGAGGAGGAAACTGACCCTTCTGGGGATTAATCTAGAGATGCCCCTTGGTTGGGGCTCAGGTATGGGGCAGGCATGATGTGACTTGAGATGGAGAGTGGGGATAGCCATATTGCAAAGCACCTGCAGAGTCAGGCAAGTGAATTTGACCATCATCTTAAGGGGCACAATGAAGGATTTTTAAGCTACAATGTAGTGTGGAGTTCATTAGAATCTGTGTACGGTAGAGTAGTGGTTTGCAAGCTTTGCTGAGCATCAGGAGTACCTGGAAGGCAGGTGAAATGTGATGCCGAATCCAGTTTCCAGAGTTTCTGAGTGCTATGGTTGTGGGAAAGAGGCCTGAGAAATGACATTGTTATCAAGCATCCAGGTGATGTTGATGCTAAGGGACTAAGCTTTGGAATCCAGTTCTGTGCAGGGTATCATGGTGAGGAGGCCTGGAGGCGTGGAGCTGTTTAGGAAACAGCTGTAAGGGGTGCCAGCCTGACTCAAAGCAGGATCTGTGGCTTGGAAAAGAAGGAGAGGCAGCACAGAAGAGCTAGCAAGATTTGATGCCTTGGCTGGGTGCGTGAGAAAGGCTGGGGTCTTTTCTGAGGTCTTTCTCCCTGGGATGCTCTTTTTCTCAGAGCAGAGCATGGAGCAGCAACTTTCTGGTCAAGATGGAGAAAAGTTGTTCGGCTGACAGTTCCAAGTGTTTCCAGGTACAGGTGCAATAAGAACCCGTGCCTGCTGCCTAGCTGGGCCCTATCCATCAGGTAGTAGCCTGTATGAGGAATATTTGCAAGGGAAGACAACAGGATTAGTGCTAGGGTGAGTTAAGCAGAGTGATCAGCGTGTGAAATTTAGGGAGCTCCCTATTTCAAGTTTGTGCAAACTTCGCTTGACCCCAAGTAGCAGCACCTCGTTACGTCTTGCTTCCTAGGTGCCTTTCTTGACCCACTCTTGCCTCACGATTTTGTGATGCCCGTGGCTGTTGTTTCAAGCGTGGAAGCAGCCTGGTGAGGTCAGCATGGTGTGAGGAGGCCTGTGGACTCCAGCTGTGTGCTATCGGATCCCATCACTGGCATTTTAGTCCTTCCTGGAGCAGAGTCATATCCTTTGGCCAGAGGCTACCATACTACTCTATACAGCACGTATTGATTCGTGTTCTGGGCCCACAGGGCTGCTGAATGGAGCTGGGCGCAGAGACAGCTGGAAAGCCTCACACATCTGTAGAGCCTTCTGCAGATAATGTGAATGCACTTTCCTGAGGCATTAGCAATACTTGGTATTTTTGTACTGACTGAGCCAATGAACAGAGCCAGCTGTTCTGTGGAAGAGTGAAGATGGAGTTTACAGCTTCATTCTTGAACATACTTCTAAATACACTTTTTTGGGTCGTCTGTTTCTGTTTTTGTTTTAAGGACTTAATATATGGAGCTCCGTCATGCAACCAAAGCAATCCAAGTTTAATCTCCATGTATTCATCTCCCAAGTTCAGATTTCTCTTCCCTCTTCTCAGCTGGTGCATTCCCCAACTTCTGAATGTCTAAAAATACCCAGCGTGGTTCCCTCTACAAAACACCAGCACCCTGCCAGCTGTTAAATAAATAAACTCGAAACAAAAATGCTGTAGTTGTGAAATAAGATATATTTAATTAAATAAAAAAGGAAAAGCAAGTGCTATTACAAGAACATAAAACTGTAAGGCATAAGATAAAAACTAAATTACTACAAGGCAGCTCGATCCAATCTAATCCTTTAAGATAAAGATGAAACCAGAAAATTGCATGTATTGAGAAATCAACATAAGCCCTGAGCAAATATTAACTAGAGATCTATAAACTGGTTGATAATAAACAGAACTATGAGCATTAGGATTAGGGAAGGAAATGGAAATGGACCCACATCAGGGTGAGGGAGACTTGCGATCATCTCTCCTACCTGCTTGGAGCAAGCATTTGTGGGATGATGTTGTTAGAGCGGCTTTTCCACTAGCTAATTTTGGTCAATCTAAGTGGAAAGCTTGAATGGCGTGGAGGTACCTGGGAAACTTTCTATTTCCTTTGAAAGCTGTAGAGATCAATGTGATCTCATCTTACCAGCCTATAAAATGGAGCCTGCAGATAAAACACTTGCCTTTTAGCCTGGGTTTCTAACCTAGCTATTGACACAATTTTAACAGTGTATTTAAGCATGAAGAATGGTCCAATTACATGTTAAAAGTAGCCTTTTTTATGGTTCTAATAATGGTCCATTTAGATGTTTACACTGACAACTCAGTTTTTGGGAAGGGCATTTTTCATGTTACCTGCTAAAAGAGGACATTTTGTGGCCAAAAAAAAAATTTTTTTTAAACCTGCTATTAGCTGGGGGAAGTTGCTCCGGCTTTCAGAGATGCCGTGTGTGCAGAGGCAGGCCCTTCTGATGGAGGAGTTAGCAGCGGCAGCAGCAGCTGGAAAAATCAAGCTAATTCACAGGTGAAGACGTTTTTGTCCCCGCTTCAGGCTCCGGGACAAAGACGCTCCTCTGCGAGCATTCATGCGTGTCCCACCCCACACAGGGAGCTTCTGAATTCCGTCTGAATGGGAAACCGACTCCGGCAAGGGAGAGGGGCGGCTCTGGCAGGCAGTGCATACAGCCCTGCCTCACATCAAGGTCCAGGGACAGTCGAGGCCTCTGAGGGAACCGGAAGCCCATGTGGGGACAGAGTTAGCGTTCTCAGGCCCCTGGGGATGTGAGTGACCTGGGGCTCTTAGAAGCAGAGGTCTCGTTGCTTTTATTGTGTGGCTCTAGTGAAACTCCAGCTAAGTGTTCCTGATAGAAACAGATACCTGTGTGCTCGGAGCTCTGGAAGGAAGTTCCCACAACTGTCCAGAGCCAGCCTCTCGGCTCCTGTCTTGTCATTAATCATGGGGGTCTTCTTGGGGTGTGGGCGGGGGTGGGGGCTGTCTCAAGCTCTCGCTGCTGGCTTCTTGGAGATGTGGGCTCACTGTTGTTTGCAAGGGTAGTAGCTGATGCAGCAGAAATTTAGTATCTCCCAGTTCTGAAGGCTGCAAGTGCAAGATCAAGCTATTGGAAGAACTGGTTTCTTCTGAGGCCCCTGTTGCTGGCTTGCAGATGGCTGTCTTGGGACTACCTTTACACAGTCTCTCTTTGTGTGTGTCTGTGTCCCAACGCCTCTTCTGATAAAGACACCTAAGGTTTATAAGGATCATGGCCCACCCAATGACTCTACTTAGCCTTAATCACATCTTGAAAGACTGTATCTCCAAGTGCAGTCATGTTCGAAGGTACTGGGATTAGGACTCCAGCATGTGGACCTGGGAGGATGTATGTGAGCCTGTCACAGGGTATACCTTACTCCTCTTTGTGTAACAGAGTATGAATATGTCTCCTTCCTACTCTGCCTCCAAAGGTTTGTTCAATATAGGGGAGAGGGGACAAAAAAAAAACAAAAAACAAAAAACAAAAAACAACCTTCAAATATTTCCCCGTGCTGCCCATGGAGAACAGAAGGACAGGTGCCCTGTATTAGAACTTCTGCTGCAAGGGAGGGAAATATTTTACTTTTAAAGCTTCTGTGAGTGTGGTTCTCAACCATTCCTGTGCTCCATCTCCAGAATTTCTCAATTGACCTGGGTTAAGATCCAGACACAAGTCATTTTTCAAAGCCCTCCTAACTAGTTTGGGTATGCAGCCTGGGTTGCTAAACTGTTATTCTCAGGGTCTCTGGGTGCATACAGGTGGCCCTTGGGGGCACATGATTTTGTTTGACAAAGTATTTAGGATGCATTGGTGGACCCCGAGGCATGGTCTGGAAGCAGGAGAGAAGACATGCAGCTGTTTGGTGTTACAGCGTATGAAGGATTTGCAGGATGGTCTGAGAAAAATACTTGTTGATTTGGCCAAAGCTGCTGCTAGGTGCCGATGCAGGACTTTGAAATGAAATGAACGTGAAGTGGCATGCACAATCCTGGGCTGATCTGAAAGCGCCAGTGGGGGTTTTCCAGGTGGCATAAGTCCAATAAGTAAAGAACAGTGTCTCAAGGATTTCCCTGTGAAATGAATAGATTGGATGAAGTGCTGGAAAGATCTGAGTAAAGTGTGTGGCGAGTAAAAAACGGGACTGGAGGGGGACTCTCTTTCAGAGGGGTTTGGTCAATCTCAACACTGGAGAGAGCTCAATAATTCTCCTGAATTTTTTGTGCAGTCATATCATATCTCATTTGAATCTCATCACCCCTGTTTTATCATTCCTCAGAGTTGCTCACAAGCCTTTGGTAGGTCTGTCTTTGTTGAGCCAAGGGAAGGATCATAGAGGACCTCCTCTGCCCAGGCTGTGGCAGTAGGGAAGGGTATTGTGCAGTAGTTCTTTCCTATGCTTGCACTTTAGAAACAAATGGAGCTTTTCAGAAATATTAATGTTTGGGCTCAACCTGGGCCAGTTCCATCAGCCACTAGGGTGGAGGCCCATGTATCCAGGGCTGATGACCTATGATAAGGAGATAGACATGGTCGGGGCTCCAGGTGGGGGAGGGCCATAATATAGACAACTCTGAGAGATGCATGATCGAGAAAGAACAGAGACAAATCTGCCTCTCCAGCTGTACCAGCTAAGGTGAGCCATGGTATGTTGGTGGGAATGAGATCTGGAGGATGGGTATACTCCTAGCATCTGCACAAGAGCTTAGCATGTTAGCAGACATAGTTTCTGCAGCACTAACTTGTATACTTATATTAGTTCTTGGGACTCTTAGGATGTCTGCCAAAACGCTGGACAGGTATGATGGAGCGGACCTAGAGCCAGTGGGAAAGCATTAGAAGTGTTCCATGTTTCACCCACAAGAATCCTATTTTAATTCCCCCAACTCTACTCTCAAACGCAGTAGGGAGTGATTGGCCACAGTCCTTCACATTGGTAAATATTTATTGAATCTTAGCCATGTGCTCAACATATAAACTTTGTTTTTTTAAAAAAAGTTTATTCATTTGAAGTCAGAGTTACACAGAGAAGGAGAGGCAGAGAGAGAGAGAGAGAGAGAGAGAGAGAGAGAGAGGTCTTCCATGTGATGGCTCACTCCCCTATTGGCTGCAATAGTCAGAGCTGTGCTGATCTGAAGCCAGGAGCCAGAAGCTTCTTCCAGGTCTCCCATGAGGGTACAGGGGCCCAAGGACTTGGGCAATCTCCAACTGCTTTCCCAGGCCATAGCAGAGAACTGGATCGGAAGTAGAGCAGTTGGGACTCAAATTGGTACCCATATGGGATGCTGGCACTGCAGGCAACAGCTTTATGTGCTGTGCCACAGCACTGGCCCCAGTCTAAAGTCTTTCTACAAGAAGGTATTGCACACAAGTCTAAATGCTTTGGGGGCATGTTGCATAACTGGTTCCAGGCACTAACAGGAGGGAAGAGAACTAGATCCACAGAGAGTTAAGAGTCTTGAGCTAATCCTTACAGAACAAAGACATTTGCATGACTAGGGGGGAAGGAAGGGTCTGCTTAGTAGAGGCAATCAGATGGGGGACAGATGTGAAGTATATTGTAGGGTGTGGAGAAAGCAGGGGTAAATAAAACTTGATTGTGATGGGGAAAATGTAGAAGTCACCACATAGAGCAGGATGCTTTGGTGTTGTTATGCAGATAATGGGTGGACAGTTGGCCATTATTTGGTTACCTGGTCATGTTCCACTGAATAGTTCATCTGCATAGTTTAGAACCACTGAAACACTATCAAAGACATTGATTTCTGAGCTGATGAACACTAAGTAGGTGCAGGTGGGAGTGGGGGCCTTTGAGTAGCAATCCAGGGGAAGGAGACTGAGAGGGAAGCAGCAGTTGCTTTAATAACAAAAAGAGTGAAAAAAAAATAAACCAGATGTGGCAATTTCATTCTAGATTCAAAGGTTCCTTATAGTGTTCTTGTCTTTTGTTTTATGACCACATTCTTAACCAACCTCAAAGAGTCCTATTTTCCAAGTCATTAATTGTTTCCTTGCATTCTTGGAGATTTTCAAGTTTCTCTTAATCCCTCCTAAATCCAGTGTGCTTCAGAGGTAACCTGGAGAGGCTTGCAGTGCCCTAGAGAGGGTGACAAGTCTCCAGGTGCTTCAGTTGTTGGAGGAGCTTCTTCCCCTTCTACCCCTGCATTAAATTTGCTGCATTCCTGTATGAGTGCTGATGCCCCGTGTGTAGGGGCAGGGGCTGACAGAAAGAAAAAAAATGCATCAAATTGCAGCCTTCATGGGAGAGAAGTGGGCTACACAGGGATAGCTGTTGAGCATAGCATACAATCAGCTGCGTATCAGCAGGAAAGTCAGCTCGGGCTGAGATGGGATGCAAGCATACTTAACTGCAAGTGTGTAAGAAATCACCTCTTCATTGGAAAATGAACAGCGGCACAAAATCATACCAATAAGGCTATGCTATTCACAATAAGCACAACATTAAACAAACTCTAAAATCGAGTATCCAAGTCAAAATTGTGACATGACAGGGGCTCTTGTAGATGTTATTCAGCCTGGTTGCTTCCTGAGCCATCAGTTTTTGTCCAAGGGGACGCTTGCTTCCTCACTCTTTGAACTTGCCAGCCTCCTTCCTCACCTCGGAGGAACTTGGATGGCAAGCAGAAGGACCCAGGGGTAGGGTGGGGAGGCAGAGCGAGCTGCAGAAGGATGGTGAGTTAGACGTCTGTATCTATGCAGACTGTCCCATTCCTGTCTTGACTGCTGCTTTATTGCTCACTGATAGCCTTGGCCTCATTCGGAGCTGTCAGGATGTCAAGGGCATCGGTTTTGCTTGGTGAAGATACCTGAACCGGAACAGAAGGCAACAGAGGCAGAGGCAGAGTCAGGCACTTCCACACACCCTCTGAGTTTGGCCATGGATTTGGCAAAGTGGTGATTAAAAGCAGCAGTGACTTCCTATGAACACAGTGGGTACAAATTTGCGAATTTCCAGGGCATCAAGAAATGTTCTTGGAAGCCCTCTAAGAGGGACAAGGAGGTCTGTGCCCTCCAGGGCTCCCCAACATCAGGTATTGCTGTCAAAGGCTGCTTGCTCTGGGGAGCAGGCATCTGCCTTGGCAGCCCACTGATGAGGTAGGCATGGGACAAGCAGGGTATGTTGTGGGGTATGGGATGGAGGGTCTGAGCCTTCCCAGGACACTGTTGTACCTGCTTTGGGGGCTGCTTACCCCACTGACAGGAGGCTAAGTAACAAGGGGGCTCCCTCTGTGCCAAGTGAGCCCCAGGCTTTTTTGTTCCACTGGTCCCTGGCTCCATGTTTGGTGGGGGGAGAAAGAAAGAAAGCACATGAGCCAATGCAGGAGAGCACATAGGGTGGACAGGACCTGGAATGAAAGGGCAGATGTGAACCTCTCCAGCAACCAGCTCATCCTTACCCATTTTCAGTGCACAGGAGGTAATTGGAGGGGTGTAGTCACTTCTCTGATGCTGCCCTGTGCTAGAGTCCTGGGGGAGGCCTGTTGCCTTGGACTGAGGTTGAAGTGAATATAAGGGGGTGTATTTCTTTGTTGCACAAAAGACCCCAGACTGGGCTGCTCACTAGCAAGGCAGCGGACATTCACTGTGTGAGTTTTGTGGGCCCAGAGCCTGTGATGCAGGTGCCAGTGAGCTAGCTGGTTCCTTCCTTGGGCTGTGGGCGGAAGCATTCCCACAGCCTTTCTTCAGCTCCTGGTGGCTGCTGATGTCTTTGGAGCACTTTGGCTTGGGGATGCATCACCCCGATCTCTGACTTCGTCATCACATGGTGTCCACTTATGAATGCCTTTGTGCCTCAGTTTCTCCATTTTAAATACACTGGTTGGATTGGAGGTTCACCCTAATGGTCTCATTTTAACCCAATCATTTGAAAAGACCCTGCTTCCAAATTAGGTCACATTCACAGGGGATTAGAACTTCAATGTCTTTTTGAGGGACATCATTCAACCCACAAGAGGAGCCAGGTGCCACTGGACCATAGGTATATGGGGGAAGAATAAGAGTTTTAAGAAGTGGCTGAAGTGCAGCCCTGCCACATGGTCTCAGCATTTCAACAATGTTGCTTCATGGTGTGAGGCTGATAATGTCTCTCAAGTTTTCTTGATTTTTGAAGGGTGCACATACCGGTTACTATGGCAATGCTGTGCCCCTAGATCTGATCTCACTGAAGAAAGTAGTTATACCTTTAGTCCCTTTGTTTTCTCAACTGTGAAATGGGTTGAATAAATTGTCATTAACTGGATGTGTAATTCTACAGCATGGTAGCTATAGAAAAGGCTAACCATATATATGCAGATATCAGGGCACATTGTGATATAGGGACCAGAGACTTAAAATCAACTGGGAATAGAAGACCCAGAGAGTTTGGTTAAACTGAGAGGAAAAGGGAGTGGGGCTGAAGAGCCCTGCTGGGCCAGGGAGCAGAGCAGCAGGGATCGTGTGGGGTGGCACTGAGGAGTGAAATGTCCGAAGGCTCTGCCTTCAGTGTGCTCCAAAGGATGCTGTCATATTACAGACACTGGCCACAGGGCATGTGGCAGTCCTCTCCTAGGGTCCCCTTGGCTCTGGCCTCTGGGTCCCTGCTAGACCTGGGAGCCTGTGACTTGCTCCCGTAAAGTGCTAGGACTTCAGCTGTCCAGCAGTAAGGGGCCTGTCCATTAGCTTTGTTAACCAATTCTGGATCCCTCTCTCTGGTAGCTGTCCTGTTCACAGACGTGTACACACCTCTGCCTTCTGGCCTGCGTGGAGGGTGCCATTCCCTGGAGGTGGCAGCAGATGGCCAGGTCTGCACCCTGATCCTGGTGGTGTCCCCATCACAGATGATTTGATCCTTGCCAGTCTGTGTCTCATGGAGGCTCACTGGGCGCCAGGGGCCTGTGCAGGAGCCAGGGTTTGCATCTATGGGCAGAAATGTGACTCATGGTGTTTTTCCTTGGGAAGCCCTCCTCTGACCCCCAGTCCTATTCTTGGTTGCTCCCTTTCCCACTGTTGTCCCTAGACTGACTTCTTATTACTTAAAGGCTGTGAACCCACACCTCTCATGGCAGTCTGAAAGGAGAGGCAGTTGGTTAATAAAGAAAGCTGTGGCTGGTGATTTTTCTTTTTCTTCTTGCTTGGTTCTGAAGCTGAAAAAAAATTGCGGCATACTTCAAACTTGAGCAGTGGCTGTGAGTGTATTCACTCTTGAATTCATCTCTGAGGTTATTATACGCAGCTTTGATGTTACAGCAAGACTACCTGGGTCGTTTTGTTCCAATTACTCAGTGCCGAGGAGGACGACTTCCATGCTGCAGGAAGGTGCTCAACTTTGATGTTTGGTCAAGGCCGCCCTTCTTGGGGCTGAAGCATCTGGGGTGACCCCTGGGCAGCCGGAGCAGGACGTCCAGGTGCTGGGGCTCTAACCTGGGTGCTGTGCATACACACACACGGCACATCGCTGTCTCAGCCCCGCGTCGCTGTGGGAGGGGCAGCCGCCACAAGCGTGGGCCTATCAAGTACATTTCCCATCGCATCACAGAGGATTTGGAAATAACCTCATTTTCCTCAATTAGGAAGATGGAGATTGTAATGGCTGTACTTTGCTCTGCTCAGCCGTCTTTCATCTCTGCATCTCAGAGTGCTCTGAGAGCATGATTAAGGAAGCTTTCCCACTCCCCAGCCGGGCAGGCGCCCCACTGCCTGCTGCAGTCGAGGCTAAATGGTTGAGGCCAGCTCCCCAGGTGAGCTGAGGGTAATGGGAGATCCTGCTGACCCCAACACAGGCCAGGGCCGGTTGCTGGAAACCTCACAAGATGGGGGCAGGGAGGGACTGGGAGGCAGCGCTGTGCAGGGGAGGTGCTTGGGCTGGGAGGCCAGGGGTCTGAGGGCCAGCTCTAGCTGTCATGCTGGCCGCTTGGCAGAACATGGAGCTGTTACTATCACAGGCAGCCGCCCCCAATCAGAGTTAGTGTATGAGAAACAGGAAGTGGGTGTTGATGTCTCCCAGCCCTTGCTGCTTTGCCATTCTGAGCTGGCATGAGCGCGGTCCTGGTGCACCTGGTTTCCCTGGTTTCCCGGTGACTGTGCGACCTCTACGATCCTCTTCTGCACCTAGCACCTTATCAGGTTGTCTCCTGTTCACAGCCTCCAGGACCAGCTTCGCCTGCCTTCTACACATGGCCTTCAGTCTTATGCTCCTCTACTCTTGCCTGGAGCATAACCAACTGCTTGTTTCAAAATTTTGCTGGACTGGAATGCGCTCCTCTGTCTCTTTGAGTTGGGCCTCTCCTCCAAGGCCATCCCAGGCTCCTGCAATGTCTCAGGGTGTTTGTTCAGGCATTAACAACTCAGCCTAATGTGGTTTCAGAGCTTTGTTGCCTGGTTTTAGATTTCTTGCCTTCTCGCCTCTCCTTGCTGCCAGTATTCCCAGCCAGCCATGTAGTCCCCCACTTCCTGTGCAATGAGCTGCCCTTGGAATGCTATGGACTAAGAACCCAGCTCACCAATGACTAAAGTGCGGGTGTAATGAGAGAGGGAGAGGCTTCCTTGTGAGTGCAGTGGACAAGAGTACCTCTCACCTGGGTGCTCAGCTGCCTGTGGAGGGTCTTTCTTTTCTCAAGTGTGCACTGCATGGTTGGGTTGTAGGAGCATCAGGTTCTGGACAGATGGGACATAGTTTGAGAAATGAGCAGGACACAAAGGATAAAGCTCCAAAAGTCCATTCCTTTCTATTTTTTTTTTTTTTTTTGTGACAGGCAGAGTGGATAGTGAGAGAGAGAGACAGGGAGAAAGGTCTTCCTTTTGCCGTTGGTTCACCCTCCAATGGCCACCACGGCTATTTAAAGATGAGTTTAAAAAAAAAAAAACCTTCACATCTGTTCTTTATTATTGCTTATTAGTATATGCTTCTAAACATTGCATTTAAATAAATCTAATATGCACATACGCAGATACACACACAAAAAAAGCTTTCTCTACCAGTGTTTGGAAATCCCCAGAGTTTCCTAGATGAGAAAGTTGACAAGGGCAAATCATGCCTTGGAGGATGGCTTGTTAATTGGAAAATTCTTATTCATGGGCTGGAAGTTGTGACCTGCCTTCCTCACTTTCCCAGAGAGAGGACTCATTCACCCAGGGCCCCTGACTGTCATGCTGGAAGGCTGTCCCTTGTGTCCCCACTCATGGGTTGCCCTGACCAGCCACAAAAATGGTTCTGGGGAAAAGCTGTATTTTTTTGTTGTTGTAAAAGTTTTCAAGTGTAAAAAGCACAATAAAACTTAATTCTATCCCTTTTCTGGAACAAACAAAAAAGAAAACTGCTGAAGTGGAAAATTCAGAATGGGAAATGTAGGACAGCCATCCGGTTGGAGTTTTAAGAACTGGAGAGAATGCCTTTGTGTATTCCCCATGTGTGAGTGGGGTGGGGACCACCCGTCTGCTGGGCAGTGGGCAGTGACGTCTGGCTCACAGGCCCTTCTGATGGATGGGATGCAGCTCGTGAACCCTGTGTAAGCTTCCCTTGGACTTACCCTCATTGCCGGTCCTCACTTCTTCCCAGCAGCCAGGTTTCCTCTGCTCTTGTGTCCTGGGACATTGGCTGGTGGCCTCTGACTCCATCTCAGTCCCTAGTGAAGCCTTCCAGGTCTGCCAGAAGCTGCAGGGCCCTTCCTGTGATTTCTGCAGTGCTCAGAGGCTAGGGACCCAATCACCCTGTCATGTTCTGGAATGTCACTGCTATGAGATCTCCTTTGCTGCTACCAGCCCTGGGACAAGCGTCCCCAGGGGTAGCTCTTGAGTGTACCCTGACTCCTGAGTTTTGCCCTCTTGACCAGCCTCCTTTTCCAGTTTCCCCAGGCTCAGTGTGACCAGAGTCCTTGCTGGCGTCACTTACCATTGCAACACATGTAAGTACTCCCTACTGTGGATGCCTCTGAGGACTAAACTGCAGAGACAGACAAATGAGGCACAAAGTGTGGGCCATGGGGAGACAGTGAATCTCTAAGGAGGGCTTCCAATGCAGACATTAAAGCAGCACTGTCAAACTGTTGCACAAACCAAAGGTAGGGTAGGGGAGTAGGAGATATGAGGCAAAGGAGTCTAAATACACTGCCCAGGAGTGACTCAAGGATCCCATTTGTATACTGCTGTGATGGGGGCTTTGTAAGTGGCAAAGTCATGGGAAGAGGGACAGTGAGTGTCCTTGTCTCTTTAGGATATTTTGTTTTTCCACTTTAGTTTGTACTGCACAGTACACAGCATGTGGCTGTCCATCATTTCACAAACATCCTGGGATGCTCATGGAGGCATCACCCTGTTGGCCTTGCCCTATTGACAGAAGTGACCAGATAACCCCCAAAGATGTGTGTCCCTTGCCAGGGCTGATGCTGGGGTGGCTGTCCAGCAAGGGCTCCATCCACCAGTGCCCTGGCACTCAGGTGGGCACTGCAAGGAGTTGTTGTCAGTAGGAATGAGAAAGTAGAATTGGTGAGTGTTGTCTCTGGACCAAGGGCCTTAACAAGTCCTTCCTCCTCTGTCAGCTGATTAGAGATAGCACTTAGAGCAGGCAGGGCCAGAGACAGAGGACCTGAGTCCTTGAATGAACACATGCCAGGTGCCTGGCAAATTGGCTGTGACATGAAGGGAATCCTCATTGTGTGGAGCTCCCCCAGAACTCATGGAAACTTAAGCTTAACTTGTACAGTAACTGGTGGTGCCCCCCCCCCCATTTTTGGTTTAGAGAACCTAGAACTTTGTGGTCCTAAGCAACCAAAGGTGCCCCTTCCTCCTGTGTGTCTCACCCTCCCCTGTCTTCCCTTCGCTGAGGATCCTGGGAGCCGCTGCTGTCAGGTGTAAAGGGATTGAGAAGAGGAGGGACGAATGACGTGGAGAGGCACACAGGGTAAGAGGTGGGCTAGGGCTGTGATTGAAGGAATTTCCTTTTTAGTGATTTCTGGGTCTCTGGAATTATGAAAGTAATGGAGTCATGAATATAATTACCTCTATTCTGTAATTACCCGGCAAATATCATATGAATACATAGGGGGTTTGAGTCAGCAGATCTGGCAGCTGCGGCGTTTGATTATGATGATTTAGCTGTTGGGAAATGCCAGGGATTAATTTTAGTCATCAGTGTAGGAACAACAAGGAGAAATGGCCCCAAATTAGGAGAGGACAAACGCAGGCTGTGTGGGGAGAGCACTTTGTGCCTGGGAGGTCAGCTGGACACAGGAGCCCACCTGTGGGGGACTCGCCCCTCTGGAGCCAATCCTGCAGGCCAGGGTTGAGCTTGGGACTCATTTGCATGCTGCTGTTTCCTCCCAGGTGGCTGCTCTGCAGCCTTGCACCGAGCTCTCTGAAGGTGCCAGCTGTGTGTGTGTCCGAGCTCCCTGGCTTTTGCACTGGTTGCTCTGTCTCACCCTTGCCTCAGTATTTCCGTGGGGTGGAGCTGGCTGGGGTATTCCTTTTACAGACACCCTCACAAGTCCTCAATGAGGGAGCCTTTCCATGCGACACTGGTGGTGGTTTTTTGCAGGGTAGAGCTCAGGTTCCCTGTGTTCTTTCTCTTATTTAGTGTTGCTTTGGTGAGAAATTTCTTTCCAATTACAATGTTTTCCCAGTAGAAAAGGGGGTTCTTCTTACAATTTATTTTTCAAATGGTCCTCATAAGAGTTTCATGAAAAAAAAAAATGGATGTGTACTTTTAGTACTTGCTGTGCAAACCAGATCTTGCTATCCTAGGAAGGGGCTGGACAAGGCCCTCTGTGAATTCAGTGTCTCCTAAAAGAGGCCAGGATCCCTGTCCCCTTGGTTTTCCTGTGTGTTCCACTGGCTCCCTTGGTCTCAGCTCTTTCTAGACAATGCCCACCAGAATAGAGGGGCTTGTGGTATCTGGGTGGGGCCAGCCATGTCCTGAGCATCTTCCATGAATCTGAAGGGATCTTTGCCCCTTTTGCTTTTGGGACTTAGCATTCAACATTTGCTGTCCTTAGAGGTCAGGGGATTCGGCTCCAAATCCAGATGACTGAGAAAACGGTCTTTAGGATGGAAGGACAATCAGAGCTGATTGAAGCTGGGGCTGAGGCATAGAGGAGGTGGTGTCCTGGGCACTGGGGAGACAGACTCACAGTTATGTCCCATCCTGGTCTGTCCCCTGCATTGTTCTAAGCTTTCAAGGCAGTCCCTTGCTTGAATCAGTGGAATAACCAAGGCTCTGTTTCCTAGAGGCCTGCTTGGCTTGTTTGTCCAGGGGCAGGGCAACCATTGACTTTCTCTGTGAGATATAGGGCTGCTGACTGCAGCCTGGGAAGTGGAACAAGCCAGGGTAGAGGGCAGGGTCAGCAGCAACTCCCAGTTGGTGAAGGGTCTGAACACCTGGCATGCCTTATTCATAGCTACAATTAAGCCCACGCACTTGGAGTGAAGCTGCTCTGGCTGGCAGTTGTGTCCCCAATGCCCTCTTTTTTTTTTAAATTTGACAGGTGGAGTTATAGACAGTGAGAGAGAGAAACAGAGAGAAAGGTCTTCCTTCCGTTGGTTCACCCCACAAATGGCCACTACAGCTGGAGCTGTGTCGATCCAAAGCCAGGAGCCAGGTGCTTCCTCCTGGTCTCCCATGTGGGTGCAGGGTCCCAAGTACTTGGGCCATCCTCCACTGCCTTCCTGGGCCACAGCAGAGAGCTGGACTGGAAGAGGAGCAACCGGGACTAGAACCTGGCATGCATATGGGATGCTGGCACTGCAGGCAGAGGATTAACCAAGTGAGCCATGGTGCCAGTCCCCCCGAATGCCCTCTTTAGGCGTGCAATTGTCTGCTAAGGTGCAGTCCCAATGATCTGCACCTCACTGATCGACAACCCTGTCCCACATCTACACCCAAATCCCAGGCTGTGAATCATTAGCCTGGACTTTGTACACCATTCTATAGGGCATGCATTCAGATCTAAATATGCTTTTGAATGACTCTTCAAACTGCCAGATGCTGTCCTGACTGTGTCCACGTCACTAAGCTCTGTTGTCCTTTCATCACTAACTCCTCCTCTCCCCTGCCTGCTGCTCTGGGCTTTCTAATGTTATGACCCTTGCCCCCAGGTTTTGAGTCTGAGCACTGAACATTTCATCATTGCTTTTTCATTTCTAAGGTGGAAGACTAGTTGGTCTGATGAGTGACTAATCCTATGCAGTGTATTAGTTGATATGAATGGATTGAGGCATCATCCCTTTAAGAATCTATTTGTATAAATGATTTGTAGTTATCAAATTGTTATTGATTCCCAGGCTCTTGGAGTGGGTGGAGAAAGGTTTAAGTTATTCCATGTGTGAGTGGAGGGGAGATAGGATGTAGCTTTCTGCATAGATTCATGATCTCTCTGTGCCCCACGTTCCTAAACCATGAAGTAGGGGTATGGTAAAGATTGAATTAACTGGCTGGCACTGTGGCTCATTAGGCTAATCCTCCACCTGTGGTGCCAGTACCCCGGGTTCTAATCCTGGTTGGGGTGCTTGTTCTGTCCTGTTTGCTCTTCTTCTTCCTGCTGTGGCCCAGGAAGGCAGTGGAGGATGGCCCAAATGCTTGGGCCCTGCACCCGCATGGGAGACCAGGAGGAAGTACCTGGCTTCTGGCTTTGCATCGGTGCAGTGTGCCAGCTGTAGCGGCCATCTGGGGGTTAACCAATGGAAAGGAGACCTTTTCTCTGTCTCTCTCTCTCTCTCACTGTCTAACTCTGCCTGTCAAAAAAAAAACCACAAAATATTGAATTAACTAAAGTGTGGAAAGTGCTTAGAACACTCAACAAATGCTTATTATTGTTATCACTATGATCAGAGTTTTCTATTTCTTAGACCCTAAATAGTTCTGAAATCACTTAACATTTCAATAAACTAAAGTAATGATGATCTGATCTGAACCCAGTTTTTCTCCATCAGTTTTCAAGGAAAGCTATCATTGTAAACAGATCCACTTTTGGTAAAGTTGGCCTTTCTGAAGGCCAAGTTAAAGAAAGTTACCTAGACAACTTTTCAATTACATAGCGAGATCACTGGAAGATAGTACAAGAAGGGACATGTGTGAGAAGACATGGTCTCTTAAGCACCCTTCTTTCAATGTGACACAACAAAGAACAAAACCTCTGCAGTAGACAGATGGGTGTAGTATAGCCATGCTTCATTGCCTACCAGTTCTGAGCAAATTCACTCCATCACTCATTCCTTCATTGAACCACTCCCAGCTATGTCACAGGCACTGAACAGGGCAGGCATGTTTCCAGTCATCACACATCTTTCAGTTTAGTGCCAGAGAAATATCCTAATCTTGCAAACAAATGCATGTGCTGTAAGAACTTGAAACAAATTTTTAGGTGTAACAGAGAAAGGGTTACAGAACAAGAGGGTGCTCACTTAGCTTGGTGGATTGGAGAAGGCCATTTTAGGCTTGACATGAATAGGAACCACTCAGTGGAGAACAAAGGGAGAGAGAGCAAGGCTCTAAACCACAGGGGAATTCAACTGTATCTCACAAGGTTGTAGGCAGTGCCTCTAACTATGTTGTTAATAGAAATCACAGCTATTTTCCTATCATGTTCACTGCAATTACAGTAGCTACTAGACCCTATTGCTGGATCTTGTTAGTAAACACATGGTAAAGGATGTTATATCTATATCACGAATGTATTTTTTTAATAGATTTTGAATTTGGGGGCAATTTTAGGACCACATTAAAACTGAACTGAGATCTCTATACTGCCTGGTGGTCTTCCCACCAGTGACGTGCACAGCCCCCCCCCCCCACTCTCAACATCCCACACCAGAGTGGTGCATCATAAAAGCAGATTATTTTGATAGAATTGGTTTCCTTTGCAATCCCATGCAACTTCATTTTACGTTTAAAATGTTCAAAGCAGGGTTTTACAGACTGTACCAGGTTACAAATGTGGTCCAGGGCACAGAAGGGTTAAGAGCAGGAGACAGAGAGAGAGCAGCCGGCCCTGCAGAAGGAAGCCATGATACAGGAAGGGGCGGAAGGCAGTCCCAGAGAAGCAAGACTAGTCAACCAGGAAGAAAATTGCCAGGTGAGGCTGGAGAGGTGCAAGGGACCAGATATTGAAGAGCCTTGAGGACCACTCTGAAGAATTTGATTTTTCTCATGGACAATGGGAAGCAATTGGAGTGCCATAAGCAGAGATTGCCTCTACCATTTGACTTACATTGAGCAACATCCAAACAAAAACCCTTCTTTGTTGTTGTATGTGAGAAGAAGGAATGTGGTATCCATAGAGTTAAAACAGGGGCACCTGCAACTTAGACTAGGGCGATGGCAATTGAAATGCAGAAAAGGGAATGGAGTGAAGATGTATCTTGGAGGTGAAATTGGAAGCTTCTTGCTAATGAAGTCAGTGTGGGAGGTGAGAGAAAGAGATGTGTCCAGGATGTAGGGTTTCTTTCTTAAGTCCCCAGTAGATGATATGCCATTGTCTGGGATAAAGAAGACAGAGGAGGGGCAAGTGGAAGAGGAATGTTCCGTTTTATACATGTCAGTTAAGATGGCTTTGAGACGTCCCAAATGGATGTGTCAGGGAGGCTATTGGATAAATGAGTCTGGAGCTTCCGTGAGATCTGGGTCGGAGATATGAATTTGGAGATGCCAACATATAGATGACATTGAAAGTCAAGGAGATGAATGAGGCTGCCTTAGGCGAGAGTGAGATGAGAAAAGGACCGGAAAACTCTGTGGAACTTCAAAATTTGGAGATGGTGTAATAATAATGGATTATTGCAGAAATAGTCACTGTAGAAGGAACTAGCATTTGTTGAAGTCTTACAGTGTACCAGATTTTCTCTTAATTGTGCTACAGGAATTTTTTTCCTTGAGTTTCATAACACCCCTGTGAAATACACTGGGTTATGCGAGACTGAATAATTTGCCCAAGTCATAGTTAGTAGAAGGAGGAACCCTGGTATGAACTCAATAATTTTGCTCCAGACCTTTCCACCTTAGCTCTTATGGAGGCTGGAACAGAGTAACCAGAAGAATTGGGAGTTTGGAGGAAAACAAACAGCTTGATGCCAAGTGAAGGGAGGGAAGATTATGTGAAGGGGATGTGGTCGATGGGGTCATTGTGGTCAGATATAGCATAGAAGGTATTGGCAACAACAGAAAAAGCAGTTTTGGTGGAAGGGTATAGGGTAGGAGTGAGCACCACTTGGCTTGGAGGAGAATGAGCTGAGATTGTGGAGGTGGGCAGAACACTTGCTCTGCAGGGTAGTTGTAAGGTTTGGATAAAGTGAATATAAATCACCCAGCACTCTGCTTGGCACACAGTAGGCATGTAGCAAATGTTGACAATTTTAATACATGTCTATACAAATCTTGAGATCATACAGGACTTCATTGTAGGTAACACAGAATATAATTGGCCAACATTTGATTGATGAGTGGGTATATGTATAGGTCCTGTGGCAGGTTCAATGAGAGACTTCAGGATGAATAAGCCAAGACCTCTACTCTGGGGGAACTGATGGCCTGGTGCTAGATGAAGGGCATACCTGGGAAAAGGTTATGAGGCTGTCTGTGACACACCTTCATCCTTTGAGAGTAGGGAACAAGGAGGGTGGATGGTTTCCAGAGGAGAGCTCTCTGGGCATGGATGGGGTGATACCTTTCTGTGAAGAGGTGGACAACGTCACCAGCATCCCTGTTCCTGCATGAGGAAGGAGGGACACAGGTGAGTGGTGGCTTTGTCCCCAGCCTTGACAGGTTTCAGGCCAAGGCTATCTGTCACATGCTTGCCTCCTTGAAGGGTTCTAGCACTTCACATTCAGAAGCGGCTCTCTCCATAGGGCTGAAAGCAATGTGAAACAGAATACGGCATGTCCCATTCCTCCTCCCTACCTGTCTTCCACCCAACTCTGATGGCTGACTCAGCTGATGAGGAGGAGCCAGATGACCCCAATGTGCCTGAAGGTAGTTAGAGGAGGCTCCCACAGAAAGGTTTGGAGCTCAGAGGAGGAGAACTGGGTTGAGACATGGGTTGATCTTGCAGTTCTCAGAGCTGCCTCTCTGTTCCATGCCTTGAGGGGCTGGTCATGACAGCAAGTCTTGCTTGTATTGGCGTCCATCCCCGCTCTATAGCAGCTCGGAGTCCCACTGACATTTCCTTTGCCCCGGAGGCTGTGTGAGTGTGTGGTGACTTAAAGAATCTGGGGTAACCCCCTCTAGGTCCCTGCAGCTTTGCTGGGACCCCTGACCTATGCCTTTGGTGGGGGTCCTAGAGGCTAATGGGGGAGGACCAGGCAGGTCCTGGTAGTTGGGCTGCTGCAAGGCAGAGCTTTGAGTGCCTCCAGGAACTGGGTTGGGCCACCTGCTGCACAAGCAGCCGGATCTTCTGATTGCAAGCCCTCCCTAGACTAATTGGAGGTGCCGTGTGGCTTTCTGAGTCATTTGGAACTTGCCCCAGATTTTCTGATATTAGCACATTGCTCTTCACTAAATATTCTTTTTCACACACTTTATATAAAACCATCTGCAAATGTGCAGAGTGTCTTTGCTAATTCCTGCGGAGTCACTGGGTGTTGGGTGGAGTTTATGGAGGAGGTAAAGTGAGGTGAGCCTGGAGCTGACTGTGTAGGAGCTTCTAGATATGCCATAAAGCCTTCTGTGTGGGGTTAAAGGGAACTCATTCTCTACTTTGTCTCTCGCTCCCTGCTGTCATTCAAGGCCTAGGTAAAGTTCTGCATCTTCTGGAAAGCCTTCTTTATGATTATTTATTCCTTTAAAAATTTTAAATCAAATTCACATAATGTAACATTAACCACTGTAAAGGGAAAATTTAGTAACATATAATATGTTCAGAATGTGAACCTCTACCTCTGTCTTCTTCTAAAATATTCATACTACCGCCCAAAATAAAAACTCATGTCCATGAAGTAGTTACTCCCTACCGCCCCTTCCTGTAGCCCTTGGAAACAAAGGACTCTGTGTCCATCTCTACAGATTTGCCTATTCTGGGTACTTCATATAAATAGAATTGAACAATATGTGACTTTCTGTGCCTGGTTGCTCTCTTGAACTATTTGAAGTTCCTTCACACAGTCACTGTTGCATGTACTAGTACTTCAATCCCTTCTACAGTGGGATAGTATTCCATTGTATGTGTATATCTCAAATTGTCTATTCATCTGTTGATAGACATTGGGCTATTTCTGCCTTCTTTTTCTATTTTGAGTGTACAAGTGTTTGTTTCAATACTGAAAAAAATCCTGGTGAGTATATGCCCAGGAGTGAACTTTCTGGGTCATGTGGTGATTACGTGTGACAATTTTAGGAACTATCAACATGTTTTCCATAGTAACTGTACCACTTTGTATTCACAGCAGCAATCCTTGATCATTTTATGTCATAGTAATTCTCTTGCAAAAGATATTATTGGATTTTTGCCCATGTTGATCCTTGTGGGATCTCTATCATTGTTTATGTATCATCTTTTAGCTCAACTCAAAGCTCTACAACCTCTGTGAAAGTATTTAATGTTTGTTCCTTAGTTCATTCCTGGATTTAATTATTAGTTATCAGTATAGTATTTAAGAATCCTGGCTCTGGGTGTCAAACTGTGGTTCAGAAAGTTTTGGATCTACCATCTTTGGGTATATGAATTGGAATGAGTTATTTCACCTTAGTGTACTTTAGTCTCTTCATCTATAAAATGAGGGTGATGATATTTGTATTAGCTTCCTATTGTTATTGTAACAAATTATCCCAAACTTGGTGGTTTAAAACAACAAAGATTTATTACTTACAGTTCTGGAACTCAGAAGCCCAAACAGGTCTCAATAGGTTAAGAACTGGTAGATAAGGCTGTGTGCCTTCTGGGTCTCTGGGGCAGAATGAGTTTACTTACAATTTCTAGAGGCTGCCCCCATTCTGTGTCTTCTGAACCCCTCCAGTACTCAATTTAGCAGCCATATCAACTTGACCTCTTCACTTCTCCCTCTACTACGTTCGTCTTTTATTTTTTAAAATATTTATTTATTTATTTGAATGGCAGAGCAATAGAGAGGCAGAGGCAGAGAGAGAGAGAGAGAGAGAGAGAGAGGGAGGGAGGGAGAGGGAGAGGGGGAGGGAGACAGACAGAGACAGGTCTTCCATCCACTGGTTCACTCCCCAGATGGCTGCAATGACTGGAGCTGCACTGATCCAAAGCCAGGATCCAGGAGCTTCCTCCAGGTCTCCCACATGGGTAAAGGGGCCCAAGGACTCTGGTCCTCCTGCACTGCTTTCCCAGGCCACAGCAGAGAGCTGGATTGGAAGTGGAGCAGCTGGGACTCGAACTGGTGCCCATATGGGATGCCAGCACTGCAGGTGGCAGCTTCATCTGCTACGCCACAGCGCCAGCCCCTACTACTTTCCTCTTATGAGGACCTTTGTGATGACATCAGTCCTCCCATATAGTTCATGACAAATGCCATCTCAAGCTATTTAAGGCAATCACATTTGCAAATTCCTTTTGTTATGTAAACTAACATATTCACAGATCCCAGGGTTAGGTTGTAGACATGTGTGTGTGCATTACTCTGCCTTCCACTATTGTAGTGCCTACCACATAAAATTAACTTGAGACTAAAATGAGAATACCCATTCCTATCACAAATATTCAAAAATGTTAGGCATCTGTGCTTCTCCTACCACCGCAGGGCCGATGGCTGCTTCTGGCTAAATGCTGTTAGGTTTAGTGAGTGAACCATGTTTGCCAGGTACTTTGAACACAAGAGAGTGTGCTGTAGGTACCTGGATGGCACAGTGATGGTGCTTCCTAGGACAAAACTGCCCTTTTTTCTCTAGGGAAACAGCCACTTATCAGACTCCCAATGCCAGTGTCTTCTCTGTGGCTCCACTTAGTTCAGATCCATTTCTGTGGAATCAATGATTCTGAGCCTTGAAGTTCTGGTCTACCCCAGGGGTCTTACATGGTTTTGCTATTTCTGGACTAAAGAATCAGAAGTTTGGTCTCTGGGAAGAGAAATTGAGCTGCTAGCACCTAAGGAAGGGAGATAGCTCCACACACTGGAAGTCTATCTGGAGCTCATGCTGAAAGATGAAAACCTCTGGTGGTTATCCCTGCTGGACATTCACGCTGCAGAACATTCTGGCTCTCAGACGAGTGCTCGCAGGCCATGGTGGAGCTGTGGAGCTAGCCCCTCTCATTTTGTCTTGCTCAAGGAGATGGGGCAGAGGAAGAAGAGGGCATGAGGGTGACATCCTTCAGACAGCACGGCACCCTGTGTGTCCCACTGTCATTCTGGGAATGTGGGAGAGTTTACTGCTGCTGGGGTCAGGCAGCCTGTCTGAGCTGCATTTGCTGTGGTGCTGCCACTGGGAGGTGTGTGGCTGTTCTTGGGGCTCATGGCAAGGGCAGAGACTCCATGCCTGTGTTTAAATTGGGAGGCATTGAATGAGGCCAGATCCCTGTGTGATGAGGCAGTGGGTGGGGCCAGGCAGCAGCGTCTGGCCCTAATAAGGAAACGTGATATAGTTAATTTGCCTCTCTTGGCCTTGGTCAAACCATCTGAGAAACGTGGGTGGATTAAAGATTTTGAACAAACCCTAGCAGCTTCTATAATTGCGTAAAGAGCTATGCCAAGGAATTTTTAAGGAAATACTTTTCCGATGATTCCTTTTCTGATCCTGTCAACAAAGCGTAACCTTGGAATTTGACTTGGACCATGGAGATGTCTGGGCCGCACCCTGCCCACTTGGGTCTACTCATCAGCAACACTTAGAGAAAAGCCCAGACCTCTGAGTACTTCTTTTAGCCACACCCCAGAGTGGCCAGGACCAGCTGACCCTCGGCTTTAGGGAGACTCCCGATGTCTAAGAGCCAAGAAGAGAGAAACATTTGCTGATGGACATAAAATGTTTTCTGAGAGGCAGACAAATAAAGTTTTTTTTTTTGGACTATGTGGTTTAGGGAAAGAAACAACTACTGATGTTGAAGTTGGGCTTTATTTAAATCCCTTCCTACCTTGGTCACCCCTCAGGACATGGAGCACAGGCAATTGAAAACTAGAAAGCTGGAGCCAGCACTGTGGCATAGTGGGTAAAGCTGCCGCCTGCAGTGCTGGCATCCCATATGGGCGCCAGTTTGAGTCCCAGCTGCTCCACTTCTGATCCAGCTCTCTTCAATGGCCAGGGAATGCAGTGGAGGATGGCCCAAGTCCTTGGACCCCTGCACCCATGTAGGAGACCTGAAAGAAGCTCCTGGCTTCTGGCTTCAGATCAGTGTAGCTCTGGCTGTTGTAGCCAATTGGGGAGTGAACCAGTGGATGGAAGACTCTCTTTCAACTCTGACTTTCAAATAAATAAATAAATCTTAAAAAAAAAAAAAGAAAGAAAAGAAAACCAAAGAGCCATTCAGGTTAGGCCTGTATTGCATTCCATATTCAAGTGCCAGTTTGAGTCCTATCAGTTCTGCTTCCAATCCAGCACCCTGCTAATGTGTCTGGGAGGGCAGCAGAGGCTGGCCAAAATGCTTGGGCCTCTACCACGCATGTGGGAGACCTGGATGGAGTTCCTGATGCCTGGCTTCAGCTTGGCCCAGACATGGCTGTTGTAGCCATCTGCGGAGTGGACCATCACACAAAAGATGTTTTTGTCAGTTTCTCTCCATCTCTATCACTCTGCCTTTCAAATAAATAAAAAAGTAAATCTTTAGAAAAAAGGAAAGACAAGCAGAGTGCTGTGAAGCTACCTTTGAGTTTGTGACCCATGGGGAATAACCCTTTGGACATTTTCTGGGACCCCCAAGCTTTTAAGGGAAACTGAAGTACTCTAGAATGAAACGGGTCTTTCTAACAGTTGGAATGACATTATACTGCAGGAAGAAGAAAGGTAGGCTACATGGCCAAGAGGAGGCAGTCCAGGCCCCTGTCTGGCAGGGGAGGCAAGCAGAGGTAGAGGATAGAAAGGCCAAGTGCACAGAGGACCAAGGGCAGAACAGAGGCTGGGTGATTAGAAAACTGTGGGACCGTGCACTGTCTTTGGAATGCCAAGTGAATGGCAGGAAGTGCTGAGCTGAGGCCAGAGACATAGGCAGGGCAGGCTGGGGAAGGCCTTGTAGATCAGGCAAGGTCTTTGAACTTCATATGTGGAGATGTGGGAGTTGGGGAATCTGGAAGGACCCTGGCCAGGGACTTGCGTTGGTTATTGCGAGTACACGGGCCTTGTCCTTGGTCACCAGGTGTGCACTCTCTCTGTCTCCTATTCTCATGGCAGCCTTGGCTTCTTTACTCAAGGAAGTGTTGCTTCAAGTTGAGAACAACAAATTCCCAAGAGGAATCTGCTTCCCCCACCCCCTCAAAAAAAATCTTGTGGCAGAGTGGGAAGAAAGAAATTTGACATAAGATAATTGGGATGAACACTATTCTGCACATGGCTATGGGCATCGGGTTGCTCTGTCTGTGTTTAATTACATCCTGCATGGTTCCCTAGGAAATGCAGAGGCCCCCGCTTGTTTGTGACAGGCACACCTCCAGCGATGTCTGATGATAACATTACATGTCCCTAAATGTTCGTTCTCACCAGCAAGGTAAATTCCACTGTGATGTGAACGGGGACTTTGGGAACAGTCGACAGACATCATAAAAGGGAGAAAAGGAGTTTCCCATTTCTCGGTTTTGCTGGATACAGGAAGTGTAGCTGTGACAGCATCTCTAGAGGTGGCCAGAGCCCCCACGGCAGAACACATCTCTGTGCAGTGGCTGTGAGGGCAAGAGCAGCGTATTGGAATCAGATCACTTCTGTTTCAGTCCATTTGCCCAGTGACTGGGGTGGAGGAGGGATGACCTTGGCAAATCTCATTCCCTTTCTGGACATCCATGCTCCATCTGAAAAATGAGACACTGCACGTGATGGTCCCCTCTGGCTTTGAGGTTCTGTGTGTGCTCCCTGGAAGGATTGCCTCCTCCCCCAACATCTGAGTATTGCCCCCCTTCCACTGAAGTAATTTTTGGTGATGTTTATTGTGGATATCCAGCTGGCTTATTTCCCCAGAGTGTTTGACTCAGGTTACAATAAGAGATGTGGTCATGGTGGACTCAATGAAAAGGTGACGAGTGGGGCAGTCATTTGGCCTAATGGTTAGGACATCAGTTAAGATGCCCACCTCAGCTTCTGGCTCCAACTTCCTGCTAATGCAGACCCTGAGGGGCAGCAGTGCTGGCTGGTTGGTTCCCCTGCTGCCCATCCAGGGGACCTGGATTGAATGGCAGACTCCTGGCTTCAGCCTTGGCGGCTGTGGGTGTTTGGGAAGTGAACCAGCAGATGGGAGCAATGTTTGTTTCTGTCTCTCTGAGTCAAATATCATTTGCTAGATGGTGGTGGGTGACAGCATGACAGAAGCCTTGGGTGGAAGTGGCTTTTTCAAGTGAGCACTAAATGAGAGCCCTGAGCTTCCTGCCCAAGAGAGGGAAGAATCCTATCCCATGGCTGGGAGGAGCCCCAGGCTGGGGGAGAACTGGTGTTTCCTGGCACCCAGGAAGGAGGACCAGGAGCCCTAGAATGCACGGAGCTGAAGCAGTGCTCCCACAAGGACTCATGGTATTCTCCACGCAGCTTTGCTTGTTTTCCCTTTTAGAGTTCCCGTTTTCTCGGGCAGAAATGAGCAGATATGTCTCAGAAACTGATGGGGGGGGGGGGGACAAGTTTAACGTTTGCTTAGAGCGGTTTGTAGAGTTCCTCGAAACCTGGGCTCCGCCCCTGGGCCCTGGTGAGCACCTGTGCTTCCCCCTGCAGGTGCTCCTGATGGCCCTCTCTGTCCACCTCTCAGAGCCTCCCTGGAGATGGGCACCAGGCTTCTGAGTGCCTCCTGCCTGCCTCACCAAGAAACCCTTTCGGCGGCGTTTTGGGAATCTACCTTTCTCATTTTAAAGCAAGCTGGGGAAATGTCACATATTGAGTAGGTATTTCACACAGCACCCTGTTGAAACCAGAGAAAATGAAAATCCAGCTTGAAAATAAGCGAGTTCCGTGTTCTGCAGCTGCCTCATCAGAAGCACAAGTCTGCAGCCTGCACTGTGGCAGAGACAGACAACCGTCCTTCAAACAGCTCTGACTCCGGCTGCATATATTTGGGAAGTGCTCAGGGAACTGAGAGCTCTGACACCCACTCTCTCCACTGCAGGAGCTAGAAGCTCACATTAAGAATAATGTAAGATATGCAGGCACTCAGACACGGGCAGAATTTAACTCATAGTGTGGTAGAAGCAGTGTTGTGGGGGGGAAGGGAGGGAGAGAGAGATGGAGGGAGAGAGAGGGAGAGTGAGAGGGAGAGAGAGAGAGAGGGAGAGAGAGGGAGGGAGAGAGACTGGGAGAGAGAGGGAGGGAGAGAGAGAGGGAGAGAGAGAGAGGGAGAGAGAGAGGGAGGGAGAGAGAGGGAGAGTGAGAGGGAGAGAGAGGGAGAGAGAGAGAGGGAGAGAGAGAGGGAGGGAGAGAGAGGGAGAGTGAGAGGGAGAGAGAGGGAGGGAGGAGCAGAAGAAGAAGAGAGGGAGAGGGAGGGAGAGGGGGGAAAGAGGGAGAGAGAGGGAAAGAGAGAGGGGGAGAGGGAAAGAGAGGGAGAGAGAGTGAGAGGGAGAGAGGGAGAGAGAGGGAGAGAGTGTGAGAGGGAGAGAGGGAGAGAGGGAGAGAGAGGGAGAGAGAGTAAGAGGGAGAGAGGGAGAGAGAGTGAGAGGAAGAGAGGGAGAGAGAGGGAGAGAGTGTGAGAGGGAGAGAGGGAGAGAGGGAGAGGGGGAGAGGGGGAGAGGGAGAGAGAGGGAGAGAGGGAGAGAGAGGGGGAAGGAGAGAGAGGGAAAGGGAGAGAGAGGGAGAGAGAGGGGGAAGGAGAGAGAGGGAAAGGGAGAGAGAGGGAGAGGGAGGGAGAGAGAGGGAAAAGGAGAGAGAGGGAGAGAGAGAGGGAGATGGAGGGAGAGAGGGAGAGAGGGAGAGGGAGAAAGGGAGAGGGAGAGGGAGAGAGAGGGAGAGAGAGGGAGGGAAAGGGAGAGAGGGAGAGAGAGAGAGGGAGACAGAGGGAGAGGGAGAGGGAGAGAGGGAGAGGGAGAGAGAGGGAGAGGGAGAGAGAGAGGGAGAGAGACAGAGGGAGAAAGAGAGGGAGAGGGAGAGAGACAGAGGGAGAGAGAGGGAGAGGGAGAGAGGGAGGAAAAGGGAGAGAGGGAGAGAGAGGGAGAGGGAGAGAGAGGGAGGGAAAGGGAGAGAGGGAGAGAGAGGGAGGGGGAGAGAGAGAGAGGGAGAGGGAGAGAGAGGGAGGGGGAGAGAGAGAGAGGGAGAGGGAGAGAGAGGGAGGGAGAGGGAAAGGGAGAGAGAGGGAGAGGGAGAGGGAGAGAGAGAGAGGGAGAGGGAAAGGGAGAGAGAGGGAGAGGGAGGGAGAGAGAGGGAGAGGGAGGGAGATGGAGGGAGAGAGAACACAAACCTGCTTAACCTAGGCTTCACAGAAGAGAACTAAATGAAGAGCACAGTGCACTGACTGTATACCCATCCTTAATGACATGGCAGTTAGCGAGCTTCATGACCATCTACTCAGACTGTGCAAAGGATGGAGGCTCCACTGAGAGGCTCAGATGGTTCCACAGCCAGCCTAAAGGTAGGTGTCTCTAGAGCTTTGATCCATTTTACTGAGAAAAACCCAAGAATTCAAAATTGTTAGTACCTTACTTTCTGTCACTCTACTGAAATCTCCCACCCCCATCATAAATTTCCTTTTGTCTACTCTGATTTTGGCTCTCATTATCATCTTATTTCCTCTTGGAAATTCCCCTTGGCTACTCAAACTGGCAGTGATTGTGATATTGTAAACTGCAAGGAGTTCAAGGCCAGCTGGGTCTCAAAAGATGTTCCACACCCCTCTCCTGCAAGGGAAGGAATTTCTTAGAAAGTGTCTCTCACTGCTGGTCCTCCAGCTTCTGCTTGGATACTACTAGCGATGGGCCTCTCACTACCTCAAGTGTAGTGTAGTCCTTGGGAACTTTGGCACTGGAACCCCAAAGAGTTGGGTTTGGAATCATCAGCCACTTCCTAAGCGGTTATCCTCTGGCAGTTTCTGCAACCGTTCTGTATCACAATGTCCTCATCACTAAAATGGAGTTAGTAGTGGTATCTACTTCACAGGGGGCCTATCCTTAGGGTTGGACCAAGGTCGAGTCCTTTAAGGGCTCACATTTGCAAAAGATACTTTTAAGGAAACTTATTTTTATGTATTCCTTTGTAGTGAAGTACCAACAGATAAACAGACATTAACATGGGCACCTGCTCTCCTGCAGATGGTCGATCTTTGGTGTACAAATTTGCAAGCACTGTCCTGACATAGTACTGCCAGCTGGGAGATTGAAACTTCAGGAAAGATTCATGTTGACATCATCTTCTGACGGCTGTGAGTGAAGGACTGGTCAAAGCCCGTATCCTTGGCTGGGAGATGGCCATTGTCTCCCTGCCTCCTGCCACCTTCTCTCCACGCATATCTATTTCTCCTTTCCATAAGGACAACTCTCATACTGGAGGTGGGCTCACCTCCAAGACCTCATTTTAACATGATTGCCTCTGCAAACACCTCCAAATAAAGTCATCACTGGTGATGCTGGGGATTAGGTCTCCAACGTACCCTTTCGGAAGATGGACACAATGCAACCCATAGCTGAGTGATGGATGGGGTACCAGGCTTGGCATATGGGAGCCTTGCATTGGGCCAAAATTTGGCCAAGGACTATTTGTATGGCCCTGAATGAGCCTCTGGATTTGCATTTTTGCAGCTGCGTCTTAGCAGGGGTTCACCTGGAGGACCACTGGGGTCCCTACTAGCCCTGGCATTCTGAACAGACGGAGACTCAAAGGGTTGATTCTAAATGTGGGGCTCAGCTGGAGCAGGCAAAGCTGTGCTGTCTAGCTGCCCTCAGTCTCACCATCTGGGCTGCCAGAAATGGCCAGGAGCTTGGGACTGCACTGAAGAAGTTCTTTCTTCTGTTCACATCCTGTTTACAATCCTGTTGTGTGGGGAATGGCTCTATTTTAGCTACAGTGCTAGATTTTTAAGGCCTTAAAAGCTCCATAAAACAATGATTTTGGGTGAGGTAGCTAAGGAATTCAGTGACTTTAGAACATATTTGTAATATTTCATGAAAATAAAGCAACTTTTACCTTTTAGGGGAATAAACATCTTCAACTGAGGGAGTTGTATATTTTTTTTCTTCCTCGATTTTTATTCTTGAAATAGTCATTACAAAAAAATGGTAAAATCCCACGTGCACTTCTGCCTTTCAACACACTCTTGTCGTATTGCAGGATGCCTTCATTTTTGTTAAATGGTAAGGCTTCAATGTTGATCTATTCCAGCAGAGCTCGGAAGCCATCAGCATATAATTGCATTAATATTAATTTCATTTCAAAGAGAAAGGCACTTTGTAATCACTTGTTATTTAACCCTGACTACAACCTTTCCAGGAAAGAAAGCTGACAGATCCATGCTTGCTCTAGGGTGAACCTTTGTGGCTAGAGTAGGGAAGAAATAGGAAGCTTTTCCATCACCCAGAGCCCTGCTTGGCACAGAAGATTTTTGTGTGGGGCAAAAAAAGAAAAACAGAGTATGATGCGTGGTTGTTGCTAGATTTAGCAATCTAGATTTTAATTTCATGCAAAGAAAAGCTTACAGTTGTTGATGTTTGTAAAATGCAACTAAGAGATCCTCTCACGTCAGATGTGGCTTGGGTCATGTCTCATTTTGATGCACTCGCTGCTGCAGTGATGTGTGTATGCCACAGTGATGTGTGTGTGTGTGTGTGTGTGCTTCCTTGCAGAAAGCAGTTGGAGTAAGGTGCCCACCAGTAGAAGAAAGCCTCATTCAAGCTCTCTGAAGTGATCTAGAAAGGGGTGAGGGCTGAGGTCCAGGTCCATCCACATGTCTTTATGTTGGCCAAGAGGCTACCGCTTTGTCCTATCTTGCAACAGAAACAACATGTCTGACTGCCTCCCTCCCTCCTGAAGTGGAGAAACCTGGATATAGCAGGAAAATATAGAAAATAGTATTTTTCATCATCCAGATGCTCATAGCATTGCCCAGCCCCTGGAATGGCTTATATCTGGACATTTTGCTTCACTCCTTTGTAAAGTTGGCAGTGGTCTGCTTTGCCTCAAGAGAAGTAGTGACCACCCTATGCCTATGATATTGGAGCACCTGGTGAGTCTGGGTGGACATCCCTAAACTCCAGGCTTAAAATAGCTCACTCGTTCTGCTCATTGCAGCTTGCAGAGTAATTGATGCATCATAGAAACTTCTGGAAAATATTTTGGTCAGGGAACAATGATTTTCTTGGTGTACTAATGTGTTTCTTTCCCTTCTCTTTTTGTAAATGAATCATTATCGTAATGACAAGATTTCCTCTTTTTGTATTTATAACCAGTAAGTTCTCCTGTAAAGGCTCCCTTTACATCTCTGGTATCCCATGGGAGCTGCCACTCAATGTGTGGAAGCCAGTTGTACCCGCATGGAGACGCACAACAGGGATCTATATGAGTCGTGAAGATTGTGCCTCATGGCTGTGAACTTGCTGTGCTTCCTACTTGTGGGAACTCAGCCCTTTGGAAAAGGCAAGAGCCCCACAGGGGGAAGAGGGCTTGATTGGAAAGTGGCTATACTTGGAGAGAGAGCGACTATGCCATGTGTCACAGGTGGCCAGCCTCCTTTGTGAACATCTATGAGCAGGGTGTTGCTTGATCTCTGGACTCTTCCCTGAAGTGGGATTGAGATAGCTCTGCCATTCCATCCTGATGAGAAATGAGTTATTCTTCCAAGACACCTTTGGTTTCTTAAAGGGGCAGAGCAGGGCAGGGTAGGGCCCAGGTCATGATCCCTTCTTCCCTCTCATCCCACAGAGCTCCCCGTTCATCCATCCTTCTTGTGATCCTTCTTTCATTATTTACTGCAACCACATCTTTTCCCAGGGCAGGTGTTGTGGTGCAGTGGGTTAAGCCTCCCCTTGGGAAACGCGTATTGGGATACCTGGGATTGACTCCTACCTCTGCCTCTACTTCCTATCCAGCTTCCTGCTAATGACTTGGAGGGCAGCAGGGATGGCTCTGGTACTCAAGTTTCTGCCACCCATGTGGGAGACCTGGATGGAGTTCTTGACTCCTGGCCTCAACCTGACCCAGCTTTAACTTTGGTGGGCATTTGGAGAAGGAGCCAGTGGATGGAATATCTCTCTATTTCTGTCACGCTGATTTTAAAGATAAATGAATAAACATTTTTTAAAAGTCTTCTCTGAGAGCACCCAGCCTGTCTTTAGCTGTCCATGGCTCTTCTCCCCACTCCTCCCATCTCTGGCCTGGTCCTCCAGAGGCACCCTTCCTGACAGGGTATCTATAGGAGTACAGTGATATTTGTGGCTTTAGTTGTAGCTCTTCAGAGGTTTGATCCTTACCCAGCAAAAGCAAACGTACATCCAAGAACCTCCCCCTTGGGGGACCAGTCCTCAGCCCCCAGTTGCCCCCTGGGAAGATGGTAGATGATGCTGTGGATAATATCCTGTTGGGGTCAGTGGGCAAGAGCAAGCAAGGCCACTGCCCACCATGCTGAGTCCGATTAGGTCATCCAGCGGTCACCACCAAGGAGCCGGTATGTGCCATGCATCATGCTAGGCTTTGAGCAGCATGGCTGTGAACTTCCTACTCGTGGGAACTCAACCCCTTGAAAAAGACAAGACCCCCACAGGGCAAGCTGACTTATCTAAGCCTGGGATTAGTGCCTGCCACAATTACTTGCACAGCAAGATATCTATATCTGTTTTGATGAATAATTAAATGAATGAGGTGCCAAATGACTACTAGGAAGAGATGTCCAGGAGGAAAAGTGCTCTGAGATCTGGGGAAACTTCGGAAATGACTTGGGTATCACCGAAGGACCTGCAGTTGTTGACCGGGCAGAGAACACAAAATCCTTTCTGGCAAGAGAGCGGCCCCCAGGCTGGGAGGAACAGAGCAGAACAGAAATGCAACTCAATGCATATATACATGAGTATAGTTCTCAAAAAAAAAAAAAAAGGCATTTCTTTTAGATTTCATTTCCACATTTTGCTTTTCCTAACCCTTGTTTTCTCCTACTACCCCCCATCCCCATTTCCTCTTTGATATTAGGATCCCCCAGTTTTTTTATGAAGAGGCTGGGGAAGTGCTGTATTTTCAAGCCCATCTTGCCTGCCAAATTGTGCTCCCCGGTTCTCTGAGCTCCACATGCAGCCAGAATAACTTGAGGATGAAGCTCATTAATAATGTGCATGGGAAATCACCTCGCCTGTAGGAGGTCTGTGGGTGGGGGGGCTCTGCCCCTGCCCCCCAGCTTCCAGCAATGGCAGCTCGCAAGCAGGACACCCTGTCCCCACAGCTTGAAGGTGCTGGCGCTGGCCCCACAGGTGTCCCATGGGGACATTTCTTGGGTGAAATTTCTCCATAGGAGGCAGGGCCTCAAAGGGAGGAGGCTGGTCTCCAATATGTTTGCCTCCTGGCCCTGCCTCTCTATGCAACTTTGTGGGTGTTCTCAGCTGGGGAAAAGGGACTTCTAGCAGCATGCCACCTAGCATGAGCAGGCCCACTGGTCATAATCAAACAGGCTGCTGCGATGATTATAAACACATCTAGTGCCGAAAGGACTGTGAAGTTGTTCGGAATCATAAGTGGCTTGGACATGACAAATTAGCCAGGCTTCCCAGAATGTTCTGGGGGAGCTCAGAGGGTTTGACTCCCCAGTGGCTGACCCCATAATCTCAAACAGTGATGTTTCCTGGGAGCAGATGCAGCTTGAGCTTATTTCAGGAAACAGCCTCAAGGCCCGGGACCAGGAGTGCATCTTCTTGCTTTGCCTAACATTTGTGAACCATTTTTTTTTCTTCCACTGCTTCATTCTGAATGCACTTGCATCATCCACCTCTGGCTTCCTCCTAGGAGGGGAAGATGCCCACTGTTTAGAGCAGGCTTTTCCTGTGATCCTACCACCTGCAGTGTTCAGGCTCGTGCAAGACCTAGAGGAAGCCCAAGTCCATGTTAACACATCACCCCTAGGCTGAAAACCTGGTGGTCTCCCTGAGACGGCCATGCTGAAGTGCACCCAAGTCTCACCTTGAGAGCTTGTGGGTAATATCTCAGGAAACCAGCCTGGGCATTTGTGGTATGTTTCAAAAAGCGGTGCTGTTAAGCCGGCGCCGTGGCTCAATAGGCTAATCCTCCACCTTGCGGCGCCGGCACACGGGGTTCTAGTCCCGGTTGGGGCGCCGGATTCTGTCCCGGTTGCCCCTCTTCCAGGCCAGCTCTCTGCTATGGCCAGGGAGTGCAGTGGAGGATGGCCCAGGTGCTTGGGCCCTGCACCCCATGGGAGACCAGGAAAAGCACCTGGATCCTGGCTCCTGCCATCAGATCAGCGCGGTGCGCCGGCTGCAGCGGCAGCAATTGGAGGGTGATCCAATGGCAAAGGAAGACCTTTCTCTCTGTCTCTCTCTCTCACTGTCCACTCTGCCTGTCAAAAAAAAAAAAAAAAAAAAAAAAAAAAAAAAAAAAAAAAGCGGTGCTGTTCTACCTTGGATATCTCCTAGGTCCCTCTTCAGATTTATTGAAATGGGGGAGCATGACTTCAGGGGAAGGAAGGAGTCTCTAAGCCAAAACACAAAACCGACTGGAAGAGGAGTGATGAATGACAGGCAGGTTTCAGAGCAGAATGCAGCAAATGATTGATGACTGTGGGAGTCGACACTGAGCAAGCGTGACTTACGTGCCAGGTATCATGCTAGTCCTTTGCATGAGGGCAGTGTGGTGTGATGTCCAGGTCAGAGGCCTCACTGCTTGATTGCCTGGGTTGGAATCTTGGGTTTGCTGCTAACTACCTGCATGTCACTAGGCAAGTAACTTAACTTTTCCTTGTCTTGGTTTTCTCATCTGTAAAATGGAGCTACAGGTATAATGTACCTCATGGGATTGTTGTGACCATTGAGACAATTTCTGTAAAGTGTGCTGAATAGGATCTGCATCTTGTAGAGTTAATTAGCTCTGTCATCGTTTTAGTCATTATTCTCACAATTTTTCTATAATCATCCAACCATATATTAATATTTAAAAACTTTGCAGGCTTTGTAGATATTGTGACTATAATAGGTATATGAAAAAGCATAGGAAGCATAAATGAACCAATCAAGAAATTTCATTGTACAAATCAACAAAATGAACACTCAGGTCAAGAAACAGGATCAGGACCATGGAAACCCTTCTGCTGTTTGATCTCTCCTGCTTTTCTGGAGGTAACTTTCTGTTCGGTTCTAACTTTCAAACAATGGTTTTGTTTGCCTGTGTTTGCTCATGATACAAATGAGATCAGATGCAGGCTATAATTTTTTGTGTGTGTTTTAATGTATATGCCTCCTACAAAAGTCATTTGAAACTTAATCCTCCATGCCGGAGGATTGAGAGGTGGCACGCTTAGGAAGTCATTAGGCCAGAAGGGCTCCAGCCTCATGGGTGGGATCCCTGTCTCATGCAAGGAGAGAAGTAGCTCCACCTTTTGCCCTCCTGCATCTCTAGCTACCAACACAACATTCGCACCGTTGACTGGGTGAGTTTGCAGCAAGAGGGTGCCACCTTGGAAGCAGAGAGCAGCCCTCAGCAGACACTGCATCTGCTAGGGCCATGATCTTGCACTTCCCAGTCTTTGGAACTATATGGAATGTGTTTCTTCACCTAGTCTCCGGCTTCCTTCCTCCCTCCCTCCCTCCCTCCCCCCACCTCCTCTCTCTCTTTCTTTCTTTTTTTTGTCATAGCGTCGTGAAGGGACTAAGGCAGCCTGGCTTCTATAATTCAGTTTTATATTTGAAAGATCTACCTCTGGTTTTGTATATATCTGTGGTTCACTCATTTGCATTGCTATGTATTGTGTGTTTACAGCACATTGTTTATTCTACCGTTCCTGGACATTTTGACTACTCTAAGTTTTTGGTAGTTGGGAATATTAGTGATTTTTGTTCACACATACTGAAGCACCCTTATACTGAGTATGCATTTAGGGACTACTGGGTTATAAATTACAAATACCATCAACTTTAGTGAGTAGTGGTAAATAGGTTTTCCAATTGTTATAGTGCTAAAGATAGAGTACCTTACATACAAGTTGCCAAGTATGCAACTTTCCATCATTTTGCACCCTTATTAACACTGAGGGTTATCATTGCTTCCATTCAGCCATCTGGGAATTATCAATGTACTTCAGCATATTTTTCATATTGAGACTTTTGATACCTACTTTTACAGGTTCCTGTTCAAATCTGTTATCTGTTTTTCTATTTTTAAGAATCTGCTATTGATTTGTTGAGATTCTTATATATTCTGCACATAACCCCTTGAATGGTAAATGCCATTGCGTGTAACTTCCTCCCTCTGTGTAAACTAAGATTTATCTTACATAGTCGTCATTGTGAAATTATGAGTTTGTTGTTTGGTTGCTTTTCCTAAAAGATATGTCTGTTTTCAGTAAAAGTGTGTCCCTGTCCCAACCGAAGTTTCCTTGTGCTGCAGACAGTATACTTTCCCTTCCTCCGAGAAAGACCCCATTATCTCATTTAATCTTCATGAGGAACCTAACTGGTAGGCATCGTTGTTATTTCTGTTAGTAACTTATCCAAGAATACACAGCCGAGGTGAGGACCTAGGAGCTTGTGGAATTCAGGCTGTTCATGGGATCATTGGTCATGAGGTGATCTTTTCACTTGTTTTGTACTCTGAATCCTTGAGAGATCTTCTGTTTCTGTTTTCCCACAGAGTCTGCATGTAGTGGGGCTCTTGGCAAGTGTTTGCAGAGTGGGTAGACTGGTGGCAGGATGAATAGAGAGATAGATGGATACATGGATGGGTGGAGGGAGGGTATGTGAGATAGACAGGTGGAGACAAAGAGAGCAAGATGGACAGGAAGGGAGAATGTTTTTTATAAAGTTCCTTGCCTGGGGAGGAGCCTTCACCCAGGCTGGGTTTTGAGCACCTGTGAATCTGCACCATGGCCCCACAGCTGCTCTACTCTTCTTTCCCTGGTGGTCTTATGGGGAGGGGGTTAAAATGGAGCTGGGACTGAGAGGTATGTTCTCACCTTCCACAGAGCTGCAGCTGTTGTAGGATCGCTTGCTTATAGAGGAAGTGAAACCTAGCAGTCTACCTATACCAGTGAATTGCCCAAGCATCACTAAGCGTCAAGAGCAGTGTAGGGATGCAGGCTCGCCTTTGGAAGGGCTTTTAGACCCCTGCGTGGAGAGCCAATCCCTGCATCTTCTCTGGGAAGATACAAAGACTAATTCCCATCTGCGACTCACCATGTTCATTATCACCTCTCTTGTGCTTGTCTTCACCCAGCAGAACTTGGCCTTGTTCACCCGAACACTTGCTAACTCTGTCCCAGGGACCCATCTGAGCATCTCTGTGGAAAGAGTGGAGAATGGGATTTGGTCTGTGGAGTGCTGATGGTCATCTCTGCAGGGAGAGCCCTGCCAGATTGGGGTGGGGCAGTTATGAGCACCACTGTCCCTGGCTATAAATCTCTTCTTGGGCTATTTGTTGGGCCTTTATTCATAGGCACCAGCACCTTTTCTCATGCCGAGTGCCTATGACGTGCTTTTCTGGACTCTTCCTGAGCGCTTGTCTAGGAAAGTGCTTGTTGTATTTAATAAATTGCATTGATTTATTGCCTTTATTGATCTGCTGGAGCACTCTGTATTATCAGAGGTGATAGCCTTCTTAGGAAAACACGGAAGGTCTCTTCATTAGCATCCATTTTTCTATGAGGCTTTGGAGGGTGAAATACCAAGATGCACGGTGTTCATTCCAGTGATATATTGAACACCATCAGGGTGAACAATGGCTTCAATATAAATCAGGTGGAAGGAAGAATTGAGGCCATTTGCCATGGGCTCGCTGGAGTTTTTGTGATGAAATGAGCAGGCTACTTTTCTTGCTTTCAGTGATGACAAACTCCTCTCTCAGTTTTCCACAGGGGAGTAGCAGGAGGCTGAAGTGGCTCTTCAGGGAGACTCATCCCTTCACAGCCACAGCAGGGACAATTGTCTTTGCACATCCCCCACCGAAGGCTTACCGTATCACAGCGGGTAAATCACTTGTCGCTTCTGAGCCTTGGCTCCCTCCCTGTCTATGTCTGCCCTGACCCTCACCTGTGACATGCTCTCTCTCTCTGTTCCTTGCCCACTCCCAGTAGGGGCTGGGGCAGGCCCTGGAACTTGGTGCAAGCAGTTGGCCCTGAGTTTCAGGGAGAAGCCCTGATGAGCCGGAGGAATGTGTAGAACCTTGGGGTGGGGCATTGATTGACATTTCTGCACCCTTCACTGTATTTGGCTGCCTCCCCCCGCCCCCACTTTTCCTGGTGTAGGCTTTTTCCTTCCTCTTGGTGGAGACTGGTGGGGTCTGGCACTGCCTTTACTTCCTCACAAAGGATCCAGTGGACTTAGGAGCCCCACCACCGGGAGCTTTCAGTCATGACTGCACATCCTGCTTCCTTGCGCACCTGCTGAGCGCTCAGAGCTCTCTGGATCCTTGCTACAGCTGGCAAGAAGCAGAAACTATGCTTCCTTTGCATCTACAGAGAACACGGTCTCACTCCAGGTGAACCCGGCTTAGCACATATGGAAACCTGGGGCAGTTCCAAGTGTGAATCTGGTCCCAAGCTGTGTGATCTTGGGCTGATTATATGGATTTTCTGAACTTCAGGTGGTGCCTTATTTGCATGATGGGGTTCCTAATGCCAAACTTAAGTGATTATTGTGAGGACTAAGGGAGCCAATGTTTGCCCAGTGCTTAGCAACATGTGATGAATGATGCCCTCAAACAATCTCAGCTATTGTTATTGGGGAAGTTTCTGGAAAAGCAAATTAAACAGGCAGCACTCAGAGCTGTGAGCACAAGGTCTCATGTTTTTCTGGATGAGACAGGCAACTAAATGACAATGAAAACATAGTGTGGCAAGCTGTGTGGGGAGTGGTGCTGGGGTGGCAGCACCAGTCACAAAGGAGGCATATTGCAGGGACACCTGATCCGGTTCAAGATGTAGTGCCAGCCCTTGCCAGGCTGGACGGAGGCTCTGGGGGCCAAATTGGAGCAGGGAGGACCAAGGAGCAAAGGCAGTGCTGGAAGCCTTCTGTCAACAGATGAGCCGTCCTTTGTGTAGTCCCTTCCACCTGTTAGCAGGGAAAAGTCTCTCACTCCTGTGGTGTCACTTGGCTGATCCTCTGGGCAATTGTGTGTAATACTTGCCCAGTATCTTTCTTCTCCACTGGAGTGTGTGCCCCTACAAGCAGGATCCAGGGCTGGGTGCTATTTCCATAGCATTTGGCACAGGATATGGTATTTTTCCATGCTCTGCAATATCAACAATGACCCAGAAATGCAGCAGACACTGAGACCTGCCACACTCCGTTATAAAGCAACGTCCCTGCTCTTTGTGTATTTGCCTCTGCTGCGTCCAAGCTGGGGGCCTGTTCCTTGTATGGAGGCCCTGGGCCCTCCTGCCTGCCAGGTGGGAATCTGAGCCGGGAATTGCGTTCTCCCTGGCAAAGAGTAGCCAGCGCCCCTCTTAGTGCTGTTTTGGCCTTTGGCTCTGCCATGGGCCCTTGTTCCTCAGGGCTGCCTCTCTCCCTGTGTGATAATCAATGGTGCCTTATCTTTGGAGGAAATGCTGCCCAGTGATATCACACACGGAATCGATTAAAAGCAGAACTTTGAACTCATCTGTTTGGCGAGGTCTCCTTTGAGTGAATCACTCAGTCCTCCCTCAGTGTTGTCCTGACGCCTGCTGGAAGCCCCAGCTGCAGTCCAGAAGCACCGCCCATCCCAGGGCCAGAAGATTAGCTTGGGCGGGAGCCATTTAATGTATTTATCTACAGTGAGGTCACCTTCTTCATCTGATCCTGCTGGCACTGCTGCTCTGATTTTATTGGTTTGCTTTTTAATCCAACATGTGCCACCATTGTGGTTTCCTGGCAGAGAAAGTACCCACAATCCAGGCGTTTGCACTGTATCTTCCCTCGGTGGGAGGGGGAGGAGTGTGTACGGATCTCTTGATTCACAAGTGAGGATAGGGAAAGGAAGGGGTGGTTCAGGAGATGTGGGATGAAAAGCAGATGCTGTGCAGTGGATAGCTGGAGCTCAGGAGTCCTGGGAGGAGCAGCAGTTGGTCGAGAGAAGCCTGGGAAGACTCCATCAGAGGGACGAGGATGGAGTAGGGTACTGGACGGTGATGGCAGGTGTCACAGCCAAGGATGGGCTAGGGGTGCTTTATGAGGGAGGGGCAGTGTGGCAGGAACACAGAGCTGTGGGTAAGTGTGTGCTCAGGGAGAGGAAGCTGCACTGTTTTTGGTACAAGGGACGGAGTGACCAGGTGTGTGTCCGGGGAGTGGCCAGGGCATGCTGAGAGTGATGGTTAGTTTATGTGACACTGGCTAGGCTATGGTTCCCAGTCATTTTGTCAAACAGTAATAGATGGGCTATGAAAGTCTGTTAAAATGTGAATAAAAAGCATTTTCCAAGTTATTATTTTGATTGTACATACCTATAGGAAACAGTGTGATAAGTCAATGCATGTTTTCACTGTGTGACAATCAGGTTAGCATTTCTATTTATATCACAGATATTGAGCAAAGCAGATTCTTTTCTACCATAGGCTTGGCATTGTTCAATCAGTTGAAGGCCTTAGGAACAGAGACAGAGATTCTCCTTAAGACCTCAGAATCCATAGAAATCCTGCCTGAGCTTCCAGTCTGCTGCTCTGTGGGACCCAGACTGAAGGCTGCAGCATCAACATCTTACCTGGATTGCTAGCCTGCCTCGCCTACACCCATGAACCACTTCCTTAAAATATATTCCTTTCTCTCTATACACATATCTGCATCCCATTGGTTCCGCTTCCTTGGGTAGCCCTGAATAATGATGCCACGTGAGGGGCAGGCCTTGCCGAGTGATCATGGTCCCCAGGGCAGCTTCTGAGAACCCTGCTCCCTTTGCAGAGTATTTGAAGACCAGACATCGAGTCAAATTCTGCTTCCAAATTCAACACCACAAGACTCTGCCTGGAAGAGCACAGGCAAAGGGAATCCCTGGGGCTCATCACATCAGGCCTTCCAGGCAGGCAGGAGATGAGTGCGTTGGGCAAAGCCTGGCTTGCCCCAGTTTTTCTACCTCTTGGCTGGACTCAGCTTTAAATTAACAAGAAGCCCCACTGTTGGTGGCCATTCTCTTACTAGAACCAAGGCTCATGCATTTTGTTGGGCAGCAGAAAGTTTTTTTTTTTTTTTTTTTTTTTTTTGTAAGCAAGCCTCGGATGTTTCTGAGCCAGTGTGTGAGAGACAAGGCCACTGTGCCAGTGGGTCCCTGCAGAAGCATACCCAAGCTGTCAGGTGCAGGGAGAAATATCTTTAGTAAGAACGGGTCATGGAATGAGACTTCCCCACTGCAGCATGGATGGGCAGAGGGGGTTTCCACAAGGACAATTCTTAAGAATCTCTGTAAAAATGCATGACTCCATCTGTCTCCTCTCTCTTCTTTGGCTTCAGATGAGCTGAGCCATTTAAAAATTCCCCAACAAGGGACCCCAGGCACCAGAAGAAGTGATGAACAGATTTTCAATTTGGCCCTGATTTGCATGAATTATTTTTTTTTTCTGGCAATTGAAATCATTGTCTGAAACCAGAGGCTGGAGATGCATGTGGGTTGCCCATAGGAAGCAGTTTCTTGATTGGTCTGGAGACTGCTTAGTTCTCCTGGGTGTGAGGCACCAAGCTTGGCTGCTCTAGACAGGGAAGAGATGACAAAGTGGGAGGCCAGGCAGAAAGGGACTCTCAGAACAGCACCCAGGGGCTCAGGAAAGACTTAGCACCCCTCCTGTGGAGGCAGATCTGGGGATCTGCCAGAACTTCTCCCAGGGATTCCTCCAAGGGTGCATCTTCTTTCTGAGGTTGACTGATTCCTTTTGATGAAGGACTGCCCTGTCATTTCTCATGGGGAGGCAGGGGGACCTCATACAGTGCCTGGGACTTGGCTGCCTTGGGAACTAGAGCCTGGCCCTTCTGAGGGCCTGCAGCATCTCTATGCAGGAGGCTGTGTCTGGAGGCTTTGAGGGGTGGAGAGTTTGGGCTGTCTTTGGTGGTAGCAGTAATGATAGGGGGGCAGTAGTGACTGGGAGGAATATGTCATTCTATTATTAAAAGTTACATTTGTTGAATGCCTCTTGTGTCCCAGGCGCTGGCCTGGACTTTACTGATACTGAATCACTCCATTGCCACAGCAAGCCTGTGAAGTGGGTGCTCTTATTATTCTCGTGTGCAGATGGGGAGAGAGGTTAGGAACCAGGATTGGAAAAAGATCCATCTTGAGCTTTTCTCACTTACAGTTGTAGCATTTTCTTCAAATTTGAATGTAACAAACCTCTAGCTTCGGCAATGTCTGTAGTTTGCCAACAGTAGGATTCAAGTATTTCTAATATCTTATGATTGTTATGATAGTGTACAATCATAACATGTGATGATTGAGTATTTAGTTGGTTTTGGTTGCTATACTTCAAGTGTATGACAGTTATTAATCATACAGTAGATTTTGCTTTTTAAAAAGTTAATAAGGATGTGCATATATGACTATACTACAAATATATTTTGTTTGTATTTTGATATATGCATTCTCAGTACAATTAGCTTCGTTTGTAAGCCTATGCATTTTATTTTGTGCGTGAAGCATTTCTCTGAGAATGAATCCATAGGCCTCATCAGATACCAAAAGAGTCTCTATAAAAAAAGGAAAATAATGCCTCCAATGTCACCCACCCTACTCCCCTATCACTTCCACTGCAAAGACCCCTGTGACAGTACAAGTCACAGAGCCTGTATGGTGTAAACATGTCCCCCAAAGTTCATGTGTTAGATGCTAGCTTCCAAATTATGTGCTCACGTTATTTGGGGATGGGGCCTTGGGAAGTGACTAGGGTTAGATGATGTCATAGGGGTGAGGCCCATGTGCTGTCAATGGCTTTAGAAGAAAGGGAAGGGAGATGGGAGCCAGCACGCTTGCCCTGGCTGCCTTGTCATGCCCCCTGCCATGGACTGACGCAGTGGAAGGCCCTCTCCAGAAGCCAGCACCATGCTCTCGGACGTCTCAGCCTCCAGACCTATGAGCCAAAAACTGTTCTCTTTTAAAACAATTTACTGATTTATTTATTTTCACTCATTTGAAAATCATAGATTTGGGTAGGGGGCAAGGGAGGGAGAAAAAAAGAGAGAAAGAGAGATCTTTGTTGGTTCATTCTCCAAATGCCTGCAACAGCTGAGGTTGGAATACACTGAGACCAAGAGACTGGAAGTCCATCCCAGTGTCCCACATGGGTGGCAGGGACCCACCACCAGAGCCACCACGTGCTGCCTCCCAGGGTGCGCATTGTGAGAAGCTGGATTCAGAAGTGGAGCTCGGACCTGAACCTAAGCATTCAAATATGGCACGTGGGTATCCTGAGTATTATTTCAACTGCTGTGCTGAACATCTGCCCCAGCTTCTTTTCTTTAGAAATTACCGAGTCTCCGGTGTTTCATTAGAGCAGCAGCAAAGGGGCTAAACCAGCGTCTTAAACAGTAGCCCTCAGGGCACTTCAGAGACTTAAGTTCTCCTACTGCCTTGAGAGGGGATAAATGCCCATACTTGCATCAGAAGCAGAAAACCCACAGCGCAATAGGAGACTATGGCTCACGATAATGTATTCTCTCTAAAGAACGGAAAGAGGAGCTAGTCGGCTCCCAGCCTAAAGAACAAGAGATGGAAAAGCTAATTGCCTGATTGGATCAGTTGACATTACGCACATGTGCTGAAATATTGCACTGTATCCCATAAAAAAGTGTATTACCTGTTCAAAGTTTTTACAAATTCAAAAAAAAAAAAAAAAGAAACTAAAAACATTGCAGCATGGGGATGGGAAGTGGGGGTGGGAAGGACTGAGGGACCCAGAGAGCCACTTGCCAGAGTCTCTTGGGGCCCCTTTCTCAGGAGCAAAGCCCAGCGGCCCCTGCCTGCCCTCACTCTGGGAAGGCCACCTATGCCAACAGGCCAACAGGCAGGGGGTCAGTGGGGATGCATCCAAAAGGCCACCTCCATGGCGACCCACCTCCTTGGAAAATTCCTCTCTAGCCAAGAGGCACCTGCTGATTCCTGATCACTGGGGGCAGCTGTCTTCCCTCTTGGAGAGGAAGAGGAAATTCTTTTGTGCACATAATTCTAAACCGGGTGAGAGATATTGTTAGCTACTCAATTCCCTACCCCTCGCACTAATTAAACAAGCACTTTGGGTTAATTAATTTGTAGGGAAGCACCATATTGCTGAATATACATTTTTTTTTTTTTTCCTGGGATTCAACTGCTCTACTTCTCAAGTTGAAATTACTTTACTGCAACTTTTCTTTGTCTCACCTTTAACTGCAAGTCTGTTTGCGTGTTTTCCTTTTGCAGTTTGGGAAAAAAAAGTTTTTATTTTAAAGGAGGAAAAAAAAAAGAAAGGTTATTTGATCCTTTGAAGAGAGAAATCCTGCTCATGGATTTGCTGCATTTAATTCATTGGAGAGAAAAGAGCGATTAAGTGAGCTGAGTGGGGAAGAGAGGGACAAAGAAAGGAAAGGGGGCTTTAATGTGGTCCCAATGGAGGCAGAGCAGCCGCCCTCCACATCTCTAACCAGCAGAGACTGGTGAGCCCTTGCAGACCCTTGCACAGCCTGGCCACACCTGTCTGACCACAGAATCCTGGGGCCCAGGTTCTTAAAACAGGTGCAGAAGAGGGGAGTGTTGCACTCTGCTAGAGATGCTTGAGCCCTCCTGGCGCTCACTGCCTCAGGCACTTTGATCAGAGGAATAAAAGCTGAGAACTGAGAAATCCGTCTGAGCTCGAGCTGAGAGGGGGAGAGCTGATAAACCAGGGAAATACTCTTTGTAACATGAGCTTGTATTTCTTCCTTCATCTGGAGGCATAAAGAAAGGGAGGTAAAATACATGGTCATCAATACCGGGTGATAAATTCTCAGAACTTCTGGGTCAGCTCAAGGGCTCTGCTAGCCTAGAAAGAGAAAAAACGCTGAACACCTGCCACGCGGAGCGCACAGAGCCGAACGCACACTGACTGCTCCTGCTGTCCCCACAGCAGAGCCCTCAGGAAATGCACGCCTGACCTTGCAGGGTCCTGATATCAACAGGTGGTGAGGCCCCCCGCCCCTTCACCAGCATAGCCATTGGAATTCATCTCAATCCAGTGTAAAAATAGAACAAGGGCCAGTGCTGTGGCTCAGTGCTTCAAGCTACTACTAGCGACACCCGCATCCTGCATTGGAGCATGGGTTAGAGTCCTGGGTGTTCTGCTTATGATCCAGCTCTGAATTAATGCAGCTGGGAAATCAGCAGAAGAAGGCCCAAGTGCCTGACCCCTGACACCCATGTAGAAGACCTGGATGGAGCTCCAGTTCCTGCCTTCTGCCTGCCTCAACCCGGGCCTTTGTGGCTATTTGGGGATTAGCCTGTGGATGGAAGACATCTTTTTGTTTTGTTTTGTTTTTCCTACCTCCTCCCTCTCCTACTCACTTTCCCTCTCAGTTATACTGACTTTCAAATAAATAAAAATAAATCTTAAACAATCAAAATGAAACAGATACTATAGCATGCAGAAAGTTATGTGTTTTGTGCTATAGGAATCTGGTACCAAAAGATGGATAGTGTGGGGAGCAATCCGGACTGGACTGAGTTACTGGAATTAAGACTTATTCTATGCATCTGCTCTCCCACAATATGGTGCTGGGAGAGAAGTAAACAGCTTCCGCACAGCTGCCTCCAGTTCAACTAATAAACTGTAGGACTTGCTCCTGATTGGAGGAGAGCGGCGTACTCGGCGTGTGGGCAGCCGAGTTAGGATTGGCGGAGGAGGACTATAAAGGAGGAGAGAGACGGCATGCACCAGGAACATCTAAGGGGAACATCTAGCTGAAGGAACACCCGTGCAGCCCCCGAGAGAACCGGCCGGCGGTGTGCCGCTCCCCTGCGGAAGTGGGGAATGTGGCCAGGGGGAACTGCCCTTCCACGGAGGTGGAAGGGATAGTAGCCAACCCGGGAAGAACCAGCAGCAAACCCGGGGAGGGCCGAGCAGCAGAAAGAACAGCGCAGGGTCCTGTGTCGTTCCTCCACGAAGAGGGGGAGCGACAGATAGGAGATGGGAAGCTACACACTGTGACTGACAGCAACCAACTGATAAATGCTATAAGAACTGTATTTACAAGGCCAAAGGATGGCAACAAGGAGTGAAAATGAGCAATTAATAGGGACAAGTGCTGTCCAGGAAGGCATCATTGAGGAGGTGATAAGCTGGATTTTGATGAATGGATAGGAGTTCCTTGGGAAACTTGGGAGAGGATAATCCAGACTCGGGAGGAGCCTCTGCAAAGACACTGAGGGATGAAATATCACGGTGTGTTCAGCAGTTCAGGTTGGCTGGGAGATCAGGATCAAGGAGAGATGATGCTGGGGTTGAGTGTCTCAAGATCTATACTACACTAAGCCTGGTTTTCCGGGAATTCTGCGAGACTGTGCAAGCGTGCATGTGTTCTGCACGTGCGTTCTTGCAGCAGGTGGTTCAGAAGCAAGTACGGTTCAGTGACGTCCCCTAGGCTGGGCAGGCTGATGGTAGAGCACCTCCAGAGAGCTGGCTGGCAGCTGGGGATGAGTGGCTCCGCAGATCAGGAGGGAAACCTGGGCCAAGGGTGCAGTTTGGGGGTTTCCAGGCCCGTCATAGCAGTGGGAGTCCCTTGGGGTGGCCACCTGTAGATTCATTCAGCTGGGAGGCTCACTGCTCCTGAGAGTCCCAGAACACTAGGCCTACAGGGTTTGTGGGGATCTCCCTCCTCCTTTATTCTACAGATTCAGGACCTGTGGGCTGGTGGTGCGTTTGACACTAACTTCTGGTCACCCGAGTCCCACCCTAACCTGCCTGCCTGGGATGAAACAGAAGAGAGGGAGGTAAAAGGGTAACAAGGCAAAGGAGACATAGAGACAGAGGACAACAGAGGACATTCACGCTCCCTAAATGCCTGCAAGAGCTGGGGCTGTGCCAGGTCAAGCCAGGAGCCAGGAATTCAATCCACATCTCCCATGTGGGTGGTAGGGACTCAAGTACTTAAACCATCACCTATTGCCCCACCAGAGTGTGCATTAGCAGGAAGCTGGAATTAAAAACATTTAGATAGGGACTTGGGCATCCCACGTGGTATCTTACTCTTTGTGCTAAATGCTTGCCCCTCGAGTTGCACTTGACTGGGGGCAGGAACCCATGGCCATCATGATCTGTGCCCCTGGAACTGAGTGTGCACTGGCCTGACACTGAGCAGAGCTAGACAGCTGGAACTGGAGGACTCCAGTGGACAAGGCCTTCAGAACCAGGTCCATGGATGACGAATGAGTACAAAGTCAAGGAAAACAAGAGGAGCCAGCCCTGGCCCCCCTGCTTGCATTGCAGGCTGAAGAAAGCTGGCGTGATGTGACACCAGTCATAGCGGCTCTGGCAGAGGCAGGACGGGATGATCTAATAGGTACTTTCCAGCCTTCCTGTCTGTTATCCCCAAACAAAGTGACATGTGCTTCCAAGCAGCTCCTCTCTGGTTATGTGCACTATAATTAAGCACAAAGTACACACCCACCGCAGTCGGCACAGAGAGGGTGGGGAGCCCGCTGCCGCACAGCAACAATGCCTCACTGAATCAGGGCAAAGCACCCGCTTCAAGCTGCTGCCACTGAAGTCCTCTGTCCCATCGTGGCCCCTGAGAGCTCCCTGCCAGAGCCCTGGAGAGATGCCAAGATTCCAGGCTCTATTTTGTATCAGAATTCCTTTCCTATCTTTGAGTCTGTCTTCAGGTATCCATCTGGTCTACCCACCGCACCATTCTCCACTGCATACATTTTCTGGCACCTTTTAATGTTGTCCCAAGCGTGGCTCTGGCCTTGGACCCCAGAGGCCCAGTCCATGTCTGTGCAGAGTTTCTCTGGGGAATTCCAGCAGGAACATCTGGTAGGGCTTGGAGAATCATGGCATGATTCCCTTCTCAGAGGCAGTTCTGGTCCAGGCTGGAATTGATGACTCTTGCAAAAGGCATTGGGAACTGGGTCAGGCTTTGTCCACTTAGAAAACCCAAAGGTCACTACCAGGCTGCAACAAGTCCAGAGGCCGAGAGCACAGATCCTCAAAGGAGTCACTGGCACACAACACAACGGGGATCTGGAAGTGGCCGGGGGCTCCTTGTCTGCAATTTAAATGGACTCAGTGCCGGCCCCCGGAGATCCCTTCTTGCTGTGTTCTACGAACAGATCACGTACAACTCCTTTAGTTGTGAGCCGGCCCAGACATTCCTGCTGAGGGTGACCCAGAGCCTGTCTGACCTTGGCTGGTCAAGTCCAAGTCAGTCCTGGGGGAGGAAGACTACTGGAGGAGAGGCTGGCTGAGCACAGCGGTAGTAGTGTGAGGTAGCATCGGGAGCAGGTCCCCAGGCAACCAGGTATCCTGTACCCACCCTGGAAGGTTGCCACGTGTGCAGAGCAGGAACACAGGAGGCTGCTGCCCTGCCACAGCCCCCAGAAGCACCCTCAGGTGGACGACGGCGCAGCTCAGCCTCCAGTGCTGCGATTCTTCCTCCCTCTGACGCCCATCCCCTCTCCCACCTCACACTCAAGCCTCCCATAGGCTGCGGGATACAGACAGCTTCTGGTTCCAGTGCCACCCTCCTGCAGGTGCCAGCATGACCCTGGTACAGTGGCCCCTTTGCAACATCATCTGCCAGCTAGAGTGTGGCTGGGAGAGCAAACCCATGCAGCCTCTTCCCACGGCACCCTATGGTGGCTCCCAGGTGACACCTCTAGTCCCCTGACTTGCTCCCCTCCCACACTCTACTCCCCCACCATCCTGGGGGATCCACATGTATCCTCTTTTTACTGCATCCCTTAGTCGCCTGTGGTGCCACTTCCTTAATACTCTGCCGAGCTTCACTGTCCTTGGCAGCTCATCCTGACCTCACCAGCTTACCCCTCTGCCCGGGTCACTCCCTGGTGTCGCTCCCCCTCTTCGTGGAGGAACGACACAAGACCCTGCCTAGGCTTCATATCCGAGTCACGGCACCATTATGTCGCTCCCCCTCTTCGTGGAGGAACGACACTAAGCCCTGCCTAGGCTTCATATCCGAGTCACGGCACCATTATGTCGCTCCCCCTCTTCGTGGAGGAACGACACTAAACCCTGCCTAGGCTTCATATCCGAGTCACGGCACCATTATGTCGCTCCCCCTCTTCGTGGAGGAGCAACACTGAACCCTGCGCTGTTCTTTCGTCTGCTCGGCCCTCCCCGGGTTTGCTGCTGGTTCTTCCCGGGTTGGCTACTATCCCTTCCACCTCCGTGGAAGGGCAGTTCCCCCTGGCCGCATTCCCCACTTCCGCAGGGGAGCGGCACACCGCCGGCCGGCTCTGTCGGGGGCTGCACGGGTTCCCTTAGATGTTCCCCATAGATGTTCCTGATGCATGCCGTCTCTCTCCTCCTTTATAGTCCTCCTCCGCCAATCCCAACTCGGCTGCCCACACGCCGAGTACGCTGCTCTCCTCCAATCAGGAGCAAGTCCTACAGTTTATTAGTTGAACTGGAGGCAGCTGTGCGGAAGCTGTTTACTTCTCTCCCAACGCCATGTTGTGGGAGAGCAGATGCATAGAATAAGTCTTAATTTGAGTAATTTAGTCTAGTCCGGGTTGCTCCCCACAGATCCCCCTTTCTTTTTATTTTTTAGCGTTGATACGCGCCTGTCTTCGGTGTCCCGCGGCACACACTCTGCTCTACTTGCTAGAGTTGCCACAGGCTCTTACAAGTCCTATCAGGCAAACCGAATCCGGGTCCTCTCTTCGCCATGTTGTGAGGAGGTTTTTAGGCGCTGATGCGTGCCTGTGTTCGGTGCCCTGCAGCGCATGCTCTGCTCTGCCTGCAGGGGCTTACAAAACCTATCAGGCAAACCGAATCCAAGCCTTCTCATTGCCTTATTGTGGGGGAGACTTATTAGTGTTGGTTCGTGCCTATCTTCGGTGACCTGCAGCTCATACTCTGGTCGAGCTTTGCTGGCGCTTACCGCCTTAAATCAGGCAGACCGAATCCAAGCCTCCTAATTGTTGCATTGTGGGGAAGCTTTACTGATGTTAATTCGTGCCTGTCTTCGGTGACCTGCGGCTAGCCGCCCAGGTGCTCATCGCCTCACTAATCGGGCAGACCGAATCCAAGCCTTCTAATTGGCATGTTGAGGGGAGGCCTTATTTTTCTCTATTTCTCTATCTCCGGGCATTCCTACCTCTCCCATTTCACTTCTATCTTCCAGCATTCCCATTTCTCTTTTACTTCACTTCCAAACTTCTGTTTCTCTTATCCCCGCAGCTTCCCGGCACCTCGCCGCTTCAGCCCGCGCGCCTCTCTCATCTGCGCAGCTTCCCGGCTTTGCGCGGCTCGGCTTCGCGCGCTCCGCGGTCTCCACGCTTAACCCTTTCACGTCTGAACCACGGCCTACGCCAGCGTTCCCTATCTATTCACGCCCCGTGCTCTCTCTGCACGCGGCGGCTTCCGCGAGTAACACAGCGTAGCTTGCGTCTCCACCACTAGCATTCAATCCAAGTTCCCCGGGCTAGCCTGGCGAATTCAACCCAGCGTACGTCTCCGCCCCACGGTTTGGCTTCCCGTCCTTTGCTCCCCGGGCTAATCAGACGGATCCCAACCAGGCTCACGTTTCAGCTTCTAGTTTCAACTTTTCGCCCCCTATTCCCGGGCTAACTTGAGAACCCCAAAGTGGCTTTCGTTTCCGCCTTGGCCTGCCCCCCGCGGCTTCAATTTCCCTAACACTTTTCTCTACCCGGTATGTTTCCCCAAGCTTTCCTCCAACAATATTCCTCCCTCATTTCTCCTGGCCTCTCCCCACAGTCCGCGTCCGGGTCTGTTTGTTCTAGCTTTCACTTTCGCTTTCGCCCTTAGAGATTTCTCCCAGCTTCCCCCCGTAGTCCGTATCCGAATCTATGCCTAGGCTTTCAATAGCTTCCTCCGGCACCTTTTTCGTCCGGCTTTTCCCTAGGCTGTTTGCTAGTCTCTCTCTCCGGTAATTTCCACTTCTTCCCGTTTCTTCCCTCCTAAGTTTCATATCCGTCCTAGGTTTCCTATCCGAGTCATTTCTTCCCTCCTAGGTTTCCTATCCGTCCTAGGTTTCCTATCCGAGTCACGGCACCATTATGTCGCTCCCCCTCTTCGTGGAGGAACGACACAAGACCCTGCCTAGGCTTCATATCCGAGTCACGGCACCATTATGTCGCTCCCCCTCTTCGTGGAGGAACGACACTAAGCCCTGCCTAGGCTTCATATCCGAGTCACGGCACCATTATGTCGCTCCCCCTCTTCGTGGAGGAACGACACTAAACCCTGCCTAGGCTTCATATCCGAGTCACGGCACCATTATGTCGCTCCCCGTCTTCGTGGAGGAGCAACACTGGACCCTGCGCTGTTCTTTCGTCTGCTCGGCCCTCCCCGGGTTTGCTGCTGGTTCTTCCCGGGTTGGCTACTATCCCTTCCACCTCCGTGGAAGGGCAGTTCCCCCTGGCCGCATTCCCCACTTCCGCAGGGGAGCGGCACACCGCCGGCCGGCTCTGTCGGGGGCTGCACGGGTTCCCTTAGATGTTCCCCATAGATGTTCCTGGTGCATGCCGTCTCTCTCCTCCTTTATAGTCCTCCTCCGCCAATCCCAACTCGGCTGCCCACACGCCGAGTACGCTGCTCTCCTCCAATCAGGAGCAAGTCCTACAGTTTATTAGTTGAACTGGAGGCAGCTGTGCGGAAGCTGTTTACTTCTCTCCCAACGCCATGTTGTGGGAGAGCAGATGCATAGAATAAGTCTTAATTTGAGTAATTTAGTCTAGTCCGGGTTGCTCCCCACACCTGGTCCCCTCGAGGACACTGCCTCTTGGCCTCTTTTTCAGTGGTCTTAAGGATTGCAGCCTCCAGCTCTGTATTTCTGCTCCCCTTTCACCTGCTGTCCCTTCACAAGGCAGGAGAGCTCATGAAGAGGACCAGGACCAAAGAGTGGGCTCCCTCCTCCTGCCACTGGGCTGACTGCAGTGAGAGTGCCCTGCTGGTCTCTGACTTGAGACCTGCCCAGTCTGTGTTTGACTATCGTCCTTACCACCTGCTAACATGGCATTTGTCTGTTTAGTGTGTGTTTAATTTCTGTCTTCCACCCCTCACCAAGTAGCTCCACGCAGGGAGAGACATTTGTGTGTTTCTGTCCACAGCTGTAACCTGGGTTTGGAACAGCACCTGCCCTGTGGTGGACAGTCTATAAACATTGCTGAACAAATCAGTGCATGAGTGATGAACAAATGCTATTGTAAGCAAAGGCCATGCAGCACCCTTTTCCCTGTGAAACTCCAGGAGAAGCCTGAGCAGATGGAGGAAGATTCCTGGCCTGGATTTCAGCTTCCCTGAGACCTGGGACAAGCAACATTTTCTGTCTACAGCCTCGGTTTCCCTACCTGTAAAATTAAGGGGCTGGGAGGTGCACAGCTGCCGATTCTGCCCAGAGCTGTTCCTCTCCTCAGTGCCTGTTCCTGCTTACTTGCTGAGATGGCCCTAAGCCCATAGGCCCTTGCCAAGTCTCTAATAAGGAATTAATCTTACAATTTTTATAATTTCATTTTCTCTGGCCAATGCTGCTTTAATGATGGGCCTTCAAGTCCATTTACTTCTCATGTCACACAGAACAGGCTACTTCTGAAAGGGGGGAGGCATCCGGCTGTTGAGGTCTGGAGCCCAGGGCCCCAGGGGACTGAGAGGGGGCTGGGTACTGCCCTGGGGGCCATCCACAGCTCAGATGGTTGCTCTGCTCTGGGTCCTGGTGGCAGTGTCCCACTCCATGCCTCACCCCCATCACACTCGCCTCTACAGCCATTGATCTCTTCTCCTGCCTGGATCTGAGTTGTCCATTACTTCCTGTGCCCTATGGGAGGGGATTGGAACAAGTCCCACCACAAGGGGTAGTCTTCTCCTAACCAAGGAGAAAGAGTTGAAGGGCTCTGCTGCCTTGCATGTCCATTCGTGTCACGGGACAGAAAAAGCCAGCCTATAGGATTGGATTTTTCCTCCCTTGGGACTTGCGGATTATGTTGCTGTTTCTCTGTGGGGCTCCAGTTTAAACTTCAGGTGAAATAAACTTTGGCTCAAAAAGCACAGCAGTAGGAGGTATCCCTACCTGAAATCTCTCTGAGTGGCTAGGAGGAGAGCTGAGGTCTAGAACCGGCAAGAGTGGCAGAGGCTGGAGGGAATTTCAGCAGGGAGAGAGGTTTGAACAAGGGTGCAGCATCAGGCTACCTGGAAACTCTTTTCTGCATTGGCGGTTTCTTGGCACAAGCTCTAGTGAATCTGGTTTAAAAGGTGGCCCATGGGGGCTGGCCTGAACATCACATACAAGAAAGGGGTGCAGTGCCAAGGCCCAAGGGCAGCTTAGGGAGAGGTTAGCATGTCCAGGCTCCAAATCAGACCTCCTGGTTCAAATCTGGGTTTGCCACCATTCACTAGCTAAGTAACTTGGCAAGTCCATTCACTAAATTCTACCCATAGAATTCTGGGTGAGCATCTGCTAATGAATGAATGGGTTTCTTCTGAATATAACTGAGTTATTATGGCTTCAACTGAGTTCGTTTAAAATTTCCTCTAATTTGGACAAGACTGCCTTGCTGTGGGGACTGAAGAATTGATTTCTTTTAGTAATTGAAGATTGTGTTGTAAAGGAATTGGACGAGGATAAGGGAGCTAGAAATGGAGCAAAGGAGCTCAGTAGACTGTGTGTAAGCTAAGAAGTACTAGGTTGGGGCCTGCATTGTGTCACAGTGAGTTAAGCCAAAGCTTATGACCTGCCTCCCATATGTAGAGCCTGTTCAAATCCCAGCTGCTTCACTTCCAATCCAGCTCCCTGCGAATGTGCCTGCGGAGGCAGTGGAAGATGGCCCAATCAGTTGGGTCCCTGCCCATCCACATGGGAGACCTGGATGGCTCCTGGCTCAGACTTTGCTGTTGCAGCCATTTGGCAAGTGAACCAACAGATAGACAATTTCTCAATTTCTCTGTCTTTCTGTTGCCCTTCCTTTCAAATAAATAAATAAAACTTAAATAATCTTTTAAAAATATGGACTAGGTTGTTTGGCTATGCTGTGAGCACATGAGGGTGAAAACTTGAGTAGAGGGCAAGGAAGAAAACAAGGGCTCTTGCTGGACTGTGCTTCCCAGGGCAGAAATGCTGACTGCTTAAGAGGTAAATTGGCCACATTGTGTGACAAGAAGGAGGGGAGCAGGGCCAGGATGGGGGATGGGACATGTTGGTGATTAGAGGGGGGTGGTTGGAGGTGGGCTGTTTGAACTTGAGCCTCTTTGGGCTGCAGGGTGGTGGGTGGAGGTCTCTGTGCAACTCAGTGAGGCCCCATTGTTGGTGTTGCAAGTCTATGAGTTTTCAGATGTACCTGATGTGGCTTCAGTTCTTGCTCTTCCCTGTAGCTTTCATGAGCCGGCCCCCTCATCACCATGTTCACAGGGAGTGTTTCCACACACTGGTTGTTTCCTTCCCACACAGCTCCTCCAAAATTCTCCTGGGCAGCTGACCCAAGCTCCATGGACAAGCAGCATAGGCCAGTTGCTCATTCACCACATAGGCAATGCTCTTGATCGCTTACCATCTCCGACCAGGACCATATTTTTATCTTTCTTAGTTGCTGTTCAGAGGTCTGGGGGTGGGTGATTGAACATCTCTCCAGGTAAGATTTAATTTCACACACAAACCCCACAAACCTCAAACTGACTTTCCCCCTGAAGTTGCCATTTCTTTTGTACTTGAAAACAGAATCCACACAATGCAAGGGAGTGGTTCCCTAAAGCCTGTGTTCTCTAACAAAGACTCAGAGCTGAATGCATCAAACTTGTGCTAAAACCTGCAGGTGGAGGCGTGGAATCCTCAGTTTCTGCCTTAGAACATGGGTCTCTTGTTCCTCCAGGGCACCAGCCCAAACCCTGCTGATCAAAGGCCAGCAGACTTGGGGGTGAGAGACCAGATGGCAACCAGAGGTCAGCCAGAACTCACCAGCACTGTAATTCTTCATGACTTACAGGTGTATGTGGAAGAGCTGACTTGTCCGTCTCCTGGATACAGGCGAAGTTGCAGGAGAGCTGCATCTTTTTGGGGGGAGGATGTATTGCCCTTTGCTTGAGGAGCTGTTTACTGGTACTTTCTATTCATGGCGCTGGGCTAGGCACTGTTGTGCAGGAGAGAAGGGGAACAAAATCAATAAACTACAGGCACTGCTGTCAGGGAACACAGTGTGATGTGGGAACGAAGGCAGTGTCTGAGTTAGTGTAAGAGAAGGGCAGCTTAGGAAGTACCATGCATAAGATGCCAGAAAAAGGCCATATGGTGAGAATTGTGGCCCAGTTGGCAACTAAATATGCCCAGTTATGAAGAGAATATTGCCATGCATCACTGGGTGAAGTGAAAAGTGGGTCAGGCAGGGTTTTCTTCAATGCTAATTACAGACAGTCTCACGATGTAAGGGACTCGTGTGGTTTCTAACCTCTCCAATGTCAACGCACTTTGTCAAAGCTCTTTCCTGCATGTTCTATTAGCACTTTCTCTTAAAACTATGACACAGCATGAATTATTATTCCCACTTGAGAGCAAAAGGAATAGAAGCCTAGAGACACAATTGACTTTGTGCTGTTCCCTGTGATCGCCAAGTGATAACCTTGGGCAGGATGGTTGGAGGAAGATGCCACACATAGGTGCCTTAAGATTTTGGAGAAGAGCCTGGATTCCAGCTCTCAGTCTTCAAGCCATTGTTAGTCCTTGTACCATAGGAGTAGGGGAACAGCATGCCTCCAGTGGGTTGAAGTTTGCCAGTTTCTACCATGTTCTTGCGCATTTAAAGTCCAAGAAAGAGAGACAAGAGTCAAGCTAAAGTCATGGAGGAGATTCATAAAGACCTTCTCCCAAGAAGGCAGAAGAGGACAAAATTAGCTTTGGGTCCTCTTGGTCCCATCCTCTTAATCCCAACCCTTTTTACTTCTGCTCAGGGGTTTAGTGATCATATCTTAGTGAGGTGACTTTTCAGGATTATTTGCTTTGCACGTGGAGTGTCTTATTAGAAAAAAGCACCCATCCCCTCGCCAGGACATGATAGTGATGAAACAGCAGGCTGTGGGGTGATGGAAGCAGCCATCCTCCCACCTGTTCATAAAACATTTTGTACACGATGTGACTCTGTCCTCCAGTGAGGAAATCATCATTTTCCACCTACATACGTTATGGTGCAGGTGACTCGAACTTGGGCATCTGAGGGAGAGAGTATCGAGAGAAAGAGCTGACAATCCAGGCCCTAGAGGCAGAGCTAGAGCAAACTAGGATGAGGTCAGTGGCCAGGTCAGCCAAGGGTGTGGGTAGGGATATGGGGCTGTGGAATTGTGGTGCAATCTTCCATTTGGAACTTCCCTGGTGACCTTTGCTGCCTTCCTGTCTTCACAGTCCTCAGTGTTTTGGCCCTCGGTCATTCTTGCTCAGCTTCTCCTCCTTACGAATTCCACTCGCTATGTTATAATTATATGCGATTCTGCTTCCATTGGTGGTCAGCCAGGACAGGTCCATTCTTGTGTCCACATTCTGCTCCTGTCTTCTCAGTCCTTGTGACTTCTCTTGTCAGAGCATGCTCAGACTCACAGGGCTCTTGGGAGGGCCCTCAAGGCCTGGAAAGCCCCAGGCAGATCTTGGAAGGGCCCTCCCTCGTTAGTATTTCCTTTAACACTTTTCCTGCCCTTAACACACACCAGTCATTGTTCCAACTGTGTTCCACACAAATACTAATGATTTAATCCTGATGACACTGAGGCCCCTGGAGGTCATGCAATTTGGCCAAAGTCACACAGCTGTTATGTAGCAGAAGCAAGATTCAAATCCAGGTAGCTTGGCTCTAGACAGCTCTGCCCAACACAACCGGCAAGCCCTGTATGTGACGTCAAATGTTCCATTAGCCACACACATACAAAGATGAATTTTAAATTAACAAATCTAAAATACTATCTTTTAGACATCTAGTCAATATCAAAATTAATTAATGAGTTATTTTATAGTCTTTATGTCAGTGTGTTTTACACTTCCATCACATGCCATTCAGATCAGTTTCCTTTCAAGTGCTTAGCAGAAGCATACAATGAGCAGCTGCCATGCTCAGTAGCACTCCTCCCAGTCTTGCTCTTCCCCAGTGGGCAATGTAGCACCTTGGCTAACCTGTCCATGGAGCTCAGGAAAGCTAGGGAACAAGCCATGACCCTGATGCACAGATACAGGAAAAAGTGTAGCAGGAAACAAACCGATGACATCAGGACCTCTGCACTCAAAGAAGCCACCTGAAGATTATCACCCTTTTGAGAAACAGGAAAAGGCTACATGTGGGGTTCGTGGGTGCTCTGAGAGCTGGGAAAGTATTTTCCTGAAGGGTTATCCCACTGTGTGTGTACCAGCACACAGGGGAGAGGCTTGCTCATTCAGAGCCCCAGCCACAAGGCTGGCAGAGCAGAAACAACACGAGTCCTCCAGTTTGCTCTGGTGGCGTCTGCATCATTGCTATCCTTGCACTTTATTGATTATTCTGTAGTTATTTATTTGTATTTATTTTATTTTATTCCTCTGATATACTGGATAAAGTTGACAAAGATAGTTGGGTTACAGCAAGATGACATGAATAGCTCCCCCTAAATGAGGCAATGGTGAAGTAAGAATAGGAAAGATGGATGGAATGAGGTGTAAGGTTATTTCAATAAATACATCCCTTTAAATCTCCTGTATTTGCTAGAGATTGGGCTGTACTGACCTGACTCTGCGCTTCCCACCTGCCTAGGGGAAGAGGGAAACCCAGTAAGTTACATGAATGCCAATGTAACCAAGTAAAGACAAAGCAGGAGATGGGGAGGAACATCACTATTTCGGATTCAGAGACTTGGGAGAGATTTTCTTCTGACTCCTCCCAGAAATGAAACTTCACCCAGCTAACAGCATCCACAACAGCTCCTTGCAGAGTGTGGTAGGCAATCATCGCCACCCCACCCAGTCTAGACTGGAGGTGTTCTGTAGCTCCTTCGCAGCCCCCAGTAGCCAGCGCCCTCCACATACTCAGTGCTCATCTGAACTGGCTTAACCTGGGGTCAGTTTTAAGGGTTTGGAGCCAATGCATTCCCATGGCAAGTACTACCCTGAGTTCACCAAAGCCTGTTTCCTTCCCTCCTGGGCACTTAGAACGAGCGCTTTCCAAGCCTTCCCAGCTGCTGCCTGTGGCTTAGAGCACGAATGTGAGTGAGCAGAAGTGACTGCGGGGTAAATGTATTCTCTCCATGGCTCCAGTGCCTGTCGGGTGGCTGAAAGGAGAAGGCTGTAAGGGCCCAGAGGAGGGCGGAGCCGCAGAAAGGAGTTAGTCTGGGCTCGGGTAGCCTGATGGAATAGTACCAGTCCTCCGACCGTAGCAGACACAAGAAAACAGCTCCTGTTCTGCTGAGCTACTGAGAGTTCAGAATTTATCTGCTGGCGTCAAGTTACATTATCTTAACTAATATAATCCCCACTTGGGAAATAGTCCCTAAGCACAGTTCCTCTCAACCCAGAGAAATGAAAAGGATTGAGCAGCAACAAGTTCAAGGTTACATTCCCTGACAACTACCAGGGGCGCAAATATTCCCTGTTGCCAGGAAGTAGGTGGGTGTTGAGCCTTGTGTCTAACAGTCACCCAAGGTGGGAGTGGAATTAACATGCTCTTGTCAAAATTGTGTCACCTTACAAGAACTCCTGCCTGAATAGAAATCTCTTCCATCTCTTGTTGGAGATAAGCCAGGATGTACCTATGGGCAAGGCCAAGATTTTTCTCAGAAAGTCGTTTTGGATGTACTTAAACACGTGGAAAAAAATGTTAATCAAAGCCACAGGGTTCCATTCAGTGAAATCTGCTATAATAGCTTTGGCCTCCCCCCAAATTTAAAAGGATGGTAACCTTATGACTGCTATAGCTCTCAAAATTCAAACAAAACTAGGATAATACACTTGGCCAAACCCCCTTCTTTGCTCTTCTGTTTAAACCACTCAGTGAGGTGTGATTGACATGTGCACATGTGAAAAGCTGTGCATGTTTAATGCATACAGTTGGTGAGTTGCACCATGACACCATCACTGCCATCAAGGTGTTGCAGGAAATTAACAGGCTCTGTAAACAGGTTAACACAAGATTTACTCAAAGTGGAATATGAGTGACGTACGCCTGGGAGACACAGCCCGATGGCTTGTAATGAATCTTGGGAAGTCTTCCAAAGGTCGAATTCTAGTCGGGACTTAGGTGTTCTGTGGCAGTAAATCTTCACTTATGATTGCACAGTGAGCATGCATTGTTTTGGTTTGAAATGGAGGATTTTTAGGTAAGCAGAAACAAATTTCTCATAGGTTAGAGATTACTTTTTTTTAAATTTCATTTTAAAAAGGAATGTATGAGAGTGAGAGAGACAGAGACAGACAGAGATTGATTGATTGGTTGATATTGATTGATTTCCATCTGCTGCTTCACCCCCCAAAGGCCTGCAACTGCTGGACCAGGCTGAAGCCAGGGGCCTGGAACTCAAGCCAGGTCTCCTGTGTGGGTGGCAGGGACCCAAGTACTTGAGCCGTCACCTGCTGCTCCCCAGGTTATGTTGTATACACAGAAGGACGGGATGTTAAATGGGAGCTGGAGCTGAACATGGACCTGGACACACTGATATGGGATGTGTTTGCCTTCACTGGTGTGACAAATGCCTGTCCCTGGAGATTATTTTCTTTAGAACATGACTGGTGGCACAGTGGGTGAAGCGGCTGCCTGTGATGCCGGCATCCCATATGGGTGCCAGTCCCAGGTGCTCTGCTTCTGATCCAGCCCCTGAGAATGGCCTGGGAAAGAGAGGAAGATGGCCCAAGTGCGTGGGCCCCTGCACCTATGTGGGAGACACAGATGAAGGTACTGGGTTCTGGCTCTGACCTGGCCCTGCCCTGGTCATTGTGACCATTTGGGGAGTGAATCAGTGAATGAAAAATTTCTTTCAGTGTGTCTCTTCTTTTCTCTCTAACTCTACCTTTCAAAGAAATAAAAACAAATATTAAAAAAAGAAAGTGATTCATTACAAACATCCTTCATAGATGAGGAAGATACTACCTATGAAAAGAGGCTGTTGAAAAGCAGGCTACTGGTTCTATTTAAGGACATTTCTGGGACTAGATAAGAAGTGCATAGATAAATAACAGAAGATTACCCAAGTTTGCTCTGAGATGTTTAAGATGAAATAGACCCTATGGGAATATCACCCAGATCAAATTGACCTGGTGGGTAAGGCTGTCTGGACAATATTTTATAAGAGTAGTTTTTTCTCAAAAGCTATAAACATACCCAGCACCTCCCAATATTTCCTTGCCATCATCATCATCGTCTTCATCATCATTCTTTCTGGTAGTAAGAATATTTAAGGAAAGATCTACCTTCTTAGCAACTTTTAAGACTACAAAGCTGTATTGTTAGTTGTAGATACAGCAGACCTCCAGACATTTATCTTTTGTAACTGAAACGGTGCCCTTTGACCATGACCTCTCCATTTCCCACCCCTTAAGTGCCTTGCAATCACGTTTTACTCTCTGCCTTTGGGAGTTCAACTCTTCTAGAGTCTACATATAAGCAAGATAATACAAAATTTATCGTTCTGTGTTTTGGCTTATTTCATGTAGCTTAATGGCCTTAAGGTTCACCCACAGTGTTGAAATGACAGATTTCCTTGTGTTGTAAGATGGAGTAATCTTTCATTGTGTACCTCTGCCACATTTTCCTTATCCATTTATGCATTGGTGGATACTTAGGTGGATTCAATATTTTGGCCCTTGTGAATAGTGCTGCAATGAATATGGGAATGCAGCTGTTTCTTTGAAATCCTGATGTAAGTTCCTTTGAATAAATACAGAGCACAATGCCGGAGACCTCCTGTTTCCTCATTTCAAATTATATTACAAAGCTACAGTAATCAAAGGCATCTGGCCTTGGCATAAAAACAGACCCATGGCCCAAGGAGACAGAATAGAAAGTCTACAAATAAGTTTGAGCATAGAAAATTACAAAGTTTCAGCAAGGGTGCCGGGGATACAAAATGGGGAAAAAGATAGCTTCTTCAATAAATGGTATCAGGAAAATTGTATATTCACATACAAAATAATAAAAGTTGATCCATATTGTAAACCATACACACAAAAAAAATCAACTATGAATTGAAGGCAAAGTTATGACTTGAAACTGTGAAGCTCTTGGAAAAAAAAATGTAAGTTAAAAGCTCCTTGACCTTGGTTCTTGGTAATGAATTTTTTGATATGACACCCAAAGCCCAGGCAACAAAAGCAAAAATAAACAAATGGGATTGCATCAAGCTAAAACACTTCTTCAGAGCAAAGTAAACACTCCAGAGAATGAAAAGACAACATATGGAATGGGAGAAAACATTTGCAAGCCATATATCTGATATGGGGTTAATTTCTAAAATATGTAAGGAAATCACACAACTCAAAACTAAAACAACAAAAATAAAACAAAAACAACCACTAAAAACCTAAACCAAAAGCAAACAAACAAACCCCCAAAGGACCTTCCCCACTGAGTAGCCTGAACAAAAAGTGGGTAAAACGTCAGAGCAGATATTTCTCCCAAGGAAACAAATGATCAGCAAGTGTATGAGAAAATGCCTAGTGTCACTTATCATCAGGGAAATGCAAATGAGAGCCACAATGAGAACACCTTGGTTAGAATGGTGGCCTCTCACTGCGGTTTTGATAAGTACATGATCAATTCTGTCAAGGGTGGGGAAAACAGGGAACCCTGGTGCCCAGTTGGTGGGAGTGTAAACTGGTACACTGGTTACGGTGGCTCCTCACAAAATGAAAAATGGAACTGCCACTCCACTACTGGGGATTTATGCAAATTCCATTCTCACCCCAGGCTTTAGTTTCCAGGCATGACAAGTGTTAAGTGTGTGAGATGGACCAAAATTGTAATTCTACAATCTATCTGTTTGATGCCAAACAAAGAAGATCTCTAAAGCACAACTCCACACACACACACATACACACACACATACATAGCATGTATATTGTAAACAAAAGTCTGTCTCATTGTTCTTAGGAGGTACAATACCAATTTAAGGTAGCAGAACAAGCATTTCCTGTTGCCACATCCACGATACAAAGTAATGTTGTTATACTGTTTGTGGCCCATGGTCTGGTGGCCCACCCAGGAGGGAATGATATCCCCTGCTTCTCCCAGAGTAGCACAGTGGCACACAACTGCGCTCCGTGATCACTGGGCACGGTTGTTGCCATCACATTAAGAGTGAAGGGCGCTTTGAGTTTCTGCGTTTTGCTGGTGTGCTGAGTTACTTTGCTTCTCAGAGCAGTTCATCACTGAGTCATCTGCAGAGCTTGATCTGCCCAGGAATGAACCCATCATTTCTCCAGGTTCCAGTCAACGGACAACAGCAATATTTATTTATTTATTTAGGATTTATTTATTTATTTGAAAGCCAGAGTTAGAGAGAGAGATTGATTGATTGATTGATTGATCTTTCATTCGCTGGCTCACTCCTCAAATGGCTGCAATGGCCAAGGCCAGGCCAGGCTGATGTCAGGAGCCAGGAGCTTCATCTGGGTCTCCCACATGGCTCAGGCACTTTGGTCATCTTCCGCTGCTTTCCCAGGTGCATTAGCGGAGAACTGGACTGGAAGTGGAGCAGCTGGAACTTGAACTGGGGCCCATAGGGGATGTTAGCAATATAGGTGGTGTTTAACCTGCTGTGCCATAGCACCAGCTTCAACAGCAACATTTGAAGAACAAAATGATGGTTCAGGTGCGGTGGCACTTCAGGGCCTGCTCTTCAGCAGTGTGGCTGATGAGTGCAACTGTCCCCATTTCATACTTCACCCCGACTACGCAGGACCTGAATCCTTTCTCTTTGTGAAAGATGAAGCCAAATTTCTGCTAAGGGTGGAGAAATATATGAAGGAGACCCCCAGATGTGTTTATGTTTTTATTCACTAAACTCTGAGGCAGGTTCACAAATCATCCTAGATTTGAGCTCCCGTATTTTTCCTGCTTCTGGGAAGGTTTTAGGGTGGGATGAGGTTGTAAGCAAATGCTTCCTCACTCCTGAGGTTGGGTGGCTGGGGCTACTGGAGTCCCAGGAACAGTGGGGCCTGTAGTCCAACATACATGTGGCTTAGCTGTGATCTGGAGGTGCTGTGGGAGGGAGGGCCTTGGGCACTGGTGTCTCAGTGATTGTCCATTTCCCCTCGGGACAGGCTCCTGAATGCTATGCATGTGTCCAATCATGAGGGTGGTCTGGGAGGCCCTGGGCAGTGCCTCTCTAACTTACATGTGCATACAAATCCACTGGGCATCTGGCATCAGAATATTGCAGATTCTGTCTGCAGGTGTGGGTGGGGCCTGAGAGTCTGCATTCCTCACCAACTCCCAGGTGATGTGAACACTGCTGCTCTGTGGCCCTCACTGTGCATAGGAAGAGCCCAGCGTACTGTGTCATGTGGAGAATGAGCTTTGGACAGGCCTCTTTCTGCACTGCTCACCAGGGGTGCAGGTCTGAGTTACAAGAGAGTGTCCAGAAGTGTGACTGTCCAGGCCTGAGAACACCCCCAGTGGGCTTCTGTCCACTTATCTTGGCTTTGTGCTTTGGTGTCTTTGCTTTTACAAATGGGGAGGGGCTTCATTGTACCTTGTGTTTGCGTCAGGTGTTGAACCAATCTGAGAACATAAGCAAGCTGGCAAAAGGCAACTGATTGCAGAGAGGGGCTGGGGGCACGGGCCTGTTGGCCATCCTCAGCTCCTTTAGGTCAGTGCCCGGCTCGTTCTGATCCTCTGCATCCCCCAGGGATGCTGAGCAGGAGGCCGCCTCCACTCTTGGAGAGCTTGGCTCCTTGCATCCTGACACGTGCATGTTTTCTGTTTTATAGGAAGAAATGTGTCTTGGCGGAAGGCCCATGCTTCGTTCCAGCACATCCTTTTTTACCAAAAGAGCCATTCCTGGAGCTGCCAACAGTGTTTATGAGAAAGCCATCCAACAATACTCTGGATCCGGGAGCATGGCCTGACCGCAGACGTGGCCTTCCCCATCCCGTGAAAGCTTGGCACATGGCGTTGGTGTCTTTATTTTTATTCTGCAACATAAAGCTTGTCCCCCCCACCTTTTTTTTCCAGCTGGGAAAACTCCTGTCAGCGGATGCAGTGTCCTTTCCAGATTCAATATTATGCAAACTGCATATCGGCAAATGGAGTAAACAAATATGTCCACGAAGCTTTCTGATGCAGAGTGACGGGGCTGCACCAATGTGCAGGCGTAGACCTGCTGGTCTGCATCAGAGCCTGCTAAACGTCCCCTCTACCAGCCCTACTGCCCTCTTGCTCCCTTGGAACATGCAGCTGGACTGACACCCTGGATGACAGACCACTGTGATGCCCAGCAGCAGGGGACAGTTGGCAGTCATGTAGAACCAAGGTGGCTAAAGATCGAATTGGAGCCACCATTGACTAGTGGGTCTCCGGGTCAGTGAAGCTCATGACCCAGCCAGTGCCATGTCTGCTCTGGGTCTTGTCCTCTCCTTTGCTGGCCCTACTTCCAACAGGGAAGCAAGACTGCAGGATATTTTTTTTGCTTTGCAGTGCTGTCTTCCCTGCGTGGCAGGTGTCTACAGGAGGCAGTACCACACATCGAGTCTTCCGGCGCCAGAGGACTTGGATCCTGACACGTGCATGAGATTAGTTTCCAAGCATGTCGAGTGTTAAGATGAGTGTGCTGGACCAGGGTTGCCAGCAGCCCTGCTGTTTTGCCATCAGAGTGTGGGCGGCTTCTGTGCTATACTGATTCCCAACACGCTCCCATTGCAATCACCTTGTGAGATTAAAGACTTTTAAATTTTCCCTTCTAAGCAGATGAGGAAACAGATTTAAAAGGATTAGAGTAGTGTTCGGAAAGGTGGGCAGTGAATAAATGGAGAAGCCAGCATTCAGATTTGGGACTGTCTTTCGACAAACCTCATAACATTTATTTATTTATTTATTTTGCAAAAAAGGCACTAAGCTTCCCCAAACACCCTTGCATTCAAAAAACAAGCAAAACAAAAGGACAGGATCTGTTTTCCAAGTTTGCAATGAAATTCTTATGCATTTTCTTGCTTGTACCAATTCCTATCCTGTCTAGCTTTTTTTCCCCTGGTGGTGTCTATCCCCTTTGTCCAAGATGGGAGCCTCCCCTTTTGGGAGAGCCACATTTGCCTTTATGCTTATTTCTTTGGACAAACAGGAATCTGCTGCTACCTGTGGCAGGGTGACAATGCTTCTCCCTATCAACTCTCTCATAGGATCTGGCTATGCAGAGACAGCTGCTCAAGTGGACCAGGTCTGGCTGCCGCTGAACATACCTGAAATCTCAGACTTAGCGAGACCAACTGTTTGCTGCCGCGCTGAGGGGGTCCCTGCTAAAGAGGGCATTCTGTTCTTATTGTTTCAAAGGAGAAATGAGTTTTGAGATGTCAAGAGGAAATGGCCCTGGACCCAATTCATATCCTGGTGAATATCCCTGGGGCCTGGGCTGCCGTATTGCTGAGCAGATGGCTGGCTCCTGGACGTGCTTCCGGTGGAGAAATGACTGAGCTGAAATTGCATAGCCCTCTGCAGTGACAGCTCTGGGGAATCTCCGGCAGCACTGGCAGGGGAGAAGCTGGGAGAGGAGGTGAGCAGGCCTTGGAAGAACGCTGAGGCCAAAGCCTTATGTGTCCCGTGGTTTGGCATCTTTGGCAGAGGCTGTTGATGAGGTGGGGTATCTGTGATCTGAGTTTCAGCATCGAGCAGTTACTTGATTCTTCATGTAGCTTTTTGACTCTTGAGAAGGTTTCAAGTATTTCTTCTTTCCAGGAACTCGTTAACTCCATTCTTTCTGGTGGGGAAGTGGCAAAAATTGGTCAATTAAAATATTCTTTGACCAACCTACTGTGCCCATTTAATGTTCAGGTCTCTGTCCCAATAAAATTTCTTGAGAACACTCCAGTAATACCCTCTGAATTTTTGTCAGGCTAACTTTTCATATCCTCGCAGAGTTACACAAATTTATTTAACAAGAAACAAGTTGGCAAGCTTACTCTCTGCATCACACCGTCAGCGTTTCTGATCTTTCACAACTTTTGCCGGGCTTGTCATGGCAGAATATGTGGTGCCTGAACTTGTAGTTCATGCCACTGCGTTTGCTCCTTGGAGATGGCTTTTCAGTTCTATTTCAGTGTCTTCTCCCATCCATAGACCATGTAGTAGACAGGATCTCTAAGAGCCCCATCTCCTATCCATGTCCAATATCCTGTGTGGGTGGGATGAGTGACTTGCCGCTAACCAGTAAAATCTGGCAGAGAGATGTCACTCCCGTGACTTTGTCACATTATATGATACTCTGTCTTACTAATCAGATTCACGCTAGAAACTCCTTGCTGGTTTGGTGAAATAAGTGTCCATGTTGGAAAAGACTACATGGGCTTCTACCAATGGTGAGGGCTTCTAGTTACTGAGGGCAGCCTCGAAACCTTAGCCAGAAACAGATTGGGGCCCTCAGTCCTACAACCACAGGAAATGGTTCTGTCAGCACCCTGAAGGAGCTTGGTGGCAGATTCTTCCTAGGCAAAGCTTCCAGATGGAACACAGCCCAACTAACCCCTCAGTTGCAGCTTTGTTAGACCCTGAGCTGAGAATCCTGCTAAGCTGTCCCCAGATTCCTGCCCCACAGAAACTCAGGATATAAATGAGTGTTGTTTAAAGGGATTAAATGTGTGCTCATTTCTTGTGCAGTAATAGGAAACAGACGGCGCCCCTCACTCTTTCTGCCCACCCGTGTTGTGTGAAGGGTTGGGTGCTGCTTCTCCGAATCTTCCCATAGGCCACTGAAAACATATTCTTTGTGTGCACACAGAAACAAAAACCTAGGTGATTTCCCAGAGAGAAATAATAAATACCGCTGGTTTGAGCTTTGTCATGAACATCTGTGTCTGTAGGCTGATTGTCTTTCCTAGTGCCAGGTCTGAATGCCTGCTAACACATCTGCACTTGGTGATTTCCAAATTGAACTCCCCACCTACAAATCTGCTACTTCTCCAATGCTTAAGCTTTAGGAAAGGGCACAACTCCTGTTAGCCTGTGCCCACAGTCTTCCCCACTTCTCGTAACCACTGGTCCTTTGGTCCCCAAGAAACATCTCTGAAGAATTCCTGGTTTCCTGTCCAGGGTGGAGAGACATGGGAAGCATAAATCCTCCCTGGAACTCTGGGCATGTGTCAATTGTCCCTCTGCATTCCCATGGGGCCTTTGTGTTTGTCTCCAGGGACAAAGGAATTCTGTCACCTGGGAGGTAAGGAGACTGCCAGCCTCAGGCCAGGTTAATCACAGACTCTGGGTTCTAGAAACTCCCAGCGTCTCAGGCCTCTCTGAGCCCATGAGCAAGGTGAGGGACTTCTGCATGGGTCTGTATCTCCCTGCCTGGCCTTTTCAGTCTACTAAAGACTCAGAGAAACCACACACAAGTACCCTCCTGTATTCAGTAAGTTGGCAACCAAGTATTACTCCCGAAGGAATGTTCTCACAACCTTACTAAACCTCAGTGCAGACAAGACTGTCCTTGATGGGCCATAGGCCTACAAATCCCTCAGTATCCAGACTTTAGTGACTGGCGCTCCAGTATCACAATGAAAAGCACCATGAGTTTCATTTTCAAATGTGCAAAATTAAAAGGATGTGCTGTCGGTAGGGTGGCCAAGTGGAGGTGCAGAGAGACTGTGTTCATCTCCGAAGCAGCGACACAGGATCACTGAGATGTGAGTTTTTGTTTTTTATACTGGTCAGTATGACTGGGGGCAGCAATGGGGAGGCATGGGGACTCTGGAATGCATGACAGTAAAAAAAAATCACTCCTCTTCATCCTCCTCAGCCAGACCCAGGGCCCGAGTACCCAGGGCATGGGCAGGTGTCGCCCACTGGTTGGAGATGATGCCACTGAGCAGGGTGTAGCCCACCAGGATCTGGTTCCTGCGCCTGTTTGGCTCCTCCTCAGTTTCTGGGCCTGCTGGTGTCTGTCTCAGCTCCATCCCCAAGTAAGTGAGGGAGAAGAGGAGGAGCAGGTCCCACATGGGAAAGCTAGAGGGCCAGGGAAGAAGACAAGCCAAGAAGTCAGCACAGGACAAGCGGGCACACCGTGCTTTATATGCAGTAGTCAGAAAGGAAGTAAAGATTCACGCCAGAGGAATGTGAGGACAGGAAGCAGAATATGGAGCCAGCAACAAGATCTTTACTCAGCTTCCATGCTGTGAGTGCTACCATACTGGATAGAAATATGCTGTATATCTTGTCCTCACTTTTCTGGCAGTCAATGACAAATGAAAGAGAATCGTGTGAATTGCTCTCCTGATGGGGAACCCTTATGCTGCCAAGGGTCATTTGGATATTTGTAACATCATCTATGGGCCATGCAAAATTACCAACTTAAAAATTAGCCTGCTAGGGGCAAGCATTGTGGCATAGCAAGTAAAGCTGCTGCCTGGTTTGCCAGCATCCCGTACGGGCGCTGGTCCCTGTCCTGGCTGCTTCACTTCCTACCCAGCTCCCTGCTAGCGGCCTGGTAAACGCACCAGAAAAAGCCCAACTGTTTGGGTTCCTGTCACTCACCTTGGAGACGTAGATGAAGCTCCTGGCCCAGCGCTGGACATTGTGGCCATCTGGGGAATGAACCCAGTGGGTAGAAGATATCTCTGTTTCTCTCTGTCATTCTCTGTGACTCTGATTGTCAAATAAATAAATCAGTAGGTAAATATTTTAAAAAATTGCCTTGCGATAGATTTATTTTTGAGACCTGCTTATGATTGCCTTGGCTGGGTCAGCCCAAACGATTTTGTAGGCCTTTTGTGGCCCCTATGCCAGAAATTCCGTATCCTTCTCAAAGAGCTGAAACGTGGCCCAGAAGGACCAAAAGAGCTCTGGTTTTGAGTCCAGAAAAAAAACGTTCTTTATGGGTGTGCCTTAAAAGCAGCCAGTGTGCTACAGTGGACCACGCGCTCTATGACACGTCACAGTAACTGCTGCAGCAGGTGGAGTACCTGCCTTACCGTGTTCCCCAGCGTGGACCGTGGCAGCACACCAAAACCAGGCTCCTGGCGGCAGTCACAGTGGCAGGCAGGACACAGTGCAACCTCCTGAGCCCCCAGCAGTCCAGCTCAAGTCCAGGCAAAGTTTTGTTCTTGGGAGGAGAGATGCAAGTCCTTTCCCTTCATCAGTGAGTTCCTTCCAACCTTGGGCAGCAGTCAGTTTGGTGTTCTTTCATTACAGGTTACATGCTACTTTCAGCAGATGGTCATCCAGGCTGGATACTGGAGCAGCAGTCACTGAAAGTGGTTTGTCTGATGAGCACAGTCTGCGTAGTCACAGGTGAAACTCGTTTCTGTTGTCTGCTCTCTGGTCATCACAGAGTCTCTTCCTTAAACTGTGGGTGGTGCTGGCACCGTGATGGCAGTGCAGGGACTCAAACCAAATGGGCACTGGTTTGAGTCCCAGCTCCTCCACTTCTGATCCAGCTCTCTGCTATGGCCTGGGAAAGCAGTAGAAGATGGCCCAAGTCCTTGGGCCCCTGCACCCACATGGGAGACCCGGAAGAAGCTCCTGGCTCCTGCCTTTGGATCAGCACAGCTCCAGCTTTTGCAGTCATCTGGGGAGTGAACTATTGGATGGAAGACCTCTCTCACTCTCTCTGTCTCTGCTTCTGGAACTCTGACTTTCAAATAAATAAATAAATCTTATTTATTTAAATAATAAATTATTTACAAAATAAATGGCAACAAAAGCCGTTTCAAGCTACTTATTTATCTAAGTGTCTTACATTTCTTTTTGTAAATTTTTTTTTTTTATTTTTTTATTTCACAGGTGGAGAGATGGGGTGGGCTTGGGCAAGAAGATCTTCCATCCATTGGTCCACTCTCCAAATGGCCACAATGGCTGGAGCTGATCCAGGCTGAAGCCAAGAGCCCAGAATTCCATCCAAGGTTCCCACATATATAGGCAGGGGCACAGATACCTTGGGCATCTTCTGCAGCCTTCCCAAGGATGTTAACCAGGAGCTGGGCTGGAAGCAGAGCAGCCAGGACTTGAATTGTGAATACATAGGCACTGTGATATGGGATGCTGGCATGGCGAACAACAGCTTAACTTGCTGTGACACAATGCTGGACGGTTAAGTGTCTTATATTTTGTGTGGAATTTATTCTTAAGTATGCTCTTTATTTTGTGAACATCTAAAAAGCATTTATTTTTCCAGTATGCTATTTTCTCACTGGCTAATGCTGGCATAGAAAGGAGTCATTAATACATAAATAAGCATTTTAGTTAATTAATTTTTCAAAATGATTTGCAATTGTTCATTAGTTGATTCTGTCATCTGGGCAGTCATTTCATCTGCAAGTGGTTACAATTGCACTTTCTTATTTGTTGTGACTAAAGATTCGTTTCTTGGCTTCATTGCACTGTCTCCTTTGACTTTGTGATAGGAAGTTTTATGTTTCTTTCTAGTGTTGCACTTTCTTTGCATTCCTGGAATGACTGCTTCTTCATAGGGAGCTCCACCCTTTCTCCTTTGTGTGACTCAGTTTGCTATTGCTTTCTGTGGGTTAGATTCCCCCCAGTACTACTCAGATGGATGCGAGGCAGGTATAGTCAGGTTTGGGGCTGAGTGAGGGAGTGATTTTTCCTTTTAAGACTCAAGCTATCAAGACCTTGGAGCCAGGCGTCGGGTTCGGGTGTGTGCCTGAGTCTGGTGCCTCCTGGGTTCAGCCTCTTTGGCACCTGTAAATGCTGTAGGGAACATGGTTAAGATGTGAGAAAGGACCCTGTAAGGGAGCAGCAGCGTTCGGAACTCAGAAACTGAAAGATGTGGATTGAGAACTTGTGTAGGACCAATCCAGCTAGTGCATGCTTCAAGCACCCTGGGGCTTGCGACCCTGGCCCAGAAGCACTGGACCACCTGGGGCTGGTGTCTGGGCCAGTGCTAGGGTTGCATTTGTGGATAAGGATGTCCTCCAATGCTGGGTCACAGGCTTTCATCAGAGATACCGTGGGTGGTCCAAGAAATACAGCAGGAGTATGCTCGGCCCTCTGGTGGACTGATCAGATTTTCTAGTTTTTGTCTTTTTTACAGAATGAGTGTCTGGTATTTACCATGTATGTGAAGTATATAGATTGAGGTCTGTCCTTGAGATTTTTTTTTTTTTTAGAATTTTCATGAAAGTGGTACCCAGAGGGAAAGAAAAGAAGTGTTTTTGTGACAGTGAGATGCGTACTGATGGGTATTTTAATTGGAATATTAAAGTGTGGCTCCATTGGCTTGCTGGGCTTATCACACCCAAAGTCTGGGTGGTTATGCAGCAGAAATGCATTTTTACACAATTCTGGTGGGGTTGCTCTCTTCTGACGTCTCCCTCCTTGGGTTGCAGCTGGCTGCTTCCCCACAGGGCCCCTCCTCTGTGCCTATGTCCACAGTTCTTGGTGTAAGAACACCAGTCATATTGGATTAGGGCTCACCCTAAAGACCTCATTTTAATTGGATTAATTCTTTAAAGGCCATATCTCTAAATACAGTCCCACTCTGAGTTAACAGGGGTTAGGTCTTCAACATATGATTTAGGGGAACACAATCCAGCCTATAACAGTTGCTACATGTGTGCATGAACGTTTACACACACACACACACACACATCTCAATAGATTGTAAAAATACATAATTTCATTTACTATATTCTTTGTTTCCACAGTCAGTTGAAATCAGGCTGCAGTTTCATTTTTGCGTGAACTTTCTTTCACTGATTTTGGGTCGGGCTTGTGCTAACTTCTAAATAGCTGAGAAACTTTTCATCTTTTCTGTGCTTTGTGACAGGTTACACAGGCCCCCAAGACCAGTCCTGCAACAGGTGGCTCCAGATATGTCTCAAAATTCAAGACAGTAGGATTTTCAGAAAGATCATAAGGTACATAAACTATACAGTGCATATCTTTCCTAGTGGGGTCTGAGGCAGCAGTGCATGATAAAGTATGGTAATATGCACACCAGGGCAAGTGCACAAGAAACGGTCTAAAGGCCTTGTACAGATTCCATCTTCCCTTACTCTTGGATATTGGTGCAATTGCTACTCAGGCCTTCAAGCTTGGACTAGAACCACAACACCAAATGTTCTGGGCCATTGGAGACAGCTCACTGTGAACCTTCTCAGCTTAGCTTAATCACACGAGCCAAGCCCTTCTAATAAATCTACATGTGCTTTTGGTTCTATTTCCCTGGAGAACTAGTGCACAGGCATTCGTTCCTGCATATCACTAGGCTCCTCCTCTGACTCCTTGAGATCGATGCTTAGCCTGTTTGTTTTAATCCTTGTTCAAGCAGCAAAATTGAGTTCCAGAAATTTTCTCTCAGTGCTGCTTTGGACTCATCTGTAAGTTTGATGTGCAGCTGTAAGTTGCAAGCTTAATTAACTCTGCAGGCCGGTGGCTCCGCCCTTTCTTCTGACCCCATCTCTTCTTGCCGTCTTTAAAACTTGCCACTATTGATTTCCCTTTTCTTTCTTGTTTGTTCATCCTCTTCCTTTGATTGCAATTCTTTCCATTGGCTTTTTAACAAAGTCTCATTCTCTTCTATTAAAAGCTCAAACAAACAAAAGCCTTCCCTGGGATCTGCACTCACTCCTCTCACAGTTAAAATGTCAAGATCTGCGACACGCAGTGTTTGACTTAGTAACTCTTGGAGATGGAATGCTTTTAGTGATGACAGAGTTCAACGAGTGACAGTGGCCGTTGGTGGCTGGAGTAGATGGGAGGTCACTGAAGAAGTGGAGATGAAGAAACCCAGGGAACAAGAGGCCAAAGTGTTGGATCAGGATCCTGTGTTCATCTAGAATAAGGAGAGGACTCAGGGTCGGGGCAAAGCTGGCCAGCGGGTGCCTGGGTGAGAACGGGAGAGAGAAGGAGAGGATGAATGGTAGCAGGGAGGAGGAAAGGCAGGAAGCCATATGGAGCCATCACCAAAAGAACAGTGTTTATTGGTGGGGAGGGAGCAGTTTACTTTAAAAAGTAATTTACTGAGATGAAATTTGCATTACACAAACAGAATTTTTTTTTGACAGGAAGAGTTTGACAGTGAGAGAGAGAGACAGAGAGAAAGGTCTTCCTTCCGTTGATTCACCCCCCAAATGGGAGCTACGGCTGGCACGCTGCGCCGATCTGAAGCCAGGAGCCAGGTGCTTCTTCCTGGTCTCCCATGTGGGTGCAGGGCCCAAGCACTTGGGCCATCCTCCACTGGCTTCCCCAGGCCACAGCAGAGAGCTGGACTGGAAGAGGAGCAACCAGGACAGAATCCAGTGCCCCAATCGGGACTAGAACCCGGGGTGCCGGCACCACAGGCGGAGGATTAGCCAAGTTAGCCATGGTGTCAGCCAAATAGAATTTTTTAAGAGAAGATGATTCACTTATTTGAAAAGCAGTGTGTGGGGGAGGAGAGAGAGAGAGAGAGAGAGAGAGAGAGAGAGAGAATTATTCATCCACTGGTTAATTCGCTGAATGCCTGCAAAAGCTAGGACTAACCCAGGTTGAAGCCAGGGGCCCTGGAACTCCATCTGGATTTCCCACGTGGGTGGGTGGCAAGTGCTTTAGCTGGAAGCTGGATCGGAAGTGGAATTGCCTGCACAGGAACCAGCACTCAGCATGGGATGCAGACATTCCAAGCAGTGACTTAACCCAATGAACTGCAACACCCGGTGCAAACTGATATTGGCATTTATTGCACTCACAGGGGTGTGTAGTCAGCTCCTCCCTCTAGCTGCAATGCATTTGCATAGCTCCAAAGCAAACCACTCTGCCCTTTTAGTCTCTCTCCCCACTTCTCCTCCCACTCAGCCTGGCAACCACCCTCTGCATTTTGTCTCTATGGATTTATCTATTCTGGATATTTCATATAAACAATATCATGCAGCATGTCTCTATCTGGCTTTTTTCACTCAGCTTAACATTGGTAAACTCATCCACATTCCAGTGTATACAACATAGGGACTTCATTCCTTTCCAAAAAATTATGGTGGTAAAACATGCAGACCATAAAACTGAGCATGTAAATTTTTAATGTGTGGGTTGGGAGGCACTAAATACATTTGTAATGTTGTGTAACACTTTGTTTGCTTCGGTTTGTCTTTTAGGAATGTGCTTTTAGTTCTGCTATCTGATTGTTCTCTGTCCTATTGTTTGACTCCTTTTTATGGGGTAAGCCTTGTTTTTCTGTTCCCTTTCTTCTAACACGTGGTCTTTTTAAAAAGATTTTATTTATTTATTTGAGAGGCAGAGTACAGACAGTGAGAGGGAGAGACAACTGGTTCACTCCCCCAAATGGCCATGACAGCTGAAGCTGAGAGGATCCAAAGACAGGAGCAAGGAGCTTCTTCTAGGTCTCCCACATGGGTGCAGGGGCCCAGGTACTTGGGTCATATTCCACTGCTTTCCCAGGCCATAGTAGAGAGCTGGATCAGCTGGGACCTGAACCGGCGCCCATATATGGAATGCTGGTGCTACAGGTGGAGGCTTAGCCTACTATGCCATAGCACTGGCCCCCCCAATAGGTTCTTTATTTTGTGCTTTTCTTTCCAGAAATTTCTACAGAATTTAAACCCTCTTACCTTGTATTAAATGTAAATTCTATTACATTAAATGAAAAGCATCCTAGCTGAATTATCACTTAGTATCAGTGTCAGTGATCTATCTTTGCTATCTTAGATAAAGGATGTGCTGACTTTGACTTCTCTCTCCCGGTCCCTCTGTTGGGCATGCTCCTGGCTCCCTTCCCCATGCTGAGGTGTGTATTGGTAAGCTGCTGCTTTTTGCTAAGTTTCTTATTGTAAAACAGATTTTTTTTTTTTACATTGCTTCTATTCTACCAGAGATTATCTATGATATTTGCCTTCTGTTTGTGACCATGCTTAGAACTATTACATAGGACTACTTTTTAGTGTAATTGCTTTCAGGACTTGCCTAAAAGGCGAGAAGGAAAAGGATGGAGAGAGACAGGTGAAATGAAATTCTGAGTGAGAGACCTTGGTTCTAGCCCTGGATCAAGCCCTTTGGGTGCCTCATGGGGGCCTTGGAAAAGAGATTTTTGTTTCATCCATCTCATCTCCCCATATGTGATGTCCTTGGCCAAATTACTTACTCTGTTTGCAATGATAGTGGAGCTACTTGTAGGACCAAGGCCGAATATGTCACCAGTGTCAGCTGTTCTGGACTTGAGCTACCTTATATCCTAACTGAAAGGCAGAGCCCTCAGGCAGTTTCCAGCTCTCTGATTTCTTTCTTGCCTGTTTTTCTCCTCTAAGATCTAAAAGACCCTTCCAAAGGAGCTTTGCTCATGGATGTTAGGCTCCTGGGTAAGGTTTGCTGGGAGGAGCACACTCCGCTAGGAGCACTCATGTATTTTTTGGAGAGTTTTCATATATGTGTCTTTTCTCATCTTGATTGATGTATGTTTCAGAATTTTCCTGGAAATAATCTTCAAATATCCTAGGAGGTTGGCAGTGCTCTGGGTAGGCTGTGACACACCACAGGGTCTCTGGACTTGTCAGAAAAATGACAGGGGCCACCTCTGGCTTGCTCTTATGTCAGTGGTACCCTCACAGGCTGTAGGGCTTGCAGGGAACACAGGAAATGCCCAGATGTGTCAGGTGCCAGCTACACTTCAAATGCTTTCCTGGGATGCCATTAGGGTCTCCATCTGAATGCAGCTCTGTTAATGAACTCTCACTCAAGCTTGTAGCCTCCCCAAGTATAAGAAGGAACTCGATTCTTTTCTGAGCAAAGAAATTGAGTCACAGACTACAAACCTGGGTTTGTATTTGGTTTGCAACATGTCAGTGTTCAAGTTGCTCTCAAAGGTTTATGAAAACATGTAGGCTTAGATTCATTGGAATGGATCTGCTAGTTTGGGGGTGTACTTCCATAAAAGTCTGTGAGTGTGTGTGTGTGTGTGTGTGTATTTGTGTTTCTTACTCGTGCTACCTAACTACAGGGGTGCTGGCTGCCTCGTACAGCAATCCACCTTTCAGTGCACTGTGCAGCAGATGCATCCCATGGGAGCTGCCTTTAAATGCAAGTTCTCAGATCCTGTCCCACCCATGGAGTCAGCTTAGCCTGGGGTTTAACACTCTGTTCCAGTAAGATCGCCAGGGGTTGCTGGTGTGTGTTAAAGAACAAGCACCACTGTTTCAGATACTGTCCACTCTGCCCATCTCCATCTGCATATCAGGTACTAAAACTCCCCAAGGAAGTACCTTGCCAAGATGAGTGGTGCAGTCAGATCAAGGATTAGTGCCCAGGGGTGGCTCTGGCGAGCAGCTGACCGCATGCCTGGAATACAGGAGGTGCAGTCCGAAAGTCAGCTTGCCTTACTCTTGCTCCTGCCTTTCTGGATGCAGCAGCCATCACCTGCTAGGGGTGAATTGACGTCTGTGTTCATCTCCTTCTCTACTCAATTCACACACAACCCCCAGATGGATGCCAGGCACCTGCTGTGAACTTGCTGTGTATCCAAGAGCAAGCCACCTTGCTTCTCTGGGCCTTGGTTTCCCTGTTGCTATAACAAGGAAATGGAGAGTTGACCTGGGCTTCAAAAATGCTGTTCAGCTCTGACTTTCTAAAGCTGTGTGACAGGCTCTGACACACACGCTTCCGCGGGCGGCTATCAGCGGCCATCTGGCAATTAGCAGTCTCTGAGGCAGCTAATCCCACTCTGAGCTGGATTAGAGCTGAAGTTTAAAACATGGAGATAGGCAGGTGATTTCTGTTTGAGCCTTTGGGTCCTGCTGTCCCTGGCAGCCCAGGGATAGAGGATAGAAAAGCTGATTTCCTCCCTTATCTATCTTGGGAGGCTCCGCGGAGACGGCTCAGCGTTCCAGTAGGGCATCCTTTGCTGGGGCTTCGTGCAGAGCTGCAGGAGGCGCCAGCTCGCTCCTGGAGCACAACCCCAGTCTTGTGGGTGTGGCCCTGCTGCTCCAGGATGAAGCCGGGAGCCAATGTCCCCCACCGCAGGGCACGTCATGTCCAGAAGCAGGTGCAGCGGGGAACCTGGGACACAGAGGCCAGGGTGGTTTTTTTGGGCCGCAGCTCCCAGATGTCATTAAGGGCCTTAGGGTGGTGCCTGACCATGCTCTCCAGCTCCTCTGAGGTGTCCTCTCATTAGGCAACATGGTCAGAAACCAACCCCGCGTGTTTGTTCATAGCCTGAGGAGATAATTAGCTTATCTCCACAGAGGGCCTTGATTACATTCCTAGCATGATCAGAATGAGAAGTCTGAACCTGAAATGCTGGTGGTAGCGGTGAGGTATTTGCAATGGTTGGCCGAGGAACCATTTGTTCAGAAATTGGGCAAGTAATCAAATGCCTCTTTTCCTAATTGTTGATAAAAATCAGTTACTGTGGCAGATTCAAGGGCTCACCCTGGAGACAACACATTACTTAAGGTGAGCATGCGTCGGAATATGTTAGGATGGTCTAAACACATTGCACATAGCTGGAATTGAAAAACAAGTTGTGCCCACTGTGGATTTTATATAGGGCTCAGCAGAGGAGGGGGAGATGCCTGCATTTGATAGATATTAACTCAGGATAGAGATCTCACTGAGGATCTACTGTGTGCAGCTCAGGGCTGGGTGCTGTGGGACCAAAGCAGACAGATTGTCTACAGTTGAGGAGCTCCTTTCTTATCCTGGTAGGAAAGTTGTATAATGTGTCTTTGAACCCGGGGTGGTGCAGTTTATTCTATTAAGGTGTTCAATGATGAAGAAGTCAGTGTGGACCAGGAAAACAGAGCTAATGCTTCGTGGGAGTTCACTCATGTTGGGTACAGTACTAAACATTCTCCCACAGCATCCTCACAATGATTTTATGAAGCAGCTCCCATGATTACTCCTGTTTTACATGTGAGAAAACTGCAGCCCAGACAGGTTCAGATCTGCACAGAGAGGAGTAAGGGGCAGAGACTGAAGTGCACTAAAGTTTGTGGATTGGGACTGGCGCTGTGGCGCAGTAGGTTAATCCTCCACCTGCGGCACTGGCATCCCATATGGGCGCCGGTTCTAGTCCCGGCTGCTCCTCTTCTAATCCAGCTCTCTGCTGTGGCCCAGGAAAACAGTAGACACTGGTCCAAGTGCTTGGGCCCCTGCACCCGCATGGGAGACTGGGAGGAAGCACCTGGCTCCTGGCTTCGGATTGGTGTAGCTCTGTCCGTTGCAGCCATTTGGGTAGTGAACCAATGGAGGGAAGACCTCTCTTGCTCTGTCTCTCTCTCTCACTGTGACTCTACTTCTCAAATAAATAAATAAAATCTTAGGAAAAAAAGTTTGTGGATTGCAGGGCTTGTGCTCTTGATGCTGAGACTTCGGAGATTGGCTTGCAAAACCTCCTTACCTTCTTTGCCCTCCAGCTCCCTTCCTCCTGGCCTACCCTGCACAAGTGTCCTTAGCTGCACCGGCCTCTTGCTGTTACTTGCAGCTTGACCCTCCTTGGGGTCTCTGATTAATTAGCCTTCTTCTATAGATGCCTCCTTTGACCATCCTTTCTAAAACTACCTCCCCTCTCATTTTCAGTCTCTTATTCTATTCTGTTTTCCCAGAATTTTTTTTTTTTTTGCACAGGCAGAGTGGACAGTGAGAGAGAGAGAGACAGAGAGAAAGGTCTTCCTTTGCTGTTGGTTCACCCTCCAATGGCCACCGCGGCTGGCGCACCGCGCTGATCCGAAGGCAGGAGCCAGGTGCTTATCCTGGTCTCCCATGCGGGTGCAGGGCCCAAGCACTTGGGCCATCCTCCACTGCACTCCCTGGCCACAGCAGAGAGCTGGCCTGGAAGAGGGGCAACCGGGACAGAATCCGGCGCCCCGACCGGGACTAGAACCCGGTGTGCCGGCGCCGCAAGGCGGAGGATTAGCCTAGTGAGCCGCGGCGCCGGCCATCCCAGAATTTTCTAAGAACTGAAATGAAATTCTCTGTGTCTTTGTTTATTGTCTGACTGATTCTCTTACCAGAAGGTAAGATGAGAAGGAGTCCTTGGATCTTGCGGCTCTTGAAGCTCTTTGATATTGAATTTTCCAGCAATTTGGTGAGATGCACAATTTAAGTACTTTTGTTTTCTGGTTTGGGCAAGGACACTGAAACCCAGAAAGCTCACCTGATTTACTCAAGGTCATGCACCTGGTCTACTACATACCTAGACCTGTCCTGTGCATGGGTCTCCTGATCCCTGGTCCACTGTTCTTAGATGTGCACCGACAAGGACCCATTTCATATACCACACTGAGTTCTGGAAACTGAAATCATTGAATTAGCCAATGGTAAGTTCTTTCTCTGTGTCCCTCCTCCAACATGTCATGTCAAGTAGGGCAACTTAAAATAGCCCTTGTTGGTGAGAAATGAGAATTCAGAATATTTGGGTGATGGCAAAGGAAATAAAGTCTATTTTATTTTGCATGTCTATTTTATGTTTGTATGCCCACCTTATGCCATAAAATTCATGATGGGTACAAAAATGCCTAATACAATAAGATGCAGACATAAGAAGTTAGAACAAAGGAAAAAAGAAAATCCAGCCAAAAACATAACTTGGCCAAGAAATGGGACCAACAATGGATGGTGGATCGGACATAGTTAAGGCTCTAAGTTTTCTAGAAAGTGTTATCAAAAGAGAAAAAAAAAAGGCTTATTGTTATGTAATTCAAAGTGTCTTTCCATAAAAACAAAATAATTACTTGGGAGAAAAGCAGCCATTTCATTTTCTAAACCAAAGGTTAATTTCTCTGGAAAGGAGAGCATCTGGTGCAGTGTTTCTCAATTTTTCTAACCTATGACCTTTTTGATAGCAGTAAAAACCTCACCCTTCCACTGAGGATTAGTGAGGCACGAAAATGGACTGTGTTCCATGGACTCCCATTAACTAGGACAGTTTTGCTGGTCTTTAATTTCTATACATGGTAGTAAAAATAGGTACCGCATCAATTTGAAGTAGAAAATTAAGCCTTCTGAGTTTTCAGAAATACTGGGGTACACCTTCCATGGACATGGCCTCCCATCTGCTTTGGCAGCCATCGGGATAACTGAGACAGGCAAGAGTCATCCCTAGATGTGAAAGCTATTGGGTAAAAATTTGATGAGGAACATGGTATTTAGTTAATCTCAGAGTAACTCCACTTATTAATTAAAAGGAAAATATTAATTTTATGAGGGACATTGCCTTAACCAAGTGATCAAAGTTATCACCATTTAGGGGACAAATCAACATTCATCTCCTGAGAAAAGCACATTGCCTGTGCAGTGTATCTGCCAAAAATGTGTAACCTGAACACAACCATGAGGAAACATCAGTCAAAAACAAATTATTCCACCAGCTAACTGACTTGCACTCTTCAAAAAGTGTGAAGGTCAGAAAAAAATCAGAGACTGGAAGATTAAAGGAGATCACAGAGCTCTGACAACTGAATGCAATGTGTGGTCCCGGACCAGAATGTTTTTGTAAGTGCTGCTTTTGAGAAAGTTGGCAAAATTTCAATGAGATCTACAGATTAGATAATATCAAATATTGTTTTCCTGATAAATATTTTTAGATGATTTCATTCTAATTAAGTGAGAAACTATCCAAAAATGTACACAGAAGTTGTAGGAGTAAATGGGTACCGTAAATTTATAACTTACCCTCAAAGAAGGTACCCCCAAATTGAGATAAAGAAATCAATGCATGGATAGAGAAATGATAGATTGGATAGGTGGCTAGAAAGAGAATACAGTAGAATATTAACAATTGTAGACTCTAGAAGGTGGTCATGGATATCTGTAGTTCTTCCCATTCTTCTTGTAAGTTTTCTGTGAAGTTGAAATATTTCCCAAATAAAGAGTTAAAAACCATAACAACAGCAACAAAAAATGACAGATCTTATGAGCTCGTTTAAGGGATCCTTGGCTATGAAGTTGAGACCCCCACCTACAGGTAGGAGGAGCATATGTGTGCTGATGAGCCAATGTCAGTGAAATGCCCATGCCCGGCAGCATTTGCACAGAAAATATTTGCCATTCCCAGGACACTTTCTTTTTAATTGACTCATTTTGTAAAATCAACGTACTTTGCTGGTAGAGTTCTGTCTCCAAGTTTTTTTGTGATAGAACTCGTTAGCGTAGAAAAAAGACTGACATTCGAAGGAGGATTTAAGTATTTCTCACCTTAAAATATCCTCATTAATTATCAGCAGTTTCCAATGTCTCTTTATTACTGTTATTTATATATCTCACTGGGAGGATTTTCGCAAGCATCTTTCTGTTGCCTTTCATCACCTCTTTTTGACATATTTTCTTTTCCTCTGCTTTTTCTTCCAAGTTTTTGTATTTTATTTTATGCCGACAGTTTTATAAGGAATGGTTTTAATAGGTACATGTTGTAAAATGGAAATATTTTACTAGGATATTACATAAAATACACAGGAGAAACTAGGCTATAAATTATCTTTTTATTGTAAAATTTTACTGCAAATAAGTTCACATATACAATCTTTTATTTATGATAAGAGCAAATTCTTTTTACTTGTAGCTGCTTTTGCATTTGGTGTTTCAGTAAGGAAGCTTATGTGTAGCTACCTAAAAGAAGGTTCTTTTTTGATGAGAAATCAATCTCTTACTTAGGGAATGTGAATTTTCTTGTTGACTTACAAAAGTGGGGAAGGGAGGAAGTGGTTTTGTTGTTGGGAGGAGGGGTCAGGTTCTGATGGCAGGAAAAGTTAACGCTTGTCTGTAGACTTGGTCAGTCCCAACAGGGCCTCAGCGCCAGGCGAGCCCCAACCCCCGCTCACTCTACCTTCTCAAGCTCTGCTTTATCAGCCTTTCCTTGGAAAACGTGCTCATGGACTGAAACCCTACAGTACTCCATAGAATACATTTCTCCTGTTCATGCAAGCAAATGAAATTAGAGAGCACAGATATTATATATTGTTTCTAAACGGTTATGCAAAAGATAGTTTTGTGATAGCTTCCATCAAACTGACTTCTGCCACAAGGAGGATCATAGTATGATTCCAAACTTCCTGCTTAAAGTTTTCCTCTGGTGTGGGCATTTGGTGAAGACTTCTTGGGTTGACCGCATCCCACGTAAAAGTACCTGGGTTTGAGTCCTGGCTCTACTTCAGATTCCAGTTTTCTGCTAATTGCACCCTGGGAGGCAGCAGATAACGGCTCAAGTATGTGGGTCCTTGCTGCCTACATGGGAGACCTAGACTGAGTTCCTGGCTCCTAGCTTCTGTGGGGCCCAGTCCCTGGGGTTGCAGGCATTTGGGAAGTGAACAAGAAGACGAAAGATGTCTCTCTGTCTCTGCCTCTCAAATGAAATATGAAATGAAGTGAAAAAGAAATTTCTTCCTTTGTTTAAAAATCATGCATGCTAGGTTTTTTTAGCTTCTCACTCAGCATATGAAGAATTTTGAGTTCTCAAGTAATAACGTGTGCCACAATGCACACAGCCTTTCTGTCCTGAGAGGAACAATGAAATGGTTAGAACCTTCATGTAAGGCAGTATTATGCATCTGAACGTAACTTTTTTTTTTTTTATATGAGTGAGCTCTGGGTTCCTTGGACAATTAAAGACTCTCCCTATCATCAGCCACCCTAGGCAGACAGCTAGAGCAACACATGTAAATCCTGATGTTGTCAGGCCTTGCATTTAATTGAGAATAAAAGAAGGAAACTGTGTAACCCACCTATATTTTCTAGATAATTTGGAATTTCTTTCTTATTGAAAACTTTATTTTAAATTTTATTTTAGAGACAGAGAGTGACAGAGAGGGAGAACCCATTTGCCAGTTCACTCTCTAAATTGCCACAATGGGACTGGGTTGGGGCTGAAACTGGGAACTGGGAACTTCCTCCAGGTCTCCCAGGTGTGTGTGGCAGGAACCCAGTCACTTGAGCCATTGCTACTGCCTGCCAGGCTCTGCACTGGCAGGAAGCTGGAGTCAGGAGCCACAGCCAGGAATCAAACCCAGACATTCTGATGGGGGTGGGGGTGGGTAGTCTTCACCACTAAATGCTAGGTCCCCTGACTTACAATTTCTATTTCACTGAAATAGGCAATTAACCAAAAGGTGATCTTGTCCCTTGAGAGGAGGCATCTGCAATTTTGGCAGGCCATGAAAAGTGCCCCTTTGGAAACTGAAACCGAGCAAATGAGACTTTCATTTGATGATCTCTCTGCAAACACTTATTGAGTCCCCTCTCCTTCCCAAAGAATCTTCTCCTGTTGGATTCCTGTTTCTGTGAATGGCACCATCATTCTTCCTGTTCCTTGGGAAAATTAAACAATAGCAATTTTTGAAATACAAAATCTCAGGGAAGGATTCTTAAGAAAATCAATGAGTGAATTTATTTTGCCTCTCTTGTTAAATAACATTTTTTCTTTCTTTTTATTTCTTTCAGCTTTCATTTGTTTTCCCTTTCTGCCATTCTTTTTCTTTTTTTTTAACTTTTATTTAATGAATATAAATTTCCAAAGTACAGCTTATGGATTACAATGGCTTCCCCCCCCATAACGTCCCTCCCAATGCATTCCTTTCATAAGGTGGGGAGCTTGCTTAGAGACTCACCTTTGGAATTTATTTCTGTGAAAGGACATTGAGAAGTTCTGGGTTCGCTTATGTTACACACAGAATTAAAGTTTTATGTAAGTCTTGTGTGTGTACATGTATGTATGTATGTGTATGTATATACATACATGTATGCATTTGTGCATTTGTATGAATATATGTACACACACACACATAATGGCAACTGGTATTTCTTGCCATTTCTGTTTCTCCCCTTGCTTGGCCTGCTGGTGGACATATACCTTCCCATAAGAATATTCACAGAGCTGACCAGACAGGACCTAAGAATATCAAGTAGGTGATGGTGATATATTGCTGAGTTGGCTTCTCATGATAGAAGTCTTGGTAAGCAATTTTAAAAACTATGCAAGAGGAAAATCAGTGTCAAAATTGCTGGAATTCTATTTCTCTAACAAATTGACCTTTGATGTTGCTAAGTTCCCACCCAATTGTGGTCCAGTATGCACACGACATTGCAATTGCATTATAGTCATTGTGTGGGTGCATTTTTGCATCCTCTCTTTCCATGTATATTCCATCTGTCATAAACACTTATTTTTAATGACACCTAATTTCATTTCTATAACAATTATTGAGCACCTATTGTGTATCAGTTACTGTGATGGAAAAGGGAATGAGGGTACTCAATAAAGTATGTGAGAAAGCTGAATTAAAAGATAAATTTATTTTGGTGCAAAAACTTTGGAAATCTATGCATAGTTTTTTTTCATAATGCTCATTTTTCCATGTCGTGTTTGAAGATCCTTCACGTGATGACTAGACAGTTGCAATCAAATAGACTAAGCTTAAATTCTTGGCTTTGCTATTTACTTTTCTCCTTGAGCAAGTGAATTGATTTCTTTGAACCTCAGTTTCCTCATCTGATAAACTGAGAATACTATCAGGCCTCATTAGAGTTGCAACATTTTATTGAGATATGGAGATAAAAAGCAGAATGTACAATGCATGGCTGGCACATGATAAGGATTAAGTAATGTGGGGGAGGAAGATACTGACGTGACTGCCTATGATGATTTAACCTCTATGTCAAGGAGTATAGTAGAAGAATATATATTTCAAAAAGTCCATGGAAAATGGAATTAAAAGATAAGTATATTTTGGTGCAAAAATATTTGAAATCGATGCATAATTTTTCCTAACATATGTGTTCCATGGACTAAAAAACAATTTAATCTGAGAGGCATATGCTCCCATCCACTGGTTCACTCCCAAATAGCCAGGAGTGGGGAGCTCATCCTAGGTCTCCTGAATGGAGAAGTGGCAGGGATTCAACCACTTGAGCCATCACCACTGCTGCCCAGAGTGGACATCAGCAGAAAGCTAGACTTGGGAATACAGCCGGGGCTCAAATCCAGCCACTCTGACATGGCATCCAGCTGCTGCACCAAATACCTGTCCCTGCAGCTGGGTTTTTATGCACTCTTTCTCTCTCATTTCCTCCCCCCTAAATTTCTTCCTTTCTTTTTTTTTTAAGATTTATTTATGTATTTGAAAGGTAGAGTTATGAAGAGGAACAGAGACAAAGAGAGAGAGAGAGATCTTCCATCCGCTGTTCACTCCCCCAAATGGCCACAATGGCTAGGGCAGGTTCCGACCAAAGCCAGGAGCCAGGAGCTTCTTCTAGGTCTTCCACATGGTTGCAGGGGCCCAAACGCTTGGGCCTTCTTCCACTGCTTTCCCTGGCACATTAGCAGGGTGCTGGATCAGAAGTGGAGCAGCTGGGACTCGATCAGCACCCATATGGGATGCCAGCATTCCAGGAGGTGGCTGTACCCACTACACTATGGCATCAACCCCTTCTTTCTTTTCTTTTTCTTTTTTCCCCTCCCTTCCTTATTTTCTCTAACTCCTTCTTTCCTTCTTTTCTTTCCTACCCCTCCCCTCCCCTCTACTCCCAACCTTCCTTCCCTCCCTCTCTCCCTTCATCCCTGCCTCCCTCCCTCCTTCCTATCTCTCTATATACAGTAAGGAATGGCAGAAGTCAGTCTATTATACAGGCTTCATCATGGGCCCCTGAAAAGGTTGAAGGATTTCCCCCTGGGAATGGAGGTGTAGAAAAACATGAAAAACTTTACACAGAAACCATAAATAAGCTCAATTTTGAAGGCAAACTGGCGCTGGTTGTACAGAAAAGGCCCCCACCCATTCTAAAGCAGCAGTAGCAAAGCCTAGCTAATATTTTTGGCTGAGTCGTGAAGGATGAGAGGATATTACCAAAAGTGAAGGAAGACTATTCCATGAAGAGGCTACCAAAGAGATGACACTGTTTGTGTATATTTATTCAGGCCACGGGCTGTATGACTTGTTTAGTGCAGTAGGAACAGAGGCCTCTGGCTGCGACCACTGTAAGAAAAGAGGCTGGAGAGGCCACCAGGACCCTCCCAAGCTCTCGGAACTCACCATGCAGGTACCATACTTAAGATCCCTTTAGTAGGGGAGAGCCTAGACTGAGCAGGATAAAGCTGGAGACAGGGATCTGTCTGTTGCAGTGACCCAGACCAGAGTTAACTGAAATAGTCTACCAATTACTGCTCCATCTATCCTATTACAGAAACATCCTCTTGTTCATGGGCGTTTAACTTCAAACTTTTGCTATTCTGAATATTGCTGTGGTTTGTGTCTTTATTGACATCAAGATATTTCTTCCTTTCAGATATTTTCTTTTAAGATAAAAGGCATGAACATCTGCATGATGCTTGGCAATTATGGGTAAATTTGTTTCAAATGGGTTTTCCAAATTACATTTTCACCAGGGTTCGTCTGTGCACAGGGTTTCATGGCACCATGGGTAACATTGGGTGCTGTCATTCTCTTTGCTGTTTTGGAAGGCATAAAATTGTTGTTTTAATTTGCCTTTTCTTGATATCTAGAGAAGTAAAATGTTTTCTCCATTTGTCTTCTAATTATGTGTCCTCACTTATAAATTGTGTGTCCTATCCTTTGCCTGTCTGATAAGCAATCATGTTAAATCCTTTCTTGGCTGGGCTCTTTCTGGCAGCTTTCCACTACATACTTCCCCACAGGCTCTCTTTCTAATTTCTTTTCTCTTTGATCCATTGAAACCAAATCCTTTCTCTAACTCAATATTACAATAGACATAACAATTCTAATTGCTCTATTGACTCATGGCCACTTCAGTTGTGGACACATTAGGAAGAACAAGACTTTGCTCTTAGAGCTTTCTAGAAGTGTGATTTGGTACAGGTTCTTAGGCATTCAAACCTGGCTTACTTATCTGTAAAATGGAAGCAGTGGTATATGCTGGTATAAATTACAATCTGTATTTGACCTTTAGCAGTAGGGATCCAAATACAGTGTTTTTTTGTTTTTGTTTTTGTTTTTGTTTTTGTTTTTTTTTTTTTTTAAAGTGGTAGTCTGTTTGTGTTCATGTTAAATAGTTTTAGAGATGAAGATCCCAGGGCTGATATGGCCATTCCATGAGGTCTTCTCCCTGCTCTTAGTGTGATTGTGAAATTGGGATTGGGTTGAAGAATGACAGAACTATCAAGATTTATAGGCAGTCTTATTCCTTCACAACCAGGAAAGTAATTGGACAGGGTTGGATGCTGACAAAACTGAACCTATTCAATTACTCATTGGAAAAAAATATTTTCTGAGTCCCTGTTGAATGTGGAGCACCAAGATTTTCCCTAATGGACAGTCAAGATGATCTAGATTATCAGATCTGATTCCTAAATCATGGAAAGGTGTTCTGTGTCCTTTAGGAAGACCTAGGCTTGGAATCTCTGAGTTCCAAGGTGACACTGTAGCCTTATCCCTACTTGTCCAAGTGAACTCCCAGTGCAGAAAATGTGTCTTTGTAAACAAACCATATGTGGGCTTATAAATAGGCTTTTGGTGTTATTTGAAAGAAGAGTCCATATCCTCTTTCCTACAAGAAGTTGTTAATGGATGGATGCTTTCTGGAAGTAGGCATTGTGGTCTGTTGGTTGGAAGGACAGCACCGTGATTTTATAGTCACACTATTTATATGGATACCCTAAGAACATCAACATTGTAAGACCATGGCACAGACAGGGGCTCTCATGCATTCTTGGCTAGCTGAGAGAACATAGATTCTTCTTGTTCCCTTGATATGGTTATTATTATTATTACCAGTAGAATCATCATAATCCTACTTCTGACAAAACGTATTCATTACAAATGAAATTTTTGTTCAGATCTCGTAGTTCATGCCTAAAAGCAAAGATATTAGAATTAATGAGTGTTTTTGCTGATGAGAAGAAAAATCACTGAAGGGTGATTGGACTTTAGCCTTTTAATGGATCTGATATTCTTTCATTAGGGCTGACAAGGGTATAACTGGCTCCCTTATGCGGTGTGCTATGATTTAAGAATGTACTGTATATGATATGAAGCTAGAGCTTTTCTTTCACAGTAGTACAGCCTAGTCATTATGAGCACATGTAAACAGAGCTCTATGGAATGGTGAATCTGGGCAGAAGCGAGATAACAATGCAAACCTTGTTAGTAAGGTATGGAAGAATTTCGACTGATTTACTAAAATGTCAGTGTGATTTGATTATTCTTTTCACATAGTCAGCAGCTGATGAAGACTTGCAAACAGCAAGGCATCTCAGGGAACCAGGTAGCAACTTTGAAAGAACAGGCCACAGCCCATCACTATAGTGATGCTGGTAATGCAGGGAGTATGTACGCTGACTCAGTCTACTCCATGGACCAAATGGACCAAATGGATGTGGATGGGAGACTTCAGTGTTGACTCAAAGGATACATGAATTAGAAGACTTCAGGGCCTATAAACACGGGCAATCTTATAATGGATTTGAGGAGAGTTTTCATGCTGAAAACAGACCTCCAATTTTTATATCCTATTCAGTTTTGATATCCTAAGTCCAGTAAATTATAGAAACCAGGGAGAAGAATTAAGGTATCAATTTGAGTGGTTCTGTCAGCATTTCATGGACACTGCATTCCAGTGAACAGAATGGGGGATTGATGAGGGCATAGTTCAAATATGGTGACTTTTGGTTAGCTAGCATTTTCTAACAGCTCTATGGACATTAACTGGATGCCCCATAATTCAATTCAGTTCTAACACTAACTATCCAGAGTTTGGACGGAACCCACAGGCTAAAGGCTGAGTCCCAGAGACCTCCTCTATTTCACTCGCAGGCTGCAAAGCTGCTGTCTTTCCTTCTGACCAACTGGCTGTAAATCAGGGGTTCTCAACACTCTCTTCCCAGGTTATATAATTTGCCAGAATGGCTCACAGAACACTTTGCTTAGGTTCACTCATTCATTTTAGAGGATATTAAAAAGGATAGCAAAGAACCTCCAGGTAAAAAAGTACCTGGGGTGGTATCTGGATGGGGGTCCTGAGTGCCAGAGCTCTGTCTGGTGGAGGTGGAGTATGACTCACTTCCAGGCCGTGGGGGTGCTCAGCACCCCGGAATCTCTGCAATCCCTGGGGTGTGGGCATTTTATGAATGTTCCATCACAGAGGTACCACCTGTTACACTCGTGGCCATTGATGATTGAGCTCAATTTCTACCCCTTCTCCTCTTCCCAGAAGCTGAGGGCTGGGGCTAAAAACCTCAAGCCTTGATTTTTCTGGTGACATTCCCCATCCCCAGTTCTGAAGCTATATTAGCTCCTAGCTACCATTTTCCTATGTTCATACAAAAGGCTTACCACTCTGGAGATTCCAAGGGATTTAGCTTCTGTATGTCAGGTACTGGAGGCAAACACCACATATTTATTTGATGTGTTGGATGCATGGGTCCATCAGACATACCAACAAGGAACTCTCAACATTGGAGGAAATGACATGCAAACAATTATACACAATTCATTGTGGAAAGTGATATTTAGAGATTTGCAAAAGGGAGCAATGAATTATGCCAAAGGTTCAGGTAAGTTGTTACAAGGGATACACATTTTCAGCTTGTTAAAGATGAAAAGGATATTACTGAGTGGAAATTCAGGAAGGATATTCCAGGCAGAGGACACAGCACAAGCAAAGACACTGAGTTATGAATGTTTTTCAGGAAATGGTGAACTGAACTTTATGGTTATAGTCCAAGGTGCCTAACAAGGAGCAACCATACTAGTCAACAGTAATCCAACTTTTATTTATATGCTAGGATTTTTAATCTCCTTATGCATATTAATTTATTTCATCCAAAATCCATTCTACCAGGTAGTTGCTAATGTTATCGCCACTTTTCAGAGGAGGACATAGAGGCTTAGAAATGTTAAGGAACTTTCCTAAAGCAGTGACTTTCTGTAGCCTGAAGCCAGGATTTGAAAGCAAACAGGCTATGATTGAAAGAGACAGCATAGGAGTTAGCATCTCAAGCCAACAGCTTGTTCTTAAACGCTGTCCCTCCCACAATCTTCTCATGTGGGGTGAACAACATGGTTCAGTTGGGTGTAGGAACAATGTTCTTGAATTTTCTATTTGTTTTTCCCTACTATTTTTTAAGTGATAGTTTAAGAAATTTTAAGTCATTACTGTTTATTTCTTTGCAAGAGAGAAGAGACAGAGACAGAAGCACAGAGAGATTTCTTATTCCCTGGTTCACTCTGCAAATGCCGCAAGGCCCCTGGCTGGGTCCTCCACATGGGTGGCAGGGGCCCAGTTATTTGAGTTCTCACCACTGCCTCACAGAGTCCTCATGAGTTGGAAGCTGGAATCAGGAGCCAGAGGTGGGCATTGAACCCAATCACTCAGAAATGAAATGTGGGTGACATAACCTCTATGCCAAATGCCTGCTCCAAATGATTATTTTAATATGTTTTATAATATTTACCTTTATGATAGTACGTTATAACATATATAATATATATAATTTATAAAAAATAGGTGTGCATACACTGGGAATTTGTGATGAAAGAATTTTTGATGAAATAGGACTACAAATCAAATCAATTTGAAGACAAATGATCTAGGCCAGGAATTCTCAAATGTGGCTTGCTGACTAGTGTCAGTATCACCTGGGAACTTGGTGAAAATGTAAATTTTTGGTTCTAATCACAGACTTACTACATAAGATGCTCTGGGATTGGGCTCTAGCAATCTGGGTAGAACCCATTGAACTAGGCAGTGCAAAGACTTCTAGGAAGATCATTCTAGTAGAATTGAAAAGAAATGCAATCATAGAATTTGGATATTCTTTAAAAGGCATTTGAAATGGTCACAGCAAGAAGTGAACAGGCTCTGTATTAAGTAAAAAGTGGATTTCTGATATATTTGGGATAGGGGGAGAAAGAGTTAAATTCTGTTATGGCTCTGAATATTCTAATGTGGAGAATCATTGCTGTTGTGTGTCAGTGTGTCAGAAAGTGTGATGGCAGGAATCTCTGATGAATGATCCTGTTTAATTTGTAGCACATAAAGGATATTCACATTAGTAGGCAGCTAGACTGTTAAACTTAAAACAGGGATGATTGGGCTATGGTTTGGATGGGGCTTGTGCCCTCGAGGTTCATAGCTCTTAAGTTTGCTGGAAGCTTGGTCTACAATGTAAAGGTGTGAACAGTTGTGGAACCTTTTTAGAAATGGGGTCTAGTGGGAGACAATTAGGTCAAGAGGGTATCTTGGAAGGGATTAATGCTCTTGCAGGAGTGGTTGGGTCTGGAGGGACTGGGTAAATTATTGCAAAAGTGGATTATTATGAGGTGAGGCCACTCCATGTGTTTTGCCTCTTCTGTATTTTCCACTCACAGCTTTTTCACATGGTCCCACCATGTGATTCTACCCACTATGTTATGATGCAGCATGAGATCCATGCCAGATGTGGCTGCTCAAACTTAGACTTTTCAGCCTCCCAAATTGTGAGCCAGAATAAATTTTGAATTTATTTTAACATGTAAATACCCACTCTATGAAAACATAAGACATACTAAGATAGTTTGGGAATGTATGAATATATTAGAGGGAACACCATATGTGAAGAAGTGGCTGGACTGGGCACAGAAGCAATGAGGGGGTTCTCCCTTCCACGTCATGAAGTGTGGGGCAGAATCATCTGTGAAAAATGAGGGACCAGAAGTGAGACAGGGACTTAAGACCTGGGCTGCTATTTGGAGCAACTAGTGTGGGAAACAAGAGAAAACTACCATGTCTGCTGGTTGACTCTCAGAACACAGTGGGCACGTGACAGGTGTTCCGCACATACTGGTTGGCTGCAGAGCTATGGTATAGGCTACAAATTAAGGATCCTGAATATTCTGGTTGCCATGGGCCCCTCTGGCAGTCTAGAGAAGTCCATGGATACCTTTTTGGAATAATGTTTTGAAATATATAAATTAAAATACATAGCATTAAAATAAAACCTATAGTTATCAAAATGTCAAAAGCAAGTTTGTTATATAGTAAGATATATATTATAATATTGTATTTGGGTGTATACATTTCATTATATATCTATATATTTCTTCATTAATTCATTAAGAAAAAGCTCTGTCAGTGGGAATAATAAACCTTAATTTGAAGATGTGATGAGGATAAATGATAATTTGAGATAACTACAGCAACTGTTATGTGATATGAAAATATTGGTGCTTTCTACTGATGACAAAAATCACAGGTACTGCTAAGACTTTTCTAGTTTGTGGCCTGAATTTATAATTAATTTTAGTGCTAAATTCAATAAAAGGTTGAGGAAAACAGTTGTCTTTTTTCTCCCTGGAACATACAAGTGCCCCTCAATTTAACCCCCATGGCCTTGAGCATGCATAACTCCCATGCTAAATGAAAAGGCACAGGAGAACAGATGACCCATGTGTATTTGTAGTTACAAATTTGTTTGCGGGGGGTGGGGGAGAGGGATTATTCTTCCAGACTAAAAACTTTTGTTGAAAGGAATTTTTGTTCGAAAGGCCTAGATGTTTTAGATTTAAGGGAATTTGGGTTTGGCTAACCTCTATGGAGAGCCACTGAAGAGAAATCTTTTGTTTTTCTATAAAACCATTCACCTTACTAAGCTATCTTCATCCAGAATGGCAGATAGGATGTATTGGTAATAATTCCCCCATGTACTCTAGTTCAGGTATTTTAGTCAGAAGAGGCTTAATTTGTAGTGTGTATAATCTTATAAGTAAGATGGTTGCAGGTTAATAAAAATGCTATTTTGCTAATTTTGCTAAAATCAGAAGAAATTCAAGGATCTGATTCAAATTTCCCATTTGTTAGTGAGGAAATGGAGACTAGAAAGAGAAAGATTCTGATTATCCACTGCTGAATACTACGTTTTCCCAATATGTAGCAGTTTGAATGGAAACATATTCTAATATTATGACAATTTTGTGGGTCAAGAATTCAGGCAGGGATTAGCTGGATACTTCCTTCACTGTAAATGGCATTGATATCACTTTAATGGCCAACTGGTGGATGGGTAGGCCCAGAGGGTCCCAGAGAGATTCATGATGTGCCTGATCTTTGATGTAAGCAGGCTGGGCTCAGTTGAAACTGTCAACTGGAATGTCTGCACGTGTCTTCTCCTGCATATTGGTTCACAGCGCCTGGGAGCTGTTTTAAGAGGCCCAGCTTCAAGGCTTTGCATTATTTATTCTCTAAGACCCAAGAATATCAATTCTGTTGCATTCTGTTGGGCAGACAAATCAGCAATTTCAGCTCAGATTACAGAAGCCATCTTTCAAAGAAAGAGTGTCAAAGGAATTGTCACCATCTTTTACACATCACAGTCCACCTTTTGGCCACAAATTATATTTCTACTCCATATGAACACATTTAGCCTCTCCGATACCCTCAAAATTCTCATCCTATTGTAGCCTAAAGCTCAAGCTAAGGTCCAGGATCTTATTATGTAAATCAGTCTAGAAGCCAATGAGGCTACTTGGTTGTTGTTCTTTGAGTTCAAGTACTCTTAATTTAAAGGTATGTGAAATGGAGAGACAAATTATCTTCCCCCTATATGGCCAAAATACAGTGGTGACACATGGAGAGGAAAAACATTGTAAGCATTCTCATTTAACAAGGTGAAAATAGGAGATACTTAGGAGTCACTGTGTCCAATTTAGAAATTCAACAGGTTCCAAAATGCAGTAGGGTACAGGTTGCCACTTCTTTGTTCATAGCCATGATTCCAGTCCATGCCTCCTGCCCCTGCTCTTTGGGCTCTTGGATTTGCCCTGTATATCATCTTTTCTTGTACACAGGAATAGCCAATGGTTGCAGCTGAGTCATTTTCTCTGCTCTTGCTGCCCACACTATGCTGTGAGAAGGAAAGTCTTTTGTATTGTCACTGTCTAGCTGCTGTGCTTTTGGGATGCAATTCTCTTAAACAAATTTGTGTGTTTCCTATGACTCTTTTTTGGGTTAATTCTATTAGATAAGAGTCACACTCACAATTATCTTTTGTATAAGTTCCTTCCTGGCTTGTTGTAACACAGGATGTTGTAAGGCAAAAAACCTCCAAGATCCTTAAAGCCGTTTTGTCTAGATGAAAGATTTTTACAATATGTAACCCTTATGATCTCTAACGATCTTGCTTACCACTGATGGCCTACTAGTCATGTCCTTATGATTCTTGGAAGCCCTAGAATGTACACTTAAATATGTTTGAGTCTCAACAAAGGTTGAGACTTAAGCAACACCCTTAAGATCATTACTCTCAGATCATTTCACTATTCGGAGATGCTGGGATTGAGACACATTTTTATTCTTGAAAACAGCAAAAATTTGTCATCCCCGTAAATTATGCTTGAGAGATGTACATTTTCTTGCTTAATCTCATTTCTGTTAGTACTTTGTGGTGAACAGTCAAAAGAAATCAGCTGCTACTTTTGGAATTCTGCCTGGAAGTCACTTTAGCTGGGTCGGACAGTGTATTGAACACACTTTCTATTTTCTACATGACTATAAGGTGACAGCTTCACTAAACTTCCCATCACTACCTCTTTTTCCAACCTCCAAAAGCATTTTTCTTATTGTCCTGTGAGATTTTGCCAATAGTATCCTCAAGGTTCTTTTACCCTTCATCAACTCCTCTGTTTCAAACTCAACATTTACTCCTTTAGGGTTATGGTACATTTGCCACTGCCTGCCCAGGTACAGAAATTAGCCCTGCATTTCATGGTTTAAAATAGCAAGTATTTTATTACATTTCAAAACAACATTCTTCAAAAATTTGAAAAGAGCTCATTTGGGTGATTCTTCTGTTCTAGTGACTGCACCTGGGTCACCTTATCCATGGCGTTTAACTGGCAGAGGGGCTGAATTGGAGGGCCTAAGGAGAACTTACTGAAGCTGACTAATGGAACATTTGAGATTAGATGCATGCCTTTCAGAGTCTGTTACACCAGATGATCATATCTGTCTTTTCATATTCTCTTACAGGACATTGTCTTTTGCTCTAATCAAATCTTTAGGAGGGAAAAAATGGAGGATGGATAGGCATCATCCTTGGTATCCTTGAATGTACTTATGAGGTGACATAAAAAAGTTCATGGAAACAGGATTAAGTGATAACATGCATTGTCCATAAAGTAGAGCCCCTTGTAGTTATTCCACGAGTTGCTCTGGATTTTGGGCTTCTCTGATGCTCCTCATATGCTAATAAAACACTTAGGAATGCCATGTTAATAGGACACCTTTCTGCTCATTTTGTTCATGTTGAAGGACAAGGCACTCAATTATAACCTGCCTTTCTGATGACCAAGCAAGACCTGTGCCGCTGTTTTCCTAACTGTAATAGCTGAGGCTTCCAGTAAGGACTTATATATTCCTTGCTCCTAGAACCAGAGTTTCTAATCAGGATGTCAAATATTCAACATCAGTGGGGCCTGGTATTAAGTAGTATTCTGACCTTGTACTGAGAGTTACAGAACTCTTGAACCCTTCCTTATTCAATTAACCAAGCCAATGACCTTGCTCTCAGCATCTGTATTGGGTTTGACTCTTGGCTCATTTTGTCTCTGCCCATCTTTGTGTGACTGGGGTCCACCTTGCTCTTATTCTATCAGTGGGAATATAATAATTATTTTAAAATAGTTATAAAACATCAAAAATGTTTCATGGGAATGATTAATGTGGATTCTAGGGAAAAATCAGTTTGCTTCTTGGAAAAATCACAATGAGGAGAGGAGAATGTATTATAGGAATGAAAAAGACACAGGACATTATCTTAAGCAAAATGGACATGAAAAAAACTACAAAGCAAATATTGTGCACAATTATTGACCAAAAAGGAGAGAGGCTGAGGCTTAGAAAACAAATATTTTTCAACACAGACACATACGGAGCCAGAAGGCATTTTAATGTTTTGTGTTTTTTGTATCATCTATGCCAAGAGAATTTATGATCAGAACATTTTTTCACGATTTCTGAAATTAATAATACAAAAAAAGGAGCTGGGCATATAAAATGAAGATTCTGTTTTCTACAGTGGATTCACAGTGGATACCCCAGAACATCCCAAGCAGCAGTGAGGTGTCAGCAAGCTCCGCGTTTGGTATCTGCCTCTTTCTAAAGAACTAACGTGTCCCAGCTCATGGGTCTGAATAAGCGCATCAGCCTGACCTATTTAAAAGTTTAAATGGCCAAGTTACATAAGTCTGATGCACAGAGATCCAAGATGGCTGAATAGGGAAAAGACACACTGATTTTATTCAGGGGAGGATACCAGGAAAATAAAGAAAGGGCTACATTCCCAGTGGACAGTTGGAGAGAAGGTTTCAATGGAAAACTTAAAGATCAGAACAGAGATTCCACGGAGCAGCCAGTGGAGTGTACAAATACGCAGCAGCCAGCAGTACGCGACCAGCAACTCCTGTGGTTGGTGGCCAGTGGAGAAACACCATCTTCCCAGAGCAAAGTAAGAGGAGGCTGGGGCAGCCTCTGCGCCACCGGTGATTTTGTCTGAGGGAGAACTCCATGGTTCCCACTGACTCTGAGCCTGGCCTGGAGAGCTGGCAGGGGGTGGGGTGCCCACTTAGCTTCGTGAAGGGAGGCCACGTGGCTCTTCTCCCTCCCCCTGCCACAGCACCATGCTCAGCCTACTGAGGCTGGCTCCAGGGACGGGATAGCTCGCAGGGTTGGGAGTAGGTCCCCTGTACCCTGTGACTGCAGGAGTTCTGCACATACAAGATTTCTAGTTGTGCACATAGCAGAGTATTTTCCCTCCAGGAAAAAAAAAAATGGTTTTCTGAGGCCATTACTAGACCTTCACATTGAAGGGAAAGATTGGACATATGCTGGACCAGTACTCCCAACAAGTGCCTGTAGCTTTGGTTTTTGATCACATGTACAAGAAATAGCTCCTGCTGACCAAATTATTCAACTCCTTCCTTTGGAATTTTGAGTTTGGACTTACAAGTATTTAAGACTCTTCCATAGAGTCACAGAGTGCTAGGTTGCCCCTTCCTGGCCTGGTGACAGCATGGGATGAGAGAGGTCCAGGGGTTGCTCCAAAGTCACATTACCAGCCAGTGTGACAGTGAAGACACATTCGTTCTCCACATTCCTACATTTGCATTCTCAAATTTGGGCCCTTATACACATGCAATACGATTTCTTTTTTTAAAAAAATATTTTATTTATTTATTTGTTTGAAAGAGTTATAGAGACAGAGAGAGACAGAGAGAAAGGTCTGCCATCTGCTGGTTCACTCCCCAAATGGCCTGATGGCAAGAGCTGGGCCTATCTGAAGCCAGCAGCCAGGAGCTTCTTCCAGGTCTCCCACGCAGATGCAGAGGCCCAAGCACTTGGGTCATCTTCTACTGCTTTCCCAGGCCACAGAAGAGAGCTGGATCAGAAGTGGAGCAGCCGGGACATGAACCAGTATCCATATGGGATGCTGGCACTGCTTGACCCGCTACACCACAGTGCAAGCCCTGCAGATACAATTTCTCTGTTCTCTTCTTAAAAGAAGAAGATTTTTAAAAATCTGTTTACATATTTTTGAGTCTTGGCTTTTCCCTAGTTCTCATTTATTTAGTGGTTAATTTGACCAACAAGTATTTGAGTGGCTAATAATAGTTGAACATGGTCTATCTTTTAAATAATATAGCAATATGGGCTTTATATTCTGGCTGGTGGAAGACAGATAATAAAGAAATAAGCAAACAACTTAATGTGGTGTAGCTTAGATGGTGATAACTTATCTGAAGAACCATAGAACAAGAGAAAAGAACAAGGGTGCCAGGAGAACTGTGAAGGAGTCTTAAAAATTCATGGAAAATGTATATGATGGAAAAAATTATGAATGGATTTCAAAATATTTTGCATAAAATAAGCTTATCTTTTAATTCTACTTTCCATGTCTTTAAAAAGTACCCCCATACTTTGTTGAGAACAGATGAAAGGATGCCGCCTGCATTGTAAGGTGACACTGGAACAGCAACAGCAAAGAAGCAAGGAGCCAGGTGGCAATGGCTTCATGAGCTTGCTGCCCTTGCGGTCACCCAAGGTCCTATGCCTGCTTTCATACTCTGCTGCCACCATCTTCAGAGACTTGACACTTTTATTTTTTTTTTAAGAGCATTTTTTTTAGTTTACATCAGGCATGCAAAATCATGTAGCTAGTCCTGGGTCAGGAATCTGTATCCGGGCGAAGAACTTGCCAGGCAGAAGACATCGGTTAGAACACAAGGCCTGGAGTGAGCTAGGAATAGCCAGGAGACCAGTCAACTGAGTGGACGGGTGATTTCGCCAGTGGGGGAGGGGCCAAAGATGGCCACTTGCCAACATGGTGACTTTCATTGTGTGGATGTCAAAGCAGCAGACGAGCCATGAAATGGTCTTCACTTTAAAGCAATGATCCTAGCTTTGTGCTAACTTGTTATCACAGAGTTCAGTATAAGATTTTCCTATTTCCCAAAATAGGCTAATGACAGTTTTGCCAACATTAGCTGCACAGCTTATAAAGAAGAGCTTCTGACATTTACAACAAATATTTACTTAAAATGTTAAAAAAAATCACTTTGTGAGAGTGGCAAATTATCAGTTCTGTGGACTTATAAAACTAAATCTTCTGCAAGATCTTTTAATTTCAGAATTGCTTGAAATTTACAAAGCAAAAATGGCGTAGAGTTGTACAATGAATTCCAATAAACTCCATGCCCAGATTTCCCTGTTATTAATGTCTTGTATTAGTATATTTGTCCCAATTTATAGACCACACCCAATGTTCCTTATTATGTTTAATTCCAATTCTCTCTATTGCTTGTCTTTAAAAGATTTTTATTCTTTTCCTAGATAGGTACAATATTTAGAAATTTAAAGATGTAATGCCAAATCTACAAATATTCAACTGAAATATCATTTTCTTAAAATCTAGTTTTACTAGAAAAGGGATATGTATATATATATATATGCACATATGTATATATATAAAATCTTAGGGAATGTTTAATCTTCTGTTCTATTTCAATTTCCTCCCTTGAGAAACAGAAAAAAAAAATCATGCTCCATTGTTGAATAATACCACTATTTCATAAAAGATTTTTCTGCCAAATGTCCAAAGGAAGGAATCTCATTAAATTATGTTGCTGGTTAAAGCATTTCTTTTTAAAAAATTGAAAATTATAAGTTTGTGAAATGAAATCCTGAGACTAAGCACTGTTCGGTGCATGCAATTTTTAAAATGGAAATTGGTGCAAGAGTACTTAAGAATTTTATGTTTGGGAGTGCATGTTTGGTACTATGGTTAAGACACTGCTTAGGATGCCTGCATGCCATATCAAAGTGCCTTGGTTTGGGCCTGGCTGCATTCCCGCTTCCTGCTGCTGCACACTCTGGGAGGCAGCAGGTGATGGCTCTTGTGCTGTGTCCTTGCCACTCAGACAGAAGACCAGGCTTGAGTTCCCAGCTCCTCGCTGTGGCTGGCCCCATCCTGTTTGTTGCAGGCAGTTGGGGAAAAAACCAGCAGATGGGAAACTCTATTTCTTTTATTCTCTGCTTTTCAAATAAATAAAATAAAATAAATGAAAGAGCTTTAGGTTTGTGGTTATAAAAGTACTTCGGTAATGTGAAGTCCAGATGTGTTTGTTAAAGCTCATGGATGGTTCTTAGAAAAGAAAAATGTTCGCTTTGTAATGTTCTGGAAGTGTGAGTGTAGTCCTTCTGGTATTTTGCAAGGGCTTCTACATCTTTTATCTTAGGTTGTCCTCCTGATTTCTGAGATGGGTAGGGCAAATTTTTTCCCCCCACAAAGTATAAATGAAGCAATGGAGGTCTAAAGGGTATAAATAGTTATCCAAGGTCAGGGGCAAAGTAAAAATACACACATCTGATGGTCACTCTGATGTTTCTCCCATGTCCTCATACTGACTCCATTCATGCTAAGGAGATGGAGCAGCCACTGACCGTGCCCAGTAAAACTGCCCACACCATGCCTGCTGAGCAGTGACCACTTGTGGTGGCAGCAGCAGTGAAAAGAGAAGAGAAAGCCAGCAAGAACAACACTGTTAAATAAGAATAAAATAAAGTTACTCTTCACATCTAAAACCTTCTGTATCGCGAAAGGTCCTGTAGACAAACTCTGAACTGAGGAAAAAACACTCAGAATTTAAGGACTTGTCTCCAGAATGAACGCCTTGCTCTGCAAGCTCATCATAAAAAAAAAAAAAACCCTCAAATAAATATGGAAAACTGTTGGTACAGACAACTCACAAGAAAATATGGATGCAAAAAAAGCCCATGAAAGGTTGCCTAGCCACATTAGTCATAAGAAATGAAAATTAAAATCACAATGAGTCAGACCCCAAATAGATGGGCTAAAATGAAAAAGACCAGAAAATAGCAAATGCTGATGAGTGTGTAGAGCAACTGGAACTCTCACTGTTGTGCTGATGGGAACGCAGCATGCGCATTCATTTTGGATGACAGATTGGGGCATCATATCATTTTCTAGGAGATATGAAGGTTTAATGACCAAAACAATGCTCTGAATGCTTTCAGTTGTTTTATTTATAATTGGCCTATACGGAACATAACGTGAATGCTCTTTATAAATGGATAAACCATGGTACATCTATGCAAAGGAATACGATTTAGCAATAAAAAGGAATAAAGTACTGATGTGTGCAACACCTTGGAGGGGACTAAAATGCATTCTGCCCAATGAGAGAAGCCAGACTCTAAAGTGTGCCTAGTGCCCGGTTCCATTTATATGGCATTCTGGAAAAGGCAAAACAAAAACAAAACAAACAAAAAAAAATGGATCAGCAGTTTCCAGGGCTGAAAGTGGGAGAGAGTTGGACTTCAACAGGGAATAGAAGGGGCCAATGCTGTGGTGTAGTAGGCTATGCCTCTGCCTACAGTGCCAGTATCCCCTATGGGCGCTGGTTCAAGTCCTGGCTGCTCCTCTTCTGATCCAGCTCTCTGTTATGGGCTGGGAAAGCAGTAGAAGATGACCCAAGTCCTTGGGCCCCTGCACCTGCATAGGAGACCTGGAATAAGCTCCTGGCTCCTGGCTTTGGGTGGGCTGTATTCAGGGCCATTTGGGGAGTGAACCAACAGATGAAAGACCTTTCTCTCTGTAGCTCTACATCTCAAATAAATAAATAAAATCTTTAATAAAGGGGGGTGGGGAATGGGAACACTTTTCAACATAATTGAACTATTCTGCATCTTGGTTCTGAGATTTGGTACATTATGTGCAACTTTATTTGTCAAATAGAAAGGACTGTGTGTCAAGAATGGTCAATGGTGAGGTAGGGATGTGGTGCATTGGGTTAAGCAGTGACCTGGGACATGCACACTCCATGTAGGAGTGGCAGTTTGAATTCTGGTTATGCCATACTTCTAATTCAGCTTCCTGCTAATGCACCTGTGTGGTAGATGATGATGGCCCATGTACTTGAGTTCCTACTATCATACAGGAGGCTCAGATGGAGTTCCTGATTCCTGGCTTTGGCCTGGTGCAGCCCTGGACATTGCAGGCATTCGGGGAGTGAACCAGCAACCGAAAGAACTTTTTCTCTTTCAAATAAATAAATGAATAAATCTTTTATTTATTTATTTATTTATTTATTTATTTATTGACAGCAGAGTGGACAGTGAGAGAGAGAGAGACAAAGAGAAAGGTCTTCCTTTTTCCACTGGGTAACCCCCCAAGAGGCCGCTGTGGCTGGAGCACCGCGCTGATCCGAAGCCAGGAGCCAGGTGCTTATCCTGGTCTCCCATGGGGTGCAGGGCCCAAGCACTTGGGCCATCCTCCACTGCACTCCCTGGCCACAGCAGAGAGCTGGCCTGGAAGAGGGGCAACCGGGACAGACTCCGGCACCCCAACCGGGACTAGAACCCGGTGTGCCGGCACCGCAGGTGGAGGATTAGCCTAGTGAGCCACGGCGCCGGCCGGTGAATAAATCTTTTAAAAAGTCACCAGTATGATATGTAAATCATGATTCATTATTTTGAAATTTTTTCCTCAGAAACCTTTTATTTAAGGTATACCAACTTCATGCATTTCATCAATACAACGTGGGGGAATCCAGCTGCGACATCTGCCACCCCGTTGATTGCCAGGAGTGATTTGGCTGATCTGGCTGGCTAGGTGGGTGTCCCTTCCTTCCTCTTGCTTCATTTTTAAAAGGTGTGTAAATACATGAAATCTAGCTGAAACCAAAAGATGTGACATCTATTTGATATTAAAAGAAAAATATACCAGACAACAAGAAAAACACAAATCATCTAGGGTGGCTCATATTTGATAGTAAAGTTAAATTAACAATTGAGATTTCCAAATACCACTTTTGAAATAAAAAATAGAAGAAGTCTAATTAGGATACAGTTTATATTCAACATTAAAAACTATGTATTAATGATAACCATGATGATAGAGATGTGAGTGATCTAGATTGCTATTTAGAATCATTTTAAAGGAAATAAAAACTGAAAAAGCCTTTATTCAGTCATATAGAAGGAGTCTGAATAATGACATCTTCAAAATGTAAACCCAAATATCTTTATTCAGCAAAGACAAGTAAATGACAAATCACATTACACTAAGGGTCACTCTTAAAATGGTCAAAAATGCTTGTGTTTGGTGAGTCCTTGGGAGCCATGCCAACTTTGGTTCTTGGTATTGTGTGTGACTATTGCTCATTTGCTTCACGGGTTTCTCCTGTAAGTATTTGATAAAGGTTGCCTTGAGAGCCCCGTCCATGTTTTTCATATTTCAGCTGTAGCAGCTCTCATGACCCAGCTCTCCTGCTGCAAACACCTGATGGTTTTGTGGCATCTACTTCCTTGTCTTGGCCTTTGATACAGTCTCTGCTTTCTGGTTAAAAAGGCAAAGATCGCAAGTTGAGTAAGTACTGTCATGTCTTCACCAGGCAGAGAGGTCACACTTTGTATCTGGGCACCCAGATTACAAAATAAAAACACAGGAAATGGAGAAGGACGAAGGAAGTAACCATGAAGTACCTTTTTCCATCTACTAAAATAATGATACCCAAACAACAGCATTCATTTTCACTTCTGCTGATGGTAGGATAAAGCAGTACATCCATCTTTTGCTTAAACGGCCTTCTAAATTTCTAAAATTATCCGGGACAACAAAGTGGAAGGATACCATGAGAACTTAAAAATGCTATACATTTTGATTAAATAATTCTCCATTTGGAAATTTATCCAAAGGAATAAAATGATGCCTGACCCATATATCATCCTAGAATGAGTTAAAAGAGCATTAAAATAGAAAGCTAATTAAATGTACACCATTAGGGGACTTGGGCAAAGAAGAAAAGAAATTTAGTAAAATATAGACTGCAGGGGCCTCTCATGCTGGCATGACATCAGAGTCAGACCTGGCTGCCTGTGGTTAGCACCCACATTTAAATGTACACTTCTTCCCATACCAGCCCTACAACAGCACAATATATATTAAAACAATATATATATATATATATGTATATATGTGCATTTCCCTCCGTAGATGTCTCCTTTGAGTAGAACGTAAGTTGCACCACAACTGCAAGAATTTTTGCCCGTTTTGTTCACTGTTGTATTTTTCTGTGCCTGCAGCAGTTCCTGGCACATAACGGACACAAAATAAATATTCATTGATGAGAGTAACACAAACAAACGAAAAGATACTTAGTAAGGACTTTTAGTGGCTTGATTGCCATCCTGTTTTTTTTTTTTTCTTGTTATCCAGCCCTTTATTTATTTGTTCATTTGGTAAATGTTTACTCAGCCCTTCTCTGAGCCAGACATCATAGTAGGTGCTGGTTCACAGACTTGAACTCCACGGTGGTGACCCAGCTGTAATGTAGCTGGGTCTCTCTGATGGGAGAGACGGTGGCTGGAGTAGCATCACCGGGGAGATGAGAGAGGTGTGGAGCAGGCTAGAGGGATGTGCATACAGGAGCTCACTTTCTTCCAGTTAGAGAAGGAAGATCCTAGAGGAAGTCCCACCCATGAAAGCCTTGAGTTGTGAGGAGGTGCCCCCTGGGTGGAATGTTCTAGGCCTGGTGGACACACACGGAGGGGACCAGAGCCACAGAGCCTAGTGCTTCTGAAGACAAAATGAAGGCATGAGTCACTGGGATTGGGAACTTGTCAACTGCAGAGGCGTGCAGGGCATGATGAGAACAGAGAGGCAGACAGACCCAAGTGCAGCAGTTGTAGAAATCTCTGCTTGGGACTTTTTTGGCCTCTGTCCTGAGGGTAATGGGAAGCAATTCACAAAAGCTAGATCTCAACATGGAAATGACAGGACCACAGTTGGAGTTTGCAGAGAGGGCTGTGGGTGTGTCAGTGAGCAGGGGCAGGAAGTGTGCAGGACTGGAGGCAGCGGAGCCTGGAGGGTGACGCAAGGACGAGCCGGGGCAGAAATCCTGGATCCAGTCTCTGCCCTGCTCCCTGATCTCCCACAGATAAAGGCAATCTCTGTCCCATCTACCCCAGAAGTGGCTGGGCTGGACAGACTGAAGAAGACTGGACTGTGCTTAGCAGGCTGTAGGGTGCTGTCAACGTAACACGTGTTTTGTATTCTTCTGACCTGGAAAAGGAGCTTGGTCAAAGGAAAGAGTGCCCTGTATTTTCTCATCTCTCACATGTGGGCTGAAAAATGGGCATATTCTCACTGATAGTCCATCTCACTGAGTTCTATTTCCAATTCCCTTGACTTGTTATCCCAGGCTTGGGGATGGGCAATATGGAGCAATCTGCATTTTCACTGCTTTTACCTTACAGATTAATTTGTTGGCACAAGCACAGTGTTGCCCTGGAGCTCTGGGGAAATTAATCCTGGAAAAATTCTCCCTGCTGTCCCCCACACAGGCCTGAGCCCCATGAACAGGCCGCGAGGGGAGAGGTTTCTCCGTGCAATGCCCCAAACCCACCGGGATGAGGCTGGTGGCCGACTCCCCACTTCTCCATTTCTAATCAATTCCAAGCCTGCTGTGGCCTGGGACCCAGCCTTTCAATTATTCAGGAATTGGAAAGCATTTGTTGCCTGATGCAGGATTTGCTTTTATTCAACAGAACAAAACCCTGGTAGGTGAGATCCAACACCCAGGGCAACAAGGTCTCCAGATACATGCAGAGTGCTGACAGAGGGCAGCCGCTCCAGGAAGCGGTCCGTTCAAACAGCATACAGAGTGGATGGGAGAGGGAAAAAAGACAAACAGAGATGAATAGGGAGCATCTGGATTTCACCTTCTATTTGTCCAACTAGAAAACTGGAGCATGCAGAAACCTCGGGCTATGACTCAGGGAAGAGGCAGCTTTGCAGGAAGCAACCCAGGCTAGTTGAGGAGAGCTCTGGGTTCTAGCCGAGCTTTTGCCGCTAGCTTGCCCTGTGTCTTTGGGACATCGTCTCGCTCTTTGGGCCACACTCTCCTCACCTACAGAGTGACAAAGGCAGATTATGAAACATCTAATTTCTCTGGCATCTTTTTATTTTCTCATTTCAGGGTCACTGGTTGGGCTCAGCCAGGACTAAATCCTCTGCTTGTGATAGAGCCGGTCATGTAATCGTTTCTGGTCATTGTCATTCATTCAGTCCTTTATTCTTTCTTCTAGCAAAGAAGTATTGCCCACTTGCTGTGTCCTAGGAGTGCTGTTCAGGAGAAAGTAGCTCTGTGCAATGCAGCCTGAATGTCTTGTTGATGGTTATCCCTGTTCTTGTCTTCTCATTCAACTTTGAAGATTGGTATAGTTCACATCAGGCACAACTTTTTATGAAAAGCCACGAGGCCCCATTCATGTATGCACTTATTCATTCAATAAACATTCATGGAGCATTAACTATCAGCCAGTTACCATAGAAGGAACGTCAGATGAATAAGGCTAATCTTCTTCATGGTTTTGTTGATGAGGCAAGATTACCAGCTTTCCCAGAATTCAGACTTCACTGAAAATACTTTGTCTTTGGGATATTGTTTGATGCCTTTTCTTCTTTTGTTTGGACAAAAATAATCACACCATAAATACTTCTTTGTAAGTAATATTTTTATTTTATATATTAATTTTTAATATCAATAAATAGCGTTGTACTTCATTATTTTTAGTAGCTGAATACCACATTCTATTGTATATGCATCCTGCTATTCTTTTAACTAATCCTGTATTTTTGGAAATGGGTTATTCCAATTTTTCACTATTATAAACAGCGTTGAGATAAAGATATCTCTCCTTAGGACAAATTTGTACAAGTTGGACGTCTGGGCTAAAGGATATCTTAAATATCGATATACCCTGCCAGATGGTACTTTAGTTTTCAAACAATTATCTGTTGGTATCTGTGCATACATCTGTGCTTTCTGTGACTGGTGCTAATTTAGTAAGTACTATATTCCAGACATCATACTGAGCATTTACATATATTTCCTGAGTTCATGATTAGGACAGTTTTGCACAAACAAACCTTCAATACACACATTCTTAGAGCAGATACTCTGAGAGAAATAATCCAGAAACACATTTCATTTGCCAGCCCTCAAAACTAGTGGTATTTGGAGGCAGAAAGGTAGGCATATAAAGTATGAAAGGAATAATAAAACCTCAGTTTTAGCCTTGCTGGGATGTCAGTCATCCTGGACCATTATCCAGAGTCCACGACCTGCAGATTCAAATGCAGCTGGAGAAATTGTCCAACAAGAGTCCATGGGTGCTGCTGCAAGTTGTCAAGCTTTGCAGTCCCTGCAGTATTAGCTCTACACACCACATGAGGCTGCAAGGCTTTCCTAGAAATAGGACAACTATAGGTTTTGATATGCCTGAGGCAATCCTCTATATCTGTCGTCTTGGAGTATTGATAGTGCAGCCTTTCATTCTCAAAACTGTCCCACTTCAGGCAATAATTTCTTTTGAGGAAGTTTACTGAGACTGGATAGAAATTGAGCAGTAAGATTGCCAAATGCTGCCTGTGCCCTTATACTTCTATGTCTCTAACTTTCTTTTTTTTTTTTTTATTAAAGATTTATTTATTTATTTGAAAGTCAAAGTTACACAGAGAGAGAAAAAGAGGCAGAGAGACTTCCATCCACTGGTTCACTCCCCAACTGGCTGCAACAGTTGGGGCTGCGTGATCCTAAGCCAGGAGCCAGGAGCTTCCTCCGGGTCTTCCCATGCGGGTGCAGGGGCGCAAGGACTTGGGTCGTCTTCTATTGCTTTCCCAGGCCATAGCAGGGAGCTAGATCAGAAGTGGAGCAGTGAGGCCTGGAACCGGCACCCATATGGGATGCCAGCACTGCAGGCGGTGGCTTTATCTGCTATGCCACAGCGCTGGCCCCCTGTCTCTAACTTTCTAAAAACTTACCTCCGCTATCACATACAAGGGTATCTGGATACCTTCCTTATCCAAATGATGGTCAATAATTAGAGAAAAGCAAAACTTCCTATAAAGTAAAAATAAGAGGGCCCTATAACAATTTTTTTTAAAGATTTACTTATTTATTTGAAAGGCAACTAGAGAAGAAAGAGATCAATCTTTCATCTGTTGGTTCACTCCCCAAATAGCTACAATGTCTGGGCTGGGCCAGGCTGAAGCCAAGAGCCAGGAGCTTCTTCTGGGTCTCCCACATGGGTGCAGGGGCCCAAGCAGTTGGGCCATTTTCTTCTGCTTTCCCTGCAGAGAGCTGGATCAGAAGTGGAGCAGCCGGGACATGAACTGGCACCCATATGGGATGTTGGCATTGCAGACAGAGGCTTAACATTCTACGTCACAGTGCTGGCCTCTCTATAATAAAATTCTTGACCTTGTCTATGGAAAAATTTTTATTTAAAATCTTTCTGTTCTTGGTTTACCCACAGACTCCTAAAACTTGTGTATCTTATTTCTCATCCACAGGTGATTAAAAGGATGGGCTAGAAGAGAAATGAAGTGCTTACACAGTTATTCTTAAGTGTTGAAAATTAACTGAAATGTGATCCCTGTTAAACATAAGAGTGGGAATAAGAGAGGGAAGAGATGTATAATTTGGGACATGCTCGGGCTGACTTGCCCCAATTGGTAGAGTTGGAAACATACCAGGGGATTCCAATTCAATCCCATCAAGGTGGCATGTGCCAATGCCATCTCACTACTGCAAGTGATCAATTTCAGTTCACAATTGATCATAATGAAAGGACTAAGAGTCAAAGGGAGCACATAAACAAGTCTAGTATCTGCTAACACCAACCGATAGAATAAATAAAGGGGAGAGTGATCCAACATGGGAAGTGAGATACTCAGCAGACTCATAGAATGGCGGATGTCCTAAATAGCACTCTGGCCTCAGAATCAACCCTAAAGGCACTCGGATCTGGCTGAAAAGCCCATGAGAGTATTTCAGGCATGGAAAGCCAAGACACTCTGGCAAAAAGATCTCTGTGAGTGAGATCCCAGTGGAAAGAACAGGTCTTCAAAGAGGGAGGTGCCTTTCTCTGAAGGGAGGAGAGAACCTCCACTTTGACTATGACCGTGTCTAAACAAGATAAGAGTCGGAGAACTCAAGGGGCTTCCATAGCCTTGGAAACTCATAACTGGAGCATAGGGAGATTACTGATGCCATAAACAGGAGTGTCAATTGGTAAAGTCAACAACAGGAGTCACTGTGCACTTACTCCTCATGTAGGATCTCTGTCCTTAACGTGCTGTACACTGAGGCTTAATGCTATAACGAGTACTCAAACAGTATATTTCACTTTGTGTTTCTATGGGGGTGCAAACGACTGAAATCTTTACTTAATGTACACTAAACTGATCTTCTGTAAAAAAAAAAAAAAAAAAAAAAAAAAAAAAAAAAAAAAAGAAAGAAATTATCAATTCCCAACTTGACTCTCACTGGGATTAAACATGACAATAGGTCTGATCTGATTTCATCATCATTTAAAAAAAATCATCTATTATTTTTCACTTTATGTTTCTGTGTGGGAGCAAACTGTTGAAATACTTACTTAAGGTATACTAAGCTGATCTTCTGTATATTAAGATAATCGAAAATGAATCTTGATGTGAATGGAAGGGGAGAGGGAGTGGGAAAGGGGAGGGTTGTGGGTGGGAGGGACGGTATGGGGGGGAAGCCATTGTAACACATGAGTCGTACTTTGGAAATTTATATTCATTAAATAAAAGATTAAAAAAAAAAAAAAAAAAAGAAATGAAGTGCTTAAGGAAAACACCCTGGCATGAGCAAGACAATAGTGAAAGCAGCCTTGGTGAGAAGACATGAAGCCTGAAAGCAAATCCAAGAACAATCATTGCAGGTATAAGCAGCCGTGCCCACCTTAGTGGACCTTGAGAGACTCAAGAGCAGTAATGGGAATTCATAATAACGACCTTGAGTTATCAAGAAAGTGTTTCATTGCATTGGAGACTGCATTTAATAAGATAGGACAGAGTAGAACATTTTAGATGAGATCTCTATCCAAAATATTTCATATTGCTTAAATTAGACTTATAAGAGATAAACCTTCAGCAAGCTGAGAACCTTGATTATATAGAATGACTTAACCTTCTAAGAGTCATGGACAGCTAAGAATTTAATATATAAGAAAAGGCATTTAAGTCATCTTTCTTGCCCTCCACAACTTCAAATTCTTGTTGGTAATATCAGTTTTCAACCTTCCAAGATGTCTTTGCATTTTAATAAAGGACTTTAAGGGACCAAACTGACTTATAATCCCAAAGGAGTCAAGTTCTAGTAATATAATTCAAGGCACTGAGAAAGTAGTGGGAAAGTTTTAGGAGCCAGAGATTTTTCTGATTATCCATGCAGGAAGCTACTGACTCTCCTCTGTGTGAAGATTGTTCTGTACAAAGGATTGCCTCCTTAGTTGCTCATGTCCTTTGGAGTTGTGACCTGTGACTGCCCAAGCCTCCCTCTGGACTTGAATCCTGCCCTCAGACACAGTACAGAGTGAGTCTAACATGCTCATGGTCCAGCAGAGGCTAAGGAATCCCCAGGGTCACTGAAGGTACTACTCAGTACTAATCAGAAACAAAATTATGGATCATTTAAGTGACAAGTGGTCCCAAGCTTTCAGAGTCAAGACCACTGGGGTTCTGAGAATTCTAGCTGAATATCCAGTAGGCTTCTGCTCATTAATTCCACCCATGGCAATGTTTAAAGTGTAATGAAAACTCGATGTGAAAAATTAGAATACTTGGAGGTTTTAATAGTTATCCTCAGGACATTCAGCCGCAGGTCAGAGGACCAAGGATGCTGGCAGCAGAGACACAGACCAGGTGCTTCCACTATAGATTGCTCACCTGCTTGGTGCCCACTCGGGAAACCAGTCTTGGCTTTCACCAAGATCCCTGGCCTGGAAGGAGCTCCCCACTTAGAGGATCAGTCCTAGATCTTGACCCAAACCATTTACCCAACAGAGTAGTTGTAGCTGTCACTTATATCTGCTGAACTGCAATGTATTCCTACAGGTTCTTCCCCCAAACAATTCAGGTCAACATTTCCCTGAAAGAAGGTTAGCATATCTCCCAGAATTTCAACAACCTGGTTTTTCCGTTTCTAGAAGTAGAACCTTGGTCTCTGATATCCTGACAAGAAAAACAGTCATTCAGATATAGAGTTCTCTGTTGACTCCAGTTGGCATTTTTGGATTTTAAAAGTGTTTATTTCTCAATATCTCTTGCTGGGGACAACAGAAGAGAAGCCATTAGTAGCTGAGTCAGCTATGCAGGGATTGAACAAGGTTTATCCTTCCCAACCTTAGTCTGAGACAGAGAGAGTGGCTGCTGTCTGTATATGATCTCAGAGATACACAAATATCTCTTTTATCCAAATCAGTATCCATCTTGTATAGACAATGTTGATAGTTCCATTATTAGAGGCTTAGTCCCCCATGGCCTGGGTAGGCTCTTATATGTCTCTCCAATCATTGTGCCTCTCACATGCCAGAGATGTGTAGAGGGAGGGGACCCTGGGTTAATGGGGACCCTGAGCACCTATGAATGGGGACAGCACCCTATAGAACAAGAGGGTTGCTGGAAACAGTGAAGACATTTCTGACTTCATAGCTGGAGTCCTGGTCCTCACTTAGTGTAGGTTTTGTCCCTTCACCCCAAATATCATGTCACTCCACCATACACACTTGCCCATCCACCCCTAGCATCATCATGGTCTCCTGGGATTACGGTTGCTGAATTTGGTTTCGCTCGTCCCACAGGACCCCAAGGCATTACTTTAACATTGAAAGAACTCACATCAGCTACTCTGCAAAAGCGGGCTTCCAGGTATTTCAGGATTCATCCATTCCAGGACTTCCAAAGTCAGCAGCTGTGAATGATAACAAAGAAGCTCAGGAAATTAAGGGGAGTGAGGCTGACCCCTCAGCAGTTCATGCGTTGGAAGGTGGGTCCCAGTGCGATGACAAGGGAGGTGACAGAAGCTTTAAGAGCTGGGTCCAGTGGGATGTCCTTGGGTCACTGCGGACCCTGCCCTTGATGTGCATTGCGGATCCCTAGGAGTGCATTCTCTCTAGAGCAAGTTACCATAACAGCCCTAGTCTCAGCTCTGAGCCACTCTCTGGGTCCCCGTCGGCGGATGAGACCTCTTCCTTCCCTGGGGATGTGACGGCCACCATTGTGTGCGATCCTCTGTGAGTGTCTCACCAGAGTTGAGCCGATGCCACTGCTGTGCTCTTGAATTTCAAGAACTCTGAGCCCAATAAAACTCCTTTCTTTAAAAAGTTACTCAGCTTCAGATATTTCTTTTTTTAAAAAAAGATTTATTTTATTTATTTGAAAGACAGAGTTACAGAGAGAGTTAGAGACAGAGAGAGAGGTCTTCCATCCGCTGCTTCACTCCCCAGATGGCCGCAACAGCCGGAGCTGCGCCGATCTGAAGCCAGGAGTCAAGAGCCAGGAGCTTCTTCCAGGTCTCCCATGTGGGTGCAGGGGCCCAAGGACTTGGGCCATCTTCCACTGCTTTCCCAGGCCATGGCAGAGAGCTGGATTGGAAAAGGAGCAGCAGGGACTAGAAACGGCGCCTATATAGGATGCTGATGCCTCAGGCCAGGGCTTTAACCCACTGTGCCACAGCTCCGGCCCCCAGCTTCAGATATTTCATTATGGTAGTGGACATTTGAGCAATACAGGCATTAACCACCATCCATGGACCAGAAAAAACCCTCTCTGATCACCAGGCATGAAAGGGGCTATAGAGTCCCTGAGATGAGCCGAGGTTGTGCACAGCCCCCACCCACCACTAAGAGGAAGCAGGGCTTACTTATATCACTCAGGGAGAACCCAGGCTGAGACTGCAAGTCTTGGGGGAGGGGCACCGTGGCCAAAGGGACACGCACACACAGGCACATACATGTGCACACATGTGATGGTAGAAGATGGCCTTTCTGAAGAAAGCGTTTCACCCGAGGAGGAAGCCGACAGCTGGACAATGGTAAAACAAAGACCTGGAGGCAGGAGGAGTCAGCGCAAACACAAAACCAGCAGCTTCGTCTTGCTTCCCGAGGCTGCAGTTCCAGCCGGCACGCAGAGTCCCCTGTCACTTCTGCCTGTCCTTCTCAAGGTGTGAGCCTGGACAGCCCACCCCTCTGCGTAGCTCATTTCCACATCATCTACACTTTCCAATAAGCCCTCACTCTATTAGATTGCTTCCTGGAAGAGTCAAATATTAAAAATCACCGGTCAGTCAGTTCTTTATTCTGTTAGTCACCAAACTGATTTTTTAAGCTCAGAACCAATAAAGTGGTGACGGCGAAGAACGGATATAGATTTCTCGTTCCCGCACACTCATATATAATAATAATAAAACTTTATTAAACAAGAGACATGTTGTTTCAGGGAATTTTTCTTCCCCTTCTCCAGTGCCCCGAGGCTAAAATATACAATCTTATTAACTTCCTGGAAGAAACGCTCCATTCCCTTGGTGCGAGCACTGAGCATTCATTTTCTTGGACCTGGAAAATGAGACAGGACCTTGACAAGAAGGTACGTGGGCTGCAGTCCTATCCAGGGAAACCTAGGGGATGCGTCTGGTTGGAGGGGGCATTCCCCAGGAATCAGTGTGGAGTCCAAGAAGCCCTTGGGATTGGCTGCTCCTGGACATTCCTGGCCAGAGAGAAAGGGGGAAAGGGATTCCTCTGCAGGTGCACAGGACATGGTGTGGGGCTTGGGGAGACTGGAGATACCTGTTAGTCCACACTTCCAGTGACTATATCAGGGGACTGATGCTTGCATGGGGCTGTCAGTTAGATAGAGTCACAGTGTGCATGGTGTGCAGGAAGTAGGGCACAGACATCCTATTCCCAGCTCCCCGCTCCCCTGCTTTCCCCCGCACAGTGCTGAATTGATCACATCTCTTAGAGAGATCTGGGGCCATGTCTCTTCCTCCCATCTCTGCCACCAGCACACACAAGAGCCCCACTTCTCACAAATCAGTCAGAATCAACCCCAATCTGATGAATGAATAAATAACCTTTGTCAGATAAGGAGTAAGATGAGGATACAGGAATCTAATTGGTAGAGTTCCACGTGGCCGCGGAAAATGCATCCTGGCGATGCTGACGCCCTGTGGAAGAGCTCTGTGTACCAGCATCAGATCCTTGAAGACAATAGAAGCAAGGATGCAGGCTGTTGGCCCCCAGTGTGTCTAGGTCAGAAGAGTGGCTGGTTGCTCACTGGCATGCTAGGGACTTATGATTAGATCTGGGAGGTGAGGGAGGGTAAGGGATTCAGGGCTCCTAAGAGGCAATGGGCAGTTCTCAGGCTCTGGCTGTGGAAGGCACAGGAGCACCCTACTGGGCAACTGTGCCCTGTGTAGGCTGTAGGGTAGTCTTTGGCAGGGAGGGGCTGTTGTGAACTGAATCTTGTCCCCTCAAGATCACATGCTGGAGGCTAATCTCCAGCCTGACTGTGTTTGGCAATAGGGCCTTTCTGGAAGCAATTAAGATTGAATGAGGCATAAGAGTGGGCTCTAATCTGATAGGACTGAGACAGAAGAGAGAGACCAGGCTGTGCTCTCTCTGCACCTGCACACAGAATAGGCCAGAGGGAGAGCATAGGGTGAAAGTGCTGTGGGCAGGAGAGAAGAGAAGTCTCACCAGAAGTCAATCCTACGATGACATGATCCTGGACCCCCAGATTCCAGAATTGGGAGAAAATAAAGTACTGCGGTTTAAGCTACACAATCTCTGAAATTTTTAATGGCAGCCAAGTATGCCTAATAGAGGGGCTGCCAGTGAGGGCTGGAGCCTTAGACAGAGAAAGTGCAGGAGTTGGGGTCAGGGCAACAGGTACTTGAAGTGAGTGTTGCTGCAGGCAAGTTTGTCCCTGCAGGTGCATCTCAGAGAATGGGACAGCCATGGGCTCTCCTAGAGCTGGTATTTTATCCTTTTTTTAGGTCCTAAAATTAAGACATGTCCTCTCTGTCATTAGCTGGGGTCTCTGTAGGGAAGTGGGAAAGAGATCAAATGACCTTGGAGAGCTGCTATGGTTTTGAGATCATAACTTATGGGGAAAAAAAGACACAGATTTATGACTGGAAATGTTAGAATTTTTTAAACTGCAAGTTTAGGAAAATTTTCATTCCACATAAAAGGAGTAAGAGTGGACTAATTATAAACAAGCATTTGTGGGTATTTCAGATTATACATTCCAAGTACAGTGACTGTGAAATACACATGATGGGGCAGATGTCTGGTCTGATAGACAAGACACTGATGAAGATGCCCTGTCCCATTCTGCAGTGCTGGGGCTGGTGCCTGGCTCCAGCTCCCTGATAACATAGATGCTGGCAGGCAGTGGTAATAGCCCAGGTGATTGGGCTCCTGCCACCCATATGGGAGACCTCGATTGAGTTGCCAACTCCCAGCCTGGACCTAGCTAGGCTGGACCTAGCCCCTGGTTGAGAGCATTTGGGAGTGAACTAGCAAATGGGAGCCTTCTCTCTCTCTCTCTCTCTCTCTCTCTCTCTCTCCATCCCTCCCTCTCTTATGTATGTGTCTGTCTGTGTATCTTAAATAACTACATTTTTTAAATAAAAAAAACAATGATCAGGATAAGTTGTTGAGATATTTGTACTGTGCAGGAGATGCATTTTTTTTTTTAAGATTTATTTATTTATTTGAAGCCAGAGTTACACAGAGAGAGGGATAGGCAGAGAGAGGGGTCTTCCTTCCATTGGTTCACTCCCCAATTAGCTGAAATGCCCAGAGCTGTGCCTATCTGAAGCCAGGAGCCAGGAGCTTCTTCTGGGTCTCCCACGTGGGTATAGGGGCCCAAGCACTTGTGCCATCTTCCACTGCTTTCCCAAGCCATAACAGAGAGCAGGATTGGAAGTGCAACAGCCAGGACTTGAACTGGTGTCCATATGGGATGCTGGCATTGCAGGTGGTGGCTTTACCCGCTACACCACAGCGTCAGCCCCAGGAGACACTTCTAACACACATAAGAGTCACAAAGCCCTCGAAGAGTCTCCTGCCCTTCTTCCTCACCACCGTGTGTAGAGTTTATTTGTGGGGGTCCTCTGGCCCCACTCACACAGCATCAAGGCTCTGTCCTTGGACACCAGGCCCAGTCACCACCCTCAGCATCCCTGTTTGCTGTATTTTCCTATAGATCCCATTTAAGATCAGCCACACCATGTTTTCCAAGCAATTTACTGTGCACTCAACTCTGTGCTTTTCTGAAGTGCGAGATAGTGTCGGAATGACCTCTGAGGTGACCTCCAGCTTGAGAGACAGGGAGGACGCACGGACATATGTCCTCAGAGAGCTCAGATTCTACTCCCTCCATGAAGCTTCCCGAACACCAGACAACAGGTGTTCACCAAGATCCATGAGCTCACTCCCCGTGGCCTGGCACACAGGTGTAGATTACACTGTCCCCCCTGCCATGGAAATGGGGGTCCCTTTTGAAGCAGGGCCTCTGGACTTTGGAACATGGATGGAAGTGATGTGTATCACTCCAAAAACAGTGCTGCGAACACCTGCATTTATTTTCTTTTGTGCTAGTGAGTGAAGAAGGACCCCGAGTAAATACTGAGGTCATACAAGATGGGGGAGGGGCACACCCTATCCAAGAAGCCTGGATTCCTTAATGACTGCCTGGTGCAGAAGCCCCTGTAGCCCACATTAGATCGTGGCAAGAGTGAGAAAGAGTTCTGTCTTGTGCTAACTCCCTGGGAATAGGGGCTGTTTGCTGAGGCAATCGGCTTGTCCAGAGTAACACTGAGTGACTTTCAGGTTGAAGACAGTAGTCACTGGATGTCTAATTAAACCCTCAGATGGGGAACTCATGAACACGTGCAGCCAACTTTTGATTTCATAGAGTTCTGAATACAAACTTGGGTCCATCTGACACCAGACAGCGTGCTCCCAGTCCGTTTCTGGTCTCCCACCCCCTGGCTAAGTGCAAGCTGCAGGGTGCTGTGTAGAGTGGAAGGGAAAATGTGATGCACAGAATTCTTGAGGCAGACAGCAGGTTGCAGCTGTCCACGTAGGCATCTTGGTTGCACAGTGTGGATTCTCCCACTCCTTACGTCACCAGCATGTTCCCATCTCCTTCCTTCAATATATCCTCCCCAAAGAAATAGAAGCGAATTTGGGGGTGGGTCTGGGGTCATCTCCTGGGTTAATCCTCGGATTGAAGGCAGCTGGTTCATAGAGAGAGTTCTTTGGAGATGGCCTCGTGGTACTTTGTAAAGCCTCTAGGCTGCCCAGAGCAAGGTCTGCTGCAGAGACTGGGTTGCAGTCCCCAGGTACATGGTGGCAGAGAGGCTCATGAGGCTTGGACTGGAGTCCTAGGACTCCCCAGAAGCAATAAAGTCCTATTTAATTGAGAGGTCCCCAACTAGAGAAAGTCATTGCCTTTTCAGTGATTCCCTTGCCAGCCTGTCTGCCAGCCTGGGCCTTGGTAACACTGACCATGGCATAAATCACATCCCATCAGCATAACTGCAGGGCTTCAGGGATCATTTTGGAATATGAGGATGTTAATGCATCCAAGTAGTGAGCCACCTCCTGGGACATGGGAATCTCTCTCTTAAATCTAGATAGCACTAATGAGCTAGTAAGTGCTCCTGACCCCCTTGACTCGTACCCTCACCCACGGGAGTGCTCGGAGCACTGGAATCAGCCACATCTGCACTGCACTGCAGCCAGCCAGGGGCCCGATATAGCTGCAGGCTTTCAATGCAAGTGGTTCCGCTTGGAGACATTCTCAGCACACTTTCTGCTGCTGCTTTTTTCCCGCTGTATTACTGACTAAAACTAAAAGTGCTTTGCACATGCAGACTCAGGGTAAATGTTTGTGATTATTTCAGTGTCAAATTCACTACTGTCCTATATGGTGCAACTTGACCGGGGCTGTGCTTGGACTGTATGTCCAAGCAAAAGTTTCACTGGGGTGCAAGGAGGTGGTCCTTGAGGGGAAGGCAGTGTAGGAAGACGCATGCCCACAAGCAGAGGAATATGGTTCAGGTTTTTATACAGGATTGCCTTATAACTAAGATTAAGTGCCCTTAACCTTAACATTTACCTGCTTGTAAAGCCTTGACTGACATTTAAGGCACCCACGTGATGGAGGGGCTCTTTTATGTGATGTGCAAATACTTACCACTGTGCTATCATACACTATTTTTAATGGATACTTTTGCAAAATGAAACCTAGGGCAGCAGAGAGTCTAGGGAACCTGCCGGAGGTCACAGGGCTTAGTTAACCGTAGCACTGGGGTTGGAAGCTGGGCAGTCTGGCTCTAGGAACCACACACTGGGCCACTGTGCCATTGTGTCTAGTCATCCCTGCTCCAGTAACTTGGCTCCTACTATCCATCCTATGCAGACCGCCTGCTTTCTTCCTCTTCATGTTTTTAAATCCTACCTCATCTTTCAGGAATGACTGAGTTCCTGTATGAACCCTTCCTAGCGAGTCTATATATGCTATAGTTAATTGGCTTTAAATTTCAATAACATAGTTATTAAGAGCATGACATTCAGAGATAGACTGTATAAATTTCGGTCAAAACTCAAAAAACTCAGCTCTGTCTCTGACTAGTTTTATGACCTTGGGTAAGTTACTTAAGTTCCATGAGCCCACGTTGTCTGGTCTTTAAAATGAAGACTGAGAGCTGTGCTCACTTCCACAGGGCTGTTGACAGGAATAATGGAATCACTGTATCTAAAATACTTAGGACAGAACTTGGCTCACACTGTGTGATATTTTGATAGCACTAATGACCTAGTAAGGGCTGGTTTTACTCATTCCCTCATCCCTGGCTGTGCGTACTGGAATCACATTCACCTGCACTGCTCTGTAGCAGCAATCATTACTGTTATTTCCAATTCTCCCGTTCTATGTGGCCGAACCACAGTTTATTGCTTAGATGATTCTTACCTTCTGTGGGATTATAATCATACTGAAGACAAAGATTGACTGTGTATATATGAAGAAACTTGAAGAAGTTCGTGGAAAATGAAATTAAAAGATGAATCTGTTTGGATGCCAAAAACTCTGAAATCCATATATTTGAGAGACCAAAAATTTCACGGAAGGATCAGCCTTTTGGCGAGCGGGTAAAGCCACTTGCTGCCTGCAATGCCATCATCCCATAAAGGCACCAGTTTGTGTTCTGGCTTCTCCACTTCTAGTCCATCTCCCTGCTAAAGGCCTGGAAAAAGCCGTAGAAGATGTGCCAGGGGCTTGGGCCCCTGCACCCATATGGGAGACATAGAAGAAGCTTCTGGCTCTTGGCTTCCACCTGGCCCCAGCTTTTGCAGCCATCTAGGGTGTTAAAGAACAATGAAAGATCTCTCTGTGACTCTGCATTTCAAATAAAATAAATAAATCTTTAAAAAAATTCATGCTAATACTAACTGATAGAATTAAAAAGGAGTGAACAATCCAACATGGGAAGTGGGATACACAGCAGACTCATAGAATGGCAGATGTCCTAAACAGTATTCTGGCCTCAGAATCAGCCCTTAAGGCATTCAGATCTGGCTGAAGAGCCCATAAGAGTATTTTAGGCATGGAAAGCCAAGACACTCTGGCAAAAACAAAAAACAAACAAAAAAAGACCTAAATGAAAGATCTCTGTGAGTGAGATCCCAGTGGAAAGAATGGGCCATCAAAGAAGGAGGTACCTTTCTCTGAAGGGAGGAGAGAACTTCCACTTTGACTATAACCTTGTCTAAATAATCAAAGTCGGAAACTCAAAAGGCTTTCATAGCCTTGGCAACTCATGACAAGAGCCTAGGGTGATTATTGATGTCATAAACAAGAGTGTTAATTATTAAGTCAACAACAGGAGTCACTGTGCACTTACTCCCCATGAAGAATCTCTGTCCTTAGTGTGTTGTACAATGTGAATTAATGCTATAACTAGTACTCAAATAGTACTTTACACTTTGTGTTTCTGTGTGGGTGCAAACTGTTGAAATCTTTACTTAGTATATACTAAATTGATATTCTGTATATAAAGAGAATTGAAAATGAATCTTGATGTGAATGGAATGGGAGAGGGAGCAGGAGATGGGAGGGTTGTGGGTGGGAGGGAAGTTATGGGGGGTGGGAAGCCACTGTAATCCAAAAGCTGTACTTTGGAAATTTATATTTATTAAATAAAAGTTAAAAAAATATTCATGGGGACCAGTGTGGTGGCTCACTTGGTTAATCCTCCGCCTGCAGCGCTGGCATCCCATATGGGCACCAGGTTCTATTCCCGGTTGCTCCTCTTCCAGTCCAGCTCTCTGCTGTGGCCTGGGAAGGCAGTGGAGGATGGCCCAAGTGCTTAGGCCTCTGCACCAGCTTGGGAGACCAGGAAAGAAGCTCCTGGCTCCTGGCTTTGGCCATGGTGGCCATTTGGGGAGTGATCCAATGGAAGAAAGACCTTTCTCTCTGTCTCTCACTGTCTGTAACTCTACCTGTCAAATAAACAAATAAAGTTCTTTAGAAAAAATAAAAATAAAAAAATTCATGGAAATGCATATTATGAAAAATACTGTGCGTGTGTTTAAAAATGCTAGTTGCAAAAGATACAATTCCATTTATTTGAGCTTCTAAAATATGTAAATCTAAAGTCACGGAGGGCAGATCAGTAGTTGCCTGGGCTAAATATGTGGTTGGAGGAACTGGCAAAAGCAGTTTGGAAGAAACTTTCCAAGATGAGAGAAATTTCTATCTTTGTGGTGCTTGTGGGTAATGGGTGTATCTATAGTCATTCATATTCATGGAGATTGATCCCAGGACACCCCATCAATACCAAAATCCATAGTTGCAAGAATCCTTGTATGAAAATAGTGCAATATTTGCTTGGAATCTATATATATCCTCTTATATATTTTGTCATCTCTAGGTTACTTGTAATGTTTAAAACAATGTAAATGTTATATAAATCATTATAATGTATTGCTTAGGGAATAATGATGACAAAAATTCTACATGTTTAGTACACACACTTTTTAAATATTTTCAATTCCCAACTGGTTAAATCTGCATAAGTATAGAACCCACACATACAGAGTGTCAACTGCATTTATCCAAGCTCATTGAATTGTGCCATTGAAATGAGTCTATTTAATTGTATATCAATTTTATTTTGATAAAGTTTTTCCTTTAAAAAGATAATGAAAGTACAGGCTTACTTTGGCAATACAAAGAAATTCAGACCAGCTATGTATTTTAAATCCATGTTTCATGGTGGAAATGCAGACAGAAGGTCTCTAACCCACGTTTAGATGCCTGCACCCATCTCTGGTTCACGTGAATACAGAAGGAAGTTAGCAGGTCTGCTCAGCAGTCCCTGTATAAGGATCCTCTGAACTAGAACCTTCAAAGGACTCCTGTGAAATAAAACTTGAGCATCTTCTTACTTTATCAGCGTAGGCCTTCTGGGAGCAGCAAAGGCCACAAAGAAAGATGCAGCCTCTCTCACTGCTAACGCTCAATGTCATCAATAAAAACCCAGTGAAAGACACCAGGCCTGAGTTGAATCTGAGATCCCCCACTTTGCAGTCCTGTGACTTTAGCAAGGTGTCTAACCTCTTCTAGACTTACTCCTCTCGTGTGTGAAATGAGTACAAAAATTGTAGCTTATAAAATATTTGCAAACATTGGCCGGTGCCGCAGCTTAATAGGCTAATCCTCTGCCTGCGACGCCGGCACCCCAGGTTCTAGTCCTGGTCGTGTCGCTGGATTCTCTCCCAGTTGCTCCTCTTCCAGTCCAGCTCTCTGCTGTGGCCCGGGATGCAGTGGAGGATGGCCCAAGCCATCCACATGGGAGACCAGGAGAAGCACCTGGCTCCTGGCTTTGGATCGGCACAGTGCGCTGGCCAGCCATAGCAGCCATTTTGGGGGGGTGAACCAATGGAAAAGGAAGACCTTTCTCTTTGTCTCTCTCTCTCTAACTCTGCCTGTCCAAAAAAAAAAATTTGCAAACATTAATGGAATACCATATGGAAAATGCCAAGCAATTCTTGAATTATGATACAAAATGAGTGATAGTTGATGGGAAAAGGTAGCTCCTATTATATGAAATTTTATGATAGAATTAATTGAAACTTATATCAACATGTGTTACCCAGAATTCCTGGTATTTCCACAAAATGTGTTGTTTTGTCCAAACATTTCAATAATGCCTTTAAAATACCGCAACTTCTGCTGTTAGAATAAATTCAAATACATAAAGAGGGTAATACACAGAAGTCGTATGTATTATATTGTCATTTTTTTCTTATTTTTTTTGTAGGGAAACTGATGGAAATGCAAAAACAATGTATGGAGCATTACATTCAAGGGCCTAGGGAAACCAGAGGTGAGAGATCAAGTAGTTTAAATGCTGTCTGAGTTTACTTTCTTCTGCAGAGTTTGGAAGGAGATGATGTCATCACTTGGGAATGAAAAGCTAGGGAATTCTTACCTGATCTTGTGGATGATAAAATATAAGTAGATCCACATCTGTAAATCTTAAGTAAATATGAGGGCTAGCCAAACTCAATGTCTAAATCTTGCCCATCATTCAGGCTTACTTAACGATTTATTTATAGTTTCTAAATTTATTGAAACCTGTTAGACTGTTGACAGACAGTAAGCAGATAGAATGCAGGATTGCATTCAAGCTCACAATTTGTGAGAAAGGACTCAGTCTATGGACAGACTGCATTGTTGAAGATACATTGAAAGGGTAACCTTTACACACCAGCATTTTACTGCTGGAAAAGTTGCAAACACTGATGAAAACAGTTGGTTGTCCATCTGGAAAAGGTACTTAGAATTAACTTAAATGCAGACTGCTATTTTAAGGTACCACTTGCTTTCCATGGAGGTCCATTTCTGTGCATATGCAGTCCTCAGTCATAAAATATAACATTAGGATCTTAGTGCTTTCAATGTTGAGAGAGCTTCTGCGACCCTCAAAGTTACCAATGAATCCCTTTAAAATTGAGAAAGGTTGTAGGCAGTAACGAATGTCAGAAATGTTCGATGAATTCAGACTATGAAAGTGCCAGCTGTTAGGCTACACGATAAATATACATGACTGCATTTAACAAGTTTTTCTTTTCATACATGATTCTAGGCTTTTAATAAAGTGTTCTGATCAATAGTAAAATGGGTGACCAAAGCTTTTAGCCTTAGCATTAGAAGGCTAAAAGGTAATACTATCCCAATTATATCATGCTGCTAAGATGGCATGGAAGCAATTAGCCTGGAAATGTGGTTTAATTGCTTAATGTTACCTTGAATAAGTCAGAAAGCAGACACACCAGTTTCCAGTATTAGAATCACTCTGGGCCCACCTAACAGACCAACAGCTGATTATGAAGTTCTTTTGGGTTATCTTCTCCTACCCCCCCCAAGTATGCACATTTTTAACCCTGTCCACCTGCCAGAGAGGCAACATCAAAGTGTTTGTTTTCTCCATAGCTACAAGGTTTCCCTGTATATTCATTAGCCAGATCCTAATTACAGGGCAGACAGTACTCACCGAAACACCCATGGGCTCTGCATTCACAGCTTTCCTTGCAACTGGGCTGGGGCCATGTAACGGTGCTCTTGACACAGGGTTAGGAGTAGACGATGAAAACCACTTGGCCTAATTTAAAAAACATTGCATCCCAGAATCCTCCAGCTCTCTCTGTCCCTTCTGTGATACTGCTAGGTCCAGATAGAGGCAGCCTGGACTCAGAACTTGCTGCTTGGAGGAAAGACACCCGATAGATGCCCATGGTACACCTGCCATTGTTACAGAGAGACAGGAATATCCTCATTTTTGTTACGGTTGACCGCTGGGATTTAAGGATTTATTTGTTATTGCAGCATAGTCTTCTCTATCCTGACCAACACCAAGCAAATAAGAAGTTTCTTTCTGTCATGACTACAATATACCAGATAGTACTTTTGCTTCTTTTTATGCCTGATAGATACCTGAGTGATAGCTCTTATAAAAGATGTCACTGCTTGATATTCAACCAACAAAAGAACTCAAATGTATAGGAGAGTAATATCAGCCACTTTCAAAAATTAAGAACAATATAACCTTGCATTTGTGAAGCACTTCCAGCTTTTTTTTTTTTAATATATAATGCTTTCAGGTGCATGCCTTTACAACAGCGCTAAAACATTTTTTTAGTGTGTAAAATTCCAACTTTACAGCTGAACAAAGTGTGTAGCAACAGGATTATAAGTGAGGTATCCAGTAACCCAGCGAGGAAGCAGCAGAAATGAGACAGGCTGCTGTCCTTAGTCCTTTTGTAATGAAGAAATGCTCCAAGCTTTCAGACTTGTTGCAGGTTTTTACAAGCTTCACTTTTAATAACCTTTCTCCATTGCATTTCTGACTTATTGCCTCCCTGGCTCCCAGCACTCTTATTTATATGCAGACTCATTCCAACTGCACATCCCAATGTTTATGCTGCGTTTACTGTGTTGTCTTCTAACTACAGTCCATTATCTGCTGAAACAAGAAGGATGTTCACGAATAAAACACATCTTGCCTGTGGCTGCCAGAGGAGCAGAACCCATCGTGGGAAGCAGAGATGGATCTCTGCTGCTGGGAGTAGCCTGCTGTTCCCATGGGAGCCTCCTCTTTGGGGAAGACGTCACGCTGACAGTAGCAGAAGGTGCAGAAAGCAGAGAGCATGTGATGGATTCCAGGTATGTTAGTTAGCTTTCATCACTGTAATGAAACACACAAGGCAACCCAAGTTTATAAAGGACAGAGGTTTGTTTTAGCTCGTGGTTCTAAAGGCTCACAATCCAAGATTGGGTTGGCCCCACTGGTTCAGCCTCTGAACTGAGGACATCTGAAGATGTCCCCCTTGCTGGCAGTGTCCCAGAGTGGCACAGAGCGTCACATGACAGGAGACAGGGAGCATGCATGTCTGTCCGAATCTGTCTTTTGGGAGCATGCATGTCTGTCTGAATCTGTCTTTTCTCTGTCTCTTTCAGTCATGAAGGTTCTGCATGAATGACTTAATCTGACCAGAATGAGTCCTGAGAAGCTTCACCCCTAAATACCATAACTGAGTTAGTACCATGCCCCTGTGACTTTGGGATTTAAATTCTTGAATTTGGTGGCAGGGACAGGTACTCAAACCACACCGCCAGGGAGCCCACAGCTGGCACCTTTTCAAAGTGTCAGTTTTAGGTGAGTTTTGCCCTCCATCTGGGAGCCTAGCCTCTCAGTAGATGGCCCCATTCACAGCTGCTAGTGGATCCTACCTCAGGGAGGCTACATTTGTAGTCAAATTGGCTTTAATGGAAGAAAGAATTTATGAATGTGTCTTGAAAACATTTGACCTAAATTGACTACATGGATATTTAACACATCTCAAGGCCAAGTTCAAAAGCCATCCATCACTTCCTACCTGGATCACCTATCTGGCCCTTTGAGAACACTAACAAGGGGGCAGGATCTGGGAGGTGGAGCTTAGCATGAGGGAGTTGTGGCACCAAGAGTCACAGCACAGGCTGAGCCCTTCCTTCTTTCTTTTTGCTGGGTAGTTCTGACTGTGATGGAAGGTGCTGAAACATAGTGTAACACAGAAAGTATTGGTTTTGAAGTCAGGCAATTGTGTTTTCAAAATGTATATTTTATTTAATAGCTGGGTGATCTAGGTCAAGTCATTTAACCTCTCTATAACTTGTTTTTCTCATGTGTAAAGTAGGAAATCAGAATAACTAACTTGGCTGAGCTGTTTAGGAATTATACACATATAGAATCTTCCACAATTTTGAAAAAAAATATATATTATCTTTTCATTTCATTTCTCCATCAACTTTTTGAAGAACCCTGGCACAAATACACATGCTCACATAAGATGCTTGGTGTGGCGGAGCCTGGCCCATGACTGGTGCTCTATAATAAAAGAATTCTTTTCTCTTGCTCTGATCCATCTCTCACTCTCCTCATGAAAGCCATCTGTGCAGTCCAAATCCATGCAAGTGAACAGACCTCCTTTCTATGGAAGAGAAATGCAAACAGTGCCCAATGTTTAGTAGGTTTTCTGGCACAGTCAGTCCTCTGAATCCATGCATTCTACATCCTTGGATTCAACCAAAAATGAATGAAAAAAAATGACACCATTTTGTGACTATAGTGAACATATACAGACTTCTTTCTGCCATTATTCCCTAAACAGCACAGTAAAACAAGTCTTCGCGTGGCAGTTACATGCATTAGGTATTAGAAGTAATCTAGAGACAATTCAAAGTGTATGGGAGGATGTGCTTAGGTTATAGAAAAATACTATGCCATTTTATGTAAGGGACATCCGTGGATTTTGGTACCCGCTGGGGCATCCTGGAACCAATCTCCCATGGATGCTGCGAGATGACCGTGTATTCGTTGAATTGAATTGAACTGAACTGTGCCCAGAATTTTATGTACATAGACAACTTCTTGGGTTTGCTTCACTGGTTTCTGTATTTCTCTAAAATTAAACATGACTTACTCCTGCCTGGAGCTTCTGAGTATTTTAGCTGCAGTTATGAAGGGTTTATAACTTTTGCTTATGAAGAAGTACACATTTGGTCATGTGTTTTCATATAAATATACTAATACCATTGTGCAATTAAAGAAGGCATTGAGCTCCATGGTTGAGATACCCATGCCTCACATCCGAGTAGCTGAGTTCAATCCCCAGCTCAGGTTCCTGACTCCAGCTTCCTGCTAATGTGCACCATGGAAGGTGATGACTCAAGGACTTGGATCTCTGCCACCCATGTGGGAGACCTGGATGGCATTCCAGCTCCCGGCTTTGGCAATGGCCCAGTCCAAGCCATTGCAGGCACTCGGGCAGTGAAATCAGCAGATGGGAGCACATGCTCTCTCTCTTTCTCTTTCTCTGTCTCTCTCTGACTGCCTGTCAAATAAATAAATAAAAACAAAACTGAAGGATCACCTTTCAATCTATATGCCACACATTCTGGACTAGTTTTCTGACAAAAAAAAAAAGGAGAAAGAGAGACTGTACAAAAGCTGCAGTTACAGCTGTATGTAGAAGAGAGGGCAATGTCTTAATATTGCAGAATATTAGCATCTTGTCAGCCAAGTGTGCCATGGGATTTGGGGGGTAGAAGGAAACTTGGAGGTCATCTAGTCCTACCCCCAACCCCAGGCCACGTCTGCCAGCTCATGTCAGGGAACCTTGAACAGCTCTGGCTCCACAGGCACTGGCACCAACCCCAGCCCATGCTGCCAGGCCCTGGGGCAGCAGATGCCCACAGCTAAGGGGGTGCTAATAGGCTTGGGCGGACACTGTTGACCACCACACATTGAGGATTCCTGTCTTGTCGTCTCCATCTCACAAAATTAACCAGACAGGTGCCAGGGTTAGTGAATCAGACATGTTTTAAGGCATGGAGACGTAAAGTATAAGCATGTTCGTATGGGCGAATATGAGTATGTGAAGACCTAGTGCACTTATACCCACCATGAAGCACACAGTGGGCACTCACATGATATAGTTCATAGTCTATCTCTTGGAGATGACATGTTACTTTTTAAAGAGTGTTTGCTTATTTAAATTTTATTTATTTTTGATTTATTTGAAAGAGAAAAAAGAGCAATTGATCTTCCATCCACTCCTTGACACCCCAAATTCCTGCAATAGCTGGGGCTGGGCCCTGTTGAAGTCAGGTGTCTGGACACCATCCAGGTTTCCCACATGGATCAAAGGGACCCAAGTACTTGATCCGTCATCCAGAATGTGCATGAGCAGGAAGCTGAAATTGGAAATGGAGCCAGGACTCAAACCAGTTACTCCCATGAGGGATGTGGTTTCCCAAGCAGTGTTTTAACTGCCTGTCCCTGCTTGGGTTATGATCCCATACTGTTTTATCACATATTTCTTTCATGAAAATGAAAGCTGGGAATGCCATCCAGGTCTCCCACGTGGGTGGCAGAGATCCAAGTCCTTGAGTCATCACCTTCCATGGTGCACATTAGCAGGAAGCTGGAGTCAGGAACCTGAGCTGGGGGTTGAACTCAGCTACTCGGATGTGAGGCATGCGTATCTCATTTATTTGTATTACTACTTTACATCCTTGACATTGAGTCAGTGGAGATGGAATTAAAACCTGCCAATGGTGGTAGTCCACGTTCTAGTCCAGACAGGGGCCTGGGGAATCCATGAATCTCTCCCTTCAGTGACTCAGTGGCTAGTCCCTTGTCTGCAGACCTAAAAACCTTCTTTACATGTTAAATCATCATTGTGTCATGGGGTCACATTTTGATACCAGCGAAGTAGTTATATTCCAAAGTTTCCCTCTGAACAGTAAATAGTTTCCTTTTCAAACAGCATGATTTTTGCAGCTTTTATTCCACGCCATCACGGTGTTAAGAAAGCTGTCAAGTTATGGAATTTCATGGAGAAATGTGAAGTGGCCTTTGTAAGCTGCAGAGGAAGCCTCTGAGGCCTGACATTCTAAACATGATGGCTCTATTTACATATATATTGTCCTTCCCAGGAAGAGTTGTAGGTTGCTTTGGGTTTGGGATTCCTGCTGTATGTAGACAGCTTCCTCTGTCATCTGGGGCTTTGTCTTTCTTTTATTTCTGCATGTTTGCATTAATTCATTCATTCATTCACTCAAGCAGAGTTTATTGTTTTGTCTTTGACATCTGGGCGGCTCAGTCTCCTCTCTGAGGTTACGAAGGACAAAACTTTAAAGTCCTTCCATATCTTAACTGCATCTCTATTTTTGGTGGGGGTCTCTTGCACCTCCCATGGTGACAAACATTTACTAAATAATGACTGTTCCACAAAAACTAAATTTTCCCCTAAACAAATGGGACTCACAAGGATTAGGAGCCAGGGTTGCCTGGAGAAGGGAACCCAGCACTCCTGTTAATCATCAACATTGCATTCTTAACGATTTTGAGCCACCCAAAGAATTTTCATTCAATAAAGGTTTGCTCCTCATCCTTGTGAATCAGGGCTCCATCTAGAAAACTTCTCAAGAAAACTAGCTCACATTTATCCCTAGGTTAGACTTTGGCTTTCTCCTTTGCTTCTCCTCTCCTTGGCTTGGGTTTTCTGGACTTGTCTTGCCAAGTCTTGCTGAGAAGGCAAGTAAAGCAGTTTGTTCTTGTCCTTGGTTCTGAACCAGGGCTCAGGAGGGAGGGGGGCAGGGAGAGGAGGGAGTTTCAATGAATGTCACCCCTGGGAAGAAAAAGCTACGTGTGCATTCAGTGCCTCCCTGTGCTACCCATAACTCTAGCAAGAGCTGCTGCAGTAATTAACTGCCCTCTTCTGAACTTGAATGACATGGCAGCCTCTGTGCTCAGAGCACACCCGTGTCATCCCATGGGGTGCTCACGTGTCATCCCATGGGGTGCTCACAGCATCCTGGAAAGACACCTGATAGTATTCCCCCCTTGCAGATGGTAAAACTGAGAACGCAAAGGTTGCATGAACTTCCCAAACCCCTCTTCAGTGAGTGGTGTCTGGGTTGGGATACAACACAGCGTTGGGTCCCCCTGCCTCCCTCAGCCAGTTTCCATGCCAGAAAGAAAATGGGAGCCAGGACATGGCTGGGGTTTTCACCCTTGTGCAATGTCAATGGGGTTAGGGCATTTGTTACTTACTTCCCCATTTTACTTCCTCCTCCATAGAAGTCCAAGGGTCCAACGGACAAGATGCCTCCCCCACTGCAGAGTCCCAGGACATGTGATAGGGATGAGGGCAGCAAAATGAAAATCAATGCAACGACTGAATCAGTGGATCCCATCAAGGAAGAAAGCACTATGGGATCTGGATTTGGGATTTTCTGGGTGGTTTCTATCACAAGGCCTGTTTCCCCACAAATGTTTGAACATTTTACAGTAGAACAGAGGAGCTTACCTGTTGAGAGTGAGAAGCCTAGGTGAAAATGTAATATATGGATCTGTTCATTGTTTTCCCTCATTTGACCTATGCTAGTTCTTGTTAATCATGAACTTATACACAGCCATGCACCTCAGAATGTGCATATCAATTAGGGTGAAGAGGAGAGTTCAGCCAGTGTTTGTTCAGTTCATTCATTTAATGAGCAAATAGACACTGAGTCCCACTTCTGTGCTGGTTTTCAGGCACAGCAGTGAGGACAGGAAGTTGTAAAACAAGGGCCCTTGACCTTGCGGAACTAATAGGATTCTTGTATCTGGAGACACCAAACACCAAGGGAGATCTAAGCCAAGGACCAAAGGCTGTTGACACCTGTGGGTCAGTTATGGGAGATAGAGGGCAAAGGCTCAAATGTCGTAAGGATATACTTTATCCTCGGTGGCTGGAGAATAAACTTACCTTTTTCACAGTGGCTTTGTGCAACTCACACATGGGAGTGGAGAACGTCAGAACAACGGATCTACGTGGAGAAGAGCCAGGGGGAGTTGCTCAAGGCCTGTGCTTTGGGGTAACAATGCAGAAATGGCATGAAGGAACAATTCCAGCAGATCACAGGACCATAGTTAGGACAAGGTTTATATCCTCAAAGCAGGGTGATTGTGCTAACTCTTAGGTGTATGCATTTTTAAATATGGGACAATGGGGAGAGGAGGTCTGGCAGAGCCTTTGTTAGGACAATATTTGAAATGAGTACTGAAAACTGAGCAAAAAGGAAAGGAAGGGTGTTCTGGAAGAGCAGATAATGTTTGCAAAGAAGATGGGGAGGCCAGCTCCTCCTCTGACACAGGGGTAGACTCCCTCCCCTTAGGATATCACCCGCAAAGGGAGATTCCACCAGGAGTGGGACCTGAAGGTGTGCTCCTCACAGTCATGTTGACAAGGCCAATTTTTTTTTTCTTTTGCATGCATGGTGCCTTGACCACTTAGGCCCTGAAGATGGGCTTTAGATCACTGATTTTAAACATTCATGAATTACCTATTACATCCTAGCCTTCTGTGGGTAAGTACAGCTGTAGGAGGGAGGGGACCCAGGTAAGAGTGACAGAACAGATGGCATCCGTCATAGGGCATGAAGCCCGTGGGCCAGGCAGGTAGGCTGCAGGCTCTCACTCTCTGCAAACTAGGCAGTGGGCAATCAATGTGAAGTGGTTAAAGTGATCCAAGTTAAGTGAGCAGAAACTGGAGAGGTTGGAGATACTTTCTGCCTTCCCAAGTGAATTAAATGCCTTGGTAGATGAGGCAAAGAAGAGGTGTTGGGCATTCCAGGAAGAGAACATGTTATATGCAATGCAAGGAGCCACAAGTGTGGCGTAAATTTGGGAATGATGAGAATTGTAAAGTATAGATTAGGGAGCAGTGGAAAATAAAAATTAGACCCAGATGCTAGAGGGCCTTAAAAGCCAGGCTAAGCTTATGTTTTAGTAGACGATGGGGAGCCATAGAATTTTCTTGAGCAAGGCAGTGACTTAAGATGAATTTGTCAGAAAGGAAAGATAAATTGGTGTGCAAGGAGCAGAAAGGTAGAAGGTCCAGAAAAACCACCATCATCTAAACATGAGATACTGAGCGCCGGACCAGGGCTCCTGCTGTTGACATAGGATGCGGAATAAAAATTGAGAGATGATTACTGCTGGTGATTTATACTGTGTGTGAAATGGTGAACGAAGTACACTGTCTGAAGAGCAGTATAATATTTTGGGAAAAGTGCTGAGATGTAACAAAGCAATGTTCTTTTTTTAAAAATTTATTTATTTTTTTAGTTTTTTGACAGGCAGAGTTAGACAGTGAGAGAGAGACAGAGAGACAGAGAAAGGTCTTCCTTCCATTGGTTCATTCTCCCAAATGGCCACTATGGTCAGTGCGCAGTGCCAATCTGAAGCCAGGAGCCAGGTGCTTCTCCTGGTCTCCCATGAAGGTGCAGGGCCCAAGCACTTGGGCCATCCTCCACTGCCCTCCTGGGCCACAGCACAGAGCTGGACTGGAAGAGGAGCAATCAGGACAGAATCTGGCACCCCAACGGGGACTAGAACCTGGGGTGCTGGCGCCGCAGGTGGAGGATTAGCCAAGTGAGCCCTGGCACTGGCCAAGCAATGTTCTTAACAACTAGTTAAAATACTAAACATTTCTTAATAGAATTAGGGAGAGTGTTGTTTCAGGAGTAAGGAAAACACACGTTTGGCACTGTAGCCACCAAGACCACCTCCAGGGGAAGCTAATGCTTCTCTTTGCCTAGACCTAACCAGCCATTTGCTTTCCTCCACACCTCGCAACACAAAGCGCCAAAGAAAAACTATTCCTTTCAAAACAGACTGTGGGGTGCAATTGAACGTATAGTCTATTCAGAGTAGACAAGCATTAACTCATCTAAAACATGCTCCTGAACTTGGAAAAAAATGTTCCCAACTATGCAGGGTTCAGCATGAAAGCAGGCAGGGAAAGATTTTAGATTGGGGAAGGGGAGCAATGAAACAGAATCACCTGGAACCACAGGTGCTTCCTGATGCCTCGGTGAGGCTATATTGAGCCCTGCTGAGGATGGAAGACCAAACCTGATGCCTGCTCCCCAGGAAGAGAATCTTGAAAAACCAGAAGGAATTCATGAACGTGTTGTGGTTCTGTTCTTGCTTTAAAAAAAGCAGTTTCTGCTCGCCAAAAACTCTCCACCTGCTTCCTTCCAAGAAGCTGACTTCTGAAAACTGAAAACAACAGCCAACAGATGTTAAAGTACCCAAGAGGGAAGCTAGAGGAGGCGCTGGCCCTGTAAGTTGGACACACGCAAAGATGTGTGTTCAACACCTGGGCGTGGAATTAAACTCTTGCCCTGATTTTTAGTGGGAGCAGCACACAGCTTTTTTTGCCAGGAGCCCGGCCACTGTGGCCCCAGAGCCTTGCAGTAGTTTCTGACCCTTGCAAATCACAGAGCTGTGCTGGCTTCAGAATGATTCATTGAAAATATCCTGAAATCGATGAACTTGGGTATCTGAATAGTCAAATAATAGAGAGGATTTTTTAAGTGGTTCTTCCAGTAGTTTCTCAGTCACCTGGCAGGGATCATGTCCAGAATGCTGTCATAAATATGCAGCTGACTCACTGATGATGCAGCTGGAAGGAAAAGTTTAAAAAGATGACATCAGGAGCTGCATATTCTTGGAGGCTGGTATTCTCTACAGATTACTGCTGTTCAAATCCCACTGTTTGATGTTCGCTGTGCCACTCCAATTAATGTCTGCATTTGGTAACTTGTTTAGGAGTGGGTCTTCTTTAAGCTCAGACAGGTTCAATTATCCCTGAGATGCACTATTCCAAAATCGATGAGGACCTGAGAGTCATATTTATTTGCAATTCAGGGAGAGTGAAAGGTATCTTTAAATCCTTATGGTTGGTGATATATTAGCCACCTTCAACTCATTAATTAATTATTGTCATTAAATTAATCAATTGCATCTCACAAGTTTTGACAGATTGCTGCTCCATCATTATTCAGTTAAAATATTTTATAATTTTCCTTATAATTTTTAAATGGATCCATGCAGTGTTTAGAAATGTTAGCTTTCAAATATTTGGAGATTTTTTTTAATTAAAAAAAAATCTATATATATAGTTTAATTCCATTTTGGTAAGAGAGTATGCTGTGTGTGATTTCAGTCCTCTTACACTTGTTGATACTCATTTTATCACCTAGAAGATGGTCTATTTTTGGGACTGTTACATGTGTACTTGAGAATAATTTGTTATTATTGAGTATATTATGGTATAAATGTCATTTTGGCCAGGTAGTTTGAAAATATAGTTCAAGTCTTCTATACCTTATTGTATGATTTGAAAAACCAAAAGACGGTAGTAGGTTGTTCTATTTTTACTTCTGTTATGTTAGCTTTTGTATTTGGAAGCTCTGTTGTTAGATTCTTACACACTTTTTTTTTTTTTAATTTATTTGACAGGTAGAGTTATAGACAGAGAGAAAGGTCTTCCTTCCAAATGGCCACTTCCTTCTGCAAATGGTCGCTACAGCTGGCGCTGCGCCAATCCGAAGCCAGGAGCCAGGTGCTTCTTCCTGGTCTCCCATGTGGATGCAGAGGCCCAAGCACTTGGGCCATCCTCCACTGCCCTCCCGGGCCATAGCAGAGAGCTGGACTGGAAGAGGAGCAATCGGGACTAGAACTTGGCGCCCATATGGGATGCTGGCGCCGCAGGGAGAGGATTAACCAAGTGAGCCAAAGGTGCCAGCCCCAAGATACTTATATACCTATAATATTAATGATCAATAATAATCAAGGGTTTCTTGTGATTAATATTAGCACTGTACACATTTGTGTACATTTTTAACCTATCTGCATCTTTATATCTTTATATTTAATTTTTTTTTTTTTGGTAGAGAGCCTGTAATTGAGTCTGGCTGAAAATCTCTTAATTTGTGTGTCTATACTTAATGTAGTTAGCACTGTGGTTTGTTAAACCTAATGTTTTCTTTTTGATTTCTCTTTGTTCCATATTTTCTTTGTTCTTTCCCCTTTCTTCTAGCTTTGATTGAATTTAGCATTTTGAAATATTCAATTTTATCTTCACTATTGGAAGTCATTTTGAGCAGTGATTGTGAAAGTGTGGTCCAGATTCTCAGCATTAGCTGCTGTGTTATCTTACCTGGTTTGTTTACTTAACCTCTTCATAGACCTATTCCCAGACCTATTCGGTGGGGAATTCTGGTGGCACAGCCCAGCAAGCCATGTTAGTAAGCCCTCTTAGTGAATCTGATGAATCCCAAAGTGTAGGAACCACTGTTCTAGCATCTAAAATATACATATTAACACTCCATAGTCTACCTTCAAATTACTCACTCTGTCACTGGTGCAATTATTATCACAGTTTCTTTTTATACATTTATAGTAAAAATCCCACAATACATTTTACCTTTGCCTTAAACAGCTAATTGGAAAACTAGGGCAAAATCTTTTATGTGAGGGCTTCTGAAAAAGTTAATAAAATGCATATTATAAAAAATGGTACAAATATTTAAAAAGTTTTTTGTACCAACATAAAGTTATCTTCTAATTCCAGTTTACATGAATGTTTTGAAGAAACATTTATCTTTGTATTTATCTATGTATGTCCGATTTCTGTTGGTCTTTTTTCTTTTATGTCAAGAGCAACTTAAAGAAGTTCCTTTAATATCTCTTATAATAAGGTTTTCTATTGGCAAGACATTCTCTCAACTTCTCAGTTTATATTTTTATTTTTATTGACATTTTTTACTGAGTATATAATTCTAGGTTGACTTTTGCTCATTGAGTATTTTCAAACCATTACTGATTTGCTTCTTGTTTGCATCACTTTTGACATGAAATCAGTGTTTATTTCCACTTTCGCACTTTTATGTGTAGTATATCTTCCTATTGTGAGTTTTTAAAAAAACACATTTCCTCTGTATCCTTGATTATAACAAGTAAGTTATGATGTGTTTCAGTATTGTTTCCTTTATCAGGCTTGAGTTTCATTGTGCTTTTTGGCCTTGTGGATTTATACTTTTCATCCAGTTCGGATGATTTTGGTCAATATATCTTCAACTATTTTCTGCTCTCATCATTTGTTTGTTGCTCCTATATTAATAGATCACCGAAGCTCTCTTTATTTTCTTAGGGAACATTTTTCTCTTGCTGGCTATGTTTGTATATTTAAAATTTTAAAATTAGGTCTGCATAATTACTTATCTTCTCTTATCCATTTCTAATTTGCTCTAAAACCTATCCAGTTATTTTTTCTTTTCATGCATTAACTTCTTTAGCAATTCGATTGCTCTTTTTCTTTTAATATCTTCCATTTTCATGTTCCTTATATGTATATTTCCTTTAAATCTCCCCTAATGGTTCTATTTCTCTGTAATTTCTGTCTATACTTACAAATTAATTTTTCTATTAATTTCAACTATCATAATTTTGCTTTTCCATATGGCTAGTGATTTTTCATTAGATGCTTGACATTTTTTATTATGTTGTTGAATGTACGGGTTTTGTTTCTTCCTTTAAAGGGTGTTAAAATATTATTTTATTAAAAGTTAAGCTACTGACAGTTTAGCTTGACCATTTTGGTGCTTTAAAAATGTTCCTGGGGTTGGGGGCATTTTAAGAACAGGTATAAGGGGCTGGTATGGATAGTCTATCCCATATGGGTGCCATATGAGACCCAGCTACTCCACTTCTGACCCAGATCTCTGCTAATTGCCTAGGAAATGCAGCATAAGATGGTCCAAGTACTTGGGTGCGTGCCACCTATGTGGGAGTCCCAGATGAATCTTCCTAAATCAGCAGATAGAATCTCTCTCTCTCTCTCTCTCTCTCCCTCTCACACACACCTTCTCTGTGTGTATCTCTTTCTCTGTGACTGTCAAATCAATAAAATAAATCTTTAAAAAAGCAGATATAAAATAATATTACTCAAGTTCTAATTTAGCTTTTTTTTTTTTTTTTTTTTTTTTTTTTTTTTGGCAGGCAGAGTGGACAGTGAGAGAGAGAGAGACAGAGAGAAAGGTCTTCCTTTGCTGTTGGTTCACCCTCCAATGGCCGCCACGGCCGGCGCGCTGCGGCCAGCGCACCACACTGATCTGAAGGCAAGAGCCAGGTGCTTATCCTGGTCTCCCATGGGGTGCAGGACTGAAGTACTTGGGCCATCCTCCACTGCACTCCCTGGCCATAGCAGAGAGCTGGCCTGGAAGAGGGGCAACCGGGACAGAATCCGGTGCCCCGGACCAGGACTAGAACCCGGTGTGCCAGCGCCACTAGGGGGAGGATTAGCCTATTGAGCTGCGGCCCCGGCCTAGCTTTGTTTTTAAGTTGTGTTTTGGGGGGATGGAGGTATCTATTGAGTGCCCTGAATATTTGATGAAATCTCACATCTCTGTCTTTACAGTCAAATGTCTCCCAGTTCTGTATAGTCTTTGAGATTCATTCAGTGTTTAGATACTGAGTAGTTTTTTGTCTTCACACAATGTCACTCTATTAATCACAGCTTAATATTCAGAAAAAGACTCAAGGAGGGGCTATGCTGATTTCTGCAGCTTTTCTTCTGCCACCTTTCTTCTCTACAGCACTTTGACTTGCAAATATTGGCTTCCTGAGCCTCCTGAAACTCACCACTATCTCCTCACCTCAGTGAGAACCAAACTCTGCTTAGGTTCTCTCTCCTTGAGATGTAGTCCATAAAGTGCTCTAGGAAGAAAGTGAGCAATCATAGAACCTTGTTCTATTTCTCTTCTCTGTATGGTCATACACTCAAGCTTCTTGCTGTCCATATTTTGTAGAGATTTCTTTTTAAATTTTTATTAATATAAAGAGAACAGATTTCATGTATTTTGTTGATAAATTCCATGAAGATAACCATACTTCCCTCCATCCCTCCCTCTCTCGGTTCCCCTTTGTTCCTTCTTTTCTTTTGTTTTTCCTGTAATTTTTGAAATAACATAGTCTCAATTTATAATATTGGCTAAATGCACCATTAACCATAATATTCAACAAGTAAAAAGTAGAAAGACCACTGTTCCACAGGAGTATAGTTAAGGGATAAAGCCAATACTCAAATCATAAAGTATCAGTTTCATTCTTATACCTTGTTCTTTTTTCTTTGTATTCTGTATTAACTACCACATGTCAGAGAAAACTTATGATATTTGTCTTTTTGGGACTGGCTTATTTCACCAAGCATAGTGGCCTCCAGTTGCATCCAATACAGGATTTCATTCTTTTTTATGGCTGAGTAGTATTCCATTGTGTATGTGTACTTCATTTTCCTTATCTAGTTATCAGTTGTTGGACATATGGGTTGATTTTTTATCTTGGCTATAGTGAATTGAGCTTCAATAAACATAAGGGTACACATAACCAGTTCATTTGCTGACTTCATTTCGTTTGAGTAAATTCCCTGGAATAGGATGGCTGGGTCATATGGTAGATCTATTTTCAGATTTCTAGGGAATCTGTATATTGTCTTCCATAATGATTGTACTAGTTTACATTCCCACTAACAGTGTATGAGCTGGCGGGCTCATGTAGTGGAAGTCATGTCCTAGGAGACTTTTAGGAAGGTGTTAGAACCACAAAGATACGCTTGGCAGATTTAAGTCAATTAATGGGTTCACACAGATGTGATACTCTGTTCCCCTGAGCCTCTGTTGTCTTACTGTTTTAGTGTTGTTTGGCCAAATGGTGAAAAAGTGGTCATTAACTTGAACATTTTTTAAATTGCTACTGGGATGGTAGAGTGGAGTTCGTTTCCCCTTTCTAGGAGAGAAATGTCTTACAAGGCCTTGATCTGTAGTGTCTTTGTATTTCCCAGCGAATAGCCATTTTTGCCCATAGTTCATTTTTGAGATGTTGATTGTAAGCCCATGATTGGAGAGCAAGTCCTTTACCAGTTACTCATTATGGTCATTATGATGAAAATCTTTCATTGATTGGCTTTATGTTTTTGCTTAGATTTGAACAGCAAAGGATTAATTTGCTTCAGAGAGAAAAGCCTGTAATAAGGTTCTCAAAGTCTTCCTCCTTCTCTTCTTCCTGTGGAAACCATTACATTGGAAAATTCTTCAGCTTAATATCTGATAATATGGCTTTAGTAATGTCTATCTATATATTGGAAAATTGTGTGCTGTCTTCCATTTTGGTTTATATCTTTAAGTTAAAAACTTTTTAGGGCATTTTGGTACTGTATGTATTTGCATATTACATAGATTAGAGTAGGTGTATATTATGGAAAAATACCCCAAATTCCAATGGCTTATAGTCTAAGTTTATTTCTCACTCAAGCAAAATCTGCTTACCTAGGCTATTAGAAGTTGTAATTGTGCAGTCTCCATGCTTTGCTACCATATTCGCTGCTAAATGAAGAGAGGATGGGAATCTCTTTCAGGATTTTTATTGCCTGAACCTAGAAGTGAACATGTCATTTCCATTCATAGTCTTTGTGGTTAAATACTTGGCTCTATCCAGGTGCAAGGACTCTTGGAGGTAGTTTCCAGTGTGCCCAAGAAGGGGAAGACACAGTATTGTTGGGCACTACTGATAGCTGTCACAGAAACCTGATGATATACTTCTCTCCACTGCTGCACAGGGTGTGTCAGGCCATTTACATGTCTGTAATCACTCCAGCTGTTCAAAGGAGTTTCTTGTCTGTTTTCTTACTACGTCTCCAAATCAATCTGTGAGTTTTGAACGACAGATTGTTGTAGCCATATTACTTTGAGTAATATCTGGTGAAGCCATGCACAGATCCAGAGACAGAAACTGAGAAGAGTTTTACAGACATTTTTATACCCACAGTTCCCTGGGAGGAACACAGCATGACATGGAGGACCACCTGGCAGAAGCATAAGGGTCAGTCAGGAGGCAGAGGGAGGGAACGGAACTGTGGGCAAGCAGTTTTATAATGTTTCTGCAGGGAGGAAAGGGCAAAGTGGTTTAGGGTGGGCTAGTCAGAACTCTTTCAGCTGGCTCTGAGGCTTAGGGCTGTTCCTCGTTGTCTGCTACCTTGGCCCTGGGGTGATGACTCTCATGCATCTTGGCCTGAAGTAAGTCCCTTAATGGTAGTGCTTGTAGGTGTGGACTGAAAAGGGAAGAGAAACTGATTAGCCTGTTGCCAGGGCTTCAGAAATGGGTCAAGACAGCATTAAAAACATATTTATTTATTATCCTCATTTTACATTTAAGGAACTGAGTTACTTTGGGGCTAGCTCATTTTCTCAAGATCATCCAGTTATTTCCTGGATGGCCCTTGAGTTGGAACACAAAGGCCTCACTCACTGATGGGAATACTTACCATTGCATGGCCTTATATGTAAGAGAGGATTAATGAATTCTTCCAGAAATCATACTACCTAGCCAGATGCCTGGTCTCTCCACTCCTGGCCTCAATTATGTTTGTGGTCCTTCCACCTCTTATGCAGGACCATGGTGTGGCAGTGTCCCGGCAGGGTTACTAGACTCAGAGGGGCCTTGTTCCCCAGTTCTCAGTGAAGGCAGAGTCTTTCTAAAGAAAGCCTATTAGGAGGCAATAGCAGGTGCAGTGGCCAGAGTGATAGATTTCTAGGGGATAGCAACAACAGAGCTGGTAAATGATGTTTTCCCGACTACATCCCCTTAGAACAGAGGGTGACCTAGAACCGTAATACCATCCTTTCTCAGGACAAGTGGCATAGACCAGCCAGTCAGTTGTGCTTCAGAAATCTTGATAGTTGAATAGTGCTCCTCACCTACCACTGACCTCTAAGCAATGTTGTCTGCAGCAGTCCTGCTGAGCACAGTGTCCAGCTTTCTGAGGAGTAGTCTGGGAGGTTGGCATGTGTTGGTGTGCAGGCTTTGCAGTTATTAAGACTTACTTGCAAACATCATAAAAAAGCTAAATTGAGTTAATTTCAGTTTCTTGAGTTGAAACACTGAATTAAAAAACAATTTAAGTGTCTCACTATATTAGAAAAAAATCAATGGTTTAAAATTAATTTCATTTTTTAAACTCACTGTTAACTCAATAAAGCCTTTTGGGCTTTTTAAGCTAATTGTCTTTGAACTCATTCTAAATTCAAAAGTCTTTATAATTTTGATAATATTTTAAACACTATCCTCACTAAAGCAGTTTGTATTATAAACTTAGAAGTATATGAAAAAATTAATGCGGCTCTAGTACAAGAATGATACAGTTTTTTGAGTCATTCCTATTATTTTTTATAGAATAATGGGAATTATGTTATCCTATTTTGGTTTAAGAAAATTTTATGTGTGTGTGTGTATACCTATGTGTGTGAGCAAGCCTTTAGGGATTCATATAAAACCTGAAAGGCTACAATGTTATCTTTAGAAGATGGAAAACATGAAGGCTTATCTTAAATTTTTGCACTTCTAATTTATTTCTGTCAAGTTTAAAACATTTATAATTGGTAAGCTAAGTAACAATTTTAAAAACATTTTGAGCCCTGAATGAGTTTCAATGTGGTCAGATCCATTTTTCTTACGTATGAGTGGTACCCCAGGCTCCTCTGGGCAGTGTAGTCACTCTTTTATCACAAACATTTTCCATGTCCTTGGTGTTCCACAGCAGCAATCTTGTAAATAGCTTTGTAATACTCCACTTTATACCTGTACAATGAGGTATTGTCAATTACTTAAAAATCTCCACAGGAACCTACTAGGGTCATTGGGTATAACGTGTAGATTAGGAAAAGCAAGTACTTTTCACAATTTTCCATTCCCCTCTCTCTAGAGGAATGCATTTCTAAAAGTTAAATGCAAATTTTTATAGGTCTTTTATTATATATGTACAAATTCAAACAGTACAAGGGATATAAAATGAAAAGTAAAAGAAGCCTATGTTGTTTCTCTCCATATCTTCTTTTAACTATTTCTAGTTTTGTAGCCTAGGTATGATTTCCTAACCTGAAATATCATTTGTTGTTTTGCTTCGTATTTGAGAAGTGTATGTCAGTTGAGCTACTTTTTTCTCTTTGCAACCTTCAGTACTCATATTTTAACTTTACATCAATCAGCTTATTTTCTGGTTTAGGGGTTTTATTAAAATGTCTACTCCTTGGCCCATCTACATGCAATTACATCTCTTGTTTCTGTTAGACCTCCTGTCCTTATGCCTTTCTCCTTCAGGGTCAGGGTTGGTAAAGGGTTAGTGAAGATGATTCTACATGCTTTGCATGGCATTTAGATACAGACTTGGATTCCAGCTCATTCAGTGACCCCACTATTCTTACTACAACAGCTGTAGGCTTTAGACTCACGGACAGCAGGCTCAGTGTTCCAACTGATACAGTGGAAAGGCAGAGATGGGAAATGTGTAGCAAAGTCTCCTGATTTGTCCTCTTCTACTGCCTTCAGTCTGTTTAGTTAGCCAGGCCTGACTTCTGTTAGCATATGGGCATAAGGCCCACAAAAGCATTAAGCTATGATTAAACAAAGCACGCTCTTCTTTGGACATGCCATGAACAAGAAGGAAGATCCGTCACCAGATATTTTTCAATATTCCCCAAGTTAATAACTGCCTCCAGAGGGGAATAGGTTACCAGCCAAGGGCTGGGATTTTCTGGAAGTAGTTTTTTTTCCTAGAAGTGTTATCTCAATGACCCTATCCATCAGCTTGGGGTGGCACAGGGTGTCAGACTTTTCAAATGGAATAGAGTTTCCAAGATCCCTGCCAGTTGTGGGCAAGCAGCAAGGAGATTTTGAGGGAACAGTAATTACTGTGACCAAGAAAGAGCTGTGCTCTGCACTCTGTGCCTTTGAGAAATAATCCTCCTCTCTGTACAGCACTTTTCAGACCACTCTTAAACCCATCTTTGAGTGGATTACAAATGTCATTAACATCAGTCAGACCTAACCTACCCATTCTTCCGCCAATAAAAGCAAGGTTAGGACAGTTATGCTGCTGGCTTCAGTCATCAAGGATTTTCCACACCTTGTTCCACATCATGTACCCCAGTTCTTTCAGTTTCTTAGCCATGCCTAGTTACCCATTATTGGCTTCACTTCTGCCTTTTGGTAAAATGCTTTGATACTTTTAAGATTTTATTTCCTATCCTTTACTGCTGTTTTACCATCTAATTTGCCTGTCTGTCCTTTTCTTGAAGTGATTCATCTTTATCAAGTATTTCCAAGACATTCCACTTGATATATATACATAAAAACAACTCTTTTCTTGTTCATCTTTCATTGGTTTATGTGACATTTAATTAAATTACATAATTGCAAGCACACATATAACTGGCATAAACAGGTTTGGGTACAATCACAGCTGAACTGGCTGAGCATCTAACTCAATTGGTGGAAGCAATAGTATTAGTACATATCAGAAATTAGCTGACTAGCAGAGAACTTTCAGCGTGCTGTGCCATCTGTCAACATGATTTTCCAAAGATATGGAGGGTACTCATTAAGTATATGGTTAAGGGGAGAGCAGTTGAAAGAACATTTGCTTCAATGAATTCCATGAAGACTTGTCTCACAGTTCTAAGAGCACAGAGGATACTGCTCTAACTAGCATCTCTGGGACCTGAGTCTTGATCAGTCTTTGGGAGTAGAACCTCCACAAACCTGTTATGAATGTGGGAAGATGTGGCGATGGTTCAGACTGCAGCAACTCTGAAACTGTCTTCCCCACATCAGAGTTCAATATCAGGCTCATCAAATTGCAAAGGTGAGCATACCTGCAATCTGTCTACTCTGGTAGGCAGAATGATGGACACTCCTACAGATGTCCTGTCGCTCCCCCACTCGCGGAGGAACGACACCAGACCCTGCGCTGTTCTCTTTCCCTGGCCCTTCCCGGGTTTGCTGCCGCTCCCCCCTGCTTCCACAGAGGAGCAGCACACCGCCGGCTGGCTCTCTCAGGGGTTCCTCAGATGTTCCTCCTGCATGTTGTCTCTCTCCTCCTTTATAGTCCTCTTCCACCAATCCCAACTCTGCTGGCGTTCTCTCCCCACGCGCTGAGCACGCTGCTCTCCTCCAATCAGGAGCAGGATCAGCTCCTGCAGCTTGTTAGTCGAATTGGTGAGGCAGCTGTGTGGAAGTTGTTTATTCCCTCTCAGCGCCATATGACGGGAGATCAGATGCATAGAATTAATCTTAGCAGTTCCAGTAATTTAGTCTAGTCTCAGTAATCTCAGTATTTGTCCTCAGTATTTATTTGTCCAGTCTTAGTACTTATTTGTCTCCCGGGCGACGGGCCCTGCCACGTTATGGGAGACGGGTCCTGCTCCCCACATGTCCAAACCCTAGTCCCTGAATCTGTGAATACATTATCACATGGCCGAGGGGAGTGCAGGGGGGACTAAGGTCATAGGTGTAGTTAAAATTGATAACCCTAAAAATAGAGAGATTACCTTAAATTATTCTGGCAAATCCAATGCAGTTACAAGAATTATTAAAAGTGGCAAGGGAAAGCCAAGGAAGGCTGTGAGCATGACATGCAACCATGGAGAATCTCAGAGTGATTGGATTTCAAATGTGGGGGGCAAGTCTCACCATGTTCCCAAATTTGTATATATTAAGTGCATGAAATTTGTATTCCTTAAATAAAATAATTAAAAAAAGAAAAAGGACTTGAGCACACATCGCTGGCAATGAAGGTAAGGGGAGGCAGCCATCCAAGGGCTGTGTGATGCTTTGAAGCTGGAAAGTCACAGAAATGGATTCTGCTCTGAAAACCTCTTAAGGGAACACAGCCCTACCCACACTGTGGCTTTAGCCCAGTGAAGCATGTGTCAGGCTTCTGGCCTCTGGAAACATAGGTTGTGGTTTTTAAGCCACTACGTTTATGGTAATTTGTTGCAGTGGCCATAGGAAACTAATGCACCTGTCTTTTTATTCCCCTGACTTCCTTCCTTTTTGCAATAAAGAAAATTACATTTAGAAAACTTGTTGAACCTAATCTCTGACTTTTACAACCCCTTCTCACTCCCTAATGTATTTAAACACAGTTTCAAAGCTGCTGCTTGCGACTTAAAGGAATATAAAATAGAGGGTCCAAACTCTTTGTAACCCTAAGTTTAAAATCCTTTAAGTGTCCAAGGAGAGGCTTTACACAAAAGTTCAGTTATGGATAGGGAATGAGCAACTAGCATGAAATGCTCTGTAGTGTATGATGTCTGATAAACCAGCCTCCTAGACAAGCAAGTGTTAGGATCCCCTGTTGGAGACTGAGGGGTCTCTCAGGACATCCAGCACCCCTGTCCATGCATTGCTTGGCTGGATTGTTCCCCAGAAAAACCTGCAAACACTTAAATAAACACAAGTTTATTGAAGGAATACCAGTTGCTGTCAAGTTTATCGTGGTCAATGTTGCCTCTCAGCACAGAACCTCTTACATTTGGACTGCGAGATCTTAAGGTTTTGTAACGAGAATGCAAAAGAGAATATTTCCATTGTTCAGCCACTGATAGAACGAGAGGAGGGAGCAGAACCTCCAGCCACAGGTACAAGGTCTGTTTCTCCAGCAAGGAAGAGGACAGTGAGGAGGTAGAACTTCCCCCACTTAAAATCCCACCTAGAGAAAAGATGCACCTCTAGAAAAATAATGTGTGGAGTGGTGCTGATTAAGTCTCAGGTGAGTGCTCGGCCTGTCAATGTTTCGGAAAACAAAAGAGGAACCTCCACCCCAGATCCATGCAGATGCCCTGTAGGAAAGGAATGAGACAGAAGAGAGAGATGGGTGAGAGTGTGAGAAAGTGTGTTTGCTTTGGCAACCTTGGGTCCATAGGGAGGAATGATAAAGAAGATTCCATCATGGGACCTTGTCCTCAGTGGGAAGGCCCTGGCCAAATTGTGGCAGTTCTTTGAATTCCCAACTAGAACAGCAGACTTGGTCTTTTTTTTTAAAGATTTATTTATGTATTTGAAAGTCAGAGTTACATGGAGAGAAGGAGAGGCAGAGAGAGGTCTTCCATCCACTGATTCACTCCCCAGTTGGGTGCAACAGCTGGAGCTGCAGCAATCGAAGCCACGAGCCACAAGCCAGGAGCCTAAAGGCCTCCCATGCGGGTGCAGGGGCCCAAGGACTTGGGCCATCTTCTACTGCCTTCCCAGGCCATAGCAGAGGGCTGGATTGGAAGTGGAACAGCCAGGACTTGAACCAACATCCATGTGGGATGCTGGCACTGTTGTGGCAGCTTTAACCGCTACGCCACAGCGCCGGCCCCCAGACTTGCTCTTGTTAGCAGCATAGATTCTCTGAGACTCATGAGTATGGTGGTAATCTATGTACTTTAGAGATTAAAAGTTTAGAAATGGGATAGAATTTTATCCAGGATAGATATGTGTGGCTTCGGACAAGGATCTAACCTCGGATGTGATTTCCTCAAGTGAAGAATTGGATCAGTGGTCCTGGCCTGTATCCTCAGACCTAAGAATAAAATGAGATATATTTGGAACTAACTTGTGAAATTCAAAGTACTTTGGTTAAGTAAGTGATGATTAATATTTTCACTGCTGTTAATAGATTAACTTGAATTCATACCAACTGATTAGAATCTGCAAATCTTTAGGATAATTTTTCTGTTGAAGTATTTTTTTTTTTTTGGCAAATGGAATTGACTGCTTTTTTCCCTCCTATGACCTTCTTTAATTATTATCTCTTATCCCTTTCCCTCCACTTGCTTGAATTCCATGTGCCCTATTTCTTACCCCCATGCATTCACTGGTCTATATCACATTGACTTGAATGTCCCCCATTGGCTTATGGAAATTGCCTTGGATAAGGTAACTAATGATTTGTAATTGTCATATTCTTTGTCATAAGAGTATGAACAATAATGACAGGGAAAGTTTATTGAGACTAAGTAGTGTAAGGCATGGCTCTGAGTGACTTACATGAATTAACTAATTTATGTACCTCAAGCAGGTACTTTTATCAGCCAGATTTTAATAATAAGGAAACTGTGGGAGAGAAAGGTTGGCTCTTGTCCCAGTCACAGAGTTAGGAAGATGTAAACCAGGCAGTCACATTCTAGTACCACACTTATAACTGCCTCTTTATTTGCCGCTGTCTTCTGTTAGATGTGGATTTTGCTTCCACGAACAACTCCAGGTTGGGGATGGGGCATTGAAAAGCCAAGTGTATGGTAGGCAGAGGAGATGGAAAAGATGACAAGTAGGTATAGGGATGCGACAGCTCTTGGCATCGAGAATTCTATGGCACGAACTGGGGTTGGCAGCCCTTCTGGAAATGCTTGGTCTGAAAATGTGATTAGGTAAATGCAGAAGGCCTGGCTGCAGAAGCTGTAACGTAGGAAGGCAAAGAGATCCTAGCAGGGCATTTGTATGTGACGACGGTGACAGCGGGTTGGGGGTTGGTGTCGCTCCCCCTCTTCGTGGAGGAACGACACAGGACCCTGCGCTGTTCTTTTGTCTGCTCGGCCCTTCCCGGGTTTGCTGCTGGTTCTTCCCGGGTTGGCTACCATCCCTTCCACCTCCGTGGAAGGGCGGTTCCCCCTGCCACTTTCCCCACTTCCGCGGGGGAGCGGCACACCGCCGGCCGGCTCTCTCGGGGGCTGCTCAGGTGTTCCTTCAGATAGATGTTCCTGATGCATGTTGTCTCTCTCCTCCTTTATAGTCCTCTTCCACCAATCCCAACTCTGCTACCCACATGCCGAGTACACTGCTCTCCTCCAATCAGGAGCAGGTCCTGCTGTTTATTGGTTGAACTGGAGGCAGCTGTGTAGAAGCTGTTTCCTCCTCTCCCAGCGCCATATTGTGGGAGAGCAGATGCATAGAATAAGTCTTAATTCCAGTAACTTAGTCTAGTCTGAGTTGCTCCCCACAGTTGGTTCCTCCAGATCTGGGGCACTGAAGGCATTGGGAGGCTGGTTCATGGTGGATCACTGGCGAATAATGCCTCTTTGTGTCGTTTGGTGACTTCAGTGTCTGTGGTTTTTCTGGTACATGAATGTCCCTGTCTTTCCTTCTTTCTCTGTGATGATGATGAATGGCTAACGTGCTTTACTGTCCACACATATTCATGACATGGGTTAAGATGTCAAACTGGCAATTCTAATAAAGCCGACAGTGCCATCTGTACTCTCCTGAGGGACTCAGTGAAACTGAGCAGAGAAAGCAGAGCCTATTGCAATCTTCCCATGTGTAGGTATCTCTACTTCAAGTGGGGGGTGGGTGGAGAGAAAGCAATACTTTTGAACATTATTTTGGAGAAAAATCCTCAAAAATGAACTAAAGTTTTAATCAGTGAGGATAGATTGTATTAGTTTTCTTGTGTAAGTTATGTTTCAGATTTACATAAATCAATTTTACCATTCATAAGTTTGACAAGTCAAGAAATGTTGAGCAATTTACCTGTTATTTTGCAGAAGCAATTTAGTAATCATATAAAATAAATAATAGTCAGTGGTATAAATAATCCTGGAATTCTTAATGAAGAGAAGAGCAAAGAGAGGGCTCTAGTCACGTCCTGAGGTCCACTAGATGTGGGTGTTGTCACACATGCAGTGCATGATTATGCACATATATGGGCACGTGCTTATGCATCTGAATACATGCATGGATGAAGACACCTTGGTTTTTGTAACAATGTTTTATTTTGTCAATATAATGCAAATAATTTTAGTGTGGCAATACTGACTCTTTGCAGAAAAAATTTTGATGGGCTTTTGTCTCCAGAATAAAATACCCTGGCTCTCTGGAAATCATACAGCCACTTAAATAATTTACTCAAATGGACATAAAACAGGACAGTTTCTACTGGGGAGCCCAATTACTTGCATGTGTTTCCCAGCTGTTCCAGAAATCCATACCCATGTTAGGAACATAGCTGTGATGCTCTGCTAGCTCTACAGAAGCCCCTCAATCTCTCCTCTCTGGAAAGAGGCTCTGATTATCTACCATTATCCTTCCTCATTCCCTTTTCATAATACAACATGATTGTCACCTGGAGTTTGAGCTGGGAACATGGCCCATGCGCATCCAGATAGAGGCTGATTACTTAGCCTCCCGACAGCCTAGCTGTGGCATATAATTAAATTTTGGCCAATAGAGTGATAATGGAAGTGATGAATGCAAACTTCCAGACCGAGATTTTTATAATGAGGCTATGTGCTTTTCACTTTTTATTTTCCCCTCTCTTTGTAGCTATGAAATGGCAATTGAAGTTTCATTTTTGGACCCAGAGATGCATGGCTAGGTCTAGGATGGTAGAGCTGCCCAACCTTTCTTGGACTGTTCAGGGGGAGAGAAATAAACTTGCTTTATTTAACCTTCTAGATTCTGGATCTGTTTTTGTTCTTAGGTTGGTTGAATTATAATGTAACTGAGCCATGCTCTATATGTAGGGCTCATTTGTACCCTGAAATAGTCTGGCTGACATCTTGCCAGACAGCTTAGATACAGTTCTTTAAGACCAGACAGATCCTTGTGAGAACACAGCTCTGAACATTGTGGTTTATCTAAACTGTAAACACCCAAAAAGTTTAGAAATGGAGGGGCAGGCCTGTCACCTAGAGGTTAAGATGCCTGTGTCTCACATCAGAGTACTTGGATTGGATTCCTGCCAATGGGAGGGAGTGCTGCAGATTCGAGCAGTTGGGTTGCTGCCACCTATGTGATAGACCTGAATTGAGTTCCTGGCTCCTGGTTTTGGCCCAGTCCTTTTCTGGCTGATGCAGGCATTTGGGGAGTGAACCGGAGGACTGGAAGTTCTATCTCTCTGTCTCTCAATTTTTTTTTTTTATAAAAGAAAAGAAATAGAATTAAATGTCATTGCTAGGAGACACCATCCAGAGGTTTATAATTTTTTTTGTTATTAGTTGTGGAACTTCTTATTTCAGTATAATTTTAAACTTACAGAAAATTTTAGAAAAATTGCAAGGATAGTACAGGGACTTATTTAAATCTTTTTTCCAGATTTACCAACAGTTTCTATCTTGTCCCATTTGTCATCTTCCTCTGTGGTGTGTATGTGTGTGTTTCTCTAGATAGTACTTTTTTTTTTTTTTCTGACACACTTGAGAGTAGAGAGGCTGTGCTTCATGATTTTGTACTTTTTTGAGAGCTGCAGGTAAATTATTTGTGGAATGTCCCTCAATAGTCATTATATTCATGTTGCTATTTGGAGTGGGAATATCATGGAGGTGCTATTGTGTCCATCTGTCCCTTTGATCACTGAGCTGAGGTGGTGTCCACTGGATTGTTTCTTCAATAAGTTGTTCTTTTCAGAGATATTGACACAACATAAATATCTGTAACTTATTACAGTCTCACCGTAAATTTGAACATTCATTGATTTTATGCGCTATGAAGTTTTTTTAAATGATTTTTAAATTTATTTATGTGAGAGTTAGGGTTATGGACAGAGATGGAGGGAGAGACAGAGAGAAAAATCTTCCATCTGCTGATTCACTCCCTAAATGGTTGCAATGGGCAGAGCTGAGCTGATCCAAAGCCAGAAGTCAGGAGCTTTTTCCAGGTCTTCTACGCAGGTGCAGGGGCCCAAGGACTTGGGCCATCTTCCATTGCTTTCCTGGGCCATACACAGAGAGCTGGATCAGAAGAGGAGCAGTTGGGACTAGAACCGGTGCCCATATGAGATTCCAGGCAGAGGCTTATCCCACTATGCCACAATGCTGGGCCCCTACGAGTTTTAAAATAGATTTACTTGGAGGAATTGTCCTATTTCAAAGAGGAGCTTACGACTCTCCAACTTGGAAGAGAAAAGACTGGGGTCTAATTCCAGCCCCAAAGCCCGAGACTTCCAACCCTGATTTCTTCGTTTGGCAAATGGAGAGGGGAAGGGGTAGTGTTCTTAGGAGAAATGACCTCTAGTGTTACTTCCAGCTCTCCAACCTGAAGGTTATGGTGTTTGTAAACAGAGGCATGGCTGGAAGGCACAGCTTCCTGAGGTATGAGACTTCCATATGTCTCCATGGCTGCTGTTCACTGAAGTGCCAGCTGTTTTCCCCAACAGAGAGGTTTTAAAACTGGCAGTTCGTTCTTGGAAGCTCATCCCATCAACAAGGGGACCTACTTTACCTCGTCATGAATGTGACAGTGCTTCTGCCCACTTTGGTCAACAGAGCACAATGAAAATAACACTGTAACTTCTGTGGTTGGGCATAAAACGTCATGTAGCTTCACTTTCATTCTCAGGAAGCCTGACTCCTGGAGGCCTGGGATGTCTTTTTTTTTAATATTTACTTTATTTATTTGAAAGAGTTACAGAGAGAGGTAGAGACAGACAGAGAGGTCTTCCATCTGCTGGTTTACTCCCCAGCTGGCCGCAACGGCCGGAGCTGCGCTGATCCGAAGCCAGGAGCCAGGAGCTTCTTTCAGGTCTCCCATGCGGGTGCAGGGGCCCAAGCATGCTTTCCCAGGCCACAGCAGAGAGCTGGATTGGAAGAGGAGCAACCGGGACTAGAACCAGTGCCCATAGGAGATGCCAGTGCTTCAGGCCTGGGCTTTAACCCACTGAGCCACAGCACTGACCCCCTGGGATGTCTTATGAGAAGACAGCTACCCCAAGGCCACCATGCTTGAGGAAGCTCAGTCCAGGGAGAGGTGCGATAACTAGAGAACCTCTGGTCAAAAGTCCTGGCTGAGCCCCATCTTTGAATTATCTCTGCTCACACATATGAGTGAGGACTCTCCGGATGATTCTAGTCATTTGAGTGATTACCAACTCTTTGAATCTTCCTTCCTGACATCAGCTATTATGGAGCAAAGAAAAGCCTTCCCACTATGTCCTGTCTCAATTCTTGATCCACAAATGCTATGAGCAGAATGAAATGGTTGTTGATTCATGGCATTTTAATTTGGAAGGTTGACTGTGCACAAGTAGATAGGTGGAGCATCTGCACCTTTCATGTCCCTCTCTCAGGGCTGTACCCCATCAGGTAGGAGCCAGCTCAGACTCTAGCCTGAGACTTTCTTTCTACTACTTGCCAATGAAATATATTTTAAAGCAAGATATTATGTATGATGAGTATGTTCTGTTTCTCCTGCGTCCTCCATGAGACAAAGTCATGATGTTTGTGGATTTTTGTAATGTGGGCATCCCAAGACTTATTTAATCACTGACATTTGGAGGAATCATGTCATGTTTATGGGCTACTGAAAACCTTTAGACAACAAGCATCATGAGAAATGTCAGTTGTGCTTTGCTTTTGGAATAGATATGATCCTGAAAGGTGGCCATCACATTTCTCTAGAGGCATGTCTTATAATGTGGACAAGGCAAGTCTGAGTCTCCTGTCTTCTTGCCTTGAATTGAAGACTGCAGGGCAGAATGAGAGACTGACAATTGACTTGACACAGAGATTTCCTTCTTGTGCTGTTTAGTGGCTGTCAAATCTGAAAGGAGGCCGAACCCTAACTACTCTCATTAATTAATTAATAAAACCAGCAGTTACGCTTGTTGTTGGTGTTAGGGCATTGATACAGGCAAGCCCAGTTCCTGCTCTCATGGAGGAATCCAGTCTAGTGGGAAGGACAATGAACATGTAAGTTGCAAATTTGGAAAATACACTAAGACCGTGCTTCTCAAGCTGTCTGTGGCAAGGGACCTATTATTTCTGTCTGTATAATTGTGTATCAATCTATGATTTTGATATCTAATCTATCATGAGTATATACATCCTATTATACATGATTAGAATACAGTTTGTGACAATGAACTTACCAAGTAAGTTTGACAAACTTGGATTAGTCTATACCCTGTTCAAAAAGATAAATCCATGGATTGATTCCTCAGATAGTACGGCAATGTCAAATTACTATACAGATATCTGTGTGTTTACTTTTATTTGTCTCCCTAAAGTACTTTTTACTCCGGCCCTGGTACACAGATGCTGTGAGTAGCACAGCTGTAGGAAAGTGGTGTACAAGGTTATCCTGCAGTTCATACCTGAGCCTAGCACACAGACTGGTATAGTTCTGGGTAGTTCACTGTAGGGAACTGGTGCAGAAGGTGTCATGATCATGTTGTTAGTTGTCCATCTTCACAGGTTATGACCAAAAATAAGAAAACTGGACATTGCTTTAGCACAATGCATAATCTTTTATGTTTCAATGATTTATTCTGTAAACAGAAGAGTTGATGAGCAGAGGCCAGGAGTTACCACCTCACTTCTCAGAATCTAGCCATTGCTACAAGAACATGTAGGTTCATTTCCCATAGTTCCCAGGATCATTCACCTGGGGTCTGGTGGGGATGCACATAGAGTCACCTGTGGTATTTGAAGACCTTCTGTCCCCAGGGATGATACAATGATTCCCCAAGGTACAGTGTTCTCCACAGGGCAGAAAGTGATTCTTTTTTTTTTTTAGTTATTTATTTATTTGAAAGTCAGTTACAGAGAGAGAGCTAGAGTGAGAGCGAGTGCAAGAGCTAGACAGAGAGGTCTTCCATCTGCGGGTTCACTCCCCAATTGGCCGCATCAGCCAAAGCTGCACTGATCTGAAGCCAGGAGCTTCTTCCCGGTCTCCTAAATGGGTGCAGGTGCCCAAGCACTTGGGCCATCTTCTACTGTTTTCCAAGACCATAGCAGAGAGCTGGATTGGAAAAGGAGCAGCTGGGACTTGAACCAGTACCCATATGGGATGCTGGCACTGCAGGTGGTGGCTTTACCCACTATGCCACAGCGCCGGCCCCCAGAAAGTGATTCTTAAAGTAGGTGTAAAACACCCTACTCATGGAATTCTCTGTGATGTCATCTGAATTTTACAGGTAAAGGAATAGCAGTATATTCATTAGGGAATCTCTCATTTGAACGGATAAGTAAGAAGAGGAACAGTCCAATTCTGGATGTTGTTTTCCAAGATTTTAAAAACTGAAAAAACAAACCCCAGATTCAGAATTGAGAGCATGGTAGCTCTGAATTCTTAAGAATTCTAATTATAAACATTTTCTTATAACTAATTTCGCCTTAAAACTAAACAATCCAAAATGCAGTACAGCAGCTAAGCATAACATTGCTTTAAACCCTGGCCATGCCTTGACAAAATGAAGGGAAGCTGGTGTGTGAGGGCTGGCCTTGGAAGTGCTCAGGGGGTGTGGCCCCTGGGGAGCATCAGTGCCCCCTCTATCTTTCATATCTAATCTGGCCACAGAACAGAACTTTGCAATAGAGCAGGACAATCAGTTAATCATTGACATCTTGCCAGCTGTGGAATGTTCTCAGCGAGGAATTGGAGCTGGCAAATAAAGTCCTGCTGCTTCTGTCCAGATCTATTTGTCTGAAAAAAAATCATTTTCACCTAAAAAAAAATCCAAAGAGTAGACAACAACAACTTCCCAAACCAAACAAGAAATAAAAAAGTCTACCCGAGTCGTTTCTCCTACTTCTCCTCCAAAATACCAGTGTTTATTTAATAGACCCACAGCCCCAGGATGGAAACAAACAGATCAATCATCAGGGTGTTCCCTCATGCCTATCATCCTGAAGTCCGTGGATGGTATTTATCTGAATCTGAAAGTCATCACACGGGGCACAGGTGCAGCTGATGTGGCATGACATTGGTGCTATATAAAGAGCTGTGAGTGACAGCAAAGAGGTAGCCGAGATGCGCCTGAGTGCTCCAGGCAGCCAGTCCATGTCCTGGCCCTCCTGCTACCAGCTGTAGGAGTCACCCTGTGGTCACAGCCACCATGTCTCCTCATCAACTTCAAAAGCAGTTGGCACCCTGCTTGCCTGCCGCCCTGCCTGTGCTCAAGACTGAGATGAATATCTATGGGTCCATCTTCCTCTGTTGGGATGAGCTCACTTTTACACTCTCTCCCTAGCATGGGAATGCACTTACTTCTCAGAGAGGACAGAAGTTTCCAGACCGAAGACAAAGACTGAAGCTTGAGATTTATGAGCTGCACAAAATTCATGCAAATCGGGAGCTTAAGGACACTAAATACTGTGATTATTCAGCAGGTTCAATAAAGGGGAGGACTAACACCACAAGGAAGCCAAAGCAACCTGGTGCTTTCTGTTGTACAACAGCATGAAATGCCTTGTGCATTTAGGTTGTCTGTGTCACACTGGTGGGCCATTGCTTGGGTTGAGGGCCGCTCCCTGGACATTTGGATGGTGTCATTGTGGAGAAGCAGCAGCCATCAGCAACATCTTTGTGATGAGCAAACAGTGGAGTTGAGTCTCCGGTAGGAGCCTCTGTCTATAGATGGAGCCCACTGGGAGCTGCTTGTGTGTTCTTAGGACATGGAAGTTTATACAGAAAATTTCATAGATGTTCACAATTCCCAAAGAGCCCTGTACCCAGCTAGGAAGGCAACACGTTCCTGAAATTTGTCAAGTGTGATTGCATAGAACACACATGGCTGGGGGCCTTATTCGTGGTGTTGCCACAGGGGGCTTGGTGACTTTCTAGTAAGGGAAGATAAGGTGCCTTAGATCTGTCAGTAAAGGACATCGCAAGTGAAGTAAGCCAAGGGGCAGCACTGCCCCTGATCCCCACCCAGGAACCAGGAACAGAGGTGTTGCCACTCGGGCTCAGCGTCACTCAGTGTCACTTTTCCCGTCTATGAAGTGGCTGATTCTGCTTCCCCTAAGGGCCCAGAAGCGTCACTCACTAACTGACACTGTGTGTGATGGGCTGTATGTACTACACTGTTGGGATAGGTGTGAGAACTGGGTTAGGGTCTCACTGGACTCTGAGAAGGGGCCCTGGGCTACATCCATTTGGGAGGTTTAACTACCCTGTTCATTCTTCATTCATTCATTTTCTCATTCACTTACTCACTCAATAATATTCTTGCCCTGTGGAGCTTACGTTCCGTCTTGCAGTGAGAAGATCCAACAACTCTTTGCCCAGAATCTCTGATGTGGAGCTGGGTTGATCTCTGGCTGCATAGGAGACAACCACGTGGGTTTCAGGTTCCTCCCAGAGCCAGGCAGGAGGTGTGGCCCCCAGGGCCCTCCAGAAGGTGAGTGCCAGCCATGGCCCTGGAAGAGATCTGTCAGGAAGCAGGGGTTTTGAAACACTTCCTTAGACCTTTTGAAGATCTTAGCTGTATGCCCATGACAGCAGTAAGCAGACGGGCGGGGCTTTGAGATAATTTCCCCATTATCAATTACCTGCTCTTACTTTTGCTACCCTTGTGTGATCAGGCCAGGTTTTCCTCTCCTCTTGTGTTCCTGTTCCCCACTCTTCAAGCCTCTGCTCCTACACTCCCTTTTCCAGGAAAACAGTCTGATTAAAAGTGCTCAATTAAGTACAGCCCCTCAAAGCATCTCCTATCAGTATCTGCACGCTTCCTGGAGGCCTTGATGGTTTCACAATTCCCAGAGCACATATTATGTGTTAGACTCTGCCTTCCTGGGAGAGCAAACATTCCGTCTGACCCCCAATGTGCTTTCCTTGGACAGTGAACGTGCCATCCGTGGGCTCTGATGACTAGGTGATGCTTTGTGGCTGGGCTCACTGCCAGGCTGGATGCTGGATCAGACTCTGGTGTTACTGGTTTGGGTTTTCTGCGCAGGTAAGGACTTACCTTGCGCAACAGGCAGGGCCCATCTTCAGCGGTGCTCCTCTGGGTGAGATTTGCAGTCCTTACGAGTGCCTGGAGGGTACTTGCTCCCACCTCTGCAGATTTGGAACTTTGCATGTGTCAATTTGCCTGGAGACACTGCTGTGTGTCACAATTGCAACTTGATGAGAGCAATTTTGCCAAATGAAACAATAGTAGTGATGAGCTCCAGCTCCTTTCTGCCAGCCATACAGCTGGGATGGGCCGCGCTGGCCCCTCACACGCACGCACGCACGCACGGCCCAAGGGGCCACTTCCTGGGTGCTTTAGGACCCACTGGAGCTGCCTGTGTAACCCTCCCTCCCTTCCTGAGTTAACAGCAGTGTCCCAGATACATGCATAACAGGTTTCCAATTTATTTCTTTTCAACAGCCCTTGGCAAACATTCCTTCCCCCTTTCTCTTTTCATTGCTTGCCTTTACTTTATCTGCTAAATCCCCGCTTGTGGGTCTCCAGCTGCCTTTACTGCACCCGCCCTTGGTAATAACCCCAGTGTTGCTGCAGTTGCTGCCTTGGGGTCTTAATGAGGAGCAGGTGGGTATTATCAGGTCACTTTCAGCAAGGAGGATGGAGAGAGGTTCTATTACCAACCAAGGCATTATATAGGTGATCTCATTTAAAACCATCCATGTGCAGTAAATATTATTTTCCTGACTTTATGATGAGAAAGCCTATCCCCAGGAAAGCCCCCACATATCATCCTTTTAAAATTCCCTATAAGAGTCAATCTCTCTTCTGCTCAAGTTCTTTCAATGGAGTCCTATTATCTGTTACAGAATAAAGATTGCATGCTTTAGCCTGATACTCAAAAATCCCTCACGACCTGGCCCTCATCTACATTTTCTGTTCCATTGCTCACTACTTTATAATACCCAGTTATAATCAATTTGAGTTTTTTGCTCTTTCCCACTGCTCTGGCCCTGTGATTCCCTGCTTGGCGATGTCCTTCTCAAACTGCTTCATTTTTAAGAAGCAGCATAGAAGTCACAGCCTCCACAATAGCCACACAGTGTCCTAGGATGGTAGCAATGGCTCCCTGCTGTGCTTACCCTGGCCCCCTCCCCTAGTTCATCACACACCAGGCCTCATCTCTGTTGCAGGTGGGAATCGTGTCTGATTTTAATTTAGCATCTAGCAATATGGGCAGGGTAATGGCTTTCTCAGAGTTGAAGGTTTAAAAATAGTTGTTGAATTAACAATTTTCAAAGTCACTCCATCTTCTTCTAAGTACCATCTCCATCTGTGGTTAATAACTAGTACTAATTAAGACACTTCCAACTAAAATGTATAAAACACAAAAATTGGTGCTAATTAATTAGCATTCTGAAAATTTTGCTTAATGAGGCTAGTTCTTTTATACTTCCCAACTGGCTTATCTTCAGTGGCTATTTTGGTTTTGGTTGAAGATATATGGCCGCCTTTAATCCAAATTTGAAAGTTCAAAATAGTTAAGTTTTTTTTTCTCCGAATAAGACATACAAATCAGACTCAAACTAGGCTAATCCCTTTACCCATAGACAGTCAGTGGTTATGCAAACATATACACATGAAATATGTAATGTGCTTTCCAAAGCACTCATTCAGTGTTAACTTACCTCTCGTGACCTGCAGTCACCCATTCATTTAATCACACATTTGATCCACAAGCATTTATATTCCTAGGCAAACATCTTTCCAAATTTCAGATGCATAAATTCAGTGACAAAGTTAGAAACTTTCCTGGAAGACCCATAGCCCTGTAGAACCCAAGCTACCTGTAACTGAATTTATGACCCCAACGCCAGACCAGGTCACACACACACGCCATTCTGACTGCTCCATCAGGATTAAAGAGCTGTGCCTGTGCCACCGTCTTAGTAAACCAGGAAATTATCCTTTAGTTCTCTTCTTTCCTCTTCTTTTTCAACCCAGCACAGCCAATTAATTATTCAGTACCATTGATTGTTCTCCTTTTCTTTACCTTCATTACTTTACTTTTATGTAGTTTTCCTGAATAAATTGAAAAAGGACAATGTCATTAATAATAAATTTAATGTCTTATGACTCTCTGTGATGCCTGACAACAAACCAGGTTCTTTGTGTGTGTCATTTCTCTTAATGCTCACAAGTACCCTTTGAAGGAAGGCATTTAAAACAAAATATTTCTTTAAATGAGGAAACTGAGACTTAAAAATGTTGAACTGTCTAAGGTTTCAAAGCTGGAAAGTGGAAAATGGGATTTAAAGTGTGTCTTTGTGACTCCAAATTCTCATCTCTTTTACTGTGTTGCCTCCTAGTAAGGAAAATAACAGTTTTCACTTAAAACATCTATTACTTTATTCAGCAGATCCATTTAGCAAGTGTGAGTGCAAGGGTTTATATCAGGTTCGATCATCCCATGATGGCTATGGTCCTTGAGGAACTCCTGTAGTCATCAGGATTGGTTGAGCAGAGGCCAGCGCCAGAAACACAAGTTTCATTGTTCCTGCACACCTGTCAAGCCAATGGTTGCCTGAGAACTCTGGTCAGAGCTATCCCATTCTTGACCCAGGCCCAGGGTGATGGAGCTGCTGCTTTCTGGAACTTTGCTGGTTACTTTGGCTGTGATGTGAAAGAGTCGGTAAAGCGAGTGCTGGCTCCCAAACCAGCAGTATTGTCAACTAGCGAGCAGCTCATGCTTCATTGGCTAAAATAAGCTTTGTTGCCATAGCAGGAATGCCTTGGAAAGGGGCATAAACGATGATGGAGAGAAATAGAGTTTAGTAAAGGCAGTAAATATAGTAGTACATATATAAATAATTAAAAGTTAAGGGGTGGGCCTTGTGGTACGGTGGGGTAAGCCACCACTTGGAACACATGCACCTCATGTCAAATGGCCTGGGATTCAATCATGTCTCCTTCGGATTCAGCTTCCTATGAATGTGCACCCTTGGAGGCAGTAGATGATGGCTCAAGTACTTGGGTCCCTTCCACTCATGTGGGAGACTTGGACTGAGATCCTGACTCCTGGCTCTGCCCTGGCCAGACCTGGCTGTTGTTACCATTTGGGGAGTAAACCACTGGATGGATGATTTCTATCTTTACTGGTCTCCTTGCCAATAAATACATAAAAATAAATTTTAAAAAATCTTTTAAAAAGTTACTCATATACATACTATTAAGAAAGGGAACTTTAGTCTCCTCTTCTTTCATCAGAAAGGTCCCAAGGAGGGAAGACTTACTAATATGACACTGATGAGAGTTCAAGGCACTGACTGCATCCTCTGGTGCTTCCTATTTTTCCAAGTTAACCAGACAAGAATGGAGTCTGCCTGTCAGAAGGAGATGCTCATGTCTGTCTTTCTGCAGCGCTTGATGGAATGGGCAAACCAAGGTGACACCTTCTTTGGTGCTTGGGCATCCTTTTTGCTATTTTTTTTTCTGGTCTTTCTTTCTTTATGTGGCCACAGTGGTCATGGTAAGAGACCAAGCTTAGACTCTGTAGCAATGAGAAGGAAAAAATAAGAAATCTTGTTTTGGCCTTGACCCAAACCTGTTTCTCTAACTCATCTTGTAAGAAGCATGGGGTACTCTTAAAGATAACTGCAGTGCCTTGTTTCCCACTTGGGAGAAGCATTGATTACTGGGATTCAGTTTTTCTTTTTTGGACCCTTGCCTCAAGATTCCCATCACTTTTTTTTTTTTTTTTTTTTTTTGACAGGCAGAGTGGACAGTGAGAGAGACAGAGAGAAAGGTCTTTCTTTGCCGTTGGTTCACCCTCCAATGGCCACCGCAGCCGGCGCACTGTGCTGATCCGAAGGCAGGAGCCAGGTGCTTGTCCTGGTCTCCCATGGGGTGCAGGGCCCAAGCACTTGGGCCATCCTCCACTGCACTCCCTGGCCACAGCAGAGAGCTGGCCTGGAAGAGGGGCAACCGGGACAGAATCCAGCACCCCGACCGGGACTAGAACCCGGTGTGCCGGCGCCGCAAGGCAGAGGATTAGCCTAGTGAGCCGCGGCGCCGGCTTTCCCATCACTCTTCAAGAACCATGCTTATGGAGGCATATTTGCATTTGATGGGCCATGGAGGAAACAAAAGGGCCAGTGTGTTCTGCGGGTATGCAAGCAGGGAAGGCTGCACTGTCAGGTTCTGAAGAGTCAGAGAAAGCGGTAGAGCAGAAGGAACAGGAAAGGCACAGTCAAGAGAGGGACAGCATGCTAAGCAAATAGCCATGATGAGGATGGAGTCAGAGCAGAGAATTTTGGTGGAGTTTGTCAAAAACCAAGGTGGAAAAGGCCAGATTGTTAAAGACTTCCTGCCCAGAAGAATCCTAAATCTCTATTTTATGTTTCAGAGTCTCCAGTACTTGTCACCCTGCCTAAGCAAAATAGGCATCTAATCATTATTCAGGGAATAAATGAATTAGTGAATAAGTAAGAACATAATGTGTATGGATTATTTACTAGACGTGGTCATCTGAATGTTATGTGTCCACAAGAACTCAGCAGAGTAAATTACTGCTACGTTCATAGTGAAATTGGGAAAATTGATGCTTAGGGATATGAAAATAATTTGCTGTATCACAGATCTGTTAAGATGCCAGTGGCTGCAAGTAAAGGTGTATCTGAATAGATATGTGTTGGAAAATGGTAAAAAGTGAGAAACATTATTTTCCAGAATTTCAAAGGTCAGTCATTGTATTGGAATCCCACATTCTTTCTCTTCCATCATCGGCCTTTGTGTTTTCTCCCTAGGGTTACAGAATCACTGCCATAGCTCCAGATATCACATGAAAGCAGGAGGCTATTTGCTGACAAAGGGCAATGCTTAGTTTCTGTGTGTACTTGTTAGGGAAGTGACCATTCATAATGGCCCATCTTTAGAAAAAATATTTTAATTGGCTCCATGCCGTAGCTGTGATGACATGGCCTACCTATAGTTAACAAAATAAGAGAGTCACACTGTTGTATTTATTGTGTTAGTTAAACTTTGGGGTCAGGGAAGGCAGAGAATTGAGAGACAGGGAAGCAGAGAGATCAAGCATGAAATGGCGGTGAGTTGTGCAGCATTCACGGGGCTAGCATTAGCACTGAATTGTAAGTCTGAGCCGCCAGAGGAATTTGCTGAGAAGGGTCTTCTAATTTGAAAATTTGAAGTGTTCCCTCTGTATATGTTCTCTCCATTTCTTGAATCCTTTAAGATTGAAGCATATACAACTCCATGTGTTCGTTTTGGAAAGAAAGTTAAGGAAAGGGACTGTATCTGCTGGCTTTTGTGGTAGAGTTTAGGATGCTTTGGGGAAGATGTGTGGCTTACTTCTTCCAGGAACTTGAAGGGCAAGCCCTGAGGATCATCAGAAATCTTGAGGAAGACATTGGAATTTCCACTCGATACAAGATAGGGTCTTGGAATGACTTTATTTAATTTTCAGAGGACAGGAAGGCCTCCGATGACATGTGGGTCACATACAGAATGCTGCATTAAGTCTTTCTAAATGTCACTCTTTGCTCGTATTTCTGATAATCCCCAATATATAAATTCCCATAAGAGCCATTACTGGCCAGAGGTTGTGGACATAGATAAAGCTCTTGGGATGCACTGCCAAGTCTTGTGACAGCGCTCACTGCCCTGCGCCCTTGCCAACACTGAAGATGATTGTGATGTTTTTAAGTGCTGTGCATTGACCCTGAGAAAGTACATGTGCTTTCTCCTGGAAATCTTTGCCGGCCTCCAGTCTCAGTCATTAACTATCTTCTGGATGAGTTTGACTGTGTCTCCTACCAGGAAAAGCAGAAAATCCTGTGGGTACAGACATGGGACAAATGAGGAATCCGGCGTGTTTAGTGTCTAAGAAAGAGAGAAATAGCAAGTGATGCCATCTTACAAGAAATGAGTCTTTTCTCAGAGATTGGATTTCTGAGAAGGATCCTCAAGGATAATATATCTTAGCCCCAAACTTGAGGTTAGGTGCTGCCCCCAGAGGCTGTTCTAATTCTTTCCTTTCTCTCTACTCTATTGTCTGTCCAGACACACACTGTCTTGTGCTTCCTGAAGCTACAAAGCCATTGCTTTGTCCTGCAAGTGCAGATTGCATGGGACAGGTTTCATGAACACCAATTTCTTCCGAGTAGCTTTTAAGACAGGATCTAGGGTGGCAAAGTCTGGGTCAAGTGCTGTCTTTGGACTAACCAGGACTCTTGCCCTAATGGCAGGAATCTGTCTATTTTTGATTGCCTGGAGAGAGACCCTTCATTGAAAAGAAAATCTAGCCCAGCAATGGAGGCTCAGACTGAGTTTGGGCTCCAGGAGGAAACTGATGAATTATAACCCTAGGAGAGATTAGCTAATCAGGCCACATTGTTTCTGTTCTACACCTGTTGCTGTCTGGGTGCAGTGTGTATCTAGTGGACAGTACAGCACATGAGACATGTCAGTGGATAACAGATAAGTTAAGTTATGGATTGGGAGGCTAAACTGTCATCCAGAGGAAATTCACCAAGCTCTAATGCCCTACCATGCCTGAATTAATTTCATTTAAGTGTGTGTGTATGTTTGTTTACACTTATACATGGTAACGAGATTTGGAGATTATTAGAGGGTATCTGTCACTTCAAATGTAGTGTCATCATGCTCATCAACATGATTTCAGTTCCCCTTAGAATCTTAGGAGCCCAAGCTATTCACTCACTGTCCTCAGTTCTATTCCTTAGACCATTAGTGTAAAGTTTTGCATGGACAGGAACCTTATCTGTTCATTCACCTTTCTAAACCTAGTGTCCTTACAAGACATCAGCAGGCGCTCAGCACGCATTACTAGAATGAATGGATGAATGCATGATAGTGTAATATTATTCCATACAAGGTATGTATGCTGTTTCATTTGCGATGCCATAGGTTTCCTTTTCTCATTCCCATTCCTCTTTTACATAGACAACTCTCTCCAGTGTATTTAATAGCTGTCCTTCTAATCTAACTTCCATATTTATTTAATTACCATGTATCCTAAAAAGCCTTGTAATACATATTTTAATTCATACAAATAGCAATGAACTAAAATCTCATTTTTTTAATGTGTTTACTTATATTCTCATGACACTCTATGCAAAACCGGCTGATAATTTCTCACTATCTAGGTTGCTGTCTCCAACTGTGGATGTGGAGATTCGCATACGTGTTTCCTTGGAGGACCTCGGAGGGGACTTCCCTGGGATATCCACTCACACACAGAATCATTGATAGGTCATAGTCTACGTGTGTGTTTAATTTTAACAAATTCTGCCAGATTCTTTCCAGAATGGTGCCAGTAGTGCATGAATATTTCTATTTCCAGTATCTGATCTACTTTCTGTTTTTTTGTTTGGTGATTATAAAGTGATACTCACTGATAACTACAGAATGTGAGCCTGTTTTATTAGCCTGGAAGATCCCCAAGCTTTGCCCTCTCTCACCCTTTACCTAAACTGTATCAGAATTATTCTTTTCTAGCTGCTTTACCAACCATCCTCATGTATGCAGATGGTGATTCCCTATGAATACCTCCTTCCAGGCTGCCCCCTTTGCTACTTTGGCACAGAGTGACATTTGAGGAACAGAATTCTTTTTTGTTTAACTTTTCCCTCATGGTTTATGTGTTTCTAGTTTTTATAAATAAAATCTTTTCCATCATAAGGGAGATGTTTTTCCGATCTGAGGTAAATGCATATTCAATAAATTTCCTCGGCCGGCGCCGCGGCTCACTAGGCTAATCCTCCGCCTGCAGCGCCGGCACTCCAGGTTCTAGTCCCGGTTGGGACACCGGATTCTGTCCCGGTTGCTCCTCTTCCAGTCTAGCTCTCTGCTGTGGCCCGAGAAGGCAGTGGAGGATGGCCCAAGTGCTTGGGCCCTGCACCCGCATGGGAGACCAGGAGGAAGCACTTGGCTCTTGGTTTCGGATCGGCGCAGCACTGGCCGTAGCAGCCATTTGGAGGGTGAACTGATGGAAGGAAGACCTTTCTCTCTGTCTCTCTCTCTCACTGTCTAACTCTGCCTGTCAAAAAAAAAAAAAAAATCCTCTGTAAATGTGATACTATTTTCTTGTGCAGTTTGCATTTTTAATCTGAATACATACCTGGAGTTGATATGTGAGAGAGATAGAATCACAAATTAATGAAAGAATGGATAGACTACTTAATAAATATTTGGGAGAAATTAACTCATCTATGGAGACATTATAAGAAAATAACTCCAAGTACACTAAGACCTAGCTGTCTTCTTTTGGTCTATGCTCTGTCTTCTGCTATTGGCAACACATGTTCTCTTCAGCTACCTCACTTTTGTCTATGAGCTGACCTTTTAAAATACTATTTTATTTAGATGAGAGAGAATGAGAGAGTGCTCCCTTCTGCTAGCTCAGTTCCCTAATGTCAGCAATAGCCAAGAGGGAACTGGGCTGAAACTAGGAACCAGGAACTCAATCTAGGGCTCCCCTGTGGGTGGCAGGGACCCAAGTACTTGAATCATCACCTGCTGCCTCCCAAGGTGTATGTTAGGATGAAGCCGGAGTCAGGAGTAGCGTCAGGTTCTCTGACCCGGGATGCAAACATCTGAACTGCTAGGCCAGATGCCTGCCCTGAACTAATTGTTAAGCTCTGGGGACTATCTGCTGCCTTAGCTAATAACAGCCTTGTGAATGGAAGAGTAAAGTCCTAGGTTGTTCCTCTTGGTGGGCTTGGGTGCCTTTGGTGGTGTTATCTGTACCCAGTCATTCCTTGTGTCCTTTCTCAGAGAATTTTCTAATTCCTCCCTACCTCAGGGTGTCTCTCTATGTGGAACTATTGTATGTAGAATAGTTGGGAAGATGTAAAGAACTGGATTAACACCCCACGTTGAAGTAAGCCAGAAAATTATATTCCAGGAACCATGTTGGGACTTAGTGGTATACCAGCTGTCCCTGTATATAGCCTTGCACTACCCCACATTAGGCCATTGCTTCACTTAAACCACCACCAGTCCTCTATCTCCCGAGACACTGTGCACAAAATTTGCTTAGTTTTTGAGTGCTGCTATTAAATCCGTAAGCTTTCTTTTTTCTCTTCTGGTATCTTCATGATTGGTTGCGGAGGGTGCCAGCAGCCTGTACTCATGGCCCTGATGTGAACTGGAAGCCTGTCAGAAACTTGTCGCATTGGGCATCTGGTGTTGGAGAGTCGTGCACGCCCAGCATAATCGTGGAATGCTTCATGAGCTTTTATGTATTAAATTGTTTTATTCACATTCCACTTGCCATTTTTAAATGAAAAAATAACTTCCAATATTTAGTCTTACTTGTTGGACACAAATTATAACAACAGGTTTGTTGAAAATAATAATGTCAAATACAAGAGTAATCTCCATGAAGTTCTCAGAGCCCATAATTAATCACTAATTTGATTTTTCATTAATCTGATACTTGTGGCACAGTTGGGTCTGTGGTTTACATGTGAAGAAACCGTAGTAAAGTTGCGAGTCACATACTCGAAGTCACAACAGGAGCGGGGACACTTCGGAGCCACCTCTGTGCAAGCGTCTATTAAAAGCCTTGGACTTCAAGGACAACTTGGCACAAGATCTCCTGGTCTGCTCCTGGAGCCACCTTGGATCTCTTATGCAGGCTGATGGAGGCTGTATTTAACATCCGACCTTTATTAGCAAGGAGCAGCCTGCTGCCTGTATCACGCCCGCTAAGGATGTGCAGGAGAAAGAGTTTAAGAATGTAAAGAGACCTTACATGCAGCCCTGGTCACAAAAACACTGTGGACCAGGCTCTTACTTCCCCTGAGCCTCAGGTTTCCACTCTGCTACGGAGGGACCTGGCTTGATGTCCCCTTTCTACTCAGCTCTGAAGACTTTGGTTTTGTGATGTGTCTGGAGGTCAAGACATCTCCCTTCCACCTCCTTGTGAGGGAACTGAATTTACCTCTCTTGCAGACCAGAAAGTCTTAGCATCAAAGGTTTAGAAGGCCTTTTGGAAACAATGTAGGCAGGCACTGAGGCTAGGATTCTTTGGCTGTGATGCAGTTCCGCACTGCCCTGGGAGCAGCTATTTTTTCCAGTGCATGCCTTAGATTGTCCCTGCAAGGGCAGAGGAAGCCTGCTTGCTCCCGGTTCACATGCTTCAGCGTTAACTGCCCTGACTTCTTTTGCTTCCTCCCTCTCCTGCCGTCACCCTTTGTAGTTACCCCATCATTTCTAAAGGCTGCCTTTGCAGATGTGTGGGCGGGCATGAGGCCGTTGCCCCTCAGAAGGTTCTCGTGGGATATTGATTTGCAATATGCTCATTGATCCTATTTGTTGCACCCACTATCTATGATTATCAACACCTGGGACAGTTTTCACAATGGAAACCCCAGCAGATGCTCACTTTTCAAAGTCTCCCAGTTGTGAAATGGGACTGGAAAAAGTCCTGGACATGAGATTGGGAAGCAAACTGAGCTAAAAGCCTGCCCCAGGTAGAGAGCCTGTGATGCTGGTGGGTCAGCAGGGGATGCCTAGAAATCACAGGATCCTGCGTGACTGCGTTATTGCTGCAGCCCCCACTGGGGCCCAGGTGACTCTGCTCCCTGTCTGGAGGCAACTGAGAGGTAAACGGGATCTTCAAACTGCTCAGCAGACGACCACTCCATAGGAGTATCTATTTTGACAAAATAAACTGGATTTGCCCTAAGAGCTCAGGCAGCAGAGACTGCAGCCTCAACCCTGTTCTCGGGCTTGAAGACTTTTTCTCCCAGTAATGAGAGAGCAGTGCGAGCAGGCCCTTCCCCGACAGTGCTGGCAGCAGGACAACTTGTGCCCGGGATGGATTTTTCTTCATTGATTCTAATCTTCTTCCTGACTGTCTGTCTTGGCTGCTTTGACATATTGAACACTGAATAGTCCCTGAGTAATTCTTGAACATTTGGGGATCGTTTTTATTTTTACAAGACAGTAGAATCCAATGGAGTGATTTATACGTGTACTAGAAGGAGATGAAGAAAAAAAAATAACAAAGTGGTTTCATTCTGGGAATAAACACAGACTCGATGACGATTAAAAACCACACCAAACAAAAGGCTCATGCCCAATCTTTAATAATTTCATAATTTTGTAAGGACGCACAGAATCATGTAGACATGAACAGTAACGGATAAAGCACTTTCCCAGCTGTGACTTCAGCCATGATTGATGAGAAAATGCTACTGCAGGGAGAAAAGGAAAATGAATATTTATTAATGGAATAGTGTCGGGGGCTTAAAACCCAAGGAGATCCATCATTTCAAATTCAAGGTTGGATGCATTCAAAACAGAAGGTTCAATACAATGGCCCCATAGCTGAGCCGTGGACCAGAAAAATTCACAGGCGCTGCTGTCATTTGGACCATGGGGGACTTTCTGGAGATGTTATTCCTGTTTCAGCCCCCATTAACATCCTCTGAACAGGGCAACAGTACATGAGTTATCACTCCAAGAATACTGTGACAACAATTGCCTCACATATTAGAACACCCAGAGCTATGTGGTCTGGTCATTCATCCAGAAATTAATATATCATGTCTGCATACTTTCCTTGGATATGGTAGTTAATGGTCTCTGTGTTGACAGCTTGGGAATTATTAGTAGGATTTTTTTCTAACATGACTTCATCAGTTCCCCCTTGAACTTTAAAAGGGCAGTGTTTAGCCAACCAGCAGCACATCTTCAAATCTCCTTTAAATTCTGTCCTGATGGAGATCCTTACCTGTGCTTGTTCTCTTTAGGCTGGGCAATTAGATAAGACCTGGGAAATACAATATTCTTTCAGTGGAATGTTGCTCACCTAATCTTAGCACCTTCAAAGACTTAAAATGAGAAATCCAAAGTGGGCCTTTTTGATGTCTTTTGTGGTGGTGTCGTTTCCCCCAGGTAAATAGAGTGTTCAGATAATAACAATAGAGATATTGTGGCTTCATGTTTTGACAGGGAGGAGGAATTGATGGCTTCCAACTGCCTATTTTAATTCAAGGTGTTGAAGTTTCCCTGGAAGTTCAAGGTGCAAACTTTAGCTAGTGGGTGACCCCTAAGCATCCTACTTCTTCCCATAAAACGATATGCATGCAGTCTTCAGTTCCCCAGGCTTCCTGGGAATGTAGCATTATTTGTCCTGTAAATCCACCTACACTAAGCTTTTGAAATCATCCAGATCAATGGTCTGGGTCCTTAGAAGTTATGCTCCTATTTATTTCTATGGATAATTCTGGGTAGCAAATTTTGGACTGTAGGAGCTGGTTCTTTCTCATTTATATGCTAAACTGGAAGAAGAGTTGCTATTCTACAAGATGGTGTGTTTCTATTTATTTTAAACCATTGATTCTACCAAAACCTTAGCAATAGACATGGATGAATCATCTCTATCAGCCAAAGGAGTTTGCATTGTATTATTATTTTATGTTATGTGCATTTCCTTCCTCTCAGACAGACTAGACTGTTTGGTCCCCAAGAAAGGGCTGGATCTAAAGAAGATAGCAAGCAAATGTTTGCTATTCTAACTAATTAGTATAATTTGTTTCTTGGCAGAAAGTAATACTGGGGTTATGTTCTGGCTGTAAAGGAAGATTCAGACCCATTATAATTATGCAGCAATGGCAGGAAGATTTGTGTTCATGGAGACTGCCCATCTGAAAGGATATTATTGCAAAAGTCTCTGTGTTGAGCAGAAAGACGAAGGCTCTCTGAAGAAATTTGTACAACATGGCCACAAGGAGGACATCAGGCAAGTGAGGAAGAATGGTGAGAGATGAAGCTAGAAAAGGGGAGTTAGGGCAGGACCCCGCAGATTTTGGAACTGTCTGGCAATAGACTTTCATCTGTGTCCTGTAAGCAATGATACATCAAGTGTTCTGAGACTAAATTAAGCAGCGAATGACTGATCAGATTGGATTTTAGAAAGGTTATTTGACATCCATTGAAGGAATGCAAAGTTGAAATAATAGAAGAAGGGGAAAAAAACATTAGGAGACAACATACATAAACTATGACAGTTTTGTCCTCCAGAGTTCATATGTTGAAACCCTACATCCTGGGGTTGGCGCTGTGGCACAATACATTAAGCTGTCACCTGCATTGCTGACATCCCATACAGGTGTTGGTCTGAGTCCTGGCTGCTCCACTTCCGATCCAGCTCCCTGCTCATGTCCAGGGAAAGCAGTGGAGGATGGCCCTAATCCTTGGGCCCCTGAAACCATGTGGGAACCTTGGAAGGCTTTCCAGGCTCCTGGCTTTGGCTTGGCCCAGCCCAGGCCGTTGCAACCGTTTGCAGAGTGAACCAGTGGATGGAAGACTTCTCTCTATCTCTGTCTCTGTAATTCTGCCTTTCATATATAGGAAATAAATCTTTATTTTTTAAAAGGAACCCTGATATATAATAGCTCAGAATGAGACTGGGCTTGGAGAGAGCTTCTTTTCAAGAATACAAACAAGGCTATGAAGGTTAGTCCTAATCCAAACTGACTGATACCTTGGTAAGAAGAGGAGGTTAGGATACAAAAGGCACCCCAGAGATGAACATGCACAGGGAAAAGGCCATGTGAGGCCAGACTAGGGAGACAACGGTCCACAAGCTGGAGGGAGAGGGCCTCAGGAAAAACAGCCAGGCTGACACCTTGGTGTTGGACTTCCAGCCTCCAGAACCAGGAGAAAATAATTCATGTTGTTCAGGTTACCGAACCTGTGGTGTTTGTTATGGGAGCTGTGTTAGAGTACCCCAAACAGAAAAGACAGGATAAATATATGTACCCACAGGTAGGTTCATTATGAGTAACTGGCCCATGAAATGACGGAGGGTGAGAGGTCAAGGTCAAGGAGTCAGCAATCTGTTGACTCAGGGGGTCTGATGGTGTTGCGTCCACGCAACAGCAGAGAGGCTTGAACTCCAGAAGAGTCAATGTTTCAGTTAAGTCCAAAAGCAGAAGACACAAGTCCTCTTGCGCTAGGGGCGGCCAGCCTTTCTGCTGGGTGAGGCTCACCCACACCCCAGGAAGGGCAATCTGCTTCACTTCTGTCTGCCAATTCAATTCAAATGTTAATCGCATTCAAACACAGCCTCCCAGATGCACGCAGAATAATTTCTGAGCGAGTATCTGGGAACCCTGTCACCCAGTCAAACTGACACACAAAATCAACCATCATAGCAGTTCTAGAAAACTAGCACACTTAAGACTAGCCAATGGAATGCGCTAGAGGAGACATATTTGAGAAACAGCCTAAGTGGGATTATAAGGACTGGGTGATTGATAGGTTGCAAGGGGTAAAGAAGAGGGATAAGTCAATGATACCGTCAATATTCCTATCCTGGGTGATGGAGTGGGTGATATGCTGGAGAAATGCACTTTCACACACAGACACACAATTCACACACACACACAATCACCTTTGTTAGCAATGAATAGAAGTTAAAGGGTAAACTGAATTGAAAGGAATCTCTCACTGTTCTTTGTAGTTACTTGGACTACAGCTACACACTTCTGAGGAGCCACATAAATTCAGTAAAACAGGTAGAAATGATGCAATAACTTCATAGGAGAGAGACTGGAACCTTTAGCCAGAGCCTTTTAATTCATTTTATGGTTAGCTTTCTCATACAGGAGAGGGTTCGGTAGAGCTGGTGAGCACATGTGGCAATGACTGTCCAAATCCTGGTTGTGCAGAATGAGAGAGAAAATTCATAGAAAATGGATACATGAACACAACAACTGGGGGGGAGGGCTGGTTGATGGGGGACGAACAGATACACAGTCAGTGGTCCTGAGATCATCAGTGCTTGGTTCCTGCGTCATCAATCAGAGGTTATACACAATGGTAAGATCCAGGATCTAATTAGGGAAATAAGAAATAGGTTTTAGAAAGAATCAAAACATAAAAGAGTTATGCAGTAAAACTAAAGTGTGATGGACAGTGGCGGCACAGCCATTGGCAGGGGACTGTAAAGGTCTGCTGGGGTTCTTCATGATCAGGTGGGGTAAAGGGGTTGTGAAAGTGGCCGGCTACCTGAGGACTTCTACAGGGCTCAGCTGGCGCTGTGGCCTCCCTGGCTGCGTCTGGCTGCTCCCACCCTGTAAGATACTCACATGCAGGATTTCTGTGAGCGTTGATTCTTTTCCTCTCTCATAATACCCCGTCTCCTGGCCTTCGCATGGTCCTCTAGCTGGCAGGTGGGGGGGTTGATGAGCCTCAATGAACTGAAAGGTATGGGGAGAGGCAGAGGTGTGGATAAAACATGCCTTGTCTTAAAAGACATCTTTCCTGGTTATTTCACAAGCTGCAACCTCACATTCAGTCCAGTTGCTTTTCAGGTGGTCTCGTGGGTGGAACGAATTGTCTGGCTAAAGGGTGGACACCTGTTTGTTGGGAGATTGATGGCCTGGTTTTGCGAAGCCGTTGGCATTCTGCTGTGTGGGGGCTGCTCCCTCTTCGGTCTTTAATCCGTTAGTGCAATTGCAAGTGAGAACTGGCAAAGAATTGCATTACAAGCCGTTGTCCTGGCAGAACTCATGTATGATACAGGGAGGCTGCTTCTACATAAGCTGCTGACTCAGCCTTTAAGAAATAACTATCCTGTGAAGAAAGGCCGGTGTGTGTATGTGGAGCAGGTAGGGAAAGTAAGGAAGATAGAAATTCAGTGTGATTCATTGGTGAGTAGAAATTCATTTTGCACTAGAATTCACTCATGGATCGAATATGTATTTTTCAATAGAAAAGACAATGACGATTTTGTCTCAGCAACATAAGTAACTACATAGATGCCTATATACATGCATTGAAGTATCTGCCATGTACATGAGCTTGGAGGCATATACTGCCCCATCTTCTGATGGCTGCAGGCCTGGCCAACCTTCATTACTGTCTATGAGAGACTCTGATCAAAGACCCAGCTAAGCAGCAACTTGACCCAGAGGTACTGTGGGATCACCCATGTGTACTCTAACATTGTTTGTTTATCTATGCAAATATACAAATATACGTTGATAGAAAGAGCTAGAGAGAGAAGAGAGAGCGAGAGAGGGAGAGAGCATGCACGCTTCCATCTACCAGTTCGCTTCCTGAATGCCTGCCCCAGCGGGGGCTGGGGAAGGGCCAAAGGCAGAATCCAGGAATGCAATTCAGGTCTTCCACATAGGTGACAGGAGCCCAATTACTTGAGCCATCATCACTGCTTTCCAGAATCTGCATTGGCAGGAAGACAGAATCAAGAGCGAGAGCCAGGAATTTATCCCAGATACTCCTATGTGGGATGTGAGCCCCTTAACCAGTGTTGTCACTGCTAGGCAGAATGCCTGGTCCCCATGTGTAGTGTTTTAAGCTGCTAAATTATGGGATAATTGGTTACACAGCAATAAGTAAGTGATATGCCACCTTGGCACAAGTAAAGATTTTGGATAAACACACCTTAAGCTAGGGGTGATGTCAACTACAGCAGAGCTTTCTGTTAACATTCTGTATTCATATTTTCATAGTTAGATTATCCCAGCTCCCGTCCTCCACCCCAGCAGCACTGGTGACTAGGACTGGTTACTCTACCCAATTGCATGTTACTCAGGTTGAAGCAGAGTTGTAATGGTCAAATCTTTTAGTTCCTTAGCTTATACATTAATCTTCAGCACTTGTTTTTTTGGTAAGAAAATAAGTGTAAGCAGCCACAGCGAATCATACCCAAGGCTGATACAGAATCGATGAAGCCGTGCTTAATCAGCTCATTTACACGTACCTGGTAAAATCAGCCATTAGAAGGAAGGAGCCCTCTGATGACATGAAAAGCATACGAGCATAGCCGCTTCTGCTTGTGGACCTTCCTTTCCTGTTGTTCTCACATCCAAATATGACAAATGCTTCTTGGCACTTTTCCTGCTTGGGGCTTAGGATGGTCAGCAACCCTGAGGCTGTGGCAATAGTCACAGCCTTTGTTTATTACTATTACACTTGGATGGCAGTCCCAGGCCTCTGTCTGGGAAAATGCCAGTGGACATCTGGACAGAGCATGGCTCTCCTGTTACCACGAGGCTGGCTCTCCTGGCGCTTGCTTTCTTGTAGGGTATGAGGGATGCATATCCTAGTCTGGAAAACTCAGTTTGAATCATCATGATGCAGCAGAAATGCGATGCAAGCCACAAATGCTAATCCCGTATGTAATATTAAATTTTCTATTAGCCAATAAAAAGTACAAAAAGCCGAAGTCAATATGAATAATACATTTTACTTAGGCCAATATTCCCATTGTTTTATCACTTTAACATGCAATAGACATAAAAATCATGAATGGGATATTTTACTTTCTTTTGCTATGCTACATCTTCAGAATTCAGTGTGTGTTCGATTGTGTTTGCACCACCTCTTACTTCTCCTGGGCCTCGCTTCCAGTGCCCAGTGGGCACAGGTGCAGGAGGGGTGTCTGGGACGTGTGCCTCTTGCTCAGCTCAGGACTCTGCTTCGTGCTGCTGTCCGGCCTCTTAGAGAACTGCTGCAGTCTCTCTGCCCCACAGTCTTCCTGCTTGTGATGCCCCTCCTCTGCCGGCCCTTTCAGCTTCCCCAAGTCCTGTGGTAGGGAGGCTTCCAAAGTTCACGGAAATGGATTTCAGAGATCAGGTTATATTGGTACAAAACATTTTTGAAATCCACACATAGTGTTTTCATAATACACACTTCCTGTGAACCTATTAAAGAGCCCCCCTGTGTCAATTCCAGCTACTCCTGGGGCTGACATTCAATAACAGATTCTAGAGATAGTCTTCCAACATTCTTTGTCAGAAAAGAAAGCATGACATATATATATATATATATTCATATATGCACACACATACACATACATATATAATGGCAATATTAAAACCGTTCATCAAATATCCATTATGTCTGCCACCTCCCTTCTGCCAATTGAGGTAACTGTGACTCTGAAAAAACAATCCTATTTTAATTATCATCCAATCAGAAGATGCATCCATTAGGTAGAGTGCTTTGGCATGTTCTAAGGATTTAATTTTTGCACAGAGAGTAGAGTGAATGCTATAGAGAGGAAAAGTCTCATTTGTGTCTTCGTTCAATTGGTCTTTTAGCAAATATACAAACAAGACTCACTGTAGGGAAGCATTTTGTTTGTGGGAGACACAGAGTCATCCACACCATAGTCCATCCTCTCAGGGGATGTGCGGCCTGCATGAGGAGATTGGTCAAGAACAGGTGCACAGGGTGGCCTGGGCGTCTAGCAGGGGGTCTCGCTGGGGTGGCTGGGGAGATGTACTGTGGGTGAGATTGTGCCAGTGTGGAAAGCAAGGGTAGGATTTAGTGGTGTCATCCTGGATGGGAACAGAGAGGCAGGGGGAGATTTTTCCAACACAGAGACTGGCAGGATTCTATGACATGGAGAAGTAAAACCAGACATTGAAAATTTCTGCAAGAATACATCTTTTTAACAGGCTGATCTGCAAGGGTGTGCAGGGCCCCTGTGGGCAGAGAGGATGCACAATGAAGTGGAGCTGGATTAGGGTAGGATTTCCACACTGGGCTGAAGAGACTGTTGCTCGTTCTCCAGGCCAGGCTGAGCCACGGAAGACTCTAAGCAGGTTTACAGGATGACCATAGTTGTGGTTTAGAGAGAAGGACCTGACCGTGTGAGCATCTGTGCATAGCAATCAAGGGTTGGGGGTCGCTTGAAACATTTTGTCTCTAGTGGGAACAAACAATATTAAAGTAATGGGTTTATGCATTTTTTGACCTTTAAAAAATGGTATTTTCAGCAAACTTCCTCCTCCCCACCTCGGCCTTGTTAAATATTTCATCTCAACTGGAAAATACCCACAACAATGATGTTTTTTTTATGGTTTTAGCCTTTCGGTAATAAACCAAAACAAACAGTGGGGAGCTTAAAAGGCCTTTCAGCTGAGAAAGATGAAAGTAGATGCCTCCAGTTTATATTATTGTTAGAAAGTGCCAGAGCTGGTTCCTTCTGGAGATCTTGTATGGAGGGGAGAGCAGGAGGAGGGGCTGCTGCCGTGCCCACCAGTGCCTGGTTGCCTGCCTTTTGGTTGTATTTCTTTCTTGTCCAGGGTTTGCATGTGCCCAGAATCTCCCTGTGTGTAGCAGATTTCTGATTCCTTGCTCTGCCCCTCAACTTCACGGAAAGCTTGGGGAAGAGAGACAAAGCCATGAGGACTCATCTTTGATAAAACAATCCTACCTTTATGGCTGAATTCCTAAGTGCAGTCACAACGGTGCTTTCAGGCTAGAGGGCGTGGTTTCTTCATGCAGCTTTTTGCCTAGACCACTGACTTAAGGCGTATGGGTCACTATGACCTTGAATTACTCAGAGCTCACCTTGATGGCACTAAGCAAAAGTCTATTCACACCAGGAGCCCTCCCATGCACCTTTGCTCACTCTGTACCTCCCGCCTGCTACAGCATGCTGATTCAATTGGTCAGGCATTTGCTCAGCAAACACTTAATGAGAACCTACTATGTGCCAGGGCCCAAGGACTCAGAGATAAAGCAAATGGCATCTTTCCGAAGCTCACCAGTTACACAGGTGGTAAATACCTTGTGGCAAGAGCCACATCAAGATTGTCTACGGGGACTCCCGGTGCAGTCCGCAAGATCCGGGGGTGGATGTGGGGTGTGTGTCTATCCAGAGAGGAAATCATTTTCAGTCACTGACCCTGATGCTACCTTCTGTGGTCTGGATATTGGCGGCCCCTTCAGGTTGCTATGCTGAAACCTGTCTTCCAACATGGTGGTTTTAAGAGGCGGAGCCTTTAGCAGGTGCTTAGGTCAGGAGGACAGGGCCCTTAGGCTTTGGACGGGTGCTCAATGAAGGAGGTCTGAGGGGGTCTGTGTCCCCTTCTGCCGTGTGAGGGCACAGATGTAGAGAGATCCATCCATGAGGGAGGAGTCCTCACTGGATATGGATGCTTTGGTACTCGGCTTCTTGCCTCCAAACTCTAAACAATAAGTGTCTGCCATCCATCCCCCTCAAGGTATTCTGTTGAAGTGGCCCAGATGGACTAAGACACTGCCTTTTTTCCCATACAGTCCACACAGTCCACTTCTAGCACACCTGCCCTGTCTGCCATGTCCTTCCTTTGGCATAGCCATTTGTTTTCAGGTGATCCTTGATATTACATTTACTTGCTAGACTGCTGCCTGTCTTTTCATTGGAACAAATAACTAAATAAATGGATGCACATATATTTTGCTCTTGTAAAGAAGAATAATTTCAACACATCTGCTTACTGCCTACGGTCTCGTTGAATCCTCTGTATTGCCTGGATGAGGGAGAAGGGTATTTAAGACTGAGTGTTGTTAAATGAGCTTATTCCTTCGTTCTTTTGTATTACAATCACATCTTAAATACCTGTAAGTTTTATTCTGCTTACAGGTGAACAAAACAAATCTTTCCCAGCTCATACATTGTGGTGGTAGTAGGCAATAGATGCTAAATGAAGCAAAACCCAAGCAGAGTCTTGGGGGAAGTGGTAGAGCCAAAATAATGACAGATGAGGCTTTTGGGGAGCCAGGCCTGTGATTTTTCTTCTCCCATACTGCACTCATTTTCATAAGTGTCTGTGTCAGTCACCTCCCTGGCTCAAAGGAAGATGGATGGGGACAGAGCTGGCAGGAACAAGCTTGCTGAGTTGGCCTCAGCTCCCAAGGATGTCCTGGGGCAGGTACTCAGAACCTGCTTCTCTTTCCTGCAGTAGATGCCAGGACATTTCCAAGCTTCTCATGCTCCTTCCTTAAGCACCCCCTGACCTGAGTGGGGGGTCAGGAGAGACACCAGCCAGGAGGAGTCAGCAAAGTCGGCATTGATGCATTTATGATGATTTTCTATTGGGGTGCAAACAATATGGAGCTTTGGAAGAGGGGATATTTGGGTACTGAGAGAGGAGAATGTAATAAAGGATGATAAAGCAACAGCTGTCCCTCCCGGGATGACCAGGGCCTGCTTCAGTGACCAGAGTGAGGGACAGGAAGGGCCAGGTAGGCTATCTTGGCTAGTTAGGCATGTCTGCCATTTGCTTGGTAGAGCTGCCATAAAGAACCACCAGAGAAACCTCTCAAGTTAAAGCAACTTAAACTGCATCTGCTAGGAGAAATTTTTGAATAAAATTTGTTTAAAGGAAGGCTATTTTTTAAGTGTGCAGCTCAAAAGCTTTAGTAATAAGATGTGAAACTTGAGTAACAGCAGACCTGAAGAGATGTCCCCTAGTCAGAGACTCCCAGAGAGCAAGACTCAGTCTGTGGTACATGCTTAACCTCTTTGGGCTCCTCTCGGGACCCTAGCCAGAGGCCTGGACAAGACCCAGATGGAGTGGACCAACCAGCTGGCACAGCAGTTTGCCTTTATTGTGTGTCAGATGTGAGGCGTGTGCAGTGAACCATCCACCAACCAACCAACACACTTTAATTGGTGCCTGCTGGGTGCCCTGCCCATGCAAGATTATCACAGGGCTGGACCAGCCTAATGGGAAAGATGGAGAAGGAGGCCCTTGGTGTAGGCAATGTGATCTAGAGGGCTTGCTGTAGCTGTGCACCTGCAGCTGGTCTGGATTCCTACCCATTAGTGTGAAATCAGCATTGCCAGGAGTGCTTGTTATAAAGGATTAGTGAATTCTAGCCTGGGAGCTTCTGATTTATTGGATCTGGGTTGAGGAGTCCAGAAATCCAAATTTTTGGCAAGCACTCCAATGCTTTCTACTGTAGGTGACCCAAATTGGAGAAACTTGTTTTCATAGAGCTCATCAATTTTGGGATGGAGGGAAAGTAAAATTTTCAGTGGGGATAAATGCTAGAGATGCCTAGTAGCAGGGCAGCTAGAACCAGGATTGACAGAATCTTGCATTTCTCTGGGTCTGATGTACCTACTCTGACCCTAACTCTTTATACTCTGTCCACACAGAGGTAGTTCACCATCAGTGTAGGCAATGAAGGCCTCTGAAAGGTGTCATCTTTTGCTGATACCTAAAAGTGAAGGTCAGAGGCACAGGTGAAAAATGGAAAGTATTTACTGGAATACCACAATTGTTATTGCTATTATCAATATTTAAAGTGAAATCATCCATTGAGGGATACTCTCTGTCATGTACTCTTCTTAATTCTGTGCCTCATTATCTGATTAATTCTAACAGTCCTTGGGTTCTGTACTGTTACTATCCTTGTGTTACAGATGAGAGAACCAAGGGACAAAGAGGTTAAGTCACTCACAGGTAATTATGCAACTGGCAAAGGAGGAGTCACCTCCAAGGAACTCCAGGGTAGAGGCCTCTCAGGGCATGAGAATGGAACAGCACTAGACCGAGAGAATGGTTTCTATTTCTAGCTTCAATTTTCTGGCTGTAAAGAAGTTATGGTTTGGGGTGTTCTGACCGCTGAGCAGGGCTTTATGAGTCTGGATTTGACCCTGGCAGTCAGTCAAGGTCCCCTGGTCCCAGGCTTGGTTTCCCATTCTGTTGTTGCCATCAGGAAGTGATTTTTGAACTAGGAGCCCTACATTTTCATTTTTCACCAGACTCTGCAAAATACAGAGATGGTTTAGTCTCCAAAGTTGTTGTACTCAGTGTGTATAACTGTGTGTGTATAATTTTTTTCCCTCAATTCCTCTATAGATCCTTAACAATTTTCTGTGCATCCCTGGCCATGGAACCATCTTCTGCATTAGGGATGGAGCAATGGGTTGTCCTGAACTTCAAGGTGAAGGATTTGTGGCTGGCCATGGGTGCCCGCCCGTTGTAGAGACCAGTGGGAGATGCTGTGCAGTGCATGGCACATGGAGAGGTCCATGCAACTACAGGTGGCTGCCATGTGAGCTGGCAGCTGGGTCTTGCAGCAGCAACAGCCTTAGCAACCTTGGATGCTTGAGAGTTGTATCACAAAGAGGCCCATCCATGGCATAAAGAGGCACACACATCTGAAGCCTATATTAGCAATCCATCTGCAGAGAAGGAGGTTCAGGATTCATGAAAAGTCAAGGTTAATGAATTCAGTGCTCCCAGAGAGGCTTCCTGTCTCCACCCCCACCTACTCACCAGCAGCTCCATCCGCACCAAGCCTGAGTCCCAGGAGTTTGTCTCTGTGCCAGGTGCTTGGGACAAGCTTTTCAAAACATTGGTTTCTTCCTGGCACTGGTGAATGCTACAGCTCACAGAATTCATTATGCTTGACATCTAAATGGCTTGGCTCAGGAATGAAGGAGCAAAAATGTTTATTGAGTGCTTTCATGTGAACTCCTCCTCTTCTCCCTGGCTCTTCCTCTGAGTGAAGTCTTAGTCCCACTTAACTTCTAAGGAAAAATATAAAAGCAAAAAGGGTGCTTAATGGGGTTAGTGACTCGAGATTCCTATCAGCACTGAGACAGAAAGTTGAGACATGGTGATCTATCCAAAATGTTGAATAGAAGGTTCCATCTTAACATCTTGATGCTGATGAGCAGAACAAAGATAAGTCATGAAGAAAGCATCTGTGTGTGTGTGTGTGTGTGTGTGTATGCACACATATGTGCTGGGTGTATGTGTAAACTAAGAGTGCAAAAAAAGATAATTTTGTTTGTTCTACATGAGATATTTTCTCCTTGTCCCCTTCCAACTTCTAGGTCCTCCACAAATTATTATTTTGAATACTCCTGCCCCCATCTAAGCTTAGGCACTGTTTCTTCCTAGCAATCTGCTAGACTCCATACCCCAGGCTGGCTCAGTTGTCTACTTTTGTGTTTCCAGAGCACTCAAACCTCACCTATTACTGCATGTCCCACTCTGCACTGCATTTCCACGTGGTAGAAAAAGAACGAAAGAGCCCTAGGGTCTTATTCAGAATAGCACTAATTCCACTCATAAGGGTTCCACCATCATGCTTCATTACCTCTTAAAGTCCTGTTGGGGGACATAAATAGCCCATATTTTGTGTTACATGGAGGCTGTGCCTGGAGAAGGAGAGGGGGCCCAGATCACGGCCATGAATTTAGATGGGGAAGACCAGTGATGGGGATGGCTGAAGGGTCTTTCATGGGTGGAATGGCTAGGTCAACTGTGCACTGCAGGAAGGTCACACTTTCGAGGGAGAATGAACAAAAGAAAAGGAGATTCCATATTCTGAGAATAAAGGCCGATCTTCTGAACTAGTGTAGTGTGTGAACATGTTGTATCAAGGATGGTATCCCCCAGGATGGGGTGCCTGGATGTGCAGTGAAGGGAAAGGCCCAAGAACGCTTGTTGTGTGAGTCTTCATGTCTGGATGGTGTCAGCCATCACGAGAGGGACAGTCCTTAGTCTGCACCATGGAAAGTGACCAGGGTGGAAAGCCACAGACAGCCAATAGCATGACAAAGGCTCAGCAGGCTTAGAAGAACCATCAGAGAGAGAACTCACCTGTGAGGGTCCCTGTACATGGGAAGGGATGGGAGGCTTCAGGTGCTCATGGCCTCCCCCAATCAGATCAGGTTATGCTTTTATTTTTTACCAGGCCACAATCACTAGAGAAGATACCCCCACCCTATCCCTACCACCCCAGCATCACGATCCTGTTTTGAGTGCTGTCACAGAAGACTGCAAGGAAAATGAGCAGGCTGGACAGAGAGCCACCTGAGCTGTTGCAGGTGCAGCTTACATTTCCCCCATCCTTTGGCCCCTTGTTGGTGAGTAATAAACAGGCCCCATGGAGGCCTGGGTTGAGCCCCTTCAGCTTCTCAGCTGCAAGCCAACACTAAAGAAAGTGTTAGCCTTCAGGGGAGGTTGTTTCTAGGTAGGCACCAGGCTGGAAAGCAGTAGAAAATTTGGGTGCTAAATACTCAGGGAGGGAGGAAGGTACCTTTGTCCTACATCCTGGCAGGCCTGTGCTCAGCTGGAACTGCATTGTAGACAGTCTGGTGAATGGTCTTCTCGGTGGCCCTCAAGATATTCGTGTTCTTAAAAGTGTTTTTCACACGTTGATAGCATTTTCAGGCTTTTTTCCCTGATAGTTGATTGCTTGGATGTAAGCACTTTCCTGAGTTCTCAGTGAGAAATGTGACATTAAGGTAATTACAGCCGTGATGACTCATATTGCCCTGGCATCACGAATCCAGGTCTACAGGAAACTCTCCAAAGATTGCCTTGAATTAACCTTTTTCCTCTGAGTGTGGCATCTCCTCTGTGCATGGTGGCAGCCCAGCAGCCGCCTTCACACCGGCGCCTTTAGCCCAATCCACATTCTGGGGGCTTCCCAGTTGTTTCTGAGCCCGGTCTCCTTGTGCCCGACACCCAGTCCTACGGGTCCAACTGTTGACTGCCCTTTGCCACCTGGATTTTGTATGGAAACCATGAACCCCACATGTATCAAAGAGGAGTTGGTCATCTTTTCCATCCTCTTTATTCTTCTTCCTCCCAACTGCAGTCATTCAAATGGGAAGCCTCTGAGATGGACTTCTAGAAGAGATGCTAAAGAGAATGAATAGCTGTTAGGGAAGCAAACTGCTTTCCTGTGATTGGGCCTGGAGTTTGGCAAAGAGTTCCTTCCTGGGTAGAAGATTAGGATAAATAAATAGATTGCCCACACTCTCTTCCTGCTTGGTGAATTAACTGAGAACCAGTGTGCTAAAACTGGGGTATTCTACATGCTTTTTCATTTCTAAATGGAAGCTTATATGAAAACATGAAAACCTTGACCATTAGACATCTTCAGAATTTTAAAAATACTCTTCCCTGTAAGTAACCAGACATGGCTGACTCTCACAACAATATCTATTCTGTGTCCAAACCCTATTGACCAACACACTTTCCTGGGATGTATATGATTTTTGTGTATATCTGTGAATCAAAGAAGGGAGAGATTAAAGTGTATGCATGGTGGGGGGAATACTGTGATTTACAGTCTTACTTATAGTAAGTGATTTCTCTTTCTTAGGGAACTTTGGCTTGGGATGTGTTAGATCAGGGCAAGGCAAGCCAGCAGCAACTAACCTAGAACTCATTTGCCCCTCTGGGGTGTCCTTGAGGACAGTGGCTCTGGGTGTTTTAGAGAAGATGAAGTATGCTTGGTGGGGATGGAAAGGAAGTAAAGATTTGTGTGGGACAGACCATTGCTTTTTAAATGTGGAAGTATGTTCGTGGAAAAATATAAGCGGTTTTCTGTGTCTTCTGTGTTCTTAAAAAGTGATTGTATGCAGCTGAATGATTGACAAGTTTCACACGCTATTCTAATACATGCTCCAGTCTCCCTGCGTGATAGAATGAGATTTGTTTCATAGGACTATCATGAATCTACATTGTCTGGAATCACAACAGGAAGTTGTAGTGCAGAAACACAAGTGGTGGACCTTTGTGTGTGTTTGTGTGTGCAATTGGATTGGTGGGACATGAGTGAATCATTGCAAAAGTGTGAGCTGTGTTCGCATACGAATAGATTTGTAAGGTTTTTACCAGGGAAGGCCCATTTCTTTTTAAAAATAGAATTGCTTTTCTAAGACAGAAATGCTGAGTAAGTAGAAGGATGGCTCTAAGTTTTAGAAGAAGCTTTCCAGAAATTGGTGCAAGGAACTTGCTAATGGTATTGAGAGATAGAAGGGAGATGCACAGACCATGCTGTGTTTTGCATTTCAATCTCTGCAGATCCTCTCTCCCTGCCTATGCATATTTAAAATTCCTTTCAATATATAAATAGGATAATTCTCTCTCCTCATCCCCACCAGAGTTCATTTAACAGGCACAAAAAGAATTGTACATCCAGGCCTGTCTTTTTTGTGCTTCCTGTTTTTACTATTTATTGGTTTTTCTCATTTTTTTTTTCTCTCCCATGTTGCTTCACTTAGATTAAACTGTTTCAGGATTGACCAGAGGGAGAAATACCATTTCCTCTAAAGAAGGTTGAGCCCAAGGGAGGTGGTCTCTGGGCTTACTCTGCTCTTTGGCACCAACCTGGACCTTCCAGAATCCTCTGTGAATAGAAAGCGCTGACTTTGCACAATCTGCGGTATGTAATCTCCCTGAATGCAGTCGCTTCCTATTACTGATGATAATTGCCCCTTTGCCCAGTGAATGAAACTCTGGCACCCCCAAATGTCCCAAAGACACAACGGAAAGATTTAGAATCCTTGTTGGGAAGGACAATGGGCAAAGATATGAGCTGGGATCCGGGGAACAGTGCCCACGACAATAGCTGATAAAGCTCTGCTTCCTAGAAATAAGCTCTGGGAAGCTTCGGTGAAGTCTAATGACCTTCCCTTGTGTTCATACCGTGAATAACTCAATCATTTCAGAATCATCTTTAGAATCTCCCAAATCACAGAAATAATATATGCAAATATCAAAAGTCTATTAGACTCTTAGAGCAAATGTGGAGCTGAGGATTTGGGTTGCCAATCTTTTGAGCATTTGTAGCTCCTACTTTTCTTTCCATCATTGTCACTGTTGGTTTTTTGTTGTTTTGCTTTGTTTTTGACACTGTGGGCAGTAGTTCAGAGTATGGACAATTGAACTAAAACTCAGGATCAAATGTTGCCTCTGCCTCTTCCTAGCTGTGTGATCTTGGCCAACTTACTTGATCTTTCTGTATTTCAGTTTCTATATAAGGAAAATGTGGACAGTAGTGGGGTTGTTGTAAAGATTAAGTGAGTTAATATGATAATAGCACTTAGAACTCTGTCTGACAGCATCAGCATGATAGAAGCATTAGCTCCTTTTATTGCAAGTCACCATTGCTGTTACAGTTGACATCTGGAAGGTGTGCTGAATAGCATGTCCTGCATGAAAATATGATAATGGCTCTTGTGTTTGCAACTAGTATCTATTAATTAAGAAACCGTCATTTGTGCTCTGTAATTATATTTATTAAACCCTAACTCCTATCATAACAATAATTAGTTCTTGCTAATTAAATTTATCAAATTCCCCCTGGATTCATATCTTAGGTAAATATTTAGTAGCCCTACACTAATTATTTTAATCAACATGGAGTGTATTTCAAATGACTACAAATAGTTATAACTAATTAGATTGAGTACAAAATAATATCTTATGTAATAAATTTGCAGGTGCTAAAAAGAGTGGGAATGAGCCACAGGATAATGTCTCAGCGACCTAACTACCTGACTTAGCGATGGCAGCATTTTGAAAGCCCAGCAAACATACTAGGGTAAGTTGCCCAGAAAGAGTCATTGTTTCTGGCCTGATTTGTGTCCTACAATCAATGTTTTGAGCATGAGCATGCAGAGTGCATGATTCAAAAACTGGCCTTGTGATTTGAAACTGGGCCCACAGACACTAGTATTTGATGCAGGAACAACAAACCAGCAGCAGCAGGATAAACTGCTTCTTAGAGTTGGGAGGAAGAAAGGCAAAGCCTCCAGGCTCCCCCCTTCTAAAGGCGTGGTGTCCTCGTCCTCAGTCCTCAGACCACACTCTGAGTTCTACTCATGCTGGGAAGTCCTCCTACCCCCTGCTTCCAGCTCCTTCACAACAAAGAAAATGAATCCTTGAGTTATAGCTGGCTGATTGGCATCCTGTTGCTAGGAAACTGTGAAATGAGTGTATCATATTTCATAATAAAAAATGTCTCTGACCCATTCTCACAAAGATCTGCACATTGACTTGCGGGTCCCCTGTGCAAGTGGCCTGCACTGCCAGTCTCCCTCTCTTTTCATCTGCTCACTTCAGGGGTCATTGTGAGATACCTGGAGCTGGTTAATGGTGTGCAACCTCTGGCCCCAGTGTCTTGAACTGGGGTTCTTCCCATGCCTGAGGATGGAATATTGGCTATTTATGGCTGGAGTAGGGACCTCAGCCTGTAACCCACACTGGTAGGATGTTCAGTTTACAATAGCATTTTGATGCCCAGTCTAGAAACTTGAAATTTGAGTTTAGGCTGTTGTTAGGTCTCATTAAGCAGAGAAGAGAACAAAATGACCATTGAAATGTTGGCAGTTGAATTACATTATAATAAACATGTTCCACTTTGAGAATATAAAATGGTGAGTTCAAGTATCAAGCAATCCACGAAAAGAAAGAAATCTTTTCAAAAATTGTCTCCAACTTTTTCTTAGCAATGACAAGTGAATGATCATAAACAAGCAGCTTGCAGAGGATGCCCAGGGTATGGTGTTCAGAATTGCCCCAGGCCATCCTGGCCTTCCATTTTCATCCAGTGGCTATTGAGGAGAGGCAGCTCCTTTGTAGCCCCTATTGTGGACAAAGTGTCTCCAGTGGGCATACAAAGGATCATGGGAGATGCATTTGACAGTGGCTCTGCACTTATGCCTCTCATGGAAGTGTACCTGCTCATGAGAGTTACAGAAAAATGCATAAGCTTTTTTCTCTGCCTCTCATTAAGCTGTCATCCACCTTCGGTGCAGATCTATCTCTTGTTTTGAATATTGCTTCCCCCCTTCTGGCTCTTCTTGGAGTATTTGTGATCTCATGCAGCCACCGTTATGATAGATGAATCATTCCTATGGCAACCACAGTCATCATGAATCCTCGGAGTGAGCTGGCAGGAGAAAATAGCTTTCAAGAGAACAGTGATCCTAGGGGGTGGCGGGGTAGTCCAAAACCTAAGAATGTTGAACTGATGGAGGTAGGATCATATCATGCTGCGATAGAAACGATGGGATGACTGAGGTCTGGAAAGAGGTTGATTTTGCTCTTTATAACACAAAGTTAGAACTCAGAACCCTTTTTCTCTTGCATTCTGATGTCAGAGTAAATGAATGAACACAGAGTCAATGAATATTGCCTCGTGTTGAGGGCAAATAAATCACCTAAGAGAGTCTGTATGTGTCCTTCATTTGAACTCGCTAGCCTGAATATTAAATTTCATTCAGAGAGTCCGAGGCTTCAGGACCAAGAATGGATCTGGACTCAAGACATGTTGTCTCTGCAGATCTCCTCCTTTGCCCCATTTCTTTTGTAGGGAAGTGCTCACCAGTGATGGTGTTATAAGGCAATGGCCTCCAGCCAATAGAGGGAGCTGTACAGATAGCAATGAGAAAGGCTCTTGGAGATGCGCTGCCTAAGAGAATTGGGAAACACAACCATCCAGTTACTGCAGTTGACAAAACATGCATATATTATTCACATAATTGCATATCATAGATGGGGCTTAGCAGTCCCTTTTACCAAAGAAGATCTTTCTGAATGGAGCTGCTGGCATCAGGTCGTCTGTGCACATGGCTGTCTTCCTTTGGGGCCGTCACGAGGTCATCCATTTGCCTGTGATTGCCTGTTAGTTCTGAAGAGTCACCATTGATGGCTCCATGTAGAAAGATGCTCCCACATCCCGTCCCTGCTCAAATATATCCAGGGAATCCTTTTGTAAAAGGATGAAACACCTGATTTTATGCTTTGAACAATTTTTATCCCAGACTGTGACTGAAAAATAGGAGGAAAGCTTATATCGTTTGAAAGAATCTACTACAAAAGAATATGATGTGCATAGAAGGGAGGCATTGCAGCTCTTTCATTTTTGTGCTTTCCACAGTGGTCTCCTGAGACGGTGCCCTGCAGCCTGCTGACTGTCCTTTTTCCTTTAATGGATTACCCAGTAGAGATCTAAAGCCCGTGGCAGACTAAGCAAAGAACCATAGTGTCTGAGCACATTACTCCTCAAACTGGAAAGAGTGACGTTCAAACAGTCACTTTTTAATCCAGTCACATGGTTTCTATCCTGCTACCGGCACCCATTTTTTTCTACACCACTAAATCTAACAGCTATGTTTTTAGCCCTGAACTCTCAGTAGGATTTCACATAATTGGCTACACACATCTTCACTCCCTTCTCTTGGCTCTCATAACAATTCACTTTCATACGTTTTTCCTCTCTGTTGGCTATATCTTAGTTTCTGTTGTTGGGGATTCTCTGGTGTTGCTATCAAAACTTAGTATTTTCTGTGCTTACCTATATTAAATAATCCGGTGTTCATCTAGGCCTGCATTGTCCAACATGGCGACCGCTAGTCAGATGTGGCTATTGGGCACTTGGGATGTGGGTATCTGAATTGAGATGGACGTGCTCTGTGTAAAACATACAGTGGATATTATAGCAAAAATGGTATAGTCATCTCATTAATAATATTTATATTTATTAAATTATCTTGAATATAATTAATTAAAATAACAAAATATGTATGCTATAATATATAATGTACACATGTATTAAATATATTATTAAAACTAATTTCACACATTTCTGTTAGACAGCACTAGCATATATAATGAATATACCCCAAATTAGCTCAGACATTTCCTTTGAGCTCCAGATGATATAACTAATTGCCAGCTTCACCTTTCTGTTGTACTATCTGACAGGCACTCAAACTCAAGATGTCTAAATTGGAATATGAGATGTTTGTGCCTAAATCCAAACCTATTTCAGTAACTGGTACCACCATCATTTTCATTTCCCTCTTTGCTTTTACATAGGGACTTCTCTTTCTTGGATAACAGATATACTCTACATTGTTTTATACTGCAGATAGCAAGACACGTACACAACCACTAATACTCTGATGGATCCATCTCTGCAGCACGTGGGTTTTCCATGGCCTCTGTAGTGATGGGGAGCTCATTTCCTGATAAGGCAGCTTATTCTGTTGTAGGACTGCTTTGTTGTTAGAAAATTCCCTAGCCTATTAAATTTGATTTCTTGGAATTTCTGTTCATGCCTTAATTCTCTTTCCTGAAGCCACATAAAATACATTTAGTTCCTGTTCTACTTGTGAAGATTGTTTAAGGTACTGGCTGCACTAAATTTTCTTCTCTAAGTTAAACATTTTTGATTCCATTGATGTTGTTTCAAATTCTTTTACTCATTCTTTCATATTATACTTGAATATAACATAGTTTGTTTGCCTATTAAGAATGTAGTGGTTGGGGCCAGTATTGTGGCATAGTGGGTTAAGCCCCTGCCTACAAGTCTAGCATCCTATAGAAGCAATAGTTCAAATCCCAGTTACTCCATTTCTGATCCAGCTCCCTGCTGACCTGACTGGGAGAACAGTGGAAATGGCCCAAGTAGTTAGGCCTCAGTCACCCATGTTGGAGACCTCGATGGAGTCCCCAGCCCCTGGCCTAGGGATGGTCACTGCAGCCATTTGAGGAATGAGCCATTGGGTGGAATCTCTCTCCCTGTCTCCCCTCCTACTCCCTGCCAATCCCCTGTCCCATAACTCTGCCTTTCAAACAAGTAAATACTTTTTTTTTTTTTAAAAGTAGCTGTTGAATGTTCCAGTGTTTTCAATAGTAAAGTCACAGACTAGAAAGATGATCTTATCTTTGCATTAAATTCTGTGCCTCTGCTGATACCACTTGGATATAGGTTTATTTTGGGAGTCATGTCCAACACAGATACTGATAATGTACTGGAATCAGTTTCATGTAAATCCTCTGTATCTTGAACATATACTGTAATTAAGCCAACCTCACTGATCCATGTTTGGATAACAAATATTTTGTATTTGTATTTGTAATTTGGCCATTGAGCTAGCAATGAGTAACTATCACTGATTCCAATTCTTTTACTCACTGTGATTTGTTTTGTGCCTTAGATCAATTACACCAAAAATTTGATTAGAAAACCAAGTCATGTTGTCCCATTAATTAGTCCCTCGGGTTAAGTGATATGTCACTTAGCCAGCTGTAGGTCCAAGTGAGAGTACTCACTAAGTATTTTTCATTATCACTTCAAATGTTTGTTTTCCTTTGCTCTTTTTCCAGAACCCCAGTTGTACTTCAGTTGGTCATTTGATATTGTCTCATGGATTTTAGATTTTCTGTTCTCTTTTTTTAATGTCTGCCACTTTCAATCTGTCTGTATGCCAGTTTGGAAAATTTTTTAATTGTTTATTTATTTATTTATTTGTTTACGAGCAAGACAGAGAGAGATCCTTCCTATTGGTTTAGTCTTCAGTGGTTCCTAACAACTGAAACTGGGGCAAGCAGAAGCCAGGCGCTGGGAATCCATTCCAGATCTCCTAGGTGAGTGGTAGGGGCCTCGGCCTCTCTAGCCACCACCACCACTGCTTCCCAGGTCTGCATTAGTAGGAACTTGGAATTGGGAGCAGAGCTGGAAGTTGAACAAAGGCACTTCTATGTGAGGTGTGAACATCTCAGCTGCTAGTTGAAGTACCTGCCTCTTAAATGATTTCTGTTGATAGCATTTTCCTTTGACTATTTCATGTAGTTTCCCTTTCTCTGCTGAAATAGTGTATTTACTTATGTACATTACCAAACTTTTCCAGTATAGAGATCAGTGAAGTTTATTTTTGTAAATGGTAAGATAGCTAGCATTTCTGGCTTTTATAGACCCTGGGTTCTCTCTCATTATTCAGCTCTGTCATTGCAGCACAGAGGTAACTGCATATAATCATAAACGAATGGATGTGGCTGAGTTGAGCTTTGTTTACAAAAACAAGCAGAGACCTGGCTTTGGCCTTTAGGCCATTGTTTACTGATGTCTTCTCTAGATCCCTTCAAACATTAATTGGAATTATTTTCACTTCCTTGTCTGCTAGTTCCAGCCATTTCAGAGTTGGGTTATATTGACCATTTTCTCTCTCTCTCTTTTTAAGAATTTATTTATTTATTTTTAAAGTCAGAGTTATAGAAAGAGAAGAGAGTCAAACATGCAGAGAGAGAGAGAGGGGGAGAGAGAAACAGAGATCTATCCACTGGTTCATTCCCCAGAAGGCCACAACATCTGGGGCTGAACCAGGCCAAAGCCAGGAGCCAGGAGTTTCCTGTGGGTCTGCCATGTGGATGCAGGGGCCCAGGAACTTGGGCAATCTTCTGCTGCTTTCCTGGGCACAGTTGCAGGGAGCTGGATCAGAAGTGGAGCAGCTGGGACTCGAACTGGTACCCATGGGATGCCACTACTGCAGGTGGCAGCTTTGCCTGTTCTGCCATAGCACTAGCCCCAGACAACTTTACTCTTTTTTTTTCTATTTTTTTTTTGACAGGCAGAGTTAGACAGTGAGAGATAGAGAGACATAGAGAAAGCTCTTCCTTCCATTGGTTCACCCCCAAAATAGCCGCTACGGCTGGCACACTGCACCAATCCGAAGCCAGGAGCCAGGTGCTTCCTCCTGGTCTCCCATGCGGGTGCAGGGCCCAAGCATTTGGGCCATCCTCCACTGTCTTCCCGGGCCACAGCAGAGAACTGGACTGGAAGAGGAGCAACTGGGACAGAATCCAATGCTCCAACCAGGACCAGAACCCAGAGTACTGGCGCTGCAGGAGGTGGATTAGCCTAGTGAGCTGTGGTGCCGGCCGACTTTATCTCGACAGTGATTTTTTTCTTGCTTTTTTCCCCCTCATGGTTTTCGTTAAATGTTAGAGATTATGGGTTGAAGAACAGAAGAGACTATAGTAAATATTATTTACAAAAGGAAATGAGCATACCAGCTTCTGTCAGGCCCATAGTGTGGAGATGTTAAACAATCTGGTAAATATTTTGAGTGGATTTTTCAGTATTTGTTGTTAGTGCTAGTAGAACATAGTCTCCTAAGTCCTCCAGTTTGAGTGGTTTGCATCTTGTGCTTTGGGTGGAGAATGGTGCCAAAGTCTTCTCCTCAGTGTTCTAGTTCCGCTCTTGGGGATTAGCATTCTTGAGTTTGTATAAGAGACAGAGCCTGGCTTCCCCTAGTCCTTTCCTGGTAGTGGACTGCTGTTATTTGTTACTTAGAGCTCAGTTTATGTTATAGGGTGAGGACAAGTGGTTCTCTTATCTAACAGCATTAGAATGAACTCATATTTCAATCTTTTTTTTAAATTGCTTTTTATTAAGAGAATGATGCAATCAGTGTGACTCATTATTAAGAGCTTGATTACATGGTGACCAAAAAATCAACAGGAGGAAAATGCTGTTGGGCCAGTGCTGTGGCGCAGTGGGTTAAAGCCCCAGCCTGCAGCACCAGCATCCCATATGGGCACTGGTTCAAGTCCCAGCTGCTCCACTTCTGAGCTAGCTCTCTGCCATGGCCTGGGAAAGCAGAAGATGGCCCAAGTCCTTGTACTCTGAACCCATATGGGATCCAGAAGGAGCTCCTGGATCCTGGCTCCTGGCTTCAGATCAGCTCAGCTCTGGCTGTTGCAGTCATTTGGGGAGTGAGCCAGTGGAGGGAAGAACTCTCTGTAATTCTGTCTTTCAAATAAATAAAATAAATCTTTCTTTTAAAAAATATAATGAATCATGCTGATGTCCTGTGGACATCTTATTTTTTAAAGCCTTGTTTAAAACAAAATTTCTGGAGAAGTAATGCTGTTCTTAACAAAACCAAACCATACAGAAGTGTATAAGTACAATGTGGAAACTCCTTCCCATCACACTCCCCAGAAAGCACCATATTTGTAGTTCCATGCATGTATGCAGAGATGTAGTTGCTCACACACTGTCATGCACATGCGCTTTATAATTGTTCTTGGCATAACTACTGCTGTTCAATCACCTTTCACTTTCCATACAGTCACATGTGCTCTTTGAGATATATAGTTCTATGTGTTTTTGATTAACTTTTATAGTAGGGCATATCATTTTTTTTGTTTGAACAAAAAAAGGAATCACTTTTGTAGATATTTGCTAGAAATTGCTTCTTACTTTTTTTTTTTTCCAAAGAAACCTTTTACTTAATGAGTAAAAATTTCATAAGTACAACTTTAGGAATGTAGTGATTCTTCCTACAATATCCACGCTCCCACCCCATTCCCACTCCACCTCCTCCTCCCTCTCCCATTCCCAGTCCCATTCTTCATTAAGATTCATTTTCAATTAACTTTATACACAGAAGACCAACTCTGTACTAAGTAAAGATTTCAACAATTTGCACACACATACACACAAAATATAAAAAACCATTTGAGAACAAATTTTGCAGTTAATTCTGATAGTAAAACTCATTGAGGACAGAGGTCCTGTATGGGGAGTAAGTGCACATGACTTCCGTTGTTAATTTAACAATTAACACTCTTACGTATGACGTCAGTGATCACTCAAGGCTCTTGACATGAGTTGCCAAGGCTATAAAAGACTTTTGAGTCCCCAATCTCCATCAGTATTTAGACAAGGCCATGGCAAAGTGGAAGTTCTCTCTTCAGAGAGAAGTACATCCTTCTTTGATGGCCCCTTCTTTCCACTTGGAACTCATTCACAGATATCCTTCATGTAGGACACTTATTCTTGCCACAGAGTCTTGGCTTTTCATGCCTGAAATGCTCTCATGGGCTTTTCAGCCAGAACAGAATACCTTAAAGGCTGATTCTGAAGTCAGAGTGCTATTTAGAGTGATTGTCATTCTATAAATCTGCTGTGTAGACTGCTTCCCATGTTGAAACATTCTCTTCTTTTTAAATCTATCTATTGTTATTTCCAGACACTTGATCTTATTTATATGATCTCTTTAACACTTAGTCCTATCTATATGATCATTTTCACACTTAAAATGATCACTTTAACACTTAAGATTGCATTATTACCACCCAGCTTGATGGGATATAGAGTCCTATGGCAAGTTTTTAGCTGTACCCTTAGAAGTAAGTCTGTAGGAATACATGCAGAACTATACAGATTCACAGTTACAATCTCCCTCCTCCATTTGTTCTTCCCATTCTTATTTTTTACTGGGATCTATTTTCAATTGAATTTATACACATATAATTAATTATGTTTTAAGAGTTCAACCAATGGTATTAAGTAGAAAAAAAAAAGAAAACTGTTCCTCAACAGTCAAGACAAGGGCTGTTCAAGTCATTGCTTCTCATAGTGTCATTTTCACTCCTACAGGTTTCCTTTTAGGTGCTCTTAGTTCTCCCAGATCAGGGATAACATATGGTATTTGCACTTTTGGGACTGGCTTATTCACTAAATGTGATATTTTCTAGGTTCATCAATTTTGTTGCAAATGACTGGATTTCATTTTTTAACAACTGTGTAGTATTCCATAGAATACATATTCCATAATTTCTTTATCCAGTCTTTGATTCCATGTCTTAGCTATGTTAATTGAGCTGTAATAAACATGGAGGTGCAGATAACTCTTTTATTTTCTTATTTCATTTCCATTGGATAAATTCCCAGGATTGGGATGGCTAGGTCGCATTGTAAGACTATATTCAGATTTCTCAGTTATCCCCAAACTGTCTTCCATAGTGGTTTTACTAGTTTATGTTTCCACCAACAGTGGTTTAGTGTACATTTTCCTCACTTCCTCACCAGCATTTGTTGTTTGTTGATTTTTGTATGAAAGCCATTCTAACTGAGGTGAGGTAAAAGCTCACTGTGGTTCTGATTTACATTTCCCTGATAGCTAGTGATCTTGAGCATTTTGTCATGTGTCTGATGGCCATTTGGATTTCATCATTTGAAAAATGTCTGTTTAAGTCCTTTGCCCATTTCTTAACTGGGTTGTTTGTTTTGTTGTTGTGGAGTTTCTTGATATCGTTATATATTCTGGTTATTAATCCTTTATCAGTTGCATAGCTTGCAAATAATTTATTCCATTCTGTCAGCTGCCTCTTTGTTTTCCTGTTTCTTTTGCTGTGTAGAAGGCTCTCACTTTGATGTAATCTCATTTGTTAATTTTGACTTTTATTGCCTGTGCCTCTAGGGACCTTTCCAGTAACTCTTTGCCTGTACCAAAGTCTTGCAGGGTTTCCTCAAAGCTCTCTAATTATTTGTTAGTACTAAATAATAGATTTAGGAATTTATACCATTTTGAATGGATTTTTGTGTAAGGTGTAAGGTAGGGGTCCTGCTTCATACTTCTGCATGTGGAAATCCAGTTTTCCCAGCACCATTTGTTGAAGAGACTGTATTTGCTCCAGGGATTGATTTTAGCTACTTGGTTGAATATACATTGGTTGTAGATGCTTGGATTGATTTCTGGCATTTCTATTCTGTTCCACTGGTTTATCCAACTGTTTTTATACCAGTACCAGGCTGTTTTGATTATAACTGCTTTATAGTGTGTCTTGAAATCTGGTATTGTGATGCCTTCAGCTTTGTTTTAGTTGTATGATTGCTTTAGCTCTTCACGGTCTCCTGTGTTTCCATATGAATTTCAGCATCATTTTTTCTACGTCTGAGAAGAATGTTTTTGGTATTTTGATTGGTACCACTGTGAATCTGTAAATTGATTTTGGAAGGATGGATATTTTGATGATATTTATTCTTCCAATTCATTTTTTGTATCTTCTTTTATTTCTTACTTTAATGTTTTGTAATTCTCATTATAGAGATCTTTGACATCCTTGGTTGAATTTATTCAAAAGTATTTGATTCTTTTTGTAGCTATTGTGAATGGGATTGATCTTAGAAGATCTTTCTTAGCCATGGCATCGTCTGTGTATGCAAAGGCTGTTGGTTTTTGTGTATTAAATTTTTTGAAGTTTATTTATTTATTTGAAAGTCAGAGTTATATATAGAGAGAACGAGAGGCAGAGAGAGAGAGAGAGAGAGAGAGAGAGAGAGAGAGAGGTATTCCATCCACTTGTTCACTCCCTAATTGGCCACAAAGGCCAGAGCTGTGCTGATCTGAAGCTAGGAGCCAGGAGCTTCTTCCTCATCTCCCTTGCAAGTGTAGGGGACCAAGAACTTAGGCCATCTTCTACTGATTTCCCAGGCCATAGCAGAGAGCTGGATTAGAAGTGTAGCAGCCAGGATTTGAATTGACACTCATATGAGATGCTGGAACTGCAGATGATGGCTTTACCTGCTACACCACAGTGCCAAACCCTGTGTATTGATTTTTTATCTTTCTACATTACCGCCCTCTTCTAGGAGTTCTAATGGTCTCTTGATGGAGACTTTTGGATCCCCTATATATAGAATAATGTCATCTGCAAATAGGAATAGTTTGATTCCCTTTTTCCTGATTTGAAACCATTTGATTTATTTTTCTTTCCTAGTGGCTCTGGCTAAAATTTACAGGAATATATTAAATAGCAATAATGAGAGTAGGCATCCTTATCTAGTTCTGGATCTCAATGGGAATGTTTCCAACTTTTCCCTATTCAATAGGACACTGGCTGTGGGTTTGTCATAAATTGTCTTATTGTGTTGAAGAATGTTCTTTCTGTACCCAGTTTGCTTAGAGTTTTCCTTATGAAAGGGTGCTATATTTTATCAAATGCTTTCCCTGCATCTATGGAGATAATCCTATTGTTTTTGTTCTTCAGTTTGTTAATATGCTATATCACATTGGTTGATTTGGAAATGTTGAACCATCCCTGCATACCAGGGATAAATCCTACTTGGTCCGGCTGAATGATCTTTCTGATGTGTTGTTGGATTTGATCAGCCATAATTTTATTGAGGATTTTTACATCTATGTTTATCAGGGAAATTGGTGTGTAGTTCTCTTTGTTGTGTCTTTTTCAGGCTTATGAATTAAGGTGATGCTGGCTGCATAGTTTTTGGGAGGATTCTCTCCCTTTCAATTGTTTTGAATAACTTGAGAAGAAGTGGAGTTAGTTCTTCTTTAAATATCTAGTAGAATTCAGCAGTGAAGCCATCTGGTCGTGGGTTTTTCTTTGTTGGGAGGGTCTTTATTACTAATTTAATATCCATCTTGGTGATGGGTTTGTTGAGGTTTTCTATGTCTTCATGGCTCAATTTAGGTAGGTTGTATGTGTCCAGGAATCTATACATTTCTTCTAGATTTCCCAGTTTGTTGGCTTACAGCTCTTTGTAGTAGTTTCTGATGATTCTTTTTATTTCTGTGGTGTCTGTTACATTTCCTTTTTCAGCTCTAATTTTATTGATTTGGGGCTTCTCTCTCCTTTTTTGGTTAGTTTGGCTGATGGTGTGTCAATTTTGTTATTTTTTCAAAAAACCAGTTTTTTTTTCTTTGCTTTGCTGATTTTTTGTATTATTCTTTTCTGCTATCAATTTTGTTGATTTCTTCTCTAATTTTAATTATTTCTTTTCTCCTACTAGTTTTTGGGTGGGTTTGCTATTGTTTTTCTAGATCCTTGAGTTTCATTTATAGTTCATTTATTTGGTGCCTTTTCAATTTCTTGATATAGGCACCAATTGCTATAAACTTTCCTCTTAACACTGCTTTTGCTGTATCTCATAAGTTTTGATATGTTGTATTGTCATCTTTGTTTGTTTCCAGAAATTTTTTGATTTCTCTTTTGATTTCTTATGACTCACTGTGCATTTAGGAGCATGTTATTCAGTCTCCATGTGTTTGTATATTCTAGAGATTCCTGAGTTTCTGATTTCCAGCTTTATCGCATTGTGGTTGGAGAAGATGCATGATATAATTTAGATTTTTTGAATTTGCTGAGACTTGCCTTATGGCCTAGTGTGTGGTCGATCTTAGAGAAAGTTCTATGTACTATTGAGAAAAATGTGTATTTTGTGGCTGAAGGGCGGAAGGCTCTGTAGATATCTTCTATGTCTATTTGGTCTATAATGTTGATTAACTCTGTTGTTATACTCATTGATTTTCTGTCTGGTTGATAGTCCATTGCTGAAAGTGTTTTTTTTTTTTTTTTGACAGTCAGAATGGACAGTGAGAGAGAGAGAGACAGAGAGAAAGGTCTTCCTTTGCCATTGGTTCACCCTCCAATGGCCACTGCGGCCAGCGTGCTGAGGCTGGCACACCGCGCTGATCCGAAGGCAGGAGCCAGGTGCTTCTCCTGGTCTCCCATGGGGTGCAGGGCCCAAGCACTTGGGCCATCTTACACTGCACTCCCTGGCCACAGCAGAGAGCTGGCCTGGAAGAGGGGCAACCGGGACAGAATCTGGCACCCTGACCAGGACTAGAACCTGGTGTGCCGGTGCCGCAAGGCGGAGGATTAGCCTATTGAGCCACGGCGCCAGCCAAAAGTGGGGTATTAAAGTCCCCCATTACTATTGTATTACTATTGTATTTGTATATGTCCTGTTAAATCCATTAATATTTCTTTTAGATAGTCAGGTACCCTGTAATTAGGTGCATATACATTTATAATAGTCACATCTAGCTGTTGAATTGCCCCTTTAATCATTATATACTTTCCTTCTTTGTCTATTTTAACAGTTTTTTGTTAACGTCTATTTTGTCTGATATTAGCACGGCTACACCAGCTGTTTTTTGGTTTCTGTTAGCATGGATTATCTTTTTCCATCCTGTCACTTTCAGCCTGTGTGCATCTTTGTTGGTGAGATGTGTTTCTTATAGGCAGCAAATAGATAGGTTTTATTTTTTAATCCATTGGCCACTCTTTTTCTTTTAACTGGGTGGTTGAGACCATTTACATTCAGGGTGACAATTGCTAAGTACCGACTTTGCCCTGCCATGTTTCTGTAAATTATCCCAATTTTGTACTTTGAGTTTCCTTTGTGTTTCTTTTGGGTCATTTTCTGTGTTCATCTTTTGTAGCAATGTTCCTGTTTCTGTGTGTAGCATATACTTGAGTATCTTTTGTAGGGCTGGGTGAGAAGTTACAAATTCTTTCAGTTTCTGTTTGTTGTAGAAGAGCTTTATTTCTCCTTCATTCATAAATGAGAGCTTTGCAGGGTACAATATTCCAGGTTGACATTTTTTTTCTCTTAAGACTTGTAATGTATCTCACTATCCTCTCCTTGCCTAAGGGGTTTCTGATGAGAAGTCTGCAATGATTGGGTTTCCTCTGAATGTGATTTGGTGTTTCTCTCATGCACATTTTAAGATCTTTATGTTTTACTTTGGGGAGTTTTATTACAATGTATTGTGGTAAAGACCATTTCTGGTTGTGTCTATTAGGAGTTCGGTGTACTTCTTTTACTTATATGTCTCTTTCTCCAAATTGGGGAAATTTTCTGTTATTATTTCATTAAGAGTGTGCCTTCTAATTCTTTCTCTCTTTCCACACCTTCAGGAATTTCTAGTATCCATATGTTGGGTCATTTGATAGAATCTTTTAGATATCAAACCATGTTTATTAGTTTTCTAATTTCTTCTTCTTTTTTTTTTTTGATATGACTGTAATACTTCAAGAAATTTGTCTTCTAGTTCTGATATTCTTTCTTCTGTCTCACCTATTCCGTTATTAATGCTTTCCACGGCATTTTTTATTTGATCTATTGAATTCTTCATTTCTAGGATTTCATTCTGACTTCTCTTTTTTTTAATTTATTTTTATTTTTATTTTTTTTGACAGGCAGAGTTAGACAGTGAGAGAGAGAAACAGAGACAGAGAGAAAGGTCTTCCTTTCCCTTTGGTTCACCCCCCAAGTAGCCACTATGGCTGGTACATTGTGGCCGGTGCACTGCGCCGATCCAAAGCCAGGAGCCAGGTGCTTCCTCCTGGTCTCCCATGTGGGTGCAGGGCCCAAGGGCCTGGGCCATCCTCCACTGCACTTCTGGGCCACAGCAGAGACCTGGACTGGAAGAGGAGCAACTGGGACAGAATCCAGCACCCCGACCGGGACTAGAACCCGGGGGGGTGCCAGCGCCGCAGGCAGAGGATTACCTAGTTAGCCATAGCGCTGGCCCTGACTTCTCTTTAATATCTCAGTTTTTTGGGAGAACTTTTCGTTTTGATTGTGAATTTGCTTCTGATTGTTTCTAAGTAATCTGAAGATCAATTTTCTGAATTCCATTTCTGGCATATCCTCAATCTCTTCATCTTCACCTTCTATTATTGAAGAATTGTAATGTTTATTTGGGGGGCTCTTAGTGTCTTCCTTATTCTTATTAAAGGTTTTTTCTTTGTTTTTTTTTTTTTGCATTTGTGAATTTTTTCTTTTTTTGTATTGTTGCTTTTAGTTCCAGTTTTTGTGATTTAGTGGGGGATCTATACTTTTAGTGATTTTCTAGAGGTGTGTGATGGATGTGGCCTGGGTAATCTGTTCAGTATTCCATGGGACCTTGACTCTTTCATCTGTTTTTTTGGTTAGAGGGAGTTGTTCACTTCTGTTGATGTAACCTGCCCTTTTTTATTTTTTTAAGATTTATTTATTTGTTTGAAAATCAGAGTTACACAGAGAGAGGAGAGGCAGAGACAGAGAGAGAGAGAGAGGTCTTTAATCCGATCATTCACTCCCCAGTTGGCTGCAATGGCTGGAGCTGCACTGATCCAAAGCCAGGAGCCAGGAGCTTCTTCCGGGTCTCCCACGTGGGTGCAGGAGCCCAAGGACTTGGGCTATCCTCCACTGCTTTCCCAGGCCATAGCAGAGAGCTGGATCGGAAGTGGAGCAGCCAGGACTCGAACCGGTGCCCATATGGGATGCTGGAGCTTCAGACCAGGGCGTTAACCCACCGAACCACAGCACTGGCCCCATAACCCGCCCTTTTCCTCACAGCTGTGGGATGCCCCTGTGTTAGTCTCTGGTGTGTCCAGGGTGTATCGCCTTGCTTAACAAGCTGCAGCTCTAATCTGTGGAGATTTCCTTGTGGTGAGGTTTCCCTCTGTTATGAGCTGATATGTGTCTGTGCATTTTAAGTAGGAGCACGGAGCCCTGCCTACTGGAGCCCAGCTCACTTCTCAGTGGTGGTTGGAATGGGCTTGAGTTTTTGATATTCAGGACTGCTCCTTGTAGGACACCTTGCATGGTGGGGAAGAAATTCTTCTGCAATGTTGTGGTTCCTGGGTGGGGGGTGTGGTGAGGTGGCCCCCACAATTGATGAGCATGTGCACAGGAGGCAAAAGTGGCAGTCCCTTGTTTACATTCGAAAATGTAAACAAGCAGGAAGATGGCTTCTCCCAGCCAGCTGCAGGTCCTGGTGGGGGATGTCGGGGAGAGATGGGCAAGGGGTGCCCAACCTTTTTTTTTTAACTTTTATTTAATGAATATAAATTTCCAAAGTACGGCTTATGGATTACAATGGCTTCCCCCCATATCGTCTCTCCCACCCGCATCCCTCCCCTTTCCCACTCCCTCTCCCCTTCCATTCACATGAGGATTCATTTTCGATTCTCTTTATATACAGAAGATCAGTTTAGCATATATTAAGTAAAGATTTCAACAGTTTGCTCCCACACAAACATAAAGTGAAAAATAATAGATGATTTTTTAAATGATGATGAAATCAGATCAGACCTATTGTCATGTTTAAACCCAGTGAGAGTCAAGTTGGGAATTGATAATTTCTTTTTTTTTTTTTTTTTTACAGAAGATCAGTTTAGTATACATTAAGTAAATATTTCAACAGTTTGCACCCCCATAGAAACACAAAGCGAAATATACTGTTTGAGTACTCATTATAGCATTAAGTCTCAATGTACAGCACATTGAGGACAGAGATCCTACACGAGGAGTAAGTGCACAGTGACTCCTGTTGTTGACTTTACAAATTGACACTCCTGTTTATGGCATCAGTAATCTCCCTATGCACCAGTCATGAGTTTCCAAGGCTATGGAAGCCTTTTGAGTTCACCGACTCTTATCTTGTTTAGACAAGGTCATATTCAAAGTGGAGGTTCTCTCCTCCCTTCAGAGAAAGGTACCTCCTTCTTTGAAGACCTGTTCCTTCCACTGGGATCTCACTCACAGAGATCTTTCATTTAGGGTTGGTGTGTTTTTTTTTTTTTTATTTTTATTTTTTATTTTTTTTGCCAGAGTGTCTTGGCTTTCCATGCCTGAAAAAAGTTAGAATTACACAGAGAGAGGAGAAGCAGAGAGAGAGAGAGTTCCTCCATCCAATGGTTCACTCCCCAATTAGCCACAATGGCTGGAACTGCACTGATCCGAAGCCAGGAGCCGGGCGCCTCTTCCTGGTCTCCCGCATGGGTGCAGGGGCCCAAGGACCTGGGCCATCCTCCACTGCTCTCCCAGGCCACAGCAGAGAGCTGGATTGGAAGATGAGCGGCCGGGACTAGAACTGGCGCCCATATGGGATGCCAGCGCCACAGGCAGAGGATCAACCTACTGCGCCACAGCACCAGCACCCCGACCTCTCTTTGTTCCTCTAAACCTTCTGTTTATTCCAGCGTGTAACTTCAAAGGCAGTTCACTAAGCTCTGCTTCCACTGCTATTTGTAGCTCTGTGGACCCACGATTTCCCATCTCACCTGGTCTGCTGTGGGCTGGCGTCAGCCTGCTCAGTCCACACCTCCACTGCGCCTTCAGTTTCCCTTTCTTATTTGCTCTTTCAGTGTGGACCTGCCCAGTCTCTGTTGGTCTCCTGGGCTTCCTGTTTTGAATTTCTCATGGCTCTATGTCCAGCATATATCTTTTTTTCCTTTTTAACTATCTATTTTGCCTGACGTGACTCAGCTCTGGTGTGACTCGGATGCTATACCACCACCTTCTTTATTTGTTTTTAAAGAAGATACGATGATGATCCAAATAAGTGTTTTGACAAATTTTCATTTGTAGCTGTCTCATTGCCCTCAATTATCAGACTGGGAACTTCAACAAAGGAAAAGGAAAATAATAATTTTAGACATGATTTTTGCTTTTAGGGATGTAGTGCTGGCTCCCAGTAATTGCTTTATCTATTGATTACATTAGATCAGACACAATTGATGTAATTTAATTTTATGGAATCTTGTCAGAGGCGAAGTGTCAAAGGAACCTATCTCTAGATTCCAGAATCAATTTTGTTCTTTTTTGATTTGGAAGAATAATTGCTCTATTATGTTTTTCCATATCTTCCTTACATTATCTGGGGTTTAACATGGTTGTTTAATTATACACTTGAACTTCCTTGTCTTTTAACATCTCTTTGTGTAACTTGGCCTAAGTGTCTTTCTTTTAATATGGACATTCTTCACTGCCCAAATAGCATGGAAATTTCCTTTGCTAACATAGGTAACTAAATTTTAAAATTTATTCATTCAACAAATGTTTGCTGAGTGCCTAATATGTGTGTCAAGTATTAGGTTAAATGCTTGAAAAATAAACTTACATAAAAGTTAATCCTTGCCTTCGAAAGCTCCCAGTTTAGATGCTAAGTCAGACGCTTAACAGATATTTTGGCAGAAGCATGTATTATGAATAATATTACAAAAATGGCTGGTAAATTATGATGAGGTCTGAGAAAGGATATTCAAGAAGGATTCAGAGATTTGTGATATTCTCAAAAAGTTTTAAAAAGGTAAATTTTTTCAAGTGATGCATGAGAAAGGGAAGACTATTCTAGACAATGGAAACACAGGTGCAACGCAATGGGGATGGAAAGTCTCCAAGTGTCTACATTTGCTTTGTTTCTGCAGTGGTGGGTGCAGAGGTGTGTAGAGGTAAGTTCTGAGGCAGTCTGTGAATGCCATGCCTGTGAGTTTCAGGATCTGGACTTCATCTTGTGGGTGATAAGGATCAATGCAAGAGTTTTCCGGCACATGATCAGATTTGCATTTCTCAGTGTGTACTTTGGCTGAGTGAATGTATGGAAACATTGGAAGCTTGTTGTTCAGGCTTTCCAGGTGCAGTTCTAGGGTTCATGAGCTTTATGAGGGCCTACACATAGTTGGTGACATGGGAAAGGAGAAAACCCACTGCCTATTAGGCAAACTGCCTAATAAAAATAGAAATCATTTCAATTAAATATCTATAGGCCATGGAAGTATGACAGCTATTTAAATACAGCTCAACCAAATTCTTAAATAGTTGCATTCAAATTAGGTAAATGTGTTGAATGGGCAGAACTCAACAGAATGCAATCAAGGAGCAAGTTTAGTTTGCTCTGTCCCTTTGCAACCATGTCTGGGGTCTTTCTTTCCCTTCTCTTAGATAAAACAGAGGGAAAGTTTCTTGGCTTCTCTAGTCATACTGTGGAAACAAAAAGTCCTTGGGTTACTCCAGTCCCTCAGGCTTGGTTCAATAATTCGAGTGCCAATCCTTAATAACCAAAACTCTATACTTGTTGAAAGGTAATGGTCCTTTTCTCCCTTGGTTTGGGGGCATCAGTCTATGTGAAAAGAAAGGTTTGTTTTGCTTTTTCTATATTCACTTCTAAGGGTTTTTAATCCTTTCCCCACTTGCTGACTGCCTCTGGATCTTCCACGGCTGAAGTGAGAAAGGGGAAAAAGAAGAGAATTGGTTAAGATCGGCAGTATAACAAAATGATTATAGAAAATGTTCACAAAGTTGTGTAGGAGGTAAATGAGTCCGCAGCTTGGCAACCATATAGAGTTGGAATGAAAGAAAGGACGCATGCAGAATGATCCTTGGCTTGGGCATGATGGTTGTTCCTGTAACTGGGCTAGGCTCTGCATTTCTCCATTCCAGAAATCTGCCTCCCAGATATTCACATCCATATGAATAAGACATTTCCAATCCTTGAACAGCCTGCAGTCCACTGGGAGAGAGGGAAACAAACAATTAAATTATGCTGTGATAAAAACTCTAACAACATTATGCCTTGGAAATTGAGGGACCTCAAAGGTATATCCCAGGCAGCTTGGAGTAGAATGGGAAGAGTTAGTCTCTGCAAATCTGCACTCTGGTTGGCCCAGCCAAGTTACTAAGTGAGAGAGCTTGAGTTGTTGCTGGTGATAGCTGTAGAGATGCGAAAAATGGGATTATTGATATAGATCTAGGGCTAAGGGAAAGATTTTATTTAAAATGTAAATGTAGGGGCTATCAGCATAGTGGGATAGGCAGAAATAATGAGATAGGTCATCTCAGTATTTCTGAGAGGCTGAAAGGGAGGTATGGAGGACTATGTAAGAGAGAAAGGAAAACTAGGAAAGGACATTTGGGAGAATTGGGAAGAGGAGTGGGAGAATCCAGAGAGAGAGGAGTTTTAGAGGCCAGAGGAGAGGAAATTTTCAGTACAAGAGACTGTTGATGTACATGCAGCAAGGAGCTCAAGTGTTAGGGGAACCAGTATTGCTCCTGGTTAGAGAGACCTGGAGATTGTCTAGCTGCTGTTTACCCTGTGTGACTGTGGACAAGTTACCTGGCCAGTAGCAGTCAGCTGTGGGTCTTGGTGCTCATGCTGGTTGCTTCATTGAGCACAAGAAGCTTATTCTCTCCAGAAGAGCCATGTTCATCTTTTGTGCAGAAAGTTCACTGAAAAATCATGTCGAGAGACCCTTGCCTTTCCCTAACCACTGTGTCTTCATTCTCAGCCCCTCTTTCCACATGTTCTGCATTGTTTAAGTTCTGACTTCCTCTCACTCCTCCCCTTCCTCTAGGTTCTCCCTCCTGCAAGTCAGGGCTTCTGAATGAGGAGCTGTGCACAGATGTTTCCATCCTGTGAGTGTTTGGCTGTTCCTCAGGTGGTGTCTCTGAGCAGGTGTTTTGGTGCCCACCTCCCCTTCTCCCTGCTGCTATGTTTTCTGTACAAACACCAGATTGCATTGCAGTTTCTCTCTGTCTGGAGAAAACCCAATTCATGATGATGGCAGGATAGGTTGTGCTTGCAGGCAGTTGTAGATAGGCTGTGGCACAAAGGTTTTGCAGAGCATAGTGTTAAGGCCAACAAGGGTGAGGAAATGCAGTTTTGTGGAATGACTGTCTACTTCTGACCTGCTGTCTCTGGTTTTTCTCCCACTGGGCTGGTGATCTATGAGAACATCTCTCTACTTCCCACCCTTGCCCTGTGTTCCCCTGTGCATCCCTACTTCTTAAACAGCCATTCACTCTCATGAGCCCTTCCAACACAATGAGTCCTTTATCCCCTGACAACATGTAGGGTTAGAAGATGGAGGCAAACAGTCCATGGAATCATTGTATTTTAGAATAATAGACTTGAAGAACCTTAGTGGAAAAAAGGGAGGAGGCAGGGTTCCCTGCTGGGCTGGTTTGTGAACTGTCCCCATGAGGGTCAGGAGTGAGCACGTTGCTATGGCTTGCCTTCTCTCTCTCCATTTTCTTGTGGTTCGTGAGCCTGTCTATATGATCACTGAAAAAACTGACTGTGGCAAGGAGCCCAGGGATATGAAAGACAGGTGCTTGCCTTGAAGAAGGAAGTTGTTCTTCCTTACCTCCTGATTCCCCTTTAGGGGTTCATGATTTGGGCAAGCGAGCACTTTTCCTTCCTGCTTTGGTTCCATTCATGGCTGTTCTGTCCTTCATATGATGGAATGAGTTACATTCCTTTCACATTGGTCATCTTCCCTTATTGGAAAGACCACGCTGCCTGTGTCCCCTGCTAAGACACATGTAGACAGGGCACATTCAGGTGCTTTTCTTTGAGTGCTTTTGATAGCAACCTGGAGAGTTCAAAAGAGACCCCAGGAAAAGTAATATGAGAGTCTGCGAAGCCAAAGGAGATGGGGACAGAGTGACTCACTGATTAGCCTAAAATCGCTCCCATTTTCAAACAGGGCCACTGACTGATGAAAGCAGGAGTGAGACCCGGACTGAGCACACTGGTGTCAGCAGTGTGGGATGCATTTTACAATTCAGGGTTCTCTCACTTTACATGGCAGATCATGTTCTGAAAATTTATGTGAGACTTAGTTTTTATTTTGCATACTCATGGGGGACATTTTTCTTGTTGAGAGAAGCTAGCAATATATTAACTTAAAAAATAAAGAGTAAGATATAGAAGAAAGGAAGGCATGGCGTGTAGAAGGATGCACACCTGAATCCAACCATGGCTTCTCATCTCACTCATTCATTTATTCAGCCATTTGTTCATTCAAAAATATTTATTGAGAGCATTCACCATTCCAGGCATAATGCCAAAAATGAAGGTGATAGAACTGGTGAATTTTCTATGTCAACTTGGATAATTTAGTAACCTCTCAGCCTCAATTTCTCGTCTATAAAATATGAATGCTCGTAACTTGCAGGTTGTCATGAAGGTTAAAATAAGGATACAGTTTCTGGCATAAATCAAATTTTTTTACATTGAAGAATATAATTATGTAAGTAATATCCTTTTTCCCATATTGCATGTTTTTAGATATGATGGCTTTCAATAATGTTATTCTTACCAATGTGCACTGAGCAAATATTTCTCTCCCATTCGTGGAATGAACTTCTAGCCACTCAAGCTCAATAAGATGGTGATTTCAGAAATCAGCTCACGTAAATATTCCAGCTGTTACCACTCTTGGTTTTCTTCTCCAGCAAAGAGCTCCAAAGAGCCCAGGACCCGAAGTCTGCAGGCCTGGCTCAGTCTTAGCTCTGCCACTACATGGCCATAGTTTTGTTCCGTTCCTCCTTGCACTGCGCTTTTTCCATCTGTGAAATTATTAAGCTAATCATTCCCTTGCCTATTTTGTAGAAATTTTTGCAGAGACTGAATTCAAAATTGATTCTTCACTTTTAATACTTCACTTGGAGAATGTTCTGTTTTATTTTATTTCTCAGGAAGGAATGAAAGTTACTGAGAACAGCTTCCCCAGTTCCACATCTTCTTACAAATCATCCTGTTTTGTGAATGTAGGTGTCTGCTCTGAATGATAAGCAATAATCATGGTGGGATCTCACACGAGGGAGATGGACCTGCTGAAATTTAATTTTTTAAAGCTGGATACATTTGAAAGTAAATGTTCTTATTAGGAAGTATTTTCTTTTACTAAAGTGACTTTCCTTAATTTTCCCCCTATTATTTTTTGAATGCCACCTCCTTATAATTTCCCTCGGGGAGAAAATAGAAAACAAGAAATGGACTGGTGTCATGTACATAAACAGTGTGCTGGAGTTTAGAGCATTCCCCGTGACACTGTACGGGGGAGTGCCAGCCCACTGCAGGGCACTCTGGTGCTCCTGGGGAATAAGCCTCACTTCTCTTTCCCTTCCAGTGGGATGCTATAAGATGTGTGTCATTGTTCCTGGTCATTGGTACATTTTCCATATAGATGATATGGAACCTGCAAGTCAGCTGACAGGTGGAGCAGTCCATTTCCAATCCCTTCTTTTAAAGAAGGTAAATGACAAAACAATCCCTAAATCCATACTAGAACCTCTCTCCATGATTGCATCTACCATGCACCTGCCCTGCTCCCTGAAGAGCTCACCACCTTTCCTCTTCGACTTTCTTAAACTAGTGGAGACCAACAGCAGTGAATTGAAAGCATGGTTTCATGTTTTAGAAATATAGTGATGCACAGGTTGGACTATGTCTGCATAGTGATATCAAAGCACAGATGAATATTTGGAATTTTTCCTTTTTTTTTTTTTTTTGACAGGCAGTGTTAGACAAAGAGAAAGAGACAGAGAGAAAGGTCTTCTTTCATTGGTTCAGCCCTCAAATGGCTGCTACAGCCAGTGTCGCTGTGCAGATCCGAAGACAGGAGCCAGGTGCTTCCTCCTGGTCTCCCATGCAGGTGCAGGGCCCACGGGCTTGGGCCATCCTCCACTGCCTTCCTGGGCCACAGCAGAGAGCTGGACTGGAAGAGGAGAAACTGGTACAGAACCAGCACCCCAACTGGGACTAGAACCTGGGGTGCTGGCGCCACAGGCAGATGATTAGCCAAGTGAGCCATGGTGCCAGCTGGAATTTTTTCCTTCTAATTTCCCACTCAGTGTCCACAAGGATGACACAGTCCCCACACCTACATGAAGCACTATTGAGTCTTTTATAGGGTGTTTAGTTTGGAACTTTGGGTTGGGTTAGTATTGAGTGAATTCCAAAGCAACTTTTATTGTTCAGTGGTCTGCAAGGAAAATAAGTTAACAGATTCTAAAATATAATCTCTCAATACACAAGTCTGTTGTGGGAGCTGTTGTAGGTACTTGGTCCTCTGCTAGCAGGTGTGCAGTTGAGAAGGCCTCACAGAAAAAAATAACATTCAAGTTAATCTTAAAAATTGCATAGGAATTTACCAAATTAAAAAGGGGTCTCGGCCTGCGCTGTGGCTCACTTGGCTAATCCTTCACTTGCGGTGCCAGCACCCCGGGTTCTAGTCCCAGTTGGGGTGCCAGTTCTGTCCCGGTTGCTCTTCTTCCAGACCAGGTCTCTGCTGTGGCCCGGGAAGGCAGTGGAGGATGGCCCAAGTGCTTGGGCCCTGCACCCGCATGGGAGACCAGGAGGAAGCACCTGGCTCCAGGCTTCAGGTCGGCGCAGCGTGCCTGCCGTAGCAGCCATTTGGGAGTTGAACCAATGGAAAAGGAAGACCTTTCTCTCTGTCTCTCTCTCTCTCACTGTCTAACTCTGCCTGTCCAAAAAAAAAAAAAGGGGGGGGGGAGGCAGGGGGTTTCAGGGAAACCCAGGCAAGAGGAATGCATAACCAGTGTAGACGAAATATGATGGAACTTGGGGAGCTGCTTTGACTGTTGGGAGCATTTGGAGGAAGTGTGATGGGGGAGGCTGGAGGACAGTTAGGAACCAGACTGGTGAAGCCCTCATATGCTGTGTTTCAAGTTTCTGTCAATGCAGATAAAAGAGTGTGGGCAAAGTGGAAGAGCGAGTCAACAAAGCGAGTCAACCCATTTTCCAGACATTTGCTCTATGAGTTCGTATTAAGCCAAGACAAGGAGTATTTTGTTATCATGAAGGAAGGATTACAGTTTCTTTGCTAAAGATTGTACTCCTTGGCCCAGCATGCTGATGAGCTGAGGTTTATAAGATTCATTCATACCAGCGTAAATCATGTTCAATGTGTTCCTCTTCCATTTATCTACTGATAAATTGTGTGAATTTTTTTCTGAGGTGCTTGCTGCTTACCTAGTATGCATAGCATTTGTAAGATTATTAAAATATGATATAAATTGGGCTGGGAGTGTTCCTGGTCTCTGGGAGCACACCAGATAGATGAGGTGAAGCCAGGTAGCTCTGAGGCAGCCCAGAAGAGGTGATGAGGTAGGGGTCCAGGAGAGAGGGCAAGGCTTGATTAAAGTTCTGAAGGGAAACTAGAGACAGGAACAACAAATAACAGAAATGCTGAACTCTCGAGGCCAGGACCCTGACTTGATTTTGGAAGCACTTGGAAGTAGAGTACTTTGCAAATGTGCTTGCTTATTGCTGTGCTGTGCAGAAACTGCTTTGGGAGCCATCTGGAGACTGGACAGTCGGTCTCCAGCAAAGACAGACTTTGAGCCATAAGGTTGGAGGTCCTGAGCCTAAGACTTCAGAAAACCTAAAGAAAAGTATTTCGAGAAAAGTCTCAAGTTGCTGGTTATGGATGTCAGTAACAGACAAGAAAAGTAGAATCTGGGAGAATTCTTGAGCTTCTTGACCCCAAGGACCCAGCAGGGAAGGGCATTGCTCAATGCTTCCTTGCTGTTAATGATCTTTCTCATTTTCTCTGGTTGTTGACCCTGGGACCACACTAATCAACTCATTTCACTGGTATCAGTAGCCTGCCTGTGGCTTACATGGTTCCTTGGTTATTACATCTGAGTTTAATCATTGTCCAAACTGCACCCCATGTCTCCCTTATACTTTCATCCCAATTCAGTTTGTGTTTTGCTAGGAAATGTAGTTGTATAGAAAAGGAAGGAAAAACAGGAAGAAACAACCTAGCAGAGGAAAACTCTGGGCTGGTGGATGGGATTACTTTTTTTCCTTGACTATAGACAGTGAAAGAAAAATCCAGGAAAATACATACTGCCCTTGACTTGCTGCATTTCCTCTCTTTCTCATTGCACAAAGAAGTAAACCAGGAAGCAGAAAATGATTAAATCAAAAGCACTAAAATGCAGTCAACCTGACATTTAAGTAGGAATTGTCTGGAAGTCATGTTTGCCTTCCCCTCCCATCTTTCTCTGCACTGCCTCCTTCACTCTAGGAAGCAGAGTGTGGAGGAAGCAGAACTAAGTCAATCATGGGTTCTTCAATTACCAGAAGCTGTCATGCTGGCCAACATCAATTGATGCTATAAGACATCAGAGATATTATTTATTGCCCCACTCTAAAGTTGTCTAATTTGGAGATGGTAAAGATTAAAATAAGTTCCTTAGAGTCTAGCTCTCAAAATCTTATGGGAATTTATGAATTCTTATATATGCATTTTTTCTAGAAAATACTGCCAGACATTCTGATGCCTTGTGGAAAATCTCAATTCCATTCTAGAGAATGGGGCATTAGTATACAAATATCCCATTATTTTTACCATCTTTAACAAAAACAGGCATGTCTTGACCTCCTTTTCTGACTCATCTGCCATCTTATTTTTCTCCTACAGAAGTAAATATTCTCAAAAGAATTGTCAATGATATACACACCAGCCCCAATTTTCCCCTTCCTATTTTTCACTTTACCTCTACCATTCCAATGAAAGTGACAAAATCACAAGAAGCAGTTCCACTGGATGAATCCAGCACTTTCTTCCTAGTGCTTGCACCATTGGCCTGCCGAGACCTCTGATACAGCAATCACATTCCACCTGGATACATTGCTTTAATTTGGCTTATGAACACCTTGTTCTAGTTTTCCTGCCACCACACAGGTAGCTCTTCTCAGTCTTTATCATTTTCCTTTCCTTCTCTCTGATTCTTCTCTATAATTTAATTTTATTTGAAAGGCAAAGAGACATACAGAAGAAGACCATCTTCCATCTGCTAGTCTACCCCCCAATTGCTTGCAACAACTGGGGTCAGCCAGGTTGAAGCCAGGAACTAGGAACTCAACCCAGGTCACCCACATAGGTGGCAGGGACCCAAGTGATTGAGCCATTTTTAACTGCCTTCCAAGAAAACCCATTAGCAGGAAGCTGGAATTGGGAATAGAGAGGGTACTTGAACCTAGGCATTCAGATCTGGGATGGGGGCATCCCAAGCATCTTACCACTATGCAAAATGCCTGTCCCCTCTCCTACTCCTTAATGTTGTGCCCTGATACTCAGAACGTGGCCTTTTCACTAGGCTATTTATACTTATCTTCTCATGATCTTGCTCAATGACATGGTTACTTTTTGCAAAAATCTGACTTCTAAATTTGTACTTCTAGCCCAGACTCCCTCCCTGAGTTATGCACACACACACACACACACACACACACGTGATAGTCAACTGACTATGCAATATTCCCACTTGTATGTTTAATAGAAATCACAAGCTTACCATGTTCAAAAGTGAACTTCTGCTATGTTTTCCAAGTCTAGCTCGTTCTGTTGTTTTCTTCTTCTCAATGACAAGACTATCCTTCCTGTTGCATAGGTCTAAGGGTTGATTTGCTTTTTGACCTCTTATTCATAGCCCTCAGTTCACCATCAGCTAATAATACTGACTTTAATTTTTTTTTTATTTTTATTTTTGGACAGGCAGAGTGGACAGTGAGAGAGAGAGAGAGAGAGAGAGAGAAAGGTCTTCCTTGTCCATTGGTTCACCCTCCTGCGCACCGTGCTGATCCGAAGCCAGGAGCCAGGTGCTTCTCCTGGTCTCCCATGGGGTGCAGGGCCCAAGCACTTGGGCCATCCTCCACTGTACTCCCAGACCACAGCAGAGAGTTGGCCTGGAAGAGGGGCAACCGGGACAGAATCTGGCGCCCTGACTGGGACTCGAACCCGGTGTGCCGGCGCCACAGGTGGAGGATTAGCCTATTGAGCTACAGCGGCGCCGGCCTCTGACTTTACTTTTGAAATATATCCAGAACTTAAAAAAAGTATATACAGAACTGAATCACTGCCATCTGTCTGTCCCAAATTATTATCTTGAGTCTAGATTTTTGTCCTACAGTTCGCTCTCTGAATAGCAGAGAGGAGGCATGTCCAAATGGGGTTGGTGGGGAAGGAAAGCAGAGTCCAGTGATAATTTCATTTGCTGCTCAGTGATCTGAGGGTGAGGTGAAGACTGCATGATGGTCTCATCAAGGGTGAGGCATACTAAGGACTGTGCGGGTTATTTCTAGCCCTCTTCCCATCTACCAGCTCTGGATCCATTCTCCAATCTTTTTCCTCTTGCTCTGTGGTCCAGAAGCCTGAGCAGCCTGACCTCTGTGGTCTGCATCATAGAGGTTCTCTTGACTCTGCTGTGTGGATTCAGGCAGTGGCCACGTGGACAGGTCTCAGAAGGAAAGAGGATGTCCCTCCACCCCTGGGCCCATCTGTCAGTGGCTGCTCCTCCAGTCACGGTGCACGTCAGGTTGTCTTTATTGCATAGTTGCAGCTCTCCCTGTGCTTTGGAAACACCATTTCCTTCCATGAATCCTTCAGAATAAGGACACTTAACACAATACCCTAACTCCATACCTAGGAGACTTACAATTCCTTGTTAATTCCCTAAACTCCACCCAAACCTCTTTAAATTATGCCTTAAGTTGCATATTTCTGGTAAACCTTTCTAAAAGTGCTCTTTTTTCTGTTGGGACTGTGACTAATATAGGAAGTGGAAATATTTTTTCATTATGAAATAAATATTAATTAATTTGATGAAAAATAATTAGCATGTGAAACACATTACTCATAGAAATGTAAAAAAATATAAAATCTAGAAGAGAAAATGATCATCACGATGCTGCTGGATAATTACTGTTAACGTTTTGATCAATTTTATTTCAGGGCATTAAGTTGATAACATCGACCACTGGTTCATTTTTATTGCTCTCTTAATGTAAAGCAAATTTATTTTATCCATTATTAGGAACTTAAATTATAAAAATCAGTTTTTTATTTTCTTGATATTAAAATAGCTTCTATACATGCTCTGTGACACTCTGCTTTTGTGGAGAGGAGAGAAAGACTTTATTTGGTATGTTTCTTGGTAAACTGTGCTTGTGCAAAGACTGCAGTGGTAGAGTGTGGTCTTTGTGACAGGGCAGGCACACTTCAGGGCCACACAGCAGTGGGAAGTGGGAAGAAGGATGTGTCTGAAGGAAATTGCCAGGTTCCAGGTAAGGAATGAAAGTTGATGAAGAACAGCAAGATGGCAGCATAGGGAGGGAGCTTACTGATAGTCCAGGAGAAGATAGTTTAATAAAAGTGGAGATAGTATAGTCTCAGGGAAGAGTCAGAGAAAAAGCGGCAGAGGAAACTCCTCTGTAATTAGAGGGACATGGTGGACCTATGTGGAGGGCACGGGCACCCACGGCTCAGGACCCTAGCTGCCAAGAGCCTCCGCACCAGCGCTGGAAAGTGAGGTGAGACGAAACCGCAGTAGCCCGAGATACTGGTGGAAAAGTGGCAGGAAGAGCCTAGAGGGAACAAGGCTCGAAAGTACACCAGCCTAACTAGAGGAGAGAAAAAATAAAAGGGACGGTGTGGACACAATTTTCTCTCCAATCACCTTACAAAGGCATATGAGCTGATGGAGCAGGCGTCATTTTGGACATATGTAATAGCTGTGCCTGCTCGGAGCTGCATCCAGCAATCAGCCGAGCATAGAAACCTGACTCTGGTGGGGAGTAATAACAGGAGACTAAGACCTAGTGATTGTGTGGAGCTTCTGAACCGGGACTGTGTGGGAAAGAAAAAAAAAAAAAAAAACAACTGAGGGTGTGCAGGAGAACTCACGGTGTGGCTGAGATGTGAGCAGTCTCAGTGGGAGATGCCACAAACTTGGGCGGCCTTGGTTACCTGGTGAGAGACATTGCAGGGAATCTGAGCTTATATTGAGGACTGCACAGATCCTTTGTGTGGTCCTTGGGACAGAGCAGACAGATATTATACCCACTGGGGCTAGCGCTCAGGCACTGATCACCATCAAGAAGAGCTCAGCTGAGCAGAATTACTTCCCTTCTGATTAAAAAAAAAGAGAGAGAGAGAGAAGATTTACTATGCCAAACCTGGGTGTGTCACTGTAGGCAAACCCTTAACCCTGAAGAACAGAACAGAGCTTTCTGGCCACACCCACCACAAGCCTCTAGAGACTCACTGAAAGCAGACAGTCCACTTATCTACAGAGTCATAGTACAATGAGAAAAGCTGCCACAGTGGGAAAAAAAAAGAAGAAACCAAAAAGTATCTCCACAAATGCCAAACAACAAATGCAACAATCGAGGAAACAAGAATAAGGAAGACAACAAGATGCTCCCAAAAGAACATGACACTTTAATACAAGATTATGAATACGACGAGATAGAAGAAATGTAAGAAATGGAACTAAAAAATTGATGATAAAATACTTAGAAGTAATCAAAAACAAATGCACAAACTGCTGAAATCCATGCAGGACATGAAAGAAAATTTCTCTCATGAAAATGAAATCTTAAGGAAGAATCAAAATGAAATGAGGAATTCAATAGAAGATGAAATTGAGATATTGAAGAGAAATCAAAATGAAATGAATTCAATAGAACAAATTAAAAATGCAGTTGAGATCCTTAAAAAAGGAATCAATGAGGCAGAAAAGAGAATATTACACTTAGAAGACAGAACACAGGAAAGTATACAGTCAAACCAAAGACAAGAATAGGAAGTTTGAAATCTAAAAAATATTGTTGGGAATCTACAGGATACTATTAAAAAAAACAACATTCGGGTTCTAGGAGTTCCTAAAGGCATGGAGAGAGACAAAGGATTAGAGAGCATTTTTAGTGAGATACTAGCAGAAAACTTCCCTGGTTTGGAGAAAGAAAGAGACATCCAAGTACAGGAAGCACACAGAACTCCCAACAAATATGACCAGAAAAGATCCTTGCCATGACACATTGTAATCAAACTCACCACAGTGAAACATAAAGAAAAGATTCTAAAATGTGCAAGAGAAACACCAGATTACTCTCAGAGGATCTCCAAATAGACTCACAGCAGACTTCTCATCAGAAACCCTATAGGTTAAGAGGAAATGGCGAGATATAGCCCAGGTACTAAGAGAGAAAAACTGCCATCCCAGAATATTATATCCTACAAAGCTATCATTTGTGAATGAAGGTGAAATAAAGACCTTTCATAGCAAACAGAAATTGAAAGAATTTGTTACCACTCATCCAGCCCTGCAAAAGATGCTTAAAGATGTGTTACACACAGAAACACAGAAACATGGTCATCAATATGAAAGAAGGTGAAGGAAGAAAATCTCTCAGCACAGGGAGTTCAAAGTATGTATTAGAAATATTTATGGAAAAATGGCAGGGCAAAGTCACTACTTATCAATAGTCACATTGAATGTAAATGGCCTCAACTCTCCAGTTAAAAGACACAGACTGGCTGAATGGATTAAAAAATGAAACCCAGCCAGTGCCGCAGCTCACTATTCTAATCCTCCACTTGTGGCACCAGCACACCGGGTTCTAGTCCCAGTCAGGGCACTGGATTCTGTCCTGGTTGCCCCTCTTCCTGTCCAGCTCTCTGCTGTGGCCCGGGAGTGCAGTGCAGGATGGCCCAAGTGCTTGGGCCCTGCACCTGCATAGGAGACCGGGAAGAAGCACCTGGCTCATGGCTTTGGATCAGTGCGGCGTGTTGGCCATAGAGGCCATTTGGGGGGTGAACCAACGGAAGGAAGACCTTTCTCTCTCTCTCTCTCTCAATGTCTAATTCTGCCTGTCAAAACAAAAAACAAACAGAAACCATCTATTTGCTACTTACAAGAAACACATCTTTCCAATACAGGTGCATGCAGATTGAAAGTGAAAGGTTGGAAAAAGATATTCCATGCCAACAGAAACCAAAAAAGAGCTGGCATAGCCATTTTAATATCAGACAAAATAAACTTTAAGACAAAAACTGTTAAGAGAGACAAAGAGGGGCACTATATAATGATTAAGGGATAAATTCAGCAGGAAGATGTAACTATTGTAAATGTATATTCACCTAATTGCAGGGAACTGGGCTGTTTAAAAGATATGTTAAGGACTTAAAGGGAGACTTAGACTCCAATAAAATAGTATTAGGGGACTTCAATACCCCACCTTCAGCAATGGACAGATCAACCAGACAGAAAATCAACAGTGAAACAGCAGATGTAATCAATACTATAGACCAAATGGATCTAAAAGATACCTACAGAACTCTTTGCGAGTAGGAGATGGGATGATTTGCAGGCAGGAGGGAGGTTATGGGGGGGGGGGAAACCACTGTAATCCAAAAGTTGCACTTTCAAAATTTATATTTATTAAATAAAAGATTTTTTTTAAAAGAAAGTTGCTGAAGAGCAGCTACATAAGTTAAACAAGTTCAATTTTATACCTGTGAAACATAATCTAAATTGTAGTCTTCCAACTGAACAGTGAAAAGCCCTCAAATCATTTTTTAGTTAATCACAATTTCCCAATCTAATTCACTAATTGTAGGTTTTCTAAGTCACATCTTTAAAAAATATGCTAGCACATGAATGTTATGCTTAGTATACCTTGAATATTTAACTCCCTCTCTATTGTTTTGAAACACGAAAGACCACTTATTTGTGCATATGATAATTATGTTACAATGTTTGTTCCCAATATTTATGTACTTTATGGTTTTTTATTGCATAATAAAGAGATCAGAGAGAATCATATTCTTTGTGAGTAACTTGTTTTTCTTATTTTAAACCTAAAAGTTTAGTAATTTGTTTTTGACTGTTTAAGATAATTTTTAACAGAGGTCTAGATACCTATTTTTTCTTCCATTTCATATACCTATTTTTTCTTTCATTGATTTTACCAAGAATGAAGTCCATGTCTTGTTAATCAATATATACCAACTCACCATTTAAAAAAATAAAACTTAACTGAAAAGTGATCACTGTTAAATGTAAGAGTGGGAATAAGAGAGGGAAGAGATGTGCAATTCGGGACATGCTCAAGCTGACTTACCTCAAATGGTAGAGTTAGAAACATACCAGGGGATTCCAATTCAATCTCATCAAGGTGGCATGTACCAATGCCATCTCACTAGTCCCAGTGATCAATTTCTGTTCACAATTGATCATAATGATAGGACTAAGAACCAAAGGGATCACATAAACAAGAATAGTGTCTGCAAATACTAGCTGATAGAATAAAGAAGGGAGAGAATGATCCAACATGGGAAGTGAGATACACAGCAGACCCATAGAATGGCAGATGGCCTAAACAGCACTCTGGCCTCAGAATCAGTCCCTTAAGGCATGTAGATCTGGCTGAAAGCCCATAAGACTATTTCAGGCATGGAAAGCCAAGACACTCTGGGGAAAAAAAAAAAACCTAAATGAAAGATCTCTGCGAGTGAGATCCCAGTGGAAAGAACAGGTCATCAAAGAAGGAGGTACCTTTCTCTGAAGGGAGGAGAGAACTTCCACTTTGACCATGGCCTTGTCTAAATGTGATCAGAGTCAGTGAACTCAGGGGGCTTCCATAGCCTTGGCAGCTCATGACAAGAGCCTAGGGTGATTACTGAGGCCAAAAACAAGAGTGTCAATTTGTTAAGTCAACAACAGGAGTCACTGTGCACTTACTCCTCATGTAGGAACTTTGTCCTTAGTGTGCTGTACATTGAGATTTAATGCTATAACTAGTACTCAAACAGTATTTTTCACTTTATGTTTCTGTGTGGGAGCAAACTGTTGAAATCTTTACTTAATGTATGCTAAACTGATCTTCTGTATATAAAGAGAAACGAAAATGAATCTTGATGTGAATGGAAGGGGAGAGGGAGTGGGAAAGGGGAGGGTTGCGGGTGGGAGGGACGTTATGGGGGGGCGGGAAGCCATTGTAATCCATAAGCTGTACTTTGGAAATTTATATTCATTAAATAAAAGTTTGAAAGCAAAAAAAAAATCTTTGTCACAGTCCCATTATTAAGCATTCTTTCATTAAAAAAGTATGTTTCTCTTAGATTAGGTCTCTATATTTACTCCTTTCTCCTTTTATATTTTCCATCTTTTTTTTCTCTCCATTGTCACAGAATTTCTCAAAGTTGTTTTCAATGTCTGATATTTTAAAATTTACTCCTTATTGGATTTTAATTATGCTCTCCCATTTTATTTCACTTATAATAATTCTATTTCTTATCCATATATTCTTATCTTTTATTTTGTAATTTTGTCCTGTGTTCTATGTTTTTCCTTTATGTTCCTATTTCTTAATGGCAAATCAAGATCCCCTCTTATGGTGAATGGCAGGCCATTTTGTGAAATTTTCTTCTTGATTTTATGCTAAATAGTTTTCAGACATCTCCTTTCACTGTTTACATTTTGCTTGAAAACTGAGCTTAGACTGTTTTATCCAGAGTCAATATTTGCACTCTATGGATTTTCCCATGGCCTCCCTGTCAATCCACTTGGCTACCTGTGAAATAATCTTCTAAAGACATGCACCTGAGAGAAGAGTTGATGTTCACAAATCTTGGCACAATGCTCAGTTGCTTCATTTTAAAACACATTTTGTTGAGAAATAATTTATGTTTAATAAACTGAATCCACAATCTAAGTAGAATTCAATGTGTTTGACAAAGGTATGTTCTGCAAACTACTGCCACATTCAGGATACAGAGTCATGCCATCACTCACCAGAATGCTTTCCTATGACTGTCTTCAGTATTTGCTTCCTCTTACCCCCAGATTTGATTTCTTCCACTTAGTTTAGAATTTCCTAAACGCTGAAATAATTACAGTTGTAAAGCATGTAATATATGGCATTTGAATTCTTTCAGTTCAGATAATGATTTTGAATTTCACCTATGTTGCTGCATGTACCAATGGTTTATTTCCATTTTTTGTTGAATAGCATACAATTGTACAGTTATATTAGAGTTCTTCTCCAGTTGTTGATGGACATGTGGTTTTATGTTTCTTAACAACTGGTGATGAAATAACTATAATAATAAAGCCTGACAGTGGTCCAACTGTGAAATATTTCACACCATGTACAGAAATTGACTCTGAATAGATCATAGACCCAACATAAGAACCTAGAAAGCTTCTGAAAGAAAACATGAAAAAAATATTTGTGACAGTTAGTTACAGATGTTATTTTAAATAGGACATGAATCATGAAAGAAAAAATTAATAAAATAACCCTTATCAAAAATTTATAAATTGTTCTTTCAAAGACACAAATATGAAAATGAAAAGAGATGTCACAGACAAGAGGGATCATTTGCCAATCATTGTCTGCTAAAGTGCCTGTATCTAGATATGTAATGAATTCAAAACCTCAACCATAAGAATATTTTTACCCAATAGCTAAAATCTCCCAATTGACACTTTGTCAAAGAAGAAAAATGAAGAGCTATTAAATACATTAAAAGATACCCAATACCATTGAATATCAGGAAAATCCCAATTGAAATTACAAAGGGACATCATTGCACACTTATTAGAATAGTTAAAATTAAAAAGATGGGCAATATTAGATGATAACAAGAATGTGGAGCAACTGGAATTCTCCTATATTGCTGGTGATAATGAAAAACAATACATCTCATCTGAAAATCTATTTGTCATTTCATGTAGTTAAGCATATATTTCAAGCAAAAATGTTTGTCCACACAAATACTTGTATGTACTTATGTGCTCACTGCAGCTTTATTCATTAAAGCTACAACTTGGAAACAACTGAAATACTCATTAAATGGTGAATGTGTGAATGAATAGTATATTCATACCATAGAATACTACTTAGTATTAAACTACTACCCCACAACGTGATGGACAAATTCTAAAAACATCATGCCAAATGAAAGAAATGAAACATATTTGTCTATATGCTATATGATTCCATTTATACAAAATTTTAGAAAAAAAGTTATCTTGATAAAAAGCAGATCGCTGATTTCTTGGGTGGGTATTTGAGTATGGAAATTGACTGCAAAAGGTTGAGGGAATCTCTTTAATATTGAGTTCTGGGGCTGGCATTTTGGCAAAGAAGGTTAAGCCATTGCCTGTGATGCTGGCATCCCCTATGGAATACAGTTCGAGTCCTTGCTGCTTCGCTTCTGATCCAACACACTGCTAATGTGCCTGGGAAAGCAGAAGAAGATGGTCCTAGTGCTTGGGGTGCTGCCACCCATGAGGGGGACCTGGAGGGAGTTCTGGGTTTTTAGCATCCACTTACCCCAACCCTGGCCATTGCAGCCAATTGGGGAGTGAACCAATGGATGGACCATCTCGATATCTCCCTCTCCTTCTTTCTTTCCATCTCCTTATTTCTTAAAATAGACATTTAGACCTTTAACTTTCAACACCTCTGTTTTCTAATTTAAGGTTATACTTTTCCCATTAAATATCATGTTAGTTTTTCTGCTTGTGTTTAATAGTTTTTTTCTTTCTTCTTTTCACCTGCATGATAATTTTTGTTGATGTGCAATGTAGCACAAATATATTTTACAGTCATCTTGCAGGCATATCTGAAGCAGCCAGTATGTTCATGGCAGAGAGACCGAGAGAAGGTGGTAGAACAGAAGTCCAGAGAGGGGCAAGAGTTAGGCCTAGGGGTTAAGACCCCACATATAACACCTGCATCCAATACCAGAGTGTCTGGGTTCGAGTCCTGGCTCTGCTTCTGATTCTAACTTCCTGCTAATACCCAGCCTGGGAAGCAATGGGAATGGATCCTGACTATGCATATGGGTAACCTGATGGAGTTCTAGGCTCCTGGCTCCATACTGGAGGCCAGGAGTGAACCAGCAGATGGAAAATTTCTCCTTGTTTGTCTGACTTTGTCTCTTTCTGTGTGCCTTGCAAATATATAAACTTTTTAAAATTGAAAATGAAGAGAAGAGATAATCAGAAAGCCTAAAGGTGAGGGCAGTTAATGCCATTCAGGGCTTGACAAGAGAACACAAGACCTTGAATTCACCTTTATGGAAGAATTGCTTATTTAAGAAGTAATTTATTTTTTCAGAAATTATGCACAGAAATGTCTTTATTCTGACATCAAGGGGTAATCAGATGGCCAATAGCATAGACTCTTTTAAGCTGTGGTGAGACTTTGGTGAGAATCACTTACTCAAAGTTAAAGAAACCAAGCACTTACTCTCTCTTAATCTAATCTTTATGCAGAAATTGTTCATTTGCTGAGTCAATAACATTCATTTTTCCAAAATTATTTATATAAATGTTCTGATATTGACCTCAAGGAGATTTAGATGAATCAATATTTAGTCATCCCAGCTGCCCATTTCATCTTAGAAATGTGAGACTTCAGCAATCACTGTTGTAACACCTGGTTGTTATCCAACTTCTGAGTGAACAATCTTACTAGCTCCACTTTTCTCTGGAGATGAATCCACAGGATTACTTTAATTTTTGCCAATTTTCCCTTGTAGTCCTTCAAATATTTGAAGATAATTCCCACAATTCCCTTGAGTCATAGATGCTCTGATCCTCATTTTAGACCTCTCTACTGATCTTTGTGTATCTACTGTTCCAGACTGCTTGCCATTTAGTTCTTTTAGACGAGGATGTTAGAATGTCTATGTTTCTATGGAAAAAAAATTCTACTTTCAAATTTGTATATTTATCTCTTTTTTCATATGGAAAATTCCAGCAGTAATTTTGTATGAAAATATGATAAAAGCAAGTCAATTTAGATTTTAGTATTGGTGGTCACTTTAGGTATCTAGGCACATTATGGACAGTATTTCCTTCCCTCACATAAAAAATCTATAATAGATCTTCCTTAAGTCCATATGAGATGATTGATTCATTAAATTTAGTTGTTTGATTAATTGTAGGCAGTTATTCTACACTCAATTAGAAGTCAACATTCCGCATGTGGTTCTATCTGTATTTATGGCCTGCACATCCTTTTTGGTGCTGAAGCAAGTTTACAACACGTGTTAGAAAGCATCAAGGCTAGGGATTAGCATGAGGCTGATTTCTTATTCATGATATGAATGAAGTTAGGATGAGCCTGATGAGGTGTAACGTGTCCTGTTCTATTGTTGCCCTGGAGAATACTGAAAAATAAGGTGATGCTTCTCACTTTCTCTGAGTGCCTTGTGAATTCATTCTGCTTTAGAACTCTTGATTCACTGGGAAACACAGTTAGCAGAAGAAGTGCTCAAAGCATCTCACAACCATCTATCCAATCTCCCAATCCTCTAGTCAATGAAGTTTCATTTTGCATTTGGGAGGGTCTTCCCACATTATAGGAGATGTTTCCTGGATTATCTTTTACAACCTTTAGAAATTCCATCTATCATTCAAGATTCAGCTGAAAGTTCTTTGAATGTGATTTTCGTTAACCCTTAGCCAGAGTAGTATTTCCTTTCTTGGGGTGGAAAGATCTACTACCAGCCCCTCCCTGATAGCATCTGTCCTAACTTGTTGGTTTTATATTTATTTGTGCTTTTAAAGATTCATATATTTATTTTGAAAATCAAAATTTCAGAGGGAGAGAGAGATCTTCCATCCACTCATTCACTCCCCAGTTGTCTGCAATGGACAGTGCTAGGCCAGGCTGAAGTCAGGACCCAAGAGCTTCATCCAGGTCTTGTATATGGATGGCAGGGGCCATCTTCCACTGCTTTTACCAGGCCATCAGCAGGGAGCTGGATCAGAAGTGGAGCAGCAGGGACACAAACCGGCACCCATATGGGATGCCAGTGTTGCTACACCACAACGCCAGTCCCAGGTTTTATATTTATGTATATCTATACATAATCTGGTTTCCATTTACAACTACTGCTTCATAGGAAAACTCCTGATAGACATTTTCCTGTTTTTTCTTTTACTGTCTTAACATCTTAACACCTTTTCTCTAGTAGAATTCATTGTCATGTAAGTTATGGTGGGAAACCCTGTTTTTGACTATTGAGGACACAAAAGCCTAGAAAAAAAATCCTCTTTAGCTCCCAGCAATAAGGCATGGGCCAGGGCTTACATCATCAGATGGCACGATGCTACCTGGAATCTTAATCTAGAGCATTGACACCCATATCTAGTGGCTTTGAGAATTTCTTTTGGTGTTAGTGGTGGCAAGAGCCATCCTCCAGTGGGAATGCTTGCTCTGTGTTAGTAGTGGCCTGTAACGTGCAACAGTGATGTCAATTTTGTCCCATCTAGACCACTCCTGTGCTGTAATATTGCCTTTGGGTCTGGAGCCTGTCCATTTTCTGAGGCTGGCTTTGCCTATCACATTGCAGTTGCAAACTACGTAGTATTCTTCTGATAAACCACTTTGAAGTTTAAGTCTGTTGTTTGCAACCAAGAACGCTGACTGGTGGAGGAAGTATCTTTATTTCATTCAGATTTGATTACCATGTATGAGAAACATGATAAAGTTCATGGGAATGGAATTAAAAGATATGTTTATTTCAGCGCAAACAAAAATAGAAACCCAGGCATATGAAGTGTCTTCAAAAAGTTTGTAGAGGGACTGGTACTGTGGTGTAGTAGTCTAAGCCTCTGCCTGTGGTGCCAGCATCCCATATGGGCACCAGTTTGTGTCCTGGCTGCTCCTCATCCGATGTAGTTCTATGCTTATGACCTGGGAAAGCAGTGGAAGATGGCCCAGATGCTTGGGCCCCTGCTCCCACATGGGAGACTCAGAAGAAGCTCCTGGCTCCTGGTTTCCAGCTCTGGCTATTGCAGCCATTTGGGGAGTGAACCAGCAGATGGAAGACCTTTCTCTTTGTGTCTCCTTCTATCTGTAACTCTGCTTCTCAAATAAATAAATTTTCTAAAAGTTTATAGGAAATGAATATTCTGAAAAAATTGTGCATGGATTTCAAAATTTCTGCATTAAAATATTTATCTTACATTTATCATTTAATTCTGTTTTGCATCAACCTTTTAAAGCCGCACCATAGAATGTGCCTAATCACCATAGGATGTGCCTAATGTTTGTTGAATTATTTAGATCATGCTGGCTGGATAGGATGTCTACAAGAGCCAAAAGGAGACTGTCAGGCCACATTATTTCATTAGCTAAATTTTTTGGGAGGAAAGATCAGGCATTCCTCCCTTTACCTTCCTTTTCATTTCTGAATACAGGATCTCTGTATAGAGTTTTAGCACTCTGTGGGGTAGCTTGTAGCCTGTTTAACTTCTACAGTCACTGAGTTTGGTTGTGCTGGCACTCTGGAGTTCAAAATTAGAAAACTATAGTCACTATGGATTTACAGTTGAGGAGAGGCATCGTGGAGGGAGAGAGTCATTTTCCTCACTGTGTGGCCTGGAATACCTGCTTTGGCATTGTCAGTACCAGGAACTCAGGCACAGAAGAGAGAGAGTGGCACTAGGTGGTTTCTCTTGGTTATAGTTCTTCCTCCTCTTGATCTGGCTGAGGAATTTGCAGAGTTGACAGCTGTCATTGGTTCCAAACACTGAAAATAGAAGTGCAGAGGGAAATAAAGTCCCCTCTCTCTTCTGTAACCAGACCGTCAGTGTTTACACACTCACATACTGCACACACACATGCACACACCCTCCACCCCTGCCTCACTGGTTTGGGAAATAGCCTGAGGCTTCGTGGTGGTTTCCCTGCTCTGCAGGCCTGGGACTTGCTGCCTGGGCAGAGCCCAGTATGTGTCTGGGGGAGGTTGGTGAGTAATGTCAGCGCATCTGGAGAACTCACCTCTGACAGCAAGTGATGAGCTTCCTAATGGGAGCGTAATGGCTGCAGCCCTGCCTGGAGGCTTGTCTTCTGCTCAGCAGCTGCCACACAGGCGTCTGTTTGCCTTCCCCACAGCCCCAGGGGAGCCCTGGGCCAGGTTGTGCCACTTCACTGACTGCAGAAAGCTGTGTTTCCACCATGGGGAGGGAGACAAGTGTGTTTATCCACAGCCAGGCTTGGAATGAGAGTCTTCTCCTTATGGGAATGCATCAATCACTTCTCAGGACTGACCTTTTGTCATAGTTCCTCTTGTCGGGGATGTTTTGCTTTTCCTAATTGCAGAACCAAAATGAGGACTTCGTAATTAAGCATGTGGTAGACAACATGGCAGCGGCCCTGTGTTTTCCCATTCTTCTCACAACAGCGCTCTGCAGTGCAGTGGGGTTGAAGGTTATGGCTCCAGACTTCTGGGCTGTAGTTGGCCAAAAGCACAGTGCTCCAGGTTTCTGTCCGGGAGCCTGCCTAATGCGAGTTTATGCCAAACCATTTAAGTGGAAAATCCAATGGAAGCTTCCTGTGTTTGCCCTGTACAGTGTGCAGAGGAGGCTAAGCACTCAGCTTGCATTCCAAAATTGGAACAAAGGGGCATTTGTTCTCTTTCCTGAGTAGCTACAAAGCGTTTTCAAGAACATTTTGAGACATAATTATGTTGATTTGACTTAGGCCAAAATCAATGGATTGTTTTCCTGAGAAAGATGAGAGGCCGTGGCTTCTTCCCCACCCCCTCCATCTCCTTTGGAAGTAGACAGCCTGTGAGAACAGCATCCCTTGCACTCATTAGCAATACTTCTGGAGCTGTTCCTATGAAATAAATTGTTTGGAGGTCAACATGAAACACCAACTGGAATGTAACAAAAAGATATCAAAACAGAACAGCCCTCTTTGTGATCATTAAGACAATGTTAAAAAGGGAGAAATCTATACTATTGACCTACCTTTGATATTTGCTGCTTTCATAGAGAGTTGTCATCACAAATCCCAGTGACTAAACTCATTGCATGTTGCAGAGGCTCCTGAAACTGTGTGTTCATAATCCTCTTCTGAAGAAAGGCGTTAAAGAGAGTGTTATTACTTACTCTCTGGTGTGTAAGAAATACAGCTGCCAGGACCAGCTAGTACCAACTGCATGCCGCTGGCAGTATACCTTCTTGTTTTTGAATGCTTTCTGATCTCATCTTGGATCCTGAATTTTTTGGAACCTTGTGTAACTCTCTATGTCTTAAATTGCGTTGATTGATAAATGGACATTGATGACAATAGTGTGGGACTTTGTGCTTTATTGGCTCTGGGCAGGTGTCATCAAGACCAGAGCAGTTGTGTAGCCTAGAGATTAACATGCTATCATCCCTTGAGTAGCTATGTTCAGTTCCCAGCTCTGGCTTCTGTTTCTAGCTTCCTCTAATGCAGACGCTAAGATGAAACAGTGATGGCTCAAGTAATTGGGTCTCTGCCACCCATGTGGAAGACAGATTTGGAGTTCCTGGATACTGTCTCCTGGCTTCAGCCTCATTCCTCCTCTAGCCACTGCAGGCATTTGGGGAATGAACCAGTACTCTCTCTGTGTCTCTTACATGAATAAATAATCAAAAAAATTGTAAAAAGTTTTAAAAAAAGAAGGTTTCTCATGCCCAAGGAAGAATACCAAGGGATGCCAAGATCATTAACAAGTCAGTGTGGCTCATCTGTCACCGTGTACATTCTTTCCACAAATATTTGATACTGGTAGTTAAAATATCTCATTCGTATTAACAACGAGCAAAAACATTACCTAGTACCTATTGAGTATAGCTATGTGATTATAAATAATCAGGAGTACTTAATTATATTACAGTAGTCTGAGGCTGGTTATAGTATCTCTGGAAGGAGTAGGGCATGAGAGCCTGGGTTTAGCCAGAACAGACTAGAATTTGGAAAACAGATATTAGAGAGGGAGGACTTGAAGACTCATGGTTTTTTTTGAAAATTGGGGATAGATGTTTGATTGTGGGTCCCTGCCCATTGGTAGGATGGGGCCCAGGTTCAGGGAAACTCAGATGGCAAGCTGCGTCTTATCCATGATTTTCAAGGTATATCCTGTGCAGAGTTTTGCTTCTGTCACTCTCTTTGTCTCTGTCACTCTCTCACTGTCAGTTTGAGATTCTAAGCAAAGCATACACTGTTAATTTCATAACCTTCCTCACATTATACATTAGGATATTTTAAAGGAGGAATTTTGGCTCCTCCTTTGAGCCAAGACTTTATAGTAGAAATCTCACCTTCTTGAAGCCAGTCTAGTCACAACAGCATCTTTGATTCCAGCAGCCAGGAATGAGGCTGCTGCCTTCTGTATGGGAGTTGTCTGTAGGAAAACGTCTCTTTGGATGTCCTGGCCTTCATTTTTTAATGATAAATTTATAAATATTTATATGTTATAGATAAGGAAACTGAAGCTTGAACACTGTGACATTCCAGTTTTTTTTTGCAATTAAGCAAAAGCAAAGGTGAGATTGGGACCCATGTTAGTGTCTAGACAAAGCCCATGTTACATACATGATGGTGGCCCTTCATGGCTTAGAGTACAGCGTCTAACTTGGCTTCACCCCAAAGAGTAAATCAATGAACCCCCTCACCTCTTTATCCAACAACCTCATACCACACATGTGCACACGTGCACACATACACACATGTAATGATATATACTAGGTTGCCCTTGATGGTCACCATGGCCAGTCAGTGACTTGGGATGCTGCCAAGCATGGGGCCTTTCTATGTGACTTAAAACTTATGTGTGTCTTAAGGATTGAAGTTTTATGAGGAATCATCCCTGTGGTGTTTGCTGACTCACAGTGGACACTTGATAAATGTTTATTAAATAAAAGATTGAATCTGGTGGCCTTTCCTGTGCAAACCTTAAGAAGCTCTAACATATGCAAAGTACTTTTTTTTCTAAGCCCTTGCACATATTTGATCTTTATTATATATCCATGATAAATATCCCCACTCTTTAGAAGACAGAACCTAGTTTCAAGGAGAATTGAGACTATCCCACATTCACAGCAAACTCAGTGGTGTGTTGAGCCTGGCCACCAAGTCACACAGCTTGTGGTCAAATGTGCTTGTCTTTATTTCTTCCTGAGTACTTTCCATTGATCTTTCCATATGTTGAATTGAGGGGAAATATCCAATATTACTCTTAGTGCTGAGTCCACTTCTTAAAAAAGATGAACTCATGGCATTGAGAACAACAGGGATGATGCCAAACAGTTCTGTCTTGAACAATTGATGCCTATCCTTGCATTCTTGCCAGAACTCTCCTGCTGTTTAATTTCTTCTGACTTCCGAGATCAAGCAAACCCTAGTGCATGCTAGAGCTCTAGTGACTGAGGATGCACACTTCATAGGATTTTATTCTAAAAATCTTACATATGGCTGTAGTGCCCTCTTTAAAACAGTGTTTTTATGGCTTGAAATGGGTTAATTGCCTTCCCTCCCCCACCCCTTTAACTTCAAGTATATTAAAAACCAGGTTTTTATCATGCAGGGAAATTATTGCCAGAGTTGGATTATGTGCCTGGGATTAGTTGTTTGCTAAAAGAGAGCAAGAATCTGGGTTTTGGGACCTACCTGAGTCTGAGCTTAGCCGAGAAAGTTCTTGAGTTGAGGATTGCAAAGTTCAGTTTCCACAATATTTGAAGTCCGATAAACATTTCCTAGACCCCTTTTAACTCAAAATGTAGTTCTTGGAACAGCAGCATGACATCACCAGAGAACTTGTTAAAAATTAACTCTTATGCCCCACATCAGGTCTATGCACCCAGAGTCTGCGCTTCAAAGAGATCCTCCAGTGATTAACACTTACATTAGAGTTTGAGGAATACTTTTCGAGGTAAGTTAGGGGATACTGCACGTTTTATGGATTGACAATTACAACAAAGGCCTCAGAGAGCCAGGAGTGTAAGCTAATGGCCCCCATTAATTTAAAACCAACATTATGCCTCAGGAGGTGCTAAAGTTGGTGGAAGGCTCTGCTGATTGGTTAATGTAGGCTTGAAATTATAGTTGCAGCTATTTTCGTGGTCCACAGACATGTAGCATTTGCATTACGTGGGAGCTGGTTAGATGTGCAGAATCTCAAGCCCATTTTAACAAGAGCTACAAGTGATTTATTTGCATGTACATTAAGACATGAGAAGTGCTTCTTATTCCATTCCATCAGTTCTGTACTGAAGTACAGTAAATGTGTGAGGGTCCATCTCAGGCTGGTTTTCAGATGGATTCTTCCGAGGGGAGGGGGCCTGAAGAAAACAAAATAGCTAAATATCCTAAAAGGGAATAGCTCTTAATTTTGATTGTGTATTGGAAACAGCCAAAGAGCTTAAAAAAAAAAAAACTGTTTTCTGGGACCGCTCCTTGATAGTTTGATTTAATCAGCCCTGGGTCTGGCCCATCTCAGACAAGTTTCCAGCCTCTGCAAGTGCCGATATCATCCAGTGCTGCTGCCGGTGTCAGAGGAGCATCAGAGCCCATCTTCAATCCCGCTTCAGTTCTGATTCTGATGTGAGATGAAACATTTGAAGACTTACCTGTGTTTCAACTTTAAAGTATAAATGCCAGCATCTTCGGGAACTCAAGGGAATGAGGGAAGAGTGTGGCATTCTGAGAAGAAAGATTGAAGAGCACCATCAAGGACTAAGGCACACATTGGAGCACAAGGAAGATGAAACCTGATCTCATTTCTTCCCCATAACCATGAATGCACATGATGGGTATTTTATCTTGAATGGCAGGAAATACCAATTATGAAATCGAAACTGTTTGTTGCAGTCTCATTTTATTTGATGAGTATCTACTCTTCCTGGCCTGAGTGAAGAATTTTCCCTTAAATGCCACCAGATTTTACCCATAACTCATTGGTTTTCTCCCATCCTACTTTCTACTTTTTCTCTTTATTCCTTCCTTCCATCCCTTTCTCCCACTTCTTCCTCCGCTCCTTCATTCCTTTCTTCTTTCACTATTAAAATAAATGTTTATAACACACTGTATGCTAGGACATGATTTGTCATTTTCCTTTTGGTTGTGTGCACATTGAATTTTTCTGAACTCCTTCTTGTTTACTCACATTCTTTTCCAAGTTTGGTGCCTAAAATGTAATTCAGCTTTCGTGAAGATCTGAACAATAAGAGGATGAGGGAAGTTTGACTTCTGGGTCATTTGTATTTAGTTTGTGAACAGTTTAGAACCCTTATTTATTTTTCCTTGCCCCAAACTGACTCACTACAGAATCAGTTCACTTTGCCAAGGTCAGAATTTTATTCCTGTTCTGTAGGGGTATTAGCAAATCAGCCTAACTTAGTAGCGTCTGCAAATTTGATGAGCACATTGTCAATTCCTTCATCCCAGCCATCAATAAAGATATTGAATAGGCAATAAAGATATCGAACCTTGTCATACTCTGGGACAAAGGCATAGGTGTTTACAATAACACTTGTGACCCAAACAACTCTGCCAGTTGAACTCACACTTTCTTCTCAGAATCAACACATCAAGCTAACAAAAAAAAAACTTCAAATGTTATTAGAACTATTGTCATCCAGACCCCTAATCTATCTGCTCTTGGATATGTAATGTGTTTCAACCCCTCTTCTCACTGTAACCTATACACAGTCTTTGTAAAGGCAACTTGGATTCTGGACTACATTGGTGTCACAATACCTTGAATTCTTGCTGTTGAATCAAATAGTTCAAGCCATGACTACTTCCACAGTAGCTCCTCCTCTTTCCCAATTCATTCTACTTAAACCCTTTCTTAACATATAGTCTCTGCAGTTTATTTTGAAGGCTGCACACGATGTTGTTTTGATGCTGATAGGTTTTCCAAAGCATCCTTGTCAATAACCAAGATAGGAATGGGCTTTCATTATGTTTAATGCTTACAGTATGATTCCCTATGCCTGTGGTGAGCTAGCAGATTGAACACGCTTACTGTTGGATCTGACTGTAACAGTCCCCTGATTGGAGTATGGGAGGAGTGCTCAGAATATTTCTGAGGTAATGACTCTTCATTCTGCAATGTCAGGCGCTCAGCAGCCTGTGGCAAGGCCTCTTCTCAATGCTTCTTCTTTGCTTGGCCTCAGATTATCCCCTGACTTAGAAATAAAATGCCACGATAGTTAATAATGTGACTGGCAGAGAGACATAGAGTCATTTGTCTCTATAGAGTGAATCAAAAGCCTATATCAACCCAAACAAACAGATGACAGCCCCTCTCCTGCAAAAAGAACTTTTGCTCATCACTATCCATTCAGGTATCTTTCAGGTTTTGCTTTAATTCAAATCATGCATTTGAAGTAGCAATCATAGTTGGAAATAAAGACAAATGATGTGCATCCTTCCAGACTTTGAGATGGGCACACTGCCTTTCCTATGATGATTCTCCCATGGAAGGCGACGAATCTTTTCATCCTCTCTGAAATACTTATTTCAGCCTCCAAAATGCTTTACCTGTTGATACCAATATCTGGACAGCACACTCAGTTCCGTTGCCTCTTTAGCTGTCAGTTTCTAAGCCTGTCCTGCTCTCTCAATCATTCCCTTCTTTGGTCACTGCCTTCTCTGGGAGCTTTCTTCTCCTTCTCCTTGTTTGTTGAACACTTTGACACTTGATGACAAATATTTGACTTTTAATACTTACTGTTTATCCATTCATCCACTCATCCATCAGTGACTTATTATGGAGTATCTACTATTTTCCAAGGATTGTGTTGGCATCCTTAGTACAAGCAAATGTAGACCCACCCTAATAGATCTTTAAGTCTGGTGAAGGACACAGACCTTAAGTAATTGAAAATGGCGTGAAATTAAGAACTATTGCAAATGCCTTTCTAATCATAAATATAGGGCACTCTAGAACTTTAGTGATGCTCCACCAATAAAAAATTTTTTTTGAGTTAAAATTGAAAGGAGAAATGGGAGTTGTTTAGGAAAAGGATAGGAAAAAGGTAGAGAATGCTTGCCATGGGCAACAGCATGTACACAAGTCTGCATGGTAGGAAACAGAAAGTGTGACTTTGAGAGTGGCATTTGTGTGCTGTGAGAGAAGGTGGAAGCGGGTGGCAGAGTTCAGGCAGGTAAGGTCCCTTAGACCTGGTTGAAGGATTTTGCTCTTTGTTCTTTGAGCTGTAGGAAACCTTTGAAGGTTTTGAAGCAAAGGAAGGCATTTCACTCCCTTTTTCTTTTTCAGATTTCACACTGGAGCTGTCTTAGAAAGGATTAGACAAGAGTAAGACTTTTGGGGAAAGTTTTGGAACATCATTTAGGACTTAATGGTAGCAATCTAGAAATGCAATGGTGACAGCTTAGATCAGGGGGAATAGTCGGGGAGATGGAGATGGAGAAGTTGGAATGATGTTGGAGGTGAGATGAACAGGATTCCTGACAGCCTGGCTCTGTGGGTTAAGAAGAGGAAGAGGCCAAGGATTTCTCCCATAGTTTCTGGCAGGCACAGCTAGTTGGAAGGTGATGTCACTGAGAGATTGGAAGAGAACACTATTAGAGAGGGAAGAGAGCTTAGGTTTGACTCACTGTAGAGTTTAACGAATTTTGTAGTCACCCAATGAACCTCAACATGTGGAACAGGAGCTTCAAGGGGAGCTCCTGGCTGGAACTATCAATGTGGAAAGCTCAGATATGCAGGTGGTAATGGACACTCTGGATTTAGATTAAAATCGCTAACACAGGGGATGAAACAGGTTACAGTTCTCACTTCACCATGAAGGTTAAATTTTCTTCTTCTTTTGTTCTCTTTATTATACTGAACACAAGCCTGGGTCCATTCATTAAATTTAGTTAATATTTACAAGACGCCTTCACCAGACTTTGTTTAATTTTCATAGCTTTCCTGTAATGTAGATATGATTCTTTCCATTTTAGAGATACAGACATGGAAACTCAGAGGGATTAAGCAAATATTCAACTTAGACAAGTAGCAGTTGCCAAAGTTGTATTAGAAACCAGCACATTTTCCTCTCAAATATCCGTTATGAGCTCCTGCTTTTAATATCCAACAAAGGAGGTTCTGAATAGATACTTGTTTGTTGATGGATTGATGCCAGATAAAGTAAATATCCAAGAATTAGTAAAAGCTGCTGTTTTTTCATTTTTCTAATCAGAATCTGAATTAAGCCTTGTTCTGTTGATGCTTTGCCCCAAATTCCTTTCTGTGGATGGGGAATTGTTTGAGTGTGCTGGATGTAGTCTGGCCAACAACACTAAGTAACAGGTGGCTCTGAGATCTAAAACTTCTTGAAAGAATCCATAAATTACTGGGCTCCTCTTCTATATTCAGGAGGCACTCTAGGTGCGTAAGGCCAATTGTACTGGAGGTAATGAAAATTTACATTAAAAATAACATTTCTTGGAAGTAATATGTTCAATAATAGTCTACTTACCTTGGAGTGAGGGGGTTCCTAGAATGTGGCGCTTCAGTGCTAAGAATTGGGATAGCTCTGGCAAAGCAGAATGATTGGTCATTTTCCATGGCTGGGATGGGGATTGATATCACAGTTTTTTCTAGTCATTTAGGGAAAGCTTAGTGGAAGGAGTTGAATTTCTAAGATTATTTAAAGGATAGAAGATAATGGAGAGTGGTATTGACTTGGGAAAAGGAGAAGCAAACCGTGTTGCCAGCCAAATTACCAGGAACATTAATCCTTTCAAATCTATTAATGAAAAGTTATTAGGATATAACTCCAGAGCAGGTGTGTACTTTTCCCAAGGCCTTCCAGAGACAACAACTAAATTGTTTTCCTATATGCTGCAGATATTCCAACGGGAATGGTTGAAAAACTGATGGCTAGAAAACTGGTTTAACTGAAGTTGAAGAAGAAAAATCATTTTTATCTATTCTCCTTCTGCCTTTTCTCTGTCCTATTTTTTTTAAAAAAAAGGTTTTTTTTTTATTTTTTTGAAAATCAGAGTTACAGAAAGAGAGGGAGGGACAGAGGAAGAGGTATATTCCACTTGCTTGTTCACTCTCCAGGTGGCCTCAATGACCAGGGCTGGGCCAGGTGCATGGAGCTTCTTCAGGGTCTCCCACATGGATTCAGGGGCCCAAGCACTTGAGCCATCTTCCGCTGCTTTCCCAGGTACATTATTAGGGAGCTGGATCAGAAGTGGAACAGCTGGGTCTTGAATCAGCACCCATATATGATGCTGATGTCACAGGCAGTGGCTTCCCCCACTACATCACAAGGCCAGCCCTGAGACTATCCATTTTTAAAAGGAATATAAAGCTTTATTTTGGTAAAACCATTGTAACCTTACTACTGATTAGACTATATATGTATATATAATATATTCATATATATTATTATATATATAATCAGTTAGTTGTCTGATACAAGAAGTCAGTTCTTTGCTACCCCCAAGTCAGTTACAAAGCCTACAAGAGCAGGACTCCTGTAGGCTCTAGATTAAGCTCCTTGGGTTCTTATTCATATCTAGTTTATCTTCTGTGCAGGTACTGAGAATTAATGCTTGCCAAAAAGGCCATGAAATACTGCATATTCCAAGGGAACGATATTGACAGGTACCATATACAGACCTGAAACTAGGTATTGTGTCCACACAGGGTGCATTTGGTATGTTACTACGTTAGCAGATGTCTGTTTCCTACCTTATTTTTTCTCTTCCTTAATGCTCCCAGACTAAACTGTATTATATCTCTGAAGTATACTTTTCTAATAACCAGAGCAGTATGATTTATTACCCAAAAGTTGATTTTTAAAATCCAAACAAGTATATGAAAGAGCTACTATTCTCTGATGAGTCATCAATAACTTTCAAAAAAAGATTACAAAGTGCAAGCAATATCATTGTTGTGTTGTTATGTTTGTTTTAATGAAGAATTATAGAAGGAACTTCAGAAATGCCTCTTGCAACACCTTGTTTTTGTAATCATGGACAATCAGTGCCTTCCTCTACACTGTATATCTGGATGGTCAGTGTCTAGATCCTTTCTCTTTTGCTATTGTATAAAGAAAGTAAATTTAATTCTTATAGTTCTAGGGTCTTTGAAGTCCAAGAGCATGACCCCAGCATTTCCTTGGCATCTGCTGGGGTCCTTCTTGCTGTGCCATACATGGCAAAAGGTATCATATGATGAGACAGAGCAAGACAGCCAGGGGCATTACTTTTATAATAAAGCCACTCCCATGATAATCCCTTAACCCAATGAAAGATTCATCCATTCTTAATGGTAGAGTCCTAATGACCCAACAGTTCCTCAAATCCTACCTCAACACAGCTGCATTGTTGACCAAATTTCTACCACATGAATTTTGGGAGGACATATTCCAATCATGACAGCCAATATTAAATTCCAGTTCATCTATATCCTACCCCGTTCTATTCTAAGTTCCTTCTTCTCTCTCATATTGTATTTATAAAAAAAAACCTTCCAATGTCCCTCTTCTATTCAGAATATTGGCTTGGCTAATGAGGCTGCAGGAGGCACATTCAGCAAAAGTAATAGTGGAGCTAGAGGAAGGGGGTCTCTGTAGACTGCTGCTATAGATTATATAAAACTTAGAGGATCAGAAGCCCGGAGAAGAGTGGGGAGCTGTCATCCAATAAACCATTCTAGTTGTTCAGAGCCTAGGAGAAAGAGCCAAACATCCGAGGAACCAAGAAGTCATAATGGGATGAATAGCAAATACGTAAGACAGAAATAACCCAGGAACTTTCTTGGCAGACAACTGCAGTCTGAAGCTAGCTCTTACATGCTAGGTGCTTGGCAGAGGACAAGCAGGCCAGCTCATATAAAGGGCTAGTTATGTCACAGATAGGAATGAAAGGAAAACATAATATGGACACAGAAGGGAGTGCAGATTTTATATTATTTCCAGGATAAAAGGCAATATAATGAAGCCAAGGGACATACAGGCTTTGGAGTCAAGAGATGTGAGTCAGTCCTCAGCTGACTTCTTAGTAAATGCATAGCTCTGTGCAAGTGGCTGAACCTCTCAGAGCCTCCTTGTGTCTGCTGCAAACCCGGGTTTGATTTCTACTGTGGTGAATTTGTGTGGTTGGCATCCCCAGTACACAGCCCAGCATATAATAAGGTTTTGTTTCAGCAAATGTCCGTTTTTCTTCACCCATCTCTCCTCTTGCTTTCTCACCTCACCATCCTTGGCCTCTCCTTAACATACTTTCAACCTCGAAACGTTCAGTTCTAAAATAACTGATGAATAATGAAGCAGACCATGGTCATGAAGGGAACCCCCTGTGAATTTACACTGCCAGTGTAGGAACCACCCATGAATGAAGAGATGGCAAGAGCATTCCTCTATTAGCAGGAATAGAAATGTGCCCATGTGTGCATGCATGCACACACACATGTATGTGTACATATTTGTCAGTTCTCTGTATTAGGTCTTGAAGACTGCCTTGCGGGGAGACCCTCTACATGTCCAAAGACTCTGCAGAGGATGTGGGATGTGATGGGTCTGCTTACAGCACATTAGCTTCCTATGCTGTTGCCACTTCCTACTGATTCTTTTAAAAACCCTTTACTCCTGCTCTGGGGGTCATCAGAATCCCTCTTCTGTCTCTGGCTGACCAGGTGTCTTTTTGTCTCTTGAATTTTCCAAATTCCTCTCTGACTTGCTCATACTAATTTGGTCATTCAATCTATAATTATTGGGCACCCATTATAAGTCCTGTATTGTGCAATTGATTTTCAATAAACAGGTAAGCAAAACCCACACTGTTTTTGTTCTCAAAGAGTTTATAATCCAAAAGAAAAGTCGGACACTTGGTAATTCTGAATGATAGCCCTTGTATTAGTTTGCTGGGGTTGCCCTTGGAAAATACCAACCTGGATGGCTGATACGACACAAGACCACTGGTTCCTAGTGACTTCACGTCCATGCTCCCTCTGAGGGCACTGAGGAATGAACAAGTCACATCATAACAGTAATTAATGAGCAACAAGTTAGGAGAAGTCCAAGATTCAGGGGGAGGGGTCCTGTTCTCTCCATGTTCCTAAATGCTACATGTTCCAGGGGTCCTCCTCGCCATCAGACTCCTTCTAGTAGCTCCATGCACAGCTCCATGTGTTAGCTTACGACTCTGCCATGGGCCTGTGTCTTCCTTCCTTTATCCAATTATAAATTTTGTAAAAGCAGGCAATGTGTGTTCTCCTTGCCTTCTGACTGTCCCAGCAGCAGTTTTTCACCAAAGCCAAGATGATTATTGGAGACTTGGTGACTCTCAGCATGGAACAAATTAGCACCAAACACAAGGTCTTCCTTCTTCCTCTCCCTCCTCTCTCTTCAGTCTGTATCCTGTGGCTTCCTTTGGGGAACAGACAAAAGGAAATACCTCAGGTAGACATAAGCTCCTCCGGAAGCATGGATTCCAAGGAAAGCATTGGCAAGAGGCACTGGCCAATGGCACAGCACTTGGGCCCTCTCTCCGATGCAGACTACAACACAGTGGCAAGTTACACCCTTCTTTAATGGGAAAAGACAACCTCATCAGAGATACCAATGAGATCCTTTACAAATCACAGAGTGTACATATGACACTCATGCTTTTAGCAGAAATATTAAACCCAGGAATGTATTCAGAGGGCTATTAGTGTTTTTAAACAGAATATGGAGTAAAGAGAAATATAAAAGAACCTGTACACATCTTTATTTGCATCTGTGAAATATGAGAAAAATACGTCCTTTGCATATATACACCATTCACGTGTTGTATAGAATATTGAGCTTGATGACAACTTATGCTTCTATGACCTTTTTGAATAAATGATTGAGTTTTGTGGGCTGGGGGTTAGAGATCCTGGTTGCTCCTAAGGCAGCAAAGCAGATGGTGCATTAATAATGGGATATTAGGGGGATCGGCTTCACAATTCCAGTGTATTCATTAATATACTTTAGACAGTTTAATTGCTTCCTGAAACACTAATTGAAAGAGGTTCATTTGCAAACGCCTAGGTTCTAATAATATAAATCTGGCACAGTGCCACCAAAGTCCCTTAAATACCATTCTAAGATGAATTGTGGCATTTAACGGAAGGCAGCTAGATTTTAAAAATAAAATTGGTACAGTGAAATAGAATGTATAATTTTTTTTCCAGTGTGGGGAAAAGGAAACTCTGTAGGTACTGAATCCCTCCAATATTAGGGTTTATGAAATACTCACCAACATCAGGCAATGGAGCCTAGGGATTGTGAACATCTGGCACTCTCTGTGACTGCAGCAGCACAAAGCCGAATGTTCTCGTTTACATAAACTCATTTCCTGGAGGAATAGCTATGGAATCTGTTATTTCAAGAGAATATGTGACTAAATGTTGTTACACCTTTGAAGGAAGGATTTCCCCTTAGAATCACTCTGCCTACTGACCTCCCTTAAATTGTATTTCATGCCTTTATAGACATATTGATTCTACACACACTTCCCCAGTATTTACCAACCAAAACTCTGAGCAGTTAGGCTCAGAATACATAAGAAGTTTGCTTCCATGTGAAGAAATAAGTACAGATTGATCAGCACCTGGATTAGAGCAATTTTCTGTTTCTTTTGGTAGAGTAAAATTTTCTTCAATTAACGACATTAAGTGTTGAATGGTTTGCTTATGAGCTGACGAAGCTATGAGTAAGCCAGGAATTTGTTATTACATAACAGTAATCAGAAGTTCTGAGTCTCCCAGCCAAGAGCGGGATCCATGGTGGTTTCCTTTACTTATGTGAGCCGGAGCAGTGTGCCTTATGCAAACTGCCAGTGAATTAACCTCTGAGAGCTGAGCTCAGTTTGGTGCCCACGGTTGTTCTGGGAATGGCTGAACTCTACTTCAGAGGACAGACAAGTGAGACCCAACTGCACATGCAAGGCATGGCATGCCAGGAGCCAAAGAATTAGCACGACTGCTTCTCAACAAGCAAATAGCATTCAACAGGCACAGAGAAGAGTCCCCTCCAGCCTTTGTAGTAAGACAGAGAAGCTACTTAATGTCAGGGTCTCCTGGAATCCTTAGAGAGGAAATAGCTCCCCTCAAGAAAATCGGGAAGAGCTCACTGCTTTCAAGTGATTTCTCAGTCAGTCCTGTTGGTTGCTGTCCAGGAATCAGTCTTTGTTCTCGTTTCTACTTTCAGTCCCACATCTAACAAAGACCAATTGGCTTGATGCTATTTCTGTATAATGTATATGATTCCTGCCATTCATTTGACCTGTGGTTAAGCTTTTATGCAATGATTGCACCTTCATTGTTAGTCATCTACCTAAAAGTTGTGGTTGTTGTTTATGGAAAATAATGTATTTAAAATATAAATAATAAAAATTGTCTTATGACCCAAACCTCACTTTCTTAACCATAAAAAGTTTAAATATAAATTAAAAATTTTTCAATCACGTTATATTTAATGCCAATCACAGAATCAGTAACTACAAATTCAGTTTTATACTTTCCTCCTCTATTTTTCTTTTCTCATTTCTCTTTTTTCCTTTTCAAACGAGTGATCACAAGCAAACATTCAGTAAAATTTGCCTGAATTGAGTTGAATTGAATTGAAATGGAGATAACTAATTGTTCTTTAGAATAAATTGAAAGAAAATTGGTTGTGTTTCAGCCCAGGTAGAGCTATACAAAGAAAGGATGTAACGAGGTTTGGTTTAGTTACTGGACTAACAACTGGAGTTGTTGGTTTGATATCTTGCAAAAATGATGAAGTCCTAATGACTGTAATTTTTAGGGAACCATTATTAGGACCAGAAGAAAACCAGGACACGTTCTTGTCCACTAAAGCTGATATACTTTTTATTTGTCTGAACACTTCCACTCCTCTTTCTTTTGCTGTAGGTGCAGCCCCTCACACCTCATTTCTTTGCATTTCCAAAAACCATCGGCCAGCCTCAGAAACAAGGCATGCCCCCAAATCAACCATCTCCTGTCTCGTTCCTGTCTTCGCTCCTCCTCTTGGTGAACTCAGACAGCATACAGCCATTCTTAACTCCTCTCTCAACCTACGCTCATCTCATTGGCACTAATTTTTGCCTGTCCTGTCTCCTGTGTGCCTAATTGTCTTTCTGGTCTTCTGTCTTATCCCTTCTTAATTGCTCCTTCACACAGTTTCTTGAGCATAATTGCTAAACTTAAAACCTGAGCCCGTTACTTTCCTGTATAACATCAATGGGACTAAGTGACAGCTCTTGGGAATGGTACTCTTCCTTTGCAGCTCTTTCTCCATATCAGAATTCTCATCCCCACTCTAGGTAATGTTACTCTCTCCTCTAAGCCTCCATACTGCCTTCTGAGCTACTCAGTTATTATATTGATGGCCACAGGGTAATTTCTTGTTTCTTTCTCCTTTTCTCTAATAGTTGATCGTTGGAGGCAGAGTCCTTCTCTTACTTTTCTTTTAAAATTTTCTGTCCTCTGTCATTTGCCAAAAGTTTGGTATATAATAGGTGCTCAGTAAGGGACTGTTGGTTGTAATTGAATATAACAGGTAGGTAAATTGTAAACTTAACTATGGTCACAAAGGACACTTAAGCAGAATAATAATTATGTAGGGGCAAACTGAAAGAGTTAAATACATGTCAGATTATGAGGCCTTATGTTGAATTTTTGAGTGCTACATCCATTTAACAATAGTTATGCTATAGAAAGCACAACATATTAAAAGCTGGGATCGGTCTTATTTTGAGGCTGAGACCTTCATAGCCTTTGTGTGTATCTAGTATCTAGCTATTATAGAAATATGTACATTTATATGAATATATTTGTATATCAGTATGTTTATGCACATATAGATATACAAATTTATTTTGGTGCAAACTCTTGAAATCATGTAAAGTTTATCAAAATATCCATTTTTCCATGACCTTTATGAAGTACCCTTGTGTAAGTTTGTGTTTTGAAAGACTGAGAATATAGCTTTAAACATATAAACAAGGTATATTTTAATGCAAACACAAAAGTTACCCAGCTAAGTTTCTTGATGCCAACTGTTTATTTTTTCAACTTGCTGAATTCCAACAGACTAGAGTTTGAAGATTTCAAATGACTTTAATTAGGAAGAAACACCTGTAATAACAGAGTCTCATAAGCAATGTATTACTTACTAAGAAGTTTATCTAACACTCTTTGAGATAAGGACATTTAGAGATCTTAAACCTCAAGATGAAGCATAAGAGTAAATGATATCACAGTGTTGATAAGGAAAAAGAGGAAGACAGAGGAAGAGGAGAGATCCTAGGCCTAGTGTTTGCATGCATGCATGCGTGGTGATCCCATTTGATTTTGAGAAAATAGTTATTATTGGATTGTCTCTTGTGACTGTTGATTAATGGAAACAGATATCAACAATCAACAAATTGCATCATTTTAACAATGGAGAATGTTGAGGTCGCCCCTGACTTCCTTAAAATTCCAGAATGGGCCTTCCACCAAGACCCCAGAGAAGTAGAGTATCCCCCAAAGAGGAAGCAAGTTAAGATATTCAGGCAGATTAAAAATAACATGTGCACCCTACATGAAATCAGTGAAGTGTTTAGTGTGAAATTTGCTATTTAAAGGAGGATTCACTATGTTCACACAGAAACAACTCGTAAGTGTCCCCTGCAGAAATTTCCTTGAATTTGCTTTAATGGGCATGAAAGATGCACCTACTTACACACAGCTCATTCAGTCCAAGTCCTTAAAGCTCATCTTGTTTCTAGTTGAAACAGCCTCCCTTCCCTCTCAATTGTGGTATTTGATCTGCAAAGCTAATTCTTTCAAGATTTTTGCAAAGGAAAATGCAAACAAGTAGAGATGAAATTATTTACTGTAGATTTTAGTGAGCTGCACTGTGTGTGTATATATAGATGGCTGGCTGAGAAAGAGAGCAAAGAGAATAGCTTTGGTTTTTGGTTTGAGAAACGATGGATGTAGTTAATAGTGTCCTTGTCATTAACACTAACTACTCATATCTATATCAATGAATATGATTCTAAGGCAACAAACATTTGCATGAGAATGTTTTGGGAAAGATTAGCAATGCCAGACATTTTGTTCTCTAATTCCTTCCTCCTGGGTGCAACTTCTGCATCTGGCATCAAGCCCAGATGCCTCACTTGATTTGGACTAAACATCAATGGGAACCCTGGAGTCGGTGCTCTCGGAGAAGCTGACAATAGTGAATATGTGGTGTCTGTCTACAAGAGTGACCAAGAAATGGTGAGGAACAATAGTCAGGACATGATGAGAGTGGTTAAGACTGGTAGGTATTTAAATATTGAAAAGGAGCATGTCAATCCTTCAGAGATGGCACCTTTAGCACTGTCACAGGAATCCAGGACTTCTGTGCCCTGCAGCACCTAATCTGAAAGCGCCCGCTGTGGGGAGCAATCCGGACTAGACTAAGTTGCTCGAATTAGGACTTATTCTATGCATCTGCTCTCCCACAATATGGCGCTGGGAGAGAAGTGGGCAGCTTCCGCACAGCTGCCTCCAGTTCAACCAATTAACTGTAGGACTTGCTCCTGATTGGAGAGCAGCGTACTCAGCCGAGTTGGGATTGGCGGAGGAGGACTATAAAGGAGGAGAGAGACGGCATGCACCAGGAACATCTATGGGGAACATCTAAGGGAACCCGTGCAGCCCCCGAGAGACCCGGCCGGCGGTGTGCCGCTCCCCTGCGGAAGTGGGGAATGCGGCCAGGGGGAACTGCCCTTCCACGGAGGTGGAAGGGATAGTAGCCAACCCGGGAAGAACCAGCAGCAAACCCGGGGAGGGCCGAGCAGACGAAAGAACAGCGCAGGGTCCGGTGTCGTTCCTCCACGAAGAGGGGGAGCGACATAATGGTGCCGTGACTCGGATAGGAAACCTAGGACAGATAGCAAACTTAGGAGGGAAGAAACGGGAAGAATTGGGAAAATATCGGAGAGAGAGACTAGCAAACAGCCTAGGGAAATTACCGGAGAGAGAGACTAGCAAACAGCCTAGGGAAAAGCCGGACGAAAAAGGAGCCGGAAGAAGCTATTGAAAGCCTAGGCATAGACTCAGATACAGACTACGGGGGGAAGCTGGGAGAAATCTCTAAGGTCGAAAGCGAAAGTGAAAGCTAGAACAAACAGACTCGGACGCGGACTGTGGGGAGAGGCCAGGAGAAATGAGGGAGGAATATCGTTGGAGGAAAGCTTGGGGAAACATACCGGGTAGAGAAAACTGTTAGGGAAATTGAAGCCGCGGGGGGCAGGCCAAGGCGGAAACGGAAGCCACTTTGGGGTTCTCAAGTTAGCCCGGGAATAGGGGGCGAAAAGTTAAAACCAGAAGCTGAGACGCAAGCCAGATTGGGATCCGTCTGATTAGCCCGGGGAGCAAAGGACGGGAAGCCAAATCGTGGGGCGGAGACGTACGCTGGGTTGGATTCGCCGGGCTAGCCCGGGGAACTTAGATTGAATCCTAGTGGTGGAGACGCAAGCTACGCTGTGTTACTCGCGGAAGCCGCCGCGTGCAGAGAGAGCACGGGGCGTGAATAGATAGGGAACGGGGCTGGCGTAGGCCGTGGTTCAGACGCGAAAGGGTTAAGCGTGGAGACCGCGGAGCGCGCGAAGCCGGGAAGCCGCGCAAAGCCGGGAAGCTGCGCAGATGAGAGAGGCGCGCGGGCTGAAGCGGCGCAGAGCCGGGAACCCGCCGGCGGGGCGAGGTGCCGGGAAGCTGCGGGGATAAGAGAAACAGAAGTTTGGAAGTGAAGTAAAAGAGAAATGGGAATGCTGGAAGATAGAAGTAAAATGGGAGAAATAGGAATGCCCGGAGATAGAGAAATAGAGAAAAATAAGGCCTCCCCTCAACATGCCAATTAGAAGGCTTGGATTCGGTCTGCCCGATTAGTGAGGCGATGAGCACCTGGGCGGCTAGCCGCAGGTCACCGAAGACAGGCACGAATTAACATCAGTAAGGCTTCCCCACAATACAACAATATTAAGCTTGGATTCGGTCTGCCTGATTTAAGGCGGTAAGCGCCAGCAAAGCTCGACCAGAGTATGAGCTGCAGGTCACCGAAGATAGGCACGAACCAACACTAATAAGTCTCCCCCACAATAAGGCAATGAGAAGGCTTGGATTCGGTTTGCCTGATAGGTTTTGTAAACACCTGCAGGCAGTTCTAGCAGAGCAGAGCATGCGCTGCAGGGCACCGAACACAGGCACGCATCAGCGCCTAAAAACCTCCTCACAATGGCGAAGAGAGGACCCGGATTCGGTTTTCCTGATTGATAGGACTTGTAAGAGCCTGTGGCAACTCTAGCAAGTACAGCAGAGTGTGTGCTGCGGGACACCGAAGACAGGCGCGTATCAACGCCAAAAAATAAAAAGAAAGGGGGATCTGTGGGGAGCAATCCGGACTAGACTAAGTTGCTCGAATTAGGACTTATTCTATGCATCTGCTCTCCCACAATATGGCGCTGGGAGAGAAGTGGGCAGCTTCCGCACAGCTGCCTCCAGTTCAACCAATTAACTGTAGGACTTGCTCCTGATTGGAGAGCAGCGTACTCAGCCGAGTTGGGATTGGCGGAGGAGGACTATAAAGGAGGAGAGAGACGGCATGCACCAGGAACATCTATGGGGAACATCTAAGGGAACCCGTGCAGCCCCCGAGAGACCCGGCCGGCGGTGTGCCGCTCCCCTGCGGAAGTGGGGAATGCGGCCAGGGGGAACTGCCCTTCCACGGAGGTGGAAGGGATAGTAGCCAACCCGGGAAGAACCAGCAGCAAACCCGGGGAGGGCCGAGCAGACAAAAGAACAGCGCAGGGTCCTGTGTCGTTCCTCCACGAAGAGGGGGAGCGACAGCCCGCATTCATAACATACACTTACGCTTGTTTCAATGCTTCCTGATTGTTCATATCTGTTTCCATTAATCAACAGTCACAAGAGACAATCCAATAGAAACTATTTTCTCAAAATCAAATGGGATCATCACGCATGCATGCATGCAAACACTAGGCCTAGGATCTCTCCTCTTCCTCTGTCTTCCTCTTTTTCCTTATCAACACTGTGATATCATTTAATCTTATGCTTCATCTTGAAGTTTAAGATCTCTAAATGTCCTTATCTCAAAGAGTGTTAGATAAACTTCTTAGTAAGTAATACATTGCTTATGAGACTCTGTTATTACAGGTGTTTCTTCCTAATTAAAGTCATTTGAAATCTTCAAACTCTAGTCTGTTAGAATTCAGCAAGTTGAAAAAATCAACAGTTGGCATCAAGAAACTTAGCTGGGTAACTTTTGTGTTTGCATTAAAATATACCTTGTTTATATGTTTAAAGCTATATTCTCAGTCTTTCAAAACACAAACTTACACAAGGGTACTTCATAAAGGTCATGGAAAAAAATGGATATTTTGATAAACTTTATATGATTTCAAGAGTTTGCACAAAATTTGGGGCCAATGTTGTGATGCAGCAGGTTAAGCTACTGCCTATGATGCAGGAATCCCATATTGGAGTGCCACTTGAGTCCCAGAAGCTCCACTTCTGATCCAGTTCCCTGCTAATACTCTTGGGAGGGCATCAGAGATGGGCTAAGTGTTTGGGGCCCTACTACCCAGGTGGGAGACCTGGATAGATTTCTGGACTCCTGCTTTGGCTAGGACCAGTCCAGCTGTTGTGGCTGTTGGGGAGTGAACCAGCAGATGGAAAATCTCTCTCTTTCTCTCTTTCCCTCTCTTTCTCTCTAACTATACCTTTTTAAATAAATAAAATAAATCTTTTTTTAAAAAAAGATGCAGTATTATAATGTAGGCTTTGCCATTTGGTCATGACCTACAGACATAACACTGTTTAGAATTCATTTTCATGGTGGTGACATCTGGTATTGGCAAGCGAGGTATCATTCAGTAGGGTCCCAAATAAAATTTTCCTATGGCTTGATTTTGGCCTTTATTTCTTCCATCTACCTTTTTAATTTAACTAAAAAATATTAAAAGATTACTAAAAAATACCTCATGATCAGTTTTGATCAATGTATAATTTAGGTCAGTTCTTCCACATATATCTTTACATGTTATGTGTAGAATAATATGTGTTCATAAATAATTAATGTACTTTAAATGAGTTCATTTCTATTAAATTTTATTGATAATATTTTGCTTATTAGTTTTCTCTTCTTTAACATAATGAAGTGGCTAAAAGACTCTTAAATTTTATATTATCCCTTTCACTTCTCACAATGAATGTCCTAAATCTGTGAGAGTTTACTGAAGTCAAACTTTCTAAAAGAGTACAGTTTGTTCAGTTTTATATTTTGGTGTGTTGAATTATCACTTGCCATTATTATCTAATCTGGGTTATGTTTAAAAGTCAAAGTCATTAAATATTTTAAGTTTCCTTTGAGATTTGTCTTTTCTTATTAGGACTGGGGCATAGAGAAAAGGCATATCTAAAAGAAATTGGTTATGAATTTGTCAAATCTCATGTGTAAAAAGGGTCAACTTCCCATGTAAGACATAAAAATTCTACTTCCTGTGAAGATGAACAAAAGAAAAGCTGATTTCAAATCTGAGAGTTTCAAGGTGATTTGAAGGTCATCTCTTTCCTCCTTTTTCCTAAATGGGTAGAGAAAGTCTCTTTTCCCTTTTCCCTTGTGTCCTCCCCAAAGTGCAGGAGGGATGTAAGTTTCAAGAGGGTGTCTGGTGGCACCTTACAGGCCCTCTGGCATTAGTGTTGGGAACAGATCTGCACAGGTAAGTCCATTTCAATTTTTATTAAGTTGTAACAAAACTTCTAATTTTTTTTTTTTTTTTGGTTGGTGATCTTTCTTAAACTAATGGAAAAAAGAACATATTGGATCGTAAGAAAATGATGCTGCACATTTGCCTGCTATGGGCATGGCCTTAGATGACAAATCAAGCCAACCCTCCAAAAAACGGTTCAGTTGCAAGACAGACAGCTTACCCAACAGTATAGACAGATACAGTGCAAGGAACGTGTGCTTGTGTGTCTGCTCTGTGAAGAACTTTAGAGTTCTTTTCTCTCTTTATCTTTTCTTTCTTTCTTTCTTTCTTTCTTTCTTTTTTTTTTTTTTAAGCTACTGGCTTTGGCTGTACCTCATCCGTTGCTCAATTGTAAAACACGGTTCTGAAGAGAATTTGGATGACAACAGGGAACTCTGAGTTTATATGTGGCTTCAAGTAACTGACTTGACAGCTTTAGACAGCCATATTGATTAATAATTATGTCCCTGGCAGTGAGTATCCGCACTAAGCCATTCACCGTTTTATTATGGTGTAAATATGTAATCTGCATAAAATTCAAGCCATTATGTGCTTGAAACATTGCCTGCTCAAGAGATGCTTACTGTAAAGAATAGCCAGACTGGAGTTGCCTCTGACTCTTTTTATTTAATTCAGTAGTCATGTTTTCTCTCTTTCCTTCAAAACTGTATTGCCTTGTCGTGATTGCTCCGGAACTATTCTATTCTCCATCTTAGACAACTTTTTATGAAGCTGCAAATGATCTTAGTGTGAACATTCTGTGTTCATGTCACCACCTCTGCTGGAAATTGAACTGTTAAATTATGAATTCATGGTCTCATTTCACACCATACTAGCCCGGGCTCAAGCATTCTGATAAGAAATGTCAGTTTTCATCTAAATGCACTGAACAGTAAATGCCTTCTCCCTGGAGCATGCCCTATTTGTTGAAAGAGAGACAGAAATTTCAGAGTTCACATGTTGCACTTTGGGATCACACAGCTAGATTTAAAATTAGTGCATTTGGAATAATTAATGGTTGGCTGGAGGCTTTCTGCTGTTAAGTGTGGCTCACAGTGTTCTTGACAATTAGACTATTAGAAATTTTCCCTAAATTCTTAGATGGCGGCATTTGGAAGACAGTCTAAATGAATGAGAGTCCAGGATGGGCTAACACAGCTTTTAATATAGACACAAAGCCTGCAAGCCCCTGCCAAAGTCATCTCTCAAATATTTTGAGAATTAAATAAATTAAAATGGAGAAATGGTTTGCAGTTGTACCTTACACATAATAAGTGCTTAATGAAGTTGTCTATTTTTATTATTCTTTCTCTTGTTCTAATAACTTGCATCCTGCTTTAGGTTATCTACAAGTGGACGTTAGAATTTAGATTATGGGTGTGCTGGAGAATAATGTCATTCTATGAATTAAAGCATTCATAAGGCTATAGATAGGGGTTATTTTTGTAGTTAGCAACACCCTAAAGAACAAATTACATTTCATATTTCTCAAAGGTGTCTTTTAAGCCTTTCAGTCATATATAGTGATTCTTGAAGCATAGTCCCAAGTCTAGATTTGGAAAGAGCCAAGACAGAACCTTGTTTAGGAAATACAGATCCAAATTTGCAAATTAATTATTGTAAAATAGTTTGTGCTCCATTAAAAAATATCCAGGACTTGAGCAATAAACAAACTTTCCTTCAGTTGCTTTTCAAGTTTCCTATTAACTCTTCCACACTGTAGCTAGTGACTTCAAAGGAACAAGTAGATACAGAAATATATGACTCCAAGTCTGCCAATCAAAGACTGCACATATTGAATGGAGCCAGTGAGAGGCACTCTGATTGGTCCACGAATCTTCTCTCACAACTCCACTTGCCACTGTCCCCTTCTGCAAACTCCTACTGCAAAGAGCAGAACATCCAAATTCTTTCAGTAATGCATTGTATTTCCCCTGAAAAAGTGTGACTTCTGAGTGCCCAGGAAGGAACAAGTCTTTAGTTTACACAGGACTGGGGGCAAGCACAGCGCCAGGCATAGGCAGGGAACTACTAAGACTGAAATTCTTAAGACTTAATGCCCATGTTCTTGGAAAGGAATCTACGCTGGTGAGATAGGAGGTCTGAGTTCTGTCCCTACTCTGGCACTGTGGAGTATGTGCACGCTTCTTTATCTTTAAGCCTCCTCTTTAACTTAGGTCACAGCTACATGACTTTGTACATAGAAGGCACTTTTTATTACATTCTTATTGCAAGTATGAATGCATAAAGGAAATATGGTAATATTTTTAGTACTTCGCTAAGATTTTTCTTAAGTTTCTCATCTGAAGAATATACCTACGTCACCTCATAGGCCCTTGAAAATATTTTCTATGATTCTTTCTACCTTGAGGATAAAGCATCATGTTGTTAATGAACCAGAGTGCAGGTGACTGGGGTTCAGGACTTCACTGGTTTATTCTTGCTTGACTTTGAACAGTTTCATAAAGAACAGGTCCAGAATTTCACAAAAAGAAATGACTGTAAGGCACACTGGGACAGAGTTGGAATTTCTGTATAAATATCTTCTATTGAACAACACTGAATTCATTCATTCATCTATGCATCAATTTCACCATTCAGAATACTTGCTGAGCATTGCTGCTGGGCAGGTGTTGTCCTCAGTGCTAGACTATAGCAGAGGACTAAACTTGCATCAAAGTCTTCCCTCAAAAAAGTTTACATTTAGGAAGAAGAGGAAAAAAACATAAAATCAACGGGTGATACATAATATATCAAATAATGAAAAAATACTATGAAGAACATAGGAGCAGGGTAAAAAGCAGTGGGATGCAAGGTTAGGGAGAGAATTAGTCTTTCCAGGGAAAATCTTTCCAGCAAGTCAGTATTTGAATGACGACCTGCAGGAAGTGAGAGAGTAAGAGAATGAGTTATGGGGGCTTCAGGAGTTCAGCAGCTAGAGCAGGTTAATTTACATTCAGTAGAGATGTTGAATTTGCTGTCTGACCCCTGAATATTGTAGTCTGTAATTCAGGAGGAGAGATACATATTTTGAGGTTGTTAACATTTTGGAGGTGTTTAGAGTCATGTGGCTTAAGGGGTTCACTGAGAGAGTGGAGATAGAAGAGAGGAAGTTAAAGTATAGTACCCCAAAGAACTCCAAAGGTGAAGGTTTGGAATTTGAGCAGAAATACCGTAAGAGAACTCAGAAGGAGTAGTTACTGAGATAAAAAGGACACGAGGGAATGTGTCTTCAAAAGCAAGTAAGGAACTTAACATCTAAAACATGACTATTGAATAGGTTAATTATTAGCTTAATATCTAATATAAACTATTTTGTTGTTTCACACTCCTTATCCCTAATACAGTTCAGAAGCTTTGAGAGTTTCTCCATATTACTAAGCTATGATTCCCAGTGTTAGGAAGATAATATTAGTGTTTGAGGGGCACTTCCACTGCTTGAATGGAAGCCAGATGTTTATGCAGAAATGACTCAAGAACAGCTGGAAATTTCCCGAGCATTCAGTTTACAGTCCTGACAACTATGCCTTACCTATTGGGTTTGGACTGATGGACCTAATTTCCAAAAAGTCTTCAGTTTCAGCAGAGGCTGGAGTAGTTGGGGGTGCCTCAGGTCCCTGCAGCTAGTGTTGTTTCTGGGTGCAGCTGTAAGAGAGCATTCATGACAGCTCAGAAAAGCATAGGAGAAATAAAGAAAGCAAACAGACAGTGCGTGGACTAGGTGTCTTGGGGGAAGAATCAGTGATTTTGTCAACCAAGTGAGAGCCTTCTCTGTGTCAAAAAATATCACTATCAGATACTCAGATTGAACAAAAATAGAGGGGAGATACATTAATGTTAAATGAGAAAAAAACAGGATGCAAAAATCATCATATATTATATGAGACATGAAGTCAAAATAAAAGAATTAAAATAAGTATGAAAAATCTGGAAGAGAAGGTACTTAGGAAATGTTCTGATTTTTTTGTCTATAATTTTCCTAAATGTTTCTAACATAAGTATAATTGCTTTTATAACAGGAAAGTAAAATTTAATGGAAATAGAAGAAACTGTAACTTTCATACATTTATTTTTTTCTTTAACACTTAATAGGGACAAAAATAGTGCTTATTCCTACTTATCCTTCCATGAAGTTTACACCCTATTTATAAAATTCAGCTTCTTCGCTAATGGCTGTGAAAATCAGGCAGCCGCCCTACCTGCTCTCATAGTAGATTGCCTGGGGTGTTGCCTTCTCAGGTTGCTGTTTTATTAATGATCTTGAAACTGAAATACTAAGGAATGAAGAAGTGTTAAATTGACTTAGTGATATGCTACCAGCATTTGCCAAGAAAACGAAACACATGGAGGTGAGAAGGCACTTGGGAGGCCAGCGAGAAGCCAGTTGTTCTATATTCTGAGGATCTGACCTCTGTGGTCACAGCTTCTGAGGACCAGATCTTGGGCCCGCTGTGTGCTGTCTATACACAGACATCAGTTCTCTGAGAGGGATGAGCTGTCCTTGATACAAAACTGATAGATTGATTTTATTTCCAAACGTGTTTCACTTGCAGCATGGTTGTAATTTGGGAGGAAAAAAAAGGTTATAGGCTTGATAATATGATTACTGTATTAATTTTTTTAGTAAAGGAGAATGATTCTTCAAGCTATGATTATCCAGTGTCCCAGTTTGCCTAAGTTAAATTAGATATCATTAATGTGTTAAGGTTTATATTAAAATTGCTGTTAAATGGTTACAGGATCACACTTCTTTTTTCTTTTAAGCTATGTGTAGATGTAGTTTTACCACTTGTTTTATTTAACCTGCAGAAGAGAATGTGTTCAGAAGATGTAGTAGACACCAAAAACACATGAAAAACAAACCAGAAAACACAGAATTGTGGCGGTACATGGCTGCTTGCTCCTGTAAAGGAGTTGTCCTTGTTGTAGCCCGGCAGAGACATGCCTGCTTTGGATTGCTAAGACAGTCTGGATAACCCATACTGTAAAGCAGTGTCGTTGCAGTATCAAAAGAGCTCACTCCCTTCATAAATAGTCGTGCAACATGCAAGTGTCTCACTTGGTGTTGGCTGCCAAATGTTTGACGCTGGGGTCTGGTTAGTTTTGGTGAAGCTGGACAAGGTAGAGCAATGACTGGAACTAACATGAGTGGTAGCAGGAAGAGGTGATGGGCCCCACCCTCCACTCAGGGTGGCCAGTAGGCGGCCTTCACTTTATGTGTATCCTCACTGACAACTCACAGTGCTCTCTCAAGTGCAGAGTCACTTCTCCTTTCACAAATGAGGAAATGGAAGCTTAGAGATGTTAGATCTTTCACCAAAGAATATTCTGCGCAACAAGCTTTCCAACTTTGAACACAGAATCCAGTTTTTGAAAAACTCTCGTACTGCTGACGTTGGCTTTATTTGGCTCTGTGTCTTTGTGTGGCTTTAAGTTATTTATTGCTACTTTTAAAATTTTCTTAAGAACTTCCCAAAACCCTTTTCTGTTGTCTCTCCCTGAGCATCTGCAAATAATCAACACCTTTAAAATGAAATTCACCCAAAAATAACAGGGGCTTCCAGTAAAATGAAACCCAGAAAACTCACACCTGTTTTGTTAGTACTATTTTGATGGACTTAAATTGGATTTCAATAATAGACACATTTAACCGTGTTCTATTTGACCTAAAGAATTACATCTAAGTTGACAGATATAAACTTTCTGAAAACTTATATCAGCCTGTGATGAAATTCACTAAAGGAGATTTGACATGAATGGCTTCATTCCCAGAACTAATGCAGAGATTCTGAAAGTGCTTCCCCACTCACCTGGAAATGATGCAGTTCATTAGCATAAGTAAGTGCCAGGTTGCAGCCACGGGGTCTTCCCAGTGCTTGGCAATCTCATTGCCCGGCTTCTGATCCAGCACCCTTCAGGCTCCTGATCACCTCCCTCTACTCAAGAGCTCTGGTAGATTGGGCAGTGATTGGTTGTAAGGATTCGCTCAGAAAGTGTGTCCCTAGGTTTCCCTACCTCAATAGCAGAAGGAACAGGCCCCAGGAGCACTGTTCATTGTTCTGGAGAGTTATCTTCCCAGCTTCTCATAATGGAATAAAATGATTTTAACATCACCTTTGTTGCTTATTGACCTTCTCTGGCTGTTGCTATCCCCAAGTTTCCCAACTTAAACTCCTTCTCGGTCCCTTGAGGTCCTTCCACCTCTCACGGTAATTACTCACTTTCTGTTCTTCATAACAAACTGTCAAGGATATGCCAACACTGAACCAGAACCCATTTTACATTGACTTACTACACACATATATACAGACCCTAAGTTAGGTACAATCACAGGCATTGGAGCTACATTAGCGAAGAATGAACTCTCATGAAGCAGATAGCGAACAAATAAATAATTATAAGACCAGGTAGTAATAAGCGCTCTAGAGGAAAATAAGATAGGGACATTGGCATGGAGGGTCTGGGAGGAGGTACTTTTTTTTTTTTTTTTTTTTGGTATGAACAATCAAGTAAGATCACATTTATAAATGATACTTGATAGGAAACTTGAAGGAAGTGAGGAGAAAAGTGTCGTGAGTATCTGTGGGAAGAGCATTTATGGCAGAAGGACCTGCAAGTACGAAGATCCTGGGGGGCCGTAGGGAGGTGACTCAGGCTGTAGGAAAGAGAGCAGTGAGGAGCAAGGTTGGAGGTGAGGCCAAGTAGAAAGCTGGATCATGTAAAGTCTTGTAGACCATTATAAGGGCTTGGGATTTTACTGCAGGTGATAAAGACTCCGGATGGATTTTTAGAGACAGAGCAACATAATCTGACTTTCATTTTAAAGGAATCACTGTGGCTGCCAAGATAAGAATAGACAATATGAAAGTAAGGAAGGAAGCAGGGAGACTATTTCAGTAACTCGGGAGAAGGGTGATCATGGCTTACAGCAGGTGGATATGCTGGAATCTGGATTTCTGTTAGGATGATTCTCTTAGGAAAGCTTGAAATCAATGATGGAAAATAGTTTCAACTTCTTCAGTTACTCAGATTCTTACATCCAACAAGAAAGTTTCATTTGTTCTGGATGCCCTGGGCTCTCCTGTCTCAGGTCAAAAGCTACCTTACAGCAGAAAGAAAAAAGGAACTGGGGCTGGAGATTGACACTCCCGAACTGAAGCTTGTTTTACTAGATACATGACCATAGTTTCTTTACTGATAAAATGAAAACAACAGTAGCATCCATGTCTTAGGGTTCTGGTGAGGATTCCCTGGGATAATCTCCAGGAAAGTTCTCAGTTCAGCCGCTGGCATGCAGGCAAAATTCCATACATGCCCTCATTAAGATAATTTTAAATTATTGCTTATACTTTCTTCTAAGTGCTCAGTGAAGGCTCAGCAAATTCTGCTTGAATCCTGAGACTTTTTTGCAGCCCCTGGAGCTGTCTGCTTCAGCCACACTCACATAGCAAACCCTTTGCTCACAGTTCCTGACTGCTTTTTCCTTTCCTGTACCTTCCAATGGTCCCTCTTTCAAGCAGCCAAGTAGTTTTTAATTTTCCTTGTTAATCAATGTTTGCTTCCTGCTATTTCATTTCCTTGGTCCATCTGGAAGTCTATTTATTCTTCATTTCCTGCATTTTAAGTCTGTGCTAACAAAGCTGACCCCAAAGGACACTCATTACATTTCTCTCCTTACACTTTTCCTAGTGTCTCTTTCCTGTCCTTTGCTCTTTCCAAGATTTCCTCTTCTCTGTTTCACAATTGAGAGTCAGTGCAGAGAGTCTACAGAGAGCCTTTTCTGTTGACTGTATTCCCTGCTTCCTAAGATATACTGCAGTTCTAGTTTCTAATTCCCTGCCTGACTCTGAAGATCTGAGTGCAGCTCCCAACTGCCTACTCTTTAACGTTCTTTTGAGTAGTTAGAGGGTGGATGCCCAGGGCAACGAGCATGTCCAGGATGTCCTTTTCTTGCTAGGTGTTTTCTTGTTCTGTTGAGGAAGTCACTACATCCTAGGTGTGCCCTGACGGCCCCAGCTTTGTCAGTGCTTGCTGACTGATGGAAATGTTAGTGCTCTCTCCGTGTTCCACCCTGCCTGGATACACTGGCCCCAGTCCACGTTTCTGCTCCTTGGAGACCTAAATTACTCTAATGGACTTGCAGTTCCTAAAAGCTGGGTGTGATCTTTTTAATCCTGTGCTTATGAATTGTGCTGTGAACTTCTTCACATCTTTGGATTCATCCATGATAATAACAAAAGGCTATCAGCTTCTTTCCCGCTTCACATTTTATGATTGCCTGATGACTGCGCTTGTACTCCAGATATATTTAAAGAGGATTCAAGTGCACTAATGCACACTCAGTTTTTACTTTTTAGAAAGAAGATAAAAGAGAGTCCTTAGAGAGACAAGACAGCATTAAGAATTATTATGGAATCTGAAAGTTTACTTGTAGGTTGTGACATTGATATTCTGAAATTCTTTGCTTTGATTTTTATTTTAAAATTTTCATTTCCACTTCTTTGTCTTTAATTCCTTCCCAAATAAATAAATACATTTATTTACAAATAAATGTATTTTACATTTTTACATATATTTACAATTTTTACATATATTTATGCACATTCTGTTCTTTGAACAATTTCTACAAAACAGAAACCTTCTTTGGAGGGAGACAAAAATGAATAAATTTTCTGCTTTCAAGGAGTTTTCTGTCTGGTGGGATAGAGACAGGTGTAAAATAATTAACTCATGATCAGCAGTTGGAATTACCATTATTATATTGTCAGGCTAGGTTTCCTTAATAGGGAAATAGATCTAGATGAGTGTGAGAAGGGGTGAGGAGGCTTATGACACATGTCTCTCTTTGCTGGCTGAGCCAACAGCTTAATCCTCGGCTTTTCCACCTGTCTTCTTGGGAGTGCCAGCAAGTCCCCACCCATTCCCCCCAACTCCGGCCAACTGTGAAGGGCTGGGTGTGTGAACTGATTGCATATGTTACCAAGGAAATTATTGGGATGTCAAATGACAGTGTCATCTTCCTGGCACCGCATGCTCGAGCAGATTGTAATCTAGTGACCTACAGGCACAGCATTCAAATCGCCAGTCCCATTGCTGGCCTTCACCAACCTCCACCCTCCGTGCAGGAACCCCATCTGCTGCCGGAGAAGTACAAATAGATCCAGAGTTCTATTTCTTTAGCCTTTTTCTAGAACAGCTGCTCCAAGATTGCCAGCCAGAACCCGTATCTGGCAAGGTGAAGCTTGGTCCACATGCGTTCATTGCCCCTGTCTTTCTACATTATCTGTTCGCACATCACACTGGAGACGTAGTTGCAAATGTGGGAAACTCTAGGAAAAATGAAAAGAGGGATTATACACTCTTAAAATATATTGAAGCCTGATTTTCATATTTTAAAACACAAAATAAATAAATGCATAACATATGTTAACATATTTGCTCTGAATTATTCCTCAGTTTTACTCCCCTGGATATAAGACACCTTCTTATTCTTTTCTCTTTTCTTGAGAGGATTGTGCGTACGCGTTCTTGTACTGCCCTAGGTTTTTCTTGTCTCTTTGATGTAGACTTAGTTTGATATTCCAGATGAATATTGTGTTTATTTTATTACAGAAAAACATAATTCTCTTCAAAAGTCAACAAGCATGTTTGAGCTCTTCAAAGCCTGCCTTACACACATCTAGTATGAAAGGCTAGCTTGCTTAATTCATTGATATGCTATCTCCCATTAATTCACTCTACATATTATTATTGTACATCAAGTAAGGCACGGTGCTAAGCAATATGAGGTTAGAAAGATAATCAGACAGATCTTGTTGACAAGAAGCATGCAACACAAAAGTAAGAATAATTTAAACTTGAATATGACAAGTGCCAGAAGAGAGACACTTAAAAAGCATTATGGAGAAGAATGGGGTTAATTAATATTTTCCCCTTTTTAAGGTAGTGGGAAGCCTTTCCACTTCTCTTAATAAAATCACTATTGCCTATAAAACTCATTTTATAAACTCATATTTAGCACAAAGTCTGAATCCTTATCTGAGCAGAAGAATGATTTTAGAGCTACTCTAACATCAGTGGAGGCTTCACTAGACAGCCCTTCCTGTTATGATGGTTTATAGATTCAATAAAGAATCATTTTCCTCATTTGCTAACAACTATGTCAGACACAGCCCCTGTGCTCTCAAACAGCAAAACACAGCACGTTGACCCATAAAGGACTTGTGGTGGAGCGGGGCTAGTGGAAACACACACAGTAGTGGCTCCATTCGGATCATGAATGGTATCATGTCGGAAAAAGTACTTGGAGTTCCTTCTCCTTTTCTTCACCAGAAGGGAGAGAGAATAAAGAATTACTCACAGAACCTTTTCCCAGTGACTCTGATTGCATAGTCACTGTGACTGGCACGCATTATAAATTGGAGCCACTCCATTCTTGATGGCCTTGTTATTAAGCCAGGCTAACCTATGGTTTCATGGTGGCTGGTAAATTTTGAAAAGGTGCTAAAAATTTTCACAAACACATACGGATAAAATCACAACCCAAGGCAGCTCTATTACCCTGAGGGAAGAGAAAGCATTCTGGACTCTTAGGATTTTCACAGTGGGAAATTGAAAATGTAAAGAATTTGCGAGCCTGCCAACTATGGGGTCATATTTTTGGCACTCTCTGTAATGAATTCTGATAGCATTTATTGGAATTTATAGAGAGTTGTTTTCTTTCTCTTTTACCTCTACTCTTGTGCTTGATTGTTTGATACTCTAAGTTTGAAAGGCTGAAAGGCTTGATTGACAGTAAATCTGGCTCCCTCTGCATGAAGCATCCTTGTCTAATTATGTATCAGAAATTTCTACTCACCTTTTATATCCCTGTTGTCTTCTGTCTGATCCCTTCCCTCTCCTTCTCAGTGAAATTGAGGTATTCATTTTTTTCTGTGCTCAGATTACATCTCTATTATGGCACTGTTGTCATTTATGGTAATTATTTGTTTTTATAACTTTGAAATATGCACTGATATTTATAGCTTCAGTTCCTAGAACACAACTAGGTCTTAGAAACCATTCAATAAATGTTGAAGAAATAATGGGAGAGGAAAGGGGATAATGAGCTTAGGAAAGAAATAGAGGAGAAGAACAAAGAAAGAGAAAATACAAGAAAATCTTTGGTCAAGTCATGGCAAGTCATGATTTTCCTCTTTTCATTTTTTTCCTTTGAATTTAAAACAATATACAAGTAAAATACAAGCATTGTAAAACAGTCAATAGAATTATATACAGTTACATTTTGGAAAATAGGATTAGCTTTAGTCTTTCTACTAAAAATATACATATTGAGACTCATTCAATTGCTCTATGTCTAGATATGTTAATTTATTTTCGCATAGCAGCAAAGCTTTGTAGTATGAGTAGAGCATGAATTAAATTCCCCCTTATTTGTCAATGGCTATTAAAACGGTTTCCAATATTTTCCATTTCAAACATTACTGCAATAAATATCTTTGTACATGAGTCAATATTTATGTAGAATTAATTGTTTGAAAAAGTTAATGGGTCCAAGCAAATGTACTTTAACTTTCTCATAGATCCTGCCAAAAGGTCTTCCAAAAAGATGATGCAAATATTCACCTTTAACTGCTTTCCCACCATTGGTAACAATTAGCAATTTCAATCTCAACTCTTCTTCTGGGTCATTTTTAAGGACAAAAATCAATATTTAAGTTTTACTTTAATTTGTATTTACTAGATTATTGGTGGAATGAAATTTCATTTTCTTCATCACTCCTTTGAAAAAATTTTCCCCTACTATTTACTCATGGTTGTACCATGTAGGATTAAAACTTTTAACTCTGTCTATTATATGTACAGTTAACAACTTCTCCTAGTCATTTACTAGGATTTGGGGTAAAATTCTTATAAAGAGTCACCGCTTAATGTAATCTAATTTCTTGACAGTTGCTGATACATGTGTCATTTGCACAGTAGCTATATGTCAACAAGAATTAGCCAGAGCTCCCCAATTCCCAGTGGTGCTGTATAACAAGGATTTCACACCACTTCAGTACAGAAGGGAACCAAACCCTATATGTAAGACAAGGAGTTGCTCATAACGCTGAATATTTAATGAAATTGTTCACTAGGCCGGATTGATTTGATATGCATGTGCTGCTTTCTTCCTGGTGAACTCCTTGGTGATCTGAAAAAAAAATGATAGTGACTCTGACATGCCCTTCATGGTTTAACAACTTCTTTTTAGAGAGAAACTGAACACCTGCGAACTGTGCTTGCATCTGATCTGGCATGATCAGAAGTCCCATTATATTAGAGCAGGTAGATTCTCTTGAGGATAATGTGCAGGGATGAAGTTTTCCATTTAATTTTTGCTTCAGACTACTGGGTCAGAGGATATGGATTGTATTTTCAGGTGCATTTTTCCTTCTGATGTTGTTTGATTTTAATATTAGATGTAAAATTTAGCCAATTTACATCATGCTTAAGGGAACCCATCAACTCATAACTAGCTTTGGTAATTTATCTCTACTTGCTTCTATCTTTTTCCTTTTATTAACAAGAGTTTTACTACACAAGTAGAATGAATATATATTTAAATTTATTGGAGAGTCAGAAACACAAACACACATATACATACACAGATGGAGAGACAAAGACAGACAGACACACATACACACTGATTTACTCAACAAATACCCACAAGAGCCAAGATAGGCCAGGCCAAAGCCAGAAACCCAGAAATCAACCAGATTTTCCTTGTGGGATTGAGGTACAAAGTACCTGAGCTGCCTCAAGGGGTGTGCCTTAGCCGGAAGCTGGAGTCAGGAGTCAGAATTAGGGAACAACCCCAGGCTCTGATGTGGAATGTGAGATTGTAACCAGTTGTCTTAACCACTAGGCCAAACAGCTGCATCTGCACATGTTTTTAAAGTATTTTTATAAGAAATTACCTAGGACAACCAGGAGATGGGAAGGAGAGATCACTGGTTCAGGAAACAATCAAGTTCTCTGTCAACCATAGGATTACTACCACTTATTTATGATGTACAAGTATACTAGTCTTTTGTTGATATTCTCTCATCATGCCAAGTTCAAGCTTGTCTGTTCAGATTCAGATTTTAAGACTAGAATTAAGCCCTACCAGATCAGTTTCTACCTACTCCTTCTTTATTTTTTTAATTAAGTCATAAATTTCATGTAATAAAATTCATCCAATCAAAGAATGTGAGTATGGTGATATTACCACAACTGCCATCAGGAGATGGATTATTTTTATCGCCCTCAAAAGTTTTCTTGTGACTCCACACAGGTGACAGTCATCCACGGAACTCCAGACAAAAACAATGTGTCCTATATCCTATAGTTTCAGCTTTACTGGAATTTCATAAACATTGATTCCCTTGGCAAATGGTCATTAGTAGCGACTCTTTGAAAACTCTCGAAATGTTATGTCCTGCTTCCATCCTGTGATCCATTTCCCAGCCTCAAGTAGCTAATTCTCTTCATGCACAAAGTACTACTCAGGCCAAGGCTCAAGGGAACCCTTCTGCAGATCTCTGGAACTGTACCTCCATGCAGCAACATCTCCCTGGTACCCAATCCATCAAATTCTGGCTTCCTCAGCTTCCTGGACGTCTCTTCTCTTGGATCCTGACTTCAGTCAGGCTTTTGATCCACATTTGGGTTGCATGAACTCAACTGTGGCTGGCCTTCCCTTACTAAGCAGAGAGAATCATAGGACTAATTTTATTTGCTTGTCTTCAGGAATCACAGCCTGATGCAGCCTATTCAGTGTCTTTAAGTGTTGTCACATATACTTTGTCCAGAGTTCTGATTGTTTAAGGTGGAAGAGTAAATCTGAGCTTTGTTACCACATCACAGATAGTTTCAGAAACGTATGTCCACCACCTTTAAGGTCTTTATTGTACCTATATTGGGAATTCTGTCATTACAATGTCTATGTATCTTTCTATGATCTCCCTACTTACCATGTGTTTCCTTCTTTTCTTTGTTAAAATTTTTATCAGTGCCAAGGTCTTTTTAGCTTTCTAGTATCTGATTGCATATTGTATAGTATCATATTGTATAGTATCTGCTTTCTTATTATTTGTTAGATCCTATGTTGAATAATGAAATACACAGATGAATTAGAAATAATTCCTGCCCTCAAAACTATGGTGAGTTGCTGGCGATTGCCTGGGTACCATCTCGGGGATCTCTTGAGGAGAAACACAGGAACAGCAATTCTGCATTCCTTGGAAAGCCAAGGATGCTGGGAACAGTCCTCTTGTGCCTTATGTTATGGGAAGGCTGATTCCACAGAGGTCTTGGATGTTTTGATCCAAGAAACAGAAAAGGGTCTGTGTATTGCACAGGATGTTCCTCCTTCATCTCCTGAACGGTAGCCCGATGCACACCGCCACTTCAGTGAGATTGTGCCGATGTGAACAATATACAGGTGTTGACACAGCAAGACTGAATGTTATCTGAAGGGAGTAAAATCACCAAGACGCAGGGATGTTCCTTCTCTGCTCCCAGGAAAGATCCCTCTGGCCTCCCGCTATTCCATAATCTCTGTGCCTTTATTCATTATCAGCTGTCCCCTCCTGCCCCTGGAGAAGTTGCTGCACAGGTCATGGCAGTGAATGACAAAATTCTGTAAACTAAAAAGTACAAGTTGATTTTTGCAAAAGTATCAATTTTCAGTGTGGCTGTTCCCTTGGAAGATGTCTTATTATTTGTTCCATATTATTTTAATATTTTATTTTCTTTGTTGGTTTCCAAGGATTTTATTGCGAAATCCCCAAGTCTCTTTCATTGTTAAATCTGCTTGGGGTTTGTAGAACTTCATGAACATACAGCCTGATACTCTTTAATATTTTAGAAAATCCTTAGACTTAAAATATAGTTTAAAATATGGTTCGCATGCCCCATTTCCTTTCTGATGCTCCAGAACAATAGAATCTCTACACTGGAATACCTGAAACGGATGTGCTTTTTTTTTTTTTTTTTTCTGTATTGCATCTCATTTGTTCTCTACAGTTTAGTCTGCCTATTTTCTACTGATCTTTCTCCCAGCTTGCTATCTTCCTTTTTGCTGTGTACTATATACTATTTTTTTTTTTTGACAGGCAGAATGGACAGTGAGAGAGAGAGACAGAGAGAAAGGTCTCCCTTTTGCCGTTGGTTCACCCTCCAATGGCCGCCAATGCCGGCGCACTGCGGCTGGCGCACCACGCTGATCTGATGGCAGGAGCCAGGTACTTATCCTGGTCTCCCATGGGGTGCAGGGCCCACGTACTTGGGCCATCCTCCACTGCCTTCCTGGGCCACAGCAGAGAGCTGGCCTGGAAGAGGGGCAACCGGGACAGAATCAGGCGCCCCGACTGGTACTAGAACCCGGTGTGCCGGCGCTGCAAGGCGGAGGATTAGCCTAGTGAGCCCGGCGCCGGCCTCTATATACTATTAAATCCATCTTTTGAAGTCTCATTGACAGGTACATTTTTTAAGTTCTAAAAGTCATATTTAAATACTTAATTGAAGATACATTTCCTAACTTCAATTTTGCCATCTACTGTCTTGATGTTGTAATACTGATTTGTTGAATTCTATTTAGTTTTAAATACACATATGGGCATGGATGTTTAGCCTACTGGTTTAGATGCCAGGTGTGCCTGAATTTAATTCCTTACTCAAGCACCTGACTCCAGCTTCCTGCCAGTGCATACCCTGTGAGATAGCAGATGAGGGCTCAATAAATAAGTTCCTGTGACCCACATTGGAGACTTGGATTGCTTGCCCAGCTCCTGGCTTTGGCCCCAGCACAGCCTTGGCTGTTGCAGCATTTGGGCAATGAACCATTAGGTTCTCTCTCTACCACCAGGTCACCTCTAATCAGGGTCTGAGCAGGGACAGGTCAGGTTGCTACTGTTATTAATCTCAGAGGAGAATGGATCCTGAGGGCCAGGTTCCCCAAGGCTCCAGTTGAGAGCCTGGGCTGTTTTCAGATCCCTGCCTCTAAGAACTCTTTTTCCTTCTGGTGCCTTGTGAGTTGAACATTCTATTCTGTCACTCAGCTATTTTTCTGCCTAGCTTGTTAGTTCTTTATCCTGCACAGTTTAAGAATTTAGCAAATACTCCAAGGATCTGAATCAGTGGTTTCCAACCAATGTGACTTTGTTCCTTATGGGATACACAGGTCAATGTCTGAGGGCATTTATGGTTCCTGCAATTCAAGGTGGTGGGGGAAGGGGTCCCTACTGGCATCTGATGGGTGGATGCCACGGATGATTCTGTGTGTCTTACAATACACAGGGAAGTCTCCAATTAAGAATTATCTGGCCTAACACATCAGTAATGTGGGAGATGAGTTTCAGGTCCTGAGTTTCAGGTCCATTTCCTTATACTTCTCTTCTCTCACAGACCTACATTCCTCAAGTCCTGAGTGCCTTGGCAGTTACACGACTTTTTTTTTTTTTTTTTTAAATCTCCAGTCTCATGATGTAGTCAGTATCTTTGCTAGCTTTCTGTCTTGCACTAGTAAGGCTTTGCCAAGCATCTCAGCTTCACCTCCTATGCCAACAGCAGGCAGATCCCCAAGGGCAAATGTGGCTTCCAGCAAGCCATGCACATTGAAATGCTTTTCCCTAGGACCTTGACTCCCCAGGTCTGAGGTGCCTCATTGTATCCGCAAAGTCTTCAAACAAAATTTTTAAAGGTCTATCTAGCTGTTTTCGATTGTTTGGGCCATCCTTTTGTACTAGAGGTTGTAGTCCTCCTGTCTGATGGGAAAGCAAGAAGTGGTAGACAGAAGTTCAACTCAGAGGAGTCACTGTGAAGCCAGGAAAAGGAGACAGCTTCAGTGTCCCCTTCACAGCCAGGAAAAGGAGGATGAAAGTCTTTTGCAGAAAAGTCTGCAAGATTCGTGGCTTTATTAGAAACCATGGGACTAGAAGGTAAGAAAAAAAAAAAACACCAGGAAATAAGCAGTCACAGCTGAATCTGTGGTGCTTTCGCCATCACCATAGTGGAAACCCAAGCATGCCATTCAAAAGCTATCCCCAAGCCTGGTGTGTGGCAATCTATGACTGTCTCTGCTGAGGTCCCCTGCATCTCCAGTGAGGCTTCAAATACAATTTTAAATCCCTCGAAATGATCAAATGTTAGGGAAAGAGATTCACCTAATTGATTGCTCAATCATTAACTCATTCTTGTGAAATTAATTTGTATTTTAAATAATCACAATGGGCATATTTAGGATGTCAAAAGTAATTGGATAGCATATACTAAAATAAATATGAAATTATGATAAAAGAAAACTAAAATATAAAAGTGTCAAATTAAAACCTTGGTCTATTTGTCAATTTAAGGAAATTTTTGGGTGAGAGCAACATTGACTTTGGTGAACATTGCTTAAAGTAGATTATGTTTCATAATATAGGTGGGTCTTGTTCAATGGGTTGAAGGACTCAATAGGACAAGACTGACTTCCCCAAGAAGACTGCCATTGGTTTTCAACTTCATAATCAGATCTCCAGGGTCTCTACCTGTTGGTCCACTGCAACTTGAACACTTCCCAACCTCCATAATCAGAGGAGCCAGCTGATCATAATGCACTTCTGGGTCCTGTTATTTTGTTTCTCCAGGGAACCCCGACTAACACACTTGGGATTTTTTTTTTATTTGACAGAGTTATAGACAGTGAAAGAGAGAGAGACAGAGAGAAAGGTCTTCCTTCTGTTGGTTCACTCCCCAAATGGCCGCTACTGCCAGCGCTGCGCCAATCAGAAGCCAGGAGCCAGGTACTTCCTCCTGGTCTCCCATGCGGATGCAGGGGCCCAAGCACTTGGGCCATCCTCCACTGCCTTCCCGTGGCCATAGCAGAGAGCTGGACTGGAAGAGGAGCAACCGGGACTAGAACCCAGTGCCCATATGGGATGCCGGCACCGTAGGTGGAGGATTAACCTAGGGAGCCATAACACCGGCCAGAATTTTTAAAAATTAAATAACATTGGGCCGGTGCTGTGGCTTAGCAGGTAAAGCTGCCTCTTGCAGTGCTGTCATCCCATATGGGTGCTGGTTCAAGTCCTGGCTACTCCACTTCTGATCCAGCTCTCTGCTATGGCCTGGGAAAGCAGTAGAAGATGTGCCATGACCTTGGGTCCCCACACCAGCGTGGGAGACCCAGAAGAAGCTCCTGTGTCCTGGTTTTGAATCAGCCAAACTCCAGCTATTGTGCTCATTTGGGAAATAAACCAGCAGATGGAAGACTTCTCTCTCTTTCTCTCTGCATCTGCCTCTCTGTAACTCTGCCTTTCAAATCAATAAATAAATCTTTGAAAAATTAAATAACATGGTATATTGGAAGGAAATAAAATCCTTAAGTTGGAGTATGAATTGACAAGCCCCATCATGTGTCTAGTAGGAATTCCAAATGAAAAGGTCAACACAGTGGTGGAGAAGCAACACTTGAAGACATACTATGTGAGATATTCCATAAACTCTGAGTACTTGGTTAAAAAATACACACCAAAATCCATCCAGGATAAATAAAAGAGAGAGAGAGAGAGAGAGAGAGAGAGAGAGAATTCACAAATTGACATGCAAGAGTGAAATGGTGTCATTAAAGAAAAAAAAAAGAAAAGCTCACAGAATGTAAAGAGAATTTACCTACAGATGAATTATAGTTAAATGAGATGATACTTAGCACCACAAAGAAAGTGCAGAAGACAGCAGGACCAGGTCTTCATAATTCTGAAGGAAACTGGCTGTTAATCTTGACTTTTATACCCAGCTAAGTCTTTATTCCTGTGTGGGGATTTTGTAAAGGTATGAGGGTACTTCAAAGAGTTCATGGAAAATTGGAATTACAAGATAGGTCTACTCTGTTCCAAAAAACTGAAATTCATGCATAGTTTTTCATAATGAAAATTTCCCTCAAACTTTTTGAATATCTTTTAGGCATGGATCTCAAAAATATTTTGCATCTAAACAAACTTTTATATAGAAAATTTTTATATAAAATATGCATTTATTTACTTAACTAGAAAGCAGAGTGACAGAGAAAAAAGGAGATACTCCACCCTCTGGTTCACTTTCCAATTGGCCCCAATGGCTGGAGCTAGACCAGGGCGGAAGCTGGCAGAAAGGAAGACACAATCCAGGTCTCCCACACTGGGGATCAGGAGTCCATAATTGTGCCATTACTGCTACCTCATCTGGTCTGCATTAACAGGAAGCTGGAGTCAGGAGTTGGAGCTGGGAATGAAACCTACATACTCCAATGTGGGATGCTGGCGTTTTAACTGGTAGGCAACTATCCACTTCTTAAATTTCACTTTTGATGATAGATACGAAGATCATAGTAAAATTTCAGGGATTAACACTCAGTGCTATATTAAACAATACCTATGAAAATTAGATTTTACCACAATAATGTGAGAACACCTCAATGCTGAGCAATATATTGATAGGAAAAACAATCAGCCACCTGACCATATCAATGTTGGCAAACATAGAATTTCTTTTAAGAAAAGAACCTTTGCCTTTATGACAAGGGTCTAATTGCCACCAGTAATTTTTTAAGGACAATGCACAGTTTATAGTCATAAGTAAACACCAAAGAATGAAAGCACTATCAGTCTTCCTTAAGCATTTATGATTATTTTAACAGAGTATCAGTTAATATAACTCAACACATTTAAATAAAGACAACAACCATATCAAGGGATGGACATTTCGCACAGTGGTAAAGATTCTGCTTGGGATGCCTGCATTCCATATCAGAATGCCTGGGTTTGGCTTGAGGTCTGATTCTGGTTCCTTCTAACCTGCACCCTTGGAGGTTCCAAGAGATGGCTCAAGGTAGTTAGGTCCCTGACACCCATGTGGGAAACCCAGACTGATCTGGTTCTGTTATTTCTCCTATTATTTCTTGCCCTTAGTAATGTCATTAGAGCCCCACTGGCCTCACTGGTATTTCTTGACAATCCCAGGCTTATTCCTCCCTCTGGCCTTTGTCCTAGCTATTTCTTGTGCCTAGTAAGTTCTTATTCCAAACACCTAACTCCTTGTCTTTCTCACCATCTTCAAATTTTTTTTTTCTCGAGTATCACCTTCTTTAAAGAATCACCAGGATTCCTCTAGTTTAGGTTCTAACCCCTGCTTCCAGGTATCCCTTATCTGAACTACTTTTCCTTGTTCCCTTACCATGTAAGATAATATGAAATTTTTGTTGCATATATCTTATGTACTTTTTCTCTAAGATCATGTCTGTTTAATATCCCAGATGCCAAGGAATATGACATCACATTTAATAGGCGTTCAAGAGGTATTTGTTAAATGAGGAAGTTATATGTGAAAACCAGATACATTTAGAGGAGTATTGTGGGAAAAAAATGTGTATGATGACCTTGGGCCTTTGGAATTCATTGTCTGTATTCTACAAGGGACATTTTTTCTTATATACATTTCTAACCTCTATTTCATTCATCTGAAGGGCTTTTTTTCTTCAGTCAGAATGAAAGCTGTTTGCAAGGCCTACTGTATATTGCAATGCCTGTGTGTGTGTTTTAGAATGCTTTGTGAGACTGGTTACTCAATGCTGTATTTGGTAGGAAGGCCATCTCTGATCGATTTTAAATGCTAAGCCCACAGTTTTGTAGGGCAAAACTTCAGCAAATTCATCTGCTAAATGAATATCCCTGACACACAATTTCAAAAATTCTTGCACCAAAGCACTTATCTTTTAATTCTTTTTTCACATAACCTTTGATGTACTCTCAGATGCATGCATATATGCGTATGATTTTATATGTGTGTATCTATTTATCCATCTATCTACATAGTCACTGACACAGTGAAAATGCATTTATGTTGTTGGAGATATTTGGATTCTAGCCTTAGAGATGTTGCTTACTAACTTCAGTATGACTAGGAAGTATTTAGCTCGGGTGAGTTTCAGTTTTCTAATTTGTGTTAAGGGGGCTATTGGAGGTAAGCTTTAATAATTGAGCCTCCCTGATTGTTTTTTATTTGCTTTCTTGTTTGTATGTTTATTTGTGTCTATTGACTTTGGAGGGTGTTGGAAAGGTATACATACTGTGATGAAGAAATTTTTCCATTGCTTGGATTCCAGTCTGAGCTCTAGCATTTAATAGTTGTATGACCTTGGGAAAAATGTTTACTCCCTGTTGGTTTTTCTTTTCTCATCTGCAAAATGGGGTGAATAGTCGGGCTTCCCTTGCTGGCTGGGACGCAGTAAGTTCTTAGATGTTAACACTTCAAACATTGCCTGATATCATAAACACCAAATTGTTTTTTTTTTTTTTATTCTGTCAGAGAGTAAAGATATGTGTTGGGGAAAAAACGAGAGGGACTTTGAATTAATTTCCCTACGTGCACCTTTTCCTCAAGGCAAACTCAGCTATTTGTGTCTGCAACACCTCATGTTATTTGAAGCACTTGTGTCTTCACAGAGCTGGTCCCCCTGGAAATTCCATGTTTGAAACTAAATCCCATCATCCTCCCTTCCTCACCCCTAGCTGACTCCCCGTAGGCAATCTCCTTGTCACCCTCTCTGTAATCGTGCCCTTCCTCCCTTCATGAGCACCATGTAAGTATCCATAAAATACAAATGCAAAGTGAAAATCGGAACGTAGCCAATACTTTCTGGATTCTCACCCTGGATTCCGCATTATGCTAATAACTTTATTTATACCATTTAGTTTAATCCTCCTCAATGAGCATATGAAATAGGTGCTACTTCTAATATTTCTGTGTGAGAATGATGGGGTTCAGTGACGAAAGTTAACTCTCCCAAATTCTCAGGGGGAGGAAATGGAATTTTCCAAAAATGGAGAGGGTTTTTTGTTTGTTATTGTTTTAATAATAGATCAAGGAGTGTGGGTTTTATCCTATAGATTTTGTGGTGCTTTTGCTTCATTTGACATTGAAGAATCACTTAGCAATGTTATGTTTTCAAAAGATACCTGTTGTGGGTTTTCCTTATGCCAAAATTTAATATTTGGGGTTCTTGCTGTTTACTTAGATAAGAATTCTAAGCACCGGCCCATACTAGACAGATATGGTAAAGTTTAGAATTTATTTGGAAAGCGAGAGAAATACACAGGAATGTGAGAGCTTTATTAAAGGAGAGTGGACCAGAAAACCTAAATGCGGAGCCCCACACCAGTGTTTTCCAGCGAGAAGGCACGAAAGAGAGAGCATGCAGGTGCGGGAGCAGCTAGGAGGCAAAGGAAGCCTGGGCGAGTAGACACGGGAAGCAGCAAAATGGCGTCAGTTGAGGGCTCTCCAGCCTCTTGCTTATTTGCGAAAGGGGCGTGGTCACAGTCTGATTGACAGGTGGGTGGATACAGGGGGCATGGGGTATATGTCCTCTAGCTCATGAGCCTAATCCCATCTCCCTGATTGGGTCCCATATCAATACCCACGCCAGGCAAAATTGAAGGACAAAACTGAAGACAGAGCATTCAGGAGATTTTTGCAGTAACTACTGGCCAGAGCACCAGCCAAGTCAACAGGAATATCAGCAAACACACTTTGCAGCTTCGAACAACACGCACATCGTACGCTTTCCCTGAGTTAGGAGTCTGGACATGGCTTGGCTGGGATACCTTAGCTTGGGATCTCCCAGCGCCCCGGGTGGGCAGTGTTCTTAACAGAAGTCCTCTTTAAGCTCACGTTGTTGCGGGCACACTTTAGATCCTTGTGGGTGTAGTACTGAACTCCATTTTCTTGCTGGCTGTCACCCAGAGCCTGGTTCAGTGCTCTAAGGGGCCACTCACAGTTACCTCCCAGGTGTTCTTCTCACAACAAGACGGCTTCCTTCCCCAGATCCAGGAGAACCCCCATGTCCAGGCTGTTAGGACTGACTCTGACATCTTGTAAGATAATCATGGGACTTCATTCCATCATCTTTGTCATCTGCTCTGGTCTAGAAGCAAAACTGCTGTACACCAGAGGAGGGGACTGTTCAAGGGACTCACTCATCCTGGCTCTCCTTATGATGTCTGCCACAGGGTCAGACATTAAGGTGTAAGAGCTGACTGACTACCATTTCAGTAGCAAGGAAGCTGAGGAGAGTGGTTAAGGTTGTTGGCTCAGTGCCGATGCTGTGCCCCAGTGGGTAAAGCCTCTGCATACGCTGCTGGTGTACTACAATGGAGTCTCACTACTCTCCTTCTTCTTTTTTTTTTTAAGGTTTATTTATTTATTTGAAAGCCAGAGTTACACAGAGAGAGGAGAGGCAGAGAGAGAGAGAGGTGTTCCAACCAATGTCACTCCCCAGACGGCCGCAACAGCCAGAGCTGTGCCGATCCAAAGCCAGGAGCCAGGAGCTTCTTCTAGGTCTCCCATTTGGGTTCAGGGGCCCAAGGACCTGGATCATCTTCTACTGCTTTCCCAGGCCATAGCAGAGAGCTGGATCGGAAGTGGAGCAGTCAGGTCTCGAACCGGCTCCCATATGGGATGCTGGCACTCAGGCCAGGGCATTAACCTGCTGTGCCACAGCGCCAGCCCCACTACTCTGCTTCTAACTCAGCTTCCTGTCAATGCACTTGGGAAGGCAGTGGAGGATAATCTGAGTGCTTGGGCCTCTGCAACCCATGTGGAAGACTGGGATAGAGTTCCTGGCTCTTCCTGGCTTCAGCCTGGCCCAAACCTGGCTGTTGCAGCCACTTGTGGGAGTGGACCAACAAATACAAGATCTCAGTCTCTCTCTTACTCTCATTTTCTGTGTGTGTGTGTCTGTGTGTGTGTTGCTCTGCCTTTAAAATAAATAAATCTTTAAAAAACAGCTTTTCTTTCCCTTACAAATACTTTTTATTTCCATTTGGAGTTTGTAAATGAAAACAGACTTTCTTACCATGATTTTTGCTTCAGTGACTTTAGGACAAATTCAAAGGCATGGACTGTTTGAGAAAAAAAAAAAAAAAGCTTGCTGGCTCGAAAGCCATTCTGCGTGCATTCTGCATAACCACTGGCAGGCAATCTAGTCTCCCTGTGCTTTGGTTCCTCGTCTGTACATGGGAAAATGAAAGCATTGCTGCTAAATGAGGCAATGCACATGAAGCCCCTGGAGCTTAACGGGTGTTGTTCAGGGGTTCACCAGTATTACTGGGGTCTGGATGTTTGTGTCTCCAGTCCAGATCCATAGGGTGAAACCCATCACTCATGCAAAGGCATTGCAAAATGGGCTGTTAAGAGGTGACAAGGTCATGCAGGAGCAGCCCTGTGGATGGGATTAGGACCGCTATCAGGGTGGCCCCCAGGGCTGCCCTGACCCTTCTGCCATGTGGACTCTTATCTAGAAGGTGCTGTCTGTGAACCAGACTGCAGGTACTCACCTGATGCCGAATCTCCTGGTCGTTTATAAGCTGTTGTCGTTTATAAGCTGTTCAGTGTATGGCCTTCGTTATAGCAGCCTGCATGCACTAAGACAATTGAGCAAGAGGGCCTTACCATTCTCTTCAGCTTGACTACACCTCAGCTAGGCCCCTGGCCTCTGTTCCTCAGAGGGTTTACATGAGAAAGCTTCTCATTGTAGTTCTTCCTCAGGCTCTCTGAGTTGTCAGTCTTCTCTGAGCCTCCTACAGGTTTTGCAAAGCATGAATGCAACAAGCTAGCCTTGCCATCTCCCAGTCTCTGTTGTGGGGCAGGAGCTTAGCAGATAAGGGATGCAAGCCCAGATGGCCCAGTCACACTGATCAGCCTTCTTGCCAGAGGTTCTTCAGGGCTTTTGGACCATGCTCGAAATCTCCTACCTTGTATTCCAGTGGAGCTGAGTTCAGTCTTGCTCCCTCCCTGTTGCCATGGCCTTAAATAAAGTCTCCATTGTCTGTTGAGCTTGGCCTGGTACTTTCCTTAGACAATGCCGCGACTCTCCTTTGCTAACGTGGCTCCTGGGTAGCAGCCTTGGACCATGGCCTCGGGCAAGGAAGAGAATCAATGGCACCGGCATCCTCCTGCCTCCTCCTTCCTGCACGGGTTTCCCCGAGTGACCATTGTCCGAATCTTATTTAAGCCCTTCCATGTGGTGCTGCTGCGTGTTAAGGGATGTCCTGCAGTGATTTCTCAGAGGAGTAGGTGTCAGATGTTGGCTCGTTGCATTGTACCTTCCAGGAGAAGTTCCACTTAACAAGGAATTTCCTTAACCCCAAAGAATTTTCTTGCACTGGCAATTTTTATTCCTGATTCCTGATTCCTAGAAGCTTAAGATGAACTAAGCAAGTTGCGTCCTAGTTAGCCTACAGGTAGACCTTGAGTGGTAGCAGCAGACAGAGCGTCCATTTACACAGAAAGCAGAGAGATGTGAGCAGATGAAGCCTTGGGAGCGGCGGGAAGCACTGGCAACTTCAGTCCAAGTCACAGGTGCAACGTGAAATCATGACTCATCATTTCCTCTTTGCAGCCTAGAAACAGATAGATTAAATGGGATGCATCTTCACTTAGAATTGTGAAAGGCGAGAAAACAACGGGCAGGTCTAATATCATACAAATGGCACAGAAGCTCTCTCCGCAGGGCACAGGCAGAAGTCTCACTGATGCAGTCCCTGGCTTTCCAGACAGCTGCCCACTCTCATCATTAGATCATGATTTCAGAGGATGCCGATGTACAAGTAAATGCATCTCTGTAATTGAGGCAGTGTGGGACCAAACAGCATGAGTCTTGTGCTTGCGTGTGTGTGTGTGTGTGTGTGTGTGTGCGTTCTGGGTCTCGTGCTCAGGGTTGCTGTGTAACAGAGGAAGGCCTGCATCAGATCTTTCAAAGCCAGGAGGGAGGTGGGCAAGCCATCGGGAGGACATTCTTTCGATTAAACAAAATTCAAGTAATTCAGAGTATCGTGTCTGTCTTGCCAGAGAAAACATCAGTTCTGTGTGATGTCTGTTTTGGACACTTAGCCTGTGAGACCCATGCACTTGAAGAATCCTGATTGTCTTCCTTTCCAGGAAGCCTGTTTCCAGGGGCTCGTTTCTGTGAAGTTAACACATTCTACTTCAAGAAGCAAGGAACAGCCACAGCCAGCTACAGAATCGTCACCGTTTTGTCCTTGGTTTTAATTTTTGCAGCACTGAGTGGTGGATGTGAAGCCAGCTACCCCCAGACAGGAGGAGTGAGTTCTGGTGTTCTGTCATACAGAAAGGTGAGTGCAGGTAGTGATAATATGCTCCATGGTCTTAAACCGTCCAGAAGAGAGGGTTTTGAATGTTTTCACTGTGAGGGAATGTTCAATGTTGGAGGAAACATGTATGTTTACCCTGATCCAAACCTGCATGGCATATACGTGTGTTAAGACATCATATGGTACCCTATAATTATGCACAATTTTTAGGTATCAGGCAAAAGTTCTTAAAAAATGAGGAACGAAAGTTAACTGAAGCAGTGGAAATCCAAAATGAGGTATAAAATCAAGCCCTCCTCAAATTCCCCATAATGGTATTTCCTTGGGTTGTCTTCCCACTTAAGTTAGTGGATTTCTTGATCATTTAGGTGACTGCTTTATGTGAGACCAGGCTCTTCCTGGATATTTGAAGACCCAGAATTTGATGTGCAAAGAAAGTTGGTGACTTAACCCAATGAGAGTCTTGCACGTTTCAGACACTAGGAGTCCGAGTTTTGAGTGGGGCGCTCCATGTGCAGGGCTGTGCTAGGCTGGGCAGAAGACAGACATGCTGGGGAGAGGAGAGTTATGTTCCTGTGGCAATGTGAGTTAAGAAGCATGTTGGGCACCACTGCACTAAAGGAGACCCTGTGAACAAATGCCAGCTCCTTAAATCTCCTTGCACTTTCATGCATAAGACGATGTCAGTGATAAATGACGTGGAAACTAAAACCCGGTGAAGTACTTCAGACAGTCTCTCTAGAAGTAAGCTGGTCACGTAGAGACCTAGGAGTCAACCTTTTCAATCTGCAGGGAGCAGCCAAGATCATGACCTACAACCAAGGCAGGAGGGAAGGCTTAACTTGAATAAAAGGAAAAGTGCTGCCAGATAGGCAGCCTCTTACTTTATTAAATAGAGAGGCTGGGGCAGGAAATTGGATGCCAGGTTAGTGAGGACATAGATTTTTTGATACATTTCAAAAGACCTGAACATAGATTGTTGATACATTTCAAAAGGCTTTGGCTTGACTTCTAGGGATTATTACGTGTGTGTGTGTGTGTGTGTGTATGTGTGTGTGTGAGATTCCTGAGTGTGCCTTCAGCATATGCCTTTTCTAAGGGTCTCATAAGGGCTGGGCCAGTGTTTGTCTAGTATAGCTGGGTAGGGAGTAGCATAGAGGATGCACTCTTGGCCGTATCACATAAAGCATCAGCCTTTTACTTGCAATGAAATATGAAACCTCCAAACAGAGAGCTCTCGCTCTCCCTGCTTCCATCCTGTGGATCTGCACAGAGCTGATGTCCCCCTGGGTGGTCCCATGCTGCTGGGGGCCAGCAGTGTGCAGACAGTAAACTTGGGGGCAGTGATAACGAGGCTGCTGAACCAAATTGTGTAATTTTATGATTTCCCAAATGCTTTTGCCAAATTCTGCTCCCTGACACAGGAGTTAAGCCTTTAATTTTGCAGAGAGATCAGGACTGAAACTTGGAGTCAGCCCAGGAAGGAGCCGGGAGACAAACCTTGTTATCTCAGTCTGGGAGGCTGGAAGGGAGACAGCAGTGGAAAGAAAGGGAATAGGGGTCCTGCGGGCACATGAGGGTTGTGCTAAATGTGCACTTAGGAGGACACCTGGGAAGTGCTCACTGGGCACCCTCGCCGGGTGCCTGGGGCTCCAGTTCAGGAAGCGTTCCAGTACAGAGACCTAATTAAATGAGGGAATACTTTCTGCTTCAAATGTCTCCCCATTTCCAATATCCTCTTTCTCCCAGATTTATTTTTTAAAGATTTATTTAATATTTTGAAAGTCAGAGTTACAGAGAAGGAGAGGCAGAGGCAGAGAGAGAGAGAGTCTTCCATCCACTCATTCATTCCCCAGATGACTACAACTGGCTGGGTCATGCTGAAGCCAGGAGACCAGAGCTTCTTCCAGGTCTCCCAAGTGGGTGCAGGGCCCTATGCACTTGGGCCCTCCTCTGGTGCTTTCCCAGGTGCATTACAGGGAGCTGGATTGGAAGTGGAGTGGCTGGGATTCAAACTGGCGCCCATATGGGATGCTGGCAATGTGGGTGGCAGCTTTATCTGCTACGCCACAGTACCAGTCCCTCTTCCAGACTTATAACTGTGTTCATACCCCTAACCCATACTGACATTATAGAAAATAAAATGTGAAATCTTTCCTTATACCCTTCGGAGAACCAACATGTGGACTGTTGTGTTTCCCAAATGCACACCCTTCTATTTGTAGTCACTGGAGTAGAAAGACTGTCTGGGTTGAGGACCAGAGCCCTGGGCTTGGTGTGAAAAGTCCTGGTTCAAACCAGGGACCCATGTTTCATCCCTATGTCCAAGGGAACAAGGCCTTCCTGAATATTCTATATTTCATTTGAAAAGTAGTGCTGGAGAAACATAGATATACCCTGCCTCATGGAATACTGGGATTAAAAAGGGTGCCAAGACCTGTCTCCTGGGAGAGCACACCAGCACATTATCACCTGGGCTGATTTCTTGAGGGGCTGGGATCTAATGGCCAGGAAAAAAATCACTCTGAATAGTGCTTTCTCTTCCCTCCTATTCCTCTGGGGGCAGCATCTCCAGGGCATTTTGACATTTAAACCTGATGTTTTACTGTCAAAACAATAGAATAATTATTACATTAAACAACAAATCCCAAATACTGCTATCCTAATATAGATGTTTAACTCCTTTTATATTAACTTTTCTTTATCTTGCCATACATGTTCATATTTTGAAATATAAGTCACAGTATGTTTTGTGTTGTTGTTAACATCATATGCTAACCACTGTATGCATTCTTCTATGCTTCCATTGTGAGTGTTTCATACATGCATGATGTAGGACCAAATTGACAGATAGTATTTAATCACCCCCTACTTTAATCTTGGCATTGAAGCCTGAAAAAGTTTTTTAATCTATTTTCATAAGTGTGGCTGTGTGGCTCAGGAGCCTGCAATGAATGTTGTGGACTTAGATTCCCTCTTTAGGAGATGCCAAGTTGACTTCCATTTCCCAGCCTGCACAACTCAACCTGAGAACCACACACCCTGCCTCTTCTCTGTCCTCTGCTAGGGCCCTCTCCGTGAACAAACTAGAGAGAAAACGAAGCCCATTGCGCACAGGAAAGGAAACCTATGTTTTCCGTAAGAAATCCAATGTGTCTGAGTGGAAAATTTCCTGCAATGTTCATTTGGCTTAACACAATGTATGAAAGGACTACTGTATGGTGAAACTCATCTCGAGGGGGTCAGCACTGGTTAAACTCCAAGGCTCTGACTCACAAAGACCCGCGCCTACAGCTCTGTGATGATTGAATGACCACAGCAGATTGCTCCATCTTTGCAATGCAGTTTTCTTAGTTGAAAAAACGGAAAACACAGGATGTCATGCATGTAAAATAGCATGTCTGTGGCATATACTTAGTGTACAATAAGGCATAGCTGTTATCATGGTGATGGGGTATCTCCCAGGCGAAGCACCTTAGATGAGTTATAACTCCTCAGCCTCAATTTCCATTTCTGTAAAATGGAACTCATACCAGGATCTATTTTATGGTCTGTTGGAAAGATTTGAGGAAGCAACGCATGCAGATAGCTCAGAATAGTGCCTGGGACAAGCAATCTTTCAATAAATGTGCATTATCTTCAGTTTTTATGTTAATGATCAAAGCAACCTGGCTAGGCATGGATTATTATCTCTCCTTCTGCTGTAGGGAAATGGAACCTTAGAGAGAGGTTCAATAATCTGTTAGTCACTTATTTGCTGAGTTTTAGAATTCAAACGCCTGCTCTTCCCACCCTTGCAAACTCTGGGGAATTCTAGATGAATGGGACGATGTCCTGGACAATCAGAATTGCATAATCTACCCAGCATGAATATCCGGGACGAGAGCTAGGGCCACAAGGAGCGCTGAGGAAGACGGGGCAGACAATGCTAGGGGCTCATGGCAAGATGCATCCTGCCAGGGGCTAGAAGGGCCGGGAAGACCTTGTGGAGGAGGTGACCTGGCCTGGGTTTGCCTCTGCTTCCTGGGCTGACATCAATTGTGAATTCCAGGAGAGCAGTGCTGAAATGAACTTAATATTTCTCCAGATGAGAAAAGGTGCCCTCGGGGAAGAAAAGCCTGGTTGGGCTTTGACATTCAATTTCCAGGCACTTTAGCTTCTGAGAGAAGTCTAAAGTTGCCTTCCTAACCTACTTTTCTGGTACATTTCCTGGGCCCTCTGTTCCTACCCCCAGCCTTCCCGGAAGGCTCAGCCCAAGGACTTTGGGGAAAGGAATTCCTGACCTGAACTTTTCTAGTAGGACAGCCAGAATGGAGGGTTGAAAAGCAGGAGAACAGAGTGAGGAATGGAGTGAGAATGTGACGTGTCCTGCTTTCCTCTTATTTGATTCACTGGTAGTGATTTAATGAAAATGGAACATATTAAAAAAGGACATTTTGAAAAGCATACAGTAAAATCCGCATGGTTTGGATGATATTTTGCAATTGCTGGAGAGTTGAAGAAAAGCGTCTAAATGCATCTGATACTGAACTAGTATTTGAAATAACCTGCCTTTTAGCTCTCACTGCCCCAGTACATATGCCCAGAGCAGGTCCTACAGGTAATGCTAAGTGCTATCTTATGAGTACGTTGTAAAGAAGCGTTATGTCGGGCAGGTGCTCTGTAGAAGCCTTGCTGCCTCATCTCTTGCACTGTTATTAGCAAACACCAAAAACAACTTGTTCAACATATCAGGGCCCAGATGGGCTTCCATTTCCACATTTCACCCAGGGATGTCTTTTCCTGTATCCAGCCTTACACAGAGGCAGCAGGGTCAATGGCTTTGCCAGGAAGTAGGGGGACATGGCCCTTGCATGGCTCCAGAAGGTTCAGTGAAGCTGGGGGCTTGAGTCCATGCACATTTCTCTGTGCCAGTACCTAAGTGTGCCTGCGTGGTGATAGCAGTCGCATCACACTTGTCACCTGCTGGATTTGCCTCTCCAGGTTCACAGTGGGCTCTTCAAGGTAGGATGCACTTTGTTTAGTGGTTTCTCCACCTGGAACTTGAGTGTGACGTCGTGAGTGATGAAAGCAAGGGCTGTGGGGAGGAGGCAGTCTGGATTTGATGCAGGTTCTGCTCTGCCCATTCTGTGACCTTTGCCGTATTATTTAGCTTTTCCCAGCATCATTTTTTTCATCTATTAAATCAGGCAAATGTTTGGTGCTTAACACAAAGGGCAGGTACTTGCGTTAACCGAGATACAGGCTGTACAGAATGCAGCCCTTGACCACTTAAACCCTTTCACTGTGTAGTGGTTATGACTATACTTAACTTTTATCATTGCTGTTTTCATATTTAAAAACCATAGACATGAGAAGAGGAAACAGAGATATGCTATAATCGATGTACCATTTTTGCTTTGTTTCCTTCCTGTCCTGAGTTTGGACACCACGGGTAACAATTTCTTCCAACAGTGGCTTTCCAACTTATCTCATCTGACATCCTTTATATTTACTTGTGTGTTTGCTTATCCTATTTCTCCCTCTACTATCAAGCAAGGACTTTTGTCCCAGTCTTTACTGCTCGGCACCTAGCATACAATAGTGAATTAGTGACTTGATGTTGGAAAAACATCGCTGGGGGGTTATATTTTCCTGTTTCAGACACCAGTAGAGAGAGCATCCTAGGAATTCCAGGTTCAAAATTCCCAGGCAAGGTGGGCCTCGGCCAGGTTTGGGTCAAATGCCCACACAGTGGGTATGGGATAGTATCACATGGTAATATGGCTCTGAATGTGGAGTGGAGGGAGAAGGGCAAAATCCTGGAACAAAAAAGCAGTGCCAAGCAGATGAAACAGGAGCTGCTGAACAGAAATTATACAGTTTTTTCCTCCAAGGAGTTTACCTATAGTAATTTCATGCTTTTCTCTCTAGTTTAGAATTTAGGAAGGGCAAGGCCATCTTGACCCAGAAAAGCCCTTTATGCATTTACCTGAAAGAAGATCACTTCCATCTTATCCTACAATCAGGCAGCAAGTATTTACCGAGTCATGATTGCCTGCCAGCAGCATGCAGTAAGTACCCTGTGATGTAGAGAGACAGACATGCAAAGTAGAGAAATAGATTTGGGAGTCATTTACGTCCTGGTGAGAGAGGAAGTGTTGAAAGCAGATGAGCTCTCAGAGAAGGCGGGTGGAGAGGGGCAAGGATAGAATCCACGGGCTCTCGGGAGACTCCACAGGAGGCGAGAGGCTGGCAGTGATGTGCCCGCTGGAATAAGTGAGGACAAACTTCAGAGAGCTCTGGCTCTGCAGGGACTGGGCCAGGGAGAAGGAGTCGTCCTCACGAATGCCTGCTAATGAAGGAGACGGGCAGATCTGGAGATACGTGCACTTGAGGATCCAGGTTCTATTTTACCCAGGCTGTTTCTCTTACTCTCTAGCAGGAAGCTTGGTTCTTAAACCCCTGCAGGTCGTATACATTTGAATCCAAATCCCAGTTCTTAATGCACCCATTGTAGCCTCTGGTGCTCACAAAGAAGCAAAGCCGATCTTTCTACCTTTCAGACTGAGAGGATCAATGGCACCGTGTTATTACCTTCCTCGTGTGATGTTGGTTATTGGTAGGGATTTTCATGAGCCTACATCCATGCTTGAGAGGGATCCATAATTTCTGGAATGCATGGTGTCCTTGGTGATACCCCAGCATACAGAATTGTTCTAGCACCTGAGCTAAGTTGATAGTCTTTTAAGAGTGATTGACAATTACCAATAGCTTTTCAAAGTTGTTTCACGTACTCTGAGAGTGCAATGCTCCCAATGGTGTTTCCTCACTGGGATCATAATTCATCCACTACAGAAGAAATTGTTTTATAACATTTTCAAGGGATATTTGGTGAACAGAGTTAACCAGATTAGGTCAGATACTTGTTTGATAACTGCAGAAGTCACCTTTTCATTACTGGAATGAAATGTCAGAAGCAGCTTAACTCTTTTTCTTTTAATTTGAAAGGTACAGTTACAGAAAGAAAGAGAGGTCTTCTATCCACTGATTCACTCCCCAAAGGGCCGCAATGGCTTGAGTTGGGCTGATCCAAAGCCAGGAGCCAGGAGAGTCTTCTAGGTCTCCCATGTAGATGCAGGGGCCCAAGCACTTGGGCCACCCTCCACTGCTTTCCCAGGCACATTAGCAGGGAGCTGGATCAGAAGTGGTGCAGCCAGCATCCAAACTGGCACCCATATTGGATGCTGGCAGCACAGGCAGTGGCTTTACCTGCTATGCCACAGCGCCAGTCAGGCAGCTTAACTTTATAAAGAAAAACAGTTTATTTGGGTTTATGTTTCTGGAAGTTCACAGTCCAAGATCAGAAATGAGCCATTGGTTCACCAATGATCTTGCCAGAAGAATCCTGAAGACGAGGCACAGGGCATCACATGGCAGGAGACAGGGAGGGCTTGTGTTTGTCTGTGTCTCTATCTTTCTCCTAATAAAGCCACCAGGATTCACTCATATGCTTCTACCCTAACACTAATCCCTTCCCAAAGGCCTCACATCTAAACCTAATAATTGGATTATGCTTCTATCTTCTTGGTACCATTAACATAAAACTTTGGCAGCTTAAATTCCTATGTTAGGAGAAAATATTCCAATCATAGCAATAACAGCATTGCATGTGGTTTACTTGTTTCTCTTTTGTGCATCTCCCTACCATGCCAAGGCCAACTTGCTCATCCTAATAGCATGTATTTTGTGTGTTTATCATGAACAATATGATGGAAAAGGGACCTTCTTTGCACTCAAAGAAGTTAACAAATAATAGAGAGGATACGATAGGTACACAAATGACTGTGATACATGGCACCAAGTGGCAATTATCAAATGTCTAGTGCAATCCCTAGCATGGAAAAATTGAGTATTTTTTGAATGAACAAATAAATGAAGGCATTGACTGGAAAATGGATGGATTTCAAAGAAGGGAGAGGGACTCTGGTGAAGAGGTGCCAAATACCTTCCTGCTGGATAAGGAATTAGAGTGGAAGGAGAGGGTTTTGGTATGCAGATATGGAGGTGGTGTGCAGGAAAGATAGGCTACATTTGGGGGGATAATGTAGGTAAAAACATTGAGACGGGAACCCCAGACACTGGGGAGGCCATGTGGGCAGTTTGTAGCAAAAGGCAGACAAGCTTGATCAGTGGCTATAGAGGATCTTAGGGAGTCATGGTATTTATCATGGCTAAGCACAGTGTGCAAGGGGACTTGATTCTCATTTATAAAATAGATAATGAGTTCTCTGGACTACAGAAGTCTTAGAGAGGCTAGGTTAGCACACGGGATGTAAGGCACTCTGTTATGTGCAATCTTCTAAACAGTTTTGTGATTTTTACGACCATAAGCTTAGGGAGACATAATCTGTAAATTGCATTTAAAAATAAATTTAGCAAAAAGAACAATGAAGTCTAAAATTATTTTATAATATTCTTATTGGAATTTTTAAAAAATATATTATCTACCTTAAAATGGTGCATGGTGTCCTTTTTGCATTGTTACAGTGAAGCCTTTGGTGTTAAAAAAAATTGCATTTCATGACGTAAATATCTCAAATACTAATTTATGTAAGGAAAATAATCAACTTTTTTCTCTTAGAATTGTTTTGAGCAACTTGGATAAAAATTAGGAACCTCGAGATGGAAGTGAACATTGGAGGGCCTGGCCTGACTTTGCGACTCTGCTACAACCCCATTTTGTACTATACTATAATTTTATTGACTCATACTATACTATAATTTTATTGAATCTTAGATGCTAGAGACCAGTGGAAGAAGGAGAAAGAAATATGGTTGACTGATGGAGATGTTTCATTTGAATACACCAAAAGGTCTAAGCAAATAATTTTATTGGTTTACTTCATTATAAACCATTGTTCTGCATATTGCAGCTTGGGCCATTGGTTGGTTTTGACAATATGTAACTACCGTAGGTTCTATTTGAAATAAGTGGGGATATAATAAGTAATTGAATACATCTTTAAATATGTGCATGATGCACCAGTGAAATATCAAACTAGTTTAAATGAAGAATCTATCACTTTGGACCTGAAAAAAGGATGTGAGTTTATTGCATGCTAAGCAAGGGTGAGCTTTGCCTATGAGATTGTTCTGAGCAAATCAGAGACCTCATTTTGTGAGAGGGTTCAGAAATTGTGGGGCTCATGGACTGGCAGAATTTCAAATGTAAGAGTGTTTAGATATTAGTTGACCTTTAGTTGTGAAAACATGGCTACTTAAAGATCATTGTTACTCATTTCCAGAAATATTGGGCTGTCACTGATTGGCCAGCTTTCAGAAACCTGGCTAATGATGAGAAGTTGTCATTGATCATTCAGGATGGATTTAAGATTGGTTATGGTAATTGTTTGTTGCAATGATTAAAGAGAAATTAGTTCTTTCCTCTGAGGATAGGAACTTTTATTGTCACTAGAAACTGCTGTTATCATCCTCTGTATCTAAAAATTCAAAGCTCTAACCTGACCATTTTTTTCTATGTTGAGGAATACAGTGAGAAAGGGATAAAATTCTTTTTACATGATAAAGTATGAAAAAATACCAAATATTAAAATAGGCTGTCAGAAGTGTTGGCAGGTGAAGATAACAAGTGATATATGAATCGTTAACTTTTGAATTAAAATTTTCTCTCTGGTTGTATTATATTCTAGGATGCTCTACGTTGGACTGTGTATTTGCATTGCCTTCCAGATTATGTAGAGCATACTCATTTACTTAAGGTTTGTTGGAGGAATAGGGATGTGATAAATTGAATTGGTTTGACATATTAGTTTAAAAAAAAACAAAGAAAAATGTCAAGTTGAAATAATTATTCTCTTGATTTCTCATTCATAAAAATCTCTCTGCTGTGAGGACCACAACAGATAATGAAGATGGGTGTGATGTGGCCATTGTCTTGTGTGATGGCTTAGAAGAGTATGGAGAGGAAGAAATAATTTGAGTAGTGGAAAAAATCATTGCTTTTTTTTCCCCAAGAGTCAGCCTGGAATTAAACATTCAGATTTTCTAGATGTAGCAACATACGCATATCATTTTGGGGAGGATGTGGGCACCATCTCACATTGCTTTATTTCGTACAATTGGAGGAATCTGTCATATTGTGCTTCTGACAATATGACAATAGATTGAGACTGTCCTGAGGACTACTAAAATAGTCTTTCATTTTTAAACATCTATCATGGCCAAAGGCCCATGTGGCCCTCTGGGGACCCGATGGTCTTGTGAAGAAGTGAGCAAACCCAAGCCTGTCACAACACAGCATAAAATGGAGTCTGGAAATGTGTTGGATGGGCATGGCTGGTAAGAGCAGAGTTGATGGGGGGATCACCTGGCAGAGCTATTAACACAGGTGCGCGGGGAGTTTGCAATGGGTAATGAAAGGAGACTTTGGGAAGTAACAAGAGCATCAGCCAAAATGGTGGCACACAGTGAACTGAAACAGAGCCAGGTGTTGACCCCAGCAACTGTGCCTCAGGCGCCATGTGTAGAGCAGCTTTGCATTTCTGCTAATCCTAAACAACAGCATGAGGAAATGAATGAAGCAGAGAGAGGACCCATTTCTGGTGATTTTCTCTCCATGTTGGAGCCACACCTTTGAGCCTCTTTCAAGCTCTTATAATCATTCTCCTTAACATATTCTCATTTAATTGCAGTGGACCCTGTATTGTTCTCTAATAGTTTCCATCAGGTGTCCTAGAGGGTAAAACTGTACTCTACTCTCTTGGATCTTCATCGAAGAGCTAAGCACAGAGCTGAGAGCATAATGAAGCAAGCTCTCATTTCAGACTTGATTGGCTGCCTGATTAAAATGGAAGTGAACAGCTCAGGTGATTATCTTGTTCATCGTAAGAAGGCTGGATGATATTCACTTCATAACTTGCCACATGGAGCTAAGAAAAGTTATGGCTGCCTACCTTCCATGGTTCTCAGCAAACTGAGTCTCTAAAGTATGGTGAATGAGCTCTGGAAACAGAAGCCTTGCCCCTTTAGGCCCATGGGTTATTTAGAGTGGGATTCCAGTCTGCTGTTTGCATGGTGTTGGTTAGCATCCTGTGGAGAGGCAATGCACATAGCTTTGTGCATGGAATTTTAATGCTTGGGAGGAGTCAATAGAAGGCATACTTCTTTTCCTGCATTTAAATTCTTATTCTAAAAAATGGTGTGAAAGGATCTTGAGAAATGTTTTACTATTTTACTTTTGGTTCCCAAATTATGCACTGCCTGGATTTGTGTACCCCTGGATAATGAGGGAACATCACAGACTGGAAGATAACAATAACTCCCGAATAGGGTGAAAAAGTCGTTTATCTTTCTGTTTCCACTCTGCCAGCAAGCATCCGAAAAATCACACACATTCCTATTTGAATAAATATTTTGGTAAGATATGTTCATTTGAATTTCTACCCTCAATAACTAAGATTGTGATGGGAAGAAAGGAAAGAGATGAAGCAGTTTTTATTAAGAATTTCAACTGCATTTCTGAAAGTGCTGTTAATATTAGAATATCTTTTTCTATTTGATATGTTCCCTTTTCCAGAACATGTTTGACTCAAATGCTGAGAGGTATAGTGCTGAATAGGGCTGTGTGCATGGGGAATGACAACAGAAAAAGATTGGAGATATCCCTTATCCTCTTCACGCATTTATCACCTGCTCTCTGCAGGTGTTACCAATTAAGTTATAGCTTTTGCTACTCCAAAGCCTTTTCACTTCCTCTCTTGGATTTTGAAAGGCAGATGCAGGAATATGTAAACTCAATTGCATTCTATATATTCTTGGTACAGAATGCCCAACTTCTCCAATTAAGGCATTTAAGAGGTTGCTAATGGTAACATGTCTTGATGGCCCATATAGAAGATCAGGAGTATCAGCTCAGTTGGAGTATTAAGCCACCTCCAGATTGTGAACAGTGTTTAACCTAATAGTATGAAAAGTGACATGTTGGGGTAGAGGGATCAACAAAAAGTCATCAGGTACCTCCTGGAGCTCATCCCCGTTGCCATGGGAGGTATGGAGCTAACAAGATGGCATTTATGGCCTTCAGAATCTCATCAGAGAATTGGTGGCATCAATTATAAATAATAGGAGGTGAAAAAATAAATTTGGCCCCAAAGTAAGTAGAACCTAGGTGGCCTGTACAATTTCAAAGGAGATACATGTGTTAGAAATGACACGGATTGTCTAAGACCATGTTGCTTTTGTTTTGTTTGTTTTTAAATCTCATTCCATACTACTTGGAATGATTCAGAAATTAGATGTATTCTCTCCTTGCTGTAGGAAAACTGTTACATATTGAAAAAAATGCCTTTTATCCTCTTCACCATAACAAACTATTGTTCTCAACTTAAATTTCCGAATGGTCTCTTATCATTGCCATTTCTTTTTCTTCAGTGACAAAAATGAAAGCTTCTTTGATTTGAACTTGGCTCTTGAAGAGTCTTCCTTTTCATAGGTCAAATGTTATTTGGTACAGAAATAGTCAGCTTAAGTATCTGGAGCTGTAGTTTAACACATTTCTGAAAAGGAGCAATAAAAAATACTGTCTCCCCACTGTGCCTTCCAAAATGACTTATGTTGCTTTATGCTAATATTAACAGGCTGCTTCAGGCTGGAACAACATGCTAGAAAATTGTGGTCTGCCATGCATTTCTTTTGATGTTATTCTATTCTGGATAGGCAGGGAGTTTGCATAACCTTGGCTGGGTGTAGTTCTTGAAGTTCAGAACTTTTACTTCAGCACCATCTCTGGGAACAGCTCCCTGTACACAGATACTCTTTTCCATTTCATTTTAGATTGGTCTGCAAAAGACAGTTTATGGTTTCAAAGGAGCTATAATGTCATTGTCCCTCTTTTCTGCAGCACTTGGTCACTGGTTTGTTTGCATAGAGTAGCTTATTATTATTGTTAAGTGCAAAGAAATTTGAGGAGGATTTGTATATTGACTAGAGAAGATGAATTTTTAGGTGGCTCTATAATGCTCTGCAATATGAAAAAAAATCAGATACAACTTCACTCCAATAACACCATAACCATATCCTCACCTGAAAATATTAAAATTACTACTATTAATAGCTGAAATTACTACTACTGATAGTAGGTGGAAAAAAAACTTTAAAAAGCCTAAACACAATCGTAATATAACCTATGACCAATGATAAATAAGACAAAGTAAAAAAGAAATTTGACTCCAAGTAAGCCAAATATAGCCGAACTGTACAATGTCAGAAGAGTTAGATGTGTGATACTACTTTTTCTGCATTATCCTGTAAAATCTCCTGAATAAGCTCATAAAGTGGATGCTAGGATTGAAGTTAGTTGTTCAAGCTCTCACAGTAGATTACCTGGTTCAAATTTATTTAGTTTATTAATTTATTTAATTCCATTTATTCTGTGTAAAATTCCTTAATCTCTTTTAATCACAACTGTTCCATATGGTAGCTAATGACATTATAATCTTATAGGGTTATATTAAGAATTAAGATAATATTGTAAATATAAAACATTTCTTAAATATGTGGAAAAATCATAATAAAAATGGGTACCATTTAAACACATACTGGTGACCATCCTAAGAGATGTATATACAGTATTAATTTAGTTCTACCAAGGATTGTTATTATCTCCAGGTTACATATTAGGAAAAGTGAGATATAGTGATTACTCCAAGAGCACATAAATCCCTGGGAAATATGTAGCAAAAGCATAACTTGAACCTACATATACAGTTTTAGGCATTGGCTCATATGAAATAATCAATAAACATTTTTTGCGGTTGTTGATATTAGCAACTCAAAAAGAAGAATAGAAACCTATCTCTAACATATTAAGAAAAAACGATGGTTCAACAGTTGTTTCACAGAACTAAATTTATATACACCATCTAGTGAACATGACTATTAGCATAATTAAAATACTGTGCAACTAGAAACTAGATAATCCCTTGGGCTTAATCTAGACAACCTCCACAGTAGCCCCATAGAGTCACTGCCACTGGAGCCTCCATTTACTAGGCAGAAAAGTAGTAGAAGAGATCCTACAGTAAACAGGGAGAGAAGTCAGACAAGGGCTTGTATGCTAAATATCTCTGATCTGCATGAAGCTTCCCTGAACGGCAAGCACTAAATAAAGGGTACTGTGGAATCAATAAAAGAATCACATAGACATATTTGATTTATTGTAACAGTGCTATCAAGTAGATTCTATAATCACAGAAATATTCTATACATGTTTTGACAAATTCAGTTGCCGCTAGACACATGTGGCTACTGAATACTTGAACTATGACTACTGCAAATTAGACATTAATTTTTTAGTTTTAATTAATTATAGTTCCTATACCTTAATTCTTTATTCTTTTCATAGAAGGGTAACCTCACAGGTTGGCATCTTCTTAGACCATCTCACCCATATCTTTTTCCCAAAATCTTTTCCTCTATATCAGAAACTCATATTTAAAATCATAGATGCTAGAGACAGACATTTTACCCAGTGAGTAAGATGCCAACATCCCACACTGGAATGGCTGGGTTCACTACTTGGCTCCACTTCTGACTCTAGCTTTTGTTAATGCAGACTCCGGGAGGTGGTGTTGTGGACTTGAGATTGTGTTCTTACCACTCAGGTGTGAGATTTCAATTGAGTTCCCAGATTTGGATATTTGGGAATGAACCAGTGGATGAGAACTATGTCCATCTCTATCTGCCTCTCAAATAAATGTTTTTTTTTTTAATTATACGATTCTTGATGCAGGTGATTGGTGATTAGCTTTCAGTTAATAATAACAAAAAATACTCTTTCCTCTGGAGAACATCAAGGCTGTGTCCCACTCTTCCTGGTCCCTTTTGGGGATATTATTTTACAAATGATATCTCTGGGTCATCAGCCATAACACAGATGATGAAGAGCCTTAAAACCACACCAAACAGTGCAGTAGATTCCTTACTTTTTGTTTTCATAAAGAATCCATTTTTGGTGTTTGCTTCATGATTGGGATCTTTGGCTTGCTGGACTCAATATCATATAGCCATCAGCACCTGCTGTTGATGCATCAACAGCATTGTACAAGGTCTGCCACTTGCACGTAATTTCTTGAGCACAGTGTTTCCAGTCACAGGAACAAAACAAAAGTCATAGAATTTTGCAGATACAAATTACTTTGCTCCTTCTTAACTGTGCAAAATTCCTTTCTCAAGTATGAATTGAGAGAGTATTAAAGGAGAGAACTATAAGAGTTGAATACAAGAAAGAAGAGGACATATGCCCTCTCAGATCAGTTATATTTTTGAGTAAGCTTTCTTTAGGAGGAATAGAAATGAATTCCATCTGATGAGGCTATGAGGACTCTTTCAGAAGGCACCCCCACATTATCTTGCAGAAAAGAATACAGTATTGACAGACAGCTTGGGGAGAGGAGGGAAAGCGCCTCTTCTGTTCTTGACTTCTGGTCCAGGGGGACCAGATTATTGTCTTCTCTTCACTTACCTGATGTCAGAGAAAATTTCTTAGTCACCCATCCCAGCAGAACAACATATTATAAAATTATTGCTTGTTTCAGGGCAATGGTATACCGTAATGAAAAATGGCTTATCAACACAAACATTTTTCTGACCCCCAAATTCTATTTCACAGAGTTCACCAAATGGGAACAGATAATTTCATCTTCAGAATTATATAAAAAAATTGCTTTTGAAACATGGTATAACCTTTATAGATGTGTGCTTTTTCTTTTGCTGGGTGGCAAATGACTTTTAGAAACCATTTCCTTCCCTGTTACATCTTAGAATAAATGCCTGCAAGGGGAGGAAATAGGTAGGTGATGGATTATCAATAGCCAGACCTACATACCCACATAGTCAGAGACTGTCCCTGAAGAAATGAAGGAATATGCCCACTAACAGTGCAGATCTTAGGTCTCTTTGGCTACCTCAGCTAACAGAATGCTGTAGAATATGTCCATGTCTGGGAGTCAAGATCCAGGATCAACCCTGGCACAAATACCTAGGCTCCTTATTTAATCCTCTCCTCCCATCTCTATTTGCAAGGAAGAGATGGTAGACTTTCCAACCCATACATCAGTGTAATTTTAACATCAAATAAAACGGTGTTTGTAAAAATACTTTGGGAATTACACTGATTTGGAAATACTGTGTTTGTGTACAGATCGCGCTGGGGATATAAATTTTCAGCAGCCTGATTTGTGGAAGGATGACACAGATGCTGGTAGGAAAGATCTGCTGGGGCCTGAGAAGAGAACAGCTCCATGGAAAGAGTGGTAGGAGGGAGAAAGACAGAGAAAGGCTTTGCGTTGTCTTTAATTATGAACTGTCATAAAATCTTTCTTTGCCCAAGACAGGGTAAATCATCAAATTCCAGTAACTCCTTTATTCCATAAATAATAAAACCATCATAATTCAATTTGGATGTTATTAAACTTTCTATAAACCAAGATGGTCTATATATGTGACATCTATAAGCATGAAATCAGACTGTAAATGAAATCTGTAGGTCAGGTGGAAAGGATGGTTTTTCCAAATGAAAGAAGACCTATCATGAATTGCTCTGATTTTTCCTGCTGTGTGTTGTGTTCGGACATAACTCCACAATCAGGAAAATATGATGCGAAGTTCCCAATGCATCCACGAGGTACGAGCCGTCCTGAGTTTTCCTGGAAGAAAAACTCTATGTGTGTGGCAATAATAATAATGTAAGGGGAAAAAAGGAGTGTAAAATGAAAGGACAGAGTTTCCTGTTTGTTATTTTTCAAAATAATGACTGTGGGTTCTCTCCCCACAGAAAAGATGCTATTTATTTTTTAATGATGAGCTGTTTCCCAGAGAAACAAAGTGGCATTCTGTCGACACCATATGGCGGCGGAAAAACAGATTCCACCGTGTTCCATTTGTTAGACTGTCTTCTGCATTTCTGTATCCATAATTTATGTGGGGGCCTTTGTGATTGCCAAAATATTCAAATGGATTTCTCTTAGCAGGGCAGCCTGCATGAGGGGAGAAAGGTTTTCAAAACAGCAGGACCTGAACAGTCTCCTGCTGCTCAGAGAAGAGAACACTTCCAAGCTTCTGTCTTCTGGCGGCTTTCATTGTAATACTAATTTACATCCTCGGTTTAGGGACCATGTTTGCATTCAGAAAAAGCAGCTTATGTTCTTTTATGCTAATACAATCATACTTGAATTATAACCCACACCCTTAAAGTCGTATTACTCCTTCTGTCTTAGTGTAAGCAGAGAACCTGGCCTTTAAGAAATTAATGGAAGTGGATACATAGCCGCCACGGAAAGACACTGTTTTGAGCACATTGATTCTGCAGCTGATTTCCAAAAAGACATCTGAAGTGGTTATAGATACATTAAAAATAGTCATGAAAGGCTTCCTTTGCTGTCTAAGCATATGATTACCATCTCCGTATTCAGAGGCTGTTTTCAGTGGAAGTTTGAGTGGTGTTCTCTGGTGCATAAATAGAAACATGTCAAATACATGGTACAGACTATAAAGCGGATTTGATGACTCAGACTAATTGATGTTGGGCAAAATGGAACGTTTGAAAAAAGTTACATGTTCTCATGCAGACCTAAATAACAGGAATAGAAAAAGCATTCTATTACAAACACACACACACACACACACATACATATATATGCATATATATATATTTAAAATTCCAGAGTGTCTCATGTTCTTTTAGTAACCTTAGCCATTGCACATTCTAGCATAGTCAATCAGGAAAATATCAAATACTTTTATATAACGAAAGAAAACAGTGTAGGAAATACTGTTCAATAACAGATGGATGGTAAAGCAGTCGTCCAATAATACTACCAGAGCATCTTTTTGTTGAACCTCTACTAGAATGGCTAAAAGAACATACTGCCAAAATAGTTGGGTCATTATTTTCTGTTTGTAAATATAAATTGAAGTTAAGGTTTTCTTTTTTTTCTTTTTTTTTTTCCAGGCAGAGTTAGACAGTGAGAGAGAGAGACAGAGACAAAGGTCTTCCTTCCATTGGTTCACCCCCCCAAATGGCCTCTACGGCTGGTGCGCTGCACCAATCCGAAGTCAGGAGCCAGGAGCCAGGAGCTTCCTCCTGGTCTCCCAAGTGGGTGCAGGGCCAAAGCACTTGGGCCATCCTCCACTGCCTTCCTGGGCCACAGCAGAGAGCTGGACTGGAAGAGGAGCAACCAGGACTAGAACCCGGAATACCCACACCGCAGGCCGAGGATTAGCCAAGTGAGCCACGGAGCCAGCCAAAGTTAAGGTTTTCAATTACAATAGGCAGGACAAAAGGCCCAGAGACCTTAAATGATCCTCATTTCTTCCAAACCAGTTTGGACAGAACCCCCAGGAGTCTGTTCTTCAGGATGAGAGCGCAGGGAGGTGTGGCTGAGTTCACTTTGCTCCTGAGTTTTCTTGGAATGAAGCCTAATTTCAATGTAGCCAAGGTACTGCTCTTCTTGACTTAGGTGTCCCAAAACTTTGCTCCTCATGTGATAAAGAAAGCCCTGGATTGATGTCTGGAAAACAGAAACTTACTGAGAATTATCTCCCCCTTCCTGAAGACAGAGTGAACTTTGGACTCTCCAAGTGAGGCAGGAAGACCTCACTTTTATTCTTTATTTAACATGTAAAATCTTTTGCCAGAACACGGCTCCAAATCTCAGAGGTAGAGTCGGCAGTAGTCTCAACTGGTTTACTACCTTATTCGCTACACCATCACTTTGCCTTGGCTCTAAATCTGGTTGTAATGGATGAGCTACACCAACAGACGTCTGCAAATTCCAAAACACTTATTTTGTGCCTTTCTGACACCTGGCAATTAGGACAATTCTAAGAGCTTCAATTCCGCTCCCCCTCCCACCCTGGAAAGGTTGTTGGAAGAGCAGGATCTAACTTGAATCCCATCCTATTGTTAGAACTCAAATCTCATACTTTTCCCCTTTTCAATTAAAAAGTTATACATTCAATTAGACTACATCTGTGAACCTGCTTTAGCAGTAATTAAGATGAACATTATGATATGGGTAATAAAAAGTAATAGTTTCTTTCAATCTCTTGGGTTTTTTGAAATACATTTTCTCGATGGAAATCAAATTATTTTATTGCATAGAAGTGATTCTATTCAATAGGAGAAATGATGCGTTGGCTATTGCTTGTACAACTACTAAGGCAGGATCATTAAGAATAAAGTTTAGTAAATAAAATTATTGGGTGGCTGCTTTTTCACAAAAGGTTTGGATCTGTATGAAATTAACAGGAAATAGGTCTAGAGTTTTCTCTAACTAACCTATCCTCAGTGGAGAAAAGAAATGAAATGGCCTCATTCAAGGACATCCATTTGAAATCCATAAATATTTTATAAGGATGGAATGAATTGCTTATTTTCAAACAGGTGCTATTGTAAAAATTATTTTGATTTTTCTTTTGCCTCAGGGCCCTTGAACAAAATAACAATATATCATGTACATAGTGCTTAGACATTAGGCTATGTCTGTGTTTTCCATAATTGGCTCAGGCAGAAGGAGGAGGCTCCCACTTAGGGTTCCTCTGCTATCTAGCCAGTGTCTTCCCATAAGGAAAATCATGCCTTAAATAGGACCTGCATCTCATTGCTCATTCTGCAAATTGTCAGACGAAATGGTACCATTTCCTTCAAGATAATGACCACAGATTGAAATGTATTCTGCCAGCTTATTTGATAGATAATTTTCTCCCTACATCAGCACATTCAAATGTTCCCAGTATTTGGTGGATGGTTTTGCATTTGAACAACCATGGAAACACTATGAAAACAAAGGTATTTTTCTTATTTATTTGTGTTTTTGACCTCATTTTTCTTGGGGATTGTGGATTTTCTATAAGTAATATGTGTATTATACCAGTTTGAGGTGGAGAAATTTGCTTCTTCAAAGATATGATGGAAGAAAAGGTAGTGTCACTATCCCACCACCTACATATTTGCTCCTGCTTTACATGGGCATCTCCATGAGAGGAAGGAAGCTGAGGGGAGCCATCTGCTTCTCTCTCCTGTGTAATCTAGTGGTACCACGAATGAAGGAAGCCACACACTGAAGCCAAGGCCTGGCTGTGGTTGAGATTGAGATGAATGAACAGCCAAAGACATAGTTCACACCATAAGCAGAATTAAGATGCTTCTGCAGAAAGAGTATGCCATTTCTGGCTATGATCAGATAATCTCTAAGTAACTGGGAAATACTATAAATTGAGCCAGTTTCTATGAATACAGAAATTTTGGAGGGACATGTGGACATTTTAAGAAGTTGCCTCCTAGAGAACCAGATGACTAGAAACCAAGAGAGTTAGCAACAGAAATGATAAACAACAGAAAACTCTTTTGTGTTTGTACGTGACGACTCATCCCTGCTCACGTCCTCCTTTCCAAGAGGATCTGCCCCCTCACTGAGCCAGGGAGTACCACTGACCCCAGAGAAATGAATGCATAATCCAGGCAGACCCAGTTAGAGTTTTCCTTTTAGACACATGTTTGTGGCTCAGTCGAGGTAATGGGAAAACCAGAAGAAAGGTTCAAGAACTACCAGTGCTGTCCCTGGGTCACTGGAATTTCTGGACTATGCAGGTGGCCATGCATGGTAGATTTGCATAATTGTCCCTGATTCTTCACCTCCTTCTATTCAAGTACTTTGCCATGTAACCATGATTCTTTCTAATGAAGAAGCAGGATTTATTTCCCTTCTGCTTTGACATTGGATTTGGCCTTTTAACTTGTTTGGGGTCATAGATGGAGTGTCACTAACTGTGTGCCCATACTGCATTGAGGTTTTCCATGGACTTGAATATTCCCACTCATCATTTTGTAACTCTGCCATGGCACTGAGAAGAGATGTAACCCCACTCATCTACTGCTTAAAGAAATGTGACTGCCACATGGAACAGAACTTTTGCATCCAACCGAGAGTTTGTTACAACAAATATTCACTCCAGACGCTGAAGCTTGAAGTACCAAGCTGAGCCCAGCTTAGATCTGTCAGATCCCACTACATCCTAGAGTCAGACACAATGTGATAATTATTATTTTAAACCACTGAGTTTTGTAGTTGTTTGCTGTGAGGCAATAGCTAGTCAATGGATGACAAATCCTGGGGTCTGAGTACCATTTTGGGGGGGCACTGTGAGATCTGAATTCTACTGATGCTGCCTTTGATGGAACTACTTTGCATGGATTCCCACTCCTTGAAAATGTATTTCCTGATATGGACAGTAGTAAAAGGGCCATTAATAGGTTTGCAGCAAGGAACCCAGCAAGAGCCCACTGTTGGGATCTGGTGGTACAGTGCTGACAGACACCACAGGGAATGTGGAAGCCCCGCCTTCATTTCAAAGTCATCTGAAATGGTCTCTAAAGTAGGACGAAGATAACAAGGGGGCAATGCTGGCACCAAAACCCTCTATCTTAGTGAAGGACTTGTAACAAAAGTCACTTAATATGAGGGAAAGGCCCGAAAGCCCATCTGGTGCATGCCACTTCAGAGGATCAAGGCAATTTCAAAGAAAATTACAATCAAAAGTTTCTTGGTGAACATGGAATTAAAGGAACAGATAGTTGACTACAGGATTTAAATATTTAAAGGTGTCAAGTGCACTACACACTCCATGGAATATCTGCAACAATGCTGGGTGTGCCCAAAGCTCAGAGAAGATCCTGTCTGTTGGATGACATTGCCAGCACCTGGCACTTTCTCTGTGGTTTAACCACCCCACCTTCCTGTTCTTCTGCTGTGTGAATACCTTGAAGTTAGTGTTCTTCTGCTCTGAAGCCATCTTTTTCTTTTGCATGACCAGTGTATCTCTGCTCTGGTTCAACAGTGTTTCAGATTCAGAGAGAGCATTTCAATTTCTCTCTTAAAGACATCTCTGGGGAGCATCAGGAAAGGTCTGGACTGAACCTATGATTAATTTCCATGTAAATAACATTTGTTGTTTAACTTCTTTAGATATCAATTTTGCCTCATATTTCTAGCAAACGTTAGGGACAGCTATTGTCTCTTGGAAACAACATAATATCACGCTTTTTGCTGCTCCCTTCATGATGTTCTTAGTGTGGTAATAGAGTTGAAAGTGTTATGTAGAGGAATTCTGACCTTCTCCTTCAGGGCTGAGAGATCACACAGAGAGCAGAGTGTGCAGGGTCCGTGATCATTTCCCAGCGGAGCTAATTGATAAGGAACATATTTTATGAATGAAGTTACAAGATAAAAACTGAGACTAATGAAATACCCCGATGACTCCAAAGTAATTAAGGCAGGCATTCCATACACTACCTCTAATTAGGTACTGAGACTGAGAATCCGCAACTGACTCTGTATTCTCCAGCGGTGCTGACCCCTTGTTTAATAAGATGGAAACTGGGAGTATTCTCAGCCTAGGGAAGGCGAGCCTGCCTTCTAAGGTGACCATGAGCCACCATTGAAGGGAGACCCAGGTGGGGACTAAGCATTTATTTCCATAGTGAATGCCAAACAATCAGTATGTTTCCAAAATTATTCCAGAGATGTTTTTAAAAAATAATTTTATAACTCTTTTCCTCTTTTAAAAATGTTGAAAACCAAGGTTCCAAACCTTTTGGGAATTGTTTTACCTATTTTCTCCCACCGTATTTTCAAACTTTTGAAATCTAATCTTAAACTTTTCCTTAGTCATTGTTTCTGTAAAATGCAATACAGCTAACAAGCAGTGACTCTTACATACTGAACAGTGCTTGCTCCTCGCCTTTTCAACATGTTCTCCTTCAAATTGCCCTCATTGAAGGGAATAGGTGTTCAGGGTAATCGATAGGACATGAGTGAGTGAGTGCATCACGCATTAGAGTGCTAGGTTCCAGTCCTAGCTCTGCTTCCAGTTCCAGCTTCCTGCTGGTTTGCATCCTGGGAGACAGCAGATGATGGCTCAAGTACTTGAGTGCTTGCCACCATTGTCGGAGAATCTGATGGAGCTCTGGGCTGCTGGCTTTGGCCTGGTCCAGCCATGACTGTTGCAGGGATTTGGGAGAGTGAGCCAGTCGACAGATCTCTCTCTCTCTCTTTCTCTCCCTGTGTTTCAAATATGTCAATAAAACTTTTTAAATGAGGTAAGTTTATTTTGGTGCCAAAAATATTTGAAATGCATGCATAGTGTTTTTCATGATATTTGTCATGAACATTTCAAGGACCACTTGTGTGTGAAAAGCGGTGAATTTGGGCAAGTGGGCTGGTAAGTGGTAGGCGGCGAGTTGAGTGACTGCGCTAGGTTGGGAATATGGGCATGCGGTGTTCACGCCATAGTGAGAAGTGTCTAATTGATGTTTGTGGGTTTGTCTCCAGAAAACCAATCCAAAATCATATGCAATTATTTCACTTTCAGAAAAGCAAGGCCATTTAGCAAGTTATGAATAATTAGAGGCGGCAGCAAGGAATAATTTAAAATCACTTTTAATGCTTCTTTATTTAAAAATTCTTGCGTAAATAGAATCTTAGAGCAGGCAGAGACCCTGGGGGTTATTTACTTAAAGCCTTCACCAAATGCAGAAAGTTGTTGTGAGTCATTCCTAGGATGTCTGGGATCAGTGGACCTCCAATAAGTTACACAATATTTTATTCAGTAAACATTTTTACATAGAGAAGTTTCATCCCTCTCATAACACTTCTGAAGGCATCCAAAACCTGTAGATGGCTGAAAAAGCAGTTGTCAATAGCATCTCTGCCAGGTGGCCACACATGAACAGTGACAGGGAATTCATCACCTGTCAATTTAGCCAGCTCTAATTTAGCAGCTCTTAACTTCCCTAAGATACATGGAGATGACATTTGTCAGTCAGTGGTCCTGGTCTGGATCTTCTTTGTGCGTAGAGATCTGTCTCCAGGAGGGTGGATGCGATTAGGAGCCAGTCAAGGTGAACCCACTGAGCACAGTGCCAAAGTAAGATTCTACCCATGGATATGAAAACCATGGGAAGGTGTGTTTGGCACAGTGGTTAAGATACTGCTTGGGACATCTTCATGCCATGTCATGGTGCCTGGATGCCAGTCTTGACTCTGATCTTGATTCCAGTTTTCTAATAATGAGCTCCCTGGGAGGCAGCAGGTGATGGCTTAAGTGGTTGGATTCTCTCTGCTCATGTGGGGGACATGGGTTGAATTCCTTGGCATCGGCTTGGCCTAGCCCCAGCTGTGATGAAACAGTGGGTGACAGATTTTCTCTCTCTCTTCTCTCTCTCTCTCTCTGCCTTCCAAATACATAAAAATAGATATATAAAATATTTAAAAAGCAATAATAACTCTCACATAGTTATCTGTCAAGAAAAGGCAAAGACTGTTTTTAATTCATTTTTTACTCCTTTTATAAAATGAAATTAAAATAGAGAATAAAACCCAGGAGATGACTTAGTTGAAGCCTCGGAGTTCAGGATCCATGCAAAATGACACTCTAATAGTGATCAACAAGCGTTACAGTTTCCATTGTTCTTCTTTGTTTCACTGAGTATAAATTTGGCAGACATTTTTACTTAGGATTCCTAAGTTTTCTTCCTAATGAGTAGAAGCTGTTTAAAATAACATACTGATTAAGAGTTTTCCCTGACTTATTTTTTAATGTGATACATTAGAATCTCTTTCCATTTACATCTTTCAGAAGTGGTGCCAATAATGCAGGGGACAATAAATTATTCAAAGTAGGGGAAGCCATATAGCAAACAGGATAGCTAGCAGTTTATTAAAGATAGCTGCACACAAATGCACATTTGCCAGTGATGTCGACAACAAATCGGAAATGATATATGACCTTTCCCACATGCCTGCAACATTTAATATCTTTGAAAGACATTGAAGATGTCAAATATTTAGACCACAATCTGAGAGGCAGTGAAAATATACTATCACTGCTTACAAACAGGCTTAGTGCTTGGTTACAATTACCTCTGCCTGTCTCTTTCTAAAGGGTAAACATCTTTCACGTATTTGTTTGCTAGTGTACTTTGCTTTGCAAAATAGTTCTGATCCTGAGGTGGTGTGTGTTAATCCAATCTCCCTTTACCGTAAACGAGAATTATCATTTCAGAGGCAGTTATACTTCATTTCTGTTCAATTTCCAGTTGATGTCGTCTCTCATCATTTACATTTGTCCCTTTCCCATGCCCCTGTTTAATATTGAATGATTTATACGTAGCTACTTTGAAGCACTGAATAAACTGTTTTTTTTTTTTTTAAGTAGGAAGCAGTGAATATTTTTTGGAAGTAAAATATTACTTTCCTAATTCTTCTGCTTTATAAGTTGGGTTTTGGCTTAGCTTAATCTTTCATTAAATTTATTATAAAAATTTAAACATATAAAATGATAGAGAAAATAGTATAATAAACCCCATGTATCCATTATTCAACCTCAACAATGATCAAATCCTGAGCATATTTTAACTATAGTTCCATTTTGCTTTATTTTAACTTGAAGCAAATATTAGAAATTCTATTATATCATTCAATTTATAAATATTTCAGGAATTCTAAAAGATAATGACATTTAAAAATATAACTCTATTACCATAATTACACATGAGAACAACTGAAACTTTAATAGTATGAAAATCATCAGTGCTTCAATTTTCCTGTCTTCTTTTGATTTTAGTTTATTTTTTAGCAGTTCATTTGAATCAGGATCTACATAGCATCCATTTGTGGCAATTGATAGATGTTTCTCTAGACATGTTCTGTTGGTTCCTCTTCTCTGTCTTACTGGTCTATGCATTTTACCGGAGAGCAATGCTGCATTGTTTGTCCTGTGGTCTCCTAAAGTCATGTTCTCCTGCTGGAATCCATGTGGCATAGTGTAGCCTGCATTTCTGTACCCTGCGCTTCTTATAAATTGGTAGCTGGATGTAGAGACTTGACTAGATTCAGATTCACCTTTCTGGCAAGAATATTCCGTGATGATGCTGCACACTTGCACGGGAAAACATGGATCTAGTTGTCTCTGTGATGTTGGAACTTTTGATGATCATTTCCAAGGTTCATTACTTTATTAAAGGGAACCAAAGTGGAGCGGAGGTTTAGTTCAAAAAGGAAAGGCAGGAAACATGTCTGGATTCCCTTCACTTACCTGTTTGCAACAGAATGAGTTATTCCCTAGCAATCTCCAAGGTGACAAATGAGGGTTTTTCTTGGTGTCCTTTTGAACTGCTGGGTTTAAACGTGTCTTATGTGTTTCCATCCACTGCAGTTATTATTCCTAATGACGATCAAGGTGTACCATCCTTGCCAGCAGGAACGTTGTTAGACTGGCTCCTCAGCAGCTTTGCGATGGTTTCTGCAGCTTTTGATTTTTTCTTTCTTTCAGGTTTCATAAAGTATTCCGGTTTCATCTTGTACCTGAAATCAGCAATTTTTCAAGGATCTCTGGAGACCATGGTCCAGACATGAGAGGTACTTATTGGTAGTGAATTTTGTTATTGTTTCTAGGCTTTTTTAGTGAACAGAACTAGGAAACACTTTTTAAGAAGATAAAATATATGATGAAGTCATTCTAAAACTTCTAATTTTAATTCAGAGATACAGGGCGTTTACTTAAACAGGTAATGATTATAGCAAACCCCTAACTCCTAGAGCCCCAGATTGCAGGAATCAGACAGAAAGGTCAAGATTCATTTGCTACGCTTTCCTCTCACAAAACTCATAAACACTCAGTGCTGATTCCCAGGGGGTACAAATAAGTAATTGACAACTCCCACCCTCAAAGACTTCAAAAATATCCCGAGTAACTGATTCAGCAAAGACCTAATGACCTCCACCATGTGGCTGGCGACTTTTCAGAAACCGGTATTCAGTAACAGGTCAGCCAGATTTATGATAGAGCAGGCACAGAGGGGCAGGGTGTGCAGGATGGTAGAGATAGTTTGACGCGGGCATCTGTAATTAAACAAATGCATTAAATTAAACCCTGAGGCACAGAGCAACACCCTGAATGCACTTGGCTCCCTTGAATTCACTACATCGTGGCAATGGGTAACTGTCACTCATCTCAAAAGTTCAGAAACAGGAAGAAGCCAATGTTCCAACTTCACCCTCATATTATGGGTAAAGAAGCTAAAAATATTTTTCTTCTGAGCAACCAAAAAGTTTGAGATACAGGCAACTATTTTAATAAAAAACAAATGGTTCTCTTCTTTCTGTCAACTTCATCAGTCAAAATGTGTATAAGCTGTGTTTAAGAAATCACACATACTTAGAGACTACGATTTGGCAAGTTTTAACAAATTAAAGCCCTCATGCCAGCTTTCTGCCTGCTCCACTCATTCCAAGGCCGCCATTGATCTGTCTGTCACTAGAGGTTCATGACAGGAACTTCATGCCGATGAAATTCTACTCTTTTCCATGGTTTGGTCTGCCTTCTTTCGCTCACGTACAATCATTTTCTTCATGCTGTAGCATATCAGTGACCCCACACCATGTTATTGCCGAGGAGTATTGCATGATATGGAGGAGGTAGCACAGTTTGATGATCCGTTCTTATGGTTATCTGTGTTGATTCCAGTTTTGAGGTTTTTATCAATAAAGCTGATAAGACTGGTCAAAGTACGATTCTTTGTATGGGTCTGTGTTTTAGTTTCCCTTGAGTAAGCATCTGGGAAGGGAATGAGTGGGTCATGTGGTAAATGCATTTTATATTTGTTTAAAGAAATTACCAAACTGTTCCTAAAGGGGTTGTATCATGCGGTGTTCCCATTAGGCTTGTGTGGGAGGTGGCAGATCCACATTCTTCCCCTTTAGTATGTATAAAATGGTATCATATGTCACACTTTCAATTTTTATTCCTCTAATGACTGACAACAGTGAGCTTCTTTGTATGTGCTCATTAGTCATTACATGACATCTTTGGTGAAGTGTCTGTTTATATTTTTGCTCATATTATTTTGGGTTGTTTATTGATTTGAGAATTCTTTGTATGTTTGGGCCATAAATCCTTGGTCATTTGTGATTTTCAAATATGTTCTCTAATTCTTTGGACTGTCATTTAATCCTCTTAACAATATCTTTTTCAGGGGAAAATTTTTAAGTTGGATGAAGTTCAGTTTGTTGATATTCCTTTTAAAGCTAGTAGATTTTGTACTCTATTTAGGAAATATTTACCAAACCCAGAGCCACAAGTTTTCTTTTCTTTTTTATTATTATTTGACAGGTAGAGTTATAGACAGTGAGAGACAGAAAGGTCTTCCTTCTGTTTGTTCACCCCCCACATGGCCACTACAGCTGGCGCTGCGCCGATCCGAAGCCAGGAGCCAGGTGCTTCTTCCTGGTCTCCCATGCAGGTGCAGGGCCCAAGCACTTGGGCCATCTTCCACTGCACTCCCGGACCACAGCAGAAAGCTGGACTGGAAGAGGTGCAACTGGGACTAGAACCGGCACCCCCACGGGATGCCGGTGCCGCAGGCAGAGGATTAACCAGGTGAGCCACGGCACCGGCCCAACAAGTTTTCTTTTTATAAGTTTCAATTTAATATTTTTGTAGATTTAGATATTTATAAATTGAATTTTAAAGATTTATATTTTATGCTTTTTTATGATCCATCTTGAGTTAATTCTCATATATGGTACAAAACTCCAGTTGCAGTTCTTCTTTCCTTCTTTTCTCATTTTCCTCTCTTTTTGCTTGTGGCTTTCCAATTTC